>NC_141758.1:14899283-16360533 GCF_982258835.1 Parasteatoda tepidariorum | reverse complement strand
TATATATATATATATATATATATATATATATATATATATATATATATATATATATATATATATATATATATATATATATATATATATATATTATATATATATATATATATTATATATATATATACATATATATAATACGCGCATACGCGCACAGACACTACTCTACAATAATGGTAGAAACACTTTCAGTTTCTGAAATTTTTTTAAATTACGAAGAAAGTAAATTATGTAATTTATTAACAAAATTATCTTTGCTTTTTTTAAATTTTTACTTTTAACTGGTAATTGGAAACCTAATAAAAGAAAAAAAATCAGCTAGGAATTACATATTGCAATTAATATATAAATTTTTGTATCCTTTATTATTTTCTCCACATTTCATTATGCTGGTTAGCATTGTTTTGCAATACGCAATATTGCTATTAGTTATAGGACATTAGATGTGAAACCTGGTACTATATATTGCACTTAATACATAAATTCTTTTATCATTCCCCCCTCCTTTTTTGTAAATTAACACAGTTCTGCAATAAACAATAACACTTATAATTGAATGACTTGATGCTAACATAGTTGTCCAGTCGTTCGGTTCTTGGGAAATTTTTCGCAACGTAATATTAAAATAAGAATATAAGTATGAATTTATTGCTTTTAAAAAATTAAGCTTCTTCTGCGATACCTAAATATATTACTGCTTACTTAATAAATTTTATATTTTAATTTTTTTTTTCTTTTTTTTTTTTTTGATATTGTGGATAAAACAATGAAAAACAAAATTATTTGTGTAATGACCATATATTATGGTAGCTATGTAATTATAGGCCATACATTTAAGACATTTTTACAACAAACTGGTCCGTATTTTATTTCATAACCGATGTTGAACAGCCAACCCAATTCAGAGTTAACAAATATCAATGTTTAGCTCCCTAACCTTGTATTTTTGAACCCAACCCAGAAGACAAGGATAGTTATGGACCAAGCATTGAGACAAACTAGTCTTCTCGGATGACTTTCTTTGATGGAACTATTCAGCATTTACGTTACATGGAGAGGAAAACCACGAAAGCCTCCCAAGGTTAGCCCGACAACAAGGGTCCCATAATCCATGGGAACATTTTACGTCAGCACTGTGGTCCGTGCGAGGTGAAAGCAGAAATCTTACCCAGTAGCCTCCGCTGGGATTCGAACCTGGGACACTTCATTGTGAAGCGAATGCTTTATCCCCTGAGCCACCACGACTCAAACTGTCCCTTAATATTGCTTCCGGATTCGCACTTTACAAATACCTAAAATTTCCTCTGAATAACAGCACAGTTTACTGTCCTTCAATTCATTTTCTCCCGGATTTTCACTGAATAACAGCGCAGTTTCTCTGCATTTCAATTAATTTTCGCTGAAATATCCCCTTAATAAAACTGTTTACAAAAAAAAAAAAAATACACGTAAGTATTTATGTCCCACATGGAAGTCAAGTTCTTTTCTTTCTTAATAAATACGTTATTTTGAACAATTTGAAAATGTGGATTATAATTTCGCCCTTCAATTAACATTCGCCATATTTGTCGCCAAATGCCAAACTCTTCTGATGAGACACCCCAAAATGTCACTTTCATTTAATCTCCACAATAAGAGAATAATATTGCGTGTCGAGGTTGTGAATCCTTAATTACATTCACTCCAGAAAGAAACCTCACTTTCTGAAACAAATGAATGGGGTGAAAATGTCAGCAAAAATAAAAGAATCATTTGGTGTGACCTTTTCTAGAATTCGTAAAAATACTTCCTGTTCTTCTTCCCGCGATTTTGGTTGTCAGTGATTTTTATTTATCTCCTTCGGAATTTCCGCCAGAGATTGGCGAAATTTATCATCCCTAAAACAAATATATGGTGAAAGATGGGACTCGCCCTCGGTTTCATGATTTATAGAATTCATAGCTTTAATTGATAATGATGGTCAATTAAGGTTGTGCGATAGAATTTGGTGTAAGGAATCTACAACAACACCAGTTCATGATTTTTTTTGCCAATGGTCTTTCGTTATTATTGTTTAATATATTTCAATAAATAATAAGTTTCTTTTTTTTTTTTTTTTTTTTTGATAATTTGAAAATAGAAATTCTGAGTTGGAATGCAAAAACCGATTGATCCGTTAGCAAATGTCAAGTTGAACCCGGTAATAGCTTATATTAATCAATATAATCGTTCAAATTTATTTTATTACAATTTCTACCATAGAAATTGTTTCATAAAAAAATAACCAGTCTATTTATATCATAGTTCAAATTAAACTATATTTTATTTCTAATTGCAGCAGTCATAGCAAACTGCCAACTTGAACCCGGTAATAGCACATGCTGGTCGATATTATCGTTTAAATTTATTTTATTACTAAGTCGATTCATAAAAATATCAAGTTGATTTATATCTTAAATTAATAATTGAATAACTTAATATTAAATTGAAGTCAACGATAGTTTAAGTTAAATTAGCTTTATAGTGTTGTTTTATCGTTTAGATTCAATTTATCGTAATTTATATCGTACTATCAAGCATCATAGCTCAAGTTGAACTATGTTATTGTTCGTGTTAAAAAAGTCTTAGCAAAATGTCAACTTGATCTGGTATTAGACTGCGTTGATCGATATTATCGTTTTAATTTATTTTATTGCAATTTCTGCTCTAAAATTTGATTTACAAAAAAAGTTAATTCAATTTTTAGTTTGAATTTAATGATTTTTACAGTTTAAGTTGATCAAATTATAGTTTAAGTTGATTTATAGCATAATTCAAGTTATTTCATACTATAGTTCAAAATAGTATACAATGCTCAAAAATAAAAAAGAATGGGACAGTTTTAATAACTTTTGATTTAATGATCGGATCTTCACGTTCTAAGACTCAAACTTAATGGCTCGAGGGGGTGACCTCAAATATGCTAATTAATTAGTGCAGACGATTCTTTAAGCTGTGTAATCAGACACAAAAACGTACTTTTCTGAATAAATATATCTTTTATTTTCTCGACAGATTCAAATTTCTGATTCCCAAAATGTAAGAGGTAGTCGTAAATATCTCGAGAAATTTTTAAGTGAAATGAAAATATTTTGCAGAATTCCATGCGAAAAAATAACTTTCAGTAAATATTTATTATTTTTTACTATTTTCTCTAATAATAGTCGAAAAAAGTTTGTAAAAAGTCAAAAAAAGTTTGTGAAAAGTCGAAGAAAGTTTACACAATTTTTCGCGTCACTTTAAAGTATGTAATTTTAAATGTTACGGCTTCTTTAAAATTCGATTCCTCAGGAGCCATTCAACCGATTTCGAATTTGTCAACTTGATATACAACTTATAAAAACAACAGAAAGAACATAAATATAAAATTAAAAAACTTTTAAAATTAATTTATATTTTATCGCCTGCTCCGAACTTTTGTTCCAAATTTCAAGTTTTCGCGTCTGAAATTTTTTTACTATATATGTATATATTTATTATTTAGCTTTTTAAGGAAATTTTTAAAATAAAGGGATTTTAATACCTTACGTAAGCTTTGCTCAAACTCAAGCCTGCTTAACACAAAGAATTAAATCCCAAACCTTTTCCCCTGCTAGATGCTTACGTAATATTGGACGGTCCCTTACTGCTGAGCCGTTGAGAGTTTATTCAAAATTCAAATACATTTTTTTCCAGTACTATTTAAGAAAGATTTTTTTTTAAATCCTAAACATTGCACTAAGTTTTAAACTCTATAACTATCCAATATTTCAGAATATTTACCGCTTTGATGTTTAATTAAACACAAATTTGTTATTACAATCGCAATTTTTTTTAATGAAATATTCTCGTAAAAAGCATAACAGCATATATGATATATTATAAATATAAACCTGAGTCTAAAATTTTTATAAATGACATAATTTTATTAGATATACTTATGCTACTTAAAAGTAAGCATTTATATATGAATTTAATATTTTTTTATTTAATTACTCAATTTGTGTAATTGAATGTAAAAATTAGCCAAAGAAACTTATACTATCGATGCTCAGCGTTTTCCCTTTTTCTTATGTCAAATACAATTTTCATAATGATAATATTCATAAGTGTAAATACTGTGTAAGGCAACATAATTTAGAGTTAGTGTTACATTTTATGTGTAAAAATTGCTTTACAAAATAATCCCACATACATTGAATGAGTTTACTAACTTTGATGAAAATCATAGTTTAACGTATAAAATATCTGTGCTATATTTCGTTACTAATTTAAAAATAAACCAATTTTTTAAATTGGACATTTCTTTTAAAAAAAGAATTTAGTACACACATAAGAGAATAATTATTTTTTTGAATTTTCTATGCAAAAACTAACATAGAAATCATTGTCTTACACAATCTAAAGTATGTTTTGCAGTGCGTGTTATTTTTAATTTTTTATTTTACTCGACGCAGAGTACTAAATGATACATAGTTTATCAAAACAACAGGAAGAACATAAACATAAAATTAAAAAAAACATTAAAAATAAATTATAATTTATCGTCTGCGTAGTTCAAATTTCCATTCATAATTGATATAAATTATCGTCTGCTAATTATTCTTCAAAAATTAGAACACTTATAAATCCTCAAACAATAAAAACATTACATAAATCATGATAATAGTTTTTTTTAGGAGATAAAACTCACACTAAAACAATTCTTTTATATCTTTTTAATAGAACGAATTGATTAACCAAATAAATAAATTGTACCGCTTCTGTTCCATGTCAAAACTTTTTACAAGCATAAATATCCACGCCATTTTTTTTAGAGTGCGTGTTATTTTCGAATCGCGTGTAAAAGAACTCCGTAATTAACGAATCCTCTTGCAAGATATCCCATTAGGGCTATTAATGTTGAAGGAGTTAAGTTGTATCTTTAGGTTTATTCTTAATTTTCCACATTAGAATATTATACGATGTTTTAGTGGATGATATACAAAACCAGCTGTCATAGATGAAAAACAGCGGCATCCGTTTGTTTCACACCTTAGTGTATTCATTAGGGAAGTTAATTTCACTTCCCTTGGCGATTTTTTTCCACCTAAAATTTGAATTTCAGATTCGGGTCTACTCATCGAACTGTGATAAAGACGACTAAAATTATGGGTCCAGATCTCGATTTATAAATGGGAACGCCTTATATTATCACATGGCGTGTATTTTTTTCACTCTGCTGTTGTCACGCTTAATGAAAAATTATTAAAAGATGCGTCTTTCCAATATTCGGAAAAATGATTTAGTGATGATCATGATACGATCAGTTTTTTTTTTTTTTTTTTAAATTGGCTGACTGAAATGAACCTGCCAACTTTCACGATTTTGACGAATATTTTCAAGTGGTTGTCAATGTTATAGTTTTGTATATTATTTTGGCATTGTAAAAGTTGATTTAAAGTTGTTTTAATGACAGCAACCTGAAAAAAAATTTAAAAACGTACATAACCCTGGAAATTATATCTTGCTGAAAATGTTAATACTTTTACTCTGCTGTTTGATTAGCCCTGTGTTTGATTACCATTAAGGAAAATCTTAAAAGTTGGCAGCTGTACAGATTTTTTTTAAATATTTTTTTCGCAAATAAATAAATAAGAATAGAATTAATTAATAAATAAATATGATAAAATAAATTATTACCCGTTTCAAATTATGCATCTTTTTCCAACAAAAATCTTGGTAGTCTTTTGATTTCTTTTTTCCAAAGACACTTTTATTTATTTATTTATTTTCTTAAAAAAAATTAATTCAGAAGCAAACCTACAGTATTAATATATATTATTGTTAACATATACGAAATGTAATGTATATTATAGATTCGGTTGAATATATATATATATATATATATATATATATATATATATATATATATATATATATATATATATATATATATATATATATATATATATATATATATATATAATATATATATATATATATATATATATATATAATATATATATATATATATATATATATATATATATATATATATATATATATATATATATATATATATATATATATATATATATATATATATATATATATATATATATATATATATATATATATATATATATATATATATATATATATATATATATATATATATATATATATATATGTTAAAGACGTGTTATTTACAATACTAATAAAAGTGACTAGTCGGACACAATACGTGTCATTGAATTTTTTATTGGCATACGTATCTGGTTTAACTGAATTAAAACTGCGTATTTTTTTCCGGAAAAAAACAGGAAATTTTCAAAAGAAAAATTTTATTCTTTATTTCCTTAATTTCTTTGATTCGCCGCTTAAAAGCATTTCCATCTAAATAAGTTTTGGTTCAAGAATGCAAAAAAATAAAGAATAAAAATATAACTCAAACCTATCTACGTTTTTTCCTTTCCTCTCCAAAAATAGCCTGGGTTTTTTTCTACCCTAAAAAAATTTATTTTGGCTTTAGAATTAACTCCATATCAAAAAGATGTGTAGTTTTTATTTGTATCTTGTTTTTTTTTTTTAATTTATTTATTTTGTATCGTTTATATTTGCTTAAAAATAATTCCATTGTTAAAATGGTTTTTCAAGAAAAACGCGGGAAGAAAAAAAACCAGTTTACAATTCTAAACGGATTTTTCCTATCATTCAAAAAATTTATTTTTCTGTACTTCGGTTTTACTGAAAGAAATACTATGGAAATAGAATTATAACGCCATTGTGGATCCTAAAACAAGACGTTAAAAATTTCGTTTAGTCTTCCATTTAACTGTTTCCTTTTTTTTTTAAGTCACGGGTGACCGAATTTCTCTTGACACTGCCACCAATCACCGCAAAAGGCCTCTGTTCATGTTAAATAACTGTCGACGCAAATTACTGGGCTTACCATATCATTTCCTTTGGAGAATCTGTGAAGCTGACAAGACTGATGAGCGGTTCTCGTCAATAAAATTTTTTTATCTCCACAGTGAGAATCGATATGCAAATCAAAATCGTTTTCAAAGCGCAACAGTAAATTTGCAACTAAACTTGTCCAAATACAATTATGACATCATGATATCCCGAGGGGAAACGCCTTCTAAACGTAGAATTGTCTCCTTACGAAGGGAAATTGAAAATCGATTCCCCTAAAACACACTAATTGAAATACTGTTTGTATTTTGGAAGAAATTGGGGTGTGCCCCGCCTTATAAGCGTTTGCAATATTAAATTTATTTGTTTCAGTTTCTTATAATTCGTGTGGCAACGCCTATCGTCTTTGGAAATAAATAAAATTATCGTCTGATCAATTCAATATCGTGAGCAGATTAGGAAAAAGAATCGCAATAATTTAAATTAAATTAAAGTTAACGAAACTTAAGATATCATCTGCAGAAAACATTGCTTTTGACAATTCGAATGTGATACAATATTGAAATTAAATTTAAATCCCGTATTTAGACACATTATTCTCAGGTTTTCATTTGTAACAATGCCTTTCTCCATTTGAAGGGTTTAATTTTTTTTTAAATTTTGTTTTTTAATTTTTTTAAAAAAACTTTTTTTTTCGAACTTTTTTTTTCTAATGAAAATATTCTTTCCCCCCCCCCCCTAAATGTTTTAACATCCAGAAGATGTGCATTAAAAATAGGTCCTAACTTTCAGCAACAAAGTGTATCGTTATAAATAAATGGACTTAAGGTATAATAATAGTATAATATTATATAAAGTCTAAAACTTATCAAAATTCAAAAACTCAAAAGTGCTTACTGTAAAAAATCATTAAACAAATTAATAAGCTTTATTCTCAACATTTCGAAAATTAACCTACGTTTTTATTACATAGAACAATACAAATAAAAATGTATTTAAATATGTTTTTTTGTCTTAATAAACACAGAATGTAATGGCAAATTCTAACAAATTAATAAACGCAAACAACATTAGTTTGAAATTACATATTTTCTACAAGATATGTAACTAAATAAATATTCAACGAACTTAATAATAATTGCAGTAAAATATTTTGTAGCATGAAAATAGTTTGAATCGAATCGTAAACGATTGCTTACTTTCATTAAAAATAAACATGCAAGATTGAAAATGATCACATGTTTTTCGCTATCTTTACTAATTTTGAATTTTAAACTTTACTTGCAAAATAAAATAAGGCAAAACAAATTTTGAACAAAACAATTCTAAAAAGCGCCTTGTTAAGCTTATTTTAAATAACAGAATTTTTAAAATAGTTTTCTCATTTTGAATATTAAACTTTGCTTTGGAATAAAATCAAGCAATTAAACAATTTGTAATTCAAAATGTGCCTTCTTTGCCTTATTCTATTCAAAAATAATCGTTTGAAAAATAACGTAAGTTTTAAAACTGTTTTCTAATTTTGAATTCCAAATAAAATTTTGACTTCTAACTCTGAATTTGATTCACTATATAAATTATAAGTTAAGTAAAATTTGAAATCTTAACGTTAACACATTTCTTTTACTACAAAGAAAATAACAGAAGAGTTTTCCAATAACAAAACATTGAGCGATATAAGAAAAATAAAACATGATAGATCAATATCTTATTTCAAGAAATTGTCTTGCTTATAGGCATGTTATTATTGTTCTACAAACATTCTCAAATTTTTAAAGTAAAAATAACTGAATATCCTTCCAGTAGTGGAATAATAAATATAGCGAGAATTTTATAAACAGATTTTAGTACTGAAAATAAAAACTTTTAGAACTCTTTGAATATTTTTGGAAATACTCTATAAAGTTTCGAATGCTTTTTCAAAAATATTAAAAGAGATAATATAATACTTTGTAACTATATAAACTGCTGTTTGTAGAAAATGCAACACCATGAAGGAATCATCAGAATCAAATGAAATTCGCAGCAAATGTCAATTATAGGATATTATGCAAATTAATAAAGTTTCAGAGCCATCGCGCGTGCGTGGCGCGCGCAGCGCCCTCTGAATTGATGCTGAAAGCGTATAAATAAAGTGCTGTAGCGGGACGTTGAAAATAGTCTATGATTATTTGTTAGTGGCAAACGTTTAGTGAGACCTGAGTATGCCTCCACGACGGAGGAATAAGAAATTCAAGCAACTTACGGAGTTTGAACGAGGGAGGATAATCGGCCTTCGAGAAGGAGGATTTTCCTATCGCGCAATAGCAGCTCGTATGCAGCGGAACAGTTCCACAGTGATGCGAGTTTGGAAGTAGTGGACCGACGAGCACCTAACAACTCGAAAAACAGGCACTGGACGACAGAAGGTGACGTCAGAGCGCGATGATCGACACCTGCTCCGCATGGCGGTGAATGATCGCACAGCTTCCTCCAGGCAGCTGGCAGCACATTGGTCTACTGCTACAGGTGTACAATTGTCGGCTTCGTCAATTCGTCGTCGTCTGCTACGCCGTGGATTGCGTGCAAGGGTGCCATTATACAGGATTCCCCTCACGGCGGATCATCGACGGCTGCGTCGGCAGTGGGCTCTTGAGCACAGAGACTGGCGAGCTGATTGGCACCAAGTTGTCTTTTCAGATGAATCACGCTTCAATTTGTGGACCCATGATGGCCGTGTTCGTGTTAGACGTTATGCCGGTCAACGCTGCCTTCCTGAGTGTATTATTGAACGACATAGTGGTCGAACACCCGGAGTTATGGTCTGGGGTGCGATTTCGTATCATGGACGATCCAATTTGATACGAATTGAGGGTAATCTCAATAGCAACAGATACGTCCGTGAAGTGCTACAGCCCGAAGTCGTTCCTTTCCTTCAAGGCATCCCTGGAGCTATCTTTCAGCAGGATAATGCACGCCCACATGTTGCGCGGACTGTTAGAGACTTCTGTTCAGCACAACGCATGCAACTTCTTCCTTGGCCTGCTTATTCGCCGGATATGTCGCCTATTGAGCACGTGTGGGATATGGTTGGTCGGCGTCTCACTCGTGATCCGCGTCCTGCAGTTTCCAAAGACGAACTTTGGTTGCGCATACAAGCGATATGGAATTCTCTTCCTCAAGCAGATATTCAACATCTGTTTGACTCCATGCCACGTCGTATAGCAGCACTTATTGCAGCGCGTGGTGGCTGCACCAAATACTGATTTCGGACGCTTAATTTGTTTCTTTTGTTTTGAAAATTTCATCATTTATTTGTATCAGTACAAGTCGTTTCTGCATTAAATTTCATTTGATTCTGATGATTCTTTCATGGTGTTGCATTTTCTACAAACAGCAGTTTATTTTGTTAAGGCTATTTTAATATGAAACGGCACCTTTCAAACTGCAACAAACAGCTTAGAAGAAAGAAGAAAAAAAGAGCTTTAATCATATGAATTCCAAACAGCTATTTCACCATGAAATTAACTTCAGAAAATGCATACAAACGACTTTTCAAAGATGTTTGTATTGTCGTTTGCGCATAGTTATATAAATATAGTTTTCATTTTTGGCAAATCATTTGAATGTTTACTAAAACTATTCACAATAAAATTGTTGTTTGGGTGGAAAGTTTTACTTTACATCGGAACATTTTTTTTTATTTATTGTAATCATTTTTTATCCTTTTCTAGCAACATATTTATACTATCCATTCACGATTATTCTATTATTGCCATTTATTATTTTTAAACTTTCATTCGCAAACAACATGGGAGGTATATTTAAAATAAGCTTGACCTCAGCTAAAGCACAAACATATTATTTTTAGTTCAACAACCTACAAAAAAACAACTATCGAGTTGTATTAGAAAATTGCGCTATTACGTGCTTTTCAACATTTCTTTGCCATTTGAGCAAAAACAGAATACTCAAAGTTAAGCACTTCAATTAAAAAGACAAATAATCGGCTACTTGCATATCATTTAAGATAGTTCGTTTAAAGTTGTCTTAAGTAACTTTAGCAATCATTTATCTGATTTTTTCCCCTTTAAATTTGTAAACAAAAACAATCAATTGTAAACTTTTCCTCGTTATTGAAAATTGATCAGTTCTTATTATTAATTAATTTATTTTTAAATTCACTATTTCTTTGTTATTTAGTCAGTTTATTGTATTGTGGAAAAAGTGTGTCATATAGTGCTGTTTATTTTTATGGCTTATTTCCTTTTCGAATTATTTGGACACACAAAATAACAAAATGTATTCATCGAGATTTTCCTTGATTCAAAACAAGTGTACTTATTTGCTAGACGAAAGCGGAACTATGATGCATTTTGCAGAATACATTGATACAAATCCTATATTTTCTAAGATTACTTAGTATTAGATTATTCTTACATGCAATTCTTTTTAGAATGATCTAATGATAATACAAAGCGAGAAAGCGCAAAAGGGTTATAGTTAAAAGAATAATTCTGGCAGAAAAAATCTTGTGATAGTGAATATTTTTCTCCTTCAAAACTCCTGGTTTCAGTACAAAAGTCTTGCAACAGTAGACAGTTAAAGTCTAAATTAGTGAAAAATACTTGAAAATAACAAGTATGATAGCTTCGAAATCTTTTAATGAAGGAAAATTGCTGCATAAAAATTTATAAATGCAAACCAACAGCTGTAAGCCCGACAACGTTACGTAAACCAAACAACCGAGCCAAAAAAATAGCGATGCGCAGGTACTCGAACCTGCTACCATTTGATCAATACTAGTGCTCTATTAAACCAAACTCTATTTAATCTTTACTTAAGCATGCATTTTAGGTTATCGTCATTATTTCAAACACTAATTTTAAGCTATGTTCATTTTATTAAACGTGCATTTTGAGCTATAGCTACTATTTCAAACATACACTTAAGAAATGTCCATTTTTGAACGTGCATTTTTATTATTTCAAACACGCATTTTAACCCTTTAATAGGCCATTTATTTCTAGTAAAGGTGAATTAAAGTATTTTTGGAATTGAAATTGTTTTAAGAATAGTAATTGATATGAGAAAAAAATACTCATTTAGTTTATAAAAATGCCATTTTTGGTGGTAAATATATTTAACACGACCTATTAGGAACTTATTGACTTTTATTTTTCTTTATTTATAAAATAAATTTTATTAATGCTAGAAACTTCAAAAGGAATTATGTATTTTTTAACTTTTACACAAACTAACAAATGGTTACCGATTTTATTCAAACGCACTCCAAGAAAGCTGAAGTTCTTAACAAATGGAAACTTAAATTAAAAGTGGTGGGAAGTATACTTCCCACGGCCTTCGAAAGGGTTAAGCTACGTCCATCTTTAAGACGTGCATTTTTTAGCTGTAGTCATCATTTAAAACATACATCTCAAGCAATGTCCATTTTTTTAAACGTGCATTTTAAGTTAAGTCTTAAACACGATTTTTGAAAAAAAAAAATTTCGCGTATGACTTTTTACTTATTTATTTTCAGTTACGTATTTTACGAATTATAATAATTGCCTCGTGGCTGCATTTACCACCATTACCCTACGCAGAATCCTGATGTTCAAACATTTACTTGTATCGAACTAGAAAAAGAAGTCTACAAGATATAAAAAGCTTTTTCTCCAAACTTATAATCAACATGCCCTACTTGATGGATTGCAATTTCATAATCGTAATGTAAATCATACTTACTAAATAAATGGTCACACTTTACTCTCAGTACTGAAGTCTGGAGATGAAATAATGATTGAATGTTCGATAGGACACTAATTATAATAATACGAAAGCGATATTTTATTCTTTATCGAACGCTTAATCGACCCCACCAGTTAATCGCATCTACTCCTCTTCGTCTATCTCGTTTCCTGATCGCGTTACACACTTTGTTTTTTTATACGAAACAGTCAGATTGATATAAAAAGGCTAGTTTCCTCCACTTGACGAAAGTTCTCGAAAATAATCATTGAAGAACTAAGAAAATGAAAAAGATGCGTTATAAAAACAAAACATTTGTTTGGTTCAAGGTTTGACTTTCATATGGGTTTATAGAACCTTGGTCCTATAAACCCATATGATATACACGGAAGCAGAACCATGAACTTATAAGACCCAAGTGCCCATGGCTTTGTTTCCGCGTAGTCCCTTACAGTACAGGCACTTTTTCGAGTCGCAATATTAGTGATCACTCATTTCTTTTAAATAAATATCTTTTTATTATTCGAATTATGCCATTACTGTATTTCGAGGTGCCGTTCAGGGACAAGAGTGAGACGGAAAAAGCAAAAAAACTGGTGGCTAAACCATTTCATTTATAGCTGACTTTTTGGAGGAGAATAATACTTACTATTTTTAATTATTAAAATTTATCCCCATTTACTTTATTTAGAGTCATTTTAACAGTCCTGTATATACAGCGATGCCAACTGCCAAAACATTTTATAAAGTGGTAACGAATTCAAAACTTGGCATTAATTTGTTTCATTTCGCCAATACTTTAACCGAGGCCGGGATAGCCTGGTCGGTAGGGCGCTGGGCCCATGTCCAGGAGTACGTGGGTTCGATCCCCGCCGGCTGAAGACTCCCCGTGTAGTAAATGGTGACTGATGCACGTTAAATCTGTCGAGTCTCAAAGTTCTCCATGTTCCCATAACAAATCAATACCTCTGGGGGTACTGATCCAGGAGTTTCCTTGTCTTTGGGATTGGTTCAAAATTACAAGGCTACGGAGTTGAACATTAGTAGTCGTAAACCCAAAAATTAGGTCAGCTGTTCAACGACGTATATAAAAATATAAAAATACTTTAACAGACTCCCCGTGATGTGATTCTCCCCAAATAGCAGGTCACATGAATGTTTGAATTGTTTAAATGTGGACAACTCAACCGTCAATCGCATTTTTTAAAGCAAAAATAAACGTAAATTTTTCTACCACAAAGTGAAGCAAGTTAGCCTTTCTGTATAAATGTTAAAACTGTTAATTGTTTCTGGTAGTCTTGTATATTTTAACCTTTCCGAAAACAAGCTAAAATAAAATCATCTTTCTTTCCTGTTACTCTGTTAGCATTATTTTCCTTTACATATTAGCTTTTTTCATATTTTCATAGCTGACAACTAGTACGGGCGTTGTGAAATCATTTTCTTAGTAGTAGCAATATTAGTTATGGCGCATTAAATCTTGAAGTTTAAAGAATCAAAAAAAAATTTAAGGTTGCCACGGCGAATCAATAATTTAAAAAAATATGTACATAAAATCTGTTGGAGTAGTGGTGGCTTAGGATATCGAGAGTTTACCTTCCAACGAGATGAACCAGGTTCAAATCCCAGCTATGGATGGTCGATACGAGTTTCGCATTCGGCTCGTGCCAACCACAATGCTGACGAAAAATATCCTCAGGAGTAGAATTATGGATTTTAGTCTCCTTACCGTCAGGTTAACCGTGGGAGGTTTTCCTCTCCATGTAACACAAATGCAGGTTAGTTCCATCAAAAAGTCATCCACAAAGACAAATTTCTCCCAATACAGGAGTTCCTTTGTCTTCTGTATTGCGCTCGAAACAAGGCTACGGACTTGAATATCAGGAGTCATAAACCCAAAATTGGGTTGGCTGTTCAACGACGGTTATAAAATAAAATAAAATCCGTTATCTTATTATGCTTAAATGTCTTAATTGTTTTATTTGTATAAAATTCTACCTAACTTAATTCTTAACTCAACTGTTGTTTTACAATCACTATGTAAAATATTTTTCAATGACCGTACAAGTTAGCAAATATGCATCAGTTAATAAAGGTAGTTGTCGCAGCCTCCAATAAAAAATTAGTATTGGAAGCCATTTTACTTTTAACTGGCGAACAAAAGTTTTTAATTTGATTTAAAGCACAGAAATATTCAACCTCTTAGCCTTAAAGGGATTAACGTTTATTTAAAAGTAATATCGTCATCAGTTTTATAAATATTGAATTGTCTGGAAAGTTCGTGCCTATTTTCAATAGGTGAAACTCCCTAAGGCCCTCCAGAAATATTATAGTGGTAGCAAATTTATACTATAAAATGATTTTTTTGTTTTTAAAAAATGGAACATTAAATTTTCTTGATAACCATAAAGATTCGGAAACTTATTGCATCTATAGTAGTCTGATAGATGGTCGATTTATCGAATTTTGATTAAATCGAATTTTAAAAAAATCGCTCTCTTAAAATTTATTGGAGTCGTATTCTACGCATTAAAAAACAACAAAATACCTCCTAATTCCCAAAAAATATTTGTCACTTAAATAAAACAAGGACTTAACACAACTTTTGTTGTCAATAATAAATTTTGCTCTCAATACATTTTTTTGCCATACTACTAACAAATACAGAGATGCCAACTGCTCCGGACAAGCCAAAATGATTTTAAAAAATGGTGAATAACTGCAAAGTAAATTTTGCAAATATTTGACTATTTTCGCGTGCTTTTAAAAGGTATAGCATAACACAATTACTATAAAGTGGTGAATTTTATAAGCCTACGAATTATTTAGAAATAGTAGTGGATAAAAATCTACTAAATTGAATTTATTAAACCAAGAATCACAATTCATAAACTACCACTTTAAAATATATATTTGCTGTCCGGAACAAGTTGGCATCTCTGCAAATATCGGAGATATTGAAATAGGCCATCTCTCCTTTATAGCTATCTAACCAAGATTTTCAAGATTTGTACCTACCAGTTACTTTTTTAAACCTGAAATAATATAAAATGATTTGTTAGGAGAACCCGCATCCCTTTAATATCAAGTTATAATTAAAATTTAAACTAGATAACAACCAATTATTAAAATGGTTGTTATCAAATCTTAAAAATAAGTAATTTTCCGTTAAAGCGGTTTGAAGGATTACTGTCCCGATAACAGCGGATTAGATTTAGTTGCTAGTATGCAAGCACGGGAAGATTATACAAATAAAGTGGTAGTATGATTATTACTCTATTGAATATTTTTGAGCACACTAATGTTCAATTATTAGAAGTGATCTACGGATGAAAAACACCTGAGTGAAAAAGAGAGGGAGAACATACTTGTTAAATTTTATATAGATATATTTTTATGTATCACTTCAGTTTTGATAAGAAAAGCACTATGCTGTGATTGATGATGCAATGTTGTAAATATTTGTGTTATTATTGTCCTAGTCCTAGTGTTCTGATTTTATTGGGCACCTGGGGTGTTATTATTGTACAGGGATGCCAACTGTTGTACTTTCTGGAATAGTTTCAATAAAGTGGTAGCAAATTATAAAGTAAAATTTGTTAGAAACGTACAGTTACGCCTACTTTTTACTAGAGTGAGTAACCAGTTGATTGATGCTTTAACGTTGCATATTATATGATACTTATAATTTTTGATATTTAGTGATGAAAAAATTACATAAAAGGAAAAACACTAAACTAAAAGTAACTTGAATTTCGCTACCACTAGAAAATACTGTTTTATAAAAACGAAGCAAGTTGGCATTGCTAGTTATTGTGCATAGTATCCTACGATTAACCGGTTAACGCCCAGCGTCATATATATAGGACAGTTCCTTTTTTCAAAGACATTCATTGTGGTGGGAAAGTTTTTTCAATATTTTCATTTATCTGGGTGAATTAAAAGATTCTCAGATACCACAATGATTTAGTTATTTCTGACTAGATCCAGAATTAAAAGGAACAAGTACTTTTTGATCTATCAAAGACTTTTTGAATGCCCTAACAGTAGAAAAACCAATTAATTTCGATAATATATTATACCACTTTTTTCAAAAAACCACTTTTTGTATCATTTCAATAAATAAATTCGGGACAAAACGGGTTAATGAGCTAGAGTAAAAAATTTATGTAAGTGAAATTTCTTACTAAAAAAGTGATACGGTATTTACATTTGCTCTTTTTTTGCGTAGTTTTAAAGTAGTTTCAAGCATTTCGATTTTAAATTATCTTAATTAGATTCACTTGTTCAGAAAATTAACTTTTTTTTCCAGTTTTTGTTTGCCCAATATATATTCCTCGACTTACCATGAGTAATACGGTTGAAACCTGGCACTCTTTTTTTTTTCCAAATAAATAATGAAATAAAAATTACATCGAATATAAATGCTAAGAAAGTGTGCGTTTTTTTAAACTATACTTTTTTAAACTTATTATTTTATGGAGTAAAAAAATTAAACAAGAAGATATGTACTAAGTTTTCCTAACAAACTCATAAACTGACAAAACCAGTTTGATCCAAAATATAATTATTTTTCTCCAACATTTAAACTTTGAAGTTATCTTTGTACGTACGTTGGTTTTATTTTTATAAAGATCCAAGGTTACTTTGCAATAACAACGATAAGCAGATCTTACATACGGGGAAATGTAAAATCTCTTTATTGGAAAGATTTTGTCCTTTTATGCATACTTTCATATATGTAGATTCTACACAAGCTCTATAGAGAAATGAGGTTGTTCTGCAATAATTGCCCACGGCATTGCATAGGAGTGCAAAATTTATAAAATGAGTTTGCATTTTAACGTAACATATCGCGCGTTCACATTTGTAGGATCTGCGCAAGCTCTGTAGTGCACCGAAGCTGTTCTGTAACATCTGTCTGTACATCTGTTTAACATAACATGCCTGTAGAAAGTGGTGAATTATATAAGCCAACGAACTGTTTAGAAACAGTTGTGGATAAAAATCTACTGAATTGAATTTATTAAACCAAGAATCACAATTAATAAACTACCACTTGAAAATATTTACTCGCTATCCAGAGCAAGTTGGCATCTCTGTGTATATAAATCATGGGTGAAAGCCCTTATATAGCAAGACGGAAAAGAGATAAACCTGGTACGTAAAACATTTCATTCCAGCATTTTTTTCGAAAAAAATGAAATATCTGTAACTATCAAGATTTCTTTTATAATTCTGGCATATATATAAAACTGCTTCTTTTCCAAGATAAAGTAGATATTGTTGAAAAATTTAAAAAAAGAATAAGTAAACTCCTCCCCAAAACTAGCTATAACTGAAATGGTTTTACTACCAGCCTTTACTCTTTTCCGTCTCGCTTTCACCCCTGATATAAATAAAGCTACTTTTGCGTGTTCTATATAGCATTAATATCCCCCCGTGGCGCTATGAACAAACTCAGTGCCGGTCACCGGTGACCATCTTTCATTTAACGTGTTAACCCTTTCCACTCGAGAGGTGACTGTCAGTCACCATTGTCACCTGTAAATTACCCACCACTCCAATTGTGAAATTTTTTTCACCTTAATGCTTAGTTACCACTTCATTAGTGATCTCCGGGTATATAAGTTTGTAAAAAATCTTTCAAGATGTAAGGCGATTACGTTCATTTTTTTATCTGTTGAAAGGACTTCGAGTGCAAAGGGTTAAGTTTCTCAACTAACTCAGGACCCGCATATCACTGGAGTTGAAATATTTTAAATCAGTGTTGAGAAAATCATGCTGATTGAAGCCATAGTTTAGGATTTTTCAAAGATATAGAAAATTGCTTCAAATTTAATGAAACTCAACTTAGACCACTTTTCCAAATGAATCGTGTGTGGTCTTTCTATCGAGAAAAAAAATTTATCGATGCTTCTCTCTGTTTGTCTCGTAAACACAAAGTATTTTTTTCGCGGACACGAGGAAGAACGTTAAAAATAAACACCAAGGACAGCGTCCTGTTTCCGTTTATGTCCAGATTTCTCCGATTGCCAAAAAAATAGACATATTTTCATCTGTTCTACAATCATTTAACGTCTCCAAACAGGCTTTTAAATATTTATTCACGCCTTAGGAGAGAAAGAGATGATTTAAGATTTCCTCCACTTGATTTTTCTTTTCTTTTCTTTTTCTTGCTCTCTTCCTTCCAAATGTCATAATATTAATCTCATCCAAAAATCTCGATGCAACACGATCTTTTTCCTGTGGCAACAAGGGTGCGGTTGATGACAGCACGTTGCTACTGACTCCACCCACAGGCGATTGTTATCGTCTGCCCTTACGAGAAGCACTCATATTTGTCTGGATAAAATGGCATCGGGTCCTGCTGTCAGGAACACTTGGCGGATTTTCGAAGGATCGAAATTGCCTGAATCGCTCTGGTGGGGAAACAATAATCGATTAGATGAGGAAGTCCAGCGCTTGGTCAATCGATTACCTGGAATAACAATGGGTCAAGCATCGCCCAGGGATGGATTTTAGAGTTTGCAGTCGTGGGTGTGTGTTTGTTGATTCATCATAACACCTAGATGGAATTTCTAATTCGGGAAACACTCTATTTATTTAGTTACATTTCAGGCTTCTGGTCTAGTTTTATTCAAACATTCCAGAATAGTTATTATATACCATCCCATCACATCAAAGTAGAGTAAATTCGAGAAAGAGTGCTTCGAAGATCAAAATGGTGAACGAAATTATTCTTTTAACCTTTTCGGGACGGGTGAGTCATAAATGTATTCGTGCGGAATCAGGATAGTAAAAAATAAAAGCGGTAGCTAAAAAGTTTGAGCATGGCTAATTTGACTGACTTGTTTTCGCTTTCAGTTTAAATCTAACACATCCAATCCATGTGTGTTAAAAGTGTAACTGTACAATTTTTAATTCGAACTAAGTAGTGGTGAATTAAATAAAGCAAACTATTATTACTCCGCCCACAAATAAGCTGCTACAAAAATAGTTTGTCTACCAGTTTTATCATTTTTACCCTGATTATTGACACCCTCAGAATGCGTACATGACTCGTCCGTCTTGAAGAGGTTAAATAGATACTTATTTCTTTTTCATACCATTTGTATTAACAACGTCTAAGTGGAATCATATTATAATTTTATTAGTCAAAACTTTCCTACTATAAAGGCCTAAGTACACTTTAACACGTTGAACACCACGCTAATTTTACATGACTTGCCCATCTGGCCACTGTTAATAACTAGTACAAATTAAATTTGCAAATATTAGACGGATTTTGCTATTTTTTAGAGGGTTTATCTAACAAAAGTGGTGAATTATATAAGCCTACAAATTGTTTAAAAATAGTGGTGGATAAAAAACTACTAAATTGAATTTATTAAACCATTAATCACAATAATAAAGTAAATTTTGAATAAATTTTCTGCAATTCCATAAAAGAGTGTAAATTTTATAGTTCTATATGATGTTATACGCTGTCAGCCAGCTGTTTTTCGCGGCCTAAATGTAATTTCAGTGTCAGCCACCGGTGGTTGACGCGGCCTAAATGTAATTTCAGTGTCAGCCACCGGTGGCTGACTCGGCCTAAATGGAAAGTCCAGTGTCAGCTACCGATGGCTGACGCGGCGCTCAACGTGTTAATCAAATTTCAGCAAAGCAACGTTCAAATAAATATTGTCCAACATTAAGTTTTCCTCTCTCCCCCTCTGTGTGTGTGTGTGTATTTTACTATATCTTATAAAAATTAGATTTAACCAACATTCAAGTTGAAATGTAATGTTATGAAATTTGACAACTTTGTAAAAATTTAGAATTAAATTAAAATTCATTAGTCAAATTTAAATGGTGAGCCCTGTTAATTAATGCTCAAACAAATGTTACAACGAATATATCGAGAAAGGCATGAGTTCCAAAAGACAAATCATATTATATTATAATTATAAATTAAAAATACAGATTAAAATTATAAAATACAGATTAAAAAAGATACAAATAGACAATATAAGGGGGATAAGTAAAATATTTAGAAATTTTATGAGCAAATATTTACCCAAATTTCAAAACACGTTCAAGTGACAAACCTTCAAGTGATGCGTGTCCAAACTGACTTGATTATAATAGTTTGGAATCTTAAAGATAAAATCGCGAATTAAATTAAAAATTTACTTTAAGTAGTATCAGCAAAGCTAAAACAAATTAAAGTATGCATCTCTGTTGATGTGATGGCCCCTAGCATTATGGTGTTTACCACTCATTTCATTGGTCATCACTCTAAAATCACTCAAAAGATTGATTAATTGCTTGAATGCTACCCAAAGGGTTACTCGCATACCGAGGTACCGATAAATTACACTGGTTTACAAATGTGTGCGTAAATAAAAAAGATATAAATTGAAAATAGTTGAAATAAATTCAGAAAAATTTAATAAAAAAATGGCGGCATTAGATGCACCTTTAGGAAAAAAGCAGTTAAAGGGCTATATTCAGCATTATAACGCACTCATATAGCATATTAGGGCTATATTTAGTATTATCATCAATCCATTCTACATCAAACAGTTCATTGAAATCGCTGGCTGTGCACAAACTGGCTTTGCCATAGGACTTAGTTTGTTGATAAGTATGTTAATGTCTTCTATTTTCAAGCCTGATATGATGCTGTTTTTACTTATGCATTTTGGTGGCCCCAAAATGGTGCACCGATAAGACATCTAAGAAGTTTTCCTTCGATTCGAGAGTTTTTTTTTTTTTTTTTTTTAGAGACACTGGTAAGGTAGTTATTGCAAGACAGTATAGAGCTAGTTGTGATTTTACGTTACAGTCCAGTATGGATGGTCCAATCACATTTATAAATGCTATAATTAGGAAATATGAGTCTTTTGCTATGTTTGATGTAAGTTTCTGTAACTGCCATAATGTCGGGATTCTATTGAGAATTCTATCGAAAGATAGCTTTCAGCAGACGATAATCACAAAAAATGCGAAAAAGTAAAAAGCAGACAGATTTGCCATGTTATAAACGAAGTACAAAAAGCAGACGATAGTTGTCAGGAGTTAAGCCTATCTCTTCAAAATCCAAACGACTTCTTATCCTAATGTTGGGATAGCAGCTGCTCCACTTTTTGCATAAGTTCTAATAAAAGGGTCACGAAGTAAATAGTAAAAATTAGATAATTGTGTCCATTCCTTAAAAAAGCCTCCACAAAATAACTGAAATAATTTAATTTCATGCTTTGAATTTTTGATATGTAGAGGAGAAATATTACTTAAACTTAAATTTTGTTACCACTGGAAAATATTTTTTTTACTAAGAGGACCTAGTTGACATCAATGCTAATGCAAACTCAACAAGCAAGGTGCTTGCTTTACAATATCAGTCACTCCAGAGACTCTAAAGTCACTCACATACAAACTGCTTATATTTTTTAATTTTACTGTAATTTCACGATGAATGGGATATGGGTCTTCTGCGCGGCCCAGGTGCCCAGCTTTTGTTAAATAAAGTAAGTAAGTAACTAATGCAAACTCCAGGTATTAATATTTATATAATTGATATTTTTTGGTATTCAAAGCTATATTGCTTTTGCAAAATAAACCCGAACTTGTGCTACTATGTAATTTTTTTCTTTCCTTTTTCTGATATAGGGATCATTCCTTTTAAAGGAATGAGTTAAGGTAGCTGTTCGAATCGTATTGACCAAAAATATTACTACGTTTTGTTTCTAGATATTATCATTAAAAAAAAAGTATTTACATTGATATGCAAAACCAATCAATTAACAACGAGATAGCTAGCAAAATAGCTTTTCTTTTCTTTAGTATTTAGTTAAAAAGTAATACATTAGCCGAAGAACTTTTAATAATTGAATGCTCACAACGGTTCACTTCTATAGATTCTTTTGTTTAAAAAAAAAAGCAGACTGGTCCATGTTTCCTTATTGCCAGATCCACCCACCCTATTGAAATTGGTGGAACTACTGTTACAATTCTATCAATTTCTGATTAAAAATATTCCTCGCTGGTAACAAAAGGCGAAAAGAATAATTTAGGGATGACGTGCTTTAAGCTCAATTGACAGATAATAAAACCTATTGATTCAGATGTTCTAATGTGAGCGAAATGGCGCCATTTACGCCAAACGTGCATAAAGTTAATAAAATAAAGCGTCAACATCAAATACTATAGAAAAGCGCAAAACACGAAAGTGTTGGGAAAATGCTGTATAACCTTACACAAAGGAAGTATTTATAAAATATAGAAAGTCGGTATTTTGATCTTCCATTAGCAAATGATATATATCTGAATTTTCATAATTTGATAGAGTTTTAACAAATAGTAGTAGACAATAACGTGAGATATTTGCACTTTCATTGAATCCGGCGTATTATTATGATTATTATTTTCACTTTGAAGGATTTTTTTTTTTTGTATGAATCGTCACGCTAAGGTGTGACACTAACCACAGTCGCTTCACTTTTTACGACATAACGTGCGATCATTGGACGTTAAAGATCGGACAAACGAAACGACAAAAAAGGGGTTGTCCAGAAAAGAAGCACGCTCTCGCATAAAGTGAATACTTCATTTGGAATATATTTCTTACTCAAATGATTCCGTTTATTCTATGACCATTGTGGGCAGGTTCGGTTATCTGATATGTATGAAGGGTCATTTGCGAGGATGACAATGTCCGAATTATAATATCAATCGTTTTTTTCAAGTCAGGTAGCCTTGCAGAGTTACTGAATATAGTCTGATTTGCATTTTATTTTCCTTCGATAAAATGATGCCGAGCCAGAAATATACAGGTTGGAGATAATTGTCCTGGAATTGTTTAGAAAGCTTTTTATCGAAATCTTCAAATCCCAAAGTTATTCTCCAGTATTGGAGACTTTTTACTGGGGACCATACTAATAAATTAAACGGAAATAATGTTAAAATTATCCGCCAAAATAACAGAAACATTTTGTAACTATGCGGGCAGGTTGAGATAACTTCGAAAACAGCTTTTTGACTACAGTAAAAGCTTGAAATGACGAGTACAGCAGATTTACAAGTCCAATATTACGATAAGTTTCCAAGCCGCAGTTAAAAGGCTAATGTTAAAATGTATAATTTGTATGTTTGTAACGGGTTAAGTTATAACGAGTCAGTAGTCGTGGATAATTTACTAAAGAGACTCTTGAAAAAAGCGTTAAGACTAGTTTATCATGTAAACGAAGATATTTCTTTAAAGAAAATAAATATTGCGTGGATAGATAGTAATTATTGAAGTTATACTTCTTATGCGACTTCCAACAAGGTTGCGTTAAACGTTTAACGCTACATTATTATTGGCCGGGAAATCACGGGGTAGGATCCAGCTTTCCCTCATTCATTTCCTTATTGTTTTGGTTCTCACTAGCATAAGAATAATAAAAGTATTGTTTTTCTATAAATATTTTTTTAGTTTGTTTTGATACACACATAATTTAATAGGGTAGTATTTTTTATTTTCAAATTTAGTGGATAACAATTGTAAAAAATGAGTGAAAACAATCCCACGGACAATGCGACGGATTTATAAGGTTATGTCAAGGTACGTCTTCTGTGAATATCAATTGATTGTTAGGTTCTCTCTCCTGAAATTACATTATGACGCATTCACATACATTATTAATACAAATACATTTTCCAGGGCGAGACGATGAGGTAACCACAAGCACTTCCACTGGTTCAAGAGGTCCACGAGGGAAAAATGCACAATATTACCGTGATTACAGAGCACGGAAGAGAGCGGAGTAGGAAAAAGAGTCGTTGAATAGAACTAGTGATCCTTATACGACTGCTGATTCTTCTACAATTAACGTCGCAGGTTGCGAAGTTTAACTTCTTCCGTGTGGAGGGACTCCACGCACTATTTTTTTTCTCACATTTTTACGCATTTGCAGGGCCCTGCTTATTGCTAACATAGTTGATAAAATTCTTGGCGAATATAATTGAATTAATCTTGGCGAATTAATACGGGAGCATCGTTCTTTTCCTTTATATCAAATTAACAGTTATTAAAAAAAACTGAAATATGAAGATTAATTAAAACTAAACTTTACTTTATACATTGAAAAGAAATGGTCATTAAGGTAGCGGGGATTATTAAATTTACCTTTAATTATTTTTTTCTGCTAGCTATAAGTTTGGTTTAAAAATAACTATGACAGATGACAGTGACCTATTTACCAAGTCGTGGTTTCTTTGTGGTTTCCTTTTGATTGTGCATACCTTATTTATAGCGATAATTTTGTATATTTCGAAGGATACTGTTATTACTTGTTGTTCTTTTTTTTTCTTTTTGACCAACTGCAACGTTTAGTATTTAAATTAATAGTGAAGTTGTGGGAGTTTTGACTATGAGTACAATGTGACTTAGATCGGTAGTTTTCAGTGTTTGGTTCAAATTGACATCCCGTAGTCACCATTGGTTGGTTTAATTGTCATTTCATTCTCATCACTGATTGGCTCAAATAGATATTCCGTAGTCTTTTAATGGTTAGTTCAAATAGATATTCCATAGTCTCACTGATTGATTCAAATAGATATTCCGTAGCCTTTTAATGGTTAGTTCAAATAGATATTCCATAGTCTCACTGATTGATTCAAATAGACACTTCGTTGTCCCCATTGGTTGGTTCATTTAATCATTCCGTAGTATCTACTTATCGATTCAAATTTAAATTTTTTAGTCTCCAAAATTGGTAAAAATAGAAATTCCGTTATCTTCACAAGTAGGTTCAAATAAACATTTTATAGTCTAACTAGTTCAAGCAGACATTCCGTAATCTTCTTTGACTAATTCTCACAGAATCTCCGTTGTCTCCACTGATTGGCTCAAGTACAAATTTCATAGCATTTCAGCGGTTGGTTCAAATAAATATTCCACTTTCTTAATTGATTAATTTAAATGGACATTTCGTTGTATCCACTAGTCTATTCATATAATCATTCCGTAGTCTCTACTGATTGGTTCAAATTTACATTTTTTTTTAAATCTCCGCGGTTGTTTCGAATAGACATTCCATATTTTTCGTAGGTGAATTTAAATAAGAATTCTATGGTCTGATCATTACCAGCTGATCCTCCTCACAACTGATTGTCTCAAATAGATATTCCATAAGTTCAAATGGATATTGATTCAAATGATTTCAATTCCAATCATTGGTTTCAATGTTGGTTCAATAGATATTCCATAGTCTCGCTGATGGATTCAAATAGAATTTTCATTGTATCCACTGGTAGGTTCACATAATCATTGGTAGTCTCTATTGATTAGTTCAAATTGACATTTCTTAGTCTCAACAGGTAGTTTCGAATAGACATTTCGTAGTCATCAGACTTTGGTTAAAATAAACAGTCTTTAGTTGGATTAATCGAACAAATACTCTGCATACTCTGTTGGTTCAAATACATCACAAATTTTAATATAACTTTTAAATAATTACGATATACATAATACGAATATGATAATTATATAATATGAACGGAGTTAAAATATAACTTCTATATGTGATTTTAATTATGAATTAATAAATAAAAACTTCAATTGATATCTTTCGATAATTTGAAATGTTATTTTATTAAATATATAATGAACGCATTTCTGTTTTCAGGCGTATGTTTCCTGCCTACAAAGTCCGGGTGAGCGGCCTAGACAAGAAAGCTAAATACATTCTACTGATGGACATTGTGGCAGCAGACGATTGCCGGTATAAATTCCATAATAGCCGGTGGGTAGTGGCAGGGAAGGCCGACCCCGAGATGCCCAAGAGGATGTATATCCATCCTGATTCACCATCCACTGGTGAACAATGGATGCAGAAAGTTGTCTCCTTTCACAAACTGAAAATCACAAACAACATATCAAACAAGCACAGCTTTGTAAGTAGTATTTTATAATCAAATATTCGATAATAAGGTTGAGGAAAAATATAATAATGAGCCACACTTACAAATAATTCAGAAATGAGCTTTTTAAGTTTTTTCTTTTTCTTTTCGAAGGCTTCGTTGTCATATAAAATTATGCTTTTTTACGAATAATATATTGTTTTCCTGATTGCCGTGAGTTTGCAACAGTTTCTGATTTCAGAATAAATAGAATAGTATAATTCAGAAATACCATTTTCAGAATAAGAATAGAAAGCTAGCGTTATTATGAAAATGGTACAAAACGTTCATACGGAGAAAGCCAGTTTTGTGGAAATGAAAACCGTTTGCGGTTTTTTCTTCTTTTTTTTAAAAATATTTTAAAACATACTCCAATGCTGCATTATCTGGGTTCATAAAAATGTGTAAAAACTGAGAATAAGACAGTGAGTTTGATAATTTTCTTCTAGGTGGAAAAACGTCTCCAAATTATCGATTTTTAAAAAAGTTTATAGTTAGTTAAATAACATTGGACTTAGAGATCCATAAAAATAATAACAAATTAAAAAAATAAGAAATAAAAAAAAATATAAAATAGGCAGCTATAAAATAAGAAATAATGAAATATAAAATAAGAAATAATGAAATATAAAATAAGAAATAATGAAATATAAAATAAGAAATAATGAAATATAAAACTATGAATTAAGACATAATGAAATAAAAAATAAGAAATTATCGAATTAGAAATAAAAAAAAAAAAATAAGAAGAAATAAATAATTAAAAGTAAAATAAAAAATAATAAAATAGAAAATTTTTAAATACGAAATAATAAAATAAAAAATTATTAAACAAGAGCTTCCTGAAATATTAATCACCACTTTGTAAACTTTTGCAAACTGTGGCCACCCTGTAAATAATCGTTTGAAAAAACAGCACTTTTTTAAAATATAAACGAATGGTGAAATAATTATTACAAAAAATAGGAGTAAGAATTTCACTTGTTACTTTAATATGCAGGAAGGTTATGAGGATACTTTAATATGCAATGAGGTTTAAAATGTAATATGTAATAAGATTTGTATAGTTTTTATAATAATAATAAAAAAAATATTTAATTAAATCAATTGTAAACATCTGTTTTAAATGTGAATCAGACATGAATGATTTTTAGGAAAATAATCATGTCCGGGAGAAAACGATTTTTTTCCCCACAATACTAATAAATAATCGTTTGACAAGGGATGAGTGACAGTTGCAATTGAGACACCATCGAAAAACGACCAATTATAGCTCCCTTCCATCTGCACTTTTAGATTGTCCAATTTCGCAACACCAAAGCCCATCGTGAAACTGACAGTCGACGACATCTTAAAACGACAAAAAAAATTACGTTCTATTTAATGTATTCTAATCGGGTTTTCATTTAATTGACAGCGTACGCCCTGTCTAAACCACATACGCTTTCATTAGTGTCCGTATTTACCTCTGTCAAAATAGTTCGAAAAAGAAGACATCTGCTTTCTTCGAAAAAGGCATGCGCGGAGAGAAATAGAAAGGAATCAAAAAATGTTCGAAAATCTTTTGCAAGACGAGATCTTTGCATTTGATCACTGCTATCTTTTAACTGTACCCACCACTTCGTGATTTGGAACTTAAATCCAAACAGCGGTTAACTGTCATCCGCCGGAGGGTACGGGGTGGCCCACCGATGGAGTTGTAAGTTCTCGGGGTTATTCGAACTTCCAAATCCAACACGCAATCGAAGCATTTTGATGGTGAGCTTTTTTAACGTTTCCTCTCATTGTAAAGATTTTATTTGTAAATACTTCGATAATATTTATTTACCAATTTATTTTTATGATCAATATTATCTGTACATTGTATTCAGTCAGGTTAACATAGATTCTCAGTAGCAAATGGCAATTATAAAATGGTTAGTAGAACTGAATTTGCGTTTGAAAAATTATTAGTGTATCATCTTGTAGCAACAGGAGTAAATAATAGAAGATAAGGATTCCTTAGAATAAGAATTAGAACGAATTAAGATAGAATAAGGATACTTAGTAAAAACCATTTTATTTTATATTTATTTTATAATCCCCCACAAAAAAATGTTTTTCTTTTTAATATAAATATGCAGCAAAAGATCATATAATATTTTATACAGTGGTAGACTTTTCAAATGCCTCACCACGCGAGGTCAAATGCCTTGTGGTTCGTATGAACTTTTGAATCATGTACATGTAGTGGGGTCGAAAATAACTTTAAATCAAATTTACAAAGCATAGAATCATACATGAAAATATAAACTTAGCTGCCACTAGAAATTTTTTAAATTAGTCAAAGTTATTTTGTATTAGCGGAATAATTTTAAGATGTAAAGTTAAGAATTAGGCTATCCCAAGGATATGTTTAATGTTTGCAAGCATTCGTTATGATTAAGAGTCGTTGTGGTTACTTTAATGTTTACATGCAGTGATGCAATAATTTTTTTTAATTATGATTTCTTAAAAAAAGATTGGTACATTACCTCGGCAACCACTAGGAAATTTACTGCACTGCAAATTTACAAAACAAAACAAAAAAAAATCTTTCATTAAAAGATAAACTTATCAACCACGAGGAGAAATTCTCCGAAAAAAACGTAGAAAGTTGGCAGCTCTGGATAATATAAGTAACTAGCAATAAAAATAAATAGTTATTGCAATAGAGATAGAATAGTTCGCACCAAATTGAAAAATTTATTTAGAAAATATTAGATCATTTGGTTTCTATCTAAACCCGCCTCTTTTCGATTTTAGGGTATGAAAATAATCGACAAATACGCTAAAAGAAAATAATTAAACTTATAATTTGATGTAAAAATTCTGAAAAAGCAGAAATATTTCAGAATTATAATAATGAAAATAACTGTGGTCATAAATTTACATCTCTAACAGCTTTAATTCGAGTGAATTTGCTTAATCCTCTATGCGCCATAAATTTAAATTTATGCTCTACTTTTGAAACTCCAGAACGATATGTCAGATCTCATGTTTAGATATCTAAACATGTATACATGTTAAATTATGTCAGTTCACATGTTTAGATATCTAAGCATGTATACATGTTAAGATATGTCAGATCACATGTTTAGATATCTAAACATGTATTCATGTTACGATATGTCAAATCACGTGTTTAGATATCTAAACATGTATACATGTTAAGATATGTCAAATCACATGTTTAGATATCTAAACGTGTATACATGTTAAGATATGTCAAATCACATGTTTAGATATCTAAACATGTATGCATATTAAGATATGTAAGATCACTTGCTTAAGATGGTGATCATCAAAGTATAATTTATAGAGTTAAAATACGGTCATTCAAAATTTTATTTTTCTAAATATGCTATTCTGCTCTTAAACCTGAATTCAACATGTAAAAAAATCTTTTAAAAAATGCCTAATAAATAATTACAAAAAATTATCGTAAGACAAAAATTTTTGTCTGTTGCTTAGTACTTCCTATTCAAAAATTCCAGATTTAAAAATTACACATAATTATGTAGGTATAGAATTTAGTAAAAAAAAGACATTAAAATGCTTTTAAAGTACATTAAAAAAATTGTTCAGAGGCAAAATTGTTGTTTTATTGCTTAAAACTTTAAAAATTATTATAAAGTAAAAAGAAATATATATTAATGCATGCTTGGAACTAGTTATATATGATAAAATACTTTTCAGGTACATTAAAAAGAAGAAGAAAAACTATCGACAATTTTTTATAAGTTTCACTACTTAACAAAAAAATTATAATTGGTAAAAAAAAAAAAAAAATCGTTAAGAATGTATTTTTAAAACTAATAAAGTGATGATAGATTTAGTATAATCTTCAAACTTTAACTGAATTGACGATAAAGTTGAAATTAAAAGTTGTAAGTCCCTGACTGATAAACAATACATAGTAAAACGGACCCGTAAACACTAGAATAAAAAAAATTTATCATAATTTTCTGAAAGAAAATTACGAACTATTCTTCATCACAGTTATTTGTGAAATAGAGAATCTCTTCGAAAACACGATTTATCTCCATAAATATTTCAAAAATGATAAAACGCGCAATTCATTATAATTATATTCTGAACCATAACCCAAGGTGTCGTCGTAATTAAATGAGTGCTTTTTCTCCCTTTTTCTAGGGTATTAAAATATCTGATCTTCTATAACTAGCGAATTGTTTTTTTTTTTTTCTTTTTACAAAAAAAAAAGCAGGTTTTCAGATTACTATCAAATGAATTTTCATACAGAACGCGTACGCTTTCCGTCGATTATATATTTTTGCGACTGCTACGTGACGCAGCCACTCCCGCAGCGAGTTTTGATTGGCAGTGGGAATGACGCGTCGCTTATCAATGCGCAAGAGCTTCCGTTACCATAGTAACGCTTGAAACATAACTGTCAATCATCTTTATTTTCTGAGTGAACAATTTTTTTTTTTTTGTCAGATTATATTTTTACACTTTGTTTTCATTTTCTTTTCACTTCAGTTGTGTGAGAAATTTAACAGCTTTAATGATTAAGGTTTTTCGTTTGGAAGCTGTGATTTTTTTTTATTGCATTAATTATATCTTCGTTTCTTTTATCTGTATATCTTTATGCTTTAACTTCAAAAGTCATTATAAAACTAAAAACATTTTGATCACAAGTGATATAGTTTATCTTGATTACGTCAAATTGCAGACGATAAATTTTGCGTGGAGAATAATAATTTTAGAGCACTTTTTAGACGAATACGTTTTCTTCAGTTGTAAATCTAAAGTAATAAACAATCACTGCTAGGCAACAGGCATGTCGTATTAATAACTTATTATTGAAGTACAATAATATTCAAAGCATTTATTAAATATTCATGAATTTTATTTGGAATGAATTTGATCGTTTGTGAAAATCGAAGCAATGTTCATGTTTTTATTCTTTTGCATGATTTATTTATAAATATGACTCTTAACTTATAAATTACCTACTTTCATGGTTAATTTAAAACTCATATTTTATACCATCAAAATATTACTGTCAATTATTATATTCCGAAAGAAGTTTTTTTTTTTCATTTTTTTTTTCTTTCAGATTAATTTTTTATTCGTTGTTTTCATTTTCTTTTCATTTCAATTATGTGACAATTTTAGCAGCTTCATCATTTTTTATTTTTGTTCATTTCAGCACTGTAATTATTATAATATTTTTCGTTATTTCTTGAATATTTGTTATTTCTCTCCTCTTTTATTTATGAAATAATCCTTTTAATTAACTGTTTAAATGCGTTTGTTCAGTTGCAAATCTAAAATAATATAAAACCACTGCTGAACAATAAGCATGCATTATTAATATCTTATTATTACGGTAGAATAATAATTCAAAGCATTTATTTGCAATAAATTCGATTGCTTACAAGAATCAAAGCAAGGTTTATTAATTTACTCTCTCTCTCTCTCTCTCTCTCTCTCTCTCTCTCTCTCTCTCTCTCTCTCTCTCTCTCTCATGCGTTATTCTACAATTATGAATGTTCTATTTTTAAAATAACTCTTACATTAAACAATCATTATAATCAGATTACCTTTCTGATGCTTAATTTCAAATTAATATTTATATCTTCGAATTGCAGGTAAATATTCATTTTATTTATTTTTTCGAGAATTAATTGTTTAAAAAAATAAGAATTCTAATTTGTTTTAATTTTAAATTTAATAGCCACACTAGTTGTAAAACTCATTGAAAACAATCTCCATGTCAAAATATATTTTTTCAAATATGAGTATGAAAAAAATATTATATTTTTGAAAAATGAATTTTTTAAATTAAATTTTGAAGATAATTAGCAATCTCATTTAAGGATTTTATTCAGTTCTTCGCTCATCAAAAATTTTATTTTCCAATTAAGTTCAATTATTTAAAGTATGCAAACCCAAATTTAGTTATTTAATATCCTAGAAAAAGCATAAAAACTCCATTTTAAAAGGCATGATTACTTTCATAATTTAATTATTCAACAATTTCGACAGTTACGTGTTAAAAATATTATTATAATCCCTTTTATTCTTAAGCCAGGAAACATAGAAAAAAAATTTTGTTAAAAGAAATTAGCATCAATATATCTTCTTATAAGTTTTTAATTAAATATTATTCCATCTATTTTCTCAGTGTTTTCTCTTTTTTTTTGTAGTTTATTTTAAAAATTTGTAGAGTCATTTATTCTAATAGTCAGTGATATGAACTTATTGACACGAAATTCGCTCGTCAATTTAAAATTTTTTAGTCTAGTTTAGATCGATAAACTTTTTAACCGCCCTGTTTGTTGAAACTTTCTTGATCGTTTGATTTCTCAAGAATGCCAAGACCAAAATGTTGCGAATATTGTCAGTTCAGTCCTTCACGTTATATAGCCAGTACAATGTCATTTTTAAGATTAACTTTCTCAATGCACCAGAAACTTTTTCAATTATCTTATGTTTTATTTTAATACCAATTGTCTTATTTTAACCGTCTTACGTCTTATTTTATTAGTAATTATCCTGATTCATTAGTAATTATCTTATTTCATTAGTAATTTTCTTATTTTATTAGTAATTATCTTATTTTATCAGTAATTATCTTATTTAATTGGTAATTATCTTATTTTATCAGTAATTATCTTATTTTATCAGTAATTATCTTATTTTATCATTAATTATCTTATTTTAACAGTCATCTGTCGATATTTCATGTCTTATTTTAATCTTATGTCTAATTTTATTAGTCTTATGTCTATGCTTTATATCTTATTTAATTGTCTTACGTCTTATTTTATTAGTCATTGTCTTTCTCGTAATATACCAAGTTAGCATCATCAGATACTTCTTTGCATTGTTTAAAGTCTTTGTATGGCTTCGCTAGCATGAGTTTTGTTTTTATTGCTCCAGTTCATTATTAATATATATTTATATATTTATATTTCTTATAATAAATATGATCTAATACACTAAATGTTTCAATAGAAAAAGGAATAGATTTCATAATTAAATCAAATGTAAATTGTTACTTCTTTCAAAATATGTTGTTTTAAAAATTAAAAGCGTTAGCAACTTAGAAAACCTTTTTTCCTTCATGCTAAATTGTCTGATTGGGGGGGGGGGACGATGTGGTAAGATTCAATTATATGCTTTCAATCTATTTAATTTTCACAAATCATTTAATGTTGGATATTTACATCATTCGGTATTACTTTACGGAACATGCAAAATGCAAGGCCTTTCCCCAATCAGCATTTGAGAAAAATAAGTATTTTAGATTTATCTATTCATTTTTTTCTGCCTAAATTTGACGAATACAAATCTGTTATCAGCATATTTTAGTAAAATAATTAAACATTAGGCGTATCTCTATTTTATATTTGTAATAAATATTTTAGTTTTTGCATAGTTTACTGTCGAAAAAATATTCAGCATCAAATAAAGCGGTTTTCATCAGTTTAAATAATAATAAAAATGTAATTCAAAAGAACTAAAATTCGATAAATGTGCAGCATTTAATTATTTACTCAAAATCACTAACAGCATAACTTCATTCTCTTTTACATTTTTAAGAAAAAAATCTTTATAAATTCTAAAAATTATCAAGCGCTATTTCAGAGCTGTGAATATTCTGATCTAGATTTTTTTTTCTTTCCTTATGAGGTAAAAATAATAAAAAAGAAATATGTAGATGTTTAAAAAAAAAGAAAAAAAAGTTTTGATTAAACATAAATATATATAGAAAAGAGTGCGTAGTGCTTTTAAAAAGTGCTTAATTTTCCCTTTTTCAAAATGAGATTTTTCCTTTACTATGTTGATTTTCGCTTCGAATTATGCAAAAAGGCACAGTTCACATTGTTCTATTCAACATTTTCACAATTAATTCAACCCCTAACTGTTTCGGCATATTGTCAGTTCGTAGCGTATGAAAACGCCATTCGTTTTACACGATTCAGAATTTCATAATTTTTGACAATTGTCAAAAACAATGCCAAAAGGTTTTTTTTTTTTTTTTTTTTTTAGATGACGGTTAAACAAGATAAAACCGTCAACTGTCAAAAACTTTCCATCCCTGCCTAATTAATGATATTTTTTAAAGTGCTTGAAAATATTTTTTCATGGCTTGAAAAGTGCTTAAAAGGTGCTTATTTTTTGTTGAATAGTTTGGCTACGTACCCAGTAGGAAAAAAAAAGAGAAAAAAAACTTTAGTATATTTTGATAATGCTCAAGTGGGAACCTTTAAATAGCATTGAGAAGTCTTATTAGTTGTTATGAACATCACTATGGATATTACTTATGGATATATCACTATGGATATTACTTATGAATATATCACTATGGATATTACTTATGAATATATCACTATGGATATTACTTATGAATATATCACTATGGATATTACTTATGAATATACCACTATGGATATTACTTATGAATATATCACTATGGATATTACTTATGAATATACCACTATGGATATTACTTATGAATATATCACTATGGATATTACTTATGAATATACCACTATGGATATTACCAACACTATTACAGCAGCACTAATTTTATAATTTCGCGCCTTTTTTGAAAAAAATATGAAGCTGTGGAATGATCTCTATCTGTAAAGTCTGTTAAAGAAAAAGAAAAATAAAGAAAAGAAAGGGAAAAAAAATTAAAAAGAACATCGAAAAAACCAAAATCGAATATTTTTACTTACATCATAGAAGGCGAGGGTACAGGCCTCTTTACTGAAAGATGTCGTTTCCTTATTTGTCATAATTAACGTTTAAAAAAAAAGTCTACAATCTGGCAGAATAATCAAATACTTGCCGCTGCTGTAAAAAGAGAATAAGACGTTTCGCTATAATAAGTATTGATTTCTAACTTGTTACGTAACAAGGTTTTATGTTCACACTTTTTTACACACCATACTTTCAATTCAAACCTAGTATTATATATACCTTAACAATAATTATCACTTTCGCGCGTGATTTAGAAAGAAATGGATTGGACCACCACTGCCATAACCCCGAAGCTTTGTTATTTAATAAGACGAGAAGACCAAACCCTACAATTTTCACACTTCTCCTATCATCATGGAACCATGTTTACTCGTAATGGCAACACCTCGAGTTCGTTGTCTCACACCATTAACAGCCTAGAGATCTTAAAAGCTACATGAAAACGAAACGACAAATTGCCTGTCCCCTTAAAAAACCAAGAGCTACCTGGTGACAAGTCCCGGGGACATGCTGCCAGCAAATCAGAAATGCGTTATCTACAGAAATGTCAGTTGCGCGACCACCATTTTTTTTTCAGGTCTCCAAATCTGGAATTCGTTTTCTCACACAAATTCGATAAGACATCGTTTGCGCTTTTTCTTTTCATCTGCAGTTGTTAAAATTTGCCAGAGAGCGTTCCAGATAAAGCGATTTTCCTACCTACTTCAAAGTTTTACTTTTGGCATCAGTTGACAGCTAGCTCGAATTATCACCAAATGAGTAAAGCGAATTCCATCTTCTTTCCCGTTCTTTATCTTCCTTTGTCAGCTTTTTTTTGATAATGGATCAAGACGTTCAGGAACGGCCATTGCGGATTGGAACCTTAATTGGGATAACGTCATCGGAATAATAAATGCTGCTTAATGGTGGGAGAGAGCTGGAAGCTGGCTATAACTTATATTTAGTAATTTTGCCTGCTGAGAATAATTGTAGGAAAATTACGTTTAAGCTAAACAAAGAGCTTGTTTACAAGACTGAATTGGAAAAAATAATAATGTCATATTTTGTTCTTTTTTTAAATATGTGTTTTAACGAAGAATAATGATCTTTTTTTTAAAAGACTTTTGCAAATATACTGATGCAATATCGAAACTTAAATTAATTTCAGAAGTACAAACTCATTTTCAAAAACTCAGTTAGGTATTCCCTGAAAATCCGAAGTACTTGAAAAATATCACCATGTATCTAGTTTTTATAACTTTTGATCAAAAATTCTGTAGAGATTATTTTTGTTCAATGTTTTTTGGGAAAATTTAAAATATATTTGATTCTGAGACAGTTACTATTTGCTCATTATCATCCTGGTACTGATATTAGAAGGTATTATAACAGTTTCTATTAATTCGTTATTATTCTGATACTGATATCAGCAGCAAATTGAGATATTTGCTATTTACTCATAGTCATTCCGATACTGATATCGGTATCAAATTGTGCCAGTTCCTAATAATTTATTATTATCTCAATACTGATATTGGTAGCAGATTTGGCAGTTACTGTAAACTCACTATTATTTCGATACGGATATTAAGAAGTTTTATAATCACTGCAAGATTTTTATAGCGATACTGATATTGCTGGCAGATTGTGGCAGTTACAGTTAACTCACTATTATTTCGATACAGATATTAAGAAGTTTTATAATCACTGCAAGATTTTTATAGCGATACTGATATTGCTGGCAGATTGTGGCAGTTACAGTTAACTCACTATTATTTCGATACAGATATTAAGAAGTTTTATAATCATTGCAAGATTTTTATAGCGATGCTGATATTGCTGGCAGATTGTGGCAGTTACAGTTAACTCACTATTATTTCGACACAGATATTAAGAAGTCTTATAATCAATGCAAGATTTTTATAGCGATGCTGATATTGCTGGCAGATTGTGGCAGTTACAGTTAACTCACTATTATTCCGATACCGATATTAAGAAGTTTTGTAATCACTGCAATATTTTCATAGCGATACTGATATTGCGGGCAGATTGTGGCAGTTACTGTTAAATCACTATTATTCTGATCCCGATATTAAAAAGTTTCATAACTACTGCAAGATTTTTATAGCGATATTAATCAAATTTTGACATTTACTAATAATTCATGAATATCCCAATACTGATATTGCTGTCAGATTGTGGCAGTTACTGTTAACTCACTATTATTCCGATACCGATGGTAAGAAATTTCATAATTATTACTGAATTCCGTATTATCATATTTATCGTTCTACTACCAATCTAGTGTGTCACACTTCAAAATAAATCATGTCCGCAATTGCAATCCAGTTATTTTTTAGTGCTGTTAGTCCCCTTAGAATTATTTTAATTGTATGAATCTTTTATTTTACGAGAACTCCAAAACCACATTCTATTGTTAAATTAAACAGATATGCAACCGCGATAACTGTTTAATTTAACAATATAATTTAAGTAGAAATTTATATTTTAATAACTTTTTATTAATATTAACCAAAAACTTTTTAAATTTTATTTTTTTTTTTAAAAAAAGAAGAAAAAGAGGGTTTTTTTAATAAAAATTTTGGTGACTGTTCCATATTAAAATATTTATTCGAAAGAATTTAAAATACTGAGGAAAAAAATTAGTCAAACCTAATATGGTTGTATATTATGTGATAAAATTTAGTAATTTTATCACGATTAGAGCATGGCATAAAAATAATTTATTCAATTAAATTAACTTTTCAGTTTTGTATTTTTGACTAAATGTAGGGATAATACGAACTATAATTTTGACAATCGGAATTTATGGTGAACCGTAACCAAAGCACCGGAAAAATTACCAAATTGTAGTTTTAAATACTGTAAAATTTGTTTTTTTTACTACCAGAATTATGGTTTCTTCAACTACAAGCAGGGTTCGCCAAGTGGGCCCACTTTGAAAAAACCCGCCCGGGTTTTATTGGGTGGGCCCACCTTGAAAAAACCCACTTGGAACGATAAGTGGGTTTTTTCAAAACTTATTGTTTCACATTTATTTTTATTCACATTTATTTTTATATAATTTATTGTGCAGCATAAATTTGTCAAATAGAGTTGCATGATTTATATGATTAAGTTTTTAATATTAGTAAAGTAAAAGAAACTCAAATATTCATATAATTTTTATAGTAGGTGCTATTGAAAACTTCAAGAGGGTTTTTTCAAAAAAGTAATATTTTAATGATATTAAATCAAATAAAAATTTAAATAATATAGTCTGAAAAGATCAATTTTTCAAATATAGTTGCATGCTTTATATATTAATAAACAGGTAACATAATACATACAGGTAATATAATATATTAAAAAAAAATTTAAAAGAAACAATTTTTTTCTTTTTTTGCCAAGTGATACATTAACAAATTTAAACAGTTTTATTTTCTGGCTTTAAAAAAAAAAAAAGCTAAAACTTTTTATAAGAGAACTTTTTAAAATTATTTATCTAAAAATGAAATCCTTTTCCTAGGGTTAATTATTTGAAAACAAATGGGACAAGTAACTGATACTCTTTATAATTATACGTAGTTTTAATTTCACTTTCTATTAATCTTATTATAGAAACATGTAAGACCATTAAATATTTATTTCTATTTTTTATTTAACTCAAGTCAGATGAAATTTTAGTTTTTACTGATTATAAATATTTACAGATTATAATTTTATAATAGGTAATATCCATATGTTTAATAAATATAGTAAATAAATGTGTGTGAAAACAAAAAGATTAATAAACTTGTTCCTTTTATATTACTGCATTTATATTTTATAATTCTTGAGTTAAAAAATTATTAAACGTAATGCACTTAAAAATAAAGAAGATTCAAATATGTATTAGTGATAATGCGTTATTTAAACTTAATATAAAATACATATAACCAGGGTTCCCCAAGTGGGCCCACTTTGAAAAAACCCACTTGGTGGTTTTTTTCACAAATTGTTTTTTTTTTTTTTAAATTTGGTTCAAAAAGAAGTATCTCCTAATACTATCATTGGACATATCGTTGAAGTTAACAAATATTTTAGAAATGTGCATCAAGCACATGGATGGGCAAATGAAAAAAAACTGCTTGATGACCAAATGATACTAGGTGGAATTCATATTGTGAGCGCGTAAAAACTTTTGCCAATAATTACCATAAATATGAAGAGATTGTTCTTGAAAAATTTTATATGTCAAAAAAATTAAATAATGTTGGGCTTTACCAATAAACTATCAATTGGGAAAAACAGATATCAATTGTTTCTGAAGCTTTAAAAAAGCTTCAACCAGAAAACATTTCAATTTCAGAACCTGTTGAAATATGAATTAACTTACTATCGTGTGATGAATTAGAATCCCATAAACATTTTGTTAAAAGATCAGGCTGTTCAGCCACATCATTTATTAGCATATGCATCCTGGATCCCGAAACAAGGGGACAATTTTTAAATGATGAACAAGACCAATTAGCAGAAAGCTGTCTTTCTAAGCATCATCCAGAATTTCTGCCACGTGTTATGGCATCCAAAATTTCCTATCCTGAATACTTTCCAAAATCAATGATGCTTGACACTGTTATTGAACAGTTTTCATCAAAAAATAGTGGAAAATTATGGCAAAAAAAATAAATAAATAAGTAAATAAATAAAATTCCTAGCTTCCACAAAATTTCTGTCAATTCTTTTTTCTTTGCGCTCAGCACCAGCATCCTCTGTCTCTATCGAAAGACACTTTTCAACTTTCTGTTTGGTGCAGAGTAAACTTCGAAATAGATTAGGAATAGATAAAGCTACAAAACTTGTAAAAGTGTATTGCCATCTAAGAGAGAAATGTAGACACTTTGAATCTGTTGTATGATAATAATAATAAAGGAAAAAATGGACCTTTTTTTTAAAGTTAACTCTTAACATCTGCTGACAATTTTTAACTATTTGGAGAAAGTTTATCACAATTAAAAAACAGTTAAAAATTAAAATATTACTTTTAAGATTTTTTAAATATTATTTTTAAGATTTCATTTGAATACAATTTATTTTGTTTCTTTTAATCATGTTTAAAAATATTGAAAGCAAACAAAAAAATTTATTAAGTGATACATTAAACAACAATAAACAAATTTAAAGTTTTATTATCTAATTTTAAAAAAATAAGCTATAACTTTTTATATATGCTTTTTTATAATTTTAAGATTAATTTGTTTTTTGAAACTATAAAGTTAAAATGCATATATTTATCTAAATATTTGAAAAAAGGGACAAGTAACTGATACTCTTTATAATTATACATAATTTTAATTTCACTTTCTATTAATCGTATTATAAAAACATGGAAGACCATTAAATATTTATTCCAGTTTAATTTTATTACAGGTAAAAGTCAGATGAAATTTTAGTGTTTACTTATACAACACTATTTAATAAATAAAAATATTTTCACAGTAAAATTTATGAGCACTAAATGAAAAAACCCAATTTTCCCCGGGTTTTTTCAAATAAAACCCAATTTTCCCCGGGTTTTTTCAATAAAACCCAGGCGGGTTGGGTATTTTCAAAAATCCCCGGGTTTTTTCAAACCCTGACTACAAGTGTCATTACTACTACTGCAGTACAGTAATTTTACCAGAATTAACAAAACAACACTTAAGTGAACAAAACAGCACACATATGTGAAAAACACAACGTTTTACAGCATTGTTAACGTAATGTTGATTAAATAATATTTCATGAAATAGAAATAAATCATGAGAAGTAACATAATTTTATATTTATGTGCTAACTAAAAAAATTTTACACACTTTCATAAATTTGGATAGATAATTTTATATGTTTTCACTTGTTATGGTCCCGAATTACGTAATAAGTGAAAATAATTTTTGTTTCCAGATCTATCCAATAAATATGATCACTGCTTTTTCTAACTTTCAAATGAAAAAAAATAAAAAATACGCGTAAAATTGACTCGCTACATGCTGCTCCTGATAATAATATCATAAAATAAAAAGATACATTCCTACTTCTTTTTTTCTTCTTTTTTAAAGCCCCAAAGCGGTAATAACCCGAAACAAGCCACCTAACACCTATGGAAGAACATGCATTTAACTGGTACTTTACTTCGGGTTATACTCCAGTAAAACAATAAAGAAAAATGAAATTGTTGGAAACTTTTTTTTTCCCTGCAGGCGATTTCGAAAATGACGCAAACGATTCATGAAGCTTGACACCCTCCCTTTTTTTCGTTCGTTGTCGTGAGGTAACAAACCAGAGCTAAATGAACTGTGTCTGTGATCATTAGGATATGTTCGTGCCAAGTTTTATAACACTTTTTATAATCGTCTGCTTTTTTAATATAAATCGCTTTCAAATGCTTTAAAGAATGGGACTTTTTTTTTTATTCCACTCAGTATTTTTCCATTTTAAAATTTTAAAAAAATTGATCAAAAAATAAAAAATAAAAATTTTGAAAAATAAAATTTTAAAGAAAGAGTATAGAAGTTAAAATACGGTCAAATTTAATTGTTGAGCAGAAGTAGAAGTAGTAGTACATTATTTACTTTGTACCAAGAGCTGCACAATGGGCTATTGGCGACTGTCTGGAAAACCTCCCTGAGGATTATCTGAGGACAAGCCATTTTAATTTTGATTCTCCCCAGAGGGAACGACTCCTCCGCCGTGGTAGCCTAACGACTTGTTCGCGAAACCGAACTATTTTACGGAACAAAAGTTTAACGAGAACCCATATCGGTCTCTTCGTACACTGATCAAAGTGTTCACCCCCCGGCTCATCGACCGCTGCCTACCAGTGATGCTCGATTTCTGCGATCTACTAGGAATCAGACCATCGTGGAACATTTACCCGTTTAACTAAATCGTTAAATAATACTTTGGTGTTTTTATTTATCCAATGCGGGCGATAGTCTAGGAAACATCCCTAAGGATGATTCTGAGACAACATACACGCGTCACAGCCCGTTTTACAGGGAACGCATATTCACACACCATCCATTCGCAGATCGTAATTTTGACCTGAACCAGAGCACAATTAATCTCTGATTCATTACCTCCTGGCGTAATGATTTGTTATGGGAACTAGGAGGTTTTTGTGACTCCGACAGATTTAGAGTGCATTTTGTCTTCGGCCGGTGGTGATGGCACTCACCATCTCTCGGACATAGGCCGGACGCCCTTCTACCCAGGTTATCCCGGCCATCATTGTAAGCAGATGAATTGTGTTATGGCAATTGGTTCGCATTTGTGGTTTAAAGCGTCGGGTCGAAGATTCAATTCTTAGTCTGATCACAAATCTTGTATACATATGAAGCTAGGTGTGTTTTAAATGTTGTTGACACATACTTATGATACCACTTGTTGATCGCTGATGTAACACACGTACGTATTCGTACGTAAGAAACTTTCCGGAAGGAAATATAGTTAGTGGAACACAATTCTGGTTGTAAGGTGAAAGCCTGGTTGTAAGGTGATAAACTGTTTTTCTTACAGTTAACAATTTTAAATAGCATCTTATTTATAGTTATTTGACTGTTTTGTATGAATATGGTATAATAACATTTAAATAAATTGTTTTTTAACCATTTTTTCTGAGAAATTTCTATCGGTGTAGCGTGCGGTATTTTAGCTTTTCTTTTAATATTTTCTGGCAAAATTTTACCTATACAGTTCTGCAATCAGCAGTTTTTGAAAAGCAATTAAATAGTATACATTTTACTGTTTCTAAATTTTAAATATAAATTTCTGTCTTTTTTCGCAATTTACTCTGTAAGCATTTTTTAACGTCATCCAAATAGTTTCCATCAGTTTAAACTGTACATAAAGTTGAATTTTAAAAAATCCAAAGAACTGATAAAGATGTAATTTTAAAATTAATTACTAAAAGTTTCTAATCTCACATTTTTATTGCTTTAGAGTTTTGAAGAAAATTCCATATAATTTCTAAAAATTATTAAGCAAGTTTTCTCCTAATCTAATAAAAACTTGATTCCTTTTTATTTATTTATTATCTCTTCAATTTTTCTATTGTAACAACCACTATATCTTACATTTCAAATTATTCATATTTAAAACAAAAGCATTAATTAAAATTACTTTCAATAGTAAACAGAAAAAAATATGATATAAATAGTTACTAATTTTAATCACTTTTAATAAAATTTTGAATTTCTTTTTACATTTTTAGTCTCCTGTGGCAACCCTGTGAGAACAAAAAAATATCATGAAGAAGACAAGCAAAAATTTAACCTAAAATCCAAGATGGCGCGAGTAGAGGCCTTTTAAGCTTTTTGATATCACTTATTCAATATTTTTATTAAAAAAATTAAATCGATTTGCTACTTCCTCTTCTATGACTTACTATTAGACAAATAATATAATTTTGTTCCTTACCGTCTGTATAAATTCTAAAAATCAAACGATTCTTAGAAGAAGAAAAAAATGGTTATTCAAGAAGCTGTCTTCTATTTCGTCTTAAAATTCGCTTGCTTTTAACGGAAGGGGAAAAAATTTAACAAAATTTTTAATTCTATATGTCATTACTTTTTGTGTTTTTACTCTCCCGTGGCAACCTTGTAAGAACAAAAAAAATATGAAAATGAGAAGCAAAAATTTTACCTAAAATCCAAGATGGTGCGAGTAGAGGCCTCTTAAGTTTTTTGATAACTCAATATTTTGATTAAAAAAATTAAAACCAATTGGCTACTTCCTCTTCTGTGACTTACTATCAGACAATATAATTCCCTTCCTTACCGTCTGTAAATTCTAAACAGCAAACGATTCTTAGAAGAAGAAAAAAAAATGGTTATTCAAGAAAGCTGCCTTCTATTTCATCTTAGAATTCGTTCGCTTTTAATGGTGAGAAGAAGAAAAAAAATTACCGCGAAAATAGCTGAATATTTACACTTATTTTCTAGAAAGAAAAGAAACGAATAAATACGGGCGTTCTACCAAAACTTCTACCTACTAATCGCTTGGGCAATTTTCATCTCCTCATCAACTTATTTCTCTTCTTTCATTTTCTTTGTTTTTATTTTTTTTCTTTTCAATCCCTATCAAAGATTGGTTTTTGACTTACGCCAACCAACAACGCATGAGTGAATGTATATAACATCATGAATATATAATGAGTATTTTGTCTCGGTGGTGTTGACAGATGGTTACGGTTAAAGCTAGTTGTGTATATTTTCTTTCAAGATGTTGCATAAAGCGAAAAGGGGGAGAGGGAGAAAAACGTAAGTGGGAAGGTGGTAATCCTCTCTCTTTTTTTTTTCTTCGTTTGCAGCATTGTATAAATTTGAAGTTGTTTAATATATATATGTTATGTAAATATGAGATTCGTTTTTTTTTCTCCCATTATTTCCCCCTCACTCTATAAATTGTTAGATTTCTCTTCTAATAAAATATATTAATATTTCATTTTTCTGAGGAAGTTTTTTTTTTGTTCGGTAGTTTAAAAGGATAATAAACAGAAGGAAATAATATGAGCAACTTAACACTAAGGCAGTAAGTAATTCTACAAGAGGTGTAAGTATAAAGCAATGCCAGGTGTTTATTAAGAGCTTCATCCTGATTAAATGCAATGAATTAAATCTACATCGTTAAATTTTTTTTCTTTTTCTTTCTCGAGGCCAGATTAAATAAAGAAATAAATGTGCTGCATCTAGTTTTTCTACTGTTTGATCTCTCACTTAACAAGTTGTTTTTATTTTACACTTTTTATATTTACTAGATTTTATTTAGAATTACAGTATGTACTATTTATAATTTATTGTATCATTTAATTTTTTTTTTTCTCCTTCCGATTGTATGCGTGTAGAATACTTATTCAGCCGATCAGCTGAATTTAATTTTTATTCTTTATTTATTTATTTATCTTAATATTTGATATTTTATTTAAAAAGTTTTTTTTTTTATTTTACGCTTGCTATGTTTACTAGTTTTTTTTATTAAAAATTACAATCTGTACAAGTGATAGTTTATGAAATCATTTGAATACGATTTCCCCCTGCTAAACAGACGCATCTAGACTGCCTACTTATACGATCAACTGCTATTTATCTGACAGCTATTGATCCAATTTTAAACTATTTATCCTAGCTAATTATCCGATGAGACAAGCTATTTATAGCTTTTCTTTTACTATACTAGAGTAGATTATAGTAAATAAATTAGATTAGATTATAGTAAATAGATTATAGTAAATACTAGGTTAATATTTTATCTATTATTCAACAAGTTTTTTAAATTTTATTTTACTCTTTCTATAATTGCGAAATTTTGTTTACAATTACAATGTTATAATGTGTACTAGTAATATCCAATTGTACTACTTTCATCTAGATTCACCCGATCAAACATAATTTTATTTCCTTTTTTTTCTAACGATTGATCTGTTATCTAACAAGTTGTTTTTATTTTACACTTAATATATCTACTAGTTTTTATTATAAATACAATATGTACTGGTGCTGTGATATTGTTCGTCACGCATTTTATTTATTTTACCTATTACTCAATTTAGCACTTTTACCTGACTGGCTTCTATATTAATTCCTTAAGTTTATCTTTCTATGCAAGCGGTAAGCTAACAAGCTGCAAGCTTGATATCTTAATACTTAGAATGTTTCCAGAATTTTCGAAATGTCAACAAATAAACTTAAACGCAGAGCTATAAGCGATAAGCAGAGAGCTCGCCGCACTTAACTATACTCAATACTCAAACAAACTTTTACAGTATATATATACTTATATATAATGACATTTTTTAGAAAGCCAACTTGTAAATTTTTAAAAGTTTACTACTCCCAGTAAATCTGATTTTCTGTGCTTGTGTGTTCAAAAAAATGAAGATTTTAAATGAAAAGCTTTACTGTCATTTTGTGATAGATTTACTACAATTTTCTAAATTCTGTGATGCCGGCACCTCCGCAAATGCATCATTTAAAAATTTCTCCCCATGACGCAATCTAGATTACTTAGTAATTGAATCTCAAGTTCTGAATGCGTAGCTTCTAGATCTAGACAATTCAGAGTTTTAATCGGATCAACCCTCTACCTGCATTTAATTTTTCTTCTTTTTTAATAAGTAGTCTCCTATTTATCAATTTATTTTTATTTTACGTTTACTAAATTTAATAGCTTTTATTTATAATTATAATATGTACCATTTAGAGCTCATTGAATTTTTATATAGATTATTGATTCATTTCATTACTTAATTTTTTCTTGTTCTTTTTTTTTATCTACTTTTTTAAACATATCTTGCTCTATCAGGGCTTTTAGTTTTTCTCTTTTAGTTTTAATCTCTTATTTAACCATGTATTTTTATCTTATGTTAACTATATTAACTAGCATTTATCCATAGTTACAATATACCATAGCTATAATTTATTGCATAATTTAAATGAATTTTTCCCTTGCCTTTAGACCTTTATTATAATAAAAAAAACTTGCAAAAAAAATTTGCAAATGTTTTTTAACGACCTAAATAAATCAAAGATGTTTATTATGACTTTAAGATAATTTTAAATATCATCTTCAGAACTAAAAATATTTATTCGGATTCATTTTTCAGGATACTGCACCTTTTACTCTCTCTCAAGGGGTTGATTTCGCCCCATTCTTCTTAACATTTAACCTCTACGAAGTATAATTTTTAAAAAAATCAAGTTTTGTAATATAGTTTAGAATAGAGTCACGTCATATCATATTTTTTGTAATTAATTCAATATAGCTCAATGAAGACTAATTTGTGAGTTCCATTTTTGAGAAAAACGCGTTTACTGTTGTAACTACTGTTGTAACTGTGTTACTGTTGTAACTGTACTATCCTTTCAAAAAACCGAGATTAAAACCAAAAACAAATGATGAAACTTATAAAAAACTAGCTATATCATTTATTGATTGTTATTAAAAAATATTTTATTTAAAGCAATTTATTTATATGTGATAATTCTCAAACGAAAACAATGTATAATTATTTATACATTGTTGTTACTTACACATTGTAAAACTATTGATACATTGTTGTTACTTATACATTGTAAAATTATCTATACATTTTTGTTACTTATACATTGTAAAATTATTTATACATTGTTATACATTAGACATAGATGCCATGTCGTAAATCTTCTCCAAAAATTATAAAAGAAACTAACTATAACTTATACCAAATACACATTTCTTTAATTGACACTAAAAATATAATACTTAATACTGGTCACGTGATTCAAGATATGGTTTTTATGCCACTCCTAAAAATAGCCCATGGTCACGGGGTCGTGCTACTGGCGCACGATTTGATGCAAGTCGTAAAAATGAGTTTTAAGCAAGTGAAATCTATATAAAGATCTAGATATTCTATTGCAAGTCTATTTATCACTAATCAAACAATGGTTGAAGTTAAGATAGAACTACCTGATAAAAGTTTGCTTCTACGTGTGTGGCTTTGCTTGTGGGAAATTTAAAGTAGCCGCCGCGTATGTGAAGATATTAATAATGAAGACCAGAATATCTTTCATCCTTTTTACTATTTTTGAACGAATATCTACGAATTTCCCAATTTTCTTCGTGTATATGTGAATGAAATCTGACACTTTATGTATATAGCATAGTATGTGCGTTAATCCTTGTATAAAATGTCTAAAACTAACAAACCAAATTTGGTACAATTATCTATTTTACGCATTTCCTAGGCATTCCATACAATGACTATTGAAAACAGAAAGCCTACAATCATTTTATTCAAAAAAAGATGGAAAAGCCTATAAGCATTCTTTGCAACTAAAACTGACACAAGAATGCAAGAATTCCATATGTCTATTGAAAAACTAAAAGCATTTTATAGAACGACTATTGAAAAACCTACAATCATTCTATACAACAACTATTGAAAAACCTACAAACCTTGAACACATTGTAAAACATTCAAACATTTTATACGATGAGTATTTGAAAACCTATAAGCATTCTATACAATGACGAGGCAAAGTATATAATAAAGCTAACTTGTGTATAAATATATATAATATACGTAAATATCTTCACGCTGTTTCGATAACTACCAAGAAATATACTTATTTTGGGCGATATATAAATTTAACAAGACACAATTATTTAATAATATTATATTAAATACATAATAGTATACAATATAATGTTTTTTAATGTAAATGTTTTTTAACTTAACTAAATATACAATAATATTAGTTTAATAATATATTGAATAATTAAATTTTATCACAGTTGTTAAAAGTCTAATTCAAATTTCAATCCACCTCCTTTTAAAATTTACTTCGTCAAGCAAGTTAAGTTTGAGACAAAACTCTAGATAGAACGATTTCATAACAAATGTAAGAATATAACGCTAACAAAATTCGTCCGTCAATTTAAGCTTACAACGAAATTTTAAACAGAACGAATTCCTAACAAATGCATGAATATTACAAAAGAGGTTCGAGAAAAATTCTCTAATCACTTTAAGTTTACGACGAAACACTATGTAGAACGACTTCATACCAAGTGGAAAATTATCAAGACCAAAAAAAAAAATCGCCACTCATTTTAAGTTAATATAGAAACTCGATATAGAACGATTTCATAACCATCGAAGGAATATTACTAGGAAAAAAAAATCGTCAATCAATTTAAGTTTGCGACGAAGCCCTATATAGAATGATTTCCTAACAAGAGAAGAAGAAAAAAACTACATCACGCTAAAGATGAGGAATAAAAATCATTATTTATAAAAATAAATAAATAAAATAAAAGATTGACGAATACCTTGTCCTCCACCCCTCCTCCGATTCCGAATCTTCATGGAGGAAAATTGATACTTACTGGTTAAGAATGGTAGCATTAAAATGGAAATTGCTGAGTGTCTCTCTTACCGTATCATTACAACAATTTTTCATTTTCTTAATTTTATTTTTTTTACCTGAATCGGACGTGTGCACCTTTTTAAACGTACCACATGAAGTAGTTATTTACCTTTACCCGTATCTGTTTATTTATTTTGTGCCAAAATGTTTACTCAATGCGAAGTTTATGTTTTGGTTTTCTTTTAAAATGAGATTTAAAATGGCGCCGAATGATACTTCCCCCCCCCCCCTTCTGTTTTCGCCTCGTTTTTTTCGTTATTTTTGTTTTTATAATTCAAAAGAGCTTCTAGGGTCGGTTGATTGTTATAGTTATTTTTATTTCTCTCAATTTCTCAGTGATAAGTGTTTGAAAAAGCGCAAGAGTGTTTATTTATTTTATTTTCCCCCCCACTGTTTTTAGAAAATAATCGTGTTTGTTTGAGCGATTGTGTTATAGTTTAAACGTACTATTTCACCTGATAAATTGATTTTTATTTTTGTTTCTCTATCTAGAATAGAATGCTTTTTTAAAAGTAAACATTTGAACACTCAGAATTTTATTATTTTTTTTTGTCACTTGCAATTTCATTTGAAACCAAACAAAAACACTTATAGAAAGAATAATTGATAAATACCTCCATTTGATGGAATGTATGCCCGGGAAAATTTTATCAACAGTAGGATTTCTAATAAATAATATTTAGTTGAAAAGAAAGGAGTTAAAAATTTAGTTTCATAAAAATAAATCGTCCGTTTATTGCACTCGGATTAGTTTTATTTTATTTCCGCTTTGAACTGAACAGCCGAGCTATTTTTAGGCCTGCAGATATCTTTTTAATTTTGAACCTAACACAGAAAACTAGGAAACTCTTGGGTCAAGTTTTGAATTTAATGATGGAACACACCCGGACTTGCGTTGCAAGGAGATTTGTTTTATTTCATATTTAATAACCGTCGTTGAACAGTCGATAAAATGTTTGAGTTCAGGACTACTAATGTTTAACTCCGTAGGCTTGTAATTTTGAACCCAATCCTGAAGACAAGGGAACATATGGATCAAGTATTGGAAGAAATTTTCCTTCGTGAAGGATTTTTTGGTGGAACTAACTCGAATTTGCGTTCCAAGGAGAGGAAAACCTCCCACGCTTAGCCTAACGGCAAGGGAACTTTAACCCATAATCTGTCAACCACTGACTATATTTTGCGTCAGCACTGTCGTCGGTGCCACACTGATGCGGCATCCGTATCGACCATCCATCGCTGGGATTCGAACCCGGTTCACCTCATTGGGAGGCAAGCACTCTATCCTCTGAGTCACTATGGCTATTAAAACTTTTTTTTAAACAATAGAGGGGAATTTATAAATTTCAAATTCTTGAGAAGGAACCGTGATTGCTTCGCCTTCCAATGAGGTGAACTGGGTTCGAATCCCAACGATGGACGGTCGGTACGAATGCCGTATCCGGCTTACATCGACTACAGTGCTAACGTATAATATCCTCAGTGGTAGACGGATCATGGTTTAGAGTCCCCTTGCCGTAAGGCTAAGCGTGGGACGTTTTCGTGGTTTCTCTCTCCATGTAACGCAAATGCGAGTTAGTTCCATCAAAAAGTTCTGCACGAGGGCAAATTTCTCCCTATACTTGATCCAGAAGTTCTCTTGTCTTCCGGATTGGGTTGTAAATTACAAGGCTACGGAGTTAAACATTAAAAACCCAAACTTTGAGTCGGCTGCTCAACGACTGTTATAAAATTATAAAAAATTCTTGGGAGAAAAAATTAAGGATCAGGAGAGCCTATTTTTATTAATGAATATTACTTTTATTAAATAAGCGAGAAGTTTCAACGCCAATAGTAAATGAATATTCCATAACACGAAACAATTGTTTACCATTGTAATGTTAATATCCTGCTTGGCGTGACAATCTCTTATTAAAATTATATTTATTACCCAAAACAAATGTTGTTCTATAATATCCGAATCTCCTTTCTATCATTTATCATATATGGGGGGAACATTGATATCCCGTTTGGCGTGACGATCCCTTATCATAGTGTCGATAACTTTAGCACAATGTGATGCTTAACTCCATATATTTATAATTTTTTCTTGTCTTTATGTTTTTAAAAAAGATACAATGTGTAGGAAATGAAACCCTCATTAAATTTTCCGAATGATTTTCGTAGTACAACAAAGGATAGGGTGTACTTTGTGCTATGTAGACTAAAGCAAAGAACTTCGCGAATAAAGCACAAATGAAAGTACATAAATAGATATTACTGTTTTACATTTATGTACTTTCATTTGTTCTTTATTCATGTTTTTTTTTTTTCGATATTTTTTTTCTTAGTGTACTGATAAATAAAATGAAATAATAATGAATTTCTGGTTAGAGTTGGAGGGGATGACTTAAAAAAATTTATAACTAATTCAGAAATGTAAACTTAAAACTTTTTTTTGTTAAAATTTATGTCTCAACATTTAAAAATAAATAAATAAATAAAAATAAATAAATAAAACGTGTAGTTGGCAAGAAAAATTGAATTTTTCGAAAGTCTTAATCCACAGACTTTATATATAATAAAGTCTGTGGTATTATAATAGTATATAATAATTAAAATATATTTTAGCAGGAAAGATTTTTTTCCATTAATCAAACTTCATACAATGTTTTGTTAAGAAAATTGGTTTGTTGAAAATAAACGAATAAAGTTATCAGAGTTATAAATTTGATCCTATTTCACACATTTTCATCACTGAAATTTTTGAAAACTATCTTTAAAAAATTTTCATTAAATTAGCATTTGATAAACGTAACTGGTGGTGGCGATACAGCGCTGTACTGTACGGTGAGTCTATACTTTTCTGTTAAAATTGAGTCTGTGCACTAAAGAATATGCAATATAATAACTATATATTTATTTTCTTTTAAAGTGTGATCAAAATCTACGATGATCTCAAAGCATGCTAGAATTTGGAATTGGTAAAACTAAAACAACGTTAACTAACAAAAAAAATTTTTTAAATAATTAATAATGAGAAAAATGTTTCTTGTCATAATTATAATTATTCTTTTCTAAATATCGGAAAATATAAAAATATTCGACATTTTCAGATTATTAGATTGTCTCTTAAAGTAAAAGTATTGCTTATTTAAAAAAAAAAAATAGTAAATAGTAAAAGTAAATAATTATTAAATAGTCTATTATGCTCATCATTCAAAGTATCAGAAAATGTAAGAAAGTATACACATTTTTCAAAAATGTATACTTTCTTCTTCTTTTTTTTTTTTTTTTTTTTTTTTGTAGTTTTCTGCTTGATATCAATAACTGGCAAAAGAACAGGCGCGGAATAGAGAATCATTCAATTGCAAGCGGTATTTCCACAATCATCGCAAGAATAAAAGTTTTTATTCAAATTTATTTTAGTATACATTAAAAAAAATTTATGATCAAAACTGTTATTGTATCAAAGATCGATCGTTAATAAAGCACTTCTATAAAATTTTCCATGAAAAACGATTAGCGAATTTTCCATCGGGAGCGAAATAAAGGGGGAAGAAGGAAAGGGAGAAGGGAAAAAAAAGAAATCGTCTGCGCATTTATTTCCCTGTACGCAATGACAAAACGTTTGAAGGAGGGACCGAGAGAGATAATGTCATAAAAAATTTACCACCAAAAAATAAATAAATGAAATGAAGGAAGATAAAAATTTTACCCCCTGATGCAGTTATCAGCGATAAGCACTCTGGAAGACCTAATCACATTTAGAACTCATTTTTCTTCTCTAAAACAAAGAAGCCCCGGGCTGTATCATCCCTAATTATAACCTAAAATCATTGAAGCTGGTAGTTTTTTAGTTTCCCCAGGGGAGGGGTTGCAGCTATATGAAGGGGGTGCCTACCACCTGCCGTCTAGTCACGTGATGAAAAGGGGGGCCCAGAAGACGGATGCGATTCTCGCAGCCAGCAATGAGCCAAAAAATCGTCTGCTTTTTTTCTTCTAGTAATTTTTTTTTTTATTAATATTTTTTCCCTTTACAAACCTGGCAGCAGAATTCGAATATGTGGATCTATATATTATATTGTTTTTTTTTTTTTCATTCTTTTTAACAAAGATTCTTCATTCAAAACAAAAGTGGCTCAATAAATTTTAGGAAGTCTATTTTTTTTCTCCACATTAATGAAAGTGTAATGAATGATATTTATTTTACTTTTAGCGATCTAAGAATGATTGATGATAAATAAAATATTAACGACTGAAGAATGGTGATTTTTAATCCTCTCATTTTTTGGGAGTTTTGTCAGTTTTCTCCCTTTTTTTTCCAGCTGAAATTTCTTTTAATTATAGCACAGTAGTTGATAAAAGAAATAGGTATCTCTGTTAAAAATAAGCTGTAACATTTAAATAAATTATTTTCAATGAAATCAACTTTAAAATAAAATTTTATTTTAAATCGTCTGCTCTTTTCTATAGTCATTTAATATTATTTTTATCTTTTCTTTTTACAAATCTGGCAGCAGTATTTGAATGTGTGAATCTATATATTAATGCGCTTTTTTTAAAAATTCTTTTTAACAAAGATTCTTCATTCAAAACAAAAGTGGCCCAATAAATTTTAAGTAATCAATTTTTTTCCCCTTCCACATTAATGAAAATGCAATGAAAGATATTTAATTACTTACTTTTAACGATCTAAGAATGATATAAGATAAATAAAATGTTTCGGACTCAAGAACGATGACTTTTAGCACAGTAGTTGATAAAAGATATAAGTATCTCTATAAAAATAAACTGTAACATTTAGATAATTAATTTTCAATAAAATCACTTTAAAATAAATTTTATTTTAAATCGTCTGCTCTTTTCTATAGTCATTTAATATTATTTTTATCTTTTCCTTTTACAAACCTGGCAGCAGTATTTGAATGTGTGAATCTATATATTTGAAAAAAAATTTTTTTTCATTTTTTTTAACACACATTATTCATTCAAAACAAAAGTTTCTCAATAAATTTTAGGAAATTTATTTTATATTCTTTCACATTAATTAAAGCGTAATGAATGGTATTTATTTTACTTTTAGATATCTAAGAATGACTGACGATAAATAAAACATTAACTGCTGAATGGTGATTGTTAATCCTCTCATTGTTTGGAGAGCAATCTCACTTCCCCCTCTTTTTTCAGAGGAAAATTTATTTTTATTATAGTAATAAAATCACTATAATGTAAAGTAGATAATTAAAGATATATATAATTTTGGTTAAAAATAATTTAAGCAGTAACGCTAAAATGATTCGTTTATAATGAAATCAATTTTAAAATAAAATTTTAATTAAGATTGTCGATTGCCACTTTTTTTCGATAGCATTTTTGTATTGTTATTATCATTTCCATTTACAAACCTACAGTATCCGATTGTGAGAAAGTATATATTGCATTGTTTTCATTATTATTATTATTATTTTCCTTCTTTTTAACAAAGATTCGCCATTTAAGACAAAAGTGCGGCTCAGAAATTTTACACAGTTTAATATTTTTTCTTCCACATTAATGAAAGTATAATGGACGGCTTTTATTTTACGTATTTTTAGCGATTTAAGAATGATTGATAATGAAATAAATAATAATGATAGTAGAAGGATAATTATTTACTTTTTATTTACCTTTATTTTTTGGGAGTCATTTTAATAAGCAGCAAGGCTAACGCCAAGGAATTAATTAGCAGACGCTCTTTGAAGTATTCCAGTTAGAAAGGTCTAGTTCTAGTAGCATACCGATGAGTACTTAGCTTTATAGTTATTTTCGTCAGTAACTCCATCTTTTGACGAACTTGGTTATTAATTTTTCAACTTAGTTTGAATGAATGTGTGGTTTCCTAAGTTGAGGGCAACAAACCATACATTTCTATGTCCTTCTGCCTTAATTTTATCTACTTTTCGAATCGTCAGCAGGGCTGAAAGTAGGAGTGAAATAAGGAAACTGGCAGGTTCTTGTGAGGAATAAATTAAGGTGTTTTTATTCTTAATTTTTAATCATTCTTTTTCAGATTTAAAAAAAAGAAGTCTAATATATATGTTATAACATGACATAGCAGTTAAAAAGATCTTGAAAGTCATAGATCTTTTAATCTTCTCAAAAAAAGAAGGGGAAGAAAGCTATAATGAAATAAATTTTTTACCAGTTTTTACACTTTTCCGTCTTTGTATATGTGCTTTCAGACCTAGATCTTCTGTCACTTTTTGCGCACCAGGATTAGTTGCTTTTCTTTATAAAACTGATTTTTTCCTCGTCGAACCAAATATTTTCGATTCTTAAACAGAAAATTTTTTAATCTTTCTGTGTAATCTAATGTCCTTTAAGCTTAAATGACGAAACGGGCTTTCACCATTAATATTACTTAATCGTTTAATTTACTAAATAGCTGCTAGATATAGGGATCATCCTAATATTACGTAAGCATCTAACAATCTGAGAGGGGATTGTTATTTACTTATTTTTGCAGAAAGAGGAAAGAGCAGTATAAACAATGCTTACGTAACATATTAAAAAACAAGCATTTTTTTCAAAAAATAATGTATATAAAAGTTTATAAGTTAATGTATATAAAAGTTATTATTAATGTATATAAAAATAATGTAATAATGTATATAAAAGTTTAAACTAAATCTATTTTTTAAAATATAAATTCTCCTTTTTAATGTATGATTCAAAATTAAACGCTTTCTCACACTATTATTCACATCCGCCTTTTTGGTTCTACTTTTAGAATTTAAGTATGCAAGAAAAACTTTTAAGTTTTTCCCTTTACTAATAGTGAGAACCATATTATTCCCTCTACCTATTTAATGAACCAATTGTAATTAATGTTTCCGTTTTTTCTTGAGACGTAACATATCATAGGGACAAACTTGTTTTACTTTCCCTACAAAAGGAAAAAATTACAAAAAGGAAATGACAGAAAGGAAAAAAATTTCAAATTTCGAATAAAAGATAAAAGTTGAAAAAAGAAAAAGTTGGAATAAAATTCCTTCGAAGAGTTTCAGAAGTAACGCATTTTTCGACTATTCAAAATTTAATAAAATGTTCCAGAACATAAATTTTCATTTATGCAAATTTGCATCTTTTATTTGATCTTAATCCTAAAATTAAATTACTATATAGTGATAGTCTAATGTGAGAAAACAAGCGACTTTTTTACTAAGGTATGGGAGGATGTTGTGATCCAATTATTTCTGCTAACAACAGGGAAGGAATAATCCAAAATTAACAGTTCCAAAATATATAGCACCACATTGAATTTTCCAATTTCAAAGTTTCTCCGTAACTGAAACAATATGAAAATCAACTTTAAACAATTATTTTTCTTTTGAAAAAAATTTTTTTGTTGTCAGTTTAAAAAAAAAAACGAAGAAGAAAAAAAGTGAGTTAACCTCACATGTTATATCTAGTTACTTTGTTAAAATCCAAAGCTGCCAATTGGGCGTTACGAATTGTAATTGATCCAATTTATCATTTTCACTCCTTAGACAATCTTATCACAAAATTGAGCGCACGCCATTACACACCGCAATATTTCATGTTTGTTTTGTTAATTTCTTCCCTGATTTATTCGTGAAAAAATGGCTGGGGAGGACCAAGGATATGCTTTCTATCGCCCCCTCCCCCTTTCATAAATTTCATAATAATCAAATAACGATAATAATCTTATTTGTTGCCATTGTATAGCTGGAAAAATCGTGATATTTTTATTTTGTTCTTGAATATTCGTTCCAGAGTATAAAATTCGTTGGCAACGCAGTTGTCATGTAGAAAGATTGATGATTTTTGACAGGAAATGATATCAATATTATATCTCCTTTGTGTGTGTGGTGTGATAATATATTTTTATTTAATTGGCTAAGATATTAAATAAATTTGACGTAATGGCTTGTTATAGCTTTGTCTGAAATTGATGTGAATTCTCATAAAATTGTAATTCGCACTTTTTGTAACCATTAAAAATATATGACCGTTTTAAGGCATACTCTTCAGCTTAGTTCTTTCCCCCAAAGAAAATTAAAAAAAAAAAAAAAACAACCACTGTTTAATCAAGTGTTTTAAATTAAACTTAAAGCAAAGCTTTAATTTTGGCAATTATGTAGTCGATTATGGAAAATAATTGCCTAGTTTTAAAAATTCACAAATACATTAACTATTTTTTAAAAAAAAAGTGCCAAACTTTTCAAAAAAGTCGCCAATTTGGCAAGATTTTTCTTTCTTACTATCCCCAAAGAAAAATAAATAATAAAAAGAACTACAGTTTAATTGAGTGATTAAATTAAACTGAAAGCAAAGCTTTAATTTTAAACAATGTATGCTATATTGCAGAAGAGAGTAGCCTAGTTTTTAAAAGGCTCTAATACATTTAATATTAAAAAAAGCAACTTTAAAAAAAAAAAAAATCACTAATTTAGCAAGATAATTCCACCTAAGAAATCAATAAAATTTTTATTGGCTAAGGTATAAAATAAATTTTGCTGTTATTTTTTTAAGCTTAACGTAAATTGCCATAAATGCATTATTTGAATTTTTTCATAACAGTTAAAAATATACGACGGTTTCAAGAGAAGCTTTTTAAGTTTAAAGCTATTTACCTAAAGAAAATTACAAAAATAAGAACCTTAGTTTAATTAAATGCTTTAAACTAAAAGTAAAGCTTTAGTTTAAAATAATTTTTCCTATTTGCGGAGACAAATTCTCTAAATTTTAAAATGGACGAATAACTTTCATTTTTATTTTATTTTTAAAGAGCGTTAAAATTTGTAAAATATTTTAGCAAGAATAAATCAGCAAGATTTTTAAACATTTTTTTAGCATTTTGAGGGAAAACTAACATTTTAAACTATATATACTATGTTGACTTTTAACGTAAAGAATTATCTGAGATTTAAAACTGAAAAATAACTTAAATATTTAAAAAAAATTAATAAGTTTAAAAAAATCTTCTAATTGGCGAGATTTCTATACTAAAACTTTTAAACTTTTTTAGAATTAGTGAACATTGCGCTGCCTATAAATAGGTTTAATAACTGTTGAAAGCTGGCAACAGTTATGAAAAGAGCATATTATTTACAAAATCGCGTTATTTCATGTAACGCCCGGAGAAATCTAAAAACAAAGCTCTTTCACCAAAAAAAAAAAAAAAAATTATAGCATTTTAAATTATCATTTAGATATGACGTAATATTTTACATTATCATTATTAATATTTACATTTCATGATTTGTACTTGTAACATCAGATGTGATTTATATAAAGTTGCCCAATGGAATAATAAAATGTTTTATTTCAGACGATCTTGAACTCGATGCATAAGTATCAACCGAGGTTCCATCTGGTGAGAGCAAACGATATTCTAAAACTACCCTACTCCACATTTAGGACGTATGTTTTCAAAGAAACTGAATTCATCGCCGTTACTGCGTACCAAAATGAAAAGGTAATTTTTTCGTTTTATAATTACATGTTACAAATCAAACTGGTTTTTTTTTTCTTTTGCTGTTTTTGTTTTTTTACTTTTGTTACTATGTAATGCTAAGTAGCCAAAATTCCTGACTTAGTAATTTAAACATGCTTATAATCTAGCCCTCGTGAAAATATTTCTTCTTTTAAGAAATGAAATTAATTATTACTTGGTGCGGTTTATATAGTACCCATCGGCAAAATAGGTGTTGTTTCGAGTTTGATGGCGTGCGCGCCTTATTTGGAAGTCATCACACTTTTCAACTGTGTTCAGGAGTAATAGTAAACAGTGCGCATGCGTTGCTATGTGGATCGCTGAAGTTTGATAATTTTTTTAGAATTCTTTTTTTTTTTTTTTTATAAATTTATTTTTACAGTTTATTAACTCCGAAAGTACTAAAACTGCGTTAAAAATTGTGACTTTCTTTGATTATTGAAATTTGTTAGTATTAATTTTCGTTGCCGTATTCCATCGTGAACATTATTTGGTATAAAAATATTCCGCAATTTTGTTTCAAATATTACGAAATAAAATTATACGAATAAATTTTGGTTTAAACTGAATTACGTATAGTATTTATATATTCGATAATTCTATAGCAGAGTTTGTGCTGTTTGCTATTTATGTTGTTTTATCCAAATAATTAATAAAATTTTGGTAATTTTAATAAGGGTACATAATTAGCACCATTTTTTTCTCGAATATCAATTTTTACAATTTCCTTTTAATGACTTATTCACTCCATATACAAAAGTGTTAAAGTAAGTAAATCTATGAACTATGACCGTATATAGCGTGAAATATTTGTTTTTTAAAAAATCGTAACTCAGTAATAGTTTTTATTATTTTTACACAATCCATCACTAAAAATTAGAAATATGCAATTTTTGTTGCCAATGAAGTCATTATTTGTAGTCAATATTCTACATTTTGATTTTAAATGTTATGAATCAATTAAACTAAATGAATAAAATTTTGTTAAAGCTTGGTAAAAAAATTTTGATTTAACTTTTTTTTTCGCACTGGTTATTTCGGATTTTTTTTTAATGAAAAAAAAATGCTTTCTCTATGAAAAAATTTATTAGATAAACAGTCTTAAGTGTAAATTAAAAAAACTTTCTTAATAATTAATTAGTTTTTTATACCTTTTTCTCAATCATAAAAACACCCCGAGGGTTCTTTAAAAAAAACCTTAATGAAATCTAATTAGAAAATAATCTAATATACTTCACTAATGAAATCAAAACAGGAATTTTCTTAGTTTCTAATGAATTTATTTGCTAATTATTGGCAACGTATAATTATTAATGCCCGAGGGAAATGTTCGCAGACGATTTGCATCTTAACTTTTTCCTGTCGAAAACAATAAACATCATACGTAATAAATATTATAAAAATATTCATTAGGAAATTAGAATTCTCACATCAATTATTAGAATCTGCGATGATTACCATATGTAATTGTAATTAAAAATGAAAAATATTCTACTTCGTCTGTGTTCTTTGGCGACTTAATCTGGCGAAATCAAATTAGATTAATTGCAGTAAACGAGACTAATTTCAATAAGGGAATTTTAATTCGTATTTTAGAAGCGAGAAAATTATAAATATGCTTCAGTTGGGAAATTGCCTTTAATTTAGTTTGAAATTTAAATTTTTGTTCAGTGTTAAAATTAAATAATTAATTGCTAATTGCGAGCGAAAATGTTCTTTTAAATTTATCAGTTTCAAAGGAAGCGTGATATTACTTTTTTTTTCATTATTTTATTTTTCACTTTATTAGATTAAGTTTATGTCACTAAAAAGAATACCGTAATAGCTGCCAATTTTTACGCTTTATGCGGAAGAATAGATGTATTATTCATTATTTATTTTGAATAAATAAGATTCATTAATAATATATTAGGGTGGAATTGTCTACCTTAATATATTATTAATGGCTGGGATGAAAATCTCGGTTCTGATGTTAGAGCATAATGTCGATTGAAAGCTAATGTAGTAGGTAACAGATAGAAGTTTCAACTTAGTTTTATATTTGTATAACTACTTTTTGCGAATAAAGAAAAAGAAAAAAAAAGGGAAAGAAAAGAAAATATGCGCACCTTACATTATTGCAATATGTATTACATGTATGCGATAGGATGTAGTAAAAGCAAAATTTCATATTAGTATAATAAACAATTAGTGAAATTATGAGTTTATTGAATAGGTTAAATCACCAGTATATATAATTTATGAACTTGCTACCTATATTAAATATTTCATTTATCAGAATGATGTTTGAAATTATGCAATTCAGAAATAATGCTTGAAATGATACAAATTTTTGAATCTGTTACATTACTAAAAATGTAAACTTTTAAATATTTTATAAATGAGAATAATATTTGAAATGATGCGATTCATAAATAATGCTTGAAATGATGCAATTCATAAATAATACTTGAAATGATGCAATTCAGAAATAATGCTTGAAATGATACAAATTTAGAAATCTGTTACATTATTAAAAATGTAAACCGTTAAAGATTTCATAAATGAGAATAATGTTTGAAATGATAAAATTAATAAAAAATGTTCAAAATTATACAAATTTATGAATCTGTTACATTTTTACGCATGAAAACTGCTAAATATTTCATATACAGGATAATGTTATAAAATAATACAATTCAAAAATAATGTTATAAAATAATAAAATTCATGAATAATGTTTAAAATTATACAAATTTAAGAATCTGTTACATTATTACATATGTGAACTGTTAAATATTTCATAGATGAGAATAATGTTTGAAATGATACAATTGGGTACTCGCACTTCAAAAAGAAGATCACTTATACCCACACATGTGATCTATGACGTCATCGCCAGAGGCAAAATTGCGTGTTAAAATTGATCTAAGTTTCTCCACACGAGTTAAAATGTTAAAATATACGTGAAGTTAATTAAAAACAGTGCTGTATCGCGCATCAAATTTGCTGAAATAGAATTCTTCTTCGTCTACTTGTTTTGTTTAACTTAGACTTATTATTTGTTTATGTATTTTATTGTAATAGTGATTTATTTTTGTTTTGTGTACCTGGCAACTTCGATGCATGATTAGTTTGTTTTTGTTCCACATGGTTTCGTACTTGTATTTGTGTTACGTAAGAAATAGTATATATTGAAAGAATTAAAATCTATGTCAAAGAATATAGAATGTGTCATTTAATGGAATTGATACTTTACGGGCTTGGCTTACTCGAAATAGAATGGAAAGAACAATTGCTAACGTAAACAAATGCTACATTTCAACAACCAATCAGGATCGAGATATCCACACTACGTCACTTGCAGGTATCTCATTCAGAAATAATTCTTGAAATGATACAAATTTATGAATCTGTTACATTATTGCATGTGTAAACTATTAAATATTTCATACACAAGAATAATGTTTGAATTGATTCAATTTTATTGAAGTATATAAAAGTAATTTTATCTATTTATAGATAACAAGGCTGAAGATTGACAACAATCCATTTGCCAAAGGATTTCGGGATTCCGGAGCTGCAAGAAAAGATAAAAGGTAAATTGTTATGTGTCAGAACGTGCAATTGAAATAAATAAATAACTAAAAACACATTTACATGAATTAATAAATACATTGTAGTTTAGTGTGAAAGTTGCGAAATAATATTAAAAATGTCATATATCATTTTTTAAAAATTTCCCTGCATTCTGAGCCATTGCAAAGCACCAAAAAGTGTTCTAACTTTATGACTATTATTTTGCCGAAATTATTAAATTTTATAAGTATAATATACTTGTATATCAGTTACTAATTTACAAACTAGTTACATATGCATAAAAGTAATCATCTGCCTCATAAACCAGCACGCAGGTAACTAATTTTTAAATTTAATGCGTAATTATGCCAGCAATTAAATTTTTAAAGGAGTTGCTTTTGTTAACTAATTTGAAACAAATTAAATAATCCCAAGAAATTGAAGTAAAAAGAGTGTCTGCGGCTAAACTTTATTATCTTCAAAAAATTAATTGGAAAAGCTAATGAAGCTTTTCCATCAACAGAAACTTATAACTATTTATAACTTGTTACGTGTGTAAACCAGTAGTTGTTTCATCATTCAGTTATGCATACTAGTAGTAACTAATTTATGAATCTGTTACATATGCATATCAACAACTAATTGTAAAATCTGTTACATATGCATAGCAAAAAGTAATTGCAAAATCTGTTACATATGCATGCCAACAAGTAATAGCAAAAACCTGTTACATATGCATACTAGCAAGTAATTGTAAAGCCCGTTGCATATGCATACCAACAAGTAATTGTAAAACTTGTTACATATGCATATCACAGACCAAATCAGAAACATATTTCGTATAAACCAGTATAAAATTTATGAATCTATTACCTACACTATGCACCAGTTACTAATTTATTAATCTATCACATGTGTAAACGATTAAATATATCATATGTCGACATAATTTATATATAACGCAGTAATTAAGCTAAAAATTCACTTGCATTTTTAATCTGTAATTAGTTATTCATAGTGTATTTTATTATTATGAAAATAGTAATCATAATTATGTATTCTAATTGCGCCCTGTTACAGTGTCATCCCTATAGATGAACCTGAAATATTCTGCTATTACTGCCTCGAATCTGTATTATATTTAAGCAGCGATAAAGTTGAAATCCCTTGATTACTCTTTTAGAAGACAGAATTTTTTTTCTTTTTTTTTCAGAAGACAGAATTCTTTATTCGGTTCTCATTCCTACCAAGAAGAATCGCTAACTGCGTCACCACCTGAAGACGGAAGAGGTGACGACGGTGAAGACAGTAGTGATAATGAAAATGTTGATGTTGATACGCCAGATAACGGTAAGAAGAAAAGAAAGACATTAAAATAAATGTTTATTTTAATATTCCACATATACAGGGATTCTCAATAAAACTAATAGTTTTCAAAAATGTATAATTCAACAACAATTAAGAATAATAATAAAAAACAAATAAACAAAATTTAAAAAAAAATTCTTACCTCAAATTTAGGTAACAGGCCATATATTTTGCCTTCCATAACTCCAGTTTTTAGTTTTAAAATTTGCCAAAAGATAGCGCTGCAAATCTCTTCATCTGTTCTTTTTGTTGTGTTTTGATGCCAGAGTCGAGTATTGACAGTATAACAAGTTTGAGTATTTGTTTGTTACTATTCTTTTGTGGGGCAGTTTGATTTACGAATAATAGTGGATCTCTTCATAGTGGAAATCTTCAAATTTACGTTTTTCAATAACATTTTCTCTGTTTTATGCGTTTCACATTAGACTGTTCGTAAGACGCGGTTTTCAGTAGATCACCGAAATCAAGCCTCACTAGCAACCAGTCAGTCAGTGAGTGGGTGGACGAGCACTTTGATCAGCCTGCGAAGAGACCAAGGTTACGCGGTATAGGTCCCCATGGAACTGTTCTGCTGTAAATAGTTAAACTTCGCACACAGGTCGGTTTGCTGTGAACTTGGGGGAGCCATCCCCTCTTTAAAGGATCAGAAATGTGATGCGTGTCTTCAAATCATCCTTAGGGAAGTTTCTCATACTGTCGCCAACAGCGCCCATTGTGCAGCTCTAGAGCGACTACTACTACTACTACTACTTCGATTAATACGTTAACTATCTACAGCACCATCTGTAGACAAAAATTTGAGCTAAAATCAGGATTTATTTTTTAAGAAAAGAGGCCATGTGGGATCATTTTGCGGCAAGAAACAAATAAGTAAATAAATAAATAATAATAATTGTTTTGCTATTATAAATTTTTGAAAACAATCAAATTAATTTATCAAGATTAACACCATTCACCCTGTACTTATATTGTATTAATGTTCATTAAAACAAATATTAATATTTCATTATTAATATTTTATATGTATAATACAATTAAAGAAATAATAAAAGTTATCGCAATTAAAGCAATAACTTTCAATAAACAGTTTCCGTGATAATAAAAAATTTAAAAAAATCACTACTCTAACTTAAACTTTGCATTTTTTCCAAAAAATTATCGAAATAAAAAAAGTTTTGCAAATTTTTTTAATAATTATAAAAATTCGAAAATAAGGCTTCCTTTTTTTATCATGTTTTTATTTCAGGGGAAATGTTTCGTTTTAAAATACAGTAATTAAACATAGTATTTTCCCAAAAAAAATATCTAAATACAAAACTTTTAGCCATTTTTTTTAAAAAAATAATTATAGAAATTCAGAAATAAGGCTATTCTTTTTTGTCCATATTTTTTAATTCTGAGGAAACGCTTCTTTTTTAAAAAAAATACAGTTATTAATCCAAGTTTCAATATACCATTTTAACAGTTGTCAAAATATCGTTTGATTATTGTTATACTACAATAAGTACCCCTTAGTACATCACTAGCACCTAATTTTACACGTAAAATAAGTTGCGTGCATTGGTATCATATTATCTCACCCCACTTTCCGTGTTTCTTTACATTTCTTATCACACGATTTTATAAATTTTCCAACTAAGCCCCCCCCCCTTTCCAGCAATAGATCTAATGTTCCTCTACCTTTTTCCCCTTTCCTTTAATACAATAATGACTGATTCCATAAATTTACCCAAACGACAATTTCTTCAGAAAAAAAAAAGAAATCTTCATACCTTCCACTAGTTTTGGAACACTGCAAAATTACAGGTCTCTAACAGCATCCGTTCTGAGCTCCAAGTGGCGCTAAATAGAAGAGCCACGCCCACAATTGCCACTTTTTTTTTTGTAGTGGGAAACGCGAAGTCAAGGGTGTCGAAAAGAGCGATCATAACTATAGTGGTTTATTCGTAACCCCTTATTAACTTTTTGTCTTATCACCTTACACCACCTTATTGCTTTTATATTAAAAAAATAATACTAAAATAAAAACTTGTTTTGTCTTCGAAAAGGTAATAAAAAACCTCTGACTACTACAATATCGTGTTTTCACGAGTGAAAAATCATTTATTTCGAATAAATTAAAACGAGTGCCAAAAATAATTCTCTCAGCGCTCACTGTAAAAAATGTAACTGAAACTTTCTTCGCTTTTGACGAAACCATTTAAAAGGCTGATTTTCGTCGTAAAATGAGATGATACTTTTTTACGAATAATACGCTTTTTTTTTTCTTTAACTGTTTACAACTGTTATTTATGACTGTTAGGTCAAGTTCAGCCTATCTAAAACCAGTGCTGTAGAAGCTCATTTTGTAAAAGTCACAAAACGTCGATATGGAGTAAAGCCACAGTTTTGTGAAAATAAAAAGCATTTGTGGCTTAATATTTTAATATTTAAAAACTTACTCCAATGCTGCATTACCTGGGTTTATAAAAATTTGAAAAAACTGAGAATAAGGCAGTGATTTTGATAATTTTCCTCTGGATCAGTGTTTCCAAACCTGGTACGCGTACCCCCAGGGGTACGGAACTGTTTAGTGGAGGTACGCGTTCTTATGAGAAATATCTTGCAACAAACGAAAATTTCACAAAAATTTATTTAAAAACAAAGCTAAGCGTGAAAATTTACGATTACGTATTTTTCTATTAGCTATATTTTGCAGAGTAAACAGTTAATAATTAGTGGTGTCAACAGCCAGTTGTGATTTTTAACTTTTGTCCAATTTTTTTATAGTAAAGGTTTGTAATAAATTCTACTTATTTTGATTATTTTTTAACGTAAAATATGGATCGCTGGTTAGTATCTACAAAACTTTGTACCAAAAAAGAAAAATAAACCTATTTTTAAAAAAATACATTCATTTTTTTTATTAATGGTACACAGCTTTACGAAAAATTTAAAGAGGGTACACAAAAATCACAAGTTTGGAAAACATGATCTAGATGGAAAGATGTCGCCAAATTGGCGATTTATAAAAAAGTTTAATAACTCTTAAAATATTTAAGTTATTTGTCTGTTCTAAAGGCCAGATAATTCTTCACAACAAGAGTATATCTATAGTTTAAAATCATCGTATTGTTTCAAGTGTAAGCTTCGAAAAATAGCATAAATGGTTAATGCTCCCGAGCAAGATTTTTTCCGAAGTGACGAAATAATTATCGTCTCTTCTTCGTGGAAACGAATTTTGTCAAATTTTTCACTCTTCCCACATAAAATTTATTACATTCTTTAAAATGATGTCAAAAATTTTATACTTTACTATTCAAAATTATTAAGCCACGTTGAGCCTCTTGAAAAGTGGACAAAGTTAACCGAAATTCGACAATTTTTAATTTGCTGTACTATATAAATTTTTTTTAAAAATATTTTTGTTGCATCCGGAGCAGTTAATATCTCTATACCATGATTTTTAATAATTTTGAGTTATAATCTTCGAACAGTGTTCCCACGACTGGGAAAAAATAAATGAGTTTTAGTTAAGATTTTTCCAGACTACTGAAAGATGCTTAAATTAAGCTTTCATTTGAGAAGCATGAAATTATTCCCGATGCATTTTTTTGAACCTATATATATTTCCTTTAAATGAAACATTTATTGGTAGCTTAAAACATCTAGATCTATCTCACTTTCGCTTCCACTTGAAAAAAATTCCAGACAATGGTAACCCTGTTCGAAACGGGTTTAGAGAAAAAAGAGAAACAGAACAAGGAAAAAAAAAGATGGGTAAGAAAAATAATAATAAAAATGAAAATAACAGGAAACCGAAAAAAAAATCGGAAAAAAAGGAAAAAAAAATATTAAAAAAAACCCGGAAAATAAAAGATATAATCTTTTCATCAGCTCGCACGATTATATCAGCAAAAAGGAGTGCTTTCTCCTTTTGCAGCACTCCTTTTTGCGGATATAATCGTGCGAGCTGATGAAAAGATTATATCGTTTATTTTCCGGGTTTTTTTTAATAATTTTTTTCCCTTTTTCTCCGTTTTTTTTTTTCGGTTACTGTTTTCCTCTTTTTCCATTGGTCTACGTTTTTTTTTCTTTTTGTATTTATTTATTATGATATATATATAGTAATATGACCCTGCTGTAAAATTTTAAGACAAATTAATTATTACATAATTAACTGTGTTATTAAACTGTACATTCATTAAATCATAGATTTGTTACTGTCTTCGTTACCTATAAAATATATATTCAATTCTTATTGGATATTCATTAATGCCCACAGAATGCATATTCAATTCTTATTGGCGTACATCAATATTAACATCATTGATCGAAAGAAAAAAAGTGCCGAAAGTCATTAAATCCTTTCTTCTATTGACGTGGATTGTGGCGATAAACTTTTCCGACATTTCGACACGCACAACCACATAACACGTTTTCTGAAGCCAACAATGAAACCATCTAATGGAGAGAAGTGCGAAATAATTGATGAGATCTTTCGCCAAGTCGATTGCAGGTACTTGGATCAGCCATTGCCTCTTTTTCCTCGCATTAGAATGCTATTTATTACGTGTACTTTGCGTGTGAAAGAGGCAGTTAGTCGACAGTAGCTGGCTAAAGGATTTGCATACTCGGGGCATTATTGTAACGCCTTGGCGCTTTTCTTTTCCTTCTAATGGCGTGAAATGAATTCCGTTTTCTAGTTTGCTACAAACCGGGAATATTAAGCATCCAATTTTATACGTGGAAGTGGAAACGCATCGATAATTTATGAGAAAAATAATACCTATAAAATGACTGTGATATACCGCTTTTTGTGATAGTTTTCTTTTCGAATTTGAGGGTATTAGTTGTTTCGAATATTAGAAAATCGCTCTGATTTTTCTGCGTTAATATACAGAAAGCACGCTACCTTTGTTTTCAAAATCAACTGAATATTTATATCATAATTTTTTGCATAATGATCCGCCTTATATTTACGATAAGAACATTGCAACCAAAGTTGTTTATACCTTATGCAAATTCTTAAAATCAACGTATTAAAAAAAATCACGTTTGTTATTTATACAGTCATATTACTTTAAAAAAAAACATGAATGTCAAAATCACGAAGGACAGAACCGCGAAAGTCAAAATAATGTAGCACCTCCTCTAATCTACCAAATTCAACAATCACCTCCTACATCAGAAAGCCTCCACACGGTTTTTTTATAAGTAGTCAATGCAGACTATTTTAAAAGTGAACCAGCTGTGCGCATGAATCCATATTCTTCTTTATAAGTAATTGGGAGAAATTTATCTAATATATTTGAGAATTGAATTTGTGGTTTTTGACAAGTAAGACAAACCAATCATATTCATAAATTAAACAAATTTTAAGAGATATATTTGCTACCACTTTCTTAATTTCACTAGATTTTTAAAGAAATGGCTCTTTTGTAAACCGATTTACCTTCATGGTGGTCTGATTGGACTACCTAGTAAAATTCCGTAAGGAGTCCTTCAGTTATCGGAGGTGATGGAGAGTATAAAATTCTAATTGTTCTTTTAATACCTTTTATTTAATCTTGACAAACTCATATTACAAACTAATCACAGAGAAGCCAACTGCTCCGTATTCGACAAAATATTTTAAAATAACGTTAGTGGACTACAAACTAAAATTTGCAGATTTTTGGTTAATTTTTTAAAAGGCTCAACACAGCTTAAGTGTCCTAGTGTTTTGATTTTATCGAGTACTTGGGCCGCGAAGCCCCCCCCCCCCTAAGTGAAGAGCCCCTCTCTAACTAATTCATCTAGAATTTTAACACTGTTTTGGTTGAGCACTGAAGTAAGCAGGCACTGGCGGTTGCTTTTAGTAGCTTAAGTATAACAAATTGGAGTATCACATAAGCCTTTGAATTATTTAGAGAGGTGGTGAGTAAAAACCTTATAAATCGAATTTACTAAATCAAGAATCATATAATAAAAGAATACCACTAAAAATATTTATCAGTTGTCCGAAGCCAGCTAGCATCTACGAAATCTGCATTATCTCCTGAAGGTCGTCACACGAACGTTACACCATCGAAATTGGAGAATCTACTTCCAATTTAGATATTTCGATAATCTAATCCGACTTTCTATCTCTATCCAAGAGTTGTTTATTTCTAAAAATTATTATATTTCATGAAGAAAAAAAAAGTAAGAAAAAACATTAGCGATAAAAATTCTATGTTCTCAACATCATTAATTTTTTTTTTCCAGATGATTTAGAACCACAGACTCTCATCAATGGTCACCATCAAACGCATTTATCTCCTGGCAGCAATTCCATCAGAATGTTCGAATCGAACAACTTAACCAGAGGGTCGCCAACATCTCCCGTTGGTTCTATTTCTCCAGGGTCATCGATTCCAACTGCAGAACAGAGACTTATGCAGGAAAAGCTTTTTGGTGGATGTACAGATCTAGCAGGTGGCTTGGACAATTTGCAAAAGTACCTGCCGCTGCCCTATCCTCCGTCCTTCTATACTGGTCTACTTGGACATCTACCCTTCTTGATGCCCGGTGCCCAGCAACAGATGGGCTCCCTTTTTTCTCCTAGTGATGGTGCCCAGCTAGCAGCCATGCGTCAGCTCCATGCTCAATTGGGTCACAACCAAAGACTTTTGATGGATGGACTGTATGATGGACTTGCTAACAACCAGGATGTACCAAGCAATGGTGGAACTCTAATAAAAAGCCCAAAGGCACATCGATTTGCACCTTACAGTCTACCAGCAGTGTCCAGCGCTGAAGCGTCTGCATTTCACAGATTGGCCACTAGTGGTCAGTTGCCCCCAACAACAATAAGAAGTGACACGGAAAATTCACCGTCGCCAAAAGACCCTTCGCCTCCGAAAGACTGATTTAAATAAGCTTTGACTCACACATTTAAAGCAGTTTTAATAAGCCAAAGAAAAACTGGCGGAACTTGAAATTCGTGAACTCAAATGGAATGATGCTTTATACATTATCCACCAACCCAATTTCTTGGTGAATGCATGAAAGTTACATAATAATTTTTTTTTTGGCAATTTTTCATAAAATTCTGAAAATGTTCAACAAAAAAGAAATGAGTTTTCTGAAAAAAAAGAAAACAAGTGGATCGTTGTTGTAGGTTACAGTTGGCCAAAGTGTTACCTAACATTCCGTGAAACTGGACTTTCAGTTACCTCACGTCCCATTGCATTTCCGTTACTATAATCATGATGTGTATGTTGACTGTGATAGAAATTACGGGGTTGTGCATACTGGCATACACATGATGACATGTTGACTAACCGGTGCCAGTGATAAAAAAAAAATATTCGAAATTTCGTTCCTATAACCTTATCGAATGTTCTCAACCAATTAACCCATTTAAGGAAACGAGATACCAAAATTAAACAAAGAAGTCACAGTATTAACACCATTTAAAAATTAAATATTCAAAATTATAATTGGCATCATTATGTTTCCAACACCACGTGACGATCCACGTGTTTCCAACACCACGTGATCTAATCGTCGCTAGTTTGTTTAAATTTGGATTTTCGTTTGTTTGAATGGGGATAAGAAACGTAAGTTGTTATTTTATGAGTGGAATTAAAGCGTAAGCCAATTGTGTAACTTAACCACTGGGAGTTACGTGTTTCCTGTAGTGCAATCTTTTTTTTTTAAATCTTTTTTTGTAATTATTTCTCAAGTGAGATAAAAGCATGTCTAATCATGTCACAGCCTGTGTTAAATGACTGTTTAGAATATATGGTAATAGTTAAAACTTTTTTTCTTCTTCAAATAAGTATTTTTAATTTTTGTTTTCTGGTAAAGAGGAATGCTTTTATTAGTGTGAAAAAGAGCATGTGTTTATATTTGGGAGCCAAATTTGGGAATCGGGTAACATTTCATGTTTAGAACTCTGGTCAAATCATTAGCATTTTTAGCCAAAGTTTCATTCAATCATTTTTCCGCATTTTTAATACTTCACAATTGAAAAAATATCAAAATTATTAAATATTTTTTTTTTTTTTTACGATTGAATTTTACATTACCGCTTAGATGGTAAATCTTGATAGCAGAAATAGTCTATTTCACTGAACAACAAAATTTTTGATTGCATTTATTGCATTAAATACTTCATCTTACCTAATTCGGATGTGTGGCTTTCAAATCTGAAATTAGTTTTGTTCCAAAAGCTACAGATTTCTTTTCAAAATGATATTTTTAATTCAATTAATTTTTTGAATGAATGTACAAGTTTTTAAAGAACTTACAAGTTAATATATGTATAGACAAAAATGTGGAAACACCTTTATTCTAATTATATATAAACTATAGTTTATCTATGAAAAGAACTCCACCAGCCATTAGTTTGGAGCAGTGGCGGTGACTATGATTACGAGGTTAAACTATTTCAAGTAGAGATGTTGGGTCATTATTTAAGACTGGTTTTCGCTCGCATCGGCGAAAGAAAGAGAAACCCTCTTTGAAATGCTCTTTTTCTTGTTTCCATAGCAGCAGACGGTTTTAGACTATGTGGCGAGGGGAGTTTTTTCTGTAGACAAACTATATCTTGCTTTAGCAGCCAATGTTTAGAAATATTTAACATGGCAAAACTCTTGACACAATTCGAAAGATAATGCTTGAAGCTTTTAACAGAGGCTGTCTAATTCGATTTCAATAGCATTCTATAGGATTGCAATATTTATATTAGAAAGCTTTTATAGTTATAGTAGTATTGAAACAGGAAAGACGCATAAAATTCCATTTTGGTCGATACATATTTTGTATGGGTAATAAGAACACCATTTCTAAAAGCTTCGAGCATAATCTTTCAGAATATGTGAGTAGTTTTGTCATGTAAAATCTTCCCAAACAATTACTGCTGTAAGAAAAATTGTTTACATGGAAATAGTATTGAAGTGTTCCCATATTTTTGTCCAATTTTGTACATTTGTCTGCTACATAAAAAAACATTAAAAAAACATTAGTACAATAAAAAAACATTATTAAAAACACTTACATTGGTAAAAAAACATATATCACTTAACGTATCGCATTAAAAACTGAAATGCATTATCACCTTATTCCTACCACACCTTACGTAGCAGAGAAGTGAGAACGCTTAATATTTTTTCCCAGCAAAAATCCCAATTAGGAGTATATTAAGTTGCATTAAATCTGTGGCTTTTAGAGAGAAAACAACTGCAGATTTGAAACCAGTGACGCAAAAATATTTAAGATCTTTTTAAAAATCTCATGCAACAGAAAAAAAAGAAGAAAACAATTGCTCCGCAATGTTGTAAATATGTTTTTATAAATTTAATAATTTCATAAATCTATAATAATAATAGTTTATTAATATTAATATTCTTTAAATTAATTTTACGTATTTTTTATTAGATTCTCTCTATGAGTTTTGAAATTAAATTGATAAAGAATATAAAATCCCTTTCAATCAAATACAAAATGCTGACTTTTAAGCTTTTTGCGGAAGATTTTTGGAAGCAGTATTGAATTGGTAGTGAAATTTATTAAATATCGTAGAAATTCATTAAACATCTCCACATAATTATGAAGTTTTTTAAGTACATGAAACAAAAAAATAACGTTTATAAATTCAACTAAATCAAAGAAATAGCTTCGCTTCATTTCTTTCTTCGAAATTTAATTTTAATATTCCATCTACCTCTTTAGAAGTCCTAGAGCCACCATACATATTAAAATTGATAAAATATCTCCAATTTCGCATCATTAACAATTTTTATGGAAATATCCTCAACGCTCAGCGAAAATAACTTCTATGGTAGCTTCACCCTTTCTTTGAAAAGATAACTTTTAAAAGTTACATTTTTATAACATAAATAAGTATGTATGGTTTCCCGCTAGAAAGGTACAACTAATATAAAATTCACTTTTCACCTTAAATTAGGAACATTTGTACAGAATCAATTTAACTTAAAATAATTTTAACTTATAATTAATTTAACTTAAAATAATTTTAACTCATAATTAATTTAACTTAAAATAATTTTAACTTATAATTAATTTAACTTAAAATATAATAAACTTATAGTTAATTTAACTTAAAATATAATAAACTTATAGTTAATTTAACTTAGAATAATTTTAACTTATAATTAATTTAACTTAAAATAATTTTAACTTATAATTAATTTAACTTAAAATAATTTTAACTTAAAATTAATTTACCTTAAAATAATTTTAACTTATAATTAATTTAACTTAAAATAATTTTAACTTATAATTAATTTAACTTAAAATAATTTTAACTTATAATTAATTTAACTTAAAATAATTTTAACGTATAATTAATCAATCTTAAAATAATTTTAACTTATAATTAATTTATCTTAAAATGATTTTAACTTATAATTAATTTAACTTAAAATAATTTTAACTTATAATTAATTTAACTTAAAATAATTTTAACTTATAATTAATTTAACTTAAAATAATTTTAACTTATAATTAATTTAACTTAAAATAATTCTAACTTATAATTAATTTAACTTAAAATAATTTTAACTTATAATTAATTTAATTTAGTTTTATCATATAATAATTAAAATTTAAAGTATAACTTAAAAATTATAATATGATATCGGCTAGCTTTTACTAATTTGATTAAAATTTTTAATTTGTTAGCACGAGTATTGAGGAAACTAATAATTTGTGACACGGAATACCTGGTCAATGAGGCCTCTTCCGTAAATGATGAATTAAAAAAAAAATCTTTTGGAAAATCCGGAAAAATTATCAGGCAACGTATAACCTTTAAGACGTGTATATAAAATATTTGAAAATTATGCCACTGCATAGCGATCTTTGCGGGTTAATAACCAAATAAAATTAGAATGGTTTCGCCTAATTTTTGATTGAGCAAAATATTTTTACTACCACGGCATGAGCATCTTTAGTTCTAAAAATGATAAAGTAAAATCGAAAAATTAAATATTTTGTCATTTTTATATTAAAACTTTTGTTCTTAATTTGATGGCATATTTCAAACGAACGTTGTGACAACGAATATTCTGAAGAGTTGTAAAAATGTATCGAATTTCTGCAAAAATTATTAAAATTAATTAAATAACTTCTGCAATCATATTTAAAAAATTGTTGTACTTCAATAATTTAGAAAAATCTTCCACAAAAAGTGTAAAGGTCTGTATCTATTACTAAATCATTAATATTTTTTCTTTTAGTCAATTTATATTTGTGCTCTTAAAGAATTATTTTTTACTCAAAGCATCGAAATGAAATGTAGCACTTTTACAACATCATAATGTTCCTCATCACAATGTGGCTGTATATTTGTTTATGTGTAAATGTTTAAAAAAAAGAATACTTTTTAGTCTTCTTGCAATGTTGTGATGTGTGCTTTGTAAAAGGATTCTATAGTGTGTGGTGCGTATTTCTTTCAAAATAAAAACTATTAAAGTATTTATGGATGGTTAAAATAAACTATGGCAATTCTTTGTAAATAGTGTAATTTATATGTAACTGTATATATAAATACATTAAACTATTCCAATTAATCTCTGTCGTTTCTTGTATCTTTATACACAATACTAGACAATGCAATTTTTCATAAAAATACCCGGATATCTGAATAGTAGTTAATTGGACTTCAAAGAATACCTTCAGCTCCGCTTTCTGCAAAAGTTTTAGTAAATTGTTAGCGAATTAAATAGTTAAACTTATAGAATAATGATAATTGCACCTACTTTTTAACACGCTAAATGCCATAGGGGTCACAAGCACTTAGTTTGTTCGTAGCGCTACGGGGGTCACCTGCGAAGCTTACATTATTAAAAACACATAATTCAAGTAAATTTTAATTTTTTAAAAAGTAGAATGGTTATTAAAGTGGTTTGAAGAAATTAATGCAATATAAAACACACGAAAATAGTTTTATTTATATGCACAGAGATGCCAACTTGCTCAGGACAACGAATAAATATTTTCAAGCGCAAAAAAAAAAAAGTACAATAAAATTTTTATGTTAAAAAGTACATTTTGTAGTCAAAGTTATAAGAAGTATAATAGTTTCAAAAAATGTATTCGAAGTTCCTGAATCTGATTTTATTTTAAGTTTGCATTATTATAATAGTTAAAAAAAATGAAATTATAGTAATTAAATCCCTACTGACTATTTTAACACGTTACATCTTGACACGCTAAAGGTTATACGCAAGACATTAACTATTGCCCAAAATAAAATCCAAAGGACAACAGCTTGATTGGCAATATTCAGTTAAACTTACCTTACCAGCATATTTTCTAGCTAGTAATTCATTCAATTAGGCATGAATTATTACCTATGCTCCAATCACCATTAAATTTTTAAAAAAAATTAGATATATTAAATTATTTTTTGTTAGAAGTGGTAGATTAATTTTATTAACTTTACTTCAAATGAAGTATTAATTTTCTTGGTGAAACTCGCTAATAAGGAAACCTAACGCTGATGAAAGCGAGCATAATTTGCTCAATGGTTTCAGTTTAACGCATTGAATGCCATGGGGGTCACCGGTGACCGGCACTGAGTTTGTTTGTAGAGCCAGGGGGTCACCGGTGATCGGCGAAGCCAAGATTATTAGAAACACATAATTCGAGTAAATTTTTAATTTTTTTAATATTATTATCGTTACTAAAATGGTTTGAAGAAATTGATGCCATATAGAACACACAAAAACAGTTTTATTTATATACACAGAGATGCCAACTTGCTCCGGACAGCGAATAAATATTTTCAAGTGGTAGTTTATTAATTGTGATTTTTGGTTTAATAAATTCAATTAAGTAGATTTTTATCCACCACTATTTCTAAACAATTCGTAGGCTTATATATCTCACCACTTTCTGCGTCAATTTAATGCTAAAACTTTTATAAAACTAGCAAAATTTGTCTTAATATTTGCAAATTTTGTTGGTAGTTATTTACCGTTTGGCCATACGGGCAGGCCGTGTAAAATTAGCGTAGCCTTTAACGTGTTAATTGTCTTTGTTAGATTTATCTACGAAGATGATATTGTCCGCAGAATGTTAACAAGATAATCATAATTAAAATAATTAAACATCAATTTTATAGTTTATTAATTAAAATTTTAGCTAAAAACAGAAATATTAATAATTTTAATAATTGATTAGAGTTTTGTAGCAGTTTAGCCTCTCTAGCCTGGGTTAATTTTAAAAAATAATGCGTGCTGCCTAAATAGTATCTGAAATATTTTAAAAAAAGCTATAAAAAAATATGCATGAAAGAATTCAAATAAATCAGTGGGAAAAAAATTAAGTCTAAGCAAAAGAATCTGGGATTGACACTTCCAAGTCTCTTGGATTCAAATCTAAAATTCAAATTTTTACGGAATAAATCTGTATCTAATTAAGTATTCTTAGATGACAAATTTAAATTTCATTTCACAATGATTCTTTGTCGAAATTGATACGAACTTTCCAAAAGTATTCGAATATAAAAAGCGATATTCTTTACCAGCCATTTTCCTTTCATCTCGAAATCGTTTGACTTTTCTGGTATTTTTGTCAGACCACACAGGACCTGAATACAAAACAAATGCATATTCATCGAGTGAAAACGCGATAAAATAAAACAATCTTCTAAAAAAAGAGGGAAAATTTTCAGAGGAAAAAAAAAAGAATAGGAAATGCATGACAAGAACTCAGAAACAACACAGCACGGAAACTTTCGCACTAATGCAAATTCAAAATACGTAGATGATAAAAATCGTCTGCAGTTAATGTTAAAATCGACGCAGTTGCCAACACTTTCAAAATATTAGGGGGAAGAAAATAAATTATCTTTCTTCTTCAGTTCGCAAGGATAAAAGTATTTAAATAAATTGATCGCATTTGTGTAAAAAGTCAAATATTTTATTCTTAAAAAAAAAATCTTATTTTTTTCCAAAACAACACCTTTATTCAATTTGATATTTATTTTTTGGGAAGTTAAATTTGAATATATTATTAAATCTTTAATTGATTTAGAATTTTTATAAGTGGATAAATTTTTCATCTGATCAATAATCGGCAAGTTTTGCTGTATATACCTGTCTCTAATATTGTGTTGAGTTGACCCTCTTTACTTATCTTCGTAATTAAGCAAACGAAAATGCGCTGTCAGACACTCGAAAATTCCATTCATAAAAAGGTATGCAATTACTCGAATAATTTTCATTGTATGCACAACTCTAACATTGTTACTATTTATTTTCTTCATAATTTAGCTAACAAAAATTATGAGTAAGCCACTTTAAATTTCTATTATAATTCCCAGAAAGGTATGTAATTGCATGGACATTTCTTAAGTACGCCTGACTCTAGGGCTGTTCAGACCCTCTCTGCTTATCTTCGTAATTAAGCAAACAAAAGTGCTCGGTTAGAGACTCAAAACTTTCATTAAAATTCACAGAAAAAGTTCGCAATAACACGAATAATTTTTTTAGTATGGCTATTTTTACTATTACAATTATCGTATTCTTTATTTATCTTCGAAATTGGTCAACCAAAAATGCTTAATCTTCATAAAAAAATTCACGAAAAGGTGCTCAAAACTTTCATAAGGCTAACCCTTCTATTGTTTAGACCTTTCGTTCTTATCTTCTTAATAATTACGCAAACAAAAATATTCATTCAGAAACCAAGAAATTCCATTAAGATTCATAAAAACAGTATTGATTTCGTGATTTTTTTCTCCTTCTTTTTTACAGAATACTTAGTTTAACCAAAGTTGTAAACACTTATCTTCGTAATTGAGTAAATAAAAATGCTCATGCTGAATTATGCATTGAAAATTTCACGGAAAGGTGCACAGGAATAGTTTTTGTACATGAATAGATTTTTAGTGTGAATTTAGTTTAGAATTGCATGGATAGCTTCGGTGGTATGTCCAGCCCTGCTAATGTTGTTTAGACAACATTTTTGTTTAAAAAAACAAAAAATGTTCTGTCTGTCACTCATAAATTCCGTTAAAATTCGTAGAAAAAGTAGGGATTACTAGAATATATTTTACAATATGCATAGTTTAAAGAAAGTTGTTAGAATGTTACATAGTTTAAGGAATGTTGTTTAGACCCTATTCACTTATCTTCGAAATTGAGCAAACAAAAATATCCTTGCAGTTGGCTACAGACACTGGATAATCAATTATAATTCTACAATGCCCTTTTCAAAAATTCCTCCCGATTCGACGCCCAACTCTTTCTAAAGATAAGTGATAAGTCTAGCACTTATTACCACCTTTTAAACGCATTCCAAAAATGTTCCAAATGATATGTAGAGAGGCATCAACCGTGGTAATCAGATAACAAAGTGTAACCATGACTTGTACCAGATAATCTACAGTTTCGTTCTATATCGTCTGCTGTCCCTATATCGAATGCTTCATGATGAAACACACATTTAAAGGGAGGGGGGATCGTACGAATGATGGAACTGATGCCTCTCGATCGCATTTCGGCGTACATAATGCGATGTTTTATGGCGGCGTCGGCTTCAGTTTATAAGCTTAACTGGAGCCGTAGCCGGAACCGTGGTGGGAATGGCGAGTTGTCACCTCCGACTGTGAGTAACGAGTCCAGTGGCGCCACCATCGGCGGGTGGGGGAACATCACTATCATTCATTATTTCCTTGCACAATTTGTTAAAAGGGACGGGACACAAACGAAACTATAGTATCTTTGTTTCTATAGTCGTTGTCGGGATTCACCTTCTGCAAACGATATTTTTCCATTTCCTTTTAGGAACTAGATTAACAGGCTTTATTTATTTATTTCAATTTCAGAATAGATATTGAAAACAATTATTGCCACTTAAAGGGATGCCACGGGCCACTGAAAGCGTACTACTACTACAGTAACTTTCATTTCAAATTCAAATCTGTCAATAAGTAAACAGAAATATATATATATATATATATATATATATATATATATATATATATATATATATATATATATATATATATATATATATATATATATATATATATATATATATATATATATATATATATATATATATATATATATATATATATATATAATTGCTTATTTTAATGTATTTTATTACTCACCACTGTCTGCAATTTCATTCGCCCTTGTCAACCCTGCACTTTGTTACAAAAGGATGCCATGGACAACAAAAAATGTGAAAAGGGAGTAGAAGCTCTATTCATTTTAATTTCTTTATAATATCTTTAATTATTCCTTCGTATCTACCACTATGACTTACATTTCAAATTATTCATATTAAAGCAAAAAGCTTATTTGCTTTTAAAATTCAATAGTAAACAAAAAAGCAAATGTACTGGAATTTTGAATTTTATAAATCAGCAAATTTTTTAGTTTTTTTGTCACCCGTTGCTCCTCTTGTTACAGACATGCCGTCTTCAGCCTGAATGTATTATCTCCTGAGATATTTTATCTCCTTCTTCCCACCACTCCTTACGTAGCAGAAAAATGGTGATGCTTAGTATTCATTATAGTGACTTTGAAAAAATCCTGACTAGAAATACATTTTTAAAATGTACAAGAACAGCGAGATTCCGATTGCAGATTTGAAATCAGAGACGCGAAAGTACTTTAGATCAGCTCAAAAATTCTCATGCTGCAGAAAAAAAGAATTGTTTAACAGTGTCATCTTTATAGTTCTTAATAGAGAATTATATTTATTATCTACAATAAAATCTAAATCTACAATATCTTTGCTCAGTAATAAGGCTATTATAATGTAATTATTTTTTTTGTTTTGTTTTTTTCTTCTTCAAATGGCAGGCACTGAACATTATTCTTCGCCTTAGAAGATACCGGAATTGTTACTCATTTCACATTACCCAGTGGGCACCTGTGAACCAAAGTCACGGAGGCGAGCAACATTACCCACGCCACAAACCTGTTTATAGGGTGGGCCACATTCACACACAACAGAGGACAACACACAGAGAGAGAAACATCCATGCCCAGAGCGGGATTCGAACCCGCAGCCATTGGCTTCGCAGTCAGGAGCGCTAACCGCTCGACCACCTGGCCGGCAATGTAATTATTGTGGGCACGAGCAATTTATTGATAAAAACTTTATTTTTCATCTACCAAATTAATTACATTTTTCAAAGAGTAATATCCAGAACAACTTTTATTAAGTTCGATGTTGTTGCGTTGAAACAACAACTCCTACATCAGAAAGCCTCCACACGGGATTTTATAAGTAGTTTGCGCAGACTATTTAAAAAGCGAACCACTTGTGCGCATGAACCCAAATTCTATTTTAAAAGTAAATGAGAGAAACTTATCATATATAGTTGAGAATTGAATCTGTAGCGGTGGACAAGTAAATAAAACAAACCATTCATATTCATAAATTAAACAAGTTTTTAGACATATATTTGCTACCACTTTCTAATTTTTATTAAATTTTGTATTAAATGTCTCTTTCTCAAACTAGTTACCCTTCAGAATGGTCTAATCAGACAACCTAGAAATAAATTGTGTGGAGGCTTTCAGTTATAGGAGGCGTTGGTTGAAAGCAAACTGATTTGTTTTCTTCGTAAAAATCAAGCATATTTACTTATGATTCTAGTTAATATGTTTTGAAAGCGGAGGGAAAGAAACATTCTTTTTTACTCTAATAATCTGCTTTTATTAGCTTCTATATAGGATAAACTTTTTTTTTTTTTTTTTTTTTTTTTTTTTTTTTTTTTTTTTTTAGAATTTCATCTCCTGAAAATTTGCTCATTTTATAGAGTTCTTTTGAGTGGCCGAATTTACTCATAAGAGGACATAATTTTATGGCAGAAAACCTAATCTGTACTAAAGAAATCTCCTGATCAAATAACGAAGAAAAAATGATGGCTTCTGGTAGAAATTTTCATTTATTAATTTTATTTATTTTTATTTTAGTTTGTCATATTAAGATTATTTCTTGGGCCGTGGTGGCTGAAAGGATAGAGCTCTCGCCTCTCAATGCAGTGAGCCCAGGCTCGAATCCCAGCAATGGCTGCTCGATAGGAATTCCACAGCCGGTTTGCACCGACCACAGTGCTGGCATAAAATATCATCAGCGGTAGATGGATCATGAGTTAGAGTCTCCTTACCGTTAGAATAACCGTGGGAGATTTTCGTGGTTTGCCTCTCCATGTAACGCAAATGCTGTTTAGTTCCATAAAACAGTTCTCCACAAAGGCACATTTAACCCATTACTTGATCCTGAAGTTCCCTTGTCTTCTGGATTGGGTTCAAAATTATAAGGCTACGGAGTTGAACATCGGTAGTAGTAAACCCAAAATTGAATCAGCTGTTCAATAACGGTTATAAAATATACAAGAAATAATAATAAAATGATTATTGCTTTATTACATTATTTTTACTTCCAATAAAATAATATAATTATATTATTAAATAATACTGTTACTTCCAATGTTTAAGACAGACGTTTACAATATCATGTAATATTGCAGAAATTACGATCGAAATTACTGTCTGAAATCCAAACTTTGATTTTTTTTTTTTTTAGACTAAAAACTTTTCCTACAACTTTTAACTAATTCATATGTTAGGCACGCAGAATACCACACTTAATTTTGGCGAAAATTCGGAATTTGATTAGAACTAATAACTCACATTGACCAGAACTTTTCTATTTGATCTGGAAAATGTTCTCTTGATTAGGGAGATGTGTGACTTTTAAAGCGTATTACACGATAAAATTTTGAAATATTAATATAAAATGTATCGTTAAATTCCACTGGTAGACAACGAAGTTTGCAAATATGTTTTCGAAAATTTATGAAAATTTTTTTTCAATAAATTTATTTTTCAAAATAATATATTTTTGTAACAACTATTTTTAAAAAATTCTTTTTTTTTTATTTTTTTTAACAAATTTCTATTCTTTTATATATTCTTTTTCAAATTAACTCTTTTATTTCTTCTTCCTTTTTTTTTTTTTTTTTGTTTTTGAATTTTTTCTTTAAGCAACAATGCCAACTTGCTCCTGACAGGAAATATATATTTTAAAGTGGTAGTTTATTAAATGTGATTCATTGATTTAATAAATTCAATTTAGTAGATTTTTATCCACCAATATTTCTAAATAATTCATAGGCTTATATCATTCATCACTCAATTGTACTTACGCAGAGATGCCAACTGCTCCGGACACGCCAATATAAGTAAAAAAACGGTAAATAACTGCAAACTAAATTTTGCAATTATTTGACTATTTTTGCTTGCTTTTTAAAGGGCAGAGTATAACGTAACAACTTAGAGGTGGTGAATTATATAAGCCTAGTGTTTATTTATAAATAGTGGTGGATAAAAATCTATTAAATTGCATTTATTAAACCAAGAATCATAATTGATAAACTACCACTTTAAAATATTTATTTACCCTCCGGAGCAAGTTGGCATCTCTGCTTACGTCATGCTATGCTTTTTAAAAAGCAAGCAAAGATAGTCTAATATTTGCAAAATTTACTTTGTAGTTATTTACCATTTTTTTAATTATTTTGGCGAATCCTTCGCAGTTGGCATCAGGCCTGAAAGCGAGACGGAAAAGATAAAATACTGGTAGGAGAACTATTTCTATATTAGATAATATTTGGGAGAGTTAATCTATTTTCAACAATAAACAATTCACTTTAATTAACTTTTAGTCGGCGGAGAAGCAATTCAATATAAAAATTGTATCCGTTAAAAACAATTGGCAATTAAAGAATTTTATTATTCCCGAAAAAAAATTATAAAATGAAATTTATTTGTTACCAGTTTTTACTCTTTTCCGTCTTGATATATATGGGCTTTCAGCCCCGCTTTGCATCTCTGTTTAAGATTTAATTGTTTAATAGGATGTAATACTCTACAAATCAAAACTCAATAAGAAATATAGATACGAATAAATGAAAATTAAAGTTTGCTTTTTGTATTAAATTTTTTCGGGAGGTAGGGGAGAAACAAAAACTTTTAGCAATCTGGTTTTGGTAACTCCATAAAAACCTCATAACCCGATAACTAGAATTTATATGTACGTTTTAATTATTTATTAGTTATGCTAAGCGTATTTATATTTAATAAAACTCACAGCCGATGATCACGCAGAATTTTACTGCCACTAGAAAAAATTTGCCACGAAACGGAGCAAGTGAGCATCCCCATTAATGGGTTAAGAAAACCACATATCCCCAAGTTTTGCGTCTCTGTTGAACAAAAGAAGAAGAAAAAAGAGAACCGAAGCTTTATGAAAAAGAATATTATCTACAGTTAAAGAGGAAAAAAAGTTTTAAAAAAAATGTTCGTCATTTTGTATCAGCCACAATTTTCACTCAATTTCATCCAAAGCTCAGTTGTTGCTATGGTAACGAATCTCCCACTCTTTTTTCAAATGCTTCCATTTTTCTCGTCTGCTGTTAGCTGTTGCCACTTAGCACTAACGGATTTCGCTTTGGTTTGTATTCCCAAGCGATTTTTTCTTCTTCCTTTTTTGAGAAACTCCTTTCCCTTTCGATATCTAAAAAGCAATCAATTTTAGATGGAATGGCGAAGGGAAATAACCGAAAGCTTTTGATTTAGATTCAAGCAATTTTAACATTCGATTGTGGAAAGGAATTACATAGCTGGCCAAATTATTATAACAATTCGATTTTTTTCTTCTCGAATTTTAAGTTTGCAATGATATTTGCCGAAAAATAATATTTTTCGAAGCCATGAATTGTTTCGAAAGGAACCATTTTCTCATGACCGGGAAGCCGAATGCTCCAATTTCTGAAAAATATTTCTTAAAGAATTAAAGACCAAAGCCTGCAGAACTTTGTCCCTTTATACAAACGCTTAAGGAGACTCACCACAAAACGGTAAAAGCAAATTAGCATATTAAATAATATCTATGCGTTAGAATAATTTTCTTGAGGTATAAAAAAATTACTTATTACACATTTATTAAACCGAGAATTCGACACTTAAACATAAATTTGGGCCAATTCTAGAAATTTTTTTATCCAAAGTGAGGCAAACCGAAAAGAAACGGTGCGCGTTCTTATGCGAAATATCTTGCAACATATAACAAAATTGCCAAATTTTTTATTTAAAAAAAAAACTAGCCATGAAAATTTACGATTACTTATTTTTATATTGACTATTTTTTGCAGAGTTAACAGTTAATAATTAGTAGTGTCAACATCCAGTTGTGATTTTTAACTTTTGTGCCTTTTTCATAGTAAAAAATACATACATTTTTTTATTAGGGGTACACAGCGTTACGAAAAATTTAGAAAGGGTACACCATACCTGCCAACTCTTCCGGATTTTCCGGAAGATTTTATTTTCATATTTAAAGTGGTAGCAATACTCAGGTTATTCCAATTAACTTTCTGAATTATAATGATAATTATAAATGAGTTTGATTACCACTACGTATAAATAATTACAATAAATATATGAAAGCATAATATTCCTTGCACAAGCGAATTTCAACGGTATCAAAATATAAATACATTTTTGAGTCAAATTGTTTTTCGTTTATTGTTTTACAACCACTCTGAAAATTCATTCTCGGAGAGAGTGAAAGTTGGCAGGTATGGTACACAAGATTCATAAGTTTGGAAAACACTGTCCTAGGCTAAGCAAAACTGAAGTTAATAGAAGTTAAATATTATAAAATTATTTAATACAGTTGACAGATTTATGTAAGTCTAATTGAGAATATAAATATATTATATGATTGAAAGCATACATGCATTTTATAACAGTTTGCATGAATAGTTTGTCAATTCAATCTTACGAGAAGTTTGAAATTACTTGGCAAATAATCGACCACAATCAATATTTTTGATCATTCAGTAAAGAGGATTCAACATTATGATCATCATCATGATTATATCTGAGATAATGATCAGTTTGTCAATTCAATCTTACGAAAAGTTTGAAATTACTTGGCAAATAATCGACCACAATCAATATTTTTGATCATTCAGTAAAGAGGATTCAACATTATGATCATCATCATGATTATATCTGAGATAATGATCAGTTTGTCAATTCAATCTTACGAGAAGTTTGAAATTACTTGGCAAATAATCGACCACAATCAATATTTTGATCAATCAGAAAAGAGGATTCAACATTACTTAGTATTAAAGAGATTATGATCAGTTTGTCAATTCAATCCGGCAGGAGAAACTCACATTTCACCTATACGCGGTATGTAAACAAACAACTATCTTGACCCATACCTGCCAACTTTCACTCTTTCCGAGAAAGGATTTTCAGAGTGGTTGTAAAACAATAAACGAAAAACAATCTGACTCAAAAATATAATTATATTTTGATCCCGTTAAAATTCGTTTGAGCAAGGATTATTATGCTTTGACATATTTATTGTAATTATTTATATGTAGTGGTGGGCAAACTCATTTATAGTTATCATTATAATTCAAAAAGTTAATTGGAATAAACTGAGTATTGCTACCACTTTAAATATGAAAATAAAATCTTCGGGAAAATCCGGAAGAGTTGGCAGGTATGTCTTGACCCCATTTTGTCACTATTCTGACATTGCACAATTTTTCACTATTAAACTTCTAATAACGGTAAAAAATCATTTATACGTTTAACCTATCATCATTTCACACAAAAATTTAGTTACTTATCTTATGATGATTATTCATCAAATTTACGGAATGCCGAAAAATTTGCCTGCAATATGTTTTATAATTTTTTTTCAATTTTTGAGCAAATAAAGAATTTTTTTCCTCCTTTTTTTAACTTATAAAACCCTTTCTGTTTTGTCTTAACATTAACTTTTTGCCTTAAATTTACAATTACAATCAATTATTTACTCTAATATATCATAGGCTTAGCTATCGAAACATTTTATGTTTATGATATGTTTAGAAATTTTTAGTAACAAGAATCCAAACATTTTCATCTACCGTTTATTTATTGTTGATAATTTTGCTAACGCTTTAAAATCAATATTCGATTAAAAAAGAAATTAAAAAAAATTAAAAAAAGAAGGAAAAAAATCAGATTGGTGTAAGTTTTATTATTGGGGTTAAGAATTAACAACGCCCTTTAACCCTTTCAATACGGCGAAAAATCAGCAGGGGTGAAAGCGAGACGGAAAAGAGGAAAGGCTGGTAGTAAAACCATTTCAGTTATAGCTAGTTTTGGGGAGGAGTTTACTTATTCTTTTTATAAATTTTTCAACAATATCTACTTTATCTTGGAAAAGAAGCAGTTTTATATATATGCCAGAATTATAAAAGAAATCTTGATAGTTACAGATATTTCATTTTTTTTCGAAAAAAATGCTGGAATGAAATGTTTTACGTACCAGGTTTTTCTCTTTTCCGTCTTGCTAAATAAGGGCTTTCACCCATGGACTGGCACACCTGCCAACTTTTACGCATTTGGCGTAAAATGTTATTTTTATATTTAAAGTGGTAGAAAATATATACTATTTTTTCTTTTATAAGATTAATTTTAAAATGATTTTGATTACCACTATTCTTAAAAATATTAAGCATATATATTTAAATGTATTACTATCATACTTGTCAGCTAAAGCTTTTTCAGTTACAACGTATTTTTTTGCTTGTAATTGAAATATTAATTCCATTTTACTACCATTGGGAAAAATTATAATGAAAGGGATTAAAAGTTGGCAGGTATGGACTGGGACAGCACATCAACATGGATTCTTTAGATCATCACATTGCAAAGCTAAATTTCAGTTTTTTTGAAAAAACCATAAATTGTGACACCGCAGGATTCAAAAATTTTTACTTTTGAAAAATTAAGAGAAGACATAAACCTCAGGCCGATGGCAGCTTACTTTTGTAGTTATGTAATTTTATCAAAAATTCAAAATATTTAAATTCCTTTTACTTCAATTGCATTCCAATTACCAGAAAGAACCACCCTAAAGATCACAATTCAAGACGAATGGGAAAAAGGCCACTAACGGCCCCAGGCGCCCAGATAAATATTGATGATGATGATGGGACAGCACATGTCCCGTCCGGTGCGAAAGGGTTAAAGTGAGCAAATCGGTATTAGTCTGAAATAAAGTTGCTAGTCCCGCAACTTTTAGATTAGTTCAACGATTCGGTATTAGTCTGAAATGAAATAATCAATCACACAATTTTTAGATTTATTCAACGATTCGGTATTAATCCGAAATAACATAATCAATCACAAAACTTTTAGATTTATTCAACACCAAATTCAGATAGGTATCATACTCCAGTTTTCATAGTATATCGGTAATGTATTAAATAGTTAGTTGTATCGTAAGTAGTCACCAGTTTGAGACTAGTATCGTCAACCAGTTTGAGACTAGTATCATCCAGATAAGTAGATAAGTATCAACCATGGATTAGTCCTAAATCAATACTCTCTTTTTAACGATATCAAAAAGTTTAAATTGATAGCTAAAAAAAAATAATATTTATCTTATTATTATAGTCAAATAAAATAAATTATCACTCTATAAGTTGACCACGGTAGACTGTAAATAGTCAACTTAAGTTTCGCTGATATATGTATGCTTGAGAAAATATTTTTTCTTAGCACATTTAATATTAATAAACATTTAGCATATCACCGTGCTCAAAATACCAATGTAAAAGAAATCATGCAAACATGTGCTTCAACTCATATAAATCTCACTATTAACTCCAAAACATTAAAATTTTAATCATCACATAATAATTGAACATGTTTCCTAACCAGTTCACAAGTGGATTTACTATCTGCAAAAAATAATTAGTCGCACAAGTCATAAATTATTATAATTAATGATAAGAAAGCGTCTCTTATCTCCTATTCGAACAAATATGCCACACACAAAGTGGGATGGACAGATTCGGCATTATCGGCTACCGTGGAATACTAATGATTCTTGGCGGAAATAATTCCATACCTCAAGACAGATGAATAAACTTCTGCAGGATGGAAAACAAAAACCATTTTTGCTTTTTCGCCACCCCCACCTGATTTACTTTCTCCATTTTTAGACTGGCGTGAGAGTTATTCCGGATATTTCCATTTTTCCAAAACTTGGCGAAGTTCTTTAGAATTTCTAGTCTCGTTCTAGAAAATCATTAACAACTGTAACTGGCCGTGAGAACCGCATCGATGAAAAGGTTAACCGATGCGTAGACTCGTGATGGTTTTGGCGCTAAAAATATGAAGGAAGATAAGATAACTCACCAAATGCTTTCTCAGTGAACGTTCGTTCAGAAAAAAAAAACTGAAAATCCTTTTGTTTACTAATTTCTCATTCTAAACCAAACTTACAAAGAAATTTAAATAGTTAAGAATCTAATACCAGCATTCAAACACGGAACATATAACGCCGTAAGAAAAATCAGCTCCGGTTTTGAAATAAAGTATCGTGATAAGAATAATCAGTAGAGAATCTATCAAGTAAATTAATTACATTTTTAACTGCTCGATGATAATCAATTTTAAAAGCAAATTTTTGGCATTGCTTTAACTTTAGTCACCATTTTTTCTACATAAAATATTGTAACTTGTTTAACACTTTGAAAAACAGACTAATTTTACATGGTTCTCTCGTCTGGCCAAACGGTAAATAACTACAAACTAAATTTGCAAATTTGACAAATTTTGCTAGTTTTTAAAAAGGTTTTGCATGACGTAACTGAAAAAAGTGGTGAATTATATAACCTTACGAATTTTTTAGAAATAGTGTTGGATAAAAATCTACTCAATTGAATTTATTAAACCAAGAATCACAATTAATGAACTACCACTTGAAAATATTTAGTCGCTGTCCGGAGCAAGTTGGCATCGCTGTGTACATGAATAAAACTATTTTTGTGTGTTCTATATAGCAGTGATTTCTTCAAACCATTTTAGTAACTATAATAATATTAAAAAAATTAAAAATTTACTCGAATTATGTGTTTTTAATAATCTTGACTTCGCCGGTCATGGGTGATCCTCGTGGCATTCAATGTGTTAATAATGAGTGTCGCATGCTGCAGTACTCGAAGGAGAACTATGCCTTCGCATATTGTAGGTTTACCAACTACTGCGCTTTTTATGCAAAGCTTTAAGAATTTTTGATAATTTTTTTATCATTTTAAAAGCTTCTACATGATAGTCGACAAATTTGGGGATGATCTTGTGCAGGTTGGTTTTAACTTTTGAGCCACGGTTTGTTTTAAATATAAGGGTCTGTTGACACTATCTTTAGCTATATAATAGTCTGCTTAGCTATATAAGAGTCTGTTGACCTATTTTTAACCATAAAGTCATAAGGGAATGTTGACCCAAATAACTTTTACTTTTAATTCTATAATAGCTCAATTTTAGCTGATGTCATTGATGTTATAGCTTTTTTGTGTTGTTACTGGTGATGTTGTACTTTTTCTGTCGGGCTGTTGCCACTGACATCTGTGATTTTAAAATAATTGTTGTTGATATAATTTCTGGTGTTTTACGCATGTTTAATATATGTTTTATGTATCTACTCTAGTATGCCCTTAAATAGGGCAGGTCGAGTTATAAATAAACAAAGTGGCGTTGCATATGAACTTTTAAATCATTTATATGTAATAATGCTGAGCATAAGTTTATATGATCAACAAATAATAATAGTTAGCACCAGAATAAAGTTTTACCATATGCGTGGAAATTTGGAAGCCCTGCTTATTTCAATGATTACACTGACTGACTGACACAGTTTTAACGGAGTGCCTATCCTAGGGGGATATCTGCTCCTTCATCTATGTTATATTTAAATTGATGATGAAAAAGATTTATCTAATAATTTATCTATATATAAAAAGCACCAATATAAAAAAGTGGTAGTGTATATTTTACACCTAATGGATATTCCATTCTGTTACTTTGCCTTAAATAAAGTACTAGACTTTGACCTAAATATTTAAGGTCAGATAATATTTTCTTAGGAGCGGAGAACTGCATATGTTACCAGAAAAGTATAAAATGCCGGCATTCTGTAGAATACCTTGGAATTGCCTATAATTCCGGGCATTTTTAGGCTAACTTTTCATAGACACTCTGCAGAGAAAATAGGTTCTTGTAAGACTATTTCATACCTGCTAACTTTTTCGGTTTTACGCGAAGATTTTAATTTTGTATTTAAAGTGGTAGCGAAACTCAAGTCATGTCATTAAAATTTTTGAATTATAATAATAATTATAAATGAGTTTGACCACCACTACGTTTAAATAATTACAACAAACATACAAAAGCATACTAATCCTAACAATAGCGAATATTAACTTAGTCAAAATATAAATATATTTTTGAGTAAGGTTCTTTTTCGGTAATTGTTTTACTACCACTTGGAAAATTCATTCTCAGCAAAAGAGAAATGTTGGCTGGTATGCTATTATAAAAATGAAGCACATTCTTCAAAAATATAAATGTTTTTCTAAAGGAAATAATTCAAAATACGTAAAGAAGAATGAAAGTTGTACGTAATAAAATATATACCTTTTTTGTTAAGGGAAACAACATTTTCATATAAAAATGAAAAATTAAATTTAACCTACTTGTTGCAACAAGACAGGTTTGAATGGCGTTTAGAATTACATTTCAATACATTTAAAATAAATCGGAGATGCAGGCTTGGGAAAAAATTGTCAATATGTTTTGTTTCATTTCGTTTTTACTCAGTGAAAAGAAAATGTTCAGAAAATGTTTTGCAAACATTCAGAAAATGTTCTGCATTGGTTTCGCAAATGTTCTGCATTAGTTCTACGAACGTTCAGAAAATGTTCTGCATTTGCTTGGGAATTATGACATTTACTAGCAGTACGAAAAACGAGTAACAGATTTCAGTTTAATAACAAAGTTTCGCAAATATTTCACATTTTAGTCAAACATAGCATTAGCTTGCTGCGACCGTAGATTCTATCAAAAAGTGCATAATTCCACCTAATTATGTTTAACTTTTTCCAGAACGGCAAATTTTCATTAGAAATATTAGGCAGGCAGAACACTATCTTTTACGTTTTTTGCAAAATATTTTATTGAGCGGCTGACAATCAAAAACTTACAGTGCGTGGATTAACTTTGCCAATATTTTAACAGCTTTAACACAAGAGAACTGTGGAAACAAAGGACGAGTACGAAAGGGTATCTGGTCAAGAAGGCACGCCCTCGTAATGAAAAAGTGTACTGTGCATAAAGATGCTGCTTGCACTAAAGTAGCAGTGGACTGATCGTTAAGACACGGTTCCCAGCAGATCACCGAAGTCAAGCATCACTGGCTGCTGTCAGTGTGCGGGTGGGTGACCACTTGGATCAGTCTGCGTAGGGACCGAGGGTGTGCGGTATTGGTCCTCGTTAAACTGTGCTACCGTAAAGTGCTCGACTTCGCGCGCAGGTCGTCGGGCTACCGAAGCGGGGTGCCATCCCCTCCGCAGAGGATCAAAATTGTGATGGCATGTCTTCGGATCATCCTCCGGGATGTTTCCCAGACCGTCGCAAATGGCCCATTGTGCAGCTCTAGTGCGACGTAAATTAACAACAACAACTGCACTGAAGTAGAAAAACTGATGATGTTAAATTCTCAGATGCTGGGGTCTCGTTGAAATCCAGCTGACGATGAAAAAAACCATTGTATCTGTCGTTGTTTGCTGATTCAGAACTAAGACGGATGAAATCTTACGATCTCAACTACCTCTGGAGCTCTAAAAAGTCTCTTGAAAAGTTGAAGAGTCTGAGAGATATGCTTGTGGTTTTCCTTACCACAAGAGATCCGAGCAACAAAAAAAAAAGCTTTCTACATAAAATTAGAATCTCTCATATGTAGACGTAGGGGAAGTAATTTTAAATCGAATATACTAAACAATACTATACTAGCCAAAGCTTGGTCATTTAGCCAAAATTTTAAACGCCTCACCATTAGATAGCTAGAACAAAATGCCGTTTCATATGAACTTATGAATCATTTACGTGTAGTTGTGTGAAAAATAAGTATAAATTACTAAAAATAATGCACTAAAAAATTAACATAGCTACCACTAGAATAAAATTTTACCAAAAGCGTAGAAAGTTGTAAGCTTTCTTAATTGCTAAAAAAACAAAAAAAGAAAATAAATAAATAGAGGGACATCTTTAAGTAAATAATCTTATTATTTCCATTGGTTTTATATACTTTTAAAATAAGTGATCCTATATCTGAACATATGATCAGGACAGGCCTGAAAGCGAGATGGAAAAGAGAAAAAACTGGTAGTAGAACTAATATTTCAATAATTGATAATTTTCGTTTGGAGTAAATCTATTCTTAACAATAAACAATTCACTGCTATTAATTTTTTCTTGGGGAAGATACAATTCAATTCAATATATAAATTGTATCCGTTGAAAAAGAAATTGGGTAGTTATGGATATTTTATTATTCACGAAAAAGCTAAGAGTGAAATTTATTTGTTATCAGATTTTGCTCTTTTCCGTCTTGATATATAAGGTCTTTCAGCCCTGGATCAGAAAAGGGTTAACGAATATATTGTGTTTTGTTTTGGTTTTCTATCTCATTTCCTTCGATACTGAATGGTTAAATACACTGCACTCTACATAAGTATCTATCTATGCACTAACATTTAGACGCAGAGTTCGTATTAAACATAATTTTATACTTTTTTCATTATTTTGTATTCATTTACGTCAAAATAAGCGAAAAATATGATATTTAGCATTTTAATAATTTATGGTTGTGAAATACGGCATGAAATATGATGCATTTTTCTGCGTTAAAGGCAAAATCTTCAAAAAACTACTCACTTCCAAACAATCATTTTTCAAATTTGCACTAATTTGCAGTTATTTAAGTCTAAAAAAAATCAGTTATTCGAGATTGAAATTTCTTTAATTTACAAAATCAATTGTTAAATTTTTGAATATGAATGGAGAAAAAAAATTCGAACTACATTTTTTGGATTTTATTTTTTAGTACAAACATAATTCCGATAATCTAACAAATTTTTTAGTAAATATTAACATTTTTAGAATTAAAAAATATTGAAATATATTTTTTCTTGTATTGTAATTAGAGAGTGCTTAATTATATATATATATATATATATATATATATATATATATATATATATATATATATATATATATATATAAGTTCAAAATGAAGAATAAAACAAAGAAAAATTATAGACATATGAAAAAAAGGGGTGGGAAATAATAAGTAAAAAAACAACAAACAACATTTTATTAAAAAAAAAAAAAGAAAAAAAAAAAGAGAAATGTTAATTAAAAAACCGGAAAAAAAGCCGAAAAAAAAAAGATATAATCTTTTCTTCAGCCCACACAATTATATCCGCTAAACAGAGTGCTTTCTGATATTGTATCAATACAGCCAAAGCAAAATATATTAATACAATAGTGTGAGGAGCACTCAAAAAAAATTTTTTATAAAATAACTACATAAAAATAGATCATAAAAAGTAAATATAACATGTAAAAACAGATAATAAAATAAAATAAAAAGAAAAAATAAAATAAAAAGAAAAAACATTAAAAAGGGGGGACTATAAAGCGAGTAGCAAAATCATAACAACTTACATGGACAGTTATTTTTCAAGAATGATTTAAAAATGTTTTCGCAGAAAGATTGCCAGATTACAAAATATGAAAACAAAAGATGAAAACAAAAGCGCAAATTGAGTGTAACAACTTAACTTTCTTAGTGTTTTCTTGTATTTATTTATATATATATATATATATATATATATATATATATATATTTCATTATTGCTCAATTTTTTCCATATATATAATATATGGAAAAAATTATGCAATAATGAAAAGAGAAGAAGAAAATTATAAAGATAAAAAAAAAAAAAAAGAAAGTTAGTGCGCTCTTGCCTTCATGCTAACCGTGAGTGGTTTTCCTCTCTATGTAACTGATTAGTGTGAGTTATTTCTATCGAAAAGTATACCACAAAGGCAAATTTCTCTCACTGCTTGATCCAGGAATTCCCAGGCCTTCTGGATTGGGTTCAAAATTACAAGGCTACGGAGTAGTAGTAAACCCAAAATTGGGTTTGCTGTTCGACGACGGTTTATTAAAAATAAAATGAATTAATAAAAATAAAATAAAATTGTGACAGAAAAAAAATATGAAAAAAACTACACTTGATTCCTAACATTTCCGATTCCATTACATTAAATCATACTTGCAAAAGAGGTGGGAGAAAAAAAAGCAGACGATATCGGTGGACCAATCAACAGAAAGACGATTCTGAAACAATAGCCGAAAGCATAAATATACCGTGTTATTCATAGTTCGGCGCCTACGAAATCGTTACTATCTCTATTAAATCTATATTTTTTCACACGATGAATACCCTATGCCCTTTTTTAGATAATGAATAATGAAAATAATCACTCCGTACAGGAGGGTGGCGAAAAAAGTGCCAGAAAAAAATAAATTCCGTAATTTATTTGATTATTCTTCGTTACATTAAAGAGGAACGAGGGGAGTATGAATTCTATTATCATATTCATGCTTAGATAATCCAGGCACAGAATTGAATTGAATTTCAGTTGTAATAAATGGAGTAGAAAAATATCGAACTGACTACAATTTATAGTCAAATATAAAATTTTAAGAGTTCAGGTATCCAATTAATTTAGTTTATTAGAACACCAACTGGGTGAAAATCGGTATTTATTATTTTTATTATTATTATTATCATCTATAGTTGATCTTCAGTTCATTAGCTTTCCATAACCCTTCAAATTTTTGATCTCCGAATAAATCTCTTTTGAATAAATTTTATATTTAAGACAAATAAAATTTATTTTCAAAATTATTTTCGAATTTTTAAAAAAAAGATTTTTGTCAGAATTTTTTTACATGTCAGAATTTTCTTGCATTTTAAACACTCCTTACGAAGAAAGTTGATTATGAGAAAATTTCTTTACGCTAACACACGTTCCAGGAAAAGTTCATTATAGAATTATTTAAAGTTTTGCATTTAGATTTTTTATATAATGTGAGCTATATTTCGAACAAAAAGCTATGAATTTAAGTGTGAATTTGTTATTTTTATTAAGCTTTGAAAAAGAGTATTTGGAATTTTATCTTTTAAAAATTCAATATTAAGCGATATATTTATGTCCATTTCATTGTGCTTTTTAATTTATTATTTTCAAATTTTATTTCGAAACGCAAATAATTATATCGCGAGAAAAAAAAATTATTATGAAAATAATGAATTACAATTTGTTGTTCAGCTGTTAACGAAAATGTGTATTTTTTTTTCTTCTCAAGTGTGCACTTGTTTTAAGAAATGTTATATAAATTTTTAAACCTTACTTTGGATTGATAATTTTAGGACACCTGATTACTAAGCATAAAATTAAATTTTAAACAAATTCTTTTTTTTATTTCGAAATTTTTTTTTGGCTGCTGAATTGAGTCGATAACCATAGTAATGAAATAGTAATAAGTAATAGATGTCGGTGACCTTTCAATTTTGGACTTAGTTTGAATTGCTCGTTGACATAGATTGTAAATGCTCATCGCATGGCAAACATGCGACACGTATTTCAAGATATGAGTCACGTGTTTGAACAATATTTTCGGCACTTTTGAATTATCCCGTCGACCTGTCAACGCTCGCGAAAATGAGTAAATCGTTTGGCTCCATCATAATTAAAATAAATTTACAAAATAAACATTCTAAACTCATTAAATTTATCTAATAATTAGGACGCTAAATTAATAATAATAACAACAACAAAAATGAAAGCTTAAAAATTTGTAATAAAAAAAGTGTAATAAAAGGATAATTAAAAAATTATAATAAAAAGATTATAAAAGTATAGTCCATCTAGTTTAGTCAGAAGAGCGGTCGTCAAAGAAAATAAGGTCCGACTAGTTTAGTCAGAAGAACGGTCGCCAATTTGAAAATAAAGTCCGACTAGTTTAGTCAAGAGAGCTGTCGTCAATTTGAAAATAAGGTCCGACTAGTTTAATCAGGAGAGCGGTCGCCAATTTGAAAATAAAGTCCGACTAGTTTAGTCAGGAGAGCGGTCGCCAATTTGAAAATAAAGTCCGACTAGTTTAGTCAGAAGAACGGTCGCCAATTTGAAAATAAAGTCCGACTAGTTTAGTCAAGAGAGCTGTCGTCAATTTGAAAATAAGGTCGACTAGTTTAGTCTGGAGAGCGGTAGCCAATTTGAAAACAAGGTCCGACTAGTTTAGTCCGGAGAGCAGTCGCCAATTTGAAAATAAGGTCAGACTAGTTTAGTCAGGAGAGCGGTCGCCAATTATTTGAAAATATGGTTCGACCAGTTTAGTCAGGAGAACGGTCGCCAATAATTTGAAAATAAGGTTCGACCAGTTTAGTCAGGAAAACGGACGCCAAGTTAAAAATTTAATCGGACTAGTTTAGTCAGAAGAATGATCACCAATTCTTTTATATTTTATAGCCGTCGTTGAACAGCCGACCCAATTTTTGGGTTTACGACTACTAATATTCAACTCTGTAGCCTTGTAATTTTGAACCCAATCCAGAAGACAAGGGAACTCCTGGATCAGTACCCCCAGAGGTATTGATTTGTTATGGGAACATGGAGGACCTTGTGACTTGACAGATTTAGCATGCATCAGTCACCATTTACTACACGGGGAGTCTTCGATCGGCAAAGATCGAATCCACGGCATCTTCGACATGGGCCCAGTGCCCTACCAATCAGGCCATTCCGGCTCTGCGGTTGCCAATTTGAAAATATGATCTGACTAGTTTAGTCAGGAGAGCAGTCACAAGATTGAAAATATGATCCAAATAGTTTAGTCAGGAAAAACGTCAAATGTTTCAGTCTTTCAATGTTAATTTTACTTTTAACGTATTTCATCATATCTTTAAAACTAGTACGAGAAAAATCGAACAAAAAACGAGCAAAAGATATTATCTATACTTTAAAGTGATTCAATCCTTTACACCCAAATAAACACACTCTTTATAAAAGTTTGGCTTCGAAAAATCATAAAAAATAAAACAATAAAAATTCTTTTAAGGAAAAACATAAGAGAAAAGAGAATTCGAATGGAAAGCTGATAAATAAATAAACAAAAGTTCCCTGCTGGGGAGCTTATCCCCATAAATCGTGAGGGTAGAATCAAGTTCTGAGCTTTTGTGTGATCAAGTAAAACCATTAGAATAAAAACACAGTGACGGTTACAGAATGAAATGTAGAAAATACGTGAGCACTTTTGACTTTTTTAAAGGCCCAACTATTTATTTCAATCTCGGATTTTCACGCTTTTGACTCTGATTTTTAAAGTAGCTGTCTGCGAAATGGTGGGACGCATTTGGCGAAGTTTCTTTTTGGCGATGCTAGAATTGTAGAAATAGAATAATTATTGTTGAGAGATTAAAGTTCAAAATTTTGTAAGGCATATTTTTTATTTAGCGTGTTTATTGAGTAAATACCTTCTCAACAGGAAATGTTATCAATCAGGATAAAAAGATAAAACTGGTAAACAAACAAATTCTTTAGCAGTTTATTTTTGGGTGGAGTTAAAATTGTTTGATTTATTCAGTTCACCTATACTTCATTCAAAATAAAAATTATGCAGTTACATTTTGACGTAATTAGCATTGATGACGCCCGTTGGCTGAGTGGTAGCGTTTCGCGCTCCCGTGCCACAGGTCCTGTGTTCGATCCTCGGGCCGGGCAAGGTTGACTCAGCCTTTCATCCCTTCAGTGGGTCGATGAATGAGTACCAAGCATGCTTGGGAACTAAACACCTTGTGTTCCGCGTTTGACTGACCACCTAACCGGAACATCGGCTCCTGCACCCCAGAGCCCAAGGTCGTTTTCTGAGATGGGCACAGTAGGCCTTGGCCCTCTATGAGCTGTCGTGCCACTGAGTTTAGTTTAGATAACATTGATTAGATAAGTAGACTAACAGAGATGAAAACTTGCTCCACTTTATAAAAAATATTTTCCCGTGGTAACGAAATTTTAGTTATATTTTGTTTAATTTTTTTCACTTTAAGTAGTTTTTCCACCACTACACATTAAAAATTCAAAATATTATATCAAATGCAATTTTAATCAGTTATCCAATGGAGGCATTCTTAAAATGTAGACGTAATTATCCTTATTCTGCAAGCTTTACTTTTTAATTCGCTACCATACCTGCCAACTTTTACGCATTTGGCGTAAAATGTTATTTTTATATTTAAAGTGGTAGTCAATATATACCATTTTTTTCTTTTATAAGATAAATTTTAAAATGATTTGGATTACTACTATTCTTAAAAAAATTAAGCATATATATTAATATGCATTACTCTCAGAGTTGTCAGCTAAAACTTATTCAAATACAACGTATTATATAGCGTACAATTGAAATTTTAATTCCATTTAACTACCACTGGGAAAAATTAAAATTGAAGGGATTAAAAGTTGGCAGGTATGCGCTACCAATTTATTAAAACTTTTGCGGAAAGCGGAACAGTTGGCATTCCTGGACTAACATTGATTAACCTGTTAGTGCCCAGCGTCATATTTATATGATAGTTTCCTTTTCCAAAAACATATATTGTGGTAGGACAATTGTTTCAATTTTGTCTTTTATCTAGGAGAATTAAAAGTTTCCCTTCCACTATAATTTATTAGTGATTTAAGTTTCTATCACTAGATCTAGAACTATAAGGTGCAAGGACATTTCGAACTGAAATGGTAACAAATAGTTTATATTAGCCATTTAGTTGAACAACATATTATACCACTTTTTTCATAAAAACCACTTTTTGCACCACTTCAATATATAAAGTCGGGGTAAAACGGGTTAAAGTAAAAAAAAAAAGGTAAGACTGTCAAGTTAGCCATGCCCACATTTAAGCTCTGTTCTTTATTATAAAATTTTTTTCAACTTGATTTTGTACGAATGATTTTATGAATTGCCCATCCCGAATAGATTAGCCCTTATTTGCACTCTGAGTACTTTAAAATGCTGTTTGAATTAATATAAGCACTAAATAATTCAAAATACTTAAAACAATCTATCTATATTATATAAAACGCTAATACGTACGTATGTATCAATAAAACCGATGATATTTCTTTTCTCGCGCTGGCAACAGTTTTCATTTTTAATTTATTGGATTCGGCGCGCAAGAGCACGTAGTGAGCAACCAGATAACAATAACCAGAGTGAGCATTATCAGGTTGTTCAATTCAGATTCATGCACTAAAAACATGACAATATTTAATTTAAACTCAATTAGGAATTAATTAATTAATTGAAGTGAGAATGCTTTAAAAGGCCGGTTGGCGAGCGTTAGCGAGCAGGGGGCGGAGCCTCCTAGTATTATATAAAACGCTAATACGTACGTATGTATCAATAAAACCGGTGATATTTCTTTTCTCGCGTTGGCAACAGTTTTCATTTTTAATTGATAATCTTCGGCGGGCAAGAGCACGTAGTGAGCATCATATGGCTAATCTATATTATATAAAACGCTTATACGTTTTAATTGATAGGCTTCGGCGCGCAAGAGCACGTAGTGAGCATCATATGTCTAATTGGGTGAATTCTCACCGAACTATCAAAAAAATTCTCACAAAATTATCTTCATCAGAGCCGATGCTTTACATCCGGCGTTCAGTACTATTTCATATTGTTTTACAACACATGGTTTTAGCCCTCTGGTGGGAAAGACTTTAAAACAAAACTTACAACAGTTACTTTTCTCAACAACTGAAATTTAGAATAGTGTAATTAAGAAAAATATGTGAACTGTTTGCAATTTCAAATTAATATTGAAATGTACAGGCTTAGAATTTTCTACAGTGAAAAGTTTTCGGAACTTCAGTGTTCAAAAAAGTATACAAAAGCTAGACGTTAAGAACGTATCCAATGAGCGAGCAAAGAGAGCATCGGATTGCTTCGCAATCCGAAATGAACTGCGAAAGCAGTTCCGGGGGTTGGCGAGCGTTAGCGAGCAGGGGGCGAAGCCTCCTAGTACTTTTATATAATTTTTAACATTCTTAAAATAATTACCAATTTAAATTAATGAAGTAGTGTACCCAGGCCTGCCAAATATTATTCTCTTTGCAAAATATTTTATGAAGTGGCAGACATTCAAAAACCAAAGCCTGCAGAATTTTTGGTAATTATCTACTTGTATAATTTTAGAAGCCTCACCACCAATGAGTTAGTTGGAATAAAATGCCGTTGCATATGAGCTTTTCATTAATATGTAGTGGTGCGGAAAATAAGTTTAAATGAATAATAAAGAATACATTAAGGCATAAAACTAGCTACCACTAGAGTAAAGTACCTAACCTGGGAGGCTATCTGCACCATCACGGTCATTTAATGACAATAAGGGAAAAATAATGTGCCTACTAATTATCAAGATGTAAAATATTTTAATTTTAGAGTTGTGACAGTTGATGGCGCCTCAGAGACGACATAGAGTAAAAAGGGTTAAAAAAGTGATGGGCTCGCAAAATGTGTAACTTTATTAGACTTTTGCATAATAGCACTTCAAATATAGATTGATGTAAAATTTGTATAAGATCGAAGTTTTATCGATCTAAATTGAAGTTCTAGTTATTTAACACGTTGAATGTCATGGGGGTCACCGGTGACCGGCACTGAGTTTGTCCGTAGTGCCACGAGAGTCACCGGTGACCGGCGAAACCAAGATGATTATAAACACATAATGCGAGTAAATTTTTTATTTTTTAATAATTTTTATCGTTACTAAAATAGTTTGAAGAAATTAATGTAATATAGAACACACCAAAATAGTTTTATTTATTAACACGGAGATGCCAACTTGTTCTGGACAGCGAATAAATATTTTCAAGTGGTAGTTTATTAATTGTGATTCTCGGTTTAATAAATTCAATTTAGTAGATTTTTATCCACCACTATTTTTAAAAAATTCGCAGGTTTAGATAAATCACCACTTTTTTCAGACATGTGTACATTTTTTAGTTCATGGTTGTTCAGAATCGACACGAATGGTAGTAACCAGGACGGTCGGGTCTCTACTTTAACAGAGGTACACTTTGTTGTCAATGAAATTTTTTATGATCTTGTCGTTTCTCATATCGAATATTTACTAATTCTTCTCTCATTTTGTAACTTTATTCTTCTTGTAAATATGTCTTGTACTTTTTCTATACATACTTTTAATTGTTACTTATTGCCATGGCAAGGTGCCATTATTTTTTCCTCTACCTTAACATGCGCCATTTAATTGTTGCATTTCATGTAATCTGTCTATTGTTTTTGCTTAAGTTCTCATTTCAGGATGAATGAAAAAAGGGCCATTATTGGCCTCAGGAGCCCAGTTGGACCAAACAGACCAGACCAGATATGGCATTCAAGACGCGTAAAATTAGTCGTGTAAAATTAGCGTGGCATTCAACGTATTAATGTGAATATACACTGTTAAATATATACACACACTATTTTATTATTTTACAGTGTATAATAAAAAATAACCATGGAAACAAATGAGCAGATGGAAAAACATGAAAAAAATGAACAATGAAATGGTTTTTCACAGTTTTTCTCTTTTCCGCTTTACTTCCATATCAAAATTGTAATAATTTGGCGAATGCGAATGTCTCATTCTTTTTAAAAATGAAAAAATTGAGTTATTGAGTGGCATTCAACGTGTTAATCACAACTAAAACACTCAGTGGTCTCAGCGTCCAATAAAATATTAAAAAGTGGTAATGAATTTACTTTAAACTACCAATCAAAAGTTTCAATTTACTTAAAGCTAACAAAATATATTTAGTTTCTAGGTTTTACTTTGAGCCTGGGATAACCTGGTTGTTAGGGCGTTGAGCCTATGTCCAAGAGATGGCGAGTTCGATCCCCACAGGCCGAAGACTCCCCGTCCAGTAAATGGTGACTGGTTCACGTTAAATCTGGCGGTTCGCAAAGTCCTCCATATTCCAATAACAAATCATACCTTTGGGGTAACTGAATCGGAGGTTGAGCGTTCTGGTACAGGTCAAAATTACGATCTGTGGATGAAAGTGTGAATGGGTCAGCTCTATAAACGGACTGTGACGTTTGTATGAAGTAGAAATCGAGTTTTTGACCATAGATGGCGGTCTCCACTGAAAAACAAAGAAAAAACGCATCATTTGCCTTAAATGCACTTTGTATCAAGTTGGCTTGCTGGACTGGCAGGTGACACTAGAAACAACACAGCAACAACAGATTTTACTTTGCTTTAAAACTGACACTATATGCAGTTCTAAAACAAAATGGTATTATTACTTAAATTGCTAAAATACCATCGTTGTTAAAATAACTAGTTTCATAGAAAAATCAAAAGTGTCTTGTCATTATTTTATTTTCAATAAGTAGCTGTGATCAAAGTTTTAGATTTGGGATCTAAGTAAGTTTATAAATAAAGTTTTTTGCTAAACGAATTATTAAAGGTAAAAAAGTTATAGAAATTAGTAAGGGTAAGAAGGGAGAGTAAATTGTTAAGTTTTAATTAAGATGGAGGCCTAACCAAATCCAGTCTTTGACCTTACTAGATCTCAAAATATAATCTCTCAAATGAAATTGTAGAACCAAAATTAGTTTTTAAAAAGAATTGGTAAATAACAAAACCACTAAGAGAGATTTTTGTTTGAGATTCTCTTCCTGCTAAACTTCTCCGATAGATTTTGTGCCCTAAAAATGTTCCATTCTTTTTTTTTAAGTTATACAGTAAACTGTCTCCAAGACAGAATTGAAAAAAAAAAAATCCTTTTTAGACCGATTTTAGTCTCACATAAACTCTTGTTTTTAAATTGCAAATCCAAAATAAGGAGTTAGTGTTTCTATGTTTTTATTTGAAATAAAGAAGAAACAAATTAAGCCACTTTATATCTTTTACACAGGCATGTCAACTACTAATCTTTTTGAAAAATATTTTATAGAGTGGTAGACCAAATTTTTCATATTTTTTGGTAATTTTGTCAACATTGTAAAAGCCTCACCATGATAGAGCAAAGTGGCGTTGCATATGAACTTCAAAATAATTTATATGTTGTGGTGTTAAAAATAAGTTTAAATAATTAAAAAATAATACATAAAACATAAACTTAGCTACTATTAGAAAAACATTTTACAAAATATGCAGAAAGTTGGTAGTTCCCTTTAAATCGTCTGTGCAATCAGTGTCCCCATCTTCTTACACGTTATGAAATATTATTCTTATAGTCCTCTTCTTAATCATTGCATTCACAGGGCTGACAAATTTCTACGTTTTGGGGAATATTTTCTTCCAGTAGTAATTAAGTTTATGTTTCAGTGTTTACTTCATTAATTTGTAAATTTGATTTAAGGTTATTTTCCTCACCAGTACATTGAAATAATTCATAAGTTCATATGAAACACGACTTCGTGTTGATGCCTTCAAAATGCTGGCAAAATTACCTAAAATTCGAAGAACTTTAAATTTTTATAACCTTTCCTTCTATCTCAGATGCCGATTTGCTCTGCTTAGTAAGAAAATATTTTCTAATGGAAGTTGAAGCTTAAGTTAATTTTAGTTTCGTAAATTTAATTTTGATTTATTTTTCCACCACAACATGCCAATTATACAAATCCTGATATAAAATTTCCCTTTGCAGTTCTGAAAACTTTCAACGCTTTTTGTAAAAATTGATTCTAATGGTAGCTACGTTAATGTTTTAACACGTTGAATGCCGCATTAAAATATAAATAACTGCTAACAAGAAATTGGCACCAGGTATAACAACTAAAGAACGCCAACTCTCTCGCCAAGACTCAAGGTAACCATGCCTAAGCAATATGCTTCTCTCGATTCCTAAATCAACGTGAATCACAGGTTGTAGGCTTCAACAAAATCAACAAAAATTTCAAACCGTAGACTTTAGGGGGAGGGGGGACTGTGCAGGATCAAAGTCGGGGTCAAATGTTGAGCAAACATCGGCCACCGGAGCAGTGGTAATTACCATGGGGGGGAGGGCAGTGGGTGATTTTGAGGGAGTGGAAAAGATGGTTTCTTGAAAATCTGTCGACAACTGCCTAGTTGGTTCCTCGTTAGCAAGATAGGGATTCGATTTTCTTTTTTCTTTTTTTTCCTTCTTTTTCTTACCCAAGGTGTTTTGACTAGATGTTTTTTGTATTTATTATAATTTTTTTAAAACTTTTTCAGAAGAAAATGAACGATGTTTTCCTTTTTTTCTTCTTTTTTTTGCGCTTTATTTAAATTGGGAAGTGGTTATGAACTATTTATTCATGCTTTGCATCTAAGCTTTTACGGTATATTTGTGGAAAATTCAATCCAAAAGGTAACGGGATATTTAATGACCTAAAAATATTGAAGCAAATAATTTAATTTTTTTTTTTGTTTTCATGTTATTATTATTCTATTTATTGAATAGATAAAAAGTTTTTTTATATATATATATATACTAATAATTATAAATAAAAAGCTCATTCAGTCTTTTTTTTTTCCTTTCTTTCATAGCATGTTTGGGAAAACTGTTCTCATTTCTTCCGCAAAAATTGTGTGTGTAAGCTACATGTATATATTATAAATATTATATTTCATCTACCACAAAAACACGTTTTCTTTTTACAAAAAGTTTTAAAATGTTTTCAAAACGTTATGGATATTTTTTTTTTTTTACTTTTTTAAAACTAAAATTTTTTTAATACTTATTTCGTACTTAAATTTCATATTTTAAATGAGAAAATAACAGATTTTTCTCTTTTTAGTTGCTTTAAGTTGATTGTGAACAAGCCCCATATTATGTTGTTACATATGGTTTTATTGGAAATATTAATCCATATACAATGTTAAACTTTAAGTGGACTTAAACAAGGAGTAAAAAGGAACAAAATTACAATAACAAACACAGAAAACACATGACAAACACATATTAATGCAAAAAGAACACATAGAAAAAAAAATTAAAGTAAGAAAAAAAATATATATATATACAATGAAGAATGAGGAGTAGTCTTTACAGAGAGTTCATGTGATCTCTGGCATCCCAGTAAAGTTTACACAGATCACCCCGCTCTTGGGATTGTTAGTCCAGTAAAGGGCTTACAAGCAAGTGGTCTGAGTTCATGGTTCCCTAATTGCAGATTTGGCACTCGCTAGATGGAAGGATACCTATTCTGTTGAGGTGCTCTGCCAAACAGTCATGGCCTGTTGAGATTCAGCCCCATATTATAATAACAGTTGAAATATTTTCATTCAGTTTTTTAAAAAATATCTCTGGCGAAGTACATAAAGCAAATTCCAGCAAAATTTGAAAGATTATGTTAAACTGTAAAAAATTTTCATAAAACAAAAGAAATACTGAGAAATATTATAAGCAAAATAATAATATTAAAATTACAAAATATAAGTTTTAATTATAAGTTTAAATGCATGCAGTTCAACGTGGTTATTTTTCATATCGCATTTGTTTGTTTCATTATAATACCGAATATTAAACCGAATACATATAATTTAATTATAACTTTAGGGTTAAAAGGAATGCTTTATAAATAGATAATTTGGTTAATATACATGAACATAGGATAATAGTGCCAGTAGTTAACAGTCGTTATACCAGAATGAAGATCGTTGGTCCATGCAGTGAGATCGGTGGCTGACACTGGACTTTCCATTTAGGCCGTGTCAGCCACCGGTGGCTGACACTGAAATTGCATTTAGGCCGCGTCAACCACCTGTGGCAGACACTGAAATTACATTTAGGCTGCGTCAACCACTGGTGGCTGACACTGAAATTACATTTAGGCTACGTCAGCCACCAGTGACTGACACTGAAATTACATTTAGGCTGCGCCTGCCACTGCTTGCTAACTCTGACCTTTCACATAGGCCGCGAAAAACAGCTGGCCGACAGCGTATAGCATGATATAGAACTATAAAATTTACACTCTTTTATTTAATTGCAGAAAATTTCCTCAAAATTTACTTAATTATTGTGATTCTAGGTTTCATAAATTCAATTTAGTAGATTTTTATCCACCACTATTTTTAAGCAATTCGTAGGCATAAATAATTCACCGCCTTTTTCATATATGTCATGCTAAACCTTTTATAAACTAGCAAAATCTGTCTATGTTTGCAAATTTAGTTAGTAGTTATTTACCGTGTAAAATTAGCGTGGCATTCAACGTGTTAATTAAAAAAAGGGGGGAAGCATCTTTAATCTGAGAAAGTACGTTTTTGTACCTAATTTATTAACAAATATCGTCTACACAGGAATAAGTATATTAAAGAATAATGCCTTCGAGCTATTAAAAATTAACTCATTAAGCGCGTGAAAATTCGATTATTAAATCACAAGTTTTTCAGGTTGTTCGTCTTTTATTTACATTTTTTGATATCGTCCTGAACATCAATGGCTATTTGAAATTCAACTCCATACTTTTCCCTCCAGCTTCGTCAATATCTGTCAAGAAATCAATCACATCTCAACAGTCGTTTCTCCTTCACAATTTTAAAATTCATCACCACACTCACCTTCTCAATGTAATATAAAACACCTCTCATTATTGTAACAAAACCAATTGATCAACATTCCAACCCCAGAAACACCATATTCGAGAATGATTATAGACGAAGGAACATTCGAAAACGAAAAGCGTCACTGGAAGCGAATGGAACATGGTACTCATCAATTACGTCCAGCCTTGTAGCCACAGGCCAATCTTTAAAACAGTTTGAAAAAGCTGTCTGGCCAGTATATTTAAGAAGCCAACGCTATATGGAATGGACGATTGCACAGTTATGGCCTTCTTAATAACTAGGTGCTTTTTTTCTTCTTTTCTTTGTTGATAAAGGCTTATAAAGATACGTAACTCTCCCTCCCTGTTCTAATGTTCTATCACAAAAATTAAGGGGGAGGTTGCTGTAGAAAGCTTAAATATGCATTCCAGAAATGTCAGGTCTGGTTTTTATTTGTTTTTTATCTCCAATGATGAACGGTGGTTGAGACCTGGTCCTTCATTCATGTTCGGTTTGAATGGCTTATTAGTATTCTAAGCACCATTTTCAGAATTTGTAAAAGACTGGTTTGTAGTAAAGGTAGGCTTGTCGCTGTTGTTTTGTTTGTTTGCTTGTCTTTTATGGTTTGTGCTCCTCGCCACGAGTGGTAAGAAAGGTAGTTTTCGTTTTAGTAGCTTTTTCACTTTTGAATGGGCTGTGATTTTTGTCAATGAGTGTGCTTGGTAATAGTTTGTTTGTTCGACGCTTGGAGGCGTGGCTGATGGTTTGTTGACTTCCAGACTTACGTTTAATTTTTGTGGAAGCGGATGTGGATTGCATTAGAAAAAAAATTGAAGCATGTTTTGTTTGTTTATTTAAAAAGGAATGATTATTATTATTATGTGAACAGGCTTTTTGAATTTGGATTTCAAGACGAATACAAGAAAATTAGATATTTACTTGATAGGTTAAAAGATCTCTTTAACAATAAGAGTGAAGGGTAAGACATAACGGAGGGGGTAGAGTTAAATGGTTAAATATGATCTTAATTATCTATATTTACTTTTCATGAACCTAGATCGCCGAAGTCAAGCATTACTTGTACTGGTCAACAAGATGGTGGGTGGCCGCTTTGATCATCTTGCAAGGGGTCCAAAGGTGCTTGGTATAAATTTTCCTTTAACTGTTGTATCGTAAAATGATCGATTTTGTTAAGTGCGGGGATCCATCCTCTCTACAGCGGAAGATTTTTGGATCATAAAATTCTATTTGGATCATTCTTAGGTATGTTTCTCATATCGTCGCCGATAGCTGATTGTGTCAGTTCTAGTGAAGTATAAATAAGGTACTACTAATACTTATTTTTCTCAATTAAATTGATGTTGGGTATTCACCGTAATCAGTAGAATCCTTCAAACAAGGTAAAATACAAGACCATCATTACCTACTTAGAATAAGGAAAGTATAGCTAGCGTTATTCTCGAATTATAAACTGTTTTTTTTTTTTTTTTTTTTTTTTTTCTGATGTAAAATAATTCTCATTTTAAGATAATTCTGCGAATAACACATTTTTGAAAGATAGTTTGGCATTAAGCCTTCACCAGTTTTTAAATTTTGATAAGTACATCATACTATTTAAAAAAAAATCACTTTGAAATTAAACTTTTTTCATGAATCTTCATACTCAAGTAATATTATTATTCATTGCCTTCAGATAAATTCTTTATCCTTTAAATAATGTTAGATTTATTTGTCAATTGTTGTACGTCATTACCGAGTGAAAAAAATAAGAAGTAATTATTTTACTTGTTACTTTTTTCAACAAAAAAAAGAAGCAAAATCCATATTTCTCTATTCTTTTAATTAATTAATTTTGTCACTATTTTAGGAGATTCCATTTTAGAGTTATTGGTAAAAATTCCATTGTTCACAAAATTTTTACACACCAGAAAATGTGTGTTACTTTTGCCTTTAGCAAAAATAATTTCCCAATTTCTGTTTGTTATCATTGTCTCGACATAGATGTTATCGGTAAAAATTCACAAAATTTTTGCGCCCCATTTGCATTTAACAAAAATAAATTCACAATTTTTGTAGGTTATCATTTTCTCGGCATAGGTGTAATATCGGCAATAATTACATTACTCAAAAAATATTGACACACCATTTGCATTTAGCAAAAATACATTCACAATTTCTGCAGGTCATCATTGTCTCGGCAGAGGTGTCATCGGCAAAAATTCCATTGTTCACAAAATTTTTACACACCATTTGCATCTAGCAAAAAATAAATTCACAATTTCTGTTGGTTATCATTGTCACGGCATAGTTGTCATCGGCAAAAATTAAATTACTCACAAGATTTTTACACACCATTTGCATTTAGCAAAAATAAATTCACAGTTTCTGTTGGTTATCATTGTCTCGGCATAGGTGTTATCGGTAAAAATTCCATTACTCACAAACCTTTTACACACTATTTGCATTTAGCAAGAATAAATTTCACTGTTTCTGTGGGTTATCACAATTTTTTTGAAACCCATCATAGTTTTCTACAGCCAATGTTACCATAGTTTTCTTCATATTGCTTTAAGCGAATTAAGCTGTGCGAAACATTTTGTAATTCTCATTCTTAAACTCAAAAAAAGATTCATTAATTTAGAGAGGGAAATAGAGTGGAGAATCTGACAGTATCATTGATACTTATCATTCTTAATTCCCTAAATTCCTTTAATTTATCCCTCTTGACACACGTACAAATTCTCCATCTGATTAAATATACAATTTAATTGTGCAAAATCTCATTAGTTTAAAGTAAAAGGAAGAGATTTAGGAAGGCAAGAGATTATGATGGATGAATCTTCAAAAAATATCAACAAACAATTCTAAAGTGTCCATTAAGCGTATTTCCCATTTCCATGGTTCAGTAAATCGGAATTTCAATTCATCATCAGAATCGCAGAAAGAAAAACTCATTTATTCAAGCGCGTCGCTTAGCTTTTTGAATAAAAAAAACCGGCAAAGGCGACGAAGTATGTGCGAAGAAGCCTTTACGAACAAAAACCTAATTGCATTTCTCAATCTCGTACGAAATATCAAACAATGAAACGAAGTCATCGGCTTATGTTCATTGCGTCAAAAAAGTTGAAAAGATATACGCTAACTTGAACAGAAAAGGAGATTCTTTTAGAACTGTGTGTCAGATAATGAATGCTGTTTATCACTGCTGCCATCGCACCAATATAAATGTTAGGAGAATAATAGGCCATTCGCTGCACCAGCTCCTTGTACGGAACTTTATTGTGCGTTAATTATCCATCTAATACAAAGGGAGGAAATCTCCCCAAATGAAAATTCAGAGTGCCCATCAAAAGAAGATAAACTTTTCGGTTTAAGACTGTAAAATGGCCACGATTATTCTCAGAGGGACAGTGGTATATTGTCTCTGCCGAATATTCACTAGTTGAAGTCCAAAACAATTATTTTTTTAATAAAAACTGAGATTAAGGACTTTTTTTCCTGTCATTAAAAGATATATTTTCAGAAAAACCCACAACTTTATAAGATGAATACGAAGGGATTTTGCACAAACATGGTAGAGCAAACCATTTTATGTTTATTTTCTTATTCTCTTCGTACATTCCATTTTCTAAAGCAATTTATTCTTAAAAAGGTCAATATATTTCTTTAACTTTTATCAGCAAAATACTCATTATCAGCAGAATCTCATCAGCATCCCTATTTAATTCTCAGATTCATAATTATAACTTAAATTGATTTTGAGCAGCATTGAATTAGAATGAATTAAATATATATATAAATACACTGGTGGGTTTAAACTTTTGTAAAATTCTAAAACTTTTCTGCTTGCAATTTAAATTCAATAGCTAATTTAAATTAAGTAGTTATTACTCTACCATTTGGAGAAAAAGTGAAAATTGGCTGAGGTTTTGTTGCTGTTGTTCTCGTATGCCATTAAGGCAAGGGATGTGATTGCTCTAGTTTTCCAGTGGCGCCATCTATGACCAAAAATTCGATTTCTGTAACACCCAAATGTCACAACCGTTTATAGGGCGGACCCATTCATACATCCATTCGCAGATCGTAATTTCGACCTGAATCAGAGAAAGATCAATTTCATTTCAGTAACCCCAAAGGTGTAATTTGTTATGGGAACATGGGCATGCACCAGTCACCATTTACAGCAAGGGGAATCTTCAGCCTGCTAGATTCGAACTCCCGTTTTCACGAGAATGAGTGCAGCACCCTACCAACCAGGCTGTCCCGGCCATGATTTAATCTCATGCTATGAATTCAAATTATTATTTATTTATTTATTTTTCATCAGCTACTACTCTTGTACATTTTTCAGATATTTCTTCTATCAATTTTAATTAAATAAATTAAATAGTTAAGACTCTTCCACTTGAAGAAAAAGAAGTTTGCGGATGCTTAAACCTCATAATATTAATTTGAACTATTATATATTTTTATTTTTTTATCATTCATCAGCCATTTTTTCATATGACCCTTATAAAAAAAAACTTATTTTCTGGCCAATTAGCTTCGAACAGACATAAGCCATTTTAGTTGTAAAGAGGAGGAGTCAAGGAAGTAAAAGGATGCCCAGGATGAAGAATGAGAGAATGAAAGTGATGAGTGTATCACAAAGGAAATAAGAAGGCAGTTGGAAGAATGAGAAGAATGTAGAATCATCCATGTGATGGATGCTTCTTTTGAAAGCTCACTTCATGTCCTATGGTTTCCTATTCTACCCTTTGTTGCATCTGCGCGTCATAAGTAACAGTAAATGAATATGTCTATTTCAATAGACTGCCAGGCATTATATTTATAAAATTAACGACCAGTCTCCTATTACAAAGAAGGTGCAAAAATGACAAAAGAAAATGTTTCTATAATTTTTATTTGATTACGATTTCCTGTTTATTTATTAATAAGAGGAAAATCATAATGTAAATATAGTAAAATAAATAGAAGTAAAAGATCTTGACCCCCCCCCCCCAGAACTGATTTCAGTTGCTTCGATCGCTTATTAGACACTGAATTATTTTGGTTCATTTTTGTTTGAATTGTGATCATATTGTTGAAATAAGGATATTAAAATAAGATTTTAAAAAAAAAATACATTCTATGTATTCGTTACCGTAATGAAGGAATGCTGGCATTCTCTAGAATGCTTAATAATTATATAGAATGCCCATTCAATGAAAAGAATGCTTTTTGTTTTTAAATAAGATAAGAATTTTGAGAATTAATATATTCCAGAGCTGCCAACTATTACGTTTTTGGCGAAATATTTCATGGAGTGGCAGACATCTAAAAACTAAAGTTTTCAGAATTGATAATTTTGCCATTATTTTAAAAGCTTTATCACGATGTAATTGGAACACAGTGGCGTTCCATATGAACTTTTAAATCATTCATATGTAATGGTGTGGTAAATAAGTTCAAAAGAATGAAGAATAATACATTAAAACATAAATTTAGGTACCACTAGAATAAATGATTGCAAAAAGCGTGGAAAGTTGGCAGCCCTGATATTCTTTGCCTAGCCATTGCATACCTGCCAACTCTTCCGGATTTTCCGGAAGATTTTATTTTCATATTTAAAGTGGTAGTAATTATATACTATTTTTTCTTTTATAATCTTAATTTTTAAATGATATTGATCACCACTATTCTTACAAAAATTAAGCACATATATTAATATGCGTTACTATCATGGTTGTCAACTTAAGTTTGCTCATATACAACGTATTTGTTTGCTTAAAATTGAAGTTTTAATTCCATTTTAATACCACTGGGGAAAATGATAATGGAAGGGATTAAAAGTTGGCAGGCATGTCATTGTATAGAATGTTTAACTTAGGAATATTTAAGCAAAGTATGAATATGAGAGTTAATATACTCTTTTCTCTATCGTTATGTAGAAGGTCTATTTCTTGGCTATTTAAGCAAAGAAAGGAATTTGAGAATTAATATATTCTTTGTCCAGTCATTGTATAAAATGTCGAACTTAGGCTATTTTAACAAAGAACGAAAGATGAGAATTAGTATATTCTTTGCATATTCATTCTATAGAATGACTAGTTGCCTTGTGATAGTATGGAAAGACTAGGCATTCTATAGAACTACAAGTGTGCACTTTAGACAAAGTATGATATTTTAGAATTATTTTATGCTTAGCATAGTCATTTTGCTGAAATACTGTAGACTTCTGATTGGTCATTCTATAGAATTCTAGACATTGTATGAAATGTTATACATTTCTTGCTTTGTTTATCAATTTTTGGTAACCAATAATTTGATCGCGAAAGTTTGGACCCTTTAATGCTAATATTAAGCTTAGAGTATTTTGCCATATCGAAACATTTTTGCACACTATAATAAACTTAGTTTATGTAAAGATAGTTACCGTAGAAAATATACTCAATAATTATTTATTAATAAAAAGCTATGGTCAGCATTTTTCAGACGGATTGTTAAAATATTAAAAAAATAATGACAATAAATATATAAATAAATACTCAGAGGAAATATAATGTACATTTTTAAAACTTTGAAAACCAGAACACTTAGCAACAAAGATATCAGCACTCTGAATAACTTTTGGTCTAATGATCGAATCTTCACGTTCTAGGTCTCAATCTTAATGGTTCAAAAGATGGCTTCAAATATGCTAATTAATTAGCGCACATGACATTTTAAATAACAAAATTAGACACAACGTACTAAAATGAGACATTTTTTAAAAATTCGATTTCTCAATAACTACTCAACCAATTTCACTCAAAGTTTGTGATTTGCTATGTAAAATAATGTTCTTTAAGATGATAAAAAAAAATCGTAATCCTTGCAATTCAAAATTTTTTCGATTATCTTTAAATAAAATAATAAATATTTACTAAAAGTAATTTTCTTTTTACGTGGAATTGTCTTTGGATAAGCGAATTTCATAATTGAGTGCAAAATTTTTTCAGTACGCTTAAAAAGGCGAAATATGCAAAAAGTAATATTAAAGGGTCTAAATTTTAACTTCTCCTGACTAAACTATCTCAGCCATATTTACCACATTGCTGCCACTGCCAATATTTTTGGGGTTAGAATCCGAATCTATCTTTAAAAAAAGGTACGTTTATTTAGAGAAGGTAGGTTTTTGTGCATGATTTAGTAACTTAAAATATATTCTTCACTAATTAATTAGCATATTTGAGGTCACCCCCTCGAACCCATTATATAGCGTCATAGAGTATGAAGATCCCATCATTAAATTAAAAGTTATCCAGGGTGTTAAGTTTAGTTGGGTTTTTTTTCCCCGCTTAGTGTATTGTATAATTAACATGCTATATAATTTCGTTTAAATTTTCCTTAACAGGGAGATAATCGACATTTTAGCCATTCACGGTTCGTGTGTTGTGGGAAATGGATTAAAGGGAATGAAAGTTGATATTTTCTTTCTTTCTTTTCAGTTATCTAAAGGATTAAATAAGTAAATAAACAAAACATCGAAGATAGCATGCTTACAAATATAATACTTGAATGTATTCATAAATATAAGAAGAAATGATTAAAAAAAAAATTTTAAAAAAATTTATGGGTGTTGCCAGTAGTGATAATCATAACTTTTAAATTAAATAATTTTTTTTCTCTTTCCTGTTTCCCAAGTAAAGCTGCAAACTAAATAAAAATTCATACAGAAATCGTTTTCATAATTAACACTTTGGAACATATTTATTCTTATTCGATGTTCAACTCACGAATGCAGCTTAAACAAAAGATTCCAAGAAGCTTATCAGTCATCGATTGTTTTGCTTCGTCACCAAATGACTGCTTATTACAATAAGAAAACGAATCCTCTCCACCTTTTGATAGTTCTCAGAACTCAGACCACCCCGAAAGTTCTGCAGATATCAAGTCAGTTTAACGAAAAGATGACCAAGAAAAGGAGAAAAATATTCTAAATAAGCTCTCGTCACTTCTTCTCCCATTCTTGTCTGCTTTTTCATGCTCAATCAAATGGTTAAAAGGATTTTGAAAAAGAAGAAAATGGTCTTTCCAAAAGAGATTATGGTCTACTCGTAAAGGTGGCGCCACTTGGATAGTCCACATTAAAGGTAATTTACGATCGTTTGCAAAACTCTGCGGAGGGTCAGTTTTTTCAGTTCCGAGTTTTTCCTTTCTTCAATTCTCTCTTCTTTTTATTCTTTTTTCTTTTCTTTTTTTTTTTAATTATTATTTGCTCGTTTAGTTTACAGTATTTTAAATATTTTTTGATTTCTTTTAATTTGAAAAATTTTCCAAAAAGTTTATTGGTCATCTGAGGTGCCCCTGGTTTATTGTTGGGATATTTAACCCATCGATGAACCCAGCGAAACATAAGGGAACCCAACATAAACCAATACATAACGCAACATAAAGGGACGGTTTTTCAAAAAAAGAAAAGGGAATTAGCAAAATTATATTAATTCCAACAAATAGAATCATTGTTGGAATTTATTTAGCGGAATTAAGATAATTCTATTTTGATATATTAATGATATAAACATTAAAATTGGGATGCAAAATCAACACTAAGTTCTTTTTTAAAGCTAGAGTGTTTCACATAACAGAAAGAAAGACCCACTTGGTGTAAGCACAGGGCTGCAAGCTTTCTACGCTTTGTGGAAATAGTTCTTCTAGTGATAGCATAGTTTATATTTTAAGGTATGTTGCTTTGATTAAAGTTATGTCACGTCAATTTAAAGCTCATAAAAAAAGGTTATTTCGTACCAGATATCTCATAGTAATTGCTTTAAATTGTTGGCAAAATTAACCGAAATTCTGAAACTTTAGTTTTTGATTGCGTACAACTATATAAAATATAATTCAAAAAACGTAGTAGTTGACAGGAATGTGTAACAGGACTGAAAGTCTATATATATCAAGACGGAAAAGAGTAAAAACTGGTAACAAATAAATTTCATTTTTAGTTTTTTTTTCGGGAACAATGCAATATCCATGATTACCAAAAATTTTTAACGGATGCAATTTATATATTGAATTGCTTCTGCTCCGAGAAAGACTAAATAACTTTGAATTGTTTATTGTTAAGAATAGATTTACTCCTCCCGAAAATTATCTATTATTGAAATAGTTCTACTACCAGTATTTTCTCTTTTCCGTCTCGCTTTCAGGCTTGCTGTGTAAACATAAACACACTACCACTTTTTTCGAATCTATGCTTTTTATATATAAATCACTTTGTAAGTGGTTTGGCAATATGTGTTAAACGGGGTTTCCACAGTCGGCAATTTTTTTTTTAAAGTGGTAGTAAAAAGTGAGATATATAAGTTATAACATGATGTTATAAGTTATCATTATATATTATTTAATTTAGTGTATATGGGTGCAACAATCACCTTGGGAATATTTTTGAAATTCATAAATGAAAGGCGATTTTAAGGATTATTCAGTAGTCTTGAAAAATGTTTGAGTTTTGCTTTGTTTAAGAACGAAAATCTTAACTGTCAAAAATAACTGGGGGCAGCTTTTAGACCACCACCCCGGAAAGAGTAAATAACATTAGTTAAGTTCTGTCTACTATAATATATTGGCAATATAAATACCATATTTAGACATGAAGTTGAAGCACAATTCCCTCTTTTAATGGCTGGTAACAGAAGGAAATATCCAATTGGTACAAACCTGTATGTACTATTTTATTTCACTTTTTTCATATAGGCACTTTTTACATCTTCGCAATATTAATGATCTGCCATCAACGGGGAAAGAAAAGTTTAATATTTTAAATAAGAATTATGGAACTGTGAATAATTCCGAATAACTGAATAAAACATAACAAAGACAAGTTATAATAGATAATTACAATACAATTCAAAACAAGTAATCATGAAGATTTTTAATTTAGACTCGAATTTTAAAAGTAAGCACAAAGAAAAACATTTCGGATAAAAAGGAAGAAATAAAGGGGCCAGCTATGCACTTTTAACTAGTTCCCCAATACAGAAACTACCCCAACCCACCCTGTGTAATATATTTTTTCTCAGAACAAACGGGAATCAATCTCGACAAGTGGTCAATTCTAAGAACTCCGAAAGGAATGAAAGACCCCCTCAGAAGATACTATCTTGAAAAGTGATACGAAAGGTGTGAAAGCATCGGCATTACAAGAACTGACACAGAACATAAGACAAACTAATAATCACTTCCTAGCGCCGGGTCGTCGCGACGCCTCCTCCACCCCCTGTGAGCCTCCTGACCTCCTACGACTTCGAATCCCCCATCGAAAATCCCTCCTTTCAAGAACAATTTGTTCTGAAAAGGAAATTTCCTTTTGTGTTGACCACAAATGCTTTGAAAACTTTGGAGTCGCGTGCCGTAAATAATGCTCTAGCCTCGAACTATACCGGATAAACAGAAGTTGATTTTTAAAAGGTGCAATCTTTTGAATTGACCACAAACACTTTGAAAGTGTCGCGCCGTGTGCGGAACAATTATAAATTGATTTTTAAACGCGTAGCCAATTGTTCGTTTTCAATAGAACAAAATTGCTATGAAATCAGTACTTTTAAGTTGATCACAAATTATTTGAAAACTTCACGTGGATGTCTTAAGTCACGTGCCGTAAATAATGCTGTAGCCTCAAACTGTACCAGATAAACAGAAGTTGATTTTTAAACAGTCGTAGTGAATTGCAACAGTGTAGTCAATTGTAGCTACTTTCTTTAGAACAAAATTGCTATGAATAGGTCTTTTGAATTGACCACAGATACTCTGAAAACTTTTAAGTCTCGCGCTGCATGCGGAACAAACAGAAATTGATTTTTAAACACGTAGCCAATTGTTCATTTTAAAAGAACAAAATTGCAATGCATCAATGCATATCAGTACTTTCAAGCTGACCACAAATTCTTTAACACGTTGAATGCCATGGGGGTCGCCGGTGACTGGCACTGAGCTTGTTCGTAGCGCCACGGGGGTCACCGGCAACCGGCGAAACCGAGATTATTAGAAATACATAATTCGAGTAATTTTTTTTTTATATAGTGGAGCATCGTTTATACGACGCTGAAGGGACCACCGAAAAACGTCGTATAAACGATAACGCCGTATAACCAATCGATTTTTACTTCTAAAACTGAAACTAACTCTGTTTTCAGTTAATTTTAAAGTTTAACGGGCTGATTTATATAAATTTTTAAATTAGACAAAGCAAAACAAACAAATAACCAAAGAAGAATAATTGCAGTGAGCAATTAGAATGTATGTTACCTTTAATTATATGTTCTTGCTATTAGTCTCTACAATGCTTTGAATAGCGAGTTGAACTTACTGCTTTCTATGATGCAATTTCAGAATTCTAATCACGGCCAAATCTAATGGCTGAAGCGCACTTGTGCAATTTGCAGGAAGAAAGGGAGCTTTTACATTTTCAAAATAATTATTATCGATGGGTGCGCTGAATATTGGTCGATGAATAGCAAAATGTTTCGTTTTTGCCTCTTCATAACATTGTCTAGTTTTTCAGTCATCGAGTAAAAATTACGGTCGTCATACAAGCATTCTTGTTGGTACCCTTTTCTGTATCATTCAAGTTGGCAAATTCCGCCCTTTTTTAAAATACACAAGAAAAAATAAAAAATTAAATAAACGTAAACAAAATCTTAAAACCGACGTATAACCGATTCTGTACGTCGTATAAACGATATATTTTTACATTGAAATGAGTAGGAATGATTTGGGACCACACTAAAACGTCGTATAAATGTAAACGACGTATAAGTGATCGTCGTATAAATGATGCTCCACTATATATTATCGTTACTAAAATGGTTTGAAGAAACTAATGCCATATAGAACACACAACATAGAATTTTGATATCATTCTATAGAAATGCAGTATTAATAATCACAGAGGTTTCTAAAAAGAAAAAAAGTTTTCAGATTTCTAAGTTCATTTTGATAGATGTTAATTTTGTATGGATAAGAATGACATCATTTCTAAAAGCTGTCCCTCCACCATTTCTTTTTTATAACTTAGCCTTCATCATATAGAATGCATCAAAAAAAGAAAAGAAAAAAAAACGGTTCACTCTGTATAATTTTTGATCTAATGATCGGATCTTAACGTTCTAGGACTCAATCTTAATGGCTTGAGGGGGTGACTTCAAACATTCTAATTAATTACTGAAAAGACGATATTTCAAGTTAAAATACCAGACATTAAAATTCTCCGAATAAACATACCTTTTTTCGACGGATTCGCATTTCTGACTTCTAAAATATAGAGTGTAGCTGAAATTTGGAAAATATGGTCCCAGTAATTTGGTCAGGAGAGTGCTCCAAAGTATGGACCCACTAATGATAATTTTTGCGTATTTCGCTAGATCTCAAAACCTTTAAAGCGAATTGAAACATTTTTGCACGCAGTTATAAAATTCGTTTGTCCAAAGATAATTTCATGCAAAAAATAATTTTAGTCAATATTTATTATTTTCTATTAATTTATTTAATAATGGTCGGAAAAATGTTGAATTATAAAAGCACAATTTTTGCTTCACTTTAAAGAATACAATTTTACATGGCAAAATGCAAATTTTGAGCAAAATTGGTTGAATAGTTCCTGAGAAATCGAATTTTGAATATCTGAGTTTTTTTTTATTTAATTTCTCAGAAACCATTCAACCGATTTTTCTCAAATTTTGTATTTTGCCATGTAAAATTGTATTCTTTAAAGTGAAACAAAAATTTGCTTACTTTGCAATTCTAAATTTTGCGATAGGTTAACGAAATAATGTCCAGCTAACTTCAACTAATATAAATTATACTTTTATCCTTTTATTATACTGTTTCTGATGTCGCGTGTGTCAGACACGATATCACGTTTTTAGGATAGGAAAGAAATTCACTTTTTATGTCAACTAAGCAAAGCACAATAACGTTTCAATTCTCAGTAAAGTCATATGGTTCAATAAACTCGCCCTATTTTCCCTTTCTATATATTTACATTTGCTATTGTTTCAGAGATTTCTTTAATAACACTGTACCGTCATTAGCTGTCATTTCAGTGATCTGTACTCTCATTAACCGTCATTTCAGTGATATCTTTAATGTATCTGAACTCTCATTAACTGTCATTTCAGTGATATCTTTAATATATCTGTACTCTCATTAACTGTCATTTCAGTGATATATTTAGTAAATCTGTACTGTCATTAGCTGTCACTTCAGTGATATCTTTAATGTATCTGTACTCTCATTAACTGTCATTTCAGTGATGTCTTTAATATATCTGTACTCAAATTAACCGTCATTTCAGTGATATCTTTAATATATCTGTACTGTCATTAGCTGTCATTTCAGTGATATCTTTAATAAATCTGTACTCTCATTAACTGTCATTTCAGTGATATCTTTAATATATCTGTACTCTCATTAACTGTCATTTCAGTGATATCTTTAATAAATCTGTACAGTCATTAGCTGTCATTTCAGTGATATCTTTAGTAAATCTGTACTGTCATTAGCTGTCATTTCAGTGATATCTTTAATCAATCTGTACCGTCATTAGCTGTCATTTCAATGATCTGTACTCTCATTAACCGTCATTTCAGTGATATCTTTAATAAATCTGTACTCTCATTAACCGTCATTTCAGTGATATCTTTAATGTATCTGTACTCTCATTAACTGTCATTTCAGTGATATCTTTAGTAAATCTGCACTGTCATTAGCTGTCATTTCAGTGATTTCTTTAATAACTCTATACCGTCATTAGCTGTCATTTCAATGATCTGTACTCTCATTAACCGTCATTTCAGTGATATCTTTAATAAATCTGTACTCTCATTAACCGTCATTTCAGTGATATCTTTAATGTATCTGTACTCTCATTAACTGTCATTTCAGTGATATCTTTAGTAAATCTGCACTGTCATTAGCTGTCATTTCAGTGATATCTTTAATATATCTGTACTGTCAGTAGCTGTCATTTCAGTGATATCTTTAATCAATCTGTACTCTCATTAACTGTCATCTCAGTGATATCTTTAATATAACTGTACTCTCACTAACTGTCATTTCAGTGATATCTTTAGTAAATCTGCACTGTCATTAGCTGTCATTTCAGTGATATCTTTAATATATCTGTACTCTCACTAACTGTCATTTCAGTGATATCTTTAGTAAATCTGTACTGTCATTAGCTGTCATTTCAGTGATATCCTTAATCAATCTGTACCGTCATTAACTGTCATTTCAGTGATTTCTTTAATCAATCTGTACCGTCATTAGCTGTCATTTCAGTTAATACTTTAACTGTCATTTTATTGATTTCTTTAATAAAATTTGTACTATCATTAACTGTCATTTCAGTGATTTTTTTCAAGAATCTGTAGTATCATCATTTGAAGATAGATTAATTTTTAAATAGATAAAGGTAATAATTTTGTTAAAAAATTTTTTTTATGTGATTCATTGTTGTTCTCCAGCTTGCATAAGATTCTCATATCTAAAAAAGCAATACATTGAATTAACATTGCTGCATAGCTAGAAAGACTGAAGGGGACAGTTTTCCTCTTTCCAAATTGTTTAAGTGTAGATCAATAAGTCATCCAATACCTTGAAATATAATCATAATTAATTTAATTAAAACTTATTATAGATTATCAAAATTCTATGGTTTTTTTCCTTCGATTTTGGTTACTAAAAATATTTGATTAAACGGAACACTTATTTTTAACTATACGTATACATATGTTTCTTGGATAATTGAGCTTCATTTTCTCATAATAGATATGCTGAAATTCGCTTGTTGTTTTTAACTGCCCAGATTATACCGAGTTAACTCGGGTATGTATATATTGCAAGTATTTATTATGCCGAGTTAACTCGGGTATGTATATATTGCAAGTATTTATTATACCGAGTTAACTCGGGTATGTATCTATTGCAAATATTTATTATGCTGAGTTAACTTGGGTATGTATATATTGCAAATATTATTATGCCGAGTTAACTCGGGTATGTATATGTTGCAAGTATTTATTATGCCGAGTTAAATCGGGTATGTATTTATTGCAAGTATTTATTACGCCGAGTTAACTCGGGTATATATTGCAAATATTTATTATGCTGAGTTAACTCGAGTATGTATATATTGCAAGCATTTATTATGCCGAGTTAACTCGGGTATGTATATATTGCAAGCATTTATTATGCCGAGTTAACTCGGGTATGTATATATTGCAAATATTTATTATGCCGAGTTAACTCGGGTATGTATATATTGCAAATATTTATTATGCCGAGTTAACTCGGGTATGTATATATTGCAAATATTTATTATGCCGAGTTAACTCGGGTATGTATATATTGCAAATATTTATTATGCCGAGAAAACTCGGTCGTTTTGTTTTATCACGTGTTTACTAAGCACAAAATAATAATAATGATAATAATAATAATTATCTACTGTGATTGGATATTTGCTAAGTTTTTTTGTTTGATTGTGGGACTGTACACATGTTTCGTGCGATTGAACGTGCGATGGTTGTTGAATTTACATCGAGAAAAGAGTAAAAAAAATGACGTGCCACTTCACTGGCGTCTGAAAAGTATCACTTTGTGGTTGCTTCTTGTTTTGAAAACTATCATACAAAGACTAATAGTCAACTATTTCCATTTGCCCGAGATAACTCGGCATAGGATGGTAAATTGGTATCGGTGAACTCGGATGGTAAATTAAATGTTTTTTATACATAAAAATTGAAATTTCAATTTAAAACTTGTGTATTATGTTTTGCTTTGGTTTCTTGTATTTATTAATGAAATAAAAATTTGTTGATTTTTTGAAAATTTTTTTCCCCTAAAAATATTGGTTAGAGAAGCGGTTAGTGAAACTGGTGTCCTTGATATATATCTTATACACCAGAGGTTTCCAACTGGCGGTCCTCGAAGCCTTTTTTTTTGTTGCCAGCGAACTAAAATATATTAGTTTTCATTTTTTAGGGGACAATTTTCGTAGAAATCTATAATAAGGGTCCAAAATATTTTTCTCCTCAAAAAAAAAAAAAAAAAAAGCTAATTTTCTTTGTTTTTGTGAAATTTGACATGAAAAAAAAAATTTCTTAGGTTTTACATCCAAGAAAATATTTATTCAAATACAAAAATAATCGTGTATGTTGCTCTTTTTTTTCTTCTTTTTTTTTGTATTTTGTGAATATAATTTAGCATGAGCGTATTAAAAATTTTCTCGAAGAAATTCTCCGATTTAACTTCTTGAAACCACTCATTTCGGACAAAATTATTTACATTTGTGAATTTTAAAGCGCATAAAAGAGGGAATGAATATCATGTTTTATCTAAATTCTTTGAATTGAATATCGCATGAGCGGAAAAGAAGAAAAAAAAAATAATTTCAGATGCTCGAGAATTTTTTTGTTGTTGCTATAATTCCTAATAAGTCGAAAAAAATGTTAATTTATCACAGAATTAAATTTTTAAAAAAAATCTTGTCACTAAGTTTCTGATTAAGAGAATATTCAAAATGATACGTAACAAGCATTATTTGTAGTGCTTGTTATTTTGTTTTTTAATATTAAAAAAACTTTAATAAAAACCGGACAGTAATATTTAATGTTCCTTCAAACATAAAAGAGTCCTATATAAAATTTTGATGAAGTTGATGCCCGCCATTTGATTTGTGATTTTAATTGTGGCCTCATGTAAGTTGGAAACCCCTGTTATACACTTTATACATACCTTATGTATACAAAGAGAACCTTATATCCTAAACTACCTTTGGTTTTGGGAAGCCTACCAAAACACCCAAGAGGCAACTTTGGTCCCTCCCATTATACTAGGTATAAGGTTCTATCGATTTGTTTCTATAAGGCTAACGCGTGAATGATTAAATAATGAAAATTTGCAGGTTACAAATTTATTACAATATTTTCTGCCATAGGGTGCTCAAAAATACTATTCTCCGTTTGTCGGAACCTCTAAGAACTTTAAACTTAGTATGATAAATTGCATGATCTAAACAGTTCTGAAGTTACAAAATTATTGAAGTTATACTTCTTATGCGACTTCCAACAAGACTGCGTTAAACGTTTAACGCAGCATTTTTATTGGCCGGAAAATCACGTGGTAGGATCCAGTTTTCCCTCATTCATTTCCATATTGTTTTGGTTCTCACTAGCATAAAAATAATAAAAGTCATAAAAGTATTGTTTTTCTATAAATATTTTTTTAGTTTGTTTTGATGCACATATAATTTAATAGGGTAGTATTTTTTATTTTCAAATTTAGTGGATAACAATTGTAAAAAATGAGTGAAAACAATCCCACGGACAATGCGACGGATTTAAGGTTATGTCAAGGTACGTCTCTTGTGAATATCAATTGATTGTTAGGTTTTCTCTTCTGAAATTACATTATGACGCATTCACGTACATGATTAATACATTTTCCAGGGCGAGACGATGAGACAGCCACAAACACTTCCACTGGTTCAAGAGGTTCACGAGGGAAAAATGCACAATATTGCCGTGATTACAGAGCACGGAAGCGAGCGGAGCAGGAAAAAGAGTCGTTGAATAGAACTAGTGATCCTTCTACGACTGCTGATTCTTCTACAATTAACGTCGCAGGTTGCGAAGTTTAACTTCTTCCGCGCGGAGGGACTCCACGCCTTATTTTTTGTTTTTTAAGTATTTCTTGAGAAATGTGAAAAAATTTATTAGTATAGAAGTGTTTCCATTACTTTGTAAGCCCCTGTCTTTACATAATCATAGACATGTGGTTATATGTTCAGTTACATCTTCGTGAAGTCATTTTTTTTTTAAATTGTTATATTTGTTCATTAATTTGACAATTGTTTATGAGCCGAGCTTTCTAATGAGAATACAAACCTGCATATGTATGAAACATGCAATACCGCATTACCGGTACGTTTAAACTAGTCTCACGTTTCTAGGAAAACTATAAAAAGATTAATGCTAAAAGCTTAATTTTATTTTTTTCAGTATTTATAAAAAAAATTAAAAAAAACTTTTAGGCTAATTATTTTTAAAATTTGGATTATTTAATTGCAAGTTGCAGTTAAAGAGAGTTCTCTAAACTTTATCAAAAAAATGCCACTATTTTATTTTTTCAATTTGCGATTCGCAAATTTTTTTTTTTGTGGAAGTTGTAATTGAAAGTTATATTTAAAGTAAAATTTCTCTAAACTTAATCTATAATGAACTGAAAGTTATTTAATCTGCGATTCATCTTGTTTGTGTAGAAGTTATAATGTCGTATTTGAAAAAAATATTGAAATTAAAATACAGAAGGGAAACCTTGAAACTACCACTTTTAAAAAAAAATAAAAAAAATTATTAAATTTTAAACTTGAGCTTTACAAGACTTCAATGATTTCATCAAGTTATTAAATTTAGTAAATACTAGTTATTAAATTATACTGGTTTTTGCATAGCTTATAAACGAAATATTTTTTATTCATAAATTTTTGCTCCAATTGTTGCACCAGATTAGCAAACTTATAAAAATGGTTGAAATATTTATTCTCTACCTTTCATTACAAATTATATACTTTCTCACGGAAAAAGAATTAGCATTTTGGTCTTCATGAAAACAAGCAATAATATAGTTAATATTATAATTATTTTTTACCAGTTTTATTATTTTTCGCCTTGACGTATAGTGCGCAACAAAACTAAACGGACCACCCTGAATAACTTTTGATTTAATAATCGGTTTTTCACGTTCTGGGACTTGATCTTAACGATTCAAGAGCGTGACATTAAATATGCAAATTAATTAGTGCAGACGATATTTTAAGTTACGAAACCAGATACAAAAAGGTACTTTCTGAATAAAGATAATTTTTTTTTCCTGACGGATTCAAATTGGGTAGCCGCAATGTGGTAAAAATGGTCCCAATATGGAAAGCGGTCCAAAGTTTGGACCCCTTAATTTAAATTTTACTTTTTGCGTATTTCGCCATATCTCTAAGCGAATTGAAAAATATGAGCACTTATTTATAAGAGTCGTTTATCCAAATATAATCTCATACAAAAAATACAGTTTATTATTTGTGTATCATTTTTTATTATTTTACTTAATATTTGTCGAAAAAATTTTGATTTGCAAAGCATACATTTTTTTTTACATCCTTTTAAAGAATATAAAAATAAGGCAAAATATAAAATTTGGGGGAAATTGGTGAAATAGTTCCTGAGATATCTGATTTTTAAAATACGTCTTATTAAACGTTTCTGTGAAGTACGTTTTCGTGACTGATTTCGTAACTTAAAATATCGTCTGCACTAATTAATTAGCATATTTAATCTCACCCTCTAGAACCATTTAGATTGACTCCTAGAACGTAAAAATGAGATAATTAGATCAAAAGTTATACAGGAGGGTCTGCTCATTTTTTTTTTTTGTTTTTTTTTTGTCTGTGTGCACTGTACAGTGCATAAAAAAAGGGTTAATACCCTGAATAGGTATTGTTCTAACTATTGGATTATCACGTACCATCTTATCGATTCGAATGCTTAACCTTAAATTTGTTAATTAATTGATGCAAACAATATTTTTAACCCTTTGCACTACGAGTACTTTAAAGTACTGTTTGAACTAATGCAAGCACTAAATTATTTAATATACATTATACAGTACTTTTGTTTTAGAATTTTAACTTTCCATGTTGGGAAAAGGGGTGAAAACATGTAATCAGCGTCAAAAATTCATTTTCTCTGAATAAACATGCTTTTTTTAATGAGATATTTGGATTTTTGTTCATTAAAATGTCGGGTATCTGAAATCTGGCTTTTACAAAGGTTTAGTCAGGAGAGAAATTGAAAGTTTTAACTTTTTAATGTTACTTTCCCTTTATTGCGAATTTCGCTCTGTCCCGCGAACTTTTAACCTTTTCGCGCTGACTGTCACAAATACGTGACAGCATAAAACCGTATCAATCAGGGTAAAAAGTTAAAACTGGTAATCAAAGTATTTCTTTAGCAGTTTATTTGTGGGCGGAGTTATAATTGTTTGATACATTTAATTCACCATTACTTTAGTTCAAAATAAAACTATTTAGTTATACTTTGAACTAACATTGATTATATATATGATTAAACTAACAATAATTAAAATAAAAGCAAAGTAACTCTGTCAAATTAGTAACGACTACATTTAAGTTACCGTTTTTTATTTAATTATATCCTGATCCTGATTTTCTACGAATGCTTTTCTTAATCCCCCGTCCCCAAGAGGTTCAGAAAATTTTAAACACAACTATAAATTCTGGAAATCCAAAGTTAATTTTATGTGAACAATAATAGAGATGCCAACTGCTCCGCTTTCTGGATTAGTTTTAAGAAAGTAGTAGCAAATTATATAGTAAATTTCGTTAAAGAAAGATAGTTACACCCATACCCACCAACTTGATTTTGAAAATAATTCTTTCTAGTGGTAGCGAACCAAAGTAGAAATTTTTAAAGCAAATGGATCTGTCATAAAACTTTTATCAGAACTTAAGAATCTAGCCATATGGCCTGCACTTTTATAAGTAATAGTGGACAAGTTACGCTAAAATTAATTTTTTTTTAAATATTAAGACATTAATTTTGCTACCGTCTGAAAAGAAGAATCTTGAAAATACCGAAATTCCGTAGCAGTTGGAGGGTATGGTACACCTTACCTTTTAATACAGTAACCAATAGTTAGATGCTTTAACGTTGTATTTTATATGATACTTATAATTTTTGATATTAAGTGGTGAAAAATTACTTAAAAGGAAAAATATTAAACTGAAAGTAGTTTAAATTTCGCTACCTCTAGAAAATGCTATTTTACAAGGCGGAGCAAGTTGGCATCGCTGCAAAAATTTCCGATAATTATTGTTTAGCTACTTTATTTTTTAATAGTAAAAAAAAGAAAGAAAAAAAAACAATTGAGTGGTAATTTATATACATTTTTACATCATTTTAAACTAGGCAAGCGTACATATACAGAATTTGATCAAAATCGGTCAATTAGCTTCTCAGTTTACAAACTTATTAATTTTAATATATTTTTAATTATTTTTTCCATCAAAAACTATTCTCGAGACTGGTCAACACGTACACCATAACTTACACTAAATAGTTGTAAATTTTTCTTTTATCTGTTACAAATATTGGTGATAATTTTTAGTCTGAAATATAATGGCTTTCTTTCAACTAATTTTAAATAATGATGTATTGCGTTAATTAATTTAGAAAACGCATGTTTTGCTTTGAATTTTAATTAACCGTTATTTGTGGTTGTAACACTAATTAGGATTAATTTAACTTTTATTTTTATATGAAAAATATATTTTTACAAATTCGACTAAAAATAACAGAGTCTAAGGTAGATATCCAAATTTACAATCAATTATAAATTTATAACCAAAACCTAAAGTAAAATCAACTACTATTTAAAAATTAAAATACTTAATTCTGACATAATTATGTACTTAGATAACTTTTGACATGATAAATGATAACTGTTATTAAATGTCTCTAAGTATATAATTATCTTTAGAAATGATAGTAGATTTCCCTTTAATTTAGGTTAAGAAAAGTGTGACAGTTGTGGCATTGCTACTAGTCGATTTATTTATTTTTCCTTTATTTGTTTTTTTCGTAAACAGAAGTTTGATTAATCTTTTATCAAAAGCAGTTTTTTTTTTTTAAATTTAAATGATTATAAATATATAAGCACTTCAATTAGAGGAAATAAAAGTTCGCGACAACAATGCTATATGTTTAAACAATATTATGCCTGAAGTCGTCCTATGTCGGTGTATTTATAAACGTTATAAATATTAAGTTTAAAAGTTAAATTCTTTCACCTATCAAGACAAATCAATAACCCATACGTATATGTATGAGATATATATTAGTTTTGATATGGAAGTTTGGAGTGAGAGGTACCAGCTCAGGCGCTGTCCACATCGTCTGACCAGGGTCAAAATTAAGTGGCATTTCTACCATTGCCGTTAAAAGGTAGAACCTTAAGAATGGGGCTAAGAACTTGACCATGATGTTTAGGTGATTAAGATGATGCATAAAATATTTCAGTTAGGCAGTTACGCTTATAAGCTCTGCTCATAGTTGCTTAAATTTTAGAAAAAATCCTGATATCTTAATTAAAACTATACTAATATTTTGTTATAATAAGATATGTTTATAAAAGAAGAATCTAACTCATGAAAAAATGACCCCAAAAAAATATAAATAAAAGAATTTTTCAGAATAACTTTACTCATACCAGCAGACCATCATCATTTAAACAATGATTAGCTTATGTATACACGTGATTGTCAAATTTATAGTCTGTTAGAAAACAAATTACTACTAGTGGTAGCTACATCTATGCTTAATGTAGAGTTTTTTGTTTATTCATAAAATAATACATTTAGAAAGCCGTCGCGCCTCAATGGATAGAGCTCTCGCCTCCCAATAAGGTAATCCGCGTAAGAATTCCAGCTATGGCTGGTCGATACGAATTCCGCACCGGACTCGTGCCGATCACATTACTGATGTAAAATATCCTCGGTGGTAGACGGATCATGGGTTGAAGTCCCCTTGCCATGAAGCTAACGGTGGGAGGTTTTTCGGTTTTCCTCTCCATGTAACACAAATGGGGGTTAGTTTCATCAAAAGGTCTACCACAAAGGCAAATTTCTCCCTATAATTGATCACGCAGTTCCCTTGTCTTCTGGATTGAGTTCAAAATTACAAGACTACAGAATTAAAAATTAAGTAGTAAACTCAATATTGGGCTGCTGTTCAACGACATTGATAAAAAAAAAAAATGCAAAAAAGGATCCTTCGCACAGAATAGATGAGTTAATCCAGTCCATACTTGACACAAGCTGCTTATAGCTAATGATAAATTAAAATAATGTAAATCTTCGCATATTCGAAAAACAAAGCTACTTTTTAGAAGTACTTTTTTTAAAATTTTCTAATTAAAATAACTTTTGATAAACAATAATACCATTTCTTATGTCTGTGTTACATTTAATTAAACACTTATTTATTTAGCTACTTTTTGAGATTTATTTTTAATAATAATACAAATATATTTTAATAAATATACATATTTTATTTATCATCACAATATTTCCTAACCATAACTCAAATCATCACTTCTGTTCATAAACATTAATTATTCTATAACTTAATTTAAGCAATGAAATATTTAATTTATTCCCTGACAATAGTCTACAGATAGGCTTAGTATTGTCTTGTTATACGACCCTTCAATGCCAATTCAGTTATTATTTTATGAAATTACGATCAAGGGAAAAGGTTACTTAGAATCTAGAAAAGGACATTAGTCATTTTTCCTTTTCTCAAATCAAGCTTACAACAGATTCTCAAAATCCGATAACTCGTCATCTAAACCATGAACTAAAAAATACCAGAACAAAACAACTACTATTACTCTTCTTGAAAAAACTAACGCTCACCGCTAGATGTCACTAGCTATCGAGAAGTTTATCAGTTAACTCCACCTCATTATTTCTAGCTTTTCTATTGGCTGAAGACCTGGCGATGAACACGACTCCCGGCGCCAGACATCCCATCTTCAGGCGCCTACAGCGAGGGTGGAATAGTGGGGGCAACACCACCGCCTCTACAGAGCCCACCCTAGCGGTTATAGTGGAATCACTGCTTGGAATATATGGTTGAAGGAGGTTGTTGTGCTTACTTGCTGCTGCTTCTTTTCAACTGTTATTTTTTTCTCCTTCAATTTTTGAATTCATGTTTTTAGAAACAGTGCGCGTTTGTTTCCGAAGCCTTACTGGAAATTACTTCTGAGAAAGTGTTCCAATCATTTCGTTGTTTCTAAAAGGTAAGTTGTGTTGAGTTGTATTAAGCAATTATTTAAATATCTTTGCGGTTAAACTGAATATGAAAAACAAAGGTTGTTTGTAAATAAATAAAAATCCTATGCATTAAAGAAAAGGCTAAATATCTAATGACTTGTTTGTTACTGCTTTTACTTATAATTTAAGAAGATGATTTTTGAATTTTATTTATTTCATTAATCTTTTTGGAAACTATTGTTGGTAATTAATATTATTAGTAATAAGTATTATTAGTAATATCAGATGGTGTGAAATGCAACATTATGAAAAATATAGTAGTAATAACATTATTGATCAGTATATATTATTAATTAGTATTATTTATCAGTATATCAATGTATATTATTAATCTATATATTTTCATTAATGCGATTAAATAATTTTACATAAAATTTCTGTTTACAAACAAAAACCAACTCCTATGTCTTGCTTATGATTGACTCGGTTGATCAAAAGATTTTAACTTAAGAAAAAGTTCATATCACATTATTTAGTACTATCTTGACATATTTTGCGATTGTATTTAGTCATTAATTTATCTTAATTTTCCTTACATTTTTTTTTGCTTTCTTATAAATTAAAAATAATAATAATTAATTAATTATTGTTTTTATAACAACTGCTTACGATAGATAAGCTATTAAGAAAATATAAGGAAAAAAAAGTTGAAACAAGTTTTTGTTAGTTTAGTTTTTTATTTGTAAGATGGGTACACTACATTTTACTGAGTGACGATAAATAAAATAATTTAAAGTTTTTTGTTTATGCCAAGTCTGCGTATTATGATACGCAAGAAGAAAAAATCTAAAGCGTATTTAAATTTTTTTTATTGAAAGACTTTTATGAGTAACGAAAATTTTTATTTATATACTTACTTGTTAGTCTACCCATTGCAAACTTGATATTCCACATATGAGAGAATAAAGATTCAGTTCAAATTTTATTGTAAGAATAAAATTACTTTCATAAGACTGAAATCAGTAAACGTAGATTGTGATGAAAAAAATATGAAATAGCTTTTATTACCAAGTTCCGAAATAAATGAACTACAATTTAATATATATATACATAATTGTAGTTATATATACAGTTATAGTTATATTGTAGTAGTATAATTGTAGTTATATATATTTATATATTCAAAAAGTAAAAAGTGTTTATTGATTATGAATAAATAATGTTTAGTAATATAATTCACAGCATTCACACTTCGTTAATAAATTGGCTTCAAGCAAATCTGCAACACTCAAAGAAAAAATAAGTAATTAAACTCTTTCTGAAGATTTTAAATCAAAACAATTCTTTTTACGAATGGTAACTTTCTTATCATTTGCATTAATCTTGGACACATTTGAGTCAGAATTTAATTTATAGCTATGTCCTTAGAATGAATGATGCATAAATCTTTTTTAACATTTCATATTATATGAACTTTTATTTAATTGAAAAAGAAAAAAAAAGTTAGAGGTAGTATTTGCATATGCTAAAATTTTTTTAATTAGTTTGTAGATAAGGACTATCTTCTTAATCATGGCTAGTAATTAAACAGATACTTAATTTGATAAAATATCTAATTAATAATATTTCAAATTTGCTACCACTTTTTTCATATCAGTACTTTTCTTATTACGGTAGTCTATTACATACCTGCCAACTTTTAATCCCTTCCATTATAATTTTTCCCAGTGGTATTAAAATAGAATTAAAACTTCAATTTTAAGCAAACAAATACGTTGCATTTGAAAAAACTTAAGTTGACAACCATGATAGTAACGCATATTAATATATGTGCTTAATTTTTGTAAGAATAGTGGTGATCAAAATCATTTAAAAATTAAATTCATAAAAGAAAAAATAGTATATATTTACTTCCACTTTAAATATGAAAATAAAATCCTCCGGAAAATCCGGAAGAGTTAGCAAATATGCTATTAGTAATACAAAAGTGTGCCGGCATTTCATACATATCTAAGCCTGTTACGTAAACATACCAGCCAACTTATAAACTTTAAAAGAAGGTGTTTTCCTAGTGGTAGATTGAAATCTATTAATTTAAGAAAGTATGTTGGTTTTGAGTTGAAATATATCTAACAAATAAAAACACTTTTAGAGAAGAGGATGCTGGGTATTTATTGTTGCTAACTCGGTATTGGGTGAGAAGCGCCACCAACCGATTTATCTGGACTGTGTAGACATGTAATAATCTGATACTGAGAACTATGAGACAGCTAGCAAGCCTACCATATATATGTTTTAATTATTCAAATGTAATGGTCGTCACAATTACTTTAAACTGTAATTATTTATTGAGATTATTAAGGAGATTATACAATTTTGACACCACATTGAATATAAAAATAAAATCATTCGGGAATACCGGAAGATTTGGCAAGTATGCATACTCCAGAGATGCCAACTTGCTCCGGACAGCGGATTAATCGAGTGGTAGTCTTTTAATAAGTGTTTTTTGATTTAAAAATTCGATTTATAGGGTTCTGAACCACCACTACATCCAAAAAAATTCGAAGGTTCATGCGATACGCCACCTTGTTGCAATTACGCCAGGTTGAGGTTTTTAAAAAGCTGGTAAAATTATCCGAAATCCTGCAAATTTTGTTTGTAGATCTCTACCGTTATTTAAAATATTTTGCCGGATCCGGAGCAGTTAGTATCTCTGCATGCACCCAATAGTGACTTTCTTCCGTTGACTACACTTCAGCATTAAAATGAGATTCTCTTTTATTATGGGGATATGCAATCTCAAATGTATAAGATAATAACATACCTGCCAACTCTCCCGGATTTTGCGGGAGATTTTATTTTCATATTTAAAGTGGTAGTAAATATATACTATTCTTTTTTTTATAATTTTAATTTTTAAATGATTTTGATCACCACTATTCTTTCAAAAATTAAGCACATATATAAATATGCGTTACTATCATGGTTGTCAACTTAAATTTTCTCAAACACAACGTATTTGTTTGCTTAAAATTTAAGTTTTAATTCCATTTTAATACCACTGAGAAAAATTATATTGGAAAGGATTAAAAGTTGGCAGGTATGTAATAATAAAAAATATTCAATTTTTTAAGAAATATTGAATATTTTTTTAAAAATAAAATAGTGGTAGAAAAATGATTTCATGACTATGTAAAATGTACTAAGGAGAGTCAGTAGTGCATATATCAATAATGCTAAAACTTATCTTTTTCATTGCATCTTTTCTAAGAAACTATGATATCGCTTCGAAATTTTTGGGAGTTATTTGAGATCACATCAGTTGTATTTTGTAATAATGTTATAGTGAACAGGAATACTTGTTAAGAACGATTTTTGCACAAAAATTATGAAACTTTTTAAAAGTTTTCTGTTCATAATTTTTAAACAAAAATTTCGGCTAAAGATATGTATTAACAGTTATCACAGTGTAAACATGTATCTGTAAATATTCCTTGAAAAAAAAAAAAAAAACGGAAACAATGTTTGGCTTAGATGCTGAAAAAAGTTACATCGAAAAAGATACGTTTTAGCATTATTAGTATATGCCCTACCAACCCCCCTTAATAATTTGCGCTTGTAACTAAACTTTATGCATACACGGTTAGTAACGACTTTATGTAAGGTCGCCAAGTGTTAAATCATTATTGTGCAAAATGTGGGTTTTGTCTAGTAAACACTTAGGGATGGCATCCTTTTCCCCCCTTCTTTTTCCCTTTTTTTTTAACTGCAGAAAGAACAACGAGCATTACTGAAACATTTCAATGGCTTTTCACACCCGTATATATTTTCTTTAAATTTAATGTTTTTTAACTGTAAAGAATTACTTAAAGCATCTCTATTTTTCTCATTTTTGCTGCAAATTTTAAAAAAAAAATCATTTTTGATCGTAGCAACCCTGATATTTTACTGCAACCTTACTTAAACTTACATACTATTATTAGTTAAATGCAGAAATAGTACTTGCACCTAAAAATGTAAAAAGTTATAGAAATAAGTTTAAATCGAAAATTTTCTCAGCTGTTATTTTTATAACAATCTGAAATAAATAAATAGGAAAACTTCTCTACACGTAATCTTATTTGTTGTTTACAGCTTTTTAATGAATACCACTTTTTGCCTTTCTTGGCAAATAGGCCAAGACAGTAAGCATGAAAAAGTTAAATTGATAAACATTAATTAAAGTTAATAAGGTTGCATTTCTTCGCTATTGACAAATATATATATATATATATATATGCTATTGTGTGTGTGTGTCAATCACTTTTACTACCACTTTAAAAAAAAAATTCCAGACGGTCGGAACCCTGCAATACTAAACGATATGGTACTTTCGCAATATAGTATTTCGTAACTGACAATTTCTACTCTTTCTGGAAATGATTTTAAAAGTAATAGTGAAGAGAAAATTAATTCAATTTGAGAATAAAAAAAAAAAAACATTTCTAAATTAAAACACAGGATTATTTGATTATCACACACTTATATCTAGAACCTTTAATAGTAACAATATAATAATAATATGTGTATACATGCCTGCCAACTTTCACTCTTTCGGAGAATGGATTTTCAAACTGGTAGTAAAACAATTACCGAAAAACTATCTTACTCAAAAATATATTTAAATAAGAATAGATTTCTATTTTGACCAGGTTTAAATTCTCGCTATCGTAAAGTCAAAAATCTATAAGCCAACCAAGTCATCCTAAACAAGACGATACATACCTGCCAACTTTCTCTCTATCCGATAATGGATTTTCAGAGTGGTTGTAAAACAATAAACGAAAAACAATCTGACTCAAAAATATATTTATATTTTGATCCCGTTGAAATTCTCTAGTGCAAGGATTATTATGCTTTTATATATTTATTGTAATTATTTATATGTAGTGGTGGTCAAACTCATTTGTAATTATCATTATAACTCAAAAAGTTAATTGGAATAACCTGAGTATTGCTACCACTTTAAATATGAAAATAAAATCTTCCGGAAGAGTTGGCATGTATGACGATACATTAAAAGCAAACAGTTATTTGATGTGAAATTGTTATTTTGCTATTCACTATCTCGTTAAACTGCGGAAACTAAATAGTAGTTGGTTCACCGGAGGCACTCACGGAAATGCTCACGGTTTCGGCACCGCTTGGCATTCTTGGCGGAAACTTTTAAGTCAAACCTGCTCTGTCGCCAAATTGCTTTTGCGTAGCGTTTATAAACAAGGGATAGAATTGTTTCCACTATTTTATAACAATTTTTTTCATTGTTTTTGTGTTTTCATAAGATAATGTAACTCAAATATTAAAACATAAAATTCTATTTGCAATATTTAGTAATAATTTTAACTAAATCTTTCAAATTTAGTTTTAATCTGAACTTCTAAGCTGGAATTTAATTTTAAAATTTTATGACTGTGAAGGGCATTGATCTGATGACGTATTCTGATACTTTGATTGTATTGACTTGTTTGGAGTTTTCTCAGAAGTGTTTTTTATTTTCAATTTCTTAATTAAAAAAAAATAATAATTAAATAGATAAATGAAATATCATTTTTACTGATTTGATTTAAATTTTAATAAAATCATTTTATCGCGTTTAAAGTTATAGTTTTTTTTTTTAATTAAACTCCAAATTTATAATTGAAATGCGTGCAATGGAAACTAGTGTTATACTTGCGAACAACTTTTTTTCGTGTTTAAGTGTTATTAATTATAACGAAAGTTGACAATGTAATTTTCTCTATAAATCAACTACAGATATTTTTTAAGATGCAAGCAATCACGGTGGATAAAACAAATCAATTAGGTTAAAAATAGCATAAATGCTAAAGAACAAATAAAAGCAAAAGTTCTCTTAGGGCCCTGAAATATAAATTATATTTTACTTTTATATATACTTAAGTTTAGATTGGTCTAATCAAACTGAAGAAACAGAGAAACTCTTATGTCAAGGAATTGTAACTAATTTTATTATACATGTTTATTTAAGTTTTTAAAACTATTTACAAAAACATCTGAAATATAATTCATATTAACAAAATAGTTTACTGTTGCATTCTAAGGATAAATTATTTTAATTGTATAATTTGCTTTTGTAGATCCATTTCCTAAGAAATTCCCCAATTAATTATTATTTGTGTAGAAATATCGATTTTTCTGTGAAGTATTTCTTATTATTTATTTTGAATCTACCATTCATTTTTTTTCTTATACTATTATATAATATCTTATTTAGTAATGTTATAAGAAATGGCAAATTTTTAGTCGTTTAATTATAAAATAAAACTTGGTTCTTGTACTTCATCACTTTTGAAATTGCATTTGAGTAAAATAATGTTAAAGTAAATTTGATCGGATTAAAATTAAATAAAACTTTTTTTTCTGAATTTTTATAATTTTTGAAACTTTCAAAATATTGAAGTAGTGTCATTAAAATCTTCATCTTATTGAAAATGAATAAAATAATAAGGTTAAAGTAAAGTGCTGCGTATGAGAATGAAATAAACATTTTTTTTGAAACTTTTATTACTTTTGAAACTGCAAACAAATGACTAAAATGATAAGGTTAAATTAAAGCACTTTAAATGTATTAATTGCTTTCTCCGGTTTATTTTTTCAGATCTATCTTAATTTATTATTTGCGTAAAAGTATCGATTCCTTTGTGAAAAATTTCTTATATATATTTCCAATTGAAAATTATCACCTTTTTCTGATTAAATGTTTTATTTGAGAAAAAACGATTTAATAAAATCTCCTCCATCTGATAAAAGTGAGGCAATTTTTTTTAACTGTATAAAGTTCTTCTTTAACTCATTTCTCAAATCTATTATAGTTCATTATTAGCGTAACAATATGTATTTCATTGTGAAGAATTTTTATTATGCATTTGGAATAAAAGAATTAATTTTTTTTCCTAATTACGCATCTGAAATGCTGAATTTAGCGATAAAGGTAATTTTTGCAATGTACTGCAATAAAAATACCTTATATAAAATTTTCTTACATTTGAATTGGAAACTGAATGCAATATGCCTTAGTATATAGTGAGCACACAAGCCTTTATATATATAGCATAGTAAAGAATGGTAAACTGTCTTAGCAAGTAAAATAAAATAAAAATAAAAAACAATAGATTTTACACTTTCAAGAACAATAATAAAAAAAAAGAAGTTGAAAAGTAAAATATTTACAAGAATCTATTTTTAAATAAAATTCTGAGACATAAACATTAAATTAAGTATGAATTTTTTATTCAAAACGGAAACCGCTTATAAAAAATACAAGAGCGGTGTGAAGATAGAAGTGAATAAGAAAGAAATTTTTAACTGGAATAGAACCATCATTTTCCTTCTCAATCAACGTAATAGGGTTGCACGCTGTAGCAAGATGTGACGCATAGATCGGTTGGGTTACCATATTCTTAATTTTGCGGTTTTCAGAGAGCTTATTCTCGACCGCGCCAAGCGGTGCCGAAACCGTGAGCATTTCCGTGAGTGCGGAGTACCTGGCCAAAAAGACCACCTCGTGTAAATGATATGATTACAAACTGAATCAAAGGCCATTGATGTCGAAATTATTTGGGTTAGTAAACTTAATGTTAGGTAGTTAAATAATATTGTGGAAAAAGAAGATAACACAGAGAGGTAATAACATAAACAAACAAATGAAGTCAATATTTTATTTTATATCATTTACTTATTATTTTTTTATTTATAATTATTAACAAATAATCAGTTAGTGGTTAACAAATAATCAGTTAGTGTACCCATTTTTTAAAATAGTCACCACGAGATCACTGCTAACGAAAACACGAGCATACCTGCCAACTTTTAATCCCTTCCATTATCATTTTTCCCAGTGGTATTAAAATGGAATTAAAATTTCCATTTTAAGCAAACAAATACGTTGCATTTGTGAAAACTTAAGTTGACAACCATGATAGTAACGCATATTAATATATGTGCTTAACTTTTGTAAGAATAGTGGTGATCAAAATCATTTAAAAATTAAGTTTATAAAAGAAAAAAAAAGTATATATTTACTACCACTTTAAATATGAAAATAAAATCTTCCGGAAAATCCGGAAGAGTTTGCAGGTATGCACGAGTTAACTCGTGACCGGTCAGCAATGTGTTAAATATGGTATATTTTTCAATTAAATGGTAAAATTTAAAAATTGCTTTGTTTCAATTAATTAAAATATTTATTAAATTTTAAGTTTGAGGTAGTCTGGGTCTTGTCCTCCTTGAAATATCGAGACTCTATCCTATAGGCAAAAATATAATTCCCCGTTATCACATGTTAAACACAATATACCACTTCACTTATCAAATGGAGCTGTATACCTGAGTCTAACATGGCCTTTACTCATTCATCGCGTCCACAACAGTCAGTGTGAGGTAGATAAATTACCTAAACAAAATAAAAGTTTCATATAGGAGAGGATGCTTTTGTTCATTTCACTTATTCTTTAAAGCTGGATGCATACGTGTCAACTTGAACGGTTGCTGAAAAAGATTTTATAAAAGGGTAGCAAAAAAACATAGTTGGAAATATTTTTTATAAATTTAACTAATTAATCATTTAAGAGCTGAATAAGCTACCAAATAGATATCTAGATATTTTTTAATTATTGATTTGTCGTGGTAGGTTGAAATTTTTCTTCTTCTTTAAACGTTAAATTGAAGATTAAATGCGTCATAACGCTATTCTGTTGCTACCACTATGAAAATTTTTCCTCAACAGCAGTACACGTTAGTTGATATGTGGATCTAATAAAAAAGGAATTTACTACAAAATTTTCTAGTGCTAGTAGGGCAATTTATCTGGCAATCATTCATCCTGAATTTAAGTTCAGTTTGTGTCGAGTCTTTTCGGTCAGCAGCCAGTGAGGTTGCTGCGTAGAAAAGTGTTTCATTAAATTTCCTGAGCAACTGCCAGTATGTATACGTTACAACCAGCTATTGCTGTGTTTAATGCTGAGCATACATTGTTTAAATACCACTTCTTCTAATATTATTAAAGCGTTTTTATTTATATTCTTTAATTAATCAAACGTACTGGTAGAGTTATATTAAAATAAATTTATAAATGAATTTTGCAGCGATTTAAAAAAAAAAATCGAATTTTGCAGAAAATTCAGAATGGTTAGCAGCTATATAGATAATGATAAATAGTTTATAATTGAAAACAGTAAAAGCTACTAGACTCATTCTGAAAACCAGTTATATAAGGTTTTACTAAAAGCTGTTTCACCTTATATATATATATATATATATATATATATATATATATATATATATATATTTTAAAAAAAAGTATTTCATTAATCTGGTGATAGTTTTACATTTTGGGCAGCGATGGCTTAGTGGTTGAGGGAATGAGCTGTCATTGTAAAGAGATTGGGTTCGATAACAAGTGGCGGCTTGAAACCCACCCATTTTCAGATCGATGGGTATCAGCTTGTCTGTGAAGTAAAGGCGGCCTGTGTGCTGTCCTGATCACATTTCTGCAATTATGCCGTTGGTCACTAAATTGTGGAGCCTGATCATTCGTGACTCCCTGGGCCCATAATTGGCTTTTGCGGGAATGCTTTGCTTTTAGTATTACATTTTTTGTTTCAAAATTTTAACATATTTGTGAGGAAGATTTCCCTTAGTAGGTTATTTTTTAAGTACGTTAATTCAAGTAGGTTATTATATACATATTTTTTTAAAAGCAAAATTTTATAAATTTCATAGATTTTTAGCATTTACTGATTTTCTTATGAAATCTTATTAATGTAAATGTTTTAATTTCTTATGTAAATATGTACGAATAAATGTAAAGTAAATGTACGAATTTCTTATGTAAATGTTTTTTTTTTTAGAAAAACATGCTTTTTTAATAATATTAAGTTTATTGATTTCGTTGAATATTGGTTGTTTTGTTTTAAATACGAAGATCATTAAGGTGAAGAGAGGAAAAAGCCTTATCATTCTTTAAAATTTTTACCCTTTAAATACAACGCAGTCTTAGATTTAAGCGCTACAGAACTTCAAACCTATATTTTGCATAAACATTTCCGTGTTTTTTACTTTATACTTTTAGAGTGATAAATTTGCTGCGTTTGCAAAACTAATCATTTTTTTGCAAAAGTGTTGAAAGCAGTTATCACTGATAATAAGGAATAATGAGTTAGAGATTGTGGATAAGACAATGATGACACATTTTCATCTGATATCGATCTAGATACTCTAATGATATCTGTATATTCTGATGATATCTATAGATAGTGTGTTGCATCGTAACGTGATTCGTGTTTGAAGTTATTTGGTTTTACAAATAAATTCATTTTCTTGCATTGAAGTGTAAGTGTTTCTTGTACACACAATAGTAAGAAAAATGTGTGAGTATAACAAAAATTTTTATTGAAGATTTGTTTATGAATTCGTCTATAATTAGTAAAGTCTTAATAAATAATTAATAGAGGATCATAAAGTGGATTTTCACCAAAGCATAATCAACTAGTTTTCAACAGTGTTCATAATCTCTAACATTTGAGGTTTTAACAAAATATTTTTTCTGGCAATATTGACTAAATTAAAAATTTCTTATTTTGAAAGCAAATTAAGTTCTTATGAAACGTGTATAAAACCAGATTTGTCAACTTGCTCCGATTTGTAAAAAAAAAAAGAAGAAAAAAATTCCAATAAATTTTTTTTCCCCAATGGTAATGTTAAGGTAATTTGGTGGTAATAATGGTAATTTTCCTCCCAATGGCTAAGTTATTTTTAATTTAGCATTTTTCATTCTAAGTAATTTTTTTACCATTATGCAGAGCTGCCAACTTTCTATGCCTTTTGTAGAAGTTTATTTAAGTGGTACCTAAGTTTATGTTTTAATGTATTATTTTTTACTCGTTTAAACTTATTTTCTACGCCACTTCATATAAACGATTAAAAAGTTTATATCCAAACCTTTTTTTCTTTTGCCAGCTGATTTTTAATAAAGCTTTTTAAATTCTAGCAAAATTACCAAAAATTCTGATAGCTTTGGTTTTTGAATGTCTACCACTCTATAAAATATTTTACAAAAAACGTAGTAGTTGGCAGGCCTGCCATTATAAATCAAAAATTCAAATTATCACTTGAAATGCAATTTTATTGTATTTATCTTGTGGTGACTCCGTTGAAGAGGGGGTGTAATTACACTTATTCTACAAGTTTGCTAAATTTGAATCATGTTTTTATGTCAGTTGCATATTACATGGCTACAAAAAATACTGATTTAAGTTCTGAAATTTAAATATGAATTATTTATTTTTTTTAGTGTTAAATATTGGTAAAAATATATTTTTTTAATTATAATTTTGTGATAATATATTTTTAAGAATGAAAGAAATCATTAAACTGGTAAAATAAATATTGGTATTTTCAAATTTTACTTTTTAATCTTAAGAAGAAATGTGTGAAAAACAATAAATACTGTCAAGTACAGAAAGTAAAAATAAATATGAATTATTTTAACATCATATAGAACAATTCTTACAAAACTTCAAGAAAAATTAGAACCGTTTGGAAGCCAGACCTTGAAATTTGACTAGAGATCTCAGCCCAAATCAATTCTAAGAAATACACTGCTGCCATCTAGTGTGTTATCAAGTATTTAGCAGTTAACCTTAGCGGAGGGGGAAATATTCCTCATAATTAAAATTCCCGAACATTAATATTAATACAAACGGAACATGAAAATTATTTTAATATTTTATTCTCTTGAATTTTATATGTTATTCACTTTTTTCTTTTTTTAAGTTTCGTCGAATGTAAAAGTTTAAACATTTAGTTATAGCAATATAGAGTTCAAATACACAAATACAGCTACGGCAGCAAAACTTAAGTTATAGATAAAAATGTTAACATTCAAAGGTTGTGAAAAGTGTCTAAAATTAAAATAACCATGAATTGAAGTTTTTTCTAATAATTAAGATTCAATGCTAATGAATTACAAATAAATAATCGTTGAGAAATAAAATTAAAGGGTAAATGCGATGATAATGAAGTATTTCATTAATAGTCTAAAGATACTTTTTGCCTTAGTGAAATCTTTAGTACAGGGATGCCACAGGAGACCAGGAATGTAAAAAGTGGTAGAAACGCAACTCATTATTGTTCATTTATTATCTCTTTAAGTCTCAACTACCACTATGATTTACATTTAAAACTTTTAATTTTTAAACCAAAGACGTACTTGTCATTTACTATCTCAAAATAAATACAATAGATACGCATATAACTAAATTAAATATCAAATTCTAAGAAAAAGCCATCTCTTGCTCTGCAGCAAATTTCAATGAAATATTCCCATATGAATATTTAACTGAAGACAAGAGACCAATAGCAGCATACTATTGCAGTGATGCATCATATTCCCCACATCAGTAGCATATACATAACCTCATTTTCATCATGGCTCGAGTTATACCTCATATTTTTACATTATGCTTTTATCTGCATATAACTACATGGTCCGAACTCAATGATCTACATGAATACTCCTTTATTTCATTTGCATTCCACCACATCATCGAAAACCCACTATGTTCAAGTTAAAGGTGAATGGGAAAAGAGCCGCAAGCGGCCTCGGTTGTCCAAATATTTAATACAGTTCAGTTCTTTGTTTTTACTTTTAAAATCAAACTGTAAAAAATATGCTAGAAAGAATAGTTTATTTAAATAAAATTTTGAATTTTTATTAGACATCAATTTCTGCATGTTTATTCTCCCGTGGTAACATTGCTAGCATAAATTCAAAATGTACGCAGTCATACTTAAGAAAGAAACAGTGCATATTGTTTTTGTTCAATTCCAAGTACAAACTAAATTCTTATTTTTGTTCTAGGTTTAACAAGAATCGCAACTCATGACACTGGATTCACCGTTTTTACCACCCACAGGGATGGCTTTTCACCCTCATCTCTACCCCTGTGACCTACCCCCTAGTGCCTATGCCCCTCAGGCGCCAATGATGGACTACAGAACCAATTCTTTCTTGACTCCCCCTACCTCTTTGCCCTTTTTTACCCCTTTCCTTTACCCACAATGTTTGCCTAAAGAGTTCCCCATGGGAGGTTACTGCTACCCCCCTGAGCCTGAAGAAGAGGATGGAGTGAAAGATGACCCGGAAGTTACTTTGGAATCAAAAGATTTATGGACAAGATTCCATGCTTTGGGAACAGAAATGGTCATCACCAAATCTGGAAGGTAGGTGTTCGTCAAAATCTTCTGAATAATTATATACTTTCCTTTGGTTCCTAAAATAATAAAAAGTGGACAAAAAGTCAGATTTGAAGAATTTTTGACCTATACAATACACCAATTTGGCTTACAATAGACCAATTGCAGACCATGTAAGAACTATCCAACTCTTCCAAAACTTACAACGGATACATATTTTTGAGTTGTAGTCTTTTAATGTATGATTCTTGGTCTAGTAAATTCGACATTCACCATTACTTTTATATAATTCTAAGACTTATGTGATGCGCCAATTTGTTGATGTTCAGCCGTGTTGAGACTTTTAAATGTAGGCAAAATTTACCGAAAATCTACAAATTTCAGTTTGTAGTTCTTTACCGTGTTTTACTTTGTCGTAACCAGAGTAGATGGCATCTCTGCATTTAACCCTTATGGAATGGCAAATTTTGATTGAAAATTTCAGTAGGCAGCTCATTCTGAGTTAAATGACATACTTTAATAACTAGAAAGGAAAGTTTCAGGATTTAATAGAAAACTCTTCCCTCCTTTCTCGTTTTGATACAAATTTAATTATAGATCTCAAAAATCATTACTGATTTTTAAAAAACTTAAACTCTCGAAGCCTACGCTTTATGACTCTTCTGCGGAACCCTTTTAGGAGCCTCTGCACTAAATGACTATATTCTTTTTTAAAATTACGTGCTGCATTCTATGCAATGTATTAAGATTTATATTTTTAAAAAAGAAGACTCTGAAATTTTTATACGCGCATGCAACTTTAGCTACAAAAATGTATAAGATAGGTTGCTTGCACATGTTACCACAACGCTTTGAGTTTCATTTTTATCCGTAAAGTTATACTGAAGGAACAAATATTATTTTATCGCTTAATAGCATCTGAATGGAATTAGATAGTTATTGCGAATTACTTAATAATTATCATGAGTAGCTTTATGATTTAAAGTGATTTGCGCAACATATCTTGGCAGTCTTTTATTATTATTATAATTATTTCAAACGTTACTGCATGTCCAAATTGTTCAGATACTTCTTTCACAGTTTATATTTAATATTAAATCGCTTTTAACAGCGTCAATTATCTATAACGTATTTTTTTTTTTTTGTTTTTGAACTATATAATCATTAAAAAGAATTAACATAAACTTCTTTTCCATAGGCGGATGTTCCCCGCTTTTAAAGTCCGAGTGAGCGGCCTAGACAAGAAAGCTAAATACATTCTATTGATGGACATAGTAGCGGCAGACGATTGCCGGTATAAATTCCATAATAGCCGGTGGGTAGTGGCAGGGAAGGCCGACCCCGAGATGCCCAAGAGGATGTATATCCATCCTGATTCACCATCCACTGGTGAACAATGGATGCAGAAAATTGTTTCATTCCACAAACTGAAAATCACAAACAACATATCAAACAAGCACAGCCATGTAAGTTCTTTTTTTTTTTCATTCATTAAAAATATCTGCATTTAAATAAATACCGTGGTATTTATAATCAATAGTTGAAGACAGAGGTTTTAAAAAAAAGTTTGTAAAAGCCTAATTTCTTGTCGCTGAAAAGAATTTAATTGTTCCGAATGGAGTTCTATCATATTTGATTGAATAATCGTTGAAGATTCGTCCAGCAAGTTTAATTCTCGGCAAATATATAATTTGTTTCACATTTTTTCATTGCTAATGTTAAATGCACTATACTTATTTAGCATTATTATACATTTAGCACCAGAATTATTTAGCAAACTTAATAGCACTATATTGATTTAGCATTATACCTTACTTATTAAATGCACCATACTTATATAGCATTTTTTCGCAATGTGCATTAGATTCCACAAACAGTTATTTTGACTACAATAAAAGCAATTTTAAAAATATATAGGATAGTTTTTTGAACAATTCAAACGTAAAGTTATTAAAACATTGCAGGAATTATGGATTATTCATATTAAATATAATTTTTATTTAGACCTTTTAATTAGAAAACTGTTTTCTAACATAATTTGAAATTCTGAAATTGGATGGATTTATTACTAAAGTGTTTAAAGTGCTAGAAAGGTTAAACCGGAAAACACATTGCTATATAACAGCATCCCCACCAATTGTGTATTTAAATGTACGCTATTATTTATTTGTAGTGATGGTCAAAATCATTTTAAAGACGGCGACTAAAAAAGTAAAAAGTGGCGACTAATAAATAGCAAAAATCTATTGAAGATACTAAAATTTGAAACTCTTGTGTGTGTATACTCGTATATCAAAATGAATAATTTGCTATGTATGTTAAGAGTTATGATAGAACAATTAAATAGATAAGAATAAATGTTGCACCGTTTTATTTTATTTTTTATAACCGTCGTTGAACAGCCGACTACCAATGTTCAACCCCGTAGCTTTGTAATTTCGAACCTAATCCAGAAAACAAGAGAACTCCTGGATCAGTACCCCCAAAGGTATTGATTTGTTTTAGGAACTTGGAGAACTTTGTGATCCCGACAGATTTAAAGTGTACCAGGCACTATTTAATACGCAGGGATTCTTCGGCCGACAAGATTCGAACTCCTATTCTCAGGAACTCAAGTCCAACGTCCTAGCAAACAAGCTATCCCGGCCCTTACTACGGCTTTATTATAGAAATTAAATCTTGAACAAAATCAGTAGTAGACTTCCTTGTATGTCCGCGGAATCACACAGAAATTTAAAGAAAAAAAAATATTATACAGTACTTTTTTTTAGAAAATTTGTGGGAATCTGAGATTCTTTAAACTTTTCTAGTACAGTAGTTCAGCTTCTTTTTAAGTTACGTAGACTTCGTTACCAAGAAGAAGCTGTACCGGTACTAGAAAAGATTGTGGAATTCTCATTTCCTAGAGGTTTTCTTGGAAGTACTGCAATTTATTTAATTACATTGTATTTGCTAGAAAAGTTTATGAAATCTCAGTTTCCTAAAGATTTCCTAGCAAATACTGCAGATTTTTTGTTCTTTTTTTTAAGTAATGAAACTTTTTTTTTGCAATTTAAAAAATACGTATTGTTTTTGTTAATAATTTTCCTCTTTTACAGACTATATTGAATTCGATGCACAAATATCAGCCAAGGTTTCACGTTGTCAGAGCTGACGATATTTCTAGGCTACCTTTCAAGAAATTCCGTACTTTCACTTTCGAAGAAACAGACTTCATAGCTGTCACTGCTTACCAAAACCAAAAGGTATGTTCCATTTCGGCAAAGATCGATTGTACCGTCTGATTATAACTGAACTCTGTATTTGATTTAAGGCCATAAATGTCTTACTTTATTTGCTAATTTCTAATGATTTTTTATCCTGAAGCATATACGCTTATTTATATATTTTTACAAGCCATATTTAGTTTGATCACAAAAGTCCCTCAGTGATCAAACTAAATATGGCTAATCGTAAGGACACTCGGTTTCCAGTAGAACACCGAAGTCAAGCATCACAAGCTGAGGTCAGTAAGCAGCGGGTGACCGATTTGATCAGCCTGCGTATGAACCGAGGCTGAGAGGTATCAGTCCCTTTTTGGTAGCCCTACAACCTGGACAAGAAATCTAACACTTTACGGTAAAACAGTTTAATAAGGATCAATACCGCACAACCTCGCTCCCTTCGCAGACTGATCAAAGTGGTCCCTGCCAGTGATGCTCGACTTCGATGATATACCGAGTGGATGCTTTAAAATTGATATTGTTAATGTCCGTAAATTTCCAAAAAGGTAAGTTAAATAAAAAAAATAATAATAAAGCATTTCACAAATAATTATTGAACAACAATTTTTAATTTGTAGTTGTTGTACAGAGTGCAAAGTACAAATGGAAAGCCTTTGTAACTTTTGATATATTGATTGTATATTTTAATAACGAAGATGCAATCTTAATGATCAGAGGACCAAAGATTTTAAATGACCAATTTCGATCAAATTTTGTCAATTAACTGTATAATATTTAAAGCTTTGCAAAATCTAATAATCTTTTATTTAAGGCAGTGTTTCCCAAACTTATGACTTTTGTGTACCCTTTCTAAATTTTTCGTAACGCTGCTATGTACCACTAATAAAAAAATGAATGTATATTTTTAAAAATATTTTTTTATCAACATATTTATTAATAAAAATACATATTTTAAAAATATGTTTTTATTAACATTTTTATTAATATATTTTAGTTATTGACTGTTAACTCTGCAAAAAATAGCCAACAGAAAAAAACGTGATCGTAAATTTTCATGGTTAGCTTTGTTTTTCAATAAATTTTTGCTGCAATTTTCGTTTGTTGCAAGATATTTCGCATACGAACGCGTACCCCCGCTTAACTGATCCCGTACCCCTGGGGGTACGCGTACCACACTTTGAGAAACACTGATTTAAAGGCTTAATGCGATGTAGTTGGAAAAAGTAATGTTCTGTAAAGTTGAAACACGTGTATTAGTTAGTGTTGCATAGTAACGTGTAAATTAACACGTATATACTTAATATTCTGTCCATTCCATGCCTTTTATTATCATAAATTCTTTTTTTTTTTTTGGTAGAGTTTTTAGGTTAAAGGTTAGTTTTTAGGTTAAAATTTAATTAATATATGCAATTTTCATTTACAGATTACCAAACTGAAGATAGACAATAATCCCTTTGCTAAAGGATTTAGAGAATCAGGCGGCTCGAAGCGTTTAAAAAGGTGAGTGGAGCATTTTTTGATAAACGAATTGCACACTTTTTATAAAAGCACCTGATAAATTTAAATATCATGAAGCAATCATCTATTTTAAGAACTGTATAAACTGTACACTTCAAAAGAAGTAGAAAAACTAGAAATCTATTTATGTGCAAGAGTCAATTACTGTTATGATGTGAGCACTTTTGTTTAAAAGAATTAAAAATACATTATATTCAATAAAAGTTTTCCAATTACTTTTTTAACAATCGCTGTAAAACATTTTATAGCAATATTTCCTTTTTTCTTCAGCTGATTTAACAGAGGAAATTAAAATGTTTAGTCATTCTCGCTGATGATTCCGCGTTTTCGCCAATTCTATTTGAAGGAAAGTTCAAACATAATTGCAGGCAAAAAATCAAAGGCCAATTTTCTATAAAACCATGCTAGTTTCAACATTTGTTGGGATTTGGGGCAATGTTAAACCACAGACATTTTCTAGCGGTAAATGGATTAACCACATTTGTCTAGTGTTTCTATTTATAGAAATCTCAATGTTTTAATCGTTTTACGAAGATGGCACACCGGTGTCCCTTTTATTAGATAAAAATTTAATAAGTTTACTTATATGAGAATCATTAAAATTGGTGATTATTTTCTTCTTTTTGCTTCCCCCCACTTCACACAATGCAGTGTTGGCGTGCCAATATTTTCAAATATTAAAAAACTGCCAAGAGGGTACAGACTATAAATAAACAAAACTTCACCGTTTAAGCGCCAAAGTTTCATTTTTGGAACATGTCTAGGATTTACACCAGCAGTGGAAATTTAGTGATCCAATAGGATAGCCTAGGTATTCATTTAGTGGTTCAAAAAAATTAATATGGTAGACAAACTTGAGAAAAAAAATTATTGAGCTTTACAATTGCAATATTCATGCTATGGTACACATTAAAAGTTATTAATTACCATCTATAAAACCCTGAAACTAATTAGGTTCATTACCCCATAATGATTAAAATTTATTAAAAATTAAGTGAATAAAAAGTTTAAATAATATTAGTAAATAGTTTTAACATACAAATTAAGATGCTGAGACCAAATAAATAGATGAGGAAAACGGAGAAAGTAAAAACTAACAAAATATTATATTAAAAATTATCTAAAAATTCTAAATTAAGTAAATTCTAAAAGATAAAAAAAAAAAATTATGTTTTATTGGTGAACAATTACACTGTCAGTACATGAATGCTAAGCACAGTACTGCATGCAAATTTTAAAATTTCAACATTTCAATTTTTTTGAACCAGTCACTTTGTCATTCCATTTGAAAAATCTTAAAACTGAAACCTAACCTACGAAGGTTTCAGTTTAATAAAATTATTAGAATCAAATTAGTACAACATTATTATTTTTTTTAATCCATGAATATTAAAGACTGATAGCTAGAATCTTTCATTCTGAGCACTTAAAGTGGAGAAACTGAATATTCCGATTAACCAGAATAATATAAAATTATATATATTGTGATATATATTTCTTCTAAAATCAAGCAATTGCTATGTTTTTTTTTAACCAAATCGGTTGTTAATTGAATAAAATTTCCATACAATTTACTTGCAAACCTTCTATCATATTTTTCATAAAGACACTTTTTTCCATTACTGCAAAATAAGAGTCTGCCAGGTAAAAGGTTAAACAATCAGGAATAACTGTAACAATCGGAATCTCTAAAAAATAGCGAGAAATAATTTAATGGTTGATTTACTGATTTTATTAGCTTTTCGACACGAATAAAACTTAAAATACTACTAGTGATAATAAAAATCTAGTTTTATTTTCCTTTTAAATTTTCTCTCAAGTGTACCAAGGTCTTTCTTTCTCCCAATTGTTTTACTAATTTTGTTAGTTACAATATTAATATTTAATTTGGGACATTATCTTATTTTCTAGGAAAGCATCTGATGATTTCTTCTTCGAGAAAGAACTGGACGACAACGCTGACGAAAGCAAATGGACAACCTCAGAGTCCGATTCATCGCCAAGCAAAAACCTAGCAGACAAAGAAGAAAAAGCTAATACATCAACACGTGACCAAGATTCATCCAAACCGGATGTGGTTAAGCAGAATGATGCTGTTAAACTACCCGCAGCAGCAGAAATAGACAGACTGGCATCTTTAAAATGCAATAACTATTTGGAACAATGCTTGGCAGAACGATCTCTACAGAGCCAAGAGATCAGTCAGACATTGCAGCAACCTTTTAATGTCCCTACAATGCCTTACATTCGAACATCGGGTGGTTATAGAACACCCGAAACATTAAGGACTTCTCCAGATATACCATTTTCTGTTGCTTCGATTCTGGGTACAGCAGATCACCTACATTCGAATACAATCTTGAATCATGAATCCAGGTTACCAATTAAGCCTAGTCCTGTTGTGGGCTTGCCACCCACAAGTTACCCTATTATGAATACAGGCCCTGATGCATATTCAATCTACCAGACAGACGAATATAGACGGGCATTTTTGTCTTCGTTATTAGCACAGCATAGATACTTTCCTTACATGTGTTAGCGAAATATAGATTGCCTCTGCCATCACCTCCAACACCAGAAGGCCTTTACACGGCTTTTTTAATGGAAGTCTGCGCAGACTATTTAAAAAGTAAACCAGTTTTGCGCATGAGCCAAACATCTATTACAAAAACACTTGAAGAAATGTTCTTTTAATATTCATACATTTGATGAATTATTATGTTTTAGTTAACAAAGAAGTAAAACCAATCCTATCCATTCATTAAACGTATTTTAATACAAATATTTGCAACCATCTTTTTGGTTTCAACGTAGGCTTTAATAAATGGCTAGTGTATAAACTGGTTTACTTGCATAGTGGTCTGAACCATCACCTCCTACATCAGAAAGCCTCCTCACTGTTTCTTATAAGTAGTCTGCGCAGATTATTTAAAAAGCGAACCACTTGTGCGCATGAACCCAAGTTCTATTTTAAAAGTACTTGAGAGAAATTTATCATATACGTATATTTGAGAATTGAATCTGTAGTGGCGGACAAGTAAATAAAACAAACCAATTATATTCATAAATTTAAAAAATTTTAAAATATATATTTTCTACCGCTTTCTAATTTTTAATAGATTTCATATTAAATGGTTCTTTCACTAAATGGTTTACCTTCATAGTGGTCTGATCGGACTACCTACAAAAAACCGTGTGGAGGCTTTCAGTTATAGGAGGCGTTGTCTGAACGGACTATCTTCAAGAAACCGTGAGGAGGGTTTCATTTATAGGAGGCAATGAATCTGCAGGGCTGCCAACTTTCTACGCATTTTGTAAAAATTTATTCTAGTGGTGGCTAAGTTAATGTATTATTTTTTATTCATTTAAACTCATTTTCCAAACTACAACATATAAATGATTTAAAAGCTCATACGCAACGCCACTTTGTTCCATCTCTTTCGAGGTGGAATGTTATCAAAAATTACCGAAAATTTTGAAAGTTTTCGTTTCTAAATGTCTACCACTCTGAAAAATATTTTACAAAAAGCGTAGTAGTTGGCAGGCCTGCCTCTGCACTGTCTGAGTGTGCAACAGCCTTAAAGAAGTAAAAAGTGATGGAAATTATTTCTGCCACATTAGATCAGACTTTTTATTTCAGAATGGAGATAATTTATGTTTGATATCTATGTGGTCTATTGCTACCGATACGTCACAGCACTGCATTTTATTCAAAATCATATCTATAAAAAAATAACTTTTCCACCGCTTTTTACTCTTTTGAAAGATTATTCTAGTACAAATATTTTTTGTCGTCCTTAAATTGATTGGTGAATCTGTATATAGTCTTTTTAAAGCATCTGCAATACCGAATTTTAAAAGAGAAATGTCTAAACAACTTTGTACATAGTGCTTGTAAAAATTGTATAATCAAAGATATTTATATGTTGTGCTTATGTTGATGTCGAACGTCAAGTAAGGCAATTGATATTGAAAGAGAGAAATAAAAATTCTTTATAGAAGTTACTTTTTTCCTTGTTGTTTTACAAAAATTGCTTTACATTATTTTGCAGTTAAGCAAGATTAGCTTAATTGTTGGCTATATGTGCAAGGGTTTTGATTGACACGAGTTTAAACAATAATAAGACACAAATGTATAAATGATTTTGGGATGCAACTCGAATTATCTACTGAAAATTTACAATTATAATAATATAGGATAGTATAAAATATTGCTTTTTTTTCCTTTCTTTATCTGTATATTACAAGAAGAGTTGAAAAAAAACAGACATTGTGTACAATGCCAAAAATCGATGAAGCCTGAAGTGATACAATTCGTACATTGCCTAGGCATGGGGTCAGTGTGTGCGAAAAAAGAAAAAAATGGGGGGGGGGGGAATAAAACCTTGAATTACTTTTGATCAAATGATCGGATTTTCACGTACTAGGACTCAGTCGTAATATATTTAAGGGGTGACCTAAAATACGCTTATTAGTTAACACAGGCGATATTTTAAATTATGGAATCAGACACAAAAACGTATCTTTCTCTGAATCAATATAACTTTTTTTTCTTCAACGTATTATGATTTCTAAAACGCAAAAAATAGGGGATAGCAGCAAACTGGGAAGTATGGTCTCAATAGTTTGGACAAAAGAGCAGAAAAAGTTTGGCTCCTTTAATGTTAATTTTACTTTTTGCTTATTTCACCATATCTCGAAAACTTTGTAAGCGAATTAAGACATTTTTGCACACAATCATAAAATTCGCTTATCCAAAGATAATTTCATCAAAAAATAATTTTAAATAAACATTTGTTAACTTTTACTACTTTATTTCATAACAGTTCAAACATTTTTGAAACGTGAGGTGCACAAATTTTCACATCATTTAAAAGAATGTAATTTTATATAGCAAAATACAAAACTTGAATGAAATCTATCCAATAGTTCCTAAGAAATAAAATTTTAAATACCTGATTTTTTAAAAAAAAATTTTTGATGCAAATTTCTTCAATTATGAACGGAATTTTATGAGTAAGTCGAGTCCTTAAAAATGTTTTTAGGGCTAACAGTCAAAACAGTTGCACTGCATTGATTTTTAGAAAGTTGTGACTGATTGTTATCATTTTATCAGTCTAAGAGCCTTTGCCCTAACCATATGTTAAACTCATTTTAATTACACATAAAGCACTTCAATTTATTATATTGTGTAACATTTGGGTCTCAATTATTATCTTGATCAGAATCTTTTGCATATCCTACATCATTCTGCCAAAATATCAGTCAAATACCATTATATCAGCCAAAATATCATTTAACATGTTCTACCACCAACTCTTAAATTATTTTAAAAACTAATAATTATTTCCTCCAAAAAAAGTTTTTTTATTTTCTTAATTTGAAACTCAAGCAATAAAAATGCTTATTACAAATTCAATAACTAAACGCATTTACTTAAGTAAAAAAAAAAGTTAAATATTGAGCGTTCATGGTCAAGCTTTAACATCAAAATTTTATTATGTAATTTCAACTTAAATTTTAGCTAAAATTATTTTTGATTGAAAAAATAAACAAATCGACAAAAACTAATACATATCTGAAATAAAAAATAAAACAAAATACTTCCTACAAGAGGAATTAATTTTCTCCCATTCAAATAATGAAACAAAGAAACTATAAGTTGTTCTTTTTAGCACACATTGCCCACTAGAATAAAACTAAATTTCAAGCAAATTATAAATGTATACTAAAGAAATGATGAGAATGATTAACAAGGTAGACATTTACAGATGCTTTTAATAATTCAGAGATCATACTTTGAAATAGCTTTTTATAAAAAGAGAAAAAAAGCAACTAACTTTCATACAAAATAAATCAACTATACAAATTTACATTTTTTTTTTTTTTTGTTAGGCATAAATAATAAAATATCATGATCACATACATATGAAGCAATGATAGCAATACAGATCAACATAGGATATAAAAAGAAGCTTCCACAGGTGACAATCACATAATCACTTTGGTAAATGGCCGAAATATATACTTGGTCTAGTTAAGTGCCACTGTCTGGTATACATCTGCCCGCTATACCATCAATGTTTTTTTAAGGGCAAGTGCCATTGCTTAGAATGCATTTAACCAGAACTCTGAATGCTGATTTTTCTCCAAATCTTTCCTCAGCAGATATTAACATATCGAATTAATATATGAACGAATAAACTAATATCAAATTTGATATAACAAATATTTCGGACATTCACCAAAGCGACTATGCGATTGTTGACATTCACCGAAGTACATTATCTTTATATCGGTCATTCGCAGTAATATATGTATAGATATTGAACCTTAGATAACTAAACACTTGTCAAAGAAGTTGCCAATTCGGACCAGTTTTCAGAAGTCATCATACCATGTTAAATTCTTTAAAAATTGCCAACATTGAAAATGTCATCACTTATCAATTCTTTAATGAAAATATTAGAGTGTTACTCTTAAACTAAGCTTTTTTGCCTGACATGCATAGGTAAAAAATTAAAATAATCAAATTTTTAATTTTCATTCTACGAGTTGAGTTTTCAGTAACAGAGTAGCACTGATTTAAGTTCAGTTATCTAGAGTTGAAAACATATTGACATAAATGAAATTCTCACAAACACATGCAACTTAGGTTATTTGTCACAAAAAAAAACAACTCGAACTATAACAGAGTAGAATGTTGATAAATTTAAAAATTACTTTAAATCATAAAAAACATGACAATTCTAGATAAATTTACTAGTTATCAAATAGAAATTTTAATATCAGTTCAACTGATTAAAAATATTGATCCAATTTCAGGAGGATCTGAAAGTAGCATTTCCATATGCCTTCTTCTTAAGAAATGGGGGAGACAGGGAAGTAGTATTTTGAGGAGAAACATTCTCCCAATTTTTCTCCATTAGAGGGAGAAACAATGGATTAGTTGGGAAACATTCTCCTAATTATTCTCCATTAGGGAGGGAAACAATGAATTAGTTGGGAAACATTCTCCCAATTATTCTCCATTAGAGAGGGAAACAATGGATTAGTTGGGAAACATTCTTCCAATTATTCTCCATTAGAGAGGGAAACGAATGATTAGGGAGAATATTCTGCAAAATTTTTTAAAAAGAATAAGGGTAAATTTAAAATCTTCTATTATTCCGCTTTAATTTTTATAATAAAAAATTAGTAGTCTTTATATACCGAATGCCCACTAAAATAGTCATAAAAGTGGAAAAGTAGATAAATTTTAAGCTTATTAATTATTTATTTATCATTCACATTTGTTATCATAATTTAATAGAAGCAGAAGCTATTCTGACCAGCAGAAGCCATTATGAAATCAAATATTAGAGTTAAAAAAGTTATAAGTGCATAAATATTATGCTTATCACTTATTTTTTTCAACTATATTGCTTAGTTACACTTAGGCGATTTTTCAAAGCAAGAGAAAATTTGAATTTTTATAATTGTTTTAGTCAAGCAATTCAATACTATCAAAATTATATAAAGAAATGCAAGACAAATATAAGTAAAAGAAAACAAATTTAAGCAATTCAGATATTAGTTTCCTTTGCTTTTTGGCGGAATTACGTTTTCTTTCCCATTAAATAAGAATTCAACATTTTTAAAGAAAATTCCTCTTTTTCAAACTATTGAGAAAAAAAATTTATGATTTTTCCCATCTTTGTAAATGTGATTCACGATTTGTAATCCCAAAATTTAAAATTACACATTGATTGAATTTACGTGACTTCAAAATCTCACATCATGATTTTTATTCACGCGATTCAAAATCACACATAGAGATTCTTATCCATGCTATTTAAAATTACTCATTGTGATCTGTATTCACGCGATTTACAATAAAAAATCGCAGTTCATAAGTTTAAAAATCTCACATAGGGATTTAAATTCACCAGAGTTAAAACTAACTCATAGAGTAATTTTTTTCTTTAAACATTCCATGGGTATATACTTCCTTCATATATATTTTTTCTTCCTCTAACTTCAGGTTTTTTCAATTATTTAAAATATGTTTTGCACATAAAATGTTTGATTTCTGCTTTTTTTTTAAAAAAAAAAAAAAACCTAACTCCTCATAATTAATCATAATTTCTAATTTAAAATGAGAAATCAAACTCCCTAAATCCACTTTGAGTAAAAAATTTTGCAAGTAGAAATAATATACAATCAACTTTACAAAATTTAAAATTTTACATTCAAAAAAAATTTTTAGTGTTTGAAATTCAAATACATATGTGTTTTATGTACAATACAAAGCTAGTATTTACAGATGAGTAGTTTATTAAAATTGTTAAAAAGCATAAGAAAGATCTATAAAAGTGAATATTCCACGCTTCGCTTTGGAATTACTTAGATGTTCATTTTATGAACTTATTCAAGCAAAGTATCTACCGGAAGCCTTGCATTTAAGATTGTTGATGCAAACGCTCATCAATTAGAAGACTATTTAAGGGATTTACGTGACTTTCCAGATATCTAAGAAAAACATTATTGTAAAAACACATCAAGGCAAGTAGGAATTTTCTTTTTTGGGATACCACTTAAATGTTTAGGGAACTGGTACCAAAGAGTTCTCTCTATATATACACACAAGAAACTGGTAGCAGAAAACCTCCAGCACCGTAACTGGCACTAATAATTATCACAGCATCTGTAACTAATTTTCCATCACAGATTTATTATTTAAAAAAGTAAAAAATTAAGGACGAAACAAAAAAGAAGTATTCGTTTATGAAAAATAAGGTACAGTTTTTCTCTCTTTTTTAAAAAAAATTTGTCTGCAAAGTACCAGGGTTCGTGATTTTTTTGATTTTTTTAGAAAAAATCAAAAAAGTCAGATTTTTTTGATTTAAATCGGATTTTTTTGATTTAAATCAGATTTTTTTGATTTTTATTCAAATACACTGTAAGAACTTTGATTTATGACAAAAAAAAATTTATAAATGTTTAATTAAAATCAAATTAATATTAAAATTATATTATAAGAATATTTTAGAAGCTCTAACTACCTAAAACAATTTTTCATTATAGTACATAGCTTTGAATGTATAGCAACTATTTTGAAACAAATGCATGATTGAAATTTAAAGACTAGATGAAATAGAGAATTTAAGGAATACTTTAACTATAAAACAAAGTTTCAATTACCAAATCATAATTTTTTTTTTCTCTCTTGATTTTTAAAATGACTAAATAAATGTAACAGATTGTGTTTATAAATGTAGTCATTCATCAAAAAATAAATAAATATTTAATCTATATATTTTTATATTAAAATATTCGTTTTTAATCCTATATCAAAACAGATAAGTTAAGCTAAAAAAAATTTTAAAAAAATCTATGTACTCATTGAAATTTTTTTTTCACAAAATTTCTTTTAAGAAAATCTGATCATGTCAAAGATACTGTAAACATATTACGAGAAAAAAATACTTAAATGTTTACTTTAATCTGTACTTGCAATCTCAAGAGTCAAGAGTTTTAAAGATGTAATTTCGATTGTGTTAGAATTTAACACATACCATGAAAGAAAGTAGTTTCGTTAACTAAAATTAATTAATGCAGCAATTTATTTAAAATAAATTTTAAAACTAAGAAAAGAAATAATAAAAGTATCAATAATTTGAAACACTGTTTTTTAACTTTTTAAATCAATATATACATAAAAAAAATTTGTTGATTTAAATCAATGATTTTTTTAAAAAAATCATTTGATTTAAATCATGATTTAAATCGTGATTAAAATCAAGCTGATTTAAATCAACAAACCCTGCAAAGTACCTGCAATGATATGGAAATGAATTTTATTTCAGGAAACTTTAAAAAGCCACAAATTGGAGCACCGTAAATTACAATTCAGTTAATTTCACCCTTTAAAATGGAATGATTTTATATTAATGCTATCATCCTGCAGGTTCATTCTGAATTCGTTATTGGGTTTAGTTTAAACATGGTCCTTTTCTCCTTTTGGGTAAAGCTGAAATACGATTGGAAAAAATGCAATAAAAAGGTTTTGTTAATAGCATAATTATATTTGACACTTGAAAATTGTTCTAAATATATGTTAGATATGCTGTGCGTCTCACTCTGTTGAAGTCCAAGACAAAGTTGAATTTTTGAAGATAGTGCCACAGATTGAGACTGTAAATTCTGCTACCGAGTATGCATATATACGCAATACATTTATGACCACCACTATGTTATTTAGTGCATGTATATATACACGCATACACATAGTAGTCACAAATATATTAAGTGATTAAGGTTTGTCTCCCTTTCTAGACAGCAATTACATTTTTTCTGAGACATAAGAACCCTGTTGGTGAATTTCAATGCATCAACTGTAGTTTCAATTGTAATTTCAAAATGAAAATGTCTTATAAAATAATAGAAATAAAATTTGCGCTACATATTTTGCCTATATATATATACAGTAAATTCTAGATATCTTGAAAACCTTGCTATAACGAATTTTTTTTCCCGAAAAATCACAATGTAAGCAAGCACATTGTAAACCAATTATTTTCGATTTATTGCATAATTGTTCTTGTCTTACTTTTAAAAATAAAATTATCAATTGTTGTATTTAGACTTATAGTCAACTTATTGTTTACATATTTCATAATAACTATTCTCATGTTTTATGACTCTACTTTTTAGAGTAATATTTCAGAATATATTTTCTTAATTTTTAGAACATATTTAGTTCTTAACTGGTTATCTCGAAAACTTGCTTTGTCTAAATTTTTTTAGTGTCCCTTCAACCTTGAGATATCGAGAGTATACTGTATAGATATAATTAAAATGTTTATTGGTTAAAATAAATGATGGATCTTTTTTTTGTAGAAAAAAGAAGAAAAAACTAAATTAATAACAAAATTTATGAAGAAAAAAAAAGAATTTAAGTTTAAAATACTTCATCTATTTCATAAAAGAAGAAAACACTACCAGCGCAATTAGCATAGAACTATACAATGCGTCTATCACAGATAACTTTTAACATAACAAAGCAATTAATTGAAAAATAAAACACGCCACTTTGAAAATATGTTTGTGTCAAAAATTCTATATTTATTTTTTAAAAAATTTTTTGACATAGAATCTAAAAATGACGTTCTATTTACTTAAAATTGTAGCCAACTATTATGATGTTTCTCCATAAAATTTAACTTCTAAGCATGGATGCAAAACATATTTACCACAAAATGTGTTTGATAAATAGAATGCAAGAATATAAATGATTACAATGCAGTCACAATGATAAATTTTTGCTCTAGAAGTGAATAATGATTTTTCAAAACTTAATAAATTTTAAGCAAGAAATTCTGCAGTTTTGCCAATATTGTTAAAGCTTATAGCTATTTTAATTAATATATTAGCAAGAAAAAAAATGACATAAACTAAAAAATAGTTTTAGGCTAAAGGAATAAAATATAAAACCACCAGTTATTACACTTAAACCTGAAAACAAAACATCATAAAGACATTATTAAGTATTACAAAACTAATTTAATTCTGATTAAATAGTTAAAACAATTTGAAATTAAGCATAAAAAAAGATATCAATGCATAAAAAGACATCAAAAACTCGCAATAATTTGCTAAACACCAAAATGTAGTAAAATATGGATACCACACACTATTTTCAAAATATGTAAATAGCACATAAAAATCAATTGAATAAATAATTGGAAAATAAATGATACTCCTTAAGAGGTCTCTTTCTAATGAACTGAACTCAATTGTCGAAGGAGTGGAGACAGGGAGAGGAATTTCTAAGTATGTTATGATTACTTATTATTTAATTTCACAAATAAGATGTCGGTAGGTATTTCCACTATTCGGCAGTGTCTTTTAAAACGTGTAAAATACAAAGCCATTAACCAATTAAAATTTGAGATAAAAAGTGTGCGATATTTCAGATTATTTATTCATTTTTTTCTTCGGATAAAATTCAATTCTGAAATAATCATTTTTCAAAAGGTAGTTTAGTATTATACGTTTGACAGTATTTACTAAATTTTAAAATAGCTAAATTGTAGCTTTAAATAACTTACTCAAAAACATAAATTGCATAATTTTATTGCACGACATGTTCGAGAAAAATTTATAAAATTTCCAAAAATTGTCAAGCAGAAAATTTAAATCCGAATGGCAAAAGGGAGCGTATTATTAAAAATTTTCAATGTAAAAGTTATTGCTTTCACTCTTCCTTTAAATTTAAAATTATATCGGCTTTAGCCAAAAGAATCGAATTTAAAATAGTTGTCCAGACAACTTAACACAATACAAATTAAAAATTAATAAATAAATTATCATAAAAATAAGTAAATAACATTTGCACTATAAATTTAAAAATAATGCTAAAAACTTGCTACTTTGAATTAAGAAATTAAAAAGTACAAATTAGTAATGAAAGGAAGATCACTTTGGCAACAGATTAATTTTTACACCTTTCTTTTTGGCCTCCAATACTCAAATCCTTTAATACTGAAATATTCTTTTGAAATTAAAATACACTCAAAACAATTTTTTTTTTTCAAATATTCTATTTCATTATTTACACTTTACTAACAAAGAGAATTATATTTATAATATTTAAAAAATTTGTCCTTCAAAGAAAAAAAATATGCAAATTTCATCCTTAAGACTCATCACACACTATAGTCTGTTCAACAAGAACTGATAGCGAAAGTAAACAAAGCGGCGTGCTATTTGGCGCAATACAGCTGTCTACTTGGCGCCGGAATAATGACAAATAGCGCCTATCAGACAAGCAAAAACTCTTATTTTTAGAGGGTTGTTTGTTTCGCCGTGGTGTCTTTTTGTAAGTGTTTCATGAGTAATATGGAAAATAAAGCGATGGATTTAACTCCTCCTAAAAAACGACAGAAGAAATCTTACATAAGTAAAGCTGAGAAAGAAATAATATTGAACATTTATAAAACGGAAGTGCATTCAAAATAAATATCAATTCAAACGACGAGGATTCATTTTTACTTTTTAATGATATAATTATTCCTTATTATCCATGATTAAGTGATCATTAATACAGTAATTCTTAAAATTTTGTTCTTTTCTGAGTAGTTTAATATAATTATTTTCGTTATCGGTACAGTTGTTAATTAAGTACAGAAATTCAAATGTTACGTAAAATTAAATAATTTTGACACTTGATTCTATTTTTTCAAAAACCTATTGAATTCGAGGTTTACAAATTGCTTTTTTTTATAGGTTAAGTGGGTATATTTTTCTTAACAAAAGATTTTGTGAGACATATAAAAGAGTTCCAAGTTTCTTTTAGTGTAATTATTTTCGTAATACTTCCCTTAGAAAAATAAAGATAATTAACAATTTAAAAATACAAATAAATGCAGTTCCTTCTAATATATTTTTAAATCAATCGGTGAAACATAAAACTATTTTAAATGTTATTTAACTTCTAATAAATTTTAAAAAAAATTGTAATTATGAAAATAAAAGAGTATTTTTTTAACATTTTTTAACATAACTTTCAATTCTATACGACTTTTACGATGGAATTATAAAAGTTATGTTTTTCATAGATATTTATGCAAAATATATTAAAACTATTCTTAAAATAAAATTATGTGTTTACTGAAACACTTAGTATAAACACTTAGTATAGTAAACACTACACACATGTGTATTTTCATGAAAATATTTTAATTTTGCACTTTCTTATCTAATTTTAAGGTATCAAAAACCAAACATCGTTTTCGTTTTTCTATAAAAGCAAAAGCTCTGTCGATTCAAATGAAATCGCCCATTCAGCGAAGAAACCGTTAAAGTGGCAAACGTTGTGTGCAATCAAACAGCAACCATTTTGTTTACTTCCACTCTCAGTTCTCGTTGAACGGACTATAGTATTCTACCATGCAATTAAAAAATAACACAAGTGATTTGATACGAACTTCGTGAAAAGAGGCTTAACCCTCCGCGTTCAGCTCAGTTTTTATACTTTCCGGTCCTGAAATACGGGGCAATTTTTAAGTTACTTTTATTCAGTATTTTTCATTTTAAGTAATTTTTTCACCACTAAATATCAAAAATTATAAGTATGATATGAAATGCAACGTTAAAGCATCAATCTACTGGTTACTATATTAAAAAGTAGGCATTACTACCTTCCTTCAATGAATTTTTCTATATAATTTGCGAAATTCCCGAACCCTCTAGTGCCACCTAGTAGCGAAAATAAGCATCAGATGATAGTTTTGGATGATGGTCATTCACGGGGAAATGGCGGGATCCGTATTGAAATCAGGGGGAAAATTTCTTCGTCCGCGATTTTCACGTGACCCGTAGTGGGGGGCGAAACAGATACCCCGCTCAAATCGCAGGAGCCATGCGCGGAGGGTTAACAAATATTTTCTTTCTTTTCTAATGCTGTTAACGCTAAAACAGACTCTCAGAAAACTGATTAAAAAGTAATAATAAAAAATTTTTTTGCATTATGTAGCTTACCATACAAAAATGTAAAACACATAAAAAATCTTAATTTTCAGTTGCTTTTTTTTCTCATTTACGTTAACTTTTTAATTGCAGGGTAGTATAATTTTAATCATAATAATTTTAACTAGTTAATTTGAATTCATCTGTCATGAAATTTTAAAACATTAATTTCAAAAAGCCAATTTATGTCATTTATTTAGGAAATAAGAAATTATTTATTATATAAAAAGTAAAAACAATAAGACATTATTTTTAATCATTAAATAAGGAAATTATTATCAAAAAACTATCAAATATTTCAATGTCTTTCGTTAGTATAAAATTAGTTATCATAAAATTACTAATGGAGTTATGAAAGTAGTTATTATAAAAAGTAACTATAATTAGACTATATTTCAAATAAATAAGTGATATAATCCTGCCATGATTAAGGATTGAAAGAAAAATAGTACAACCGAGCAAAATAACGAAAAAATGTTAGAAGATTTGACAAAAGAATTGTTCATACAATTCAGACACAAAGAATAGAAACTAAGAAATTAAATTGCAGAACAAGCAATATTCAAATGACTTAACATTTACACTCAAAAAATTTAATTTATATTTTATGATAATTAAATATCTAATATTAGAAAGTTTGCCATTTGATGCACACATACAAATAAAATACACTTTAAAAAGATCACTCAAGATAAGAGATTTGAAGTTAAATAGCACAAAAATACAATAATAAAAACGTTGACATTAGTTAAAACAAAAAATATAAAATTCAAATCTTAACCATTCGAATTATATACCAATTATAATAAAAGTGATGATGATGAGCAGTATTTACACTAATGATGCTTATAATAAGAATATAAATAGAAGTATATGTTACATTGTAAGTATAAATTGCATTTCGCTTTTTTATCAGTTTAAGAGAAAAATGAATCTGCTTAAAATCACCATTTAAAATATTATTTAAAAGAACTTTCAGCTTGAGCAAAATTGGAGTTGTGGACCCAAAGAATTCCTTTTAAAAAATGCTTGGTGGAAGATTAAAAAAGAGTTCATCGTTGTTCAAAATTTTAAATCACAAAAATGGCTGTAGGTAGTAGTTTGAATATGACTGAAAAATAAAGTTATTTATAAAATTATATGCTAATACATGGTCAGCAAAAAACATATTAATGCACACATCAACTTAGTAGTTTTCAATACACAACAATTACATAATATCATTGAAACTTAGCATGCAATCTGTTATAATTCTGTTACTATGAATTACCAAAATTGGCAGTTGTTGGCTTCCACCGGTGAATGTTGACAATCACAGTCACTTTTGTAAATGTCCGAAATATATACTAGGTCTAGTTAAGTGCCACTGCCCAATATACATTTGCATGGTATGCCCTACATCAACGTTTTTTTAAGGTTCAGTGCCACTGCCTGGTATGCCTAAATTAATGTTTTTTTTAAGATCAAGTGAAACTGCCCAGTATACATTTAACTGCTACTCCGAACACTGATGTTTCTCCTAATCTATCCTCAGCAGATATTAAAATATCGAATAAATATAATAATATCAACGATTAAATTAATATGAAATCGGATATAACAAATATTTTCACCAAAGGGACTATGCTATTGTTGACATTCACCGGTGAAAGTCTACATTCTCTTGATTTTTGTCATTCACGGTAAAAATTCTACAGCCCACTAAACTGACACTACATTAATTAATGCATAGACAATACTGATTTATTAGGATATTGAAAATATTAAAATTTGAGGTTAAAATTTTTAATTTGTAAAAAACTATAAATTATAATTTTACATTTTGAAAGTTAAAAATGAGCAATGTACAGTAAATTACGAGCTAAACAAACCCTTGATTTAAAGGAAACTAAACTTTAGCAGAAACATTATATGTCCTTTGATTTAAGAGGTAAGTGGCATGCAAAATCTACTGAATTAAACAAAAACTGTCAAACATGGAAAATGGAAGTTGACTTAGAAAATTTCCTCTTAAAAATTTATGAATAACTTTATTTTCAAAAAAACATTTACACCCACATCTGTTTCATTGATTGAATAAGTCACAATAAGTTGAAAGATGCAATTATTTGAAAGGTGCTATGGAGGTAGTTAACAGTATAGCAGACATCACAAAGAGCAGGTGGACATTTCAATTGAAAGGGATTCCATAGAAACGTAATATTAATGAAATTAGAATCTTACATTTTATGAGTGGTCAACTCAGTGTACGTTCTTTCTTTCTTAATTTTTACCTAACTGTAAACGTTTAGACAAAAACTCTATTTGATCTTATCACAAGAATAAATATTATTTATGTGAGAAAATGCTTATTAAGTAAATCAAGAAAATATTTAAGATCGTTAAATTATGAAAATATGTAAGACTGGCAAAACAGAAGTATACGATAGGTGAAGCATGGTTAGAAAGCTTCTGTAGAAGACATGCGTCAAATAGTTTTTAACAAACTTAGTGGAAATTCTTCAAGAGTAAGTTTCTTTCCAGAAATAGTCAATGTTTTTCTCTGTGGATTTAAACCAGAGGAAATAAAGTATCATAAAATTTTAATACAGTCTTTCCTAGCCAATATGGATATTGCGTCTTTAGCTACAGAATTTGCAAAAACAACTTTGAATTTATGCAGGGATATATAGATAAGCAAAGTTGCTGCTAGTGATCATGACGAAATATTTAAAAAAAGCTGGATTTCCAAGAAGTGAATTTACTACTATAAAATATAAAAAAGAAGGGAATTACACAAATGGAGCTGCTTTTGGTAATGCTAATTTTCAGTACTACTTCAACCCAAAGAAATATGTGTAAACTGAACAAGATGGCTGGGACACCTTTATAGATCTGAAGACCAAAACCCCACAAAAAAGTAACTTTTTCTAAACCAGAAGGTACAAGAGAAAGGGGTCGTCCACCGACTAGGTGGCTGGATGCAGTTGAGAGGGACCTAATGATAATAGGAATAACTAACTGGAAGGCCATGGCACAGAATAGATTAAGATGGCAAAAACTTATTGGAACAACTTTGGCCTGTCATAGGCTGTAGTGCTCAAGAAGAAGGCATGATTGATACTCATTAATTAATAGACAATCTCTCAGAAAGTAGAAAAAAAGAGCATAAAAGTAATATGTTCGAAGAAGAAAAGTTGAAAAATTATCAAGATTCTGTCAAAAACTTGAAGGAACTTCAGCAATTTTCAAAACTAAGAAAGGAGTCAGATATGCTTAATATTTTTCTTATGCTATAATGTTCAATGAAAGCCAAACAGCAAAAAATATAAACTGTTTCAAAAAATCTATTTTTGATTTTTGAAAAAAATGAAGAAAGCATGAGAGTAAATAAATATATATATTTTCTATTTCGCGTAATACATACTTTAGGTTAGTGCTTAAAGCAAAGAAATGCATGCAGTAGATAATATAAGTTTTTTATTTCATTTATTTATTATTTTTGGGGGATATTTTCATTAAACATTACCCACTGTAACTTATAATTAGAAATAAGTACAAAATTAGCTCTATATGAAATATTTTTCAGATAAGAAAAAAACCTGTTAAACAAATAACTTAAAATAAGTCATACTTACAGTTATGATGAATCCGGGGATCCACGACTAGAAGGAAAGACCAGAGTGTGATCCAAACTTTGAGGATATGCGTTGGCATCATAACAGTGACTGACAGAACCAGAATGAGAACTACTAGAGCTTAGTTCTTCACAACTACCCTGAAAATCTGAAAGAAAATTTTCTTTTTTCTTTTAAATATAAATTTTTTGAAAATGAGAATATTTATTTAAGAATAAATTTATACATTTGGTCTTGAATAAATATTCTCATCAAATAATTCATATTACAACTCAATTTCATGTAAATTATAAAATGAAATTAAACTGTGTGCATATATTTTTTAAAGTGTGGAATCTATATGATAAGAACACATAGAAAACATTGGTTTAGAACACCCAGATTATCGGTTTGGAAACAGATTAGTTTCTATAAATTATTTAGATAAATGCAAATTTGTATTTTGAATGCGAAATCTCCCCCTCAAAAAAAGAGCGAAAATCTAGCTTCGAATAGCTAGGTTGCTCTATAAAATTGTACCTTAGTTCAGTTCTGTTTGAGCAATCATATGTCAGTAACAAAAACTACATGTGACTTACATGATTTCTTGCAATAAGAAAAACATGTGACATATAAATAAATTAAAATGCATTTAAAAAACATTTTAAAAAGTAGTTAGATTTCAAAATTTAAAGATTTGTTAAATATTTTTCAGATTTGTAAAATCGGGTGTTATGGTAACAAATTTAATGCTATGTAACAATAATTTACAGCATATCTTATAAACCTTTAACTAGATAATTTATATATCATGTAAGTAATAGAAGAAAAAAACAGATAGAAAAGATAGCAGTTAAAAATTACTCAAAATTAACTGGGAATGCAGGTTTGAATTAATTAAGATTATACAACTGCATGAAAATAAAACTATTAATATAAAAATGAAAGATTTAATTTAATTGACTTTAATACAGCCAAAAATTCTCTATCTGAAGAAAAAATCTCATGCCTCTCTGATATTAAAGAGTTACAGCTAAGATGCATTTTGGAATTGCATCTAATGGGACTATCAAGCATGAAAAGCAGATATAGTAGGTATTAAAGTTTGTAGTTTAGCAAGTTAGAAGGATATGAGTAGAGTGTGTGGTTATTCCTCCATGTGTAGTCCAGGTTAACGAGATGAGTATAAAGCACAGGCGAGGACAGAAGAACCCTAAACATTACAGTTCGTAGAACCGTAGGTCATGGTTCTCAGCTAAAGATATCATCCAGCCAAAGATAAGTTGCTCAATGAAAATTTACTTCATTAATTGCTCATGCCAAACATAACAATTAGAAGATAAGAATTTTTTTTAAGTCAGGTCTGGAAAATAACTGATTGATGATAATTTGATCAGGTAATTCTAGTTTAAAATCCTAGGTTTAAAATTCAGTTTAATCCCAGCTTTGACGCCATTTTGTAAGTTGCCAATTTTACGGAGTGTCCCCAAAAGAAAGTCAACTTTAAAATCAATGTTAAACTAAACAAAATAAATAAAAAAATTCAAAAACATTTTAGTCACCAAGGATGCTGTAAAATTATGATTCAACCTGTCTTTAGTATTTTACTAATAGCCAGTATCATAGTAAGATTACAAAAAAAAAAAAAATTTAAGTATCTGTGCCCACAATCCAAAAGCATCTACAAACTAATAATATATTTGGGTACAGAATCAGGGTTCATGCTCTACTATAAAAATAAAATTCAAGTACTTTTCAAGGACTTCTTAAGACTTATTATAAAATTCTCAAGGACTTAAATTTTAGTTAAAGATAGACTAAAATTTAACATTTTAAACTAAAATGTTTTGACGATAAATGTTAGTCGATAATAGCAGTACTGAAAAATAAGACTTCCATTGCTCTCTCTTGATTTCAGAAAGTGATCTAAGCATATATATATATATATATATATATATATATATATATATATATATATATATATAAACAAGGGTGATTGGCATCAAGTCGAGAATAAAATTCATGATGCATAAAAACGTCAGGTTTGAATTTTGCATTAAGGCTTATTTTAAGCTAGGTATACAAAGTCTGAATAAGCAAAGATTCGGGCAGAAGACGGGGTAGGGGGGAATGTTCTATATAATAGTGTGATATCAATTAGATATTTAAAAACAACTCTGCCGGGAGACTTTTATTTAATATTTAAAGTGGCAGAAGCATTTAGACAGTGAAATTTAAATTGTTCTTAAATATAATTTTGAAATTTCGACCACTTTTCTATTTAAGAAAATTAATCAATTATTGGATGTTGCGGCTTGATTATCATTTTAAACTTATTACCAGTCAACCATTTTAAATTGAAACAGTTGCCAACTTTCACCTCAATACCTTCTGATAGATTCTTAGTAACAATTTTGGTCACTGACTTTTTTAATTAACCGCTCATACTTGAATAAACTTTTTTTCAGTAGCATCGATCATACGCATTTGACATGGTCACGTGAATATGAATTGCAACGAGTAGTTTTCAAATCGAGTATAAATACGAAAATCGATGTTTGATATCGCAAAATGAGTGAATACGGATAGCGACATTGGATTTTAAACTCGCGGAAAAACTAATTTCGCTAAAAAAAACACTTAAGTACAAATCATGATATTAGATTTTTCAATTGCTTTAATGGGAATTGCGAGTACGATTTTTGAATCACGCGAAAACGAATTGCAACACTAGGCATTAAAGTGGACAAAAATTAAAAAAGCTGAACTTTTACAACGCAGGTCACTATGAGGAGGGGGGGGGGAGTGCTCTATATGATACTGAGATTTATAAAGGCAACTTTTAACTATGCTGGGAGATTTTTATTCAATATTTAAAGTGGCAGAAGCATTTAGACAGTTAACTTTAAATTTTTCTTAAATATAATTTTAAAATTTTGACCACTAATATATTAAAAAAAAATTAAGCAATTATAGGAAGGCGCGACTATTAAATTACTTACTAATGAAAAATATATCACATCTTTACAGTAACTAATTCAAGAGAAAGCTTACTTCTACTTCTTTCAATAGTCGCGATTTAGGATTTCAAAATCGCGTGAATATGAATCACGAAATTGGATTTTAAAATCGCGTGAATATGAATCGCGATTTTGGATTTTAAAATCGCGTGAATATGAATCGTGCTGTTGGATTTTAAAATTGCGTGAATATGAATCGCGATATTGGATTTTAAAATCGCGTGAATATGAATCTTGATTTTGGATTTTAAAAACACGAAAATACAAATCACGATACTGGATTTTAAAATCTCGTGAATACAAATAACGATATTGAATTTTAAAATCGCGTGAATATTAATCGCGATTTTGGATTTATAAAATCCCGTGATTACGAATCACGCTGTTGGATTTTAAAGACACGAAAATACAAATTGCGATATTGAATTTTTAAATCGCGTAAATAAGAATCACGATGCATAATTTTTAGATCACGTGAATACGAATCGCAGTGAGTAACTTTAAATAGCGTACAAATACGAAAAACGATATCTGATATTATAACTGCGTGATAACGAATCGCAAAATTGGATTTAAAAATGCGTGAATACGAATCGCGACGTTGGATTTTAAACTCACGAGAATACAAATCGCGATATTGGGTTTTAAAAACGCTTAAATACAAATCGCGATATTGGATTTTGAAATTGAGTGAATATGAATTGCTAGTACGATTTTTAAATCGCGTAAAAAAATTGCAACACGTAAGTTTTAAATCAGTTAAATACTAAAATCGATGATTGATATTAAAATCGTTTGATTAAAAATCGCGATTTTAGCAAATTCCGGTGCAGTTCCTAATATTTAAAATTCCAAAAATCAGCCAAAAAAAAAAAAAAAATCAAATATCGGCGCTCGTAACGAAACGCTTAGACTCCTTTCCACTCTATAGCAGAAGTCGCGGTAATCCGACTATCGTTCGGGCGGCTTGGGTTTCTCCAATAGGACTTCTCAAAAATTTTAGTTTTTGGAACATGGTCGGAAATTTTCAAAATTGGGGGAAAAAAGCGGATTTCCGCTTTTTCGTGGACGTTTTTCATCCCTGCAACACATAATTTTTAAATAAGTCTAATACGAAGGATCAATGATTGATATTAAAATCGCCTGAATAAGATTCGAGATTTTGTCAGAATCTGGCGCAGTTCCCAATATTTAAAATTCCTAAAATCAGCCAAACATACATAAAATCCTAAAATCAAACAGTACGCGTCATCATCTGAAAGACGGGGAAGTCATTTTCTCACACTTACGCGCGTCATAAAGTTAAACATAGAAATACTGAAAATAGGGCTGTTTTCCTGAGTTTTCGATATTTTTCAAGGTTATTTCGAAATTTTCAAGGATTTAATATCATTTTCAAGTACTTCTAGGGGCCCTTGAAAATCAAAATGAAATTCAAGTACTTTTCAAGGCTTTTTCAAGGCCGCGGGAACCCTGAGAATGATTTCATATATAACAAAAAGGAGAAAAAACATTTAACTATTTAACTTATTTATTCAAAAATAATAATACAGTACAGAACCCATTATCCGGAAACCGGAAAACCAAAAAACCGGGACGAAATCCGATACATTTTCCCGCCATTTTTAAATTTTTTTTTTTTTCCTCATAAGATTTTAGGATTTTTCTTTCTTTTTTATTAAGGTTACGTTAAACCGTTACCGTTTTTTCTTAAGGTGAACATCTTTTTTAAAAGATGTTCACCTTACCATCATTCTGGAAATAATCATTAATATATTATTACTTCATCGTTTTTTCTTTTTAAGATTATTTCCAAAAAAAACTTTTTTTTAGTTGGGTTTAACAATAAAAAAACGGCTTTTTGTAGCGATTCTGAAAACCGGAAAAATAAGTTATCCGGAATAGCGATAGTCCCGATCGTTCCGGATAATCGGTTCCCTACTGTAATATAACATTAACATTAAGAACATTGGAGGAAGATTAATATAAATAGTTATAAATAAAAATGAAATTAAAGAACTGCATTCATATTAAGTAATTATCATAGCAAGTATTAAGTAATGTTAATAATTTTGCTCCCGTGATTCTCCACTGTGATATTCATATTTAACTTTTTGTGTAAACTTAGGCAACTATGTTTCATTTTTATTAAGAAATGAAATTACATTAAAAGATTTTCTACTGTCACCATAATAGCTTATTTTTGTTGTAAAGCGACAGTTGTGTCCAGTTGTTTGCTTATCCGCTAACGACAGGCTCTCTAATTTTTGGGCTAAATGAGCAGTTTTATCTTTTCTCTTCAAAAGCAGCACGTATACAACTAAACAACTTTTTTCCACCTGGCTTAAATTATGATTATGCAGCTGTGTGCCTCTTGTTTAAATTTTTTTCCCTGCAAAAGTTTTTTTTGCGCGGATTTCTTTTTAATATTACAATAAATATTTTTAAAAAAAGATACTCTGTCTACATTATCTAACTATGGCCAGTATTATAAACATTTTAATTAAATAAAGGTTACACTTACTTCTCGAGTCTGAACATCTTCCACTTCGCAGAGCATCAAAAGGGTCTTCAATCATAGCATCAGCTAGGCTTTCTTTTAACTGTTCTTCCCTGCCTTTACTAGGAGTGAGGCTTGGACAGTTATCAGGCCAGCTACCACACACTTCCAACATGCTAGGTAGTTGTTCAAAACTCCCTGAAAAAATGTACTTTCAAAACAATTTCTAGAGAACATTTACTCAGCTAAACTAATATTTTTTTCAAACAAAAAAAATTAAATATTCAAATTGGGTGGCATTAGAAATTGTTAGACAAACTGTAAATGTTCACATTTTGCAAATAATCATTAATTTTTATTTTGTACAACAGATTCTTCTATGAATGTTTTCTTTAGAGTGAGACAACTGAAAGTCCAAAGGATATTGCACATCTTCATCGTGCAATATCTTGGAATATAAAATTAACACTTCATCCAGTGATCCAAAATTCCAGTAAATTCAACTCTTAAAAAAATGTCAGCTAAGATTTAATAATGATTAAAGCTCAGATTTTGACAATTTAAAAAATCCTTTAAAACTTTAAAAAAGAAAATTCATTAACAAAAAAAGTAACACCCAAGGACAATAAGGTTATTAGAGATGGTGAGAGAAATAATTTAAGAGGGAAAAATATGAAAATAAATATAAGATTAAGAGAAGAAAATATAAGATAAATCCCAAGCGACAAAAAGACCCAAAATCAAAAAATTTTAAAAATGAAAAGCAAAAAAAAAAAAAAAAAAACTAAAAGCACATAATTAAGCAAACTAAATTCTTAAAAAATAACCTAACAGATAAAAAGAATCTAAAAATGCAAACATTCGAAAGAACATTTTTGAAAACGTGTCTAAGATTATAAACTATAAATTCAAGTTAAAAAGAATGATATTAACAATTAATTTCAACACACTTGTTGAAAGAAGAGTTTTTTATGCAGGCATTTAAAAGTTTCCTTTTTCTACTTACCAGAGCTAGCTTCAATAAATAAAAGTGAACCGGGTGAACCAGAGGAAGACTGGTGACTTCCAGGCATTGCAACTGGATTAGAGCGAGCTGGGCTGGAAAAAAAAATGACAGTGATAGAAACTTTTTTTTCCCTGCAAAATTTTAAATGTATAAAAAAGAGAATTTTTTTAACATTCAATATCAGATATAAAATTAAGCTTTCTTATTTATTGGTTTCCCAAACCATTTCATTTTAATAAATAAATATATGCACCTTTATCTTTTTTAGAACTGGCGGAAGAAAGAACCATTTCCCTGAGCTCACACTGTGAGTTTATACGTACTTAAGAGTGTGTATATGGGCTAATACTAGATGTAATACAAGAAGATGAGCCATGATGGCTCAGGTGATAGAGTGCTTGCCTTCCAATGCGACGAACCGGGTTCAAATCCCAGTTGATACGAATTCCGCATCCGGGGCTAACCGTGCAAGGTTCTCGTGGTCTTCCTCTCCCTGTAACGCAAATGTGGGTTAGCTCCATCAAAAAGTCCTCCATGAAGGCAAATTTCTCCCAATATTCGATCCAGGAGTTCCCTTGTCTTCTGGATTGGGTTCAAAATTACAAGGCTACGGAGTTGAACATTAGTAGTCGTAAACCCATAAAATTGGGTCGGCTGTTCCACGACGGTTATAAAATAAAATACAAGAGGACCATATTAAGATCATGTCGGAGTGAACTTGGGCCATTTGAGCTCATTTCATATATATGATACCATCGGTTGTGATGGTCTAATCATTCGATCACATATATGTTAATACGTGATCCCTGGCCTTAAGTGGTTGAAAACCACCATCCTTGTCTTCTTTGTTTTAAATTAAAACTTACGATTCATTCTTAAACTCATTTGCACAATTTTATTTAATTTTTCTTCCCATTTCTATTAAAGGGTTTCAATGGCAAAATAAATTCTAAATGTGAGCAGGTATGCCTTGGTATGACAATTGTGGGGATAGTAGTTATCAACAATGCCAACCTTCATGTATGAAAAGGTACCCCATCATAGAATTGAGTTAATATGTCTTATATACCAGAGATGCCAACTGCTCCGGACACGCCAAAATAATTAAAAAAAACGGTAAATAACTATAAAGTAAATTTTGCAAACATTTCACTATTTTTGCTTGCTTTTTAAAGGGTGTAGCATGACATATGTACTACAAAGTGGTGAATTATATAAGCCTATGAATTATTTAGGAATAGTGATGGATAAAAATCTACTAAATTGAATTTATTAAACCAAGAATCACAATTGATAAACTACCACTTTAAAATATATATTTGCTGTCCGGAGCAAGTTGGCATCTCTGATATACTAGTAAATTGGAATTATATTTTTGTTGTGGTAGACACACTACTGTACTCCCCACCAGAATTATACCTGTGACAGAATTCAATGAACAAATACCACAAGTTGATTCATTGCTGTTTTGTGAGAAGCCGGGAGAGCTGTATTAAGATCACCGTACTTTTGAATGCTGATCTAAAGAGCTGTATTAAGTTCACGGCCCTTGCTGCTCCCGTGTTGCTATTAGCAGTCGAGCGTATTATGCAAGTGATCGAGACTGAGAAGCAACAGCGCAAGGAGGTAAATAATGTCGCAGTCACAAGTAGCAAGTCAACTGTTCAATGTGGGCCATAAATCAAAGTAGGCGTGTTCAGATCAAAGTGGGCGTTACTGTTAAGGTAGGCGTGTTCATATAGAAGAGGGAGTTTCCGTCAAGGTAGGTGTGTTCATATCACGTCCGAAGGTCACCGATGTCAACCTTCATGTATGAAAAGGTACCCCATCATAGAATTGAGTTAATATGTCTTATATACTAGTAAATTGGAATTGTATTTTTTTGTGGTAGACACACAACAACCAATTTAAACTATGTTTACACACCTAATTAAGTTAACTGGAATCAGTCTTAATACAATGAGAAACATAATTTCACCAAAGGGGGGGGGGAAGTAGCATTGTACATTTCACAGTAGATTTGTCATTGTACATTTTACAGCAGTAGCATGTGTGAAAGCATAATAATTGTACATTTGCATTTCAATATAATAATCTCCATTCTAGATTGCCATGGCAAGAAAAATAAGAAAAACTTTTTCAATTATGTTTGGAGATTAAATTATGTGAACTTTTTTCAGAATATAAAATTTCAAAAACTTTTGGATTTTCAAGTCTAAAAAACAAATTCTACAGTGCTTAATTTTTGAATAAAAATTTTTTTTCTCAGAAAGGCATTTTTTAAACTAGAAATTGAAGAAATGTTTTTGACAAATTTAAAAAAACTAGATGAATTCAAAAAAGTCTGTTCCTCCATATTTCAAGTCAAAAGAAAATCATAAAAAAAAGGTTTAATAACAATTTATAAATAAAAATTTTTAAAAGGATATTTTAAATTATTTTAAACAACACAAGTAATAAAAGTAACTCATTTAACTCGCTAAGAAATGCTTACCGCAAGCTCTGGACTTCAAGTTCTTCTGTGAAAATATCAGGGGTCAAGGGAGTTTGACTATCTGGGCTTTGAGAGAGCAAAGCTGAAGAATTGGATGAAAGAACTGTAGTATTAGATGAATGCTGGAAAGTCTGAAAGGAAAATTGAGGTCCCATCCACAGTCTTCTATGAGGTCCTGCATGAGTTATAATTTCTACCTATACATAAACACAAATAAATGACTATTAACACAAAAATTCAATAGAAAATGTAAAAACATAGTTAAATATAAATTTAATATTTTAATTATAATTTTATTTTTAAATTTCACTTAAATAAATGCAATATTTTTCAGCAATCAAAATTGAGACTTTTCTACTTTTTACTAGCAATTTAAAATGATGAATTAAATTTCTATGGAAATAACCTTTTACAAGCTTCTGATAAAACATAGCTTCTAAAATTAAAAAAAAAAAACAATAATTAAGAACGCTTTATAATATCAGAAAAAGTATCAGATAGTAGATGAATTACTGTCAGAACTTTTTATTTTATTGTTGGATATCATTTATAAAATGTATCAATATTTTTTTTAATGTTACAATTTTAGCTTGCCCGATACCTCAACTAATAATTTGCTATAAAAAAAGAAATAATTTAAAAAAAAACATTCATAAATATTTTTTAAACATAAAAAGTTGGCTTGTAAATATTGAGATTTAAACGTTTCAACCACACAAAAAAGGGGGGAAGGGAATATTCATAATGGGTATAATTTAAACAAGATTAATTTTCTTTCCAAACTTCAAAAAACCTTGGTTTAGAATATATAAAAAAATACATTAAATACAAATATATTACTTCAGAAAGCCAGCTTTCTTCCAACTCTGCAGACTTCAAATCCTTAGGACTAAGACCAGAATCATCTATAAAAAAAATAATATTATTTAGCAATTAATTTGGAATAAAAGATATATGCATAAACAGAGAAGAGCACAAAATCTCTCTAATAAATTGGGGAAAAAATCCTAAGCTTTTAGCCTAATTTTAAATTTACTTATACTTTAGCAAAAAAAAAAAAAAAATTAAATAAATAAATAAAAAAAATAGAGTTAAAATATAGTAAAATATTGTTCAAAAATACTGCTCTATTGCAAGTAACATGCTTTTAATACAGGATCAAATCTAATAACAAATTGTATTCCTTAACTTCTAAGCTTATTATTTGGTGAATTGCTAAAACCCAATTTCGTAAGTCAATCAGCTCTTTTTATTTTCTTTTTAGCTGACTGATTTATAAAACTCTCTTCAACTTTCACTTTTAGCCAGAATTTAAATTTAGTATTCAACATAATTTCATACCTTAAGTAGCTTATATCTTCCAGATAAAAAAGTAATCTAATATTACATGTAGAGCAAACTTAATGAATGGAAATTTAGTTTAAAAACTGAAGAAAACAATTTACACTAAGAAGTACATAAGGGTTAAGAAATAAAAATTTAAAACCAAAAATTATAATTGTGACATGAATTAGTTATTTTCCTAGCACAAGCATGCTCATTTATCTGCAGTTGATTCCATTTTAAAGAATTTTCAAATTAAAGATTTAACATACACAATTTCAATCATTAATGTTATCTCTATAAATCTTTTAAAATATATGAGCAGTTAGTCATTTTTTTCATATATCAATAGTTTGTCAATTGAAAAAAAAAAAACATACACGAACTGTAGCAGAAAAGTTATTTTACCCTTACTGGATTTTCTTCTGTTTTCTTGGGACTGAAACATATCAGGAGTAAACATAAGAGGATTTGTGTTGGGAAGTGGAGGTTGGATTTCAACAGAGGAGGGAAGCCTAAATAGACAAAATAAATAATATAAAATTTCCTACATTCAAATTCAACACAAAAATGCTAATGGAAATATTCCTCAAAAAACCTTAAGAGGACGCAATACCTACCCTCTCAATGCCAGCTGCTAATGCTTTTTCTATGGGAGCTTCATTTGCTAATAACTTTTTTGCATTTTGATATTTTGGAAAAATTCTTTCAGCATTTGAAACTTCATAGTTTACTCTAAGGTTTTATGAAATCATTTTTTGTTTTACCATAAATTTTAAATTATTAATGGAGTTTAAATATCGGTAATAGAGATATCTTCAAGAAATCAGTTTTTTATCAAAATTCATTCAGTAAATCCTTATTTTTTAGTTCACTTACTCGAACTATACATTTCAAGCTACCAAAAGAAATAACTAGTAATTCTTTTCTTCAATTATGAAATGTCAGGGTTCCCACTCTATGATGAGATTGAAATTCAAGGACTTTCCAGGACTTTTCAAGGACCTTAATCTAAGACCCAATTTTAAAAATTATTCTCTTCTATTTTACTAAAAGCAACAATGCTTGTTGTGGCAATAATTAATTTCAAATATAATACCTAAATGCTTTGCCTACATAGAGAGAAGAGAGTATATGTATTATGGACTAAAATTTATATTTTTTTAAAAACAACCCTACTGGTTTTACATATTAATTCACAAAATCATTTTCAGCACAATCTATAACTAATGGTAATGAGGTGTTAATGGTGAAATCCCTTAATCCTGTGTATTTCCATGTGAAGGCTGCATGAAAGACAGAGCTATATCTTAGGTATTCCATATTCCATGACTATTCCATATTAAACTCCTCTCCTCTATTAAACATCGTTTCTGAAATTATTCATCTATAATTTACACAACCTTCTCTAAATGTTATGCAGCAACAATTCTTTCTGAAAATAAAAATTAGATGGAACATATCCCATTTTCACCATGTTTAAAAGCATTATTCGTTATGTGTAATCCACAACTGCCAATGAATATGACCTGGTGGGAATATTTCTCTTTTAATTCACACTGAAGCTTCTAATAGAATTTCCAATTGACATAGGGTCCATCCATGGATAATTGAAGTATTTTAGAGAGCTTTTAACCATCATCCATGCATTTGTAAAAAGAAGACAAAATATTTTCTGCAGTTCCATGACCCATAAATTGGGAGGTAAGATACTTAGTGCAAACTTTATTATCAATTCCTTATCATAATGTCCATCTGCTTAGATTGTAGAGACTGATTTAACATCTCATCAAAAAGTACAGTGTAACAATCAACATTCTTCAGCTCATTTATAAGAATCCCTTTGAAGTATAGTGCCAATCCAAAGGAGCCCAAATAGGCTCACTTTGTGGCACTACAAAAAAATTGTCTAGTTATACAGCTATCAGCAAACATTTTGGAGAACAATTTACTAATCCCTTCACAGGAGTTACATGAATAATTACTAGTGATGCACTTCAGACTCCAGAGAATTTCAGCATCAAGCACATTCCTTTTGACCAGATAAGAAGACAATGTTACCTCGGCCATTAAAGTTTCTGTTTCACATAGTGCACACGATGTTGAAGGAGTATTTACACCAGATGAATTAGATGTTGATGTCTTTGGAAAAAGAGAACTCAGGGCATGAGACTGCTTTTTTGTTTTACCTTTCTTTCATGTGTGATTTCAGAGCAGATTCTTCCATTTTTGCGATATCGATCTCCTTCATGCATAATCGGCACTCGGCTCTGAACTTCTTTTCGGGCATCGATAAAATCCATTCTTTATAAGCTTGATTATCCATCCATTGGGGATTAAAATAGCACTTCCCAGGCATAACTAGCCTAAACTACATAACACAAATACGAAGCCGTGCCTTTGCGAATACGCTTTACAATAAAGTTTTGAAATGACGCAAACGTAAGGACAAGTGCGGATGGTAAAACGGCAAATTTATTGAAAACTTCAAGGTACATATTGTTACGAAATTCGAGAGTATTCCAGTTTCGATAAGAAAAAAGAAGATCTAAGAAAGATGATAAAGTGGAGTCTTGCCCCGAACGCATTGATTGTCTGCTGTGCTCCGCGCGCTTGGCAGACACCAAGACGCTAGGCCCGGTTAGAAATGGTGGCGTTAAAAACCACGTGAGAGAGCTCGGGAACAAAACAGAAAGAACGAGAAAGATCCGCGGGTGTTTTATAAAAAGGGCCGCCGGCAGTATTGGACAAATTCAAGGACCTATCAAGTTTTTCAAGGACCTAAGACGTTTTTCAAGCACTTTCAAGGACCTAAATTTAGCAAAAAAAAATTCAAGGACTTTCAAGGACTCTCAAGGACCGTGGGAACCCTGAATGTGTTATTAGAAAAGAAAGATGAAAAAATTCTTAAAAAAATTGGGAAAAGAGCCTAAACCACGCCTCCCATCTGTCCTCCCTTCATTTACCAATAGGAGTAAAAGTTCTAGTGGGGGGAATCTTTTGGGGGGTTAGGAGAAAAGCCTCTTTACTTTCTTTGAATAGTTGAGGGGTTAAATAGCCTTGGGGTCTTCCGTTGTGGTTGAAAATAGTTTTTATTTCATTCTCTTTCTTTAAAATGAGTTAGGATGGAAGACTTTCTTTCGAATTTTCTTATGTTTTTTATTATTATTTTTTCTTCTTAATTTTGGCAATAACAACTAATCAAAACATTGTAGGATAAATATATTTAATTAGTTAATTAAATATCAATTAAGCTAACAATAATTATGCAATCTTCTGTGAAAAATTTTATGTAGCACTTTTAAATACGGAGTTAAAAAATAGTAAAAATTTTAAACTTTGTAATTGAAATAATAATATTGTCATTAAATTTTTTTTAGCTTTATATAAGAGGTTAAAAATTGAAACAAGCAATATGAAATTTCTTTACTTAAATACCAGTCCTAAATTTCATAAAATTACTATAAATTTCAGAACAGTCACATGTGGGTCTAATACTTTCCTAATTAAACTTGCCACCTTCAATTGGCAATTTCATAAAATTACTATAAATTTCAGAACAGTCACATGTGGGTCTAATACTTTCCTAATTAAACTTGACACCGTTTTCTTCAACTACTTCAATAAAATTATCAACAATATTATTAAAGAGGATTTTTCTTGGATTATCACTAATAATCCACAGATTTTAGAATTTATTAAACATAATAAAATTAATTCTATTGCCACTTATGATTTCCAAGATCTTTTCAATAGCATTCCCCTTTCTAAACTAAAAGATGTTCTTTTGAATTATTACTATGTTTTAAAAAATTTTTAATTGCGATTTTGATTATTGGGAAATTTCAATTAATTTTTGTCTTTTCAATAATTATCTTTAAAATGGAAAAGATATTTTTTTTTCCTAATTGATGTAATACCTGAAGGATCTAATGTTTCATCTCTCTTAGCTAATTTTTTTTTTTGCACTAAAAAAAAGAAAAGAAATTGTACTATTTAAATTTGTTTTTAGATTTATTGATGATTTAATTATCTTCAATTTTCATGAATATACTCTTTTATTTAATAATATTTACCCCTAGGAATTGACCTCGCTTCGTAATCATAATGATAGCTTTCATTTTTTGGATTTGGGTATTATAAAAGAAGAAAATATCTGCTTTGTTGGTCTATTTTATGAAAGAAATTATTTTTATTTTAACGCAAATAAATTATTTGGAATTCTAATGTTCTTAAAAATATCTATTTTAATACCATTTTTAATCAAATGTGTAGAATTAAAAGATTATGTAGTAATGTTTAGTTATCCAAAAAACAAATAGACAAAATTTGATAAAAAAAAACAATGGTTACCCAAATAAAGTAATTAAATTCTATATAAAAACATTAAGTTAATTGTATGTTATTGTGAATAAATTTACTAAAAAACTTCCTCGTTAATTTATACAATTTTTACCGTGTGCAAATCCATTTCGGGCAAATCCTTGGCTGAAATTATGTGCATAACAGGCAATTCATATTTCCTTCTCTCTCTCTTTTCTGTTTTATTTACTTTTTTCTTAAAAAAAAGTTCATTTTCTAAAATTATTAATTGGCAATTTCTTTAAATTATCCGATATAATAACCGATATGTGATTTATATTTTAATTTCTTCACTAGCAAATGCTAACTATTTCTAAGCATCATATAATGTTACTCAGGTTATTATGTTCGTAAATATAGATTGCTAGTTTTAAATATGAATATTATATTTTCCCATTTCGTAAATTTTCCTAACTGTTCAATAATAATGAGTTTTTCTGAAAATACGTTTCATTTTCTTTACAGTGCTAACAGAGTCAAATGAACATATTTTATTTTAGTATTTTCAAATCTAATTTTTATTACTGTGCAGAGTCATGTATATTTTTGAAAAGGAAATTTTTTTTCCCTGTATAATATGTTTTATTCACGTTTTATTTTCCCATTTTCAAATCTCTGCCACTATTTAGCATTATGTGTTTATTCGAAAAGATACTTCTTGACTGTGTCAATAAATTTTATGATCCTTGTAGTACTTCCACATTTGCAAATTCTAATTATTTTTTAGTATTATGGTATTCTAAAGAAATGTTGCGTTCACAGTGTTTACTGATTTATAGTTCATATTTTAACTGTATATTTGCCAGTTTTTCTTATTTTTTAGCATCATACGTATTTTCCAAAAAACATTATTTTAGTAGAAGCAATAATAGGTTTAACATGTTATTCTTATAGTTGCAAACTTTCGCAGCTGTTATGCTTTGGTTTAATTGTAAAAAAGTTTTTTTTTCACGGTGCGACTAGATATAAATAAATTTTTTCGTTATATTTTTACTTTTGTTGTAATTTAATTTTCTGTAATGCATGTATGCTATATTTATTTTTGTCTAAAATTATATTTTAGTTCTTTATTTTAGTATAATTTTCTCCTTTTATTATGTTTTCGGTCTGAATTATTCACAGTTAATGAATCAGGATCGCTATTCTGTAAAAATAAGTAAAACCAAGATACAGTGAGCAGGTAGAAAATTTGTAATTCGTTTAAAGTAAACTCAAATTCTTTTTTCGCAGGTATTTAAATTTTTTTTATATGTTTCAAACTATGTCATACTTTTAAAAGTATATAATTTCAACTTTTTTTTACAAATGGAGTAATACACATCTAAAGGCGTGTTTAAAATTAGTTATTTCGTTGAAATGAATAATACGTGTGGGTTACGTTAGATATTTATACTATAATTATCTGTCATCATTAATACGTTTATTTAATGAACCTCATCGGAAAATATCTAGTATGGCAAGGGCCCAAAGCACACGCACACACAAAATATTAAAAAAATCCATTAATGTGCATGAAGAAACCATAACAAGAAACAAGAGAGAATCGGTTTTCCCTGTTTCTTTTCTTTTTAGACATGAACAGAGAAAACCGATAAGTTTTGGCAAGTTCCAAATATACATCATCTTCTTGGATGCCTCTTTACGTCAGTGTGAAATGCAACATTTACCCTTTCATATCATGCACCTGGATCATTGTTACAACTTGCAAAGACATTTGCGGAATATATGACAGAAACCGTTCACACAAAACATTTTTTAAGCCTCTCACTTTTCACATAGACAAAGCCAGAATGCGAAGTGCTTGTTGAAAGGGCCTTTAGGCTTTCAACTTGGCATTGATTAATAAATGTAGCCTAGTGCAATACCAGAAAATGCTGTTTCGGCAAGCAACCTAAAACCATATCTAATAATGCAGGTGAAATTCTATGGGCAGATGAAATTTGTTACCCTGTTTCCTTTATTTTATTTTGACAAGTTTCATTGTAGATACGATCTTTTGCTGAAATGCGGTTTGTCTGTTATCCAGTTTTCTAAAATTACCGCATTTACCCTTTCAGTGTTGTCGGTAACAAAGAAGTTTTGCTGAATACTTGTCAACAATACTTTACTACTTACACAAAACATTTTTTGAACCCCTCGCTCTTCTTGAAGGACATTCCAGAATGCTATTGATGTTGTTCACTGCGGTTTTTGTCTTTCAGTTAGGCATTGACTAACGAATGCAGCTAAGTATCATACTAGAAAGAACAGTTACAGTAAACGACTGAAGATCATATCCAAAAGTCAAAACTGCTGCACTGTTGCTTAGTCAACTGCTAAGACTGCAGTTGTCTCTCACAACAGTAAAACTCCATTACGGGCTCTCTATAAACAAATGTTTCAGAGAAGCCCAGGAGTTCATTCAAAAAGATCCGAAGAACGCAGAGTGCGTAAGAGACAGCAGACAGAAGCTCGCCGAAAATTACTAGGTCGAAAGCGCCTATTTCATAAAACAACAGGTGATGCGGCATACGGCGTCTATGCAGAGAGACCGGATTTGAATGATGAAGATTACTCATATAAAAAAGACAAATTCTTGGCTGAAATAAACATCGACGAACTAGGCATACCAGAAATCGAGAAAGACACTCGTGGTCAACAAAATTCTGCGCGATGGATGCTTGAGAGAAAGAAGCGCCTCACAGCTTCTAATTTTGGTGTCGTTTGTAATAAACTCCCCACAACGAAATGCGACACCATCATAAAGAAGCTTCTTTATTTCGATCTTAGCACTGAAGCAATGAGGTATGGGAAGAGACATGAAGTTGATGCAATAAATGCTTTGCAAAATCTGAACCACAATGTCTCCCCATGCGGTCTCTTCATTGATAAGGACTTACCATTTTTAGCTGCTTCGCCGGATGGTTTAGTAGGTAACGATGGTATAATCGAAGTAAAATGCCCGGCCAAATGTTACGATATCACTCCTGACGAAGGAATTTTATCACGAAAAGTAACATTTTGGAAGGTAGATAAAACTAAAAAAAATATCCTTGGAATCAATACAAACTACATTTTCTATTATCAAGTCCAAGGACAATTACACATTACTAGAAAAAGTTTTTGCCTTTTTGTTTTATGGACACCCAAAGGGATCAAAATAGAAAACATAAAACGAGATGACGAGTTTTGGGAAAATAAAATGGAACAAAAATTAAAGAATTTCTATTTCGACTGCCTGCTGCCAGAAATAATTGATCCTCGTTTTACAAGATCACTTCCTATAAGAAACCCACAGTACATAATTGCAGCTATTAATGAAAAGAATTCAAAAATCGCAGTATAATTTTCGTAATTTTAAATTTATAATTAATAATGCCACCATATATATATATATATATATATATATATATATATATATATATATATATATGACACAAAAGTCTAAACTTCTTATAGGAAAACAAAAAGGCAAAACTTTCTTCCAGTAATATATATATATATATATATACTAGCTGACCCGGCAAACGTTGTTTTGCCACATGAATTATTTCTATAGTATGAAAATATATCTTATTTATTGTAAGTGTGTGCGTATGTGGTATATGAGTGGAAGAGGCATGGAGCGCTATGAACGATGACGGAATGTGAAAATAACAACACACCAAATAATATTTTTTTTAATTTATTGTAACTTTTTTTTATAAATTATATATACAACGAATTCTGAAAATATTAGTCAACAATATTAATCTCTTAGTGCAATGGAGTATACAATATTTTTTGTCATTCCATCTTTAGCTAACACAATTAAACTGGGTGGTTTGCCCTCTCGAGAGCATGCCACGTATAATTGTCTGTGTGAAAAACATGGTGTGCTCAAATCTAAGACACAAACTGACATTGTTTGGCTTTGTCATTGCAAATGTCAGTCTTATATGGTAGTGAATGCGTTTAAATTGAATTGGCACATCTGTGGGTATCATAGGGATTCGTGGAAGTAATATACTTTCATCCCGGAATTTGTCATTTAAAATAATGACTTCGATGACGTTGTTCATAATTTTTTTAACGGCAAATCGCGTGCCGTTGCACAACCGTGGTGGGTTCAAATTACGAAGCAAAATAACTGGAGATCCAACTTTGAGTACTAAATTATGCGGTGATATGCCAGGTAAATCCAATGAGTTTAAAAGCTCTGTTGGAAAATTTGCAGCTTCAATGGGATCGCAAACTGCATCAACGGATTTATATGTCACCAAGTTACCTGGCAATAACTGTTGCATCTACAGATTCAATTCGTTGGTTCGTTCAATAAAGTTGCAGCAATGCCAGATGATGCAACGGCCAACGCGAAATAATTAATGTTTTGCCAGTTCCACCTGGTGCATCAGGAAAAAAAATCCACCTTGCCCTGCCGAAACTGCGAGCATAATGCGGTCATAAATGTTCCTTTGTTCCTCATTCATTAGTGGAACATTGCGAGTAACGATCGCTGCTATTTCTATCGTATTGCATTGAAGTTCACGATTCATGTCAGTTTAATAAATCAGATGCACTTCGATTTGGCAAAGGCATACCGAAATGACTGAGTGGCAAGTTGGCAATAATAATGCAAAGATCCCCAATAGCAATCAGTGCTTCATTGTACATGGCATCGCTGAATGTTATCGTTAGATCGTTGCAACGTGTGCGATGTTGATACCGTATATCATCAGTCATCGAATCTTTGTGATTATCCCATAACGTTTCTATACAGGCCGGGAAACATGTAGTTAATACTATAGCGAATAGTAGACGAATTTGCTTTGCAGTACAGTTCAATGCTGTTTCAGCAATCATACATTCCCACTGGTTGTCGTCTTCCAGCAAGATGAGTGCAAGGCATGCATCTTTATACGTTGGATGCTGATGTCCATCAACTTTACGTATATCTTGAAATGACAATGAGCCGGTGACATTAACCAACAACAGTCGAAAATAAAAGCACTCAGTCTGCCTTGAATTGACTGTAAATATTCTCCCCAAGGCGTTTGATTTGAATAAACCGGGACATGCATCAGCCGGTGTGCCTTGCGTGCGGGTTATCCATTTTTTTGAACCCGTGTGAATTAGGATGGTACTTCTGAGTAGAGTAATGTCTGTGCAACGGCACCAAAAGCATCCGTACGATTACCCAATTCAAAAAATTTGGCGAGTGTAGTTTTCGGTGGATTTGCAGCTCGGTCAATGGCTGTCTCGTTCGTGAAATATACGCTCTGACCGTTTTCAAGATGAACGGCTAAAATGACTAACGGTTGGATCCCGTTCATGAATTGGGAATCCAAAGATACGCCAAACAGCTTCATTGGAGCTGATGAACCGGCCTATTTGGTACAGCGTTATTTCGTCGTTGTTATTGGGTATACTATAGCCTACGTCACAGGTTGTGTTATTCCTACTAAATTTAACCCATGAACGGCATTTTCTGCGAGCCTAACTTCAAGCCACAAATAAACAAACGAAGTGTTTGATCGTTTAAATAGCTGCTCGCCAGATTTTATTGCATTATAAAGAAAAGTAATTGATATTCGATTTTTGATTAATAATTGATTTATGTGGATAGTGGCATTTATGTGGATAATGGCATAGAATTTAGCATTGCGTCATGGTAAATGTTATTCCTACTAAGTGAAAGTAGTTGTGTTTTTTTTATATTATACCCAATTCACTGGAAGAGCTGTCACATTGGTATTTTCAACTCGAAATACTGCTATATCACTGCCTTTATTCACATACTTGCAAATATATTTGATGCTCTTCTTTTAAGGGCGAGCATAAGTATTAGAGTTTAAAGTGAATTGTTGCAACGTGCGTGAATATTACTTTTTAATTGTTATGTTTCTATGTCTAGTTTGAATTGGAATATGATTAAATAAAGATATATTTAAAAAATACGTTAAATCTGTCCAAAAAATGAAAAAAAAATTAGTTATAAACCTATTCTCATACCTACTGAATATACATATAAAATTTCATCAAAATCGATCCAGCCGTTTAGGAGGAGTTTAACCACTAAAACTGTGACAAGAGATTTTTATATATATATATATATATATATATATACTTGCATATACATACATATACATACATGCATATACATACATTTTAATTTTCCCTTCCCTTTAGCAAGTGCTTCTTATCTCTCAGCATCCAGATTTTTATTTTGTATAGTAGTATTTCCGGATTTTATTAATAATGTTATATTTTCTTCACATTGCTGACAGTGCTAAATGTACATATATATATATTATTATTATTATTTTCAAATTTAATGTTTGCAACTGTACAGCATAATGTATATTCTTGAAAAGAAATTTTTTTTTCTTCACTATTATTTGTTTTAGTTACTCATATTTTATCTTCAAAATTTCCACATTTATTTAGCACCATGAGTTTGCCCGAAAAAATACTTGTGCTAGTTTACAGAATTGCCTAGTATCATGAGTTTTCTCAGTAAAATTTTGCTTTCACAGTGTCAACGATTGTATATTATAATTTTCCTTCTCGCAAATGCTCTATATTTCTCAGCAACACATGTTGTTGCTCAGATTTTTATTTCTTTTGTTTTATATACTAATGCTTGATTTAAACATGAATATTATATTTTAACATTTCTTAGAATTATTATTGCCTGTTCATCATAATGCCTATTTGCTTTATTTATTCTTGCCTGACTTTATATTTTAATTCTATATTTTAGTATTCTTTTCTTTTCTTTTGTTTTTTTGTCAGCGTTATTTGCAATTAGTGAATCAGAATTATTATTCTCTAAAATAAGTAGTTATAGCAATTAGACAGACTTGCTATTAAAGTCGTTACTTTATATGTATTCAAATAATCATCGCTAAAACTACATTTTAAATAAATCAATTTTTAATTTATGTCACCATTAATTTATTTTAATCCATTAAGACATACAATAAATTTAATAACATACAATGTATTCAGATTAATTTAATCATGAGACAATGGGGATAGGGGAGTATGTTGGTGATATTAGCGAGTTGCATTAAAATTTTTAGAAAAAAAATATAACACCAATTTTTAGTATTTTATTGCAAAATAGCTTTTATCTTTAAAAACTTTTTTAAAGAAAATTATATTAAAAATCTGTTGTTGAGAAGCACGTTTTTATATCTTGCAGGATATTTCGATGGCTATTTAAAATTGACAGGAAAATGTTCACTTTAAGAAAATAAATGTTTACTTCAACTTTTAACTACTACAAAATGCCCATAATTAGCATTGTATTATTTACTCTGCCAATTTTACCTTTAATTAACTTTTTGATATTACATTCCTTTTTTCCATGTGTGATAAAGTAAGAGTTGTGCTCTTGTTTTTAGCCCTCATTTTGTCACCATATGTAAACATAATAAATATATTGCAATTATACATTTCTTGTGACTCAAGTTATACTGTTTGTAATGCACATACACGTGTAAACTATTTATATTTGCTCTATTTTGTAATTTATATTTTTTATTTTTTCCTTTTCATGTTTTTATCTTGATTATACGGAAGTAAAAGATCAGGATGGTTATAAATAAAGATTTTTTATGCTTTTAATTAGAGAGTTTTTTTAATTGCATGCTTTGCCCACAAAATTGGAATTTTTTGTAATATTACAGTCATTTTCTCTATTTTTGATTTATTATTTATTTTTGTGTTTGCGAAGTTCTGACATATGTCTACAAACTTATCAGTGTTATAAGTAAGTTTATATTTTATTACGTAAATAAGAAATACATCAAAAAAGTAGTTCGAGAAAATTTTCTTCACTAAATTTAAACCCCCAAAATAACACAATGACCATTTTTTTTTTAAAAATATAGTGTCTCTTAGCTTTTATATGTATCTGTATGAACATGTGTGTGCTCATAGATACACAATTAAAATGAAAGTAAAGAATTCAAGATGTGATCAAAACAAAATTTTAAAACTGTAGAGAACAAAGTAGAATAACAGAAAAAAAAATCGAGGGGAAATATTTTTTTTTACTCGTTGATTATCAAACTACACGCTAACAGATGTTTCATCTGAATTCCATCTTTCTGAGGCTGAAGTAATATGGAACATGTGGTGAAAATTCACTTTAAAAAAGGAGAGTAAATAAATAATACTGAAATACAAAAATAAATAATACTCAAACAGAAATTTTAATAATTCAAATGGAGATTGAAATGTATGAAACAGAAAAGAATATAAAATTATTGAAACGGAAAAAAAATAATATTATTTTTGTGTAAAAATATTTTTTTTTAAATTTTCCTTTTCCTTTGCACAAACACAAAAATTACAAAGCAATATAAATAAATTATAAAATTTATTGAGAAATTATTACACTTATTTACAGAAAATAAAATTTTCCCGGATGTTCAAGTTTGAAAAAGATACATCAAAACAAAAATTTTCTTTGATGCAACATAAAAAGCGATTTTTCTTTTATCATATTTTATAATTAATTCTTATTTTTTTTTTATAACTTTTTATTATATTAGTATAAGTTTTAATAATTTTTTTAATTCTGTATTATGACTTAATAAATTGCCTACGTTTTAATAGCTTATGCATTTTTCAGAATTTTTATAATTATATTTCTTCATATATTTACAGCTCAATATAATTAGCAGTTCTAGCTCCGATTATTAAAACTAAGTTACTTTAATTAATCCCATTAATTCCACACACATTAATAAAAATTTATATTCTTCTTGGTGTTTTAATTTGAAACGAATTAATTGTAAGATATAAGTAATCCCCATTATCTTGTAAACACTTATTTACATACAAATAAATAGTTAGAATGTCTATTCTGGATATTTCACAACGAAACTAAGAATGGGTTTAAAAATAAAAGACCGCGTACCCAGAATCACTTTTCGAAACTAATGCTTATATTGTTCAGTTTTGCTAAGGAAGGATGGGATAGTTTAACTGACCCTCTATCATATATCACTGTCACTGTACCAATTCACTCCTCCCTCAAAGCGACGCCCCCAAAGTGTGACTATTACAACTCTGATTTTGCCAATTCCGGTTTTTTATCTGGGTATCGCGTCCTCTTAAGTAAATCTTCAAAGATCACAATAAAAAGTAATACAAATTTAATAGCAAATAATATTTATGTACACAAAAACACTACCAAAACTTTTTTTATCGTAAAATCAGACTTTTAAATAGCTTATATGTTTCTAACAACTTTAATACCACACGCAAAATATGATTTCTTGCTTAGAAACTCACAATGCCCAAGCAAACTCACAACATCAAGCACTTAGCTCAATTTTTTAGGGCACTATCTTTCAAAAGACAAGGCAGGAATGCTATGTAATTTTTACCCCAGTCATAAGACATGGACAGCAACTACGCTGGTACCTCTCTCGCTGTCTCTTTGTTCAAACTTCCACAACACTTAACGGGAGAAGTTTGATAGATTTATCATGCATACACACACCAGTTGGTTGCCATGGCCGAACTCTTCACACCCAGCTTTCTTCACTGGCAGTAACTGACTGTGCCACTGGAGCTCTTACAGAAACCATATTTTAAGTTTTTCAGGCTAACATAAACAAGTTTGTCAATCTTGAAGTAATTTGACTAACTAATAAAACAAGTATAAGTATTTAGAGGACAAGAGAGCAAAAAAGAACAGGAGCAAATTCTTCAGCAACCTCCTAACCTTAGACAGTAACTAAAATTTGATTAATGAAAAAAATATCAGCATAGCAAAATCTTTAGTCAGTGATTGCAATGATGTGATTCATGGCAAGACATGTGAAGAGCTTTACTGTTTATCATCATATAATTTTGCACAAACTAATCTAAAAGGGCCCTTTTGAAATAATTGAAATTTCCCCGAACAAAATAGAATACTTTTTTTTTTACAGCATCTATGAAGTAAACTTCAAGTGAAGAAAATTTCCTTGCCAAAGCCTAACTATACTCGTAATAATTTTATAAAGGGTTCATACTTTTAAATAAACAATTTATGACACTTTTCATGATTAAACAATGGATCTTGTAACATGAAATACATTAATTTTATTTATTCACACAACAACATATCAATGCATTTTTATTTAATTTTTTTTCTTTTAAATCCAAATTTTTGTAATTACTTCTATCTTTTTAATATACTATATAATGAGAAATTTAATATGCAAAGATGACTGCGGACTAAATAATGTGCAATTTTAAAATTATTAGGAAAGTTGCATAATACAATACATTTATAAAAACAAACCAAGCTTCAGGTCCAAGTCCTTTTCATAACTATAAAATATATATCTTTCCTTAAGTAACAAAATTTAGTAATTTTAAACATTATCACAAAAGATTATTTTTTTAAGCAAGTAGTCATTTATAATGATATGTATATTTTCTGTTTGGATAATTTCAATCAGTCTTTATTAAAACTTGATTTATTCTCAGAATGCTTACCTCAAAAGATTCCACTGAGCATGAGCAGTGACCTCTAACTCTATAGGAGAATCATCGGTTTTTGGTGCAGTGGAGGATGGTCTTGGTTCCATAACATACTCTGTTAAAATCCCCATCCAATTGATAATGAAGAGGGAATCCATAGCTGGTTTATCTGAATAATGGAAGAAAAAAAAACATTATGCAAAAAATCATTTCTAAAAAATTAAATAAAAATTTTTAACTTCAGAAAAACTAAAAGACTTTAAACGGTTATGGTTAGCAGTATTCCATTTTCGTATACAGCTTTCCCTGGTAGCATTTTTTAAAACTCAAGTATCTAACTATAACTCAACATTCTCATAATAAGTTCAAGTTCATAACTTATAAATGCTGAGAGTCAAGTACATGAGTTGCAGCATATTCTTCACTAGATTATTACCCTATTTTGCAACCCTTCAACCAGTTAAGCATGTTTGGCATGTTTACAGATTGGATCAAATCTATTGCAGTGCATGACATGGTGTGTAAAATAAGAAATTACCTATGGTTATCAAAACTTGAAATTCCAATAAAATACTATAAGAATATTATCGGGTGATATGTTTCCCTCATATTACTAATAGAACTGCTATATTGGGGGAGGTGGGAGATCGTTGCCTAAGATCATCTATTTTTAATTATAAACTATTCCTCATTATATTTACTTCATCTTCGGTAAAAAAAGAAACAGTCCTATAAATATATGTCGACATTCTCTTGATTTTGGTCATTCAAGGTGGCATACACATATAATTTCTTTATTTTAATTCAACTCCATTTTGAGGATTTTAAAGCTGCGACAATAGAAGTTATATTTTTGCATGATGAAAAATGGTATGATACCACAATTAGAAGCTGAATTAAACAATGAGATTTAAAAATTTTTTTTATTCTTGACTTTGTTTTAAAAAAAGAAAGAAGAAAAAAAGAGATTATTTTGTGTTTACTAGCGTATTATATTTGTAGTTTGCAGTTGACAAAAATTATTATCTCTTTCAAATTGAGTTGCATTCATTTCAGATATAGTCAATGATGTTACAACCTGGTTGCTTTCAGACACAGAAAATTTATTTTATTCCTGGTCATTTTCACAATAGAAAAACTGCACCTCGCGTACAATACAAATAGGTAGAAGATTAATATTATTTGCTTTACCAGCATCTTAAAGTTAAGTTAGCTGCTACATGTAAGCAAAAAAAAAATTTTTTTCTTCTTTTTTTATGTTGACAGCACAAAATCGACATATTTTTGAACTTAAAAGATTACTTGAAATTCTTAAAGTACATAATTGAAATAACTTTTACAAAACACTTTTATTTGATACTCATTTCTTCAAGGTGTGATAGACCAACTAAATAATCACAGACAAAAAATAAAAGTATAAAATTCTTATGGCAAACAATGGCAAAGATGAAATCTTATGTTACAGATAGTGCAAGAATGAAAGATAAAATACGGATTACCAGTCCCAGTTGGTTGAACCCCTAAGTATCTCAATCGCTACTACATATCACTACTAAAAATAGGGTTTAACCAATCCTAGTTGGTTGAAGTCTTAAGTCAATATTTACAATTAATGTTCTTGCTAAGCTGTACATGTGTGCCTCAGCTTACAAGATTTTGAAAGATTGCTCTGAAACTTTCACAAACAGAATAAAAAAATATTTTTAACGATGATGCAATCTTATTTAGAATGCCTACAAATTGTTTGGCTACTAAAAAATATTTTCTTACAATAGACTGCATTTTCAGATGCTTTTAGGTTTAATCTCTAGCAAAAGTGCTCTCTGCTGTAAAATTTAATTTAACAATTAAATTTAAAAATGAATAAATTTACTGGTTATAAATGCTTAATCGAACTTCAAGTTTGTCAAGGAAATATTAGTTTTCTTAATTGGTTGAATTAAATGAATATGTATGACAAATTTTAGTCATTTTTATTATTAAATGGAAGAAAAAAAAACTTAAATTTGTTGGAAAAAGTTCAGTACACAACTATCTGTCACCCGTTTAGCTTGATTCTATCAATGGCTCTTAACCTTAAATTTGCATTACTTATGTTACTGCTTTATCAACATACAAAGTTTGGGCTATTAACAACTAGGATAGGTAATAAAATTCTACCAAGGATATATCCTTCATTGTTGCTTTATTTACAACAACGTGAAATACAAAAGATAAACTAATAAACAAAAACAAATAAAAATAAAATAAGAATTCTCATAACAGAATATTGCACTTACCTCTCTTATCACGTGTTAAACTAGGACTACCGACCAGCCAAGCACGTGGTGGTGCAAATGCAGAAGACACACACATAATTTCTGAAGACAGAGAATTTCTTTTGTAAGTTTTTTCTTTCCCGGGACTTTTAGGAGCGGCTCCTCCGGCCAGAGGAAATGTAATGACTTGCTTTAACTGTGCCAAAGGTTGGATAGTCGTAGGGTGAGGATAAGGGGGCAATCTTGAGTTACCCATACGGCTCATTACGCCAGTCTGATAAGCCATGCTTGGATGAGTATCATAAGCTCTAGCCAAATTACTCGCTAAAAAACATAAGATAATTTACCAAATAATGCCATTAAAAATATATAATAATACCACTTATTATAAGCTTATTAAAACATTGTATAATAAGCTTAGAAAAAATCACAAGGGCTGTTATCCTCAGCGATTCTAGAGCACCTAGCCAAATTACTTGCTAAAAAATAAAGGATAATTTACCAAATAATGCCATTAAAAATTTATAATAATACCACTTACTATAAGCTTATTAAAACTTTTTATAATACAATTAGAAAAAAATCACAAGGGGTGTTATCTTCAGTGATTCTAGAGCAACTCTGTTGGCTATCGTTTCTGATAATAATCCCACAACACAGTACATATTGGATTGTACTTATCATCTTAAAGACCTGGCATCACTTGAGAATATTATAGTACTTTTAGGCGTTAGTGGGTTCCTGCCCACTGTGGAGTTCCAGGCAATGAAAAAGCTGACATCCTGGCTAAAAAGGGTGCTCTAATTATGCAAAAAATTTCTCGTCATATGCGTTTCAGTACTATTAAAAATCTCTTTAAAATATCTATTAAAGCCCATGCTCAGGAAGATATCTATAACCCTATTTCTCAAAAGTCCATAGGATGGACTATGACATGAATAAACAGCTGAACTTGTGCATTCAGCTAATTAACGGATTTGAGCACTCTTATCTTAAGATTTTAGTAAAATACTATCATTTTTAACTATTTTAATGACATAATTTGAAATCTAAGTAAATCTGCAGTTATTGTCTATTTGTAGTCTAATTCTAAAATAAATCTGTAGTTGCTGAAAAGTATAAATCAAATTTTAGACTTAAGTGGCATTTCTGTTACCATCTTTCATGTTGCTATAAATAATTTCAAATTTCAATAAAAATGCATATTTGTCAAGTGTAGTAAGAAATTGAAATTCAATGAAAAACAAAAAATGCCAGTTTTGAAAAATGGCTGCAGATTATAATTTGATAAGATAATGTCATTTATATACAAGAATAATAAAAAATAAAATAAATATGCTAAAAATAAACCATATTGGGGAAAAAAGTATTGAAAATTATTTTTAATTATTTCTCTCTTTGAATGATGTAATATAAAATTGGCTGGAGAAAATACAAAAGTGTTTTAAAGGAAATTTTTAAAGAGAAATTAAAAAAGTGAATTTACAAGAAAATGTGGAATTTTAGCATTCTTCAAGCATACAGATTCAATAGGATAAAAAATCGATAATAATTGCCGAAACATTTTTTAATTTGTATTCATTCAAAAAAAAATCCTTCTTTAAAAACTCTATGACTAATATCTTTGTTTACATTTTTAAAAATTGTCAACAACTAATACCCATAAGTCCAATCTTGAATATGAGTTTTATGTTACATTTTATAACCCGTATTGAACAGCCGACCCAATTCTGAGTTTACGACTAATAATATTAAACTTCCTAGCCTTGTAATTTTGAACCAAATCCAGAAAACAAGGGAACTCCTGGATTAAGTAGCGAGACTTCACAGAGGAACTTTTGATGGAACTAACCGCGTTTGCGCTACATGGAAACGAAAGCAAGGGAATTCTAACCCATGATCCGTCTATCACTGAGGGTATATTTATGTCAGCATTGTGGTCTGTGCGAGCAGGGAGAAGAATTTGAATATTAAATATGAGTTTAAGGTCTATGTAGTTATGCATTTAATGATATCATATATACATGCGAAAATAAAAACTTAAGGCTCACCTACGTAAACTTTAACATGCTGACCGTTGGTCGAAATTTTCTCTGAAATTTCAAATGTAAGCTTTTCTTATTAAAAAACCAGCTTTCCCCATATTATTCCATGAAAATGTAGTGCCCACAGAGAAATTTCAGATTAATTTTACCAGGAACTCAACAATTAGAGGATAAACAATCATAACGAAAACATTATCTAATTAACAAATAAAAATAATAGAGTTACTAAGAAAAACCAAAATAATTAATAAAACAAATTCTGAAAATTAAAATTATTTATCCCACGATTTTAAATTAATAACAAAACACTAATAATACCAGAAGAGCTAGGGCTGCCAGAAAGTACAGGACTGTTTCTTCCAGTTGAAGGAGATTGTTGAATTTCCTCTAAACCGGCACTTCGGTGAAATCTACTTAATCTATTTACAACTCTTGGGGAAGTATGTGTTCTGACTGTAATTGGTCCTGTTTAAGAAACAATTTAAATGAGAAAAAAAAGGTGAACATTCTTGGGTAAAAAAAGTTGAAGGTTAGCAAAGACAGTTATTTACCGCCGTATGGAGTAATTGGAAAAATGTGAGTAGTACCCCTCATAGTGCTTACGGAGATCCAGCGACTATCTAAGGAAAAGGCAACATCTTGGACCTATGGGAATATAGTAAGAATTATAATTAAGTATCTATTTATGATATATAGCTTAAATATAACGAAATAAAACGCTTTACATAAAAGTAGCTTAGTGATGAATGATAATATGATCTCTCACAGTAAATTTGCACATTGCTGAAAGATTAATTTAGTGCTATTTATATAAATTTTTGCCAGATTTTAACAATAAGTTTGATGTTCAACAGAAATAAATGAACAAACAAAACAATTTTAGCTAGAAATGGAAAATTTAATCCCATAGACTATTTTCCCTAATTTAACATTATGTAATAATCTTGATTGTTTTATTACATTTTGTCTAGCAAAGTTTTTCATCTAAAACTTTAAATGTAGAGTGATGCAAAACAAAACGTTCAATATAACTTTTGATCTGAAGATCAGGATTTTACATTATCAATTTCAACCTAAAGATATGTTAAGTAATCAATAAAAACTGACAAATTAATTACCATTTGCATCAAACAAGCCATTTTAATATGTAAAAAAAAATTGTTCGGAAATAAATTGACTACAAATTGACTTTCCAAAACAGAGAATTACAGAAATTTAAAAAATATGAACTTAATAATGTGGTACAAGTCAAGAGTTCAATAACAGTTGTATTACATGCAGAGTTGACTTCTTTGGCAGCATTGCAAGAAACTGAGCAAATATATAGCTTTAAATACACAGTTCTTAAGTGTGATCTTTCATAGGCTATTTCCTTAAATGAAATAATGTTTTTTTAAACTAATAACTGTTTTGATTTATACCCAACACTCTATGCCAACAATGAAAATGGTGCAAAATGTCAATGTCAAAAAATGCTAGTTTCTTAAAAAGGAAAGCATTTGTGATTCAATTTAATGTTTGACATGATTATCTAACGCTGTTTTGCTTAGGTTAATAAATATATGTTTAAAATTTTATCCTTTTTTAACATAGTATGCATTATGCCTTTTAAATTTATTCTACATTTGCAAGAATTCCATTTTTCCAACAAATAAAAAGTTATAACTTTAGATTTTAAATTACCAATAGAGGAGAAGCATAATTTGCTTGGAAAATTTTCTCCTGCTATATCTCCTGGTCGGAAAAAGCAATTTCTTTCCCATCTAATTATGTTCTTCACTGTTTCAAGAATCATAATCCAAAAAATTAAAACGAAATTCGTCATAGTTTCATTGTAAACATTAATAATGTTGAAGCGCGCTTCAATAGGTTTAACCAAAGATTGTATTTGCCAAAGTTTCTAAAAAAAAAAAACGCATTACATTTATTATTTTAAGATTTTGAATACTTGAATTATTTATGTATTCTTCTATTGTTCATTATGAAAAAAATAAATGAGAAGACTAGCATTAAACCCCACTTTTTTTCAAAAAAAAATTTTTTTTATATAAAAATATTAATTGTCGGGGGGGGGGATATGAATCTATGACCCTCCCCAGGAAAAATTTCCGGATCCGCCCCTGTATAGCGCCCTTTTTAAATAAATTAAAACTTCAGTATAATGTTGAATGAAAATTACTTTAGATGTTGTTTCACCTCGATGCAGAGTATAGAGGTGGTGCACTGCACCCATAGCTGAGCTAGCAGGATGTGGAAATATTCTGAAAACGTGAAAGCTGTGGCCTAATCGACAAGACGTGAATAAAAGCATGCCGCTTGGGTCAAACTCTAAAGCAGCAACTGGTTCATTAGCATGGGCAGGAAAATGGGCAATGATGCCATCTCCCTCACTGTCTTCATCAATATTAACCTTAAAAAGATAAACAATATTCAATTATTGTTGATAATTAAACAATAATTTGATCTTTCAAAAAATTACATCAATGAACATATTATTTAAAAAAATAACACAGATAGCTCTTTAAAAAAAAAGTTTGCACTAAATTTGTCCCCTACTACCGTCACATTCATATTTCGTATTATAAGAAATAATACTAATAATAGTAAACGGACATTTAAATCTATTCATGAAAACTATTCCCTAGTTAACTCCAAACTGATAATTGAATAAATATAAATAGATTTACTATCTGAAGTAGCATAAATATTAAAATAATAATAGAACAAGCCTATACTAAAATAATAACTAAGTTAGATTCCTTTTCAGGTTAAACATAAAAATAAATTATTTCCAAGAAATAAATTGAAATTATTATAATAATTGAATTCTGAATGTTAAAAAGGAAAGTAAATAAATTCTTTATTTTAAAATTAATTTTATCTTAGAAAAAAAATTCATTTTAACTTTCAAATAAAAAACGCTTTCATTTGAAAATAGTGTTCAATATCTCAGAAATATAGCGCCAATTTGGCATCTTTGTCTTAGCATCCTTGCCACCGTTCCTTGTAACCATAACAGTTGAAAATTGGTTGTTGATTTTATAGCTGGAGCATGCTCGTAGCACCAATGAAAATAAAATTTGTAATACAGTCCATTAGTTATTTTATTCATTTGTTATCAAACGAACCAGCGTAGAATTCAAACCAATTGGTATCGAACAAATAGTAATCAGTTATTATTCTCTATCTCTATTGACCATCTGCCTTTAAAATTACTCTTAATCGCTTCCCTGATTATCCCGAATTACCTGGGGCATTGCAAATATTTATTATCCCGAGAAAATTCAGGTGTAGCAGAATTTGTCGGTACGTTTTGCTTTATTACATTTTTACTTAGTCGGAAGCAAAAAAAAAAAAAATTAATAATAAACTGCTGCGACTGGAAGTTTGCAAAGTTTTGCTGTTGGATTGTAGGACTGTATAAGTGTTTTGTGCGATTGCATATAATGGTTGCTGAATTTACATAGAAAAAAAAGAGAATAAAAAAATGGCGTATCACTTTACTTGTATTTGGATACTATCACTTTGTGGTGTCCCTTGTTTTAAAAACTATCAGATGATGACTAATCTTTAAATTTTTTCATTTTCCCCAGATAACTTGGGATAGGTAAATTATATGTTTTTCACACACAAAAAAATTTAAAATTTCAACTTGTGTATTATGTTTTGTTTTAGTTCTCTGCATTTATTAATGAAATAAAAAAAAATGTGTTGATTTTTTTTTGTTGCATTCTTTTTTTAAAAAAATTGGTAAGGGAAACAGTTAACAATTCACTACCAAAGCTTTATTTATTTATTTTTTTAAATGTAAGTTTTTTAAGCTTACAGTAAAACAAATTATAGTAATTATTTGCTGAAGGAAACGAAATTAAATGGAGCTAAAACTTTGATGTTCTCTGAGTTCACAGTAAAAGAAATTTGCTGAAGGAAACGAAATTAAATGGAGCTAAAACTTTGATGTTCTCTAAGTTCACAGTAAAACAAATTTGCTGAAGGAAACGAAATTAAACGGAGCTAAAACTTTGATGTTCTCCAAATTCACAGTAAAACTAATTATGGTAATTATTTGCTGAAGGAAGCGAAATTAAATGGAGCTAAAACTTTGATGTGGTACATAAGTTATTGAAAATATTTTAATTGATATGATATCCCCTAAAAATAAATACTTTAACAAACTTGAAATTGCCCCGATGTGATCGGAACAAAACATCTTTTTTTTTCTAATGACTTTGACCATTGTGCTCATAGCATGTGATTATAACCGGATAGTAATTAAATATAACATTGCTATCTGTAGCTAAAAGATAACTGGCAGCATAAACAAGGTAATGGAATTTTTTTAACAATAAGCTAACTCAACATAAAGAAAATTATTTCTCAGCTTACTTCACCATTAACAGCAAGAGTATCTAGAATAGTAACAATTCCAGGTTGACTATCTTTTGAATTTTTTGGATCATTTTTCACAGTAGATGATTTACTTCCAAGCTTTGGACCACCAAGGCTACTTGCTACTGTTTCTCCAAACATAGTTAAACCTTTGGTAATTGTCTAAAATTTCCAGCACATGGGGAAAAAATAGATACAAATAAAAAATCATGGATGTTAATTTCATGTATTAATTAATCTAAGCATGTATTAATAAAGCAGCAGAAACGTAACAGCTTTAAATTTCAAATCACTTTAGCATGTAAAAGAATTCAATGTAATTTGTTAATCCAATGGCACTAAATACATTTTAAAAAATAAGCATACAAATGAAAAGTATACAAGTAAAAAAGTATTTTCTAAACATAACAATAAGTGATAAGAGAAAATGCTAAAGAAATGATTTATAAACTTCATATGAAATGCTATTTATCATTATAAATAATAAATATAATAATTAATAACCTTTTAAATTATTAGTTTTTATGTATAATACTTTAGCAAAATGTAAGTAAAGTTTTGCTTTTGCTAATGCATTAAGTGCTAGCTCATAATACAGCTTTGCATTATTAAAGTACTTGAGATAATAAAAATAAAACATCATTAAATTTAAAAAAATAAGTTATTTTCAAACTTAAAATGGTATCACCCTTACTTTTCCTACAGTAGTCATGCAATCATGTAGATTATAGCCACTTAATATTTTAAAACAATAAAATAATGTTTAATAAAATAATTGCATACAAAATTTGAAAAGAATTTAAACATTTCTATAATCTATGAATTTTAAGAAACATGTTTACAATTAGAAACATGATAAAAATATTACTATCCATCATATAGAAAAGTCAACACTTTTTGAATTAGTTTTTCCAATTTCCAAATTTCTAAGTAAATATTTTAATGTATGTTTAACAGTTTCATAAATTTCACATGAATATAATTATCACATAATATAAATTTTACATTATCAATTTAACATTATTTTCCACACCACTACATGCAAATGATTAAAAAATTCATAAAAAACCGTCACTCTGTTCTCTGTCGTAGTGAGGTTTCTAAAATATAGGCTAAATTACCAAATATTCTGAAAACTTTTGTTTTTAATTGTCTTCAACTCTATTGTTACAAAAACGCAGTCCCAGGAACATTAAGTATAATATAAATGACGATTTAAGCAAAACTGATTGACATTATTTCTGACCACATATTACAACTATACTTGCTTTTTTTTCTTACAAAAATAAAAGCTTACTGATAATGAAAGCTTTTTGATAAAGATAGAATGACTACCTTGGCAGCATGGATAATTGTTGCAGCATAGGATTGCACACCATCTCCAGCCATTCCACCTCCACTCTGATGAACTGACACCAGCTATAATTTTAAAGTTAATTTTTTAAACAACATACTAAACATAAACAAAACAAAAAATTTAATATCACTATTTTTATTTTAAATCACAGAAAAAGACAATAGCATGTAACATATGAGTGATATAATGAATGAAATAACTTCAAAATTGCAATTTTTTTAGGATAAAGTAAACATATTTAATACAGTCATATATCACATCATCGTACTTAACATATCCTCACATAAAATTACATTGTAAAATAATTTTTAAGAAATTTTCAATCCAATAATAGATAATTTGATAACTTCAAAGAAATCTCAACCTAACTTATAGCTAACGCCAATAACTGACATAGTTTATTTAATTCTTATATGCAATTATGACATTGGATTTCAATTTGATAGATAATTTGATCGAAATTTTCAACCAAACTGATAGCTAATTTCTATAACTGACATGGCTTAGTTAATTCTTATAAGCAATTATGACATTGGATTTTAATTTTACAGATACATCAAATTAAAAAAAAAAAAAAGAGGAAAAAGTCTATTCAAATAAGTAACAAGAGATATATTAAATATTTGATGCTTGATTCCAATGATCAAAAGTAAATGAAAGAAGGAACTTAGAAATTAAGCACACAAAAAAAAAAGCTTTAAAACTTTTTGTTTAAAAAAAATAACATTTACGAAGGAAGAAGAGCATTAAAATAAAATTGTTTTCCTCAACATTTCCTTACATATTTGAATAAACAGATAATATGTACGCAATAAATTTCTTCACTGTACATTAAATTGAGAAATAACTAAAATTATAAGTCTGTGAGTTGAAAAGACTAATTTTTAAAAGAGTAAATACTAAGAAGATTTTTAATCAAATTGCATTTTGACTACCAGTATTTTTTTCTTTTAAATGTTTAAAATTACACACATAAGCTAATTATTATCTTGCCTTTTTGTTTGCAAATGCAACCCATCTTGTTCCTAAAGCAACAGGGTTAACAGCAAATCCTGGAGTTGTATAACAGCCTAAAATGTATTTTAAAAAAATAATAAATAAAAATCAAATCTTAAATGCATTTATAACTTTTTTTAAAAAAAAAAAAAAGTTTAAATATAAATTTCAAAATTACACAAAAATTACTAATAACTAGAAATAATAGTATTTAAAAATTCTTAAAACTTAAAAACTACAATTGCTATTCCTGTTTATTTTAAAAAAGTGCTTTCCAATCTTTTCCTCTTACATACCCTTTAAGCATGTTCTTCCCACCCTATCTTGGGTCATTTTTGTTTCTTAAATGGGCCATCCAAAATTGATGTCCCACTTTTTTTTCTCAATATCTTTGATCCCTCTCCTACTCTTAGCCAATAAATGCCACACTTCAGCATGTCCCTTAAATGACACATTATATTACATAAAAATATACTTACAGTAAACAAACCACAACCTTATGTGAATTATCTCTTTACCATTTTATTTTTAAACTGCTTTAATGACATTTGTGAGTGTAACAGAACAAATGATGATTGTGAGTTTACTTTAAAAAACATGAAAATTGCAAAAATAAATAACATAAAAATATTTAATCCAATGACTTTAAATATTTTTATTCCAATAAAATGTGTTTTTATTCCAATAAAATGTATTTTTATTCAAATAAAATGTGCTTTTATTCCAATAATATGTGTCTTGTTATTACACTTCTCGTCACCCTTTAAGTGTGACATCATTTATAGACAATCCTTGTGTTTTTTTGCTTGTTTATAAACTATTATTTGACAACATAACTATTAAAAAGGTGAGTTTTAAAAGTACCTCTTTATTGGGTTGGCAAAGGTAGTGTATGATAACATTTAGGACTTCGATAGAACTTTTCCTTATAATATAAAGCAATAAAGTTATGAAGTTAACAATTTTGGATAGATTATTTAACATTGTTTTTAAATACATAAAAATTTATTTCAACTATTGCTTAAAATATATAATGAGTGTATTATACAAAAATATTCCTTATAAATTACACAAAAACAATGATATTCTTCTAAACAACATAACAATATTGAAAAAATCATAATTTTTTACTTAAACTATTCATTCCTAGAAAAAAGTATTAAAGATAAGAACTTGTGTACTTGCAAAAAAATTATATAAGATTTCTAAAAATATAGGTAATTTTGATTGGACAAAATATTTACAGTAAATAATAAATCCAGCTTGCATAGTTATTAATGTTCCATTAGTTGCATACTAGAATACTTAATGACCCTCTGCCCCTCCCCTAACAAAAAAGTATTTAAAAAAAAGAGCAGGATATACCAAAGGTCATTATAAAAAAAAATGAGTTTGAAATGCGTCAGATAATTGACATCGGATTTATTGTTCTACAGCATAAGAGCTGGATGGGGATGAAATGTATCGATCTCAAGATAAAACAAGACTTAAAATTAATGATGATAATTAGAAGCCAGAATACTTTGAAACTAACACAATAATTGAATATATATGATGTTAATAAATATAAACAAAATACTTTTTTTTTTATTCCATTACAAGATCATAATATTAACACTTACTAGTGATTTGAATAGTCTCCTTTAGTGTATATGCATCAAAAACTACTACTTTGTTTTGAAAAACAACAGCAATGACTCTAAAAATTGCATAAAATATGAAAACTAATTAGGAAAAAAAAACTCTTAACAATTTACTGTAACAATTAAATAGAAAATACAATTTGTATTAGTACTTACTTGTAATTTATGCTTACAAATATGCCAAGGAAGAACTATTTTATAACCATAATTAAACTGGTTTAATAACTAATGAATTTACTATTTTATAAACATTAAAAACTTAAAGAGACAATTAGTGGAGTGCAAGACTATAAAAACATTCCACTTCAAAATTTAGACTTTAAAGCAACATTAATCCATATGCGAAGAAAAGCTTTTAAAAATTGCAAAATAATCAGCATAATTTTCAATTATGAGTGAATTGTTTAAAAGAAACATTAAAACACAAAAATGATCAAAAAAATTTAAAACAGACAATTATATTTTAAGAACAAGTGCTTTATTTGATTTCAGATTTTGTATTTGATTAGTTAAAAATTTTATTTGCTGTAAATTTTTTTTTCTCTTTGATTTCTTAAACTAATGTTGGAACAAAATTTGTGGTCTGTGAAAGGTTAAAATTTTCAATTTATACAAAGAAAACTATAAAATAAAAGTTTAACATAGGAAACGATTTTATACTTAAGAAAGGAGGGACAGAAAAGAAATTTTTAAAAATTACCTTTTAGAACATTTTACATCCGCTATTTGACTTGAAAATTTAATACAATCAACTCTGTCTCCAGATTTTAATGAGATAAAATTAAGAGAGCAAAATTGCTCTCCAGCGCTGGAAAAAAAGAAAATAAAAATATACATTTCAATAAATAATGCTACCATAAGCTGCTCAACAATATTTTTAATATATAACAAATAACTCAAATTTTCATCAAAAAAATCCAGTCAACAACTTTACAATTTAACACTTTTTATTTTATTAATAAATAAAAATGTGAAGCTGAACAAATACAACAAGAAACCCTGAAAAAGTGAATGAAGCAATAAAAAGAAATTATTAATGGATTTTTACCTAGTGCTATCACATATGGCAACCAAAGGACGATTAGCAACAAAACGATCCTTTAAAGATGGAGCTAAAATGAATTTACAGTCAATTTTAAATTTTCACTATACGAAACACAACTAAAACCATAAAGCAATATTCATTGCATTTAGAAAAAGATTATTAAATAACAGAGTATTAAATAATATAATCAAACCAAATCTAAATAATTATTTTATATTATAAAAACAAATATAAATAAAACATTTGCTGAAAATCAAAATTTAAAAACTACTTTTAGCATCATATTAAAAGAAAAAAGGGATGAAAATTTCCTGTATTAAAGAAAAATAATTTAACTCAATTATTTCCTTGGATTTTTTACATGAAATACTAATAAATATATGCTGATTTTTCCATGCTTAAGAAATCTATAGTAATTTGAAAACATCTAAGTTTATGAAAACTCATGTAAAATAAATCTTCAATAAAAAATTTTCTAAAAAAAACTCATGGTAAGTCATTACAGAATTGTTTTTTTAAAAAAAAATCAGTTCATTATTATAATCATAAATCAATTATTTCTTAATTACACCAAATACAAAATATAGGCAAAAATTTTTTTTTTAAGAATTTAAATTTACAAACCAGATTCTGGTGAAGACAAGAGTTTTAAAAATTTAACTGGTCCTTCACGCCAAGAAAGAACTTCCTGTGCTTCTCCGCTGGCCTAATTAACAGAATAAAAATTAGAAACTTAACATCTAATATAATTAATTAATAACGTTCAGCTATTAACTTTATAACTGTTAGAATAGGTTTTTTTTTAAAGTTAACTTCAACTGTTTTATCAATTTAAATGAAAAGATTGAGAAAGTAGAGCTTTTTCTCAATTCACCCACTTATGAAAAATATGCTCAATCTAACAAACATGATATTTTTTTTATACAAAATACACAAATACAAAAGCATTGAAGCACAAAAGTAACAAGGAAGAGCAATTGTGAAAATGACTGAAGTCATTGCCTTAAAAGTTAGAGTTGCCAAAAAGTGATGTACATTTACGGAGGTGGTATTGATGAATTTGATCTGCTAGACAACAAAGATGGCAGCCAGGGTTCAAAAATATTCTAATATGGTGGAGATGCTCTGGTGGTGATAGAATGTGGTGGAGATAAAAATAGTCCGAACATCTTGCAGTGAGATAATCGAGTATAAGTGAAAGCAAAGTAATCAAGCATAATAGATATTTTGCTACCACTTTATCTAAAAGAGGTAGAACTTCTAAATCGGCATCAACGGAATATTGCTCCGTATGATAACCCTAATGCAAATTTCTCATTAGTTCACTAGATCAACTTTTCAAAAATGACCCCTTTAACTTAAATCGCATGAATGTTATAACATTTAAAGACTCTTCTAGAAAATTGATAAAAAAACATTAAACGACTGACATACTAATCCACAAAAACTGCTTTATATAACACAATGAACATTTAAGTATGTTATATCATACAAAATACTAAGTACCACTATAACCGAAGAAAATTACTCAAAATTACAAATTATTTGTTGTTGTGGGCCATTAAGTCAACGAGTGCGATCGTTCTTGTTTTCCAGTGGCACCATCTATGACCAAGATTTTAACTTCTGCCACACCCATACGTCCCACCCGTTTATAGAGAAGATCCCTTCATACATCCACAGATCATAATTTTTAACTGAACCAGAGAGCAATCAATCTTCAATTCAATACCCCAAAGGTATAATTTGTTTTGGGAACATGGAGGACTTTGTGACCTGGAAGATTTAATGTGCACAAGTCACCATCTTGTACACGAGGAATCATCAGCTGGCTGGATTTGAACATGATGAACACGAGTCCAGTGCCCTGACAAGCAGGCTATTCCAGCCCATTTATTTATCATAAGCAAAAAAGAGTCAATTGGATACTGATACCCTTTATAAGATCGCATGAAGTATACTCTTTCCCAATTTTATTAAAATTTCAATGTCTATTACAAGCTATTTTAATGATTTATTGGGCCTTCTGCTGATAACTTCCGAAAATATAAAATAAGAAAAAGAATATATACACCAATGAGGATTTTGTTGACATAAATGTGATCAATAGAAAAGATTAGCGTGGGATCAGAAGAGAGGCTATTTTCTCGAGTGTTTTATGTGTTCATTCACTTGCCCATTTATCATCCAATCTATTTGTAGTCATAGAAGTTTGGTTATTAATAAGTGCTAAAGTAATAGTTTACACCAATTCTTTACAGTTATTCAACTACCCTTCCATAAAAAAATGGTCTCAAAATGCAAATTAACTTTAGGTAAAACGCTAAATGAATTTCGTTCTATAAATCAATCTCAATTAATCCCCAAAAAATATTTTAATATAATATTACTAGGAAAAAAATGGTTATATAAAAGGTTAAGCAAAAATAATGAAACAGAGACAAAATAGCTTTTTCTTACTATAAGGGTCCTATAATAAACATGCCTAAAAAAGTGAATTCACATGGTGTTATAAACTAAGACTGACAAAAACAAGAACAAAAAAAAAGAGTAATCCCTAAGGAACTGATGGATCATATGTTTCATATAGAGAAGGCAAACTTCTTAAGATATTGTGCATTGGAACTCATAAAATTATCAAATATTTTGAAAACAAATTCTAAATGTCGATGGCATTCAAATTGCTTTTCATACTTTTTTTCAAAAGAAAATAAAATGATTAAAAAAAAAGAGTTTTATTCAAAATAAATAATTAAATATCATTGTATATTAAATTTCTTTTTCTACCATTATATAATTGGTTTCACAATAATTTCGAAGCGGCAAGAATATTTTTACATTTAACAAATTAAATTAACTTAAAGCCGCAAAACTAGCAATTAGTAAATTTCAATTTTAACGTAAGACTAATCCTGTGTATGAGAGAAGAGATGAAAGAAAACATGAAAATATCATTAGTGTTCCTTATCTTAAACACTTTAAAAATCCATGAAAAAAAGATATTGAATTTTTTTTCTATGAATCAGTAATTAATAAGTAAATGAAGGTAAATATTTTAAATAATATTTGATTAAATTACTAGCTTCAAATTCCTTAGTAAAAAAATAGGGAGATAGTAATTATATTCAATAAAATCACACACAGATTTTTTTTTAAGAAGAAACTAATGTTTAAAGAAAAGGTTCTGCAATTAAACTTTATTGTTCTATAGAAAAGAGTATTCTTTGTAACCAGGAAGTTATATTTTATTCAACTAGAGCCATCTATATTGTTTTATTTGCACTTTTTGAACTTGGAAAGTAATTACACAAAAGTTAAGAACACATACAAAATAATGCGTAGAAAAAAATATACAAATTATTCAAAGAATATTAATGATATATATTCAAGTAGACAAACAAACTATATCAGAATATGTTTGCATTCGTCTATGTAACACTTTCATAATGTAGTAAATTACTTAGAAAATTCAGAAATGTGTTTTGGAGACATAAAATAATGACATTTTACTTATATTTTATTTATTTGAATAAACACTTAATTATTTAAAAATAATTTAAATACAAGATCTGTCTGGTGAATATTTTCTTAACCATGTGAGTATTTTAAGCAAAACATTCCATTAAATAATGAAAATAAATATTTTAATAAGAAACATTGCTTAAGGATTCAAAAGTTACCAATTGAGAAAATAACCCATTAATATTTCAACACAAATAAGTAATGAATAATTGTGTATGATTGAAAGATGAATGGCATGATAGAATGATGTAATGTAGTAATTGAGTGAGTTTTATAAACAATGCAGCAAATAAAAATATAAAATAAATTACTACAATATTGGTACTAAATATAAAAGACTTGTACGTACTGGAATACACCATATTTGAACTCCATTTGTATATCCAAGAATAAGTAAAAGAGGAGGATGATTTGCGTTATGTTCTCCTTCTTCACGGATCAAATTATAATCTAAAATATAACAAATTCATCAAAAATCTATAATTAAATGTAGAAATTTATCAAAAAGGTACTAACTCTTAAATTTAACAGAGTCCTAATGCAAGTATTGTAACAGAGTTCTAAATGTTAATGGGAAATTTAAAATATAACTAATATTATCAAACAACTATCTAGTGTTTATTAATTTGAAAAAGATTCAACTTTAATATTTGATTATCTATTAATAATGATAATAAATAATTTGCCAAAATCATAAAATTCTGAGAGATTGACTTCACAGTTAGATTACATGCTTGGTTTCATTTTTCGTAACATTTTTCTACAAAAGTAATTTCAATAGATGATTAATAACTTATAAATTTCATGATTAAAAATTCTGTAACTGTTAATTGGAATCGTTTATTTCTAAAATCATATAAAAAACATGAATCAACAATTGTGAAACTACAAAAATTCACCTTACAAGCTACATTAATGCATTTGCTTAAAGTAATAAATAAACATTTGACCCTTGAATAAAAAATTTTATATCAACCTTAAAAATTTAATTTCATTTTGCTTAGTTTACGTATAGTTGTCAAATAAATGTGTTTTTATAAAAAAGAAACTATTTCTTTAATGTAGCTTGTTTCGTTACGGTTCTTGCCAGGTTTTACTGTAGAGTTCTGAATTTGATGTGGTCTAAGGCTAGAATATTTCTCTAAGATCTGTTTTGCCAACCAGTTAGTTTTGTACTCTGAAGTTTTCCAGCAAATAAAAAACGTCATCTGCAAAATTAAGGTCTTCTAATGTTTTAGTGAAGTTCCATCAAAATCCTTTCTTTCTTTTTTTTAAATCTTGGATTGCACTTTTCCTTGTCAATTAATTATAATTCCTTAACCATCAACTATAACCCTAAATTCTAACCCTGACACCACACATCCCTGTCGACCCCAGTCTCAATAGTAAAGGGCTCTGTCAGGCTTTCATTCACCCCAACACAAGATTTTGAATTTCTGTAGAGTTCTTCAATGATATTTATAAATTTTTTGGGAATACCATAAAACTCTAGAATTTTTCATAGCATCTGTCTACTAATGGAATCAAGGGCTTTCTGAAAATCAGTAAAAAAATAATATCCTGTTTATTTAATGTGATATGATTTTCTCAAACATAAAATAGATATTCACCATTAATATCACAGTAGTCAAATTTCACCCACAAAATAACTTCTTTTTCTCCTTGTTTACCCTGTGATCAAAATAAAAACAAATTACATGAAATACATAAGAAAAATTACATCAAAATAAATAGATATTAATTATAATTATCAAAAAAACTGACAAGGAATGCTTAAATCCTCTAAAAAATAATGTACAAAAGATTCTATTCTATATATTTGTCAAAATAAATTTTGATGTACAACAAAATGTTTTTGTTTTTCTTCAAGTAAATATGAATCTGAATCTTTCAGTCACTATTTACAAGGATTCTTACATTAAGGGAATGAACACTCTGTATATATATATATATATATATATATCAGGGGTCTGTCTAGGTTTTTCGGAGAGGTACCTATTTTGTGAAAATTTAGACATAATTTGTGAAAAATTAAAAATTATATTAAAAAATCAACACAAAAATATGGATTTATCGTTTCTTAAGGGATACAAAAATAAAATTTTAAGAAAAAGTATTTTGTGAAACTACCGTTTTTCCTAAAATTGAATTTGTGAAACTACCGTTTTTCCTAAAGTTGAATTTGTGAAGGTACCGCTAAACGGTAGTAAATTCGGCTTGGACAGACCCCTGTATATATATATATATACAGTAGACGCCGCTTAATGTGATCACGGTTAATGTTATCAATCGTTTAATGTTATCAAAATCGCTTAGTCCCGTCCGCTTATATCAAAATACATTGAAAAATCATCGTTTATTGTAATCAAATGTTCGTTTATTGTTATCAGTTTATAGGTAAATTTTATTTTCCTGAAATCAATAAAAACAAGAAGGAAAACTTTTTTTGTGTTTTGTGAAGTGTTTCCTGAAACTTACCAAAAGTTCAAACGGGGCTGGTATATTATCTTTTAAACATGTGTTATTATGAGGGGGGGGGGTATTTTGCCATTTTCGGTCAAGCATTGCAAAATTCCGCCGCACTGTACGATTTCAAATTCCCGGAAATCCTAATTAAAGAGAAAAGAAGACCTGCCAGTAACGAGTCAATGTTTGTCACGAGCCCCTTTTTAGAAGAACTAAACAATGTGACAGATGATATGTTCCAGCCGCTATGGGAAGGGGGTAAGGGGTGACCTTCAAAACGCTATGGGAAGGGGGTAAGGGGTGACCTTCAAAAGAGAACATTGTTTCGGGTATGCCACTTGATCTTGGCAGGTCGCTTACTGAATCGCTATTGAATAAAATGGGGAGGGGGATAGTGAAACTGCAACATCTAAGTGTTTAAAAGACGCATGCAGAAGAAGATCAGCATAAATTTTCACTTTACCATAGTTCATACGATTTGTAACCTGATTTGTTTTTTATAATGGAAAGGAAACGGAGAGATCTTACTGTGAAAGAAAAGGTTGACATTTTAAATCGTTACGATAAATTGCAGAAAATGAGCCAAAGAAATGCTGCTGTGCAATTGAAAGTTTCGCAGCCGCTTTTGTGCAAAATTTTAAAAAATCGTGAAGATATCGAAAAAAAGTACACTTTGAACGAAAATCTGAATTGTAAAAGAAATCGAGATGGAAAAGACAAAGAGGTTGAATCTGCATTAAAACTCTGGTTCACAAATGTTCGTGAGAGGGACGCTGGTGTTAATGGTCCAATTTTGCGCCAAAAAGCTGAAGATTTAGCTGCAAAATTGGGTGAAGGAAACTTCGTAGCCACAGAAGGATAGTTCCACCGCTGGAAAAAGAGGCAGAACATACTCTTCCGAAGGACACATGGTGAACAAAAAGATGCCGATAATGTAGCCGCAGATCAGTGGATTAAAGAAGAATGGCCTAAACTTATTGCCACATATTCACTTGAAGATGTATATAACACTGATGAAACTGGCCTATATTCTCGTGCGCTGCCTGAACACACGTACATGTTTCAGAAGGAAAGTACGCAAAGGTGTAAAACCTCCAAGGAACGCCTAACTGTGCTATGTTGCGCTAGTATGGCCGGCACTAAAGAAAAACTTTTAGTGATTGGAAAAAATAAGTAGCCCCGCTGTTTCAAAGGTGTGAAAAATCTGCCCGTCGATTATTTTGCCAACAAAACGGCTTGGATGACTACCATCATCTTTAACGAATGGCTGTTGAAATGGGACAAGCGACTAAAACGGAACATACTCCTGCTCATAGACAACTGCACTACGCATGATGTAACTGTTTCATTAAAAAAGATAAATATCGTGTTCTTACCACCAAGCACCACTTCTTTAATTCAACCGTGAGACCAGGGAATTATCCGCACCTTGAAGGCATATTACAGAAAGGAAATGCGTTCAAGGATCTTAGAAAATATGGAAGACCAAGACGCTGAAGATCTTAATGCGAACGCTCTAGCCAAAAAAACAAATGTTTTGGATGCCATACATTTGTTAACAATGTCATGGAATAATGTCTCGGAAAAAACAATTCGAAATTGTTTCAGTCGTGGAGGATTTTGTCAACCAGAGGACAACAATGCTGCTGTGATGAAAGAAATGGAAGACGTTTTCAATCCCCCGCCCGATATGAATACTGAGGATTTTGAAGCATGGATTGAGATCGACGAGAAGGTTGAGACTTCTACTTCGTTAACTGATGAAGACATTTGCGAAGCCGTATGTGTCAAAGATCAAGTTTCGTCACAAGATTCTGATGCCGACGATGAACCCGAAAGTGCTATCGAGGACCAAATTCCGACGCCTGCTCAGATGAGGGAGGCACTTCGAATCTTACGGCTAGGTGTGCAAAACAAAGCCGACGTGGAACACTTTCATAAACACCGATTATGAGCGATTCGTAAATGACTTGCTTCGAAAGAATGCTAAACAATCGACAATTGATGATTTCTTTTTCAGTTAATAATTAACCTTTTGTATTGTTTTCTGCAGCTCATCATTAAATACATAAGTATACTAACTAATTCTTTTTCTTTAGTGTACATTAATTTCTATTAAATACTTTAGAGTTTTACAGCAACTACTCCTAATTTAAATTTTTTTTTTATTTTAATATGTATGTAAAAAAAAAAAAAATTTTTTTAGCTTAATTTTTTTTCCGTTTATTGTAATCAATCGGTTATTGTTATCAAATCAAGTTCGTCCCGATGTGATCACATTAAGCGGCGTCTACTGTATATATATATATATATATATATACGTGTGTGTGTGATGCAAACTATGCCAAAATGGGGTAATCTAAAATATTTTGAAATCTGCAGCAAAAGTAAGGTACTTTACCTGATTAATTTGTACAGCCTTTTAAAAGTTGTTAACAAATATTTATTTTGCATAATAACCAAAATCAACAATTGTTGAGCTATTGCACACAAAGTAAAAAGATTTCATACTTCTTCATACAAATCAAAGAGATAAGAGTAATTTCAAAAATAAAAAAAAAATTTAAAAATCGACTAAGTAGTTCTGTTACTGAGCATATAAGTTTTAGTTGACAAGCTGGCAGACAATTTTATCCAATTCTATACATTGATTTTACTATTGCTTTACTTGTTTGGCCAACTCTTAATTATGTTATCATATTACTTGCTTTTTTTTTCTTCAAAATAAAGTTAAGAAACTATTCAAAACAAAAATTCAGTTAAAAAAAATAAGCAAGTGTTTCAGAAATCAAATACAAAAAAAGTACATTATTCATTTTTACTGTAAATAAACATATAATTTTATTTTTTTATTTCTGCTTACCTGGGGAACAACTTCATGTATGAATCCAACAACACTTTCAACATAAGATTTATCACTGCAAAAAAAAGTATTTAGTTAAACCAAAAATAAAAACTGCTTAATAGGCCTTTAAAATTAAAAAATTTAAAATACAGTATTTAAATTTAAATAAAATATATTAATAATTTTATAAGCTTAAAACTTAAAATAAACAGTTTGAATTTCAATATTTGTAATGCCACCTGATGTTGCTCAACCTACAGTGACATACTTCAGAATAATTTAAATTCAAAACTATTTAAAGGAAAACATAAAAGCAGAAAATATTAAATTAAATACAGTGCTGCTGAAAAACATTTTCATGCCCACAGCACCTTTTGGAAAACTGAATGAAAACTGGACTAAATTTTGGAAAAGGAATTTGAATTTTTAAAAAATTGTTTTTCTCTTGGAATAGTCTTGCTGGTGTAGCCATAACACTGTATATAATTGTTTCTAAAATTTTAAACTACAATACTTCTACTAGAAAATTATAAAATCTATATCAAGCCTAAATATTAATTTAAGAAACAAATGAAGAAGATAAATAACAATTAACAATTTTAAGGTAAAAAAAGAAAGCCGTTAGTTTAATTAACGAGAATATCCCCTCAAGTATTCAGGAATAAATACTATCATATACAATATTTATAGTGAGATATAAATATGTAAGCATAAAAATAAAATTTATTTTTTTGTACCATAGCAGACGCTGACGGTTTTATAGACTCTCTAAAATAGATTGTTTAAGAAATTTCATTTTTGATAAAAATTTGGCTAATTTGTTGTAAATACACCTTTCACTAATCCACTTGTATTAGAATGTTTATGAAAGTTATATTATTATCTTTAAAATAAATAAATAAATTTAAAACGGCCTTTTATAAAATACAATTACAATTGAACACATCATTGTAGTAATAGAAAATCATTTAACTACTATTGTTATCAAGTAATTTTTGGGAAATATTAGATATTCTCTAACCAGACTAATGTAGATTTATAAAACTATACATAAAAATACTAATAGATAAAAACTACAAGCAATGTAAATTACAACAGTAAAATGTTCAGATATATCAGATGAACTAAGAAGTTATTGATTCTGCGATTAGCAAATATTTGTTGAGGAAAGAAGTCTTACTTTAGTTTCTTCGAAAATCTTTTAATAACTCTTTTAAGAAAAAAATATATAAAATACTTTAAGAATGAATTGCTGTTTCTCAGGTTGCTTTTAAATATACTTATTTATCTGAGTGCAGTTGCCAGTCAATTTAAATAAATTTAATAAGTGAGTATTCATTCACATTTTCCAATTATTAAACTTATCATGATTTAAATCAGTTTATTTAATAAGAATTATTTTTTGTTTCAAAAAAGTCGAAAAAAGTGTCTCGCATTATAAAAATAGGGTAGCATGACTCAGCAGCAAGTGTACTTTAGCTTATGACAATCTGTTCAGTATTCAGAACCTGTTTAGTGCTCAGTATTCAAAATAAATAGACTGAATACTGTTTAGCATTCAATTTATGATATATATTGCTTATGATAACCTGCTTAATACTTAATGAAATGTCTACAAATTTGATCAAATAACATTGATAGAAAATTTTGAAGAGACAGACGAACACCAAAGTTGTAATTTTGAAATTCCAATGGCAAATATCACATCAGTTTAAGTGCAACAAAATTTGACACTATAAGTTAAAATTTGTTTCAAGAAAAACAAAGTTAACCTTTGGTTAATTTTTCAAAGAATTTTTTTTTATAAAGATTTGTGACGTAACTACCACTAGAAATATTAAATACCAAATCACTAGTATATAAGACGTTAACTCAATACCATCTTGAGGTACATGTGGGTCATTCTCACAAAAAGGTGATTTTCTAAGTCCCTTAGTAATAAATATTAGGAAATACAGCAGATTTCTTAATATTTTTCTTCATCATTTTTTGTAAAGTTCTAACTAACAAATCATATGCATTTCTGCTAAATGTATTTAATATTTCATTTATATTTTTGAATAAACATAGCTTCAAAATCCCCTCCATGGACGTCCCTACATCTGTTACACAAAATAATTTTTAATGGCTGTTAAACAATTTAAATGTTATTTTAATGATTTTTGTAGTTTTACCTAGTTAAATGTTTACTTTTTATTTAATATTGTTTTTAAAAAAAATTATTTTTATAAAATAAATGACTAGTAAGCTTTGTCCATCAAAAATTAAATTGCCCTCCGTGGACAATTAATATAGTTCGGTAAATATGCAATAAAGGGCAGCATAAGACAGCTGCCGGGAAAGGTAACCATTCCATTTTCTAATGTTAACTATCAGTTGTTTTTGTTTTCTTTGGTGTCAGTTTTGAATTGTTGTGTTCAACTGGGGTTTGGCAAAGTTCTCACTGTATACTCCGTGGACATCATAAAGAAGGTAAGAGAAAATTATTTTATTTTTGATAGATGAATTTTAGATAGCAAAAATAGTATATTTAATAAAAAGAACTGTCCCATTTCTGTAACTTTAAAATTAAAAATCAGTAAAATTCAAGATCTAGTTTCTGTCTCCTCCATGGACGTAACAAGTCCACGAAGGAGGAAACGTAGTCAATGGAAGAGACAATGTGTTAGATGACCATAATATAATTTTAATAATTAAAAAACTATTTTCTTTTTGATATTTTTTTAAATGCAACAAATGTGTTAATTTGTTTGTATTTTTAAAGAAAATCAATTAAGCTTAACTTTTTTTATCGGAGAAGTAAATGTTGGCAATTTTTTTAAATAATTTCTGTGATGTTCAAAAAATTTTTTCTCTTCAAATTTTAGGAAAAAAAATGGCAAAACCAAAATTTAAAAAAAGAAAGCAATCAAATGTTCAAATGCAAAAGAGAAGGGAACAGCTAAAACTTAGTATGAGACAAGCTAGACAGAAATTAAAAGAAAACCCTATACCGTTTGAAGAAAGTTAAAAAAAAAAAAAGAGCAAGAAACTTTAAAATCTGTATCAGAAAAAGATTCGACAGAAAAATCGTGAATAATTGTACTTAAATTTCTAGAAATTGATAGAGCAACAAGAAGAAGAAAAGAGAAAAAACAAAAACATTATTTGGATGACAGTATGTTTAACTTGCATAAAATGTTCATAAAAGAGTACCCGCAACACTCAACTTTCATGTGGAGTCTGAATTTTTATTTCAATAGTCTTTACATTTTAATTTATTAATATTCAGTAAGAGTTACTTAAAAAATTGTACACCTGGGTTAAAAATGGATGTTTCCTTTCATAGCAGCATGATTAATCGGAAGAATCCCTATCTCTAATAATGAAATATTTTATTGTTTACTTATTAATGCTAAACTCATATCAGTTGTACCCAATAACTAATGAATTAGTCTTCATTGACATTTTATATTTTATAACATAAAATGTCTCCTCCGTTGACTATTACATCTCCTCCGTGGACAAGGCAGAATTTAAAATATTTTAAATCTTGTAAAAAAATAAAATAGAAAACTTGACCATTATTGTAAGGACATATAACAAAAATAAATAAAGGCATTTATGTAATTTTTATCACTTTTTTAATTACTTTAATTTAAGAAAATTTTTTAGTCTATTTATACCTTTTCAGTAAGAATGACCCACGAGGGGATTTTATTAACCACTATGTCAACCTTCATTTATCAAACGGCACCTCTTGATAGATGAAGGTTGACATAGTCCATAATAAAATCCCTACAGATTTATTTACAGCATTATCTGTTTCATGCAATAATTTACACAATGCATATAGCAATATACCTGTATATATCAAATATTACTTTTAACTAGATTCTAAATAATCCTTTGCTAACTAAGCTTAATGATGGTATTCAGCATCTTTTAGTTATAATGGGCAAAAGTATAATGAAAACTAATAAAATACCTTAAAAAAGTAATTGCAAATTAAAGCTAGCAAAGAATATGTGAATCAGCTTCTATTAAATTCATAAAATTAATATAAATCGATGATTAAGAAAAAACACTAATGCTAATTTTTTAATTAAGATTTCTCTTGAAACTTGTATTAATAAAACTATATATTTACTCAACATCAAACGTTCATTTTTTAACATAATATTTAAAAAGCGAAATTAATTTACAGTTAAATAAAAACATAAAATTTATAATTAAAAATATTAAATCAACTATTTATATTCTGTAACAGGTAAACATACTTAAAATAAATAAATAAATAAGAGTATAAAAAAAATTTATAACTTTTCGTTTAAGCATAAGTAAATCAAAGAAAATTTGAACAGAATAAATTCGAAAAGAATTGAAATAATAGCGAAAATTATTTAATAAAAATTCAAACGCATTATTTATAATTGACAATTTTTCATTTAAAAAAAATTATAACCAATAAACATAATAAAGGGTGCTGCGTATTAAGCACCAAATAATAGAATTTTATTTTAACACATTAAATAATAGTAAACAAAATAATGATGACATTATAAGTTTATGAAATTAAGAATTAATTATTTTAGCATTTAATTCAAATTAAAAGAATGCTACTAATTATGTTGCGCAATAACTAATTGTGTATAATATACAATAACAATGACGCAAACTAGTTGTTTACAATAGAATTGTAAACAGAGGATTTAAATGATTTTCTTACCTAACTCCTTGAGGTCTGATTATCAATCCTGTAGATTTAGGCCCACGTCTTGTTGTTTCCGCAGCCATTAAAACTTTAGAACCATAGAAAATTGAAGAATAAAATTAAATTAGTGAGTATTATTAGACGCTTACAAAAGGAAAATAAAAACAGTCTGTAAAACAGCTGTAAGCATCTAATGTTGCCATCTCTAGGAACTATATAATTTCAAAGCGCAACAAACTTGTTTTGATTGTAACCGTAAAAGCTCAATTGTGATCCAGAACAGTTATTCCCATGGATATAACATATAGATGGCGCTTGGCACAGTTCGTAAGCATGATCTAACACTTTTAAGTTGAGCTTCAATTTAGGAGAAATTTCATAATTACATTTAGTATTCAAAATTAAGAGATTTTTTATATTCGACGTATAACCTCTGGAGCTACTGGATGAATTTTAATGAAATTTGGCTTGAATGTAGCATTATACAATTGGGTATAATATGAAAAAAACACAACTACTTCGATTTAGTAGGAACAACATATGACGCAATGCTAAACGAATGGAATTTAGTTGTTGTTTATTTAGTTATTGTTGTTATTTGTTTCAGTTGTTGTTGTTGTTTATTTAGTTGTATTTAGTTTCAATAACTTTTCTTTATAATGCAATAAAATCTGGCGAGCAGCTATTTAAACGATCGAACACTTCGTTTGTTTATTTGTGGCTTGAAGTTAGGCTCGCAGAAAATGCCGTTCATGGGTTAAATTTAGTAGGAACAACACAACCTCTGACGTAGGCTATATTATACCCAATTGGCGATCGAAATGGACTGCAGGTGGCGTCGAACAGAACTCCTTACCTATGGCAACACTTCACATGATCTCCCTTATAGCGTGTATAAAGTCATAGAGGAAGGAAGTACGTAAGTTTCTCTCTTGATTTTCATATAGATCAGAATCTTTTAAGTTGGAAAACTATATGGAGCTGAAAACTACATTAAACATGGTTCTTAAGAAAAGCATCACGGAAATTTTAAAAAATATTCTTATTAAATAAAAAGGGAAAATATCGTAGTACATTCCTATACAACTGAAAAGAGGCGGAGAGGGAAGGGACAAAGGTATGAAACCGGTCTCACCCCAGATGGCGTATTGGAGCGTTGCGATCGCCAATACAAGAATAACAACAATTCAACAGTTACGATACATATGCACATGATCGTACGTAGCACTCATCAATGTCGGATGGTATCAAAGAGTGGTTACAGAATTTTAAAAAAAATTGTTTGATATGGTTATGGCTCCCTCGTACAATTATGCAGGCCACACAGCATGATTTTTTTTTCTTTAAATAATGCAAATTATGAGTTCCTGAGGCAGTTTCTTCCATTTGTTCAGTAATGCTGATTTCAGACACTGTTTGGTGCTAGGAGGTAGAAACGAGATGCAAGTGTCGTCTCCAACACATCACTGACAAGCTCTACAAGATTGAGATCCTGAGTTCTGATTAATCGTCATTCCATCCAGCGAATATCCTCATTGTACAGAAAATAATCGTACAAAATTACTTGTGTGGATTCAAATTGACATCCATTAAAATGAATTCGGAATCGCTGTATCCCTGAAAAGGCGAATATAGGGATCAAAGATCTCTTTCCTGTGTACGTCACACTAGCCACATTCCAAGACATGTAGGGGTGTGCTGAAACCAATTACTTTTCCAGCCAAGATCAGTAAACCTCGGTCACCATAATGGTCGATTTCTCGAACATTAGAGTACAAGGTGCGGGTCCATAGTTCACTCCATATAAAAATACGTCGCGTCATTTGTTAGGCTGAACCGGGATTCTTCAGTCAACAAATAGAGCATCACCCTAAATTAACTTTCTGATAGTGGAAATTATCAGCTCTTTCATATGTTACCTTCTGGTAACATTAATCCTTCAAACTTTATTTCATGTGGCAGTACAGGGGACGAGAGAGTTTGCAAGATCCTTGTTACACCTCGATGTACCAGACGTTCGCCAACCTTTCTCTCGACAGAGTCGGAATCCTAAAATTCTTTCCACTAATTAGATAATGCCGGGTGCCATAGCTAAATTTTCAACAAATCTGGTCTTGAAACTGGCCTGATTCAAGACTCCCCCCCCCCATCACTCCAACATTTCAAACTTTGGTGGTAACTCATTTTTTCTGTTTGAAATTAAAAAAGATTATGCTGTTTTTGACGCTTTTCCATTTTGACTTATTCTATTTAAATTTTTGGTCAATTCCATTTTTTATTCTTTTCTTGGATTAAAAGAATCAGTTAACTGTTGAGAAAAAATAAATAACTCAGAATTTCGGCAACCAGTGCAAAAGAACAGAAAAGAAATTTCGCCATGCGCGCTTATGAAGTCTATTCTACAGGGGTGATTGTGAGCCCAAGTCAAAATTCCGGAAAATTTCTTGAGCTTAAAAAAAACAAAAACACACAAACAAAATTTTAAAAAATGTTCTTTTTTTTTCTTCCTTTTTCTCAATATTTCTTAGTTTACTTAAAATATATTTAAAATTTTACACATACCTATGACCTGGAGAAGTAATCAAAATTTTACAAATGTCTTTCTTTCTTGAGTTTATGATAACAACTATTTACTGATAAAAGATGAATATTAATCATGAATATAGGCTTAATAAAGTATCTCTCTGGCTCTCCCTTACAAACAAATAAAATAAACCGTGTTTTTAAGTTCCAACTTTGAAAAATTGGATTTCCGGATCACTGTTAGCGAAAATTCCGGAAATCCGGATTTTTTCCGGAGCACAATCAGCCCTGATTCTACTACTAGCTCCGCCCACAAACACCCACGTATCCGACTCACAAGATTAAAAAAAAATTTTTTTGAGGCAGTTAAATTTCCTGAAAACTGTGGGAAATGCTAACAAAATAAGCGAACTTGCTTGATTTTGAAATAAGATCGAAAAAGCACCGTGCTTCTTCGAACCAATTCCCAGGAAGCTGAATGAATTTAATTTTCTTCCGACATCTTAATTAAAAATAAAATTAGCTAGCTACGGTTTCTGAGTTACCAAAATTTTCCCGTCTTATGCATGCTCACTCTCAAATGATTAACAAAAAATGTAAATCCAAATAAAAAGAGCCAGAGCTTCAAATTTTGCTCTGCATGGAATCAAAAAATTCACTCAAAAGTCTCATAAGGTAAATCTCATATTAAGTTCCACTTGAAATAATCACAAAATTCTTTCAAAATGAATACAAGAGAAATAGAAGTTTTAATATGCTGTAGAGACATTCACATATACAATGCCTAATTCACATGTCTAATAGGTAACTCAGTCACTTCGTATTATAACTATTAACAAAAATGTGCAGGTGGTTTCATATTACCTTGATTTCAGCCATTAATAGTTATTTGTCTGTCTACATATCTTTCCTTAATGTCTTATTCTCAATTAGGAGCGGTTAAGTTGATTAAAAAAATATTTGTCAAAGTCTAATATATTTTTAAATTCAGAATTTTTTCATGTAAAATGAAGTAGAAGTATCAAGTAACACACATTTAACCTCAACATATACTCTTTGGTAAAATACAATTGATACTTAATTATTCACTTGCACGTTATAAAAAAAAGTACAAACCTTACTCTGGCTTTTTGTTCACTAAATACAAGCAAAATATTGCTGATGTATTTTTCTTTTAAACTCTGAATCTAATAAATATAAATTCAAGACAATAAGACTGATTATTAGATTTTTGTGTACTTTTTGACACTGAATCAAACTTATTAAGAATTAGAGTCAATGGAAAAAATTAAGTACAAATAAATAATACTTTTTATTGAATAATTAGCAACCAAAGGGAAAATTTTAAGCAATCTATATCTAGCAATAAAAGAAAAAACTTTTAACAAAAACTGAGCTGAAAAGAAGTAAAATCTTTGACTAACGGATTTTGATTTGAAACCGAGAAGAAAAAGTTTTAGTGTAAATCTAATTTAGGGAAAAGTTTTCATCAATTCGTCTTTAAGACATTTATTTTTTAAAATTAAGTCAAGTAATTGCATTTCGTTTTTAATAAGGTATTTTTATTTTGAACGAAATAGGTCAAATATTTTATTAAACTTTCAGAAGCACAGGACACTATTCAGAGGTAATTGTGACTCAAATTGAAAAACACTGAAAATTTAAAGTGCAAAAAAAAAAAAATCGATATCAATTTAAATACAGGGGCCTGTTCAGACATTTTGTGTAAGGTCAGTTTTTGTAAAATTGTGAAAAAATCAATCGTAATTTGTGAATATAAAATAAACGATAAGTCGCATTCTTTCAACCAGGGTCCTACTTTTGTGAATTTGTGCAAATAGGGTCCTGTTATTGCAAAAAACTTTTTCAAGGAGTTTTTAAATTGTAAAGAATTATGCTCAACACTAAAATTATAATTAAAAAAAAAAAAAATTTAAAAAATAAACAGCAATTGCTGCTACTAAATTAGAGATGCAACATACAAATATTTGGTATTTAGCCTATATTGCTGAACGCAGAATATTCAGTCCGGACGAATAAAGGAAGAAACGCCTGCCTGGGAAGGGTTTATTCGATTAACAAAACAATAATGAAGAAAAACAAATTTGTGAAGGGTCCGATAAAAAGAAAAATTATTTTGTGAAGGGTCCGTTTTTATGAAAAGATATTTTGTGATGAGCCTGTTAACGAACACATATTTCTTCTAAACAGACCCTTGATATACCATACATGTTTCAAATTGTAATTTAAATTTTTTTTCACACTCACATTTATCATTAAATTAATCTACTAATGAATACACATTTTCAGTAACTAATTCAAGAAAAAACTTTTTTACAAGAATCGCGATATTAGATATGAAATTTCAAACCGTAATATTAAATATCTAAATCGAATAAATATAAATCACGTTGCACAATGTTAATATCGTATGAATACGAAACACAATGCAGTTTTTTAAATTAAGCATAAATACGAATCACAGTATTGGTTTTAAAAAAACATGTGAATACGAATTGAGTTATAAGTTAGTGATTTGCGGAATTCCACAAACTAATGGTCTCGAGATACATGGAATTCTGTGACATTCGCAGAAAAATCACATGCACTGCTTCTAGTTATTAGACCTGGAAGATTGATAGGAAAAAGCCGGTATTCCGTGGTACATTCGGAAATACAATCACCTTTGACTATTGTGAATGTCAAAAACATCTGCTTTTTGCCATGCAGTATTTTAAGCATAGAATGGAAATCATTAGATTTTCTAGTAGGGGAGGGGGTAATCAATGCAAGTTTATATTGAGACGTAATCTAGTTTATAAGAATACTAATGGCATCTTCATTTCAGCCTATTTAGGAAGAAAAAATAAATAAACGAACACGCAATTTTCTCCACTTGAATTTAAAAATATTTCAGTGTATTATAGATTATCCTAGGTTTCAGAAAAAAAATTATCCAATACCACAAATATACATTTATAATTAAAAAAAACTCCGACTTTTGGTGACATTGTAGCTTAAATTTTAACGCATTAAATTTCAAAAAGATCTGCTGTTGCACAACATAGGAAAGTCTGCATATACCAATGAAAACAATGTTACCTTTGTCAAGTCAAAAACTAAAACTTATTTCCATGAGAGGATCATCACTGATGAAAATGACAAAATGTGCATAAAAATTACAAAAAGAAAGTAATTAAAACTAAGATAAAGAAAATTTACACTTTTATTAAAATGTACAATAAATGAAAGTTACTGATGAAAATGTTGTAGAGTATACAACATGGTAAGTCCAATTTGATGATTGAAACAAATATAAAATGCTTAAACTAGGCTACCAGTTAATATGGTCTTTGTCTTCGATCACCACTGAAAGAAAAGAAAAAACAAGAATTAAAGCAAGTTAAAAATAATTTCTATTAATCTCTTTAAAAAGTAAAATAATTTAACTCACCCGGGACCACCTCTCATTGGGCCACCACGACCAGGGCCTCCTCGTCCTCCACCAAATCCTCTTCCACCAGGAGGTCCGCCTCTTCCTCCCCGCCCACCTCGATCACCACCACGGCCTCCACGCATTCCGCCGCCACGTCCACCACCAGGTCCTCTTGATCCACCATCAGGTGGAGCACCACCTCCAACACCTTCAGGACGTGGAGCATGGCAACGATTGCACTCTACTCTCCAAGAGAAATTGTTGTTACCACAATCACTAAATTAAAAAAAAGAGAAACATATCAATTAATATTCCAACAGCTGCAATGCAATATTGAGTACTATAACAACAAATGTAAAAAAGGAGAAGCCGAGGCGTACCCAAGACTATAATAGTAAAAGAGCACGCTCAATAGACAAAAATTCATACCACTATATCAACAAGAGTTAACATTTGAAAAGTGATATTTAAATCTTTTCAACAATCACTGCTTTAATATTTTTCACTAATATTTGACATATAAAAATGCTTAAAGTTAAAGAGTAACACTTCTGCACACATTCATTCACTCACTCCTTCCAGCAGGATTAGTAATTAAGTTTAGAAAATAATATTGAACTAAAAAGTTTGTGATGATAAATATTTAATTTATAACTAACTTTTCTTTTATTGCTCCATAAAATAAATTTGTCCAGTCACTTGATTCATGAATTCAATAGACAATTTAAGTTACTTAGACCAATGAATCTGTTGTTGCATAGCAACCATGAAGAAAAATTGCTTTCACCCCTTCCTTTCAATTTTAAAATCTCGCAAAAATGCTATGAAACTTTGATTAAAAATATATTTTTGTGCACTTTTTTAGTATGGCTAATATATTGAAAGTGTAAAATTGTGAATAAATAGATTAAAAAAACTAAATTTGAAATAACTATCACGAAAAGGATGAATCACAAGTACCTTCTTTTAGCTCCAATAAATATTAGGAAAAAAAATTATAACTACTAATAAAAAATAAATAACAGCTGAAATTAAAGGTCAATTTGACCTTAATGATTTCCATGCAAGAAAAACAAATCTAAGAGCCTTAAAAACAATTTTATACATTAAAAGTTTTAAAACAGGAAGTTTAACATCAACAAGAATCTCTAGTTATTGTCTATAGATTGACGCCTTAACAATGGAGAGGTAGCACTGATATAAATAGGTTTCCGCTACTCAAAAGCCTAGAAAAGTACTTACGGATTCATGCATTTCCAGTCTCCTTCTCTGCCAGAACCACCAGAGCCACCCCTATCTCCTCCTCGACCACCATCATCACGTCCACCACGGCCTCCGCCACCGCGTCCACCACCACCTCCTCGACCTCCGCCTCCTCCACGGCCACCTCCACCAGGCCCACCACCATATGGAGTTTTACGCTGTGCAAGTTGCACATTTATTTTTTTACCTTGAAAGTCTTTTCCTAAAACAGATATGGGAAAATTATATTAACAGAGATAACCTTCTGGATAAAAACTATTCAGGCCAACAGAATAGATATGAAAAATAAATTAAATATTAATCAAACCAAAACATTAACTGAAGATTCTCCCAACTTATGATCCTTGAAGATTAAAATAACATTTCTATTTTAATATCAAAAACATTTTAAAAACTTGAATGCGTTTTATAAGTACACTTACTCTATAGAGAAATTAAAATTACACAGAAATTATTATGTTACAAAATTTAAGAAAAATTAAATGCATAAAATTTTTCAATTATGCAGACAAAAACCTAGAATATTTCAACATTTAAATTGAGACTTTAAATAACAAAACAACTTAATTTTTTTGTTGATTATATCATTAAGCAATAAAACTGCAGTATTTAAAAATTTGAAAAGAAGCTGTTTATGAAGGACAGCAAGCGCCTTTATATGTTACCTCCAAACCAATTAATAGCTGAACTAGCTGTTGGTGGATCATCATATGTTATTGTGGCCTCTCCTTTGCCTTTTCCGGTCATTTTGTCCTTATAGATCCAAATCCTTTGTTTTCCAGTCTTTTTATCTAACTGTCAATATAAAAGAAATATAGATTTAGTTTCTTCTTACAACTTATATTTGTTACCATTAATAAAAAGTGCAAGACTTACTTTAATAACACCTATGGCTCCAAAATAATTTGAAAGCTCATCCTCATTGACAGCTTCAGGCAGTCCAGAAACAAAAACTGTGTCTTGTATTTCCTCTCCTATAACATTTAAAAGCATGTTTACAAAACCTCAATAATTATACTACAGTTTCATATTATTTAAAATTAAACAGAATACTTAAAAATTACAACAGTATCAATTGGTTACTATTTCCTCATGCCCATAAATAATTGATTTTCAAAATCAAATCCTCCCTGAGGGGTAGGGTTTGAATAAAAATAAAAACCCAGAGAATATACCACTAACATTTTTTTAGATAAATAATTTTATTGGAGGACCCCTCAATTCATCATTTAAAAATTCCATAATATGATAACTGTGTTGTAAGATTGAAACCAATCATTTTTAAAATCACATGCAAGAGGTAAATCAGTAATTGTGAAACTACAAAATTCTTACTGAAATTTGTAACTGCATTCTTTTTAAAAATAATAAATGTAAACACCCTGACTTCATCAGTATAAAAATTGGATAAGAACGACTGAATACCAAAAAAAAGTTAAAACAATGAATTCTGCATGTAAGGACCATGTTTTTAATTAGTAGACAGTTTCGAAATTGAATTTTCCAATACTATTTCTACTAGCATTAATTAAAATAAAAAGATGTTGGACCAAAAATTCAGATTCATCAAATCTATTTTTTAAAAATTTACACCTAATAAATTGGATATTCTGAACATACACAAAAATCAGAAATATCAAGGCATGATCTTAACCATCAAGAAAACCAATACAGTAGGGAACTGATTATCCGGAACGATCGGGACCATCACTATTCCGGATAACTGATTTTTCCGGTTTTCTGAATCGCTACAAAAAGCCGGTTTTTTTATTGTTGAACCCAACTAAAAAAAAAAAAAAAAATATTTGGAAATAATCTCAAAAAGAAGAAAAAACGATGAAGTAATACAGTAATGATTATTTCTAAAATGATGGTATGGTAAACATCTTTCAAAAAAGAAAGAAAAATCCTAAAATCTTATGAGGAAAAAAATTAATTTTTTTAAAAATGGCGGAAAATTTATCGAATTTCGTTCCGGTTTTTTGGTTTTCCGATTTCCGGATAATTGGTTCTGCAGTGTACTTTGAAGTCTGATTCATTAGTGTCAACAACTGACAAAAATATAGAATACTTTTCTAGTACTGGTATATATTCTTAAATAGATAATTTAATTGAAAAAATATGTAGAGAAAAAATTGTTAAAGATATAAGTTTTCAGTAATCAAAATGTTTTAGACATAACAGCTCATTTTAAAAGGGAGTTTGCCATTTAACACACCTCCATAGTTTGATCCACCACCGCCATTGTAAGAAAAGCCACCTCTACCACCTAAATTAAAACACAAACAATTTAATAAAGATCCTAAAGTAACATTTGTAACTTCATAATAGTTAAATCAAATATTTTACACCAGTTGATCAATTGCCAATATTCAGACTCATTTAATAGTAGAAAAACTTTCAGCTACAAGAAATGTGTAGATTTCAGAATACAATTATAAAATGAAAGTTTGAAAATTAGCAACTGGTCAAATGATACTCTATTATTAATTGTTGTAATATTAAAGGCTGTAATAATTCTAATGAAATAACTTAACACAATGGCTTGACTTTCTTTAGCTGAGGTTTAAAAGCTTTACATTCACACCAAGTAATAGAACTACCTGGTTTCGTATGCAGGTTTAGAACATAAGCTTAGTAACCAGCAATAAATTAAAAATCTTGCGAGTGACATACTCCTGTCCAATAGTGAAGGCCTTATAATAAACTAAGTACATTAGTTTATATAATATCCATAACTACTACACTCATAATAGTGTTTAATATCTAAACAAACGCAAATACTTTGGAATGGTTATTAATATTCAATGACAAATTATAACAGTGGGTGATGTCATGAAGTGACAATACGCATACTAGAATTGCAAAGAAATAAAGCAGTTATAACGCAACACAAACCATAAACAGCCATTTTACTATCTTAATTCTTTCTACAGAAATGGTTTCCTTTGCAGCAAAATTGAAATGGATTCTATGCAGATACTTTGAGAAATATCAGTATAGAGACAGAATTAGAGGAAAAATGGGATAATTCATTACATTTTTTTAAAATTTTTTTTAAACCCAATAAACACATGCTAATAAAATTGTATAGATCGGGCAAAAGGGTAGTCTTAAGCTTAAGCATTGCACAATATAGCAATCATCAGAGCTATTAATAAAACAATATATCTTGAACTAAAAAAAAAAATTTCCCAAGTCTATTTAAAAAAAAAAAAACCAAGACTACACCATTGAATAAGAAATACTTATCACAGAAGATCATATAAGATGCATATGAGCAATAAAAAACTTATGCCACTATAAAACTCAAGTCAATATAAAACTAAACTCTAATTTAAATTCTTCAAGTATCAGATAGATACATCTAACATTAGATACACAAAAAAACTGGCTGGATTAAAAAAAAATAAAATAAATGATGAACAGCATGAATTGCTCCTTTTAGCACAGTTTAAGAAATGAAGGTTAGCAAACAAGTGCTCCTTGTATAGCAGTTAGTCAAACACTACAAACCTGGTGCATTAGTAAAATTGGTTGTATTTAACACTTTATTAACTTGGATTACACAGCACCAATTTATTGTCATTGGCAAGCACACCAATAACGCTCCTTTTAATTTACAACATCCCATGTTACTCTCAAAAATAAAAACACAGGTAAAAACTTTGTGACCAACCAATTTTAACAACAACAAAAAAAAAGATGAAAAAACTTTAAAAACATATTGTCAGTTCATATTTTAAAGTGACCATGTTTTAACTTAAATATACACATATTTGAGCTTCAGTTGAAACTACCATCCAACTCAATAAGCATTTGAGTGGCTCAGAAGCCAATTAGGTTAAGAACCTGTTATGCTAAAACAAGTTTGCTTCAAGAAAGGTAGTAAAAAAAGCATACCCACTTAATTTTAGAAATAATCACACTTTGAAGTGCTTTACTCATGCCCATTTCATCGATAAAGCCACTTCTCAATCATTTTTTCAACAGTTTTTAAAATCCATCCCCACTTTAAAATTATGACTTTTATTACAACATGCGGATTTCATGATAGATTTGATTTTATGATTCATTAATCATGCGTTTAAGTAATTACTGACACACTTTTACATGCTGATTTTATCCTAAATGTTAAAAAAAAATGTATATACTTTTCCATGTGATTTAGATGATATCCAGTTACTTTAAATACAATGTTATTACAACACACGAGTTTCTAATTGCACAACGCACATCAAAACAATCACTTTTTGACAACGTTTACGGGGGGGGGGGGGGGGGCAGTCAGCACCATGCATTTGAACGTAGTATATAGAATCAAGATATTTTAATACTGTTATTGTAATCTAAAAAATTCGTAAACTGGGGAAAAATGTAATTTGTTTTGTTTTAAACTTTTTGAAGCACAGGTGATTTTTTAGGGAAATACAAAATGAAAAAGTTACCTATTTGAAATTCATAAAACTTCTAATAATTTAAGAAATAGAAATAATGTCTACAATATAATACCAAACAAACATTTAATCTTCTGTTATTATAATGGTTTTGCTTAAATTTTAGTTTCAACTCTATAAATTTTCTTTAATTAAAACATGTATATATTTTTTTTTACAATTTCATTCTGTGAGCATTAGTTTTTTTTTTTTGGATGAGAATTTATATTCCCCATACACACATATATATATATATATATATATATAAAATACAATAAACACAAGGTTAAACGAAAAAAGGTTAACAAAGAAAATTAAGAAAAATAATAAGTTATATACACTTTTTAGATGCATCAATTGATTAAAAGGGAAGAATCTGTTAGAAAATTGCAAAATTTAAAGTTATTAACATTTAATTTAAAAAATTTCATGAATGGAACAAAATTTTAGAAATTACTGCTACATTAGAATTTTTTTTTTCTTTTTAAAAAAACCAGTAACATTCTTTCACACTAATATTTAACTTAAATCTGTAATAGAGTTCAAGACAACTGTAATTAAAATCTTAAAACCGAGCCTCAATTTTTTCAAGAATACAAGTTATGTAATATTTCGTCACGAAATATTCGTGTGTGTGTGGTACAAAAAAATAACTGGAGATAATTTGTCAATTTAAAACTTCGGAGATATAAATACAGTAGAGTTAGTTGGGCGGAATCATCTCTGAATTCAGATGAAAGCAAATGAAAGGTGAAATACAACCTTTCCCAATAAGATTTATAGTATTTTCTGAAAATAAAAACATATGTTCCCTAAATTCATTACAATTAAAATTCTTATATGTCAAATTGTTAACTTAGTTCAATGACTAATTTACCCCAAAAGTCTGAAATAATGAACCACGTTGATAAATATTTGGTTCGTTACTTATTTAAACTTTTCGGTTCTTGCTTGCACTATTAAAATAAAAAGAGGTTGGCTAGAAAATCCAAACTTTCAAATCACAAAATTATTTTACAATCCGCTTTGTAGAAAATGGGATGTTCTGATCTATTTTATGCCATACCCTGGCCTTGACTCACATTTCAATATTTAATATAAAATTTGCAACACAAAGTATGTTGCTTGACATTTTTTACTAATGTAATTTAGTGAATGCTTTATCAGTTCCCAGTTTAAAAACTATTAATAATTGTAAAATTACATAACTCCATTTAACAAGTATTACATTTATTGAAAAATATAAATAAGTGAATGACCCCTAAAACCATAACCATAAAAATTTGATAACAAATATTTAGTTATTTTGTCATAAAATGACTCGAGATTATAAGTCCATAAAAGCTTATAGAACAACAAAGCCTGCAGGCAAAGCACAATGCCCGAAACATATAATTAGCGTAAGATCCTTAATGTTACAGAATTTTGTAATTTTACTTCTAATTGATTGTTTTAAAATATATATAATCTGTATTCGTAGATATAGATTCTGAATAGCAATACAAAAGGTTAAAAATCAGACCAGCTAGAAATAATCAGGAAAACCCTTAACTTAGCGAAATGTTAAATCAAAAATCCACAAACATACAGCTGCTAAATCTGTTGAATATGCCATGGTATACTTCTCTTTATTTCTTAAATACTGCAATTTTGTTTCCTTAAAACTCAACACAATTTTTAATATGTTAACTTTAAATAATTTAATGAATAATGAAACAATAACACATTATCATAAACTTTGTTCTGTTTGCTAAACTTTAATCAAACAACCTCAAAATATTAATGGTATTGCAGTGTTTTCACTACAGCGCGAGAATCTCTCATATTTTTTCTATTCTTGCATTAAAAAATTACTATCGAGAGGAATTCGCGCATTCTATAAATCAATTTCAAAATTCGCAAAGTTCTCGCATTTTGGAAAAAGCTTTAAATTACGCCATTTAGAATAAAATCCGTTTCACTTTTCTGCCTGGATCTTTCATTATTTTCAACATCTGCCCCGTTATCTAGCTTCCCTATTTACCAGTGTTGTTCAGAACCTTTTCGAACAACAGAACACAATCACGTAACCCCTTTCAAAACACATTTCTCTGCAACCACGTGTTTACCGTAGGTAAGGTTACTTCATGTAAGACGGACAAATATCTTGTAAAGGCGAAATCTTCTATGATAATGCACCAAAAATATTCAATGCTTTAAAAAATAGAAGACGTTAAAAATGTATTATAATTAAAGAAATTATTTTTTCCCCCAAGAGTTTGTGTTTTTTTAGTTTTTAGAAATCTCACTCAACTTTTTCAAATCTCACCCTGTTTTTGAGAAAGGGTGAGAAATTCTCATCCATTTTTTTTCCTATGATGAAAACACTGGTATTGGATGTTTTTAGTTGCTCTTCTTAACAAAATTTTTAAAAAACTGCTCCTAAATTATGAGTAATTAATTTTTTCATATATCTTAAAACTAGGACTCTGTTTATGCCATAAGTTTCAAGCAAAGTTCGGAATTTTCTCCTTACATAACACAACGGGAAAAAATACTCAGGTTAATCCAGACCAAACTTTAAGTCATGTTTGTTCTTCAGGGCTGTTAAAAATCTTACAATCCACTTAGAATGAACACAATTTGTTCATGTTTTTTGATAATTTTAAAAATATCAAGATCAATAATATGAATATTAATTACCACACCATATAAATAAATTTAAAAAAAAAAATTACATATTAAGAGCTTAAGTATTTGTATGCCTGTCACACACCTTGTGCAGGCACATATTTCTTAATGGTTCACCATCTGTTTGTTGACAGAACTTTTTATTTTAGAATTAGTCAGGAAAAATGTACCAAAAAAATCAGTAACAGAAATGTACAAGATTATGCAAATAAGGAACTTATCCTTCAGAAAACACTACTTGGTTTGAGTCAATTGCAAATATTTTTTTTTTTTGGGGGGGGGGGGGGGGTCTTTAAGAAGATTTAAAATTTCTTCAAATAAAACCACAAAAATGAACAAAATACGCATTTAACTTTTAAAAGAAAACATTTATTTGAAATTTTTAAAACCTTTTAACTTGTTATTATCAAACCCTACAAAACCCTTTGGCGAAACAATAAGAAAAAAGATTGGAACCAATATACTGTGTAATATTAATAAAAATTGATTTCTTATAGAAGATCTATACTTGCTAAATCACTATAAAAAAAAAGAAGGGCCACCTTAACTTAAACGGCTTAAAGGCAATAAGTTTATGAACATTAAAAGCTTGAATATCAAATACTTTTGAGAATATTTTAATAAAATTACCCCAAAGAATGTGGGGACTGAGTAACACATGGAACCAAATGACTATAAAACAAAACAGCTTCTTTCCAGCAAAAATAAAATACTGCAGATACCAAAAGAAAAAAAAAATCTTACTAAATCAAACACTTTTTAACTAATATAAAAAATGACATTAACAGTTAAACTGCTTAAAAAAAATAAAGATAAGAAACTTTTAATGGACCACTTTGGTACCATTACCTTTGTTGAAACCTCCGCGACCTCCAGGACCTTTGTTACTAAAAACGAAGTAGATTCAGTAAGTGAACTTCATAACTTCAACTTCAAGAAGACTTCACGTATATTACACTTCAATTAAATGGATATGCATAAAAACACCTTACAGAATAAATACAACAAATCCCATGGTAGGAGTAAAAAGAGCAAAAGAATTATTTGAAATTAAATAATAAACATGTACATAAAAGCTTAACTAATATCTGCAAAACTTTATAGTACACTTGCATTCAATAAACCAGGGGTCTATTTTGAACCAAATGTGGTTCTTGAACTTTTCCATGGGCTCTAAAAAATAGAGGATAAGCTTTTAAAAATAAAAAATGCCATGAAGAAAAAATGAAAGAATAACTTGTAACGATTTTAATATTTTTAAAGATTTATTTGTAAGATTTCTACTAACAGACTATGTGAAAAATGAATAGACCCCTGTTAAAAAATGTACTTTTAAAATTTGCTACAGAATTTATTAAAAAAAATAATACCAGTCATACAAGAACAATCAACATATATAATATTGTGTTAAAAAATTTTAAGAATTGGTTTTATAATTATAAAAAAAAATAAAAATCTATTCAAAAATAGTTTTAAAAAATGCAATTATCAATTTAAATCAAAATATAAAAGTTCAAATTTCAAAATTAATGAATTTAGGAGCATGAAATGCAAGTTTTATTAAGCTTCATCAATGTAAGTTAGAAATTTTATTTATTTTAAACTTGAGGTGCAGTGACCCTTTAAATAAAAATATTTTTAACTCTTAACTTACTAATGTGAGAACTTATGACAAAGAAACTTTACTTATTAAACTAAAATCAAAGTACTACTATCTTATGAGAAAATTTTGACGTTCAAATGAAATAATGATAAATATAAAAATTATTAATCTTAGTAAATTATAAGTTTTCAATGGACCCTATAAAATTTTTCCAGATAATTTCAATGTCTTCATTCAATAACAACTATTACATTAACATATATATTAGATGAGTCCCAGACTTGATAAAAACTTTTAATAAAAAAAAAAGGAACCAAAAGTTATTTTAACAAAAACTTACCTAATACAAACCAGTATTTCAACCTTCAATTGTCCAAGAAATTTTTACTCTTTGTTCTCGGACTTTATTTGAAACTTTTGAACCTCTTTACTATCAGATCGAAGATTGGAACATGTACCAAGCTAAGCCTTCCCATAATACAATATGGAAATTTTTGAAATGCCTCAGTAATTTAACTGTCAATAGCCTTTATTCAGTAAAGCCATTGTTTTATTTTAATGCATGATAATCAACACCACTCGAAAGAACTGAAATACTCTTTGAATATCTCCCAAGCTTATTCACTACACAATAAGCAAAAATTTGTAAACTCTATATTTTAATCCATTTAATGCAGTCAAAACCATTAAAATAGATAAAAAGCTTTAAAAGCAATTTTAGCACATTTTAACAAATGGACCAGATAGCCATTACTGTGCACACACTAATGTTTAGAAACATTTACTTAACCTATAATACCAAAATCAGATTTAAAACCATTTTTCGCACCTGACGGACTTGGTCAAAAAATAGGGGGTAGAAAGTCTAATTTTTTAAGTACACACATAGGACTTTTGAAATCTAACAAAAATTTTAAAAGCCATTCTACTAGCTTCTTGTTATTTAAAGAAACAGACCAATTTAATACAACCATGAAACTGTGCATATGTTAAAAATTATTTACTTTGAACCTATAGTACCAAATTCAGCTTTAAAACCAGACCATAGCAACAGACAAACTTTGTCAAATAAGTGGTGAATATTAATTTTTTCATGTACACACATAACTTTTTAAACCTAATCCCAAGAACACTTGTCAAGATTACGGCGAGCAAACAAAACACATTATTTTGAGCTTTGAAATTACTTTTCAAAAAAGCTTCCTAGAAAGAACTTGCACACTTTTTAAATAATACAGTTGACATTTAATAAGTTAAGATTAAGTGACAGAGGATAAAAAGATAAAATAAGGATGCACAACCTTTATTTACATTGAATTAAGGATATTTACGTGAATATTAAAAAATTATTAACATATGTATACCACTTGGTAATTAATAACTAAAATTTATAAAAGAACTTCTTTAAGGATTTAAATATGTGACACTACCTATGTAACACAAAGGTATAAATATCTAGCCAAGAGTAATGGTATTTGGCATTTTTTTTTACATGCAAAGTGAAAATAATTTTAGTTAAAGCTGATTTGCAATATTTCTGTTGAAATAAAGAGGGTAAGAATTTATTTTACTCAAAGAGACAAAGGTGAAATAAAACATACGAAAAACAATGCATAGATAACAAAGATTTGGAACAAGTGATGAAAAGGTGAAATTCTCACAGGTTACTATAATAAATTGGTTGTGCATACCTTATTACTTGAAATAAAATTAAATAAGCTTATTCAAACAATCAAAGGGTAACACATACCCATATCCTCCACCTCCGCCACGGCCTCCTCTATCATAACCACCAGGGCCTCCTACAATCAATAGCATTTAGTTATAGAATAAAGAACAAAACACTTGTTTTTTCAATTAGAAAAAAAATATTAGATTAATAATTGTAACTCACCTTGAAATCCACCTCTACCCCCACCACCAGGGCCACCATAACCACCCATAGGAGGACCACCATATCCATCACCACTAGTACTCATTGAACCAGGGCCACCGGGAGGTGCAGAGCCACCATAGCCTCCAGGAGGTCGGTTATAATCCCCACTGGGAGGAGGACCACCATAGCCACTAGGAGGGGGCGGCATATGTCCAGGAGGAGCCTGAGAGGGCGGCCCGCCAATCGGTGGTACTGAAGATACACCACTAGGAGGAGCTCCAGCACCATACCCAGGAGCTGGAGGAGCTGCAGAAGAGCCTACACTACCACTTGGTGGTTGACTACCATATCCAGTAGGAGCTGAACCACCGTAAGACCCATAACCAGATGATGAATATGCAGATTGACTTTGAGGAGCTGAAGCAGAATAACCTAAATTGAGATCATGATCAATAATCTATTTTGTGCTAATTTAATAAGTATAGTACAATCAAATGTGCAGTGTTTCTTGAACCACAATATACCAAAACTTTATCTTTCTTAATCACAATTTTCTTTTTAGTCTATTAATACTTTTTCTTTAATAGTAATTTATGATTAAACTAAAGTAAAAAATATGAAAATCAATTGCAAATGGAAAAAAATGTAAAGAAAGTTTGATCATGATTTTAAAAATATCTCAATGTACACTAATTTCCTAAATGTTAACATGAAGATTGAATTAGCCTTATAAATATTCAAGTTCCCTTTAACTTTTATAAATTGATAAATATTAAATTAAAAAAACAAAAGAACTATTCAATTTAAGTAAGCATGAGGTAAGCAGAGATTTAAGTAAATAGAAAACTATTTTACATTTTACTAACTAAAACACACTTACACAACAATTCAAGTGAAAAGAAAATATTAATGAAAGATCAGTATTAATATGCATAAATATCTAGGGTCTAGAAGGCAATCAATAGGCATAGACTTTATAAATTACTCATACAACTTTTCCCCATTATCTAGATAATTTCCTGTAATTATATCTTTTAAATAATCTTTGATAAGGCAGCATGCTAACCACATTTGAAGTTTGCATTATAATATAATTATATGTAATAAATCATTAACGTTCTTATCTAGTTCCTTGGGGAAAAAATAAAATTCAATTCCTTCAATTCAAAATGCTAAAATTGCCAAGAAATAGCTATACAAACTTAAAATGATTCACCATTAACTGAAAAACTGAATAATTAAATCTTAAGAAATCTTCAATATTTTATAGGGAATTCTACAGTTTTTTAAATGCATATCATTTATTTAAATTTAAAATTTATTTAAACCAGGGTTTGGTTTTTGACGTCAAAAAGTGGTTTTTGACATGACATGGGTATAATACTGGTTTAAACCGTCAAAAATGTCAAAAACTGAAGTTTGCCAAGAAAATATATAAACTTCAAAACTACAAACAGTTGCCATGCATTATATTGAAATTTAATTATACTATAGGTAATCAGCAGGTTTTAAAATATTGTTTAATTAAAATTAAGGTAAAATAACAGATTTAAAATCTCAGAAATTTATATTCAAATGCATGTGCAGAAAAATTTTTGCACAAAAATTGTTTAAATATTTATATTTAAAATTTTTTTTCTTTCTTTTTGATACTTAAGAAAATTAAAAGTTTATTACTATGCATTTTTGAACTATTAGGAACATATAACTAATATTTATAAGGAACTTACAAGTTATGTTGTATAAATACAAACTTGATATAAGATACAAGTGCATAAAAATTTTTTTTAATGTTATACCGAATATCTTTATTATCCAGTATGTTAATTTGAATTTAAAAGTAGTTATATTTATGAATAATGATAAATATAATTCATATTGTTTATTATATTTATTTATAATTATTACACTTATCATTTTAAAAAATTTTTTATCTCTTAATTTTTTTTTCTCCACTTGTATAATGCATATCTTGAAAGCAAGAAGTAATTATTCAACAGCTGAATATTTAGATATTCAACAAAGCTATATCATATTCAGCAAAATGAAATTCACAAGTATTTGGATAAACTAAATTTTCAGCATAGTTAATGAATAGGCTGAATATACTGTAAATCGACACTAACTACTCTGTGTATGTAACAGAAAGCACTTAAATTTGTATTGTCTTATGTTAAAAAGATTATTAAGAAGATTTAAAAGAATATTAAAAAGACTTTTCTTTAAAAGAAGATGTCTAATGTACAAAACTGCTATTATCTTTAAAAATGTCTAATTTTTAGTATAATCTATACTATACACTAAATTTGGTTATAAATAAATTTCTTAATAATATCACTGCAGATTTTCAATAACACATGAAAATGAATACATAATATTACAAAAGATGTGAGTTTTCAAAAGTACAAGATTTTGGTTACAATTCAAAATATAAGTGTTTCTTCAAAATTTTAAATTTATTTTTTCTAGAACATATTTAGAAACACTATCCTTTAAAAAATATATAAATTTTATGTATTAATTAAATTTCACATATGAATATAGGTTTTTGACATTTTCGACAGTGAGGTTTTTGACGTGACGGTTTAAACTGTCAAAAACTGTCACATGTCAAAAACCTGCCAACCCTGATTTAAACACATTCCAAAATAGGTTTAACTTAGTAGCGGGCAAAATGAGTAAAATTACAAAATGAACAATATTACATTAACTGTCAAGCTAAAACGTAAAGCATAACAAAGACTCAAGATGAGATACTTACTTCCAGCAGAATATGAAGATGGTTGTTGTTGGCCATAATTATATTGCTGTTGACTTGATCCATATTGGTCTGCTCCCCCATATGAGCCATAGTTGGTGCTGCTGGCTGGTGCTGAAGAGCCACTCCAACCAGTAGATGATGTACCCTAAAAAACAATTTGAATAAAGAATTATTAGTAATACACTTATAATTTCTGAAACACAAAAATTTCTTTTAAAAAAAACTCAAGATAGTAAGTGAAACATACAATAATTGTGACTAGTGACATAAAAAAAAAAATTTTAAAAAAAGAACAGAGAATATAATTTTTAAATATCATTTTATGACAGATTATTTTATAACTGACATTTAATTTACAGAAAAATTATTATTATTATTGATTGAATATTTAACATAGAATATACGGTAAATAATAAAGGGTTGTAAATTTGGCATGGACAGACCCCTGTAGGCATTTTATAATTCTAATTTAAAAAAATTTCACTTCACTCTTTACTTCATTATATTTATAAAATAAAACAGATGTATTTTTCGAATTAATCATCCATCGCCCTCTGTAAGCTGATATTTCCCATTCTTAAATCAAAATTAAATAATTTGTTTCCGGGAAAAAACACATTAAAAAAAGCTGCTCCATACATTAACGATTTGAGGTATAATCACAGGATTATAAGCATAAGTTATTGGCGTGCCTAGTAGTTAAGAGGTTCAAGAGAGCCTCCGTTTAAACAGGGAGAAAAAAAATACTCTAATTTCTATCTACCCAGCTTTAAAGATAGACGATTGTCACTCTAGTTCAAAATAAAGAGGGAAATAAGTTTTTAAGTCTTTCCAGGTTTTCTGTAAACCAAATAAAAGGTGTTATACTGTACAGATAACTATTTTACCACTTAATTATCAATTTAAAAATAGCCACAGTTCAATCATTCCTATTCTAATTGAATACTTGAATTTCCTTTACTTTTTTGTCTATGCATTTTCTTTTATTAACCTTCCAGCTTCTGTTCACTAAAAAGCATGTTGAACACATCCCATCCTCCATAAAAAAAGAGCCCCACTCTTTCCCCCTTACTCCTTCAAAAATTTGACTTTTCAGTAACATTTCAAACTGAAACATTCATTCGGCAAAAAAAAACTAATATAGATGGTTTTTAGCTCTGCTACACTAAAAGGTGTAACAGAGCTAAAAACCATCTCACTGTATGAAAAATAGGAGAAAGAAACATGGGGAAAACCAAAGATACTCACACTGTATGCATTTGCTGCGGTAGAGCTACCATAACCACTCTGGGGGTATGAAGAATCACCACCATAACTTCCATAAGAATATCTGTAACAATTTTTATTTGAGTTAAGTTACAAAGAAAATTCTGCTTTTAATTTCTTTTATGTTTCATTACTATACAATACTAGAGCAGACAATATCAATTACACATTGGTTTTACATGAAATTTTTTTTTAACTAAACTTAATTTAATAGTTAAAAAGGTCATAACCATTTAACAATAAAAGTTTTAATTTGATTGTCACTATAAGACTTTCCAGAATCAGTTTATATCTAATCTTATTTTAAATTAGCTTAATGATAAAATTAATGAAAGTAAAATTTTTCAATAAATTAAGCAGAATTACTATTTTTATTTTTTTCATATTACTTCAAATTTAAAAATAATTTTGTCTTTTAATAAAAGTGCAGCTCTTTCTAATCAATCATAGTTTGTAAGGTTAAGGACAGAATGGATCAATCCACAGTTAAAACCGTCCAAAACCTTTTTATTCAAATTGTCACAATTAAAAAAAAATATTGTGAAAAATAACAGCTTAATTTCGAAAACAGAATGAAAACATATTCAGAAACAGAATGAAAACAAGTTTTGTTTTACTGACAATAATAATTATATATTTTTTTAATACTGCATTATTTATCCTTAATGTTATCAGTATTGTATGTTTGTAAAATTGATGAACCAGGTAAAATTACCAAAATAGAAAAGAGAGAAGAAGAAATTATACAATTTAAACCCTGACGAATTAAGATTCTTAAGAACATTTTATTTTGCTTAATAATATATTGAACAATAAACAATACTGGAAAATTGATTTCACAAAAATAACAGTAATCAAGTTGTTAATAAGATAGCAACAATAATTATTTAGATAATTGAACATGAAAACGATTTCAGACCGTTCAGCACAACGATTGACAACAAAACATAAAAATATGACTCACCTCGAAATTAATATAGATAATCATATAATAGCTATAGAAACAATAATTAATCTTTAATCCTAATAGTAAAATCGTTTGGGAGCTGGTCCCGAAAAGAAATATTATAAACATCTACAACACATCAAATTCGTAGATTAATTTGCGCCGTGGCGAAAAACAAAGTAAAGGTTCGAAAGAACCTTACTACTGCGCAGGCTCCTACAAAAAATTGCACTGACATTTCTGAATCAGAATTAAAACAAAATAAATGATAGTATTTAATGAATTAATGTTGCTATCTTTTATAAGATACAATTAAGTTTAAAACACTAAATACGAATTGCAGGGATGAGATTAGCCAAAAGGCAAAAAAGCTGAATTTCCACGATAGTAAATTTTACGCAAGCACAACCCTTTAATAATAAATTCCACACAGTTTAATGTAATAAATAATGAGTTGACATACAATTGTGTACTTATCTATTATTATATAAATGACTACATTGATACTTAACATTTAGTGAAAATAAAAATTACCAATTGAAAAAATAAAGCTAGAAATTATATTTTTCCTCAGATCACATCAGAGACAATTATTACTTGAAAAACTACCTGGTTTAGCAAATTAACACTACTGAGAATATACATTAATATTTCATTTCTTTTAATAAATACTGTTACGTGATTTATAGCAAATATATCAGTAATATTACTTTTTAAATTAAATTGGGAAAAAAAAACTTTAACAATGGACCAAATCATTATGTTCATATTATAGACCAATCTAACTAGAGCTCTCTGAAACAGCAATGAAGTAACAGTGAAGTAGAAATATATAGTAACTCCTTAACATACAAAAATTGCTATTTTAGTTTGAAAAATTACATGACAATCAGCAACTGTTTAGATAATTGTTTTTTATTTGATAAGAGTTTTGCATTTTATAGCATAAATAAATAAATTCCTTTTTAAGTGATTGCTTTTGTTTGCTATATCTTTTATGTTTGCTATATTTAGTCATTAGTCCATCTTCAAACATCTTGTGACAAATCCTATTTTTTCTTCTTTGCAAGCACAGAATGTAAGTTTTGAATATATTCCCTTCCAGTTTCTCTGATGTTGTAACACTTACATATACTAATAATCGTCGTCTGAAAAACAGTCACCTTTATAGTAACTAATTAAGAAAATGATTTACTTCTTACAAGAATCGCGATAGCTGATCTTAAAATTGCGTGAATATGAATAACAATTATGGATTTTGAAATCACATGAATATAAAACTAGATATACGATTTTGAAAATGAGAAAATACAAACTGGGATATAGAAATTTTAAAACGCGTAAATACAAATCACGATTCATAATTTTTAGATCGCGTAAATACAAATCATGATGTGTAATTTTTAGATTGCATAAATAAGAATTATGATGCTTAAATTTTAGAATGCGTGAATGCGAATCCCAATGCCTTATTTTAAAATCACGTATAAATATGAAAATCAATGTTTGATATTATAAACCGCATGAGCAAATCAAGGAATTGAATTTTAAACTTGCGTGAATACGAATCGCTACATAGCTTTTTAAAAAGGCGTAAATACGAATCACAATACCGGTTTTTAAATCTCGTAAATAAGAATCGCAACGTACAATATTCAAATCGCGTGAATAAGAATCGAAACACGCAAATATGAAAAGCTATGTTTGATATTAAAATTGTGTGAATAAGAATCAAGATATTAGCAGATTCCAGGCTGTGGACCTCTAAAAGGCTTGCCAGAAGCAGCGTCGTTTGAACTACGAAAATCGGATCTATCTGCAGGGCGGGTAAAAAATTCGGAAAATCTTTTCTGCTGCGTGTAAAAGGGGAGAAAATAGCTAAAATAAGTAAAAATGAGAAAGGGTTGGTAGCTATGTAGTTTGAATTTTCCGTTTCTCTTTGAAAATCTGTGAATTTTCCGAAAAAGCGGAATACTTAGAAAAAAAGTGAAATTTTTAGAAAATCTGAATTTTTGATTTAAAAAAAAAGCTGAAATTCAAGAGATAAAAGTGAAAAAATCGGAAATTCGCTAAAAGGTGGAAAAATCTCATCAATTGAAAATTAATAAAAAAATATATTAATAAATGATAAGTTTTTTAAAACTAAACAAGTATTAATAGATAATTTATTCATATTTAACACATTTGCTGCCACTAAAAATGATTTTTCCATCGTTAGGAGGCAGATTACAAAACAGGGTTTTAATGGTTTAAATCAGTGTTTCCCAAAGCGCGTACCCCGCTAAATGGTTCGCATACCCTCAGGGGCACGGGAACAGTTTAGTGGGGGGTACGCGCTCTTATGCGAAATGTCTTGCAACAAAGGAAAATCCTAAAAAAAATTAATTTAAAAACAAAGCTAGTCATGAAAATTTACGATTACATACTTTTCTATTGGTTATTTTTTTCAGAGCTAACAGTTAATGATTAGTGGTGTCAACAGCCAGTTGTGCTTTTGTGCAATTTTTTTATAGTAAAGAATGCATTCTTTTTTATTAGTGGCACACAGCGTTACGAAAAATTTAGAAAGGGTACACAAAAGTCATAAGTTTGGGAAACACTGGTTTAAATGTTCCTTACATTTCACTAGGAAAACCAGAAAAATGAAGAAACATTTTCCTGTTTAGAGAGCGTTCCCCCTCCCCCCCAGCGTGTCTGATCAATAATCTCAGAAATTACTGGCATATTGTATAAAATAGCAGCTTAAAAGGAATATATAAGGAATACCATTCAAGTATATGTAGTACCATTTATGAAACAAAACTGAAAATATTTACAAATAAGCAAAATAAACAGATATTGGCAGTCACACACATAAAAAAATTCAAACAAGTTTTGAAAACCAACCACAAAAAATAATGCTTCACTAACGTGGCGAAACAACCTCTCTGTTCCAACTCCCAAAGTCACACTAAACACAGAGCATATAGCTTATCATAGTCGATCGACATACCAGGAGGTGCTGCTCTGACGCGCCAGTGCTTTGGCGGCAGCGAACGTGTTAAAGGATAAGATTTTCACCTTTGTTATTCAATTAATTGTGGAGCTTTAAAAGTTAAAATCTTTTCTTATTATAATATATCATTTTCCTGTAATAAGTTAAAGCAAATTATATAAAAAGTATCAAATATTCATTAATATATAATTATGTGTACAATAGTTACACAAACACCCTTTGAAAAAATTATCACGGTATTGGACACTTTAAGACAGTTTTAGTCAGTTTAGGATAGTAAAACCCAAGTGTCTTGACCAAAAACCCAAACCAGAAATCAAATACATGACAAAAACCTTTTATCAAATATCAGCAACTGCAAAAAGGAACATATTAAAATTTTATTACTAATAACTCTTGCAGTTAAGCATTCTGGTGGAAAATTTTTCATTTATACAATTAAGTATAGCATTTATATTTCTCATTACTTCCCACTAAATACAGCACCCTGCTGCCCTTTTAGTCAAAAGAATCCACCCTGCTGCCCCTGAAGTTAATTAATGCCTTGATGTAATAGACTCCATACCCTTTCTCCCCCCCCCAAACTCCACAATGGATTTTTTAAACTTTTGTTATTTTCAACTCTTTTTATTTAATTTGTTGTTGCTGTCAATATAGATTTATAAGGGAAAGGAAAAATAGTCATCACACCCTCTTCAGGGTTCCCACTCTATGATGAGATTGAAATTCAAGGACTTTCCAGGACTTTTCAAGGACCTCAACAAAATTTTCAAGGACCTTAATCTAAGACCAATTTTAAAAATTATTCTCTTCTATTTTACTAGAAGCAACAATGCTTGTTGTGGCAATAATTAATTTCAAATATAATACCTAAATGCTTTGCCTATATAGAGAGAAGAGAGTATATGTATTATGGACTAAAATTTATATTTTTTTAAAAACAACCCTACTGGTTTTACATATTAATTCACAAAATCATTTTCAGCACAATCTATAACTAATGGTAATGAGGTGTTAATGGTGAAATCCCTTAATCCTGTGTATTTCCATGTGAAGGCTGCATGAAAGACAGAGCTATATCTTAGGTATTCCATATTCCATGACTATTCCATATTAAACTCCTCTCCTCTATTAAACATCGTTTCTGAAATTATTCATCTATAATTTACACAACCTTCTCTAAATGTTATGCAGCAACAATTCTTTCTGAAAATAAAAATTAGATGGAACATATCCCATTTTCACCATGTTTAAAAGCATTATTCGTTATGTGTAATCCACAAATGCCAATGAATATGACTTGGTAGGAGTATTTCTCTTTTAATTCACACTGAAGCTTCTAATAGAATTTCCAATTGACATAGGGTCCATCCATGGATAATTGAAATATTTTAGAGAGCTTTTAACCATCATCCATGCATTTGTAAAAAGAGGACAAAATATTTTCTGCAGTTCCATGACCCATAAATTGGGAGGTAAGATACTTAGTGCAAACTTTATTATCAATTCCTTACCATAATGTTCATCTGCTTAGATTGTAGAGACTGATTTAACGTCTCATCAAAGAGTACAGTGTAGCAATCAACATTCTTCAGCTCATTTATAAGAATCCCTTTGAAGTATAGTGCCAATCCAAAGGAGCCCAAATCGGCTAACTTTGTGGCACTACAAAAAAATTGTCTCGCTATACAGCTATCAGCAAACATTTTGGAGAACAATTTACTAATCCCTTCACAAGAATTACATGAATACTTACTAGTGATGCACTTCAGACTCCAGAGAATTTCAGCATCAAGCACATTTCTTTTGACCAGATAAGACAATGTTACCTCGGCCACTAAAGTTTCTGTTTCACATGGGGCACACGATGTTGAAGGAGTATTTACACCAGAGGAATTAGATGTTGATGTCTTTGGAAAAAGAGAACTCAGGGCATGAGACTGCTTTTTTGTTTTACCTTTCTTTGATGTGTGATTTCAGAGAAGATTCTTCCATTTTCGCGATATCGATCTCCTTCATGCATATACGGCACTTGGCTCTGAACTTCTTTTCGGGCATCGATAAAATCCATTCTTTATAAGCTTGATTATCCATCCATTGGGGATTAAAATAGCCCTTCCCAGGCATAACTAGTCTAAACTACATAACACAAATACGAAGCCGTGCCTTTGCGAATACGCTTTACAATAAAGTTTTGAAATGACGCAAACGTAAGGACAAGTGCGGATGGTAAAACGGCAAATTTATTGAAAACTACAAGGTACATATTGTTACGAAATTCGAGAGTATTCCAGTTTCGATAAGAAAAAAGAAGATCTAAGCATATGCGACAGAAGATGAAGTGGAGTCTCGCCCCGAACGCATTGATTGTCTGCTGTGCTCCGAGCGCTTGGCAGACACCAAGACGCTACGCCCGGTTAGAAACGGTGGCGTTAAAAACCACGTGAGAGAGCCCAGGAACAAAACAGAAAGAACGAGAAAGATCCGCGGGTGTTTTATAAAAAGGGCCGCCGGCAGTATTGGACAAATTCAAGGACCTATCAAGTTTTTCAAGGACCTAAGACGTTTTTCAAGCACTTTCAAGGACCTAAATTTAGCACAAAAAAATTCAAGGACTTTCAAGGACTCTCAAGGACCGTGGGAACCCTGCTCTTGTTGCACTTGTCTTTGAAAGTTTGCAGTTACTTCCACTATCATTGAATCATAATTATTATTAATCATTTTAATTATTAAATCATAACTACAGACACTTAAAAACATACGGTTATTATTTTATTGATATATGCATGTATTTTAAATAAATTACTAAGCTAATTAACTAGATATATATGTTAATTTATTAATAAAAATTAGTAATTAATATGATTGCTTTGCTAAGTAAAACAAAATAAAATCTTTTACTAATTTACAATGGTTTTAATAGAACGTGTAAAGCCCATAGAAAGAAATTATCGCCTTTTTAGAATAATAATGCCCCTTTTTTAAACTTTTGCCCCCTGCCCTTTTTTCTGGCTAGAATGAGCTCTGCTAAATATATTGCCTAAATTTATTTAATGACAAAAAATTCACATGTAGATTTTAGGGATAAAAATCGAACTTACATAACTAAAAAAATTTTTTAATTCTGACATTTAATATATAAAATGGTTACAAGAGTTAGTTCCACTTTGCATTTTTCTAACACTTTTCCTGTGCAGACAATATCAGACTGTCCTTAAGACTAACACCAATTAGCTAAGAGCACCCAAACAGAGATCTTACTCATTTATCTTTAAATGATTACACGTGCATGTTATACTATAAAATATAAATAGATACAGTACAGTCAACCCCGCTTAAAGGAATACCATCGGATCCAGCCAAATTCATGCTATTAAGCAGGTTTTTTTTATTCAGTAAACTCAGTTTAATGATCAATAATATAATTAAAACTTTCTGTCTTAGTATCATAAAAAAATAACATTTAAAGTTAAATAAAAATAAATCAATGTTAGTGAAAAGTATCATGTAGGAACTAAAATATTATTTGATCCCATCCGAAAAATTATATAATTGAAGACTGTTTCTTATACCCGTTTAATAGATAAATTTATCACAATGGGATATTCCCTTTTAATTTCTACTAAAATTTTCATGACTTCTGCGTATTCCTTTCAAACACATTCATAATTTTTTTTTTGTCTTATCTTCGAAACTTGAGAAATTCCTAAATAACGCACTATTTTAGTTGGGGATTATTTTGAAATTTATTGTTTCTAAGATTCATTTTTTTTTTTTTTGCAATTAATTTAAATCATTCTCTTTCGCGCTCAACTTGCAACCAACTCAAAATTATTCACTGGATTAAGCAATTATTCTACTTAAGAGAAAGACACCCTCTACACTAGTGTATTAGGTTTTTAAAACTTTTTCTTATCAAAGCTAATGGAGCATCAAGAGGGGATCACAAGTCTTGACCTAAAAACAAATCACTCTATCCCTTTTATACATATTATGTGTGAGTGAAGTAAGTGAAGGAGGGGTGAAACTCCCTTTGTTTACTTCAGTGCATAACTGGCAGCAAGATTTGATTAATTTTTCAACTTCATCCCAATCATCAACTAATGAATAAGAAATTCCAATTGAAATGACCACCTATTGTATCCTTATCTTAACTGAAAAAGGGAAACTCCATTTTATCTGGTGAAACATTTCTCAAAATTTTTTTTTTTCTCTTTCATTTCAGTACCGCTTCTTTATGCAATTAAGCGGGGACAAAACATAACAAATAACCGTTTAAACGGGAAAGTATAACATTAGTTTAATATAAATTGATTTGGTTCCATTAAATTTTATCCGTATGAGCGGGTTATTCGATCATCCGAGGGGCGATTAAGTGGGGACGACTGTATTTAATAAAATAGATTCGTGTCTGGATAAATTAGAAATATAATGTATTAAGAATGAAAATGGCAATCTCTTTCTTACTCAAACTCAAAACCCATTTTAACCTAGCATGACATACAATACATCAAATGAATAGTGAAAATTTTATGAGAATTCTGATCTGAGAAAGAACTGCTTACACATCCAGCAAATGTTTTTTATTTTTTTCAAAAATAAAGTATTGGCTAAAAGAAGAAAACATTCATTAAGCTGAAACAAGTAACAGCTTTTTTAATAGGAGCTTTTATTACATCATGATATACCCGTGGCAACACAGCAACAATGTCGCAGAACGTTACCAAGTTCTTGCAGAAAGATCTTTCCTTTGGGAAGTAAAAAAATATTTTAGTTTTCCTTACTGCAGAAATTTTCAAAATTTTTTATCTTTTCTTCATAATTGTATTCAACAGATGCCTTTCTTGGGCATCAGATGGGGGGGGGGGATGTTTGTGATTTTTCTATTCTTATTTGAGAATAAAGTAAAAAAAAAATATTTTTTTTTTGTTTTCTTTTCTGCAGACATTTTCGTTCTATTTTTTTATGCACTTAATTACTATTGATTTCCACATAGCTTTTAAAATCCAATATTTTAAATACTATATTGTTTAGTACAAATGAATCTCAAAATGAAAAGAGGAATTTAGTAACCCCTTTTTGAAGAGTCCAATTTACATGATTTCGTAGTCGATTTTTTCTCTGGAGTTTCAGATTACACGGCTTTCTGCTACGGATTACGCTTCTTTTTATTAATTTTTTTTAATGTTACGACGATTTACAAAAAGCGATAAGGGAATAATCAGCGTATTTTTCTCCTACAAAAAGCAAGAATATCTCCCATACTAGAATAAAAAAGAAATATTACATATTCAATTGAAAAATTATTTTATTTAACCCAAATAGGTTTTCTTTAAACACGCTTCTGTTACTTTAAATTAGTGACATGTGTATATCTGATATTTTTAAATAAAAGTATGTTGCAGAAAGTTAATATTAGAGAGATTTGTCGCAGAAAGCCCATAAAAATTCTGCCACAGGTATGAGGAATAAAAAAAAATTCAGGTCTTAAAAGATTAACAGAATCCCATTAAGTCTCATCACAACATTCCCCAATTGCTTAGAAAAAACATGAAAGAGGGCAAAAACTGTGACTTATTAAGTTTTTAGATAGAAAATATCGGACTATAAATAAATTTATATTCTTTAAACTTCACATAAATGAAAAACAAATAACAGTAATAAATAGAACAAAAGCTTACCCTGTTTGCCCAGCAGCTGGGTACTGAGAATATTCTGTAAATAAAAGAATTTTATTACTCAATAACTGATAGTTTGATTAAACAAAAAGCTGCTAAATTTCTGATTTTTCTAGTTTCAACTATGGCTTTTCTACAACTTACATTAAGATTTACAGCAATAAATAAACTAACTACATTTCAGCATTATTTAGTAGACAGATTGAATTCGTTAAAAAAAGGGAGGAAAATAAGATGAACTTATAATATCTTAGCTAGCAAGAATGGCTGATTTAAGAAATGAGAAGAAAATGACAATTAAATTAAAATTCTAATTTTACAAACGAGCAGATACTTAGAGTACTATTAATTGCCAGTCAATACTAGCTCAAAAAAATTCTATGATAAAAGAAACCACTTCATTACTATAAACATATTAATTGAGAGAATTAGAATAAATTTACAAAAATTATTGAAGGAAAACCACATAAAACTATCTACTTCGTACGAAGACTAAATTGTGCATATGCCTTAGTAAATTATAACCTTAAGTCCACTTTTGTGTTGCACATGCTAAAATATGATAACAATTAAAAATGATAGAATAGTTTACATTAAAAACGTTTTTGAAATTTAAACAATTTATTGCAATAAGGTCAGATATATACTTAACAAAATGGCGCTTAACTTTGACAAAAGCTGAATTTTAAAACGAACTTAAATCAGTGACACAAGACGCATAATATGATACGGAAAACGATAAATTATTACTTACGTTGATCAGCCATAGTTCATATATTTGCGATTTAAAACTGCATAAGTTTTAAATTTAATATTTAATTTAATCCGACAAGAACTGATTGCGAGACGAAACCGGCAATTGAAAATGGTTTTGCTGTAGCACGATTATGTTACAGTTACAAACTTTTTAACTGTCATAAAATATTTTTGCTGTTTTAAAGTTACATTCCAAATGACATGAACACAAACGAGATCTTTCGAAAAAATTCACTTATGCGTAATACACAAAATATGGGAATATCTAGATTTTAATTTTAAATACGTCTTATAAAGCCAAAATTTAAAAAAAGTTTAATGGCTGTTTTCTCAATTTTTATTCCAACACAAGACACTCGATACTGGTTCCACATCTTTTTTTATTTTATAAGCGGTGTCGAACAGCCGATTCATATTGACTTTGAGATGTTCAACTACGTAGTCTTGGAATTTTAAATTAACTTAAGAACAACACGTTGGAACATTTATGAAAATATGGCATTTTAAAACTAATTAATTCACTATTTCCCCAAATGTTCTTAAATTTATATATTAGCAACGGTATAAATTGTTCTGGTAAACATTATTTTCTGTATATTTTGCAGCATGAGTAGAAGAAGTCTCTCTTCACCATTATTCAAACAGAGCAGAAGTATTAGACAAATTTAAAAATGAAGACCAAATGACAATAATGAAAAAAATCTCAATTTCTTAATCAGACTATACATTAAAAATTAACTACCAAAGGTATAACTTAAAAATCCTGTGGTGATTGAGAAGAGGCGAAATCATCCATATACTTTCAGAAAATATTTTTAAATATGTTAACAATTTTTTTCCCCATCACCACAAATATATGAAGAATCTTACGGTAAAACAATAGCACGTCACAAAAAGTGAGGTAGAAATTATAATCAAACGTCGTCAATGTGAACACGCTAGATGTCTCATACTCTATTAAGCTAAGATTTATATTCACTTCTGTTGGTAAGGAAACTGTTAATTCCACATTATACTAGGTGTTACAAAATTTCTACCGTAAATATGATTTTAAGCAGAGTTGGTCCCTGCCAATTTTCATGTTAACCCCTAGATTAAGAATAATAGTAAATATATACGGATAATAATAAATTTTATTTATAATTTTAAAAATAAGTTTGTCTGCAAGTTTTATTTATTTACTTATTTTTTAAAATAAAAATGCCGTACAATTTACTTTTATAATGTGCATTAATTTAAATTCGATAGAGTAAAAAAAGAAATGTCCTACCCTAGGCAATTTCAGAAGAGCTATCAAAATATTAGATATCTATATTATATTTACGTTTTCTTCTACTTATTACTTATATCTGGAAATAAAAATAAAGTATTGTTCGAATACAATTATAAATCTTACCTTTTTATATTTTGAAATTATTTTATTTGATAATGGTAAAAAAAAAATGCATAAAGGTATAACTTTTTTTTTTGCTTCATATTTACAAAACATGAACGAAACAAGTACAAAACATGAACGAAATATTCTTAAAAATTCAAACTTGCTCAATTGTATACACATTGGATTATTCAGATGTATACAGAAGTTTCATTCAAAAATTTCTTACTTGATTACGTGAAATAACTGTTAAATATTTATTCTGAACATTCTGTTCAGAATTTTTTTTCTGGATTGTTTCGCACAGAGCATCTTTAATAATCCTGTAAAATTTAATGAAGAAAGGTAGGACTTCTTCAATCACACCTTTTGACAGTCTTACGCAATCAGATTTCTAATCATTCTGATCGCTTCAAGAACGCCTGTTCCTTATATTTTGCTCAAAAATAGATATAATTTTTATCAATCAGATAGATAGCAAAAGATTTCCGATAACATGGACATTTACCTCATTGGTTAAAACAATAAAACTAGCCAAAATATATTGATCAATTTAATGTAACAAAAACGATGTTAATTTCCGGTACACCTAATATATTACTAAAAAAGATTGATCCCTAAAACTTAAAAATTCCTGAAATTTAACAAATCAATAAAACTTAAATATAAAAATTATTTTGTTAAATGTCCTAATGTATTAAAAATAAAGTCAAAATTTAGCACTTTTGAAAAATTTCAAAATTATTATAACATATTAGAGAAAATACTAAACACAATGATTTTATTTTTAATTTGTTAATATTTAAGAAATTTTAAAAATATTATTATTTAAAAAAAAAAAAGCAGTAAGAAAGCTAAAATAAACTGACAAAAATATAAATGCAATCAGTAAATTTTAAAACGAGAAAAGGGGAAAAAAATAAGTTGAACTTTATTTTCAAAAAAATTATTATATATTTAAGATTATAATTTATCGATGGAAGAGGTAACAAACAATATTTTAATTTCTAATTTTATAAAAATTTGATGTAATTTTAAGTTTAATATTGAGAAAATTATAAACAAGGAAAAAAGTAAGTCACAAAAATTGAGAAAAAATAGAGTCTGAAAAATCATCTTTACTTCAATGAAATTTCAATATTTTTTTCCCACAGGAAAGTAAGATGGATTTGATTGCAAGTTGAAACAGAGGGAAATTGAAAAACGATTATCGGTCTTTCCAAGATTCAACCTTTAATTATTTTTTTTTCCTTTTTTTTTTTAATGTTACTTACATCTGACTTCCTTTACCTCCCTTCCTTCTTTCTTGACCGAAATATTAACTATTGAACCAATTGGTATGCTGTTTCATTTTCATTTTTGATAAAGATTAAAAAGAAAAAGAAAAAAAAACACTCTGATCCTTGCTCTTTAGATATTCAAGAGTAGGTCGAAGAGTATGTGAAGTAGCATGCTTTTGCAAAACAATTTTATACCCTTTCAATAAGGATAGTCATTTCTTACTCATGAAGCATTCTCACTACACGTGAATCACATAGGCTATCGCACGTTAATGCGATTAGAGATGAGTAGATCGTCTTATAAGTGATTTTCAAACATTCGCACGCGTGCTTAAGACGATCGACTTTGCAATAATTGTTAAACGGTTACTAAATTGAAGCCGTCTTAATAAAGATGCAAACGAGGGTAGTACTATAGGCTGACTTTGATTGTTGTTGTTGTTGCAGTTCATTTATGTCGCACTAGAGCTGCACATTGGGCTATTGGCGACGGTCTAGGAAACATCCCTGAGGTTGATCGGAAGACATGCCATCACAATTTCGATCCTCTACAGAAGGGATGGCACCCCCGGTTCTATAGCCCGACGACTTGCACGCGAAGTCGAGCACTTAACGGTAGAACAGTTTAACGAGCACTGATACCGCACACCCTCGATCCCTACGCAGACTGATCCAAGAGGTCACCCGCCCGCTGGACTTCGGTGATCTGCTGGGAATAGTGTCTTAACGATCAGTCCACTGCGGACAGGATGACTTTGAAACACCACTTGTAGCTTTAAGCTTTTCATTCTGGGTAACAATCCAAATCATGAACGCAAATAAATTATTCACAAAGTAAATACATTAAAAAAAGCATAATAAATCATAAAATAGATTTTTAAAGTATATACAATTCAATAAGAAATATTTGAATGATAAAAAATAAGTATTTTTATAACTTTTTAAAATTTTGTTCTGATGACAACCAAATAAATCTGGGGCTTCATGTGAGAAAACTGGATCATTCATACCAAGTAATTTTCTGGCAATTAGAGTGCGTTGATATCGACGAAAAATCGTTTTATGCTATTACGTTTTTATGTTATACAAAAAATGTGTGTCAGGATAGCTAGAAAAAAAATCGAACTAAATATATGAAATATTTTCAATGTGTACAAATGTTTGGTGCCCATTGAGTTCACATTAAGAAAATTTATATTTAGCTGAATAAGATTATAAAACTGCTCTTTCAAATTTATAATTAGCTTGCTATACAATTGCTTTTTTATTATTACTTCAATTTTTTTCAATGGAAAAAAAAATTCTTTTCTCTACACTATAAATTTTTTGCATCACGCATTTTTATCTCTCTTTTGTGAGGAAAGTGTTACACTGATTTATTTTTAAAGAATTATACTTAGACAGCATAGAAATGGATGCTCGTTACTGCTGCGTTTTTTTTTTTTTTTTTTTTTTGAAGACACATATTTTGTCAGTTTTGTTAAGAAAGTATGCGCCATTTTGGAGGATCATGTTAAACAGTTTGAGAGTGCTTACTTGGAATTCCTTATAATATTCTTTGTTAAAGATACAAAAAATGAAATGTAAAAAGGAATTTTATTATTTTTTAAAGTGGTAGTAAAAATAATGATGTTTGATGTTGATATTTTCCAGCAATGACTACCATTTCCCTTTCCTTTTGAAAAAAAAAGAAACTCAATCCCATAATTTCAAAAAAAATGGCTACTTGAAGTCACCGGCACAAGCTTGTCATCAAGAATTCAATCCTATCAAGATCTTAAGAGTGATTTACAGAACCAATCCCCCTTCCCTTGTTGCAAAGAACATCGTCACGTGATTCGGGGACAATTTTCCCTCCAGTAAAAATCCTATCCCCAGTCTTTTACTATGGAGGTGGATTGCTGAGCTTTGTTTTGAACAATAAAATTCAATAAAAATGGTTGTATACTGTTGTGCATACGGATGTGAAGAAAAATTCTTAAAAGGAGGGCCTTTTACATTTCCATATTATTCCAGGGCTGATTGTGCTCCGGAAGTTTCCGGCGATCGAAGGTCCAGATGTTTCGAAAAATCGTTGATTACAAAAGTTTCCGGAAATCAAATTTTCAAAGGTGGAACTTAAAAACACAGTTTATTTTATTTGTTTGTAAGGGAGAGCCAGAGAGATACTTTATAAGCTTATATTCCTGATTAATATTCATTTATTATCGGTAAATAGTTGTTATAATCATAAACTCAGAAAGAAAGACATATTTGTAAATTTTAATTACTTCTCCAGGTCATCATAGGTATGTGTAAATGGCATAGGTATGTGTATAGTTTTAAATATATTTTAAGTAAACTAAGAAATATTGAGAAAAAGGGAAAAAAATCCTTGTTTAAATTTTTTTCTAATTTTACAATTTAAGCTGTCTTTTTTTTTTTACTTGAGAAATTTTCTGGAATTTTGACTGGGACTCACAATCACCCCTGCATTTCACAAATAAGATTTGTATTCTTTTACATTCACTTTTAAACATTTATTTGCATTTCGTATGTTAGCACATCAAGTTATGGAATGAAATAAATTGGTTTTTAACTAACAAAATAGCTATTATTTTTTCATATTAATATTTAAATTGATAGATTATAATATAGTTAACATTTGTAGGTGTTTTCATTACAGTTAAATTTTATATTGATATAAATATTTTGATATTTTTACTGCTTTTTCGATGAAACGCGCGCATTTTTTTCACGCCGAAATTTTGCAAACAAATCGCTTTTTTTTTTTTGCTCTGAACTTATATTGATGCGCTGAAATAATTTTTTTTTATAATTTCAAGTGAATTTAATTACATACTTTAGTTGTACAAACTTAAAAATATATATAAAAGTACATTTTGTATAATATAAAATTTTTAGGATCAAAAATAAAATTATCTTTTAATAAATTCCGTTATTAAATAAAATTTATAATTCGAAGAATACTTTTTTTTCATTATTTAGGAAGTTACTTTATTGCATAGGAAAAATGTTCGGATATTCATATTTATTTAGGAAATTTTATATTTATATTTATTACTGTACATTTATTATTCAGGAAAATATTAACTAGGTTCCCTTAGGAAAATTTGCCATAGGTTTGCCATAAAAAAATGCCATAGGACACTCCTATGGGGTTTTGCCTATGGCAAAAATTTTGCCATACACTTTTGCCATATACGTATGGCAGAATTTTGCCATACATGTATGGCAAATTTTTGCCATAGGCAAAACCCCATAGGAATATTCTATGGCATTTTTTTGAATGGCAAAATTTTGCCATAGGCAAAACCCCATAGGAATATCCTATGGCATTTTTTTGTATGGCAAAGTTTTGCCATGAGTGTATGGCAAAAGTGTATGGCAAAATTTTGCCATAGGCAAAACCCCATAGGAATATCCTATGGCATTTTTTTACATGACAAATTTTTGCCATAAAACTAAGATGTGCTACAGTTTATGAAGAAATATTTTTCCATAGGTTATGGTACACCTTTGCCATACAGCTATGGCAACATTTCTCGTTGATATTTTACCATACGTCAAAAAATAATTACTTACAAGAATCTTTCACGATGGATATTAAAAATGCAAAACTTAATAATTGTAGAATAAATATATATCCAGAAAGCTTTTTTTTTAAAATTTCTTTGATAAACTTCTCCTGTTTTACTTGCAGAATCCTTTTTGTATGCGGTTCTTATTCAAATAAATTTCAAACAGTTAGTACTAACCGCTAGAAATTGGGTCCGGTGGTCAGAGCGAGTGGGGGAAAATATTGGTTATATTGATTAGGAACAAAATATATTGAGTACAGGCAACTAATATTTGTTAAAGCTGTAAAAACAAGAAAATAGAAAGTGGGTCCGGAGGTCGGAGCGAGTATAAAAAATGTTAATTTGATTGATTGGTATCATAATTAGTTAGATAAGCGTCAGATATTAGAGGAACCTAAAAGAACGCGAAGCAAAATAACGGTCCGATGGTCGGAGCGAGTATGAAAATTCTTTAAATTTTGATATGTGATACTAAACTAAAAATTAAACAGACTACTAAAACAATAAAATACTATTAAAACTCAAAAGATAAAGAGTGGGGCCGGAGGTCGAAGCGAAATTAGTTTAAAATAGATCAAACGGGACAAAAGCTGAATATGTAACGGTGCAACCAGTGGTGGCATGTGAACAAAATTTTATCTATAAAAAAGATGGTATTAGACAATGAAAAGCTAAGAATAGAAAACAGGCTAAATTAGTTGATCCCCTAATAGTGAGAGATATAAAGCTCAGAAAATTTATGTTGAGTTGTGTTTAGCACAGTTAGAAAAGAGAACGCAATATAGAAACATTGGTAAATACAAAACATGTTTAAGACATGATTAAAATTGGTGAAATTAATAATTGTTATTGACAAATTTACACTTGGTCAGGGATAGTAAATAAAAATTAATTGGGTATAGGGAATCACTATGACGAAAAAGTTGTAAACTTAAGGAAAGATTAAATTGTTAAAAGCATTTTTGGTTACAGCAGCAGATGATATGGCCAGGGACTGTCCAGTTGATGATATTGAAGCAAAACAATTGTCAACCAGTAATCCAGCAAATCTAGTTAAGTGATGACCCTAAGCTATGTATAAACATGTAACAGAACATTGTACAAATATATGTGGATACTTAAGAAATATTAGTTGTAAAATAGTAAAACACAGAGACATGATAAAAAACAATTTAATGGCAAGCAAAAATTAAACACAAAATATAAATATAAAGCCCTAACATATGTAAGATAATGTAAAAAAGCATTGCCAGAACCTAAGTGGAATTAAAATAAAAAACTAATGAGAATGTAAACACTGATAAAAGTACCAGACAGCCGGAAATTAAAAAACTTAATAAATTCAGATAGATAATTGCATAGGCGTTTGCAATAAAATGTTTTTGACCAAGAATGAGATCGAAAAAATATAAAAAGCCAAAGTTAGCGAAAGATTCCACTTGTAGTGGATGACACGTTAATATGGCGGTCTGATACTCTAAGCCTAAATCAATGGAACATCGGATTTTAAACACTCAAAAATGGAAAAATTGGCCACCCGGAGGCCGGAAAAGACTCACCAGGAATGCCTTGTGGGTTTACATGTTGAATTCAATTAACTTCGGGGTGAAATAATGGATATTTATCTCTTTTAGAAGATGTTTTTGAGGACTCCATAGAAGTTGTTGTTTCGTTGGTGGAGATGTAGATCAGCTTTTCTCTATGGTATACTGCCATACAAATCTTTAAGGTTACCATTGGCCTATGGTATACTGCCATACAAATTTCTGTGGTTGCCATAGGCCAATGGTGACGTGCCATACAAATCCTTATGGTTACCATTAGTCTATGGTATACTGCCATACAAATCTTTATGGTAGCCATAGGCTTTTAGGGTTTTGCCATACAAATCTCTATGGTAACCATAGGCGTATGGTATCTTGCCATATAAATTTCTATGGTAGCCATAGGCTTATGGGGTTGTGCCATACAAATCTCTATGGTAGCCATAGGCTTATGGTGTTGTGCCATACAAATCTCTATGGCAACCATAGGAGTATGGTATCTTGCCATACAAATTTCTATGGTAGCCATAGGTTGCCATAGATTACCATAGGCTTCTCTATGGCAAATTTTCCTAAGGGTTACTATAAGTTCTATTATTAATAATAGGTCCTAATATCTCCTCTAAGATCAAGATACCCTTAACTAACAGCTGACTGTTGTGGTACTGCTTTACCTTACTAACATATTCTGAAACTTGGTAGAAAAATTTGAGAAGTAGAAGCAAATATATTAATTTTTTAATTCTGCTTTTTTTAATTTTTTAAAATTTTTTTTTACGCTTTTGAAAAATGCTAGTTGTAAATGGTTTCAAAACCATAAAGGAAAAAAAAATTTCGTTACCGTAAACTTTACGGTTAATCAAATGGACCGACAGCTGCCAGTTATTTTTTCATAATTTTAGAATGAAAATTTTAACAGCGTGGGTCGTAATTCTGTCGTTATAAATCAGAACATTGCTTTAAATATACACATTGTTCTCTAAAATTTTAAGAGACTTGTTTTCATTTTATCACAATAGCTACTTACTTTCTTTTAAGATATGATATTTCTTTTTTACCTATGCACAAGTCGTTTCATTTTTTATGACTTATGGTAGTAATAAAATTTAAAAACCGCTAACATACCACTTTTCTCTTCAGTAGACAAAATAATGAAAATAATTTGTCATTTTAAAACAACAGTCTTAATTTGTTAGGACAACTGTGACTATCAGTAATATGGTATCAGCTGTAAAAACTATGAAAAATTTCACAAATTAAATTTGTTTTTACATTAAAAAAAAGAAAAGAAAATAAGTTTTAATAGTATCGAATGCTGTTAGACGTGCAATCATAGTTACTCATACAAAATTAGTGCATTGATGAAGTTTTTGTCTAGTCAGAGTATAGACTAGTAATTCTGTCCTGTATATACAGGACAAAATCATAATAAATGTTTACAGCTCTCCTTTCCAGTTCTTTACAAATGTATATGTATTTAGTATGCTTTAGTTTTTTCTTCATTTCACTTTCGATGTTTTTAAAAATCAATTTTTAGGCATACATTTTCTTTTTTTAAATTTGAGAAATATTAACAGTTTTAAGTATTAATTTGAATTAAATATTCTTTTCACATCAACGTTATTGTGGTTTTATCTATCAGATGTGATTGAAAATTTTAATATTATAATAATAATAATTTAATAATTACTTGCAGTCTATAGAAATGGAAACGATAAAAATGCTGTATTTACACTATTTATTATCTAAATTTTTTTACAATGACTTTAAAATTCTTTTTACAAAAGTAATTTAGAATAGCCAAGCTTAGGGGCATAAAGACCATGTCCATATGCAAGAGGATGTCCAGAATAAGCAAGTCCATGTCCCAAAAGTCCAGTGTAGGCCAATGGGGCTGCTCCAAGAAGTCCAGTGTGGGTTAGAACAGGGGCGATTGGAGCGGTCTTAGCAACGGCATATGGAAGAGGAGCAGCATAAGCTACTGGAGCAGCATGATGAGTAGTGACCACTGATTTTTGAACAGCGTATGTTGGTGCAGATAGAACGGTTTTGGAGACTAGAGGAGCATGGAGGAGTGGTGCTACAGGAGCGTGAAGAAGAGGAGCTGCTGGAGCATGAATCACAGATTTGCTAAGAAGGGGAGCAGTGATGATGGGAGCTGCTGGTGCTTTGATGGCAAGTCCATGTCCATACACAGCTGGAGCGAGGAGTGCAGTGGCATGAGCAGCTGCCAAAGCAGTGAGGAAGAATGCAACCTATAGAAAGTAATAAATCTAATAAATATAAATGCAGAAACATGGGTGAAACAAAGAATTATGTGTTACGTAAAGGTGAGCCAATACAGCTCACGGACTAGTGCCTAAGTTTCTCCTACGAACACCTTCGTTTTCTGTAGGAAATACTGAGTCCGTATCCAGTTCTCGTATTAAATTGGGATAAAATATTTCTAAAATTAGATGGAATACATCACACATGCATGTCCAAACATGATACACTATAAGCTTAGTTTTTATTTTGGACTTTATTTTTAAGGGTAATTGTTATTTAAATCCGATTAGGAGCGAGTTTAACGCCTATAGGGGTACCACCAATCTTAACTTTTATATAGCGAGTTAAAAATGAGTTTGTGGCACAACTTTATTGCCCACATACGTAGCATCTTTAGTTAGACTCAAAATTTCACCTACGAGGTTTAGACAAGACTAGATGTTTCATTTACAAATTTCTGTGCTACGTAATAGTTGAATCATTTTTTCCCAGTCGAATTACGAGGCTAAACAGAGATAATAATAAAGAAAAGGCGTACGTATCTTAGGCATTTTAAGATCATATTGTAAAACAAAGATACGTCTCGGGGGAAAAAAAGTGGTAGCAAGTTTTTGATTAACTGCAATGTACAGTTTAGTGCTTTATTTAAATTCGACTTTCAAAAACCAAATCAGAATGATAAATCTAAAATATACTCGGGAAAAAAAATCTCTGTTATAAAGTTAATATAGAATGCGTATTTTTATCAGCAATTCATTTGTAAGCCTATGAGAGTAACATTTAGATTAGTAATTGTTCTTTATACTTTTAAAAAATGATAAAATTGTTTAACTCAGCAAATATTGTTAATTCTTTATCATAATTTATACAACTTATTATTAAAAATTACGTAACTTATTGAAAGTTTGCTGGCAAGATATTTTAGAACGAAAATAAAAGCTTCGAAATAAAACAGATGAGATATTGATATATTACTTTAGTTAAAATTAGAACATTCTGTTTGACATCTTAGTTTATTTAAACAAATTTATGTTTCAATTTTTGGTTTAATTTCAATGGTAAGAACATTTCGGTATACAATAGAATTTAAAACAATTTAAGTTAGATTATGTTTGATGTAAAAGTTTATTTAGATTAGATATAATGCAATTTTTCAACTAAATGTGATAGAAATTTTTTTCAAATGTTCGTCCATTTTAATATATGATCCTTTTTTTTAATATAAGTTTATAAAACATGAACTGATCTTGAAAAAAAAAAAAGGACAAACAAGTAGGCCTAGGTTTTAGAACAAAATGTTCCATTCTAATTGTTCTACTGCTGGCACCAGTGAATTAATATTTCAATATGACTGTAATGTTAATGTGCTTAAAATAGGCTAATTGAAGTTATGGTTTAAATGAGTGATTTACCTGTCGGATTTACATTTGCTTTCTGCAGTAATGAAAAAAATGAAGTAACTGTGTAATTAAACGGTGCAGGGGCAGTCAGAAATTATAATTTTACACAGATAATTTTTACAAATATGAATGAAATTATTTTTATGTATTCATATTTGGTAATAATATTTCAGGCATTGATGCATTGTATGATGCATTCATGGCATTGAATAAAACGTTTTTATGGCAGATTAATTTCACTTGTTCCGAGTGCATAATTGCAAGGTAACTACGAGCGATTAAAAATACAAAAATAGTATTTAAAAAAATTCTAAATTTTATTCAAAGAGATTAATTATAAAAATTAATTATTAAGAAATAAATCAGCAACTTTTCTCGTATATTATTTTCAGTTTAATATCGTAAATGATTATAAAAACGTTTTTTGCTTTAAATATAAATCATTTGAAATGTAAGCCATAGTGGTAATTACAATTGATTAATTAAAGAGATTATGAATGAGTGAAAATTTATTGAGTTTCTATCACTTTTTACATTTTTAGTCGCCTGTAGCATCGCTGTAATGGTGAAACAGTCCAAATACAAAAAAAGTAATAGACAATAATCACTCTGATAACTAACTAACCAAACAAATAAATGAATAAAAATAAACCAATAGAAAAATTAACAAATAAAAAATAAATCGATAAATAAAGAAAAGCATATAAATACAAAATAATTTGTAAAATAAATAAATGCAGGAAGATTTCTTTTTATTATGTGTTAGTATTGAGTTTTATTTTTTTTTCCATTTTATTTTATAACTTATCGTCCAAATAGATATTAGATAATTTCAAAAATATAGAAAAATAATTAAAAACCAAATTTCTTAAAAATGTCAGTTTAGTATTGTAGAAATAGGGAATTAAATAGCAAGAATAATTTAAACTATTTAAACGAATTAACAACTTTAAGGTATCAACTGTTTAAACGGGAACTTCTCAAACGGGTTTCAATGTATTGAAATTCACTTTAAAATTCTACATATTTTATTATGACAAAAATAGTTCAAGCAGGTAATAATCAGATTTTTAAGAAGTAAACAAATAAAAAAATTATCGAAAACGAACTCAAAATTAATGTTTGCCTTTGGTACTGACATATTTATTACTAAATAAGATGTTAAAAATTATATTGTAAATTTTGCTTTAATTGCACTAAAGTAGGATATTTATTGGTAAAATATAATTTTCATTTTTTTATTTCTTTATTTTGCTTCTCGTATTGAGACTTTTCATTGATTTTCCAAAAGTTTGTGATTCGCTTTATATAAAGATTTAGTTGCACAACAATGCTATATTAAATTATTAATTATAAAGTTTAAGTGCAAAGAAACGCTTTGTTAAAAAAGCATCAAAAGAATTTTTTTCTCTCATACATGCTAAAATAAACAAATACAATGCATACGTCGATTCCTTTACGTATGTCTAGGTAAAATTTGAAGATTTTCTGTTAACATATTAAATAATTTGCGAAGTAATTTAATATTTTTTCATTATTAAAAATTTTTGTACAATTTAGTAGGTTTTGTCATATTATCTGAGACTTCAAAATTAAGCAAGCAAACAATAAAACTTACTAAAAAATCTAAAATAGTTTTAAAAAAAGCTCTTAAATTTTCAATTTAAAGGCCCTGTGTTCTTTAACAGCTTCTTTTGATAATTATTTCGAATGAAACATATTTTTTTATGTGTGTAACATATATAAATGAAGAAAAAAAACGAACTTACCTTAGCAATCATGATGTATTAGTAAATGGTTTTACTGAATGGTCAGAACACATTGCATTAGTTTTAAGCCATGTTTATATATCCCTTCAATACAAGGACACCCGGCTTCCAATAAACGGGTATATTCATTCAATCAAACGAAAGGGATCAGAAATATTGAATGATCTTGAAATCTTAAATCTCTAATACTTCCCGATTGAATAGGCATTTTATTTTTCTGAATACGAAAACGTGACCTTCGATTTAGAATACAAGCCACTATAGACGAGGGCGGAAGAAACGGTAAAAAGAACCGTTATAATTATTCAAACCGTAATTATTTATTTTTTTAATTAATGGCCAACAGATTCTTCAAGGCTGTAGCGAAGTTGTTCGATGGGCTGGGTCAAATAAGGAAATATAACTAGCGTTCAGAACCAAAATGGATTAAGAAAAATATACTGTTGGTTGTTCTTAAGCCACTCTGCCTCTATTGCCATAGTATTCCTTTTACTTGAAATCTCAATGCGTGTCTCAGAGCAACAGTGGTTTAAGAATCATTCTAAACGAACAGGACATACGCTACTTTGTATTTTCGATTTGCGTTCTTTTGCTGTTTAGAAACCAGTCGTAACTAGTTGCTAAATAAAAGAAATATAAACCTAAGTTATGAGATGGTTTGCTAAATGACGTAATACATTTTGTTTTTGTGAAAAAAAATTCGAAATTAAATGTTATCTGAATATATATAAATAAAATTTAAATATATATTTACTAATAATTAATACGTATTAATGGAGACTGTACGTTATAATTACATGAATCATACATAATGTTAAATAATGAATTTGATGGGCTGTGTGACAAGAAAGCGCGATTTTTTCCCCTTATTTCCTTTTTTGACTCGATAAGTTAATTTATATGTATTTTTAATCTGTATCTGTATTTTTAATTAGCTAAATGACCTTCCTGTCAATATATTGACTGATATGTTAAAGTACACTTTAAATAACTTTATAAGAAAAAGAGCTACAATTGTCTCAAAATATATGTTTTTTGGCCGAATTAAACTGAGATTTATTTATTTTAAATCGAAATGGGCTATTTCTTTAAAATTTAAACGAAGTTTATACAGCACGAAGATAAATTTTATTTATCTTTTTAAATTATCTTAAAATAAAGTCAGTAATTTTGGTGGTATGAAAAAAGCCCAAACATTCTGAAATGAAACTGTTTTAAAGAAGTTTAAAAATTAAAAAATAAATATTTTTTATTGTTAGACTATTCATTAAACTCTTAATATTTCTGAAATTCTCGTTGGATTTCTGGGACATAAATGAAAATTGATGGCCAATGTTAAAGAAATAGAAAAACTTTGGCTAATAAAAACATTGATAATTTAAAATTTATAGATTCAGATAAATCAATAAATAGTTAGATAGGTAATTAAAAGTAATAGAAAATATTTATAAAAGTAAATATCTGTCATATAATATTTTTTAAAAGTAAATGTAAAGTAAAATTAAAACAAAAATTAAACAGTATATTATAAAAATGTGTCCAAATTTTAATTCTTCCTTTTTTTCTTACAATGCCGACGAATTAATCGTTAGAGCAGTTGTTTCGAATTTTTCCTCGGCGGTGGAACCCTAAATAATCAATCTACGTTTGGGGAAACCCCTAACTTTATCGATTAAGTTCATTAGCAATTGCGAACATATTAATCGAAGATAAATGAGTAATAATTTTAAAAATGTGAAGAATATCAAATTTTAGTCTTATTTTGGATTGAGAAAGTTTGATTGGAAATACTATTGCAATTGTTCATAATGGATATCCTTTTATTTATTTAATATACTAGGAGGCTTCACCCCAGTGGCGTAGCGAGGGGTGGGCAAGGGGGGGCATCATGCCCCGGGCGCTACTCACAAAGGGGCGCCAAATGGTCCGCAAAACAAAAAATTGCTGGATAATTTTTTTTTTTTATTATAATTGATTTCTGGAAAATATATTTTAAATTAGTGCCAGTAATTTATAATAGTGATAATAAATGTTAATTCATAAATATTATTCATAATATTTAATTCATATTAAATATATTTCAATATTTAATTCACGTCCTTTTCATCGCGCTCTGCTTATAATAAAAATGAAATATTATTAAATGTTGTATATAAGTTTAATGTCAGCATAAATTATATTGTTTATTTCACTATGTTATTACCTTTCAAGGTCAAGGCATTCTTGGTAAGTAATAAATCAAATAAGATTACTTACTACATCTATTCGACGATTCTATTATTAAGTGAATAGAGTATGAAAAAATTTGTTAACAGGAAAATTTGTTGTTCTCATATTTGTCACCACAAATGAATTCATTCATCTTCTGGTGTCCCGCAGAGGACTAATCGTTAAGACACGGTTCCCAGCAGATCACCGAAGTCAAGCATCACTGGCTGCGGTCAATGTGCGGGTGGGGGATCCACTTGGATCAGTCTGCGCAGGGACCGAGGGTGTGCGGTATTGGTCCTCGTTAAACTGTGCTACCGTAAAGTGCTCGACTTCGCGTGCAGGTCGTTGGGCTACCGAAGCGGGGGTGCCATCCCCTCCGCAGAGGATCAAAATTGTGATGGCATGTCTTCGGATCATCCTCAGGGATGTTTCCCAGACCGTCGCCAATAGCCCATTGTGCAGCTATAGTGCGACGTAAATGAACTACAACAACAACATCATATTCTGGTATCTACAGTTCGAAATCAACTAATAAACGATATCAAACGAAATAAATATTATGGACTAGTTTGATTCAACTCCTGATATCTCTCATCGAGAACAAATGTCCCAAGTCGCTAGGTATGTAGATGCTGATTTTATCAATAAAAAAGTTTCCATCAAAGAATCTTTTTTGAGTTTTTATTGAAATACATGCTAAAGATACAGCCTCGATCGAAAATACAATTTTAGAGAAATTAAATTACGATTAAATTTCATTAACAAACTGCAGATCACAATGTTACGATAATGCTGCCGTGATGGCAGGTCACACATCTGAAACGCGATGGAGCGCCACCGGAGCGGTTATCGTTATCATCTATGGGCTACAGAATATAAAAGAACTAATAGAAAAATTAGCAGAGCACACTACCACTACAAGTGACAACAGAAGTGAAGCTACAATTCTGTTGCAAAATATACTAACCTTTAGTTTTGTAACTTTAGTTCATTTCTGGTACGAAATCTTAAGAAGGATTGATCGTGTGCAGCTCAGATTACAAGATCCTAGAATGAATTTTAGAAAAGTGTTCCATGATCTTGAATCATTAGCGACTGAACTAGCCGAAATTTGAGACGAGCTCTGTAAAGAGGCAATAGAAAAAGCAGAGTCTCTTTGTGAAAAATGGGATATGGATACAACAATACGTGCCTGGAGAATTGGCTATGGTGGTCATTCAGCAGAAAGTGAAATTTCCCCGCGTTATGGAAGTCACTTTTGATCGTCTCCAACAAGAAATGTGTAAACGATTAAGTGACTTTAATTTCAAATTTGGATTTCTACTAGACGTTGAAAATTTATTAAACAAGGATAATGTTGATAACGACATTGAAAAAAAATTGTAAAAATCCGGGTGAATTTTATAATACAGATTTCAATGTAATAGAACTTTTTATCAAAATATATGACAGCAAAATGTTACACCGCAGTAGAAAAGAAATTAAACCTAAAACTCCATTAGAATTTCTTACTTTTATAATCAATCTCGAATGGAGAAGATGTTTTTCCAAATCTGAGAGCGGCATTTCAAATACTCCTGACTATCTCAGTACCAATTGCTAGCTGCGAATGGTCATTCAGCAAATTAAAATTAATTTTGACATATCTACGATCAACGGGGGGGACAAGATCGCCTAATTGACCTAGCATTTTTAAGTGTGGAAAGAAAAAAAATTGAAATAATCAACTTTGATGATATTATTGATAAATTTGCTTCATCAAAAGCGGAAAATTTATACATAGTAATTAGTTTTATAATTGTATTATAATCATATTATTAAATATATGTATCTCCTTAGAGATAATAAATATTTACTTTTTTATTGTACTTATTACTGCGTGTTTTTAAAATATTTCTTTATAAATATGTAAAATAAATAATAGATATCTTTTGAACTAATTCTAGATGATCATATACATTTCAAAATCTAGTCTTGTTCTCTCAAATACATTTTTTGTCTCAAATTTAAAGCCTAGCTTGAGTCTATGACTTTATTTATTTTACTTTGTTTATTTATTTATTTGCGAGTATATTTTACATATAATATTATATGGTTTTCGAATGGGGGGGCGCTAAAAGGGTATTGTGCCCCGGGCGCGAGTTAAGCTCGCTACGCCACTGCTTCACCCCCTGCTCGCTGGCGCTCGCCAACCCCTGGAACTGCTTTCGCAGTTCATTTCGCTCGCTCATTGGATACATTCTTAACGTCTAGCTTTTGAATACTTTTTTGAACACTGAAGTTCCGAAAACTTTTCACTGTAGAAAATTCTAAACCTGTGCATTTCAATATTAATTTGAAATTGCAAACAGTTCGCATATTTTTCTTAATCACACTATTCTAAATTTCAGTAAAGTAACTGTTGTAAGTTTTGTTTTAAAGTCTTTCCCACCAGAGGGCTAAAACCATGTGTTGTAAAACAATATGAAATAGTACTGAATGCCGGATGTAAAGCACCGGCTTCGATAAAGATAATTTTGTGAGAATTTTTGTGATATTCGGCGAGAATTCACCCGATTAGCCATATGATGCTCACTACGTGCTCTTGCTCGCCGAAGCCTATCAATTAAAAATGAAAACTGCTGCCAAAGCGGGAAAAGAAATATCATCGGTTTTATTGATACATACGTACGTATTAGCGTTTTCTATACATAATAATAAACGCGGCTGTGTGTGTGTGTGTGTCTGTAATCACAATATATCGCCCCAGAAGCCTCGCCCGGGCACGAAACTCGGCCCATAATTGTGTTTTGACATTATGAAGAAGTATTTTTTTTCTTTTTCAAAAATTTTGATTAGTTATTTAGTTATCAGTCATTTTGTAAGTCTATGCTTTTCGTCTGCTTTTTCGTCTTCAAAGAGCCATATTCAAAAAACTATTAAAAAATGCATATACTTTTCCCCACTCTTATAAATGTATGCTAATGCGAACCTCACAATTTAAATATTAATTTTCGACAACTTAAACCAATAATATACGAAGGAATTAATAATTTAATTGTAAAGTTCGCATTAGTTTACATTTATTAAAGTGGAGAAAAGTTTAACTTTTGTATTAAAAATGTGGCAACATATTCGATACGTAAATAGAACGCTTCGCTTTGATATATTTGTCGCTGTTCATAATTGTTATAATAAGTTTTTCTTCTTCTTTTCACGCTCTATTTTTTTTTCTTAAGCGAAGACGATAATTTTTATAGCGATATTGTAGTACTTTGTACAACTAAAAATTCTTTTCACAACACTTTAAAAATATTTACTTTATTTTCTTTATATATACAGAGAACAGTCGGCAAAGAATTCGATTAGGTTGAAAAACATTTCGCTAAAAAGGAACGAGTTCCAAAAGAAAAAATAAACAACTTAAAGAATAAAAATACTGATGCCAGCCAATTTTTTGAAAGTTAACTTAGAAATAACAAACCAAACGATGTTAACAAAATGACGTAGAAAGCGCAACTAGATCAAAATTATACAAGCACAACTAGATCAAATTATAATACCTGAGTGCTTGACGTAACAGATATAGAAATAGAATTTGATACCATAAAAAATTATATAGAAATAGAAATTGATACCATAAAAAATTTATTCGTTTTCGTGTTCTTTTCATGTATTTAGCATTTTAGTTTTTTCTTTCTTAAGCGTTGTAGCTATATAATTTCAAACATCCTCAAGAGCTATAACACATCTGCAGCTGAACTGGATATGAAGACAAAATTGCTGGACAGGAACACTTTAATTGTCCACTAATCTTCAGATTTCCTGCTATGTTTTAAAAAACTTTATTTGTGAAAACCTTCAGCGTGGCGGACAGCTGGCCGCCTTAGGCGGCTAGTATATAATATAGATAGCTTTGTCTTTGCTCTAGCATTTTATTTAAATATTTCATAAAAATAACTAAATTATTAGAGCCCGTTGTGCCCCATGGGGGAGGTTAAGGTTCCGCAATTTCGTGACAAACGACATGGTAGTGATAATGTGGTCAGCCTTTACTTTACAGAAAAGCTGGTACCTATTGATCTAAAGTTAGGTGAGCCTCAAACCGTCTCTGGGGGTCGAACTCCAGTTCGTCGCGGTGGTAGTTTAGTGCATTAACCACTGCAATGAGTCAAGCCCGGTTTAACCATTAACACTAAACATACCGTAACCGGTCAAATGACCGTTTAAGAACTGTGACATCGAAAATGCGCATATCATCTTATCGTTTTTGCACATTTATCTTCATGCCTTTTTCTAACAATTATATACAGTTAAAATTCTATTATTATTATTATTTTTGTATTTTGTTTATTTCGAATAATGCTTGTCGTATACCTATTTCTACCACAACCGGTCACTTGACAGGGAGAACAATTTATTGCTTTATAAGATTATCGTATCAGAAATTAGGATGTGATGCATGTTCAACGTATTGCATTCGATGAGTTGCACATTTCTGCAAAGACTGTTGCGTAGTGAGTTCAATCACTGTGAATTCAAATTTCAAGAAAGTACCTGTTGATGCGTTAGCGGAGTAGCACAGTATTGAGTGAAAGTGTTAACTCACATAAAGAAACTTGAAGATTTAAACATTTCTTTATTTCATACAGTACCATCTCGATACAGCGTACAACTGAAGATATTTAAACATGAATATATCTTAACAAAAATGTTGGTACGTCACCGGAAACAACAACACAGTGACGTGACATAGTGAAGAGACAAGACAAGAACTCGACAAGAACACATGCTTACAACAATGCATGCTTTATATACAGATTCCATAATGATATGCACAGACGACGTCACTTACGTTATCTGAAAAGAAAATATCTGTTGCCAACACACGACCGAAACTTAATTCTGTTAACTTAATGTATTCTGAGGAGTAACAAACCATTCCTACATACGGCCCCACGGTCGTGTGATCTATATCAAAGAAAAATATATTATTCACAACTTCTTTAAATTTATTACCCATTAATGGTTTTGTTAGGAAATCTGCTAAGTTATTCTTAGAATGAATAAAAGCTAATTCTACGAGATTTTCTTCAATAAGTTGTCGAATAAATTTATATCGAATATCTATATGTTTAGTCTTAAAATTTTCACAATTATTTCTAGAGAAATGTATAGCAGCCTGATTATCACAAAACACTTTTGGTACAATTTTGTCAGGCAGAATACTAAGTTCATTAATTACTCTAGAAAACCAAACTGTTTCTTTCATACTTTCACATAAGGCAACAAATTCAGATTCCATTGAGCTAAGGGCAATGCATTTTTGTTTACTTGAACGCCAGCTAAAAACTACATCTCCAAATTTTATTAAATATCCACTAGTTGAATGGCGATTACTTAAACTACAGCCCCAATTAGCATCAGAAAAACAAATTAAATTTAAATTATTAGCTTTACTTAAATTAATTTTGTAATCCTTAGTGTTAAATACATAATTCATTATATCAACCACGATTTTCCAATGTTCGAACGTATAACCATTTGAAAATTGAGACATCAAATTTACTGAAAAACTAATATCAGGTCTCGTACGATCAGCTAAAAAGGTTAAACAGCCGATTAATGTTCGATATGGAAATCGTTTCATTAAGTCGTTTTCAACAATATCACTTTCATTTATTTTTTCAGGAAGTTTACATCCGAGTTTTATCGGAAGACTAACATTAGACTTTGGAAGTTCTTTAAATTTTATCCTTAATTTCTCAATATACGTATTTTGATGCATTAATAAAGCACCATTGTTCATATCAAAATTTACACCTAACAAATATTTTACCTGACCTAATTCAGTTAATTCTAATTTACTTTTAATTAGTGAAATAGCATTATTAACATCAATTTGTGTTTTACCAAAAATTACAATATCATCAACATACACAATTAAAATAGTATTCTTACGTTTATACACACAATTTAACCATTTTAATTTCTCAAATTTTAAATCTTTAAATATACTATCCAGTTCAAAGTTCCAATATCGACTACTTTGATGTAGCCCGTATAAGGATTTATGCAATAAATAAACTTTACCTTCATGACCTTTAACAATATATCCTGGAGGTTGTTTAACATATACAGGTTCCGATAAATTACCATACAAATACGCAGACTTTACATCGACTTGATAATGACACCAGTTTAACATTGATACTAATAAAATAAATAACAATTTAATAATTGAAAAGTTAACAGGAGAAAATGTTTCTCCATAATCAATACCTGCTCTTTGTTTAAATCCCAAAGCAACAAGTCTAGCTTTATATTTCTTAGGTTTATTATTTTCATCACGTTTAACAGTGTAAACCCATTTAGTGCCTATCACTTTAGTGTTTTTAGGAAGATCTACTAACTCCCACACTTTGCGTTTTTCTATCATTTTGAGTTCTTCACTCTTAGCAAAATCCCATTTTTCTCTATCTTTGCAAATTTGTGTATCCTCAAAAGTTTTGGGAAATTCAGAAAAATGACACTCGTATTCGAAATCCGCATTTGAATTTAAATCTTCCTCACTACTTGAACTTTTAGTTACGTTATTAGGATGTTTACTTTTTGCTTTAAATGAAAATTTCTCAGGTTCAAAAGAGAGTTTGTTTTTCTCACAATACTTTTTAACATCATTTAAAGATCTAAGTCTTAGTTTACTTGAAGGAGGATAATAAAATACATCTATTCTTTTACTTTCAGTTCTTGGACATTCTTTCCTTTCCCACTTTTCGATATCAATAGGACTTACTTTATCTAACGCAGTTTTATCATTACTAGATTCATTATCAAAGTTATCTAGCTCGTTTTTCAAATTTAGGTTGAATTTAACATATTCAAATGATTTATTTTTCCCAAATAAAGTTTCTACACCCTTTTTGGTTTCATCAATACTAACATGAATTGTTTCAATTACTTTCCTATCGTTCGGAATAAAAATTCTGTACCCTTTGGTTCGTACAGCATATCCTACAACAATTCCAAGTTTAGCTCTAGGTTGAAGTTTATTTCGATTAATTTTGGGAATATGTACATAAGCTAGTGATCCAAAAATTTTAAAGTGTCTTACTGAAGGTTTAAAACCTGACCATATTTCAATTGGACTTAAATGATTAGTTAGTTTATGCTCGCATCTGTTTTTGGTATGCACGAAAGCTAACAAAGCTTCCACCCAAAATTTGGGTTGTAACCCACTATCATGTAACATTGCTCTTACCGCGTCCATTGCACTTCTATTAAACTTTTCTGCTATCCCGTTCATTTCTGGAGTATATACATTAGCCCTTTCTATTCTAATTCCGAGATTGCTTAAGAACTTTTCAAATTCTTTATGGCAGAACTCTAGCCCGTTATCAGTTCTAACACATTTTAACTTAAGATTAGTTTCCCTTTCACACTTAGCTAAATATTTCTTAAAACATTCGAAAACTTCGGTTTTACTGTTTATAACATATACATCAACTTTACGAGAAAAATCATCAATACAAGATAAGAAATATTTGTTACCACCTAAAGAGTTTACGGGAGAAGGTCCCCATAAATCACAATGCACTCTTTGTAAACAAGTTTTAGTAGTTTTATGATAAATACGATTTCGTTTTAAAGATACCCTAGTCGATTTGGCAATTTTACAACTAGTACAATTTTCGTTTTTACTTTTACTTAAGTTTTCAATGCCTTTTACTACATTATTTTTACTCATGCTTTGAATTAATGGCATATTCACATGACAGAATCGTCTGTGTACAATATCTAAATTTAAAGTTGAAATTAAAGCTATATTCTTACTATCAATACTTTCGTTAAGTTTATCTTTACATCTTGTTGGATATCCATTCAAAACATATAATTTATCTTTTCTGTTTACAGTAAACATATAATTATGAAATTTATCAAAAATTACCATTTTATTGCGGCCCCATTCAACATAGTTACCAGCAATATCAATTTTCGCTCCACTAATCAAATTACGCCTCATGTTGGGCACATATAGAACATTTTTTAAAGTAATTTCCACCTTACCTTTAATGTCCAATATAGTAAAGTCAATGTCTCCAACACCAGTGGCAATTGTTGAGCTATTTGTGTCACCAACTAGAACCTCTGTCGGTGTAATCTCTTTATACCAGGAGAACCATTCTCTTTCTTTACAGATGTGAGATGTTGCTGCAGTATCTACTAGAAATTCTCCTATGAATTGATTAGTATTAGACGATTCCACACACATAGATTCAAATTTTTCATTCAGGCTTGAATAGTCTTTTTCACATAAAAAGGCTTTCTTTCGACGTTGCACATTCACTTTCTTGTAGCATTTATCCTCAGTGTGACCCAATTTTTCACAGAACTTACATACTACAGAACGACGAGGATTTGTTACTTCGAATTTCTTGTCAGGGTCCAGACTGCTTCCACTGAAGTTTTTCTTATTCTCTGCTTGTCTTTTATTATCACCCTTTCGAACTTTAGTTGAATAAGCATCATTCACAAACGTAATTTTATTTTCGTCTTTTTGTTTCAGTTCAATCCTTCCAGATTCCGTAATTAGTTGCTTAGTAATTGAATCGATCGTAAATTCTTCATCTTTTACTCTGTAAAGAATATGTACCAAATTATCATATTCAGAAGGCAGATATCTTATCAGCTGAAAACACACTAATATTGAAGGCAATTTAAATCCAGCATCCTCAATTTGTTTATTCTTCTCTAACATTCTTTTGCTATATATTCCGATCGTTTCTTCGTCGGGTGAAAATCTTGTGCTAAAGAAATCATCGACTAAACCAGCCAGACGAGCTCTCGACGTAGGTTCAAAGTTTACTTTCAGCGTTTCCCAAGCTGTCTTCCCGTCTTCGGTATCAGCAATCAGGGATTGGTATTTTCGCTCGATTCCCATGTAAATTGTCGTATAGGCTCGTTGTTTTCGTAGAAGATAGGCCAATTTGTCTCTCTCAGCTGCTGTATCATCAAGTGGTATTTCTTTTCCAGTTATAAAGTCCCAACATCCTTTTTCCATTAGCAAAACTTTCATATCAATTTTCCAGCTTCCATAATTAAAATCTCCGAGCTTTGGAAAGGCAAAAACTGTTCCGTCAGTAGACTCAGCCATATTGAAAATTGAAGACTTATTTCCACTTTTCACTCCTTATTAGACTATTTATTCCATATTCCAGACCAAAGGTTTGCGGGTTCGAGGGCCCATAACCAACTGTTGATGCGTTAGCGGAGTAGCACAGTATTGAGTGAAAGTGTTAACTCACATAAAGAAACTTGAAGATTTAAACATTTCTTTATTTCATACAGTACCATCTCGATACAGCGTACAACTGAAGATATTTAAACATGAATATATCTTAACAAAAATGTTGGTACGTCACCGGAAACAACAACACAGTGACGTGACATAGTGAAGAGACAAGACAAGAACTCGACAAGAACACATGCTTACAACAATGCATGCTTTATATACAGATTCCATAATGATATGCACAGACGACGTCACTTACGTTATCTGAAAAGAAAATATCTGTTGCCAACACACGACCGAAACTTAATTCTGTTAACTTAATGTATTCTGAGGAGTAACAAACCATTCCAACAGTACCTAACATTTTAGATTGGCATTTTTGTGTAAGTAAAAGCGACAGAAATTAAATGTTTTGTTAAGTAGCTTACGTTTTATTTTGATAGCTTTACTTCATTTCTAACTAACTGTAAGCTTTAACCTAGAAAAATGTCGAAACAATCAAGACAGCACAAGTTCTTAGAAGAAATAATATTAACAATAAGAATAATAATAAGAATTATAATTCTTATATATTCTTATAATTATAAGAATAATAGGAATAATAATAATTAGAAGAAATATGTTTGCAAAAAATGTACAATAGTAATACATAAAAACTGGCAATATACAATTCTGTTTAATTATAATAAAAAAATTTAAAGTTTTTTTTCCCTTCCTAACTTCCATATTTCATACATTCAATCAAGAAACATAAAGTCCGGTCTATGGTAGAAATAGATATACATTAAGTGTTGGCATGTTTAGTCTTAAGCATAGAGCACCTGTAAGGTATTTTGAGTATCAGAATTGCAAATCTGTGGAAATGAGATATATTTTTTTTAAAGAAAGTACGTTTTTGTGTCGGATTTTTTTAATTTATTACATCTTTAAAACATCGCCTGCATTAATTAATTAGCACATTTAAGATTTGACTTTTGAACCCATTAAGATTGAGGCCTAGTAAGTGAGAATCCGATTATTTAACTGAAAAGTTACTGGGGGGGGGTATTCACTTTTTTATTTTGCGCACACACTTTTTCAGAAAATATTGTATAAATTTTCAAAATCGTTTGATTTTTTTCCCTTTATGTTATAGTGCATGATTTTATAAGTTTTTACAATTAAAAAAATATTGAATTTATTTGCTGTATTTTTTCTTTAATTTCATGATTATGTTTTTAATTAAAACTCCTTAGAAAAAAGTGTTCAAATTCCACAGTTTTTTAAAGTTAAAATCTGCATCAAAACAATATTTTGAGTGTAATTAAAGCCAGTTTAGTATAAACTGAAAAAAAGTTACTCAAAGTCAGCTAGTTTAACAAGCTGATAATTTGTCCATATTTTACTGACTTTCATTTTGATAACTTTATATGTTAATGAATTTTTAAATTACTTTAATAGTAATGCTATCTAAAATCCCATATTTCATTTAAATAAGAAGCATAGGAAACAGATTAAAAAATAGTTGTAATACTGAATAGTGGAGTTCACTGCTAAAATGAAAATTAATAGCCGTTTTTTAGTTAAATATATAAAACAACCATATTATATTAGTGCATTAGCTTATGTATTAAAACATGTTTAATCCTCTTCAAAATCATAATTGAAGAAAAAGTATAACATCTCAAAATGATATTAGATTAGTTATGCATATCAAAATACTGAAGACTATAAAAAAATACTAGTTAATCGATTAAGTTATTTGGTCTGTATCAGTGAAATTGATTGATTACAGTTGTTCTTTAAATTTAACTGATTTAAATTCTTATATTAGAGTGAGGAAAGCAACTTTTCTAATTAAGTACAACTAAATTTCCTATCGTTTGTATATCTCTGTCACATATTACAATAATTTTAAAATATTTACGTTTAAACCTTCACAGAGGTGTGACCAAACCGACAATAAAAATAAATAAAACTGATAGATATTTCTTGTTAAGTTGCTTCTTAGACAAGTTGTGAATTTACAATAAAATTAGTGTTCAATACAAATCAATATGAAATCATACTGTGCGTTATGAAATAATCACACTATTACTTACTTACAAAACTTACTTTCAGCTGTTAATTTTCACAAAAATGAAATCAAAGTGAAGTAACATATAAAAGTTTCATTATAAACTAAATTTATTATTAATTCAGAATTTTAAGCTGTTTTAAATTAAACATATTAAATGTATAGAATATTTTTGATTGATTATTATAAATAATGTTAAATAAAATTTTAAGCACTACGTTTTTCAAAGGAGTGGAAATGAACCGATTTTCTTGCAAAAAGTAAAATAATTCCGTTATACTAATAATAAATGCCGTAGATAGTAAGAAATCTTGATAAATTCATGGAGAACTATCACAGATTTCTCAATATTCTAAGAGATAAAAAACACGAGTTGTTTGTTATTTTTATTGATTATTAATTTCGTTTACATACTGAATTGAGCTTTTATATGTTTACGTATTCTCCATAAAAATTGGTTAAAGTTCGATAATTTTTTACGTTAATATTAACTTGATACCCGCAGTGAAAATATTTTTAGCAAAAATTTAAAAAGCATATTTGAAAACATTACATAACACCCGGAAAATTTGAATAAAAAATTATGTTGCATTTTTTAGAATTAAAATGAAAAAAAAAAGTAACTTGTGGGTCAGGAAATTTTTTTAAAAATGAAATACCGGGAATGTCTAAATTATTTTAATTTTGTTCTAGAATCGAAAAATACGTGATTATAGTAAGCTTGAAAAACTTTCAAAGAGTTAATTGAAAAATTTTGATTTCCACCAGATTCTCTGCAAAAAGTGCTAAATTTGGCAGTTATATAAATTTATTTATTTTTGCAAACTTACTTTAACTTAAGAAAAATATTTTTTCTTATTTGTAATTTAACTACATTTAAGGAGCCTCCGAAAGTGTAAGTGCTTAGGGCCTCTGAGGTTCTGGTCCTACAATGAGCCACAGTGGTTCATATGCAAATCTAGGCTAGTTAAGTCTCGCTCAAAATGTCTCCCTTAGAAGAATGTTTAATCCAGAAATTCCTTGCCTTCTGCGTTAGGTTCACATTTACAAAGCAACTGAATTTATCCACTAATTTTTATTTTTTTTAATGACTATTCAGTGCTAAATATAACATGAACAAGCTCAGATAAACTGTTGTTATTTTCATATTTATAACATTTTACCACTGATTTCGAAATTACAATTAAACTAAATTACCATACTACAATTTTTTTTACATGCAACTTGATTTGAAAGCATGGGAAATGATGTAAACAAAACTTATCAATGATGTTCACAGGGACTTACACTACATTAAATTAATTTAAAAATTATACAAGAAACGTTATCGAATTTCAATTTTCCCATTAAAAGAAGAAAAAGAGCCACAACGGCTGCAGGATTATTTTTTTTAAAAATGAAAAATGATCCTGGAACTTCCCTCGTCAGTGACGAAGTCGTTTTCATTGAGGTGAAGGGCATGCATAATGTTTTCTTCTGAGTAAGACACGATTTAACCTTTGATCTCTTATTGATCTGCATGGAAAGCGTTGTTTAGTTGATGATTACGGGAACTGACATAAGAAACAATTGATGCTTAGGTTATGCTGATGACATGTTTAAAATAAAAATAAAAATTAAAAGAATGATTCGTAAACAAAAGTTGTAGCTTAAAGGGTTTTTTAGTTTATCCTTTTATGTTTATTGAACGAAAATATTGGATTGATTTTCGTAAAAATGTATGAGTTGTAGAATAATATTTCCAGGGTGACGTGCGACGCGCTGCTTGCATGTAAATTTGCATGTTATTTTATTGAACGAAAATATTGGATTGTGTTTCTTAAAAATGGATGAGTTGCAGAATAATATTTCCAGGTTGACATGCGACGCGCTGCTTGCATGTAAATTTACTTGTTATTTTATTGAACGAAAATATTGGATTGATTTACGTAAAAATGTATGAGTTGTAGAATAATATTTCCAGGTTGACGTGCGACGCGCTACTTGCATGTAAAATTGAATGTTATTTTATTAAACGAAAATATTGGATTGATTTACGTAAAAATGTATGAGTTGTAGAATAATATTTCCAGGTTGACGTGCGACGCGCTGCTTGTATTTAAATTTGCATGTTATTTTATTGAACGAAAATATTGGATTGATTTTCGGGAAAATGCATGAGTTACAGAATAAATATTTCCAGGTCGACGTGCGACGAGCTGCTTGCATGTAAATTTGCGTGCTCATTTTATGAATGGATTCGCTCACTCCTATCAAAACGTTTACTCATTGTAACTATTTTATAGGAATAGACTGTTGAAATTATGTAAGAAAAATAATTAATGATATTTCAATATAAATAGTTGAAATTTTGCTACTTATTTAACTGTAATAATTTTTGACGAAGCTTGCAAAGGTTAATCGACAATTTTCAAACAATTAGAAATAAATGTAGACCCAGCAGCCGAAGAATGTGCTCAAAATGTAGCTTTCGGCAGCCACTCTTTAAATATATGATGCGCCCCTCCCTATGAAGGTAGATCGGCATGAAAAAGATCTAGACTTGTATTTGAGACTGCTGAAAATCGTGGTAAAGAACTATCTTATGAACCTGGTATTGAAATATTATAGTTAGTGGTAAAATTTTATGTGTTTATATTATTGTTGGTAGGACGTTGAACTCGTGTTCGTGGGAAAGGGAATTCGATTTCAGCCTGTCAAAGAATCACCATGTATTAAATGGTGACATGTGCAAATTAAATCTGTTACAAATCAATACCTCTAGGGGTACTGATCCAGGAGTTCTCTTGTCTTCTGGTTTAGGTTCAGAATTATTAGGCTACAGAGTTGACCATTGATAGTCGTAAAATCAAGATTTAGGTCGGCTGTTCAACGACATGTGCAGTTATAAAATAAAACAGCAAATTGCAGTTCCAGTGCGACGTAAACAAACTACAACTACCTTAAAATCAGTGCCGTAACTTCACCCCTCGGGGCCCTGGGGCAAACATTTTTGGCGGGGGCCCTTTCAAAAACTTTCACTACTCCATCTCTAACCGTCATTTTAGATATTTATGTATTATATTTATGAAAACAAGTTATTTGTACGCATATGAATAGGATTACAAAACATTGTAAGTTTTAAGCATGACAAAATGCAAAATTTCAGTGAAATCGATTAATCCTGAGAAATTAAATTTTAAAAAAGTCGTACTTATAAAACTCGATTTCTCTGGAACTAATGCACTATTCAACCAATTTCGCTTAAATTTGTATTTTCCATGTGGAATTAGATACTTTAAAATGACACAAAAAAAAAACTATATGCCTTACGATTTAAAAGTTTTCAGACTGTTACTGTCCCAAAGGGGACTGATCATTAAGACACGGTTCCTAGCAGATCACCGAAGTCAAGCATCACTGGCTGCGGTCAGTGTGCGGGTGGGTGACCACTTGGGTCAGTCTGCGTAGGGACCGAGGGTGTGCGGTATTGGTCCTCGTTAAACTGTTCTACGATAAAGTACTCGACTTTGGGTGCAGGTCACCGGGCTACCGAAGCGGGGGTGCCAGCCCCTGTACAAAGGATCAAACCTCAAGGGATGTTTCCCAGACCGTCGCCAATAGCTTTCTGTGCAGCACTAGTGTGACGTAAATGATCAATATCAGACTATTATTAAATAAAGATTAGTAAATATTTACTGAAAGTTATTTTTTGCATGGAATTATCTTTAGATAACAGAATTTTATAATCGTGTGCAAAATTTTTTCAATACCATTTTTTTTACAAAAAAATAAAATTAACATTTGGGGATCCAAACTTTGGATAGCTCACCCGACCCAACTATTGGGACCATATTCCACAGATTACAGTTACCTTCTATATTACGGGAGTTAGAAAATCGAATCTGTTGAACAAAAGTTATGTTTATTCAGAGAAAGTATGTTTTTGTGTCTGATTGCGTAACTTAAAATAAAATATCGTGCACTAATTAATTTGCATATTTGATGTCACACCCTCGAATTATTAAGATGGAGTCCTAGAACGTGAAGATCCGATCATTAAATCAAAAGTTATTCAGGGTGGTACTTTTTTGGTTCACTGTACGTAAATGTTACCAATTTACGACATCTCACAGAGTAAGTATGACTAGAGGGAAAATAGCTATTCACGTTGTCTACTCCTGTCCCCCATGTCCACAATAGCCTCCTTTTCCTCTAAATATAATGCTAATCATAAAATACCAATTTTATAAACCTGTTGAATCCGGTTACTATATCGTTAGGAAGGTATTTTCAAGACAAAACCATTATAAAAATTGCTTGATCGCTTTATGGAACCTGAAGGAAATGTACCCACATTTTAAAAAGTCCCAACTGAAAAAATATTCAGGAATTTTTTTCTCTATATGCATCGATTCAAAAAAACAAAGTTGCCTTTCTCCAATATGGACAGGTTCCTAGAAAATCGTTTTTGAATATTTGACCTATATATTCATGACGCCATGAAATCATATGTGACAAAATTATGACGAAGAGTAATAGTTTTTTTTATGAAAGAAAAATGAGAAAAACTCAAAGCATATTTGCTAATTTAAAAAAAATTCTTTTTAATGGTTTGTCATGGAAATGAATTTTAATTGCTACGGATTTCTAAGCTGATGTTCATAGCTTTTTTATTAAATTAAATGCGTTCCTTTATTAAATTAAATATGATTTTTTTATATAAAATAAAGATTGCATTTCACTTTTTAAAGAAAACAAAGTTGTTAAAAACCCTGAAAATTCGAAGTTCCAATTTAAAAAATTTAAAGGTGTTAATAATTTGAAAAATATAAAATAAGAACAAAATCCATGCACCCAATAAACAGTAAAATTATTGATTAAAGTATTTACTATACAAATTAAATTTTATATACGAACATAAAAAAAAGCAATTTTTATGTTACCATTCTTATAAAAGAATTCGAACAATATCTAAATATAAAATTTAAATGTATTAAATGAGTTAATGCAAACATTTACTTACCTCCTTATAAATAAATTTACATTTGGTATTCTTGCTTTCCAAAGAAAATTTTTATTAAGAATGGGAATTATTGATATCACGATTTATGTTTGAAAAAAATGAAGTTGCAAGTAATTTCAATAACTCTTAATTAAAGTTAAATTTTTATTTCAAAAATTCAATAAAATAAAAGCTAACAGAAAATTTATATCTGAATTAAAAATGGTTAATTTAAATGACGCAATTAAGTGAGCTAAAAACTGGGATTTAACTGTAACGTTTTACGTTTGTCTCAGAAAAAATCTCTTGACAAAATGACCTAAGTAAATGTCAACAAGAGTCATCCCCTTGGATCCCTTAAAAGCTTACATCTATTTTCCTAGAACATCTAGATAATTGCTAGTTTAAGACAACTTAAGGGACATATAGATGGTACTGTAAATATATGACATTTTATAAAAGCACAAAAGAGCCCAGGGTCATAAAAAAGAATAAGGCAATTTAAAGAAGCAAAAGGTCATTTTCCCATGGTGTAAAAGGAGATGGGAGTCAGATAACTGTGGGTCTACTCTGTGGGTGGTATGAAGGCTTTAACACCTTCATACCACCCACAGTCAAAAGATTCTTTAAAATATATCTATTAGTCTCAGTGTAGGATGCATTTTTCAGGATGCAAAACAGTGGTACTTATTTTAGTTTTCTAAACACTCGTTATGTTTTTTTATGATGTGCTCCTCTTCTCTTTTCGTGTTTTAGTTTTAAATTTTTTTAATAAATTAAAATTCGTAATATATAGAGAAAAATTGAAACAAAACAGAAGTATTTTTCTTGTGGGGGGGATTTCTACTTCAATTTGGAAAATAACTAGTAAATTGGAAAAAAAGTAGTTTCTTTTTCTGAAATTCTCAATTCTATTTTACTTTATTGTAGCGAATGTCAAATTTTCAGAAGGGGTAGCGCACAATATCTTCCATCTCAATTAAATTTCAGAGGAAAATAAAGTTTTCAATTTGGAAAATAGCTTTTAAAGTCGAAAATAAGAGTTAAATATAAATTTTACTTGACTTTATTTCTGCGAATGTCTGAATTTCAGAAGGGGTGAAGTATATTCTTCGCCCCCTCACTTTAATTTGAGAGGAAAAAAGAAATTTTTTTTTCTGGAAGATAGATTCAAAGCCTTTTTTTTTTTTTTTTTTTTTTTTTAAAAAAAAAAAAAACAATTTTACTAGACTTTATTATTTCAAATGTCTAAATTTCAGAAGATTCAAAATACATTTTAGCCCCCCTTACTTTATATCAGAAGAAAATAAAGTTTCCTATCCCCTTACTATAATTTAAGAGGAAAATGAAGCTTTCTATTTGGAAAATATCGTCGAAGTTATGAAACAAAACAATTTTTTTCTTCTAAAATTTCCTACTTTACTTGATTTTATTCTATTAATGTCTAAATTTCAGAAGATGAGAAGCAATTCCCTCCTCCCCTCACTTTTATTTCAGAAGAAAATAAAGTTTTCTATTTGGAAAATAGATTCAAAGATGAAATTTTTTTTAGTTACCAATTTCTATTACTTTTTAGCACTTCAAAATTTCAAAAGGGGCGAAACACTATGTTCGCCCCCTCATTATTATTTCTGAAAAAAATAGAGCGAAAATTGGAAATAAAATATTTTTTCCACTTTCATTTTACTTTTCCAAAAGTCAAAAAATACATTAATCGCCCATAACAAAATAAAGTTTCCTACTTGATGTATAACTTCAAAGCTGAGAAAGAATAGCTTTTTTTTCTTCTCTAAAATTACCTATTTTAATGGACTTCATCTTGGCGAGTAACTAAATATCAGAAGAGGCAAAGCACATAAATGTTAGTGGAATATTAAGGTTTTCTTATTTCAAAAATAGCTTCAAAATTGAAAAAAAAATTCTAAATTACTGATTTTAATTTTATTTTTGTGAGTGTCTAAATTTCAGGAGGGGCGAAACGCATCGTCTGCCCCATCACTTAAATTTTAGAGGGACCCTCTGCCTCAACCTGGTTGGCACGCCACTGGGTCTGACGCTAGATAGTAGAGGAAACAACTAAGGAAACCAGAAGTGCAATACACAAAAAGTATTAACAATCAACTACATGCAGCTGTGGCCTTTCCCCTTCGCTGCAAAGTGTGTTTGTTCTTTTGAGAAAGGGAAATAATTCGCGAAAAGGTGTTATACCGTTTTTTACCCTTTCTTTTATGTTATAGTAGGTACGTAATTACAAAAAAGAAAAATTTTCAGCAAATCTATCTTAACACAATTTCTTTCCTACATATATATAATTAGAGTACTGTATTTTGAAAAAACAGGATGTGGTCTCTTCATATGGGGCCCCCCTTGACCCTGGGGGCACCGGGGCGGTGCCCCGGTTGCCCCGGCGCAGTTACGGCCCTGCTTAAAATTACATTGTATATTATTTTTAAAATAAGCATCATGAAACATTTAAAAAAAATATTTTTGACATTTTAAACACTGTTGTTGATTTACGTCTCACTAGAACTGCGCATCGGGCTACTGGCAACGGTCTGGGAAGCATCCCTTAAAACAGGGATGGCGAACCGGCACGCGACACAATATTTTGGGCACTCCACCGATCACAATTGTTGTTACACTATGAATTGTTATTACACAAATGTTATTACGCTATGAAGCATATGTAACAATTAAACTACAATTCACAAAAAATAAACAAAATAATAAACAATTATTAATAAAACAATTAAAAATTAATACTAAAAAACAATTAATAACCGTAAAAAACAAGCTAACAATAAATAACTATAAAAAAAAATCAACTAACATCTTACAACCTAATATAAGTTATTGGTCATCTAATCTGCAACAACAGAGGTCGCACTGATGTTACTTTAAGTTGAATTACGTGTATAACTGAGACATTGCGAAATTTTTTTTTCAATGTAAATAGAGAGTTTTTAGTTGATTGTATTTAGTATTATTATTTTCCCAATAATCACGAAGTCAAAATTATTTGACAGCACGTCTATGACCTCATTAAGCAATTTTTTAGAGAAAATGGCACGTTGGTGTATAAAGGTTCGCCACCCCTGCCTTAAAACAATCCGAAGACATGCCATCACAATTTTAATCCTCTGCAAAGGTGATGGATAGATTGCTTCAGTAGCCCAACGATCTGTGCTCGAAGTTAAGCACTTCATGATTGAACAGATCGTGGCATGAGGGCCGGCACTGCACACCCTCGGTCTCTTTGCAGACTGATCATAGTGGTCACACACTCGCACAGTGGCGTAAATAACAACCCCGCCGTGTGTGTGGGGGAAGGGTTGAAAGATCCATAAATAATACCCTATACGTTTAAAGGTGCAAAACCTGCAACTCGTCAGCTTTTGGTGTGCGGCCCGCAACAGAACTTGATAATAAATGTAAACTATTATAATTTCTTAGGAAAATTAAAAAAAAAAAATCGGAAATTATGAATTACGCATTTAAATTTTTGACGCGTCAAATCTAAATCGATGTAGTTTTTCGATCGCTTTCTTCGGTGGTTACAGCCACGAATTTTCGAAAGTTTAAAAGTCTCAATATTTTCAGTCCCGCAGTGGACTGATCGTTAAGACACGGTTCCCACCAGATCACCGAAATCAAGCATCACTAGCTGCGGTCAGTGTGCGGGTGGGTGACCACATGGATCAGTCTGCGTAAGGGCCGAGGGTGTGCGGTGTTGGTCCTCGTTAAACTGTTATACCGTATAGTGCTCGACTTCGCGTGCAGGTCGTCGGGCTGCCCAAGCAGGGGAGCCATCCCTTCTGCAGAGGATCAAAATTGTGAGGGCATGTCTTCGAATCATCCTCAAGGATGTTTTCCAGACCGTCGCCAATAGTCCATTGTGCAGCTCTAGTGCGACGTAAATGAACATCATCTTCAATATTTTCAATATGACTGACAAAACTATGATGCGTAATTTCGAACTTTAATAATCACTTTTGAAACTCTTACGCTGCCGTGCCAGAGGTCCTTGGTTCGATCCTTGGGCCGGGCAAGGCCGACTCAGCCTTTCATCCCTTCAGTGGGTCGATAAAATGAGTACCAAGCATGCTTGGGAACTAACACTGGGGGCTCCGCGTTCGGCTGACCACCTGACCGGAACATATGCTCCTGCACCCCAGAGCCCAAGGTCAAGAAAACTGAGATGGGCACAGTCGGCCTTGGCCCTCTTAATGGGCTGTCGCGCCACTGAGTTAGTTTTTAGTTTGAAACTCTTTATTTTTGTTCATTTCATAGTTAGTAACTTTAACATAGTAAATAACTTTTCGATCTTGTTTTCGAAGGCCACTGTTGGATTTTCACATGCTTTTGAAATCCGGAACTCTTTAATGCGATACTTTAAAGAAATCGTGAAAGTAGTAATAACTTTTAACATGATTTATATGGGTCGATTTTATCGTAAACCCTGAAATTTTTTTTACCGTTTTAACGATACTACGCATTTCCACAGGGATTTGAAAATTCCAATTAATTTAATATGTATTAATACGACACTCGAAACGTGCTTTTAAATGTGCGCTTTTTCTTGTGTCTATTTCATCACAAATCTAAATTTCTTTTTTTCAGTCATTGCTACGCTTTTCCACGGGGTTTCGAAAATTCCGATGTTTTGAATCCGGTGCTATAATAAAGTGCGTTTTTCGAATCGATCATTTTAATCATAACCTTAACGTGCATCATTTATACCGAATTCATCGTCCATGTTATTTGTGAATTTTTTTTGTGGGGGGGGGGGGACACTTTTTATTGTTTGTTAAAAAATGGCAATACTTTTAATGTAATATTACAAAACCCGAAATTCGAATATGTGTTTTCAAACTGTTTTCAGTTATTAAACTTTATTTCTAATTTTTTTTATCTTTAAAAAAGGGCTTATGTAAACCGTTTAAAGATTTAACATTAATAAAATCTCTTTAATCTGATAACTACTGTAAATGTCACTAAATATAATACTGATTCACTAAATATAAATGTCACTAAATATAATAAATACTGATTCACTAAATATAAATGTCACTAAATATAATACTGATTCACTAAATATAAATGTCACTAAATATAATACTGATTCACTATAAATGTCACTAAATATAATACTGATTCACTAAATATAAATGTCATAAAGTTAAAAATATATTGAACTGAATTCCAACTGAATGTTGAATCTTATTCCAGGTTGCGTAGTGTTTTTAAAAAGTGCTTAGATGTGCTTATTTTCGATTTTCGTTTATTAAAAGCCCTTAAAGCTGCTTTTCTCATTGGGTGTTTTTAAAAAGCGCTTAATTTTCCCTTTTTTAAAATGAGATTTTTCCTTTACCGTGTTAATTTTCGCAAAAAGACACTTGTTCACATTATTCAACGTTTTCGTTTTCGCAATTAATTCAACCCCCAATCTATTTCGGCGTATTGTCAGTCCGTAGCACATGAAAACGCCATTCGTTTTACACGATTCAAAATTTCACAATTTCTGACAATTGTTAAAAACAACGCAAAAAGGATTTTTTTTTTTGACATGATATTTAAAACAAAATAAAACCGTCAATTGTCAAGAAATTTCCAACCCTGCCTAATTACGATGCTTTTTAAAAGTGCTTAAATATATTTTTTGAGTGCTTGAAAAATACTTAATAGGTACTTATTTTTTGTTGAATAATTTGTCTACGCACCTTGTTATTCCGAACTGTAATAAGCTTTATTTGAAATTATTTTGGACCAATTCAATTTCTTTAATTAAATCATTTAATTCGCATTTATGTTGCTCTATAGAATATTCATCTATTTTTTTTTCTTTAACTCTAGAGCCTTTTCAAATGCACTTTCGTATTATGTAATGTGATAAAAAAAAAAAGAAAAACATCTATTTTTTGATAAAATAGAAATATTTTTACTTTGAAAAGTAACCTTTTGGTATTCTTCGGCTTTGAATGAATTTTAATGCTTGATGGAATTTAATTTTATCAAAATATGTAACTAAGTTGACTGATAAATAGAATTGCGTCTGGAGCACTGATGTTTACTGTAAAATTACCGATGTTTACTGTAAATTGTTCTAATTTCGTATTTTTTCTAAATTCCACCTTTCCATTGCAATTATTTACTCCTTGTTAATTAGTATTAAAATAATTTAAATTAAAATATACACATTGAAATATTTGTATTAAAATAAAATGAATGATTCGGTCAAAGAAATGTCCCGAACATCTCTTCATCGTGTTCTTGTTTCATATTGTAATTTTAAAATAAATGTGCTGTAGTTTAAGATAGGGCGAATTTATAAATCTTGCTGGGGAGGGGGGCACTTGAACCTATGTTCGCCATTGTACCCGTACACAAAAAGCTATAATTTTTTAATTGTAATAAAATTCAATAATTTCTAACAATATTCGATAATTTCTAGTAGCAGTAAATATTATTGATTAGGTTAGGTTATATGGCTCTTTTTTTAATGTAGTTTTCTTCTAGTTTGAAAAATAAGGTAAATATAGTATCTGATTAATATTTTTTAGTTTTAAAACTAAGCAAATCTGACAAAAAATGAAGGTTATACGTTATAAAGTTACATTTAATTATATTACAACTGTTGTTATGAATCTGTAATTTAAATCTAATTATATTTCTTAAAACATTTATTTAAAAATTAACTATTTTATTATGAGATTATTTCAATTTCTTATATTGATTTTTATAATATATTAACCTCTAGTTTATCAGTTGTATTATGCATTACTTGAAAAAAATTTTTTTATATAGCAATCAAGTTTCAAACTATCTTTTGAAAAAATCAAAATTCAATCTAAATAAAAATAAGGTAGGTTTATAACTGTAATTGGTTATACTATTCTCATATTTATCGTTGTTTTCTTAGCATATTTAAAAGAGCATTGTTAATTAGTTAATAGTTTAGTCATTAAATAATACAAAATGATCACAAATTATTTTGCATTATTAAGAAATGAAGTAAAAAAAATTTTTCTTCTTTCTTTTCTTTTAAGTATAGAAAAAATTTCTGATGGAATTTCTTTACAACAGTTGTTAAATGGTGTTAGAAACTCCTTGGCTGATAATTTTGAAAAAATCCATCTGCTTAAGAGACAAGGCCTGCAGAGTATGGGCAGTGCTAACAGCCTTTTCAAAACGGAAAGACGGCTCGAAAATGATTTAATTGATGTTGATTTATTTATTGAAGAAATGAATGGACCTGGCATTGTAACTATGCATCAATAATTATCCTTGTCGATCAGTTTACTATAAAATTAGAAACGCATTGGCAGTGATGTGTTCCTATATGAAAGAATTTTGTAAAATCGTTTTATTCATTTCAACTATCAAATGTTTCGTTAGAATTTTGTTCAAAGATGAAAATTAAAACATTCTTTTGTTACATTTTGTTTTTCTTTAAACATGGTTGCATTTCATATTTTACAAGTATCTATAATTATTTGGAAAATTAGATAACGTTCATACCACTTATAAACAAGCTATAAGTATCAGGCATTGTATTTCCCTTTTCTATTAATGCACTTTGTTATGCTAGTTACAAATCTGAGTCTGAATCTATGCTGATTACAAATTTTTATGAAACACTGTTTAATTTTCACACTGTTTAGTTTTAGTAAATTTGATAAAATACTGTTCAATATTTATTATTTTTAATGAAATTTACTTGCATTAGATACAACCACTACACATTTTTGCCACAGACACTTGGAGTTTTGCAAATTTTTTGTAATGAGTGACACTATACTAGAACCATAGGAAAATTTCAGGAGAAAAGAAAAAGAGCATCGAAAAAAGGCATTACTTTAACAATTATGTGAATTTAATGACTGATTTGATTCAGGCTCCCAAATATGAATTCAATAAAATTAAATACTATATATTTAACTGTAATAAATATTTTTAAGAACTTATTGATATGCAGAGTTAAATGGGAAGCTTGCAGAAACCAACTTATAATGCATATTCTGATCGTTGAACAGAATCAATTGAACAGAATAAAATTACATAATATACTTAATAGTTTTATTATATATAGATAATGTATCAATTAGCTATTGTTTCTCATGAGGTTAATTTTGTGACAAATTAATAATATTGACAAAAATTCCATTTCATACAATTCATTTTAATACCTTAAAAAAAAAACATTGATAAAGCATAGCTTTGTCACAATTAGTGTAAATATTAGAATCGAGAAAAATTCTGGAGCTGTGTAAGAGTCTAAAAAATTTTGCTAGTTTATACATTAGCTTTAAATTAATTTTTTAACTTTAATAAAGTTAGATACATTTTTAGTTTTAAAAAGATATCTGACTTCATTCGAATAAACATTTATTTGATTCAAGTTCGGGTTAAATTTGCACAACGACTCAAAATTGAAGAGTACATAAATTCATATAATTGCTAAATGGATTTTGTTTTTGATGTTTCCATTAGTTTTTTTTTTTTTGGAGGGGGGGGGGGTGGCTTTTCTCTTGAGCTTTTGGGTTCTTTTTCGTGTTTTTTTAGAACTTATATTCAGTGTTTCTTTTCTTCAATATTTTTTTCCTGTTCACAATTTGTTAGTGTGGAGGTTTAAGATGTGAAGATACAACATTGAAGTATAGCATACATTTAAAGTTGTATTCTCAGTGTAAATGGAATTAATGTGTGCTCTACTTTGAACTTGATACCTCTATATATTTAAGGTGACTTAAACTGTTTTCTTACCTAATGATATGTTTATGAGTACTCAATGAGCAGCAAATTGTTCTAGTGAAATGTAAATGAAGTATAATTAAAAATTAGTAGGTAATAGAGAGAAATAGTTTGCATATTTCGAATCGGCACAATTTGTCTTAGAAAATGCAATAGATATTAAGAAATCCGCAACTTCTAAAAATTTATTTTTCATTTTAATTTATTTTATTTTTTTTAAGAAAGGGACAATAATTTTTTTAATTAAATGAGAGATAGAATTAATTAGCACAATTCAAACCTAAGAAATTTGTTGTGCATTTCAGTATTTAACATCTTTTTTTTTTTTTTTTTTTTGCTGTACTAGGATAGTTTCAGTAGACAGAACGGAATTCTATAAAGTTTCTACAGTAACATTCGACCTGTTCAATTTACTTAAAAAGAATATTAGGCGTTGCGTGAGGGGGACACACTTTTTCTTTTTAGAAAACTGTTTGTTTAAGTTTTATACATACATTTAAACATGATAGTACGTAAGCAAACTAAATATGCATATATTCTGGAAATAATTTTCTTGAAATAACTCACGCTATGTTCAGAATTTAATTTACAATTAAAAAATATTCAGATTATGGATAATAAATAATTTATAGAGTACTTATGCATTTTAAAAATGTTGTAAATTTTAACATAAATTGGGAATTTTACTAAAATTTTGCCATTAAACAAGCAAGCTTATAATTTTCTTTTTATATATGTTTGATAAATTCATTATTCATTATATTAGTCTGAAGATATGTAACTGCATTAGTTTTCAATTGCGTTTATTATTTTAATATTTTAAAAACTCAAAGAAGTGACAGTTCAATAGAAGCAACAATGCAGTTAACTGAATTTTTAAAAAAGCACTGATTGCAAATAAATAAAACAAGTTTTACTGGGGTTTAGTTTTTATAAGCCACGTAATTAGTACAAATAAGGTAATTTATACAAATACTATCACAGTAGACAGTATTTTGTTTTGTTTGTGTTGAAAATGTTTATAATTTATACGGCATGCAATTAAATATTTCTTTCAATAATTATAATTGTGAAGAATAATAAAGACAGTATTCACATTTTGCACAGTTTTGTGGTAATTTTTATTGGAATCAAAAAGTAATAAAGATGATAATCATATTTTGCCGAGTTTTGAGGTAATTTTTATTCGAATCTATGTAACTGATCTTAAACTATACTGCTATTACGTCATGGGCAACTGGGCCTGATCAAAAATAGGGGTGGAGGCGAATCAAAGAATTTTCGTCTTCCCCATGCAGAGGCGTATCTATGGAAAGAAGCGCCTATGGCAAATCTCGCACTGGCGCCCTCCTAAAATATTTATAATCTCTTTTTTTATGCGATGCGAAATAAAAGCGTTGTTTGAAGTATTTAAGCCTTTTGGCAATATTGCAAAAAGAGCCGCGGTGGCTCAGGGGATAGAGCATTCACCGGTGAGCCGGGTTCGATTCCCAGCAATGACTGCTTGATACGATTTCCGTATCCGGCTTGCACCTACCACGGTGCTGACGTAAAATATCCTCTTGGACGGATCATTGGTTACCCTTGCCGTCAGACTAACCGCGGGAGGCTTTCGTGATCCTCCTCTCCATGTAACGCAAATGCGGATTAGTTCAATCAAAAAAGTGCTCCGCGAAGGCAAATTTCTCCAAAATGCTCGATACAGGCGTTCTCTTGTCTTCTGAATCGGGTTCAAAATTACAAGACTACGAAGTTGAACATCAGCAGTCGCAAACTCAAACAATTGGATCGGCTGTTCAACAACGTTTATAAAATTTTCCAAAAAGATTGCAACGCAATTTTTTTAATAGATTAATAAATAAATAAAAATTAACTACAACAATAAAATTATCTCTTTTTAATTATAATGTATTCAAGTGTGTTCGAAATCAGCATTAGTTAGAAATAAAAAAAAAGTCTGCTTTATCATATTTAAAGAAGATTCTCTTGCGTTTCTTCAACTGTCAATAAAAATTTTAACAATTTGTTTAATTAAGCAACAAATACAATTAGGTAACAAAAATACGCCCGCACAACAAATGTCTCTGAATTAGAGAAGAACTATAACATAACCAGATGATTACCCATTATTTTCAAAATTTAAACTGAATAAAATTAATTGTTTTTAGAAATAATCATGCTTTACTAATACCAAAACAATAAAATCTTCGCGATATAACAAATTCATTAAAGATCACAGTGTAAATAATTACGATATGTTATGACAATTACAAATAAAATAGCTACAATCAAATTTTATAGCTTCGTTAGCTTTTTATTTACAAAAAAGCGATGGTCTTAATATAATTAAGTTTTACAAACATCATATAATAACCGATAATAAGAAAAAATATACATATAGTAATTAATACAGAACTCTAGACAAAATAGCGACAATAATACATTCTTTAATGAGAAATAAATTAGAGGAAGTTGACGTCTTAGTTTAAGAATATCTAGAAATAATTGATTTTTTAACAGTGAAAAAAAAAAAGGCAAAAAGTTAAGAAATAGACCAAAAAAAATCAAATTATGAAAAATTTTCTTCGCATCAGAATGGAACAAATTAGAGAAAAAGCAGAAAAAAACAGATTTGAATCACAAGTTTGTAGACGTTCGGTGCGCAAAAAAATAAATAAATAAACGGACTACCCTGATAACTTTTGATATAATAATCAGATCTTCATGTTCTTCTCATGTCAATGGTTCAAGGAGGTGACTTAAAATATGCTAATTAATAAGTGCAGGGACAATATTTCAAGTTACAAAATCAGACACTAAAATGTTTTTCACTTCTCTGAATAAACATGCCATTTTTTTGACTGATTTGGATTTCTGTACCCCTAAGTATTGGGGGTAGTCACAATATGAGAAGTAACTCGAGAGCTTTTCAATAGAATTTTAAAAAATTTTTCCCATAATTATAAAGGTCCTTTGTTAAAAAATAACTTTTCGTAAATATTTATTATTTTATTTATAATAGTCGTAAAAAAATTCAATTGTTAGATGTACATTTTTTACATTGTTTTAAAAAATACTACATTTTAGCGAAATTGATCAAATAGTCAAATTTATAGTCAAATAGTCAATAGTCAAAATAGAAATCAAATTTTATATATCCGACTTTTTTTCAATTCTATTTCTCAGGAATCCTAACTCCATATTCAAACAACATGAATTTAGACCAACCTGTATATCAGGGAAAAAAACTTTTAAAAAAAAATAATCAAAATTAATTAGCTTTTAAATTTGCTTTTTAGGAAGAAGAGAAATATAAGTGATTGGAATATTTGAGGAAAAGAGGGCTTTTTTTGTATCTTTATGAAAATACATTATAAGAATGCGTATACTTCATTATTAAACAAGCTCTAATTTTTCAATATTTAAAATGCTTATTGTTTTTTTTTAATATTCTTAAAATAAAGATAATTATTTAATGAAAGATAATTATTGTGAATGTTACTTTATTGATTTTTTTTTCAAGTAATATAATACGTAGTGATATAAACATAATGTAAGTGATATGTATTGTAAAAGACTTATAAAATTAAAAAAAAGTAATTATTTAATCTAATTTTTTTTTTTTGAAAAGGGAAGAAAATTTTAATCTGAAATAAAATAAAAGATATAGGGGAAAGAAAGATGACAAAATTTTGCACCCGAGATGCTATGGAAGCGTGTTCCATAACTCGAAGAAAGGTTGATAAATATTAAATAAATGTAATTTAAAAGTACAAAACAAACATGTCTTTATGAATTAAAAAAAATCAATTTGTAAGTAAAAGGATTATTGAAACTTACACTTAAAGCATTGTTCCTTAATATAACCCTTCAAAGAAAAGAAGGAAGAAAAAAACAAGTGGTTAAACTCAAAATCTATCTACTTATGAATAGAAAGAAAAACATTTATCGGTTGTTGGAAACTATTTGCTGAACGTACTGAATGTTACGTAATAAACACAAAATTATTTACTTATCGCAATTATTTATCAGGAAAATTAAAAAAAATATATTCCCACTAACATTAGAAATTTTAACATTCGTTGTTTTTTTTATTACATATTATTTATAATTATAATGCATTAACGAGTATTTAATTATACAATATATAATTATTAATACAAAAAATCTATGTGCATATTAAATGTACTGTCATAAAACAGTAACAATAAAAACTAAAAAATATTATAAATTCTAATTTATAGCATTAAAAGGAGGGAGGGCAAATGTCCCACTCGATCTACACATACAGAGATGCTAACTTGCAACTTAATGGGCAACTTCTTTCTAGTGGTAGCAAAATTTATGTTTTAATGTTTTATTCTTGGTTTATGTAAATTTGATTTAAAATTATATTTTCCGCCACTACGTATGTATAATTCGAAATTTTCCATGAAATACAATTTTACTCCAGTTACCTTGTGGTAAGAATTTCAAATTTTACCAATATCATCTAAAATTTTGCAAGGTTTAGTTTTTAACTCTCTACCACTTAATAAAATATTTCGGAGAAATCTTACATCCCTGTATATAGACATCATTTCTAGAAAATATTAATAATTTAAGTATAATGCATTAATTTAAATATTTAGGAAATGATTACTTACAATCAAAGAAAATCCTTGTAGTACACTTTATTTTCTTAAATCTATGAACCAACTATAAAAGCCCAGAAGCTGCATCAAAATAGATTATAAAAATCTAAAGACTTTAAATATTTGATTTTCTTGGCTTAAATTTTGAAACATTAACTAAAACGAGCAGAATTTTTTGTATGAGCACCTAACTACTTATAACGCCTGCCCTTTATTTCTCAAAATAGTGGAAAGTATTCATTATTAAATCGTTCCATTGGTTTAAATTATTTGTAGAGCGAGTCATCAGAGGAACCTCCTATTTTTAGTATTTCACATGGAGGTGATTCCCACCATGGGTGGTAAAAATCTCCTGTTGAGGAAGAATTTACGCTAATTTATAGAAGGGGCTCTACTTAAAATCTATTCAGCAAATTCCGAAAACGTTTTTCAAAGAGATTTTAACTCCTGATAAAATTTAAGATTTACAAGCATTTCACTACAGAATAATTAGTCTAAGCAAGACTGGGATACCCCATGGTTTTCACATCTCTCTGTCCTCTGGTCATCACCATCTGGCCATCTGGTTTTTCTGCCTGAAGGGGTTCCATTCATTTCCTCCCCCGAAAATTGTTCTTTTAACTGGAGGTCTCACTTTCCTTAAGATAAGGGGAGAAAAATTTCTTTACGTTTGTCACCAACTTTTGAACTTGTTTCTTTCGTTCGCCTTTCATTTTTTTAGTCTGTTGTACTACTAATTTTTTCATATAGATAAATATTTTAAATTTAAAGATTCAGCTTATATTATTATAATTTATATTTAACGTATAGCATTTTCAATTATTCATAAATAATATCAAATAATCTAAGTAGAAAAGCATTTTTTCCAAATAAATTATTTTAAATTTAATTGACTGTCTAAGTAAACTATTTTAAATAAACGAAATCAATAAATATTATTTTTAGGATTTGTTTTCTGTTTTTATCATCTTATTATAAAAAAGAACACGATTTTAAATAAATACGTTATGTATTGCCGAGGAAAAAGGCATTGACTTATATCTATATATTTGCTACTCAAGAGCTATAACATCATACATAGTACTACAATACACATTCACTACAATTTTACAATATACATTCTTAATGCTAGTACATATTCCATACTTTTGTAATCTAAATTATGTTATTAAGTTAATTATTTTATTTTTATACGTAACCATGATTTTTTGTGGCTATTTTAGTATTTTTTTTCCCCTTGTGCAATATTATAGTTTGACTCTGAGTTACAGTTTCAATAAAGTCTTATAAATAATGTCTTGCTTGTTTATAAAATTGGGAACTTCAATATTTATAACTCTTACCCGTGAATACCCCTTCTGAATGAACATTATTAAACTGTTTATTTTATCATCGTTTGTACCTGGAGAAAAAAAATTATTATTTTTTTTTCGTTTTCCTCAAAAAATTTTACGTTAAGTTTGTGCTTTATTTTTCGTTTTTAGTAGAAAAAATGAAATTAATAATACACTAAAAGAAGAAGAAAAATAAAATTCCCTGTAATTTTCTATAATGAATAATGAGCTTACATTTTGTCTTTTCATTTTATCAGCGATAACTTAAATTCCTTCTATTACAGCTTTGACGTATCGTGAAGCAATAAGAAGCTACATTTTAGAAAAAAATAAGTTTAAATTCCTTTTAATTTAAATATGGGAGCCGCGATGGCTCAGGGGATAGAGCGTTCGCCTTGCAATGAGGCGAACCGAGTTCGAATCCCAGTTGATACGAATTCCGCACCCGGCTTGCACCGACCACAGTGCTGACGTGAAATATCATGGAAATATCCTCAGTTGTAGACGAATCACGGATTAGAGTTCCCTTCCCGTCAGGCTAACCGTGGGAGATTCTCGTGGTCTTCCTCTCCATGTAACGCAAATGCGGGTTCGCTCCACGAAGGCAAATTTCTCCCATTTCTCGATATAGGAGTTCCCTTGTCTTCTGGATTGGGTTCAAAATTACAAGGCTACGGAATTAGGTCGGCTGTTCAACGACGGTTATAAAATTAAATATGGGGCTAAAAGTCTTTTTTTCAAAGGATTTTGATCGACATTAACTGTTAAATATTTAGGAAATTCTCTGAAATTAAAAATATTTTTATTGGAAAGTATCAAAAAGTTAGTAAAGAGAGTTATAATTATAATTATTAAAAACTCTGCATTATTCTATAAATTACGATATTATAATTAAAATTTGGTTTTTGCCGAAGTCATCGTAAATATAATAGTAGAAAAGAAAAAGCTACTTTTTATTACTGATTTATTTTAGTATTTATCTTGAATGTATTCATGAATATAAAGTTTTTTTTATTTATTTCGAATCCTCTGTTGCTCAACTTGAAAGTATAATGAAAGGAAAAGTGTCTAGTGAATGAATGCAGAAACGTGTATGAATTGTTATCACACAGACGTCAAGTTGTTTAAAAAGAGGGGGTATGTGGAATGTTTTTTTTCTTATTTCCCCCATTTTTTTTAATGTTGAATCCAATATAACAACTTAGATTTCCCGCGCTTTTCGAGTTATGTAAAAGCGTTGGAAACCTTGGCCCTCCTATTATCCCTAACTGAGGTGGTCTATGAGTTTTCAAACGAAGTTATTAAAAAAATGAAAAACAGTGGGAGGTTAAAATTGTTTAACGCTCGTCACCTACTTTGTTTTTATTATTAGCGGTTCCCTTTCATATTTCACTCCCCCAGTTATAAAAAGAGTTCCTCGAAAGACCTCGATGTCTTCTTTTCGAGCCCTCGAGGAAAGGTTAAATGTTGGATGCTTTTTTTAATTCTGCCATAACTTGAAGAAAAAAAAATTAGTGAAATTTTTAATTAAAAAAATAATCGTTGATGTTGATTGATTTTGCGCCTTTTTGAAATAATGCGCCTATGGCATTCGCCATACTTGCCATACCCTAGATACGCCACTGTCCCCATGGTCTTTACTTTAAACTAAATTTGCATGTTTTATCATGAAATTTTTAAGTTATTTATAACATAACTAAATAACGATGCCTTAGTAAATTTGAGCTTATATTTATTTCAATTTTTGTTATTTTGTAACCATAAAAGATAATTTTTAAGGAAAAACTTTAAAAAAAATATATAAAAAAAGCGCACTTGTAATATTGCTATACCATCTTACATTTGCAAAAACGCTAATTATTTTTATTTTTCTTGTTTTTAACTTTGATGAATTTAAATCAATTAAAATTAATTTTGTGTGAAATACTGAAGAGAACATTCACATGTCTACCCCACCCTACCGACAACATAGTTTTACGTAAACGTTTACATTCGTGAGCACATGGGAAAACGAAATTCGTTGTTAAATCATACAAACGCCAGCCAATAGCCACCATCTCCCTTCCCACATACAGTGATGTCATTTTTTTTCTCTTTTTAATATACTTTTTCTTTGCTCCAGCTTATGAAAGAAGTCGAACTTTTTTGAGAAGATATACTTTAGCTGTAAAAAGTTCTTATTTTTCGTTTGCGATCTTAGTTGCGAGCATTTGTACCTCTATCTCTTTTATTTCAACAATTGCCATCAAGCCTATCCTTTGGCGTTTGTTTAATCCACACACAGCCCAAAGTTAATCCAGTTCGCTAGTTCTGATTGGCTTGGCGGCGACTGTATGTGTGAGTGTCTGCGTGGTTATGAGTGTTTCCTTTCTTATCCGGTCCCGCCAGTGGCCCCCCCCCCCAAGCTCTTGGGCGCATTCTTGGGAAAATTCTAAATTCCCTCCAAACTATTCGTTTTATTTAGTGTAAAAATCCCCCTCCCCAAGTTTTAAGTGGGCGCATCGTGCGCCCTCCTTCCCCTCCTGGTGGAGGCCCCTGGGTCCCGCAGTGGTCCCGCAGATCGTTAAGACACGGTTCCCAGCAGATCACCGAAGTCAAGCATCACTGGCTGCGGTCAGTGTGCGGGTGGGTGACCACTTGGATCAGTCTGCGTAGGGACCGAGGGTGTGCGGTATTGGTCCTCGTTAAACTGTGCTACCGTAAATTGCTCGACTTCGTGTGCAGGTCGTCGGGCTACTGAAGTGGGGGCGCCATCCCCTCCGCAGAGGTCAGAGGATCAAAATTGCGATGGTGCGTCTTCGGATCATCCTCAGGGATGTTTCCTAGACCGTCGCCAATAGCCCATTGTGCTGCTCTAGTGTGACGTAAATGAACTACAACAACTTTCTTATCTGAAGTAAAATTATTTCTTTTATTTCTAAACCAAATATTGCTCAAAGATTGTCAGTGTTTGCTCTGGAATATAGGCACAGCAACATAATGACAATTCCAAACTGTTTGCATACGAAATATATTTACCCGCAATCTGCCAACCTTACAAATTATCTTTGAACAAATATGTAAATAGTTCAAGACCAAATATCTACTAAGATGAGAGGCTCTGGATTCGTTGCCAGCAATTTGATGCGAAGGAGACCAGCTTTTGCCAGAACCGTACTCATCGCCAAGGGATAAGGTTATCGTTTGCTATAGTTCTGTGTGTCCTATCTTCGAAAATTCGAATTTTCTAAAGTCTTATCCTATTTTAATCTTCAATTTAATAATTTTCGATTAACTCAAATCACTTCTGCACAAATTCAATCTTTCTACCACTTGATATCACGTGGTCGCAGCAACAGAGAATCTTTTGCGCACTATATGAATGGGATATTTATCGTAAATAGGATAAGATTTTGCATCATAAATGATTACATGGGATATAGACATTGTAATTGCCCCTTATGTGATATATGTAGGAGCCACAAACTTTCGATGAATGTGAAAGAATCGGTATCCCGATGACCTGCATGCGAAATCAAGCACTTTACGGCAGAACAGTTTAACGAGGACCGATGCAGCACACTCTCGGTCCCGACGCAGACTAATCCAAGTGGTCACCCACCAAGACACTAACCGAAGCCTTCGGTGATCTGCTGGGAGCCGGACGTAAATTGAACAAAGGTATCTACGTGTGATAACTTTTCACCACACACCAGAGCGACTCAATCATTTGACGAGTGAAGACGTGTTTTTTCTGTGAGAGACTAATGCCGTACCACAGATCTGCATGTGGCGCAAAGGTATTCCCTTCCGGTCGCACGCAAGTCCTGACTGGCGTTGATCAAACTTCGCTAGACGAATTACTTTCGACATGCGGGTTTCCCCCGCAATATATGCCTTCAAAAAACGCCGACGACACGGAAATCAATGACTTCTACTTACAGTTTCCTATGAATGGACTGCTTATAGTGTCAGACTACTTTCGTAGCTTTCTTAACAAGCTAGATAAGAGAGGACCCTACTACAATTACTTCCTAAAAAGATCTGGAACTGCCTACAACATCATGTACCAGTTACGATTAAAGACACAGGAGGAAAAGGAATTAAAGACAATTGAAGCTCCAGTTCCCACTCCTGAACCCGAAGCTCAACCGACTGAGGAATTGGACGCAACCAAAGATACAGAACTTGTCCAAAACTTAGAAAACGGTGAAGAGGCTTCGGCCTCTGAGTCAGAACCTCAGACTGAAAAGCTTAAAGAACCACCCGCCAAAAGGAGAAGGAGGAAAAAGAATAAGAAATCAATTGATATGAACTCAACAAAGCCTACAAATTCTACTTCTGATTCCACACTTCCACTGGTGAACTCTACTCCACCTCCACCCCCAATGGAAACTTCGGAAGAGTGCTATGTTAAAGAACCAGAGCCATCAACTAATGTACAAAAAGCTCAACCTGTCAAGAACCTAAAAGTTCTCATCCGAGGGCTCCCTTTGGACTTTAATACGGACACTATTTCCCTAGAATTAGGGAAACAAAATCTAGAAATCCTGAAAATTGTTCAGTTCAGGAAGAGAGTGGGAAAAGCCTATAGGCCACACCCACTTTTCCTCATCATCCTACCAGAGATAGCAAACTACATGAAAATCTATCACATCGAATTCATTAAAGACTATCCGATCAGTGTGGAGAAATTTAGAGGCGGCCTGGAGCCGTTACAGTGTTTCCGATGCCAACGGCTCGGATATTCACAGCGAACCTGCACATCCAAACCAAGATGCATGAAATGTGCCGAAGGGCACATTTATTCCAGTGCAAAAAGAGCAAAGATTCTCTAACCGTATGCTGCAACTGCAACAAGGCCCTTACTTCAAATTACTCTGGGTACGAGGCCCGCATCAGCAGAAAAAGACAACAACCTAAGGATACACCTTCTAACACAGCTGATCGACTTGTCTCAAGGGTGAAGGAATTGCAGGAGCTCCTAAAAAACCAAGAAGTAGTCAGCTTACTTCAATCTCTTATCCAGGGGCCATCCCCTACAGAATGATGTTCCACTTCCACAACTCATGCCATATCCCAACACGGACGTGATATTTTTTTTCTTTATCGTCATTATTCCAGGCGCCCACGGGCACCATCATAGATGAAGGAGTGAAGTGTCCGCTTCGCGGACAGGTACTCCGTATTCAAACTCAGCCTAAGCCTAACGTGCGATAACATACGCGAAACAAAAAACCTGTTTTCACATTCAGTTGCTTCAGCAGCAGTGAGAATGACTCCTAAAGGGAATAATTTTATCTAATCAGTGAAAATGTTTCCGTAAAAATTATTCGAAAAGAAAGTTAGTTGAAAGCGACAAATTGTTACTTATACATTTTTGCCCAACACAATCTTAAGAACGTACATCCTCACTTATTAAATATTTGTTTATTTATAACACGTTTTAATTGTGAAAATAATTTTAACAAGTTAAAAATGTTGAAACCCAAGGAAAATAAAGGAAAAAATTCAACTCCTATCCCTTGTGATTCCAAAAGGGTAAGATTAATTACTTAACATTCAAATAAATGTGTGCTCACGTGTTTTGTAATCGTCGGTTTTTTTGTAATTTTAAAAATTTATTCTTTGTCAAATCATTGCTTTCTCTCAAAAGTTTCTCGAAGTCACGTTAAAAATTTGTTCTAAGTTCCTAGAATTAACTCAAACATTTTCCATTTTCAGCTCTTCTATTGAATTATCTTTTTTTTCCCTGCTGCTTTCTGGAAAAATCTGTCTAAGTGTGATCCTTTATTCTGCGTAGGGGAAGACGAAGCTCAATAGACCACCCCCTTTTAAATCTCTTTCTTTCGAACTCCTTTTGCTCATATGAAGTTTCATAGATGGTATCATGGTACTAGTGGTTACATGTAGAAAAAAAAGAGTACTCACACATGAAGTACCCCAAGAAAGCTATTTCGAGCAGACTTTATGTTTTGAGATGCAAGTAATTTTTCAACCTTAAAGTTTTTTCAAAATTCAGTTTGAACTACTACCTTTAAATATTGACAAGTATTTCTGGAAAGGAAAAGTATTGTCTCTATGTTTTATTGTCTGTATGCTATCCTCTATATTAAAAAAATTAGTATATAGGATATTATTTGTTACTAATTAATTAAAATCATTAATTGAATAGAAAATAACACAACTGAGGCTTAAATATTTAGTAAAGTGATTAATCGAAAACATATGTTGCCCAACCTGTCTGCAAAATTATTTAATCTCTTTGTATATACTTTTTAGTTAGTTGGTCACAAATTAATTCAACTATTTCTTTTTCTTTTAATCATTTTTTTTGGAAATGTCCATTTTGTTTTGCGTTTAGCAAAAAATAGTTTAATTTACTTGAGTCTGACTAGCAAGAAAGTACCAATCCTTCAACGGACTATTATTATTTGGTTAAATTAATCAGAAATTTTATTGTTAAAAAGAACTTAGAAATTGCTTTGCCAATGTACATTGTACAAGCTGACAACTAGTCGAGTATTATTTGATTCTGATTCATACTTTTAGATACATTAAGGATATAAAATAACTTATTGTTTAAAGTAAAATTAACAGTAATTAGTGCTGGAACATAAGATTAGCATTTTATTTCTTCTCTGCCTGATCCCCAATTTTTTTTCTTCTGAAATTAGTTAGAAATTATGCGGTTATCTGATTTTGGTTGCTTTATCTATTTATATCTCTTTTTTTTAAAAAATCTTTTCTTTTAATATCTTTTTAATTGAAATTATTACTTTTGTTAGATTTTCCAAGCTATATCCATTTTAAAGCAACTAAATCAGAAGTTCTATGAAAATAAGGAGAAAAAATCTTTGCTGGATGATGAATCAGAAAATCCAATTATTCTCCAACTCACTATGAAAAAAATTCCACCCCCATATATGCAAAAGTTTATCAAAGTGTAAGTATTTTATATTTTTTAAGATTGTTCTGAATATTTTGTTTAAGTTTTATCCATAAGATATATATTTAAAAGGTATGTATTGAGGTATGTAATCAAAATTATTGTTAAGTAAAATAATTTAATCGCTCTATACATGCTAAAATTAAGTTGAAGGGAATTCTTCAAAATTTTTAAACATATAGAAATTAGTTTTGTTTATTACTTATTTCGTCAGTGTGATTGTTATTTTGTAAATAATTTAAAAGTAATTTTTTTTTAGAAAAAGATTATTAATCTGTGTCATAAACATTAGTAATATAATCGAGAAATATTATGAACTTTGAGGAAAGTGGATATGTTTCACAGTATCAGAGCTATATTTTATAGTCACTCTCTCTGACTGTTCATATAACTCAGATGACATCATCACTTGTATTTAAGTTCTATCTCTGGATTTGCTAGTTTTAATTTATGGTTCTCTGGTTATTTTTTGTAATCTTATTTATGTTTAGGTAATTTTAAGTTTTAAACACTAATTGTTTTTAGTGTAGTTTCATAAAAGTACAAAGTTGTAAAACTTTTTTCTAATCTATAACTCTCTTAAACTGTTGAATTTAATTATACATCTCTGTTAATGATGTATTTTTGATTTTTAAACTGTCTGAAAAATATTGTTTTTGATAGAAATTGATTCAAGCTTTGCACGATTTTACGTTTAAGAAGATTTGTGTACTGATAGATATTGTCTTTCATTTCTAAAAATTTACAAAATGTGTTTCCTTAATTTTTTTGTATTTTTTGTGCATTGAAGTTTTATCTAATTTGAGATCTTTTTGTTTCAGTCATTTGCCAAAATTCACACTAAATGAAACAAAAGAGGTTTGTTTAATCACTGGTGACCTTGATAAGCGTAATACAAAGGCAGAAGTAGAACCTGATGTGCTACACTTCAAAGAACTTTTGAAAAGTCAACATATATCTCAAATCAATGAGGTATTGTTGAATCTTTCTTATAATATCTTATAAAGAATTTGGTTTTTGGCATTAGGTTAACCCGGGTTCGAATCCCAGCAATGGCTGGTCGATTAAAATTCCACACCTGGCTCCCACCAATCGCAGTGCTAGTGTAAAATATCCTCAGTGATAGACGAGTTATAACATAGGTTAAAATCTCTTTGCAGTCAGGCTAACCTTGGGTGGTTTTTCGTTCCGTGTAACTCAAATGCAGGTTGGTTCCATCAAGAAGTCCTCAATGAAGGTAAATTTCTTCCAATGCTTGATCCAGGAGTTCCCTTGTCTTCTGGATTAGGTTTAAATATGTAAGGCTATGGATTTGAGTATTGGCAGTTGTAAACCCAATATTGGGTTTGCTGTTCAAAGACGGTAATAAAATAGAATACAATTGCTTAGCTATAAGTATTAAAAGAAAATCTTAAATTTAAACTACATGAAATTTAATATAATACCAAAAGGTTAAGTTTTTTTTGTTTCTTTTTAGCATCAAATCTTTAAAAAAATATTGCTGAGTAAATTTTATTCTTCACATTGAATATCTTCAAAATAATTAGTTCTTTAATTAATATGTTCAATATTGATAATGAACTTCGGGATTTACTAAAACGAGGCCAATAATTTAGGATTCAATAGCCAAAAAGATTGACTGATTTGAAGAAGATCAAAAGAAGACTGATTTGAGGCGTCTTTCTATTTGTTGGCCTCCTGTTTTTTCAGAACTGGTTAAAAGTATCGAAAGTCTTGCTGCCTTGCGCAATTTTGTTTTTAATGTAAATTTGTAAATTTTCTTGATTTTGTTTTCTACTTACTTCTGTAAGCCTCATGCTATACTTGGTGGTGCATGAGAATTTTTCAATTGTTTAAATGAAAAAAAATTAAAAAAAAAAGCCAAAAAAAAAAAATAAATAAATAAAACTGCCGCTTACAGTTTATATTTATTTTATTCAAGTTCATATTCACCAAGATATATGAGAATTAATTAGCTAGATTTGATTTTAAATAACAAAATACTAGAATTCTTGTAGAAATACAGGATGTCTCAAATAAGTATTTTGCGCTATTGATTTTATAGACAACTTCATGTTTTTTGTTGTTTTTTTTTCTTTCTAAATGAAGAAAACTTTATGAATAGACCTGACACATAACCGGTCTATCTTGTTTCTTTAAAATGTTAGTGTTAACCAGATAAAGTTAATAATTTGTAATCTTCTATTTCCCTGCATATTTTTAATTCAGTACATAGAACACGTTTGATTTTCATTGATGTTCTTTAATTATTCATTTCTTACAAGTAGATGGAATTAAATTTCAATTATCATATTTAAGGTAATAACATTAAGGCAACTGAGGAAGGAGTATAAACCTTATGAAGCAAGACGTCAGCTTTGTGGGGCTTATGATGTCTTCTTGTGTGACAAAAAAATCGCTGGTGTTCTACCTTCAACACTTGGCAAATCTTTCTTCAAAAAACGAAAGTAAGATATTAGATATAATACATTTTTTGTAATTGTAATAGTTCTAAAAATATTTTTTTCTTTTATTAAAATATAAATTTTTGTTTGTTCATTTATCTTTTTTTATTTTATTTCAGGCTTTTTAATTTTAATTCATTTTTTCTTTGAAATTTGTTATTAACTGATTTAAGTCATGTCTGTCTTTTGTTAATGATCTGATACACATCCTTAAATTTATTAAATGGAGCAATAGAATCAAATCGTTAGATTTTAATTAAATTTTTATCAAGTTTTTTTTTCATTTATTTTAAATTTTTTTTCAAAAATTAAACGGATACTAGTATTATTTTTAATAACCAAAAAGTATCAAATAACTACTTATATTACATGTTTGTAAAAATATAAAGAATTTTTATAGAAAGAATTAGTATCAATTTCATTAGTATCAAGAATTAGTTTATATAATTTTTATTTATTTTTTTGTATAGTAATATATAAAAATATGTTCTGCTAGTTATATTTTGAAATTTTTTTTAAAATGCCATTAAAATTAAAACTATTTACCTAATTTTTCTTTATTGTTTTCTTCCTGTACCCAGTTTTTTCAGTTATTTTTTCTTTGAAGAAAGTGATCAGATTTTTTAAATTCTTAATGAATCTAAGATAATTTTTGCTACTAGATTTTTCTGACATGTTTTCAATTTACATATAACATAAATTTGATTAAATACCTTAATGTTAAGTAATTTTTTGAAGCTGAATGGATGCAATTTTATTCAACTGATTCAAAAGTCAATTATATTTCCTAAATTGGTTTAAATCAGTAACTTCTCCAATTCATTTCTCTGACCTTTGCATTATTTATAATGACTTATACTTAAAGATTTGTTTTTTTATTAATAAAAAGAAAAATATTCCCAAACATTTTATTTATTAATTTTTACATCTTTGTCTGGCAATTGACTATCTTTTTACACAAAAGCTCCGATCTCAGGGTCTTATGCCACCAGGCTTTCTCCTTTTCTCAGGCTTTCTTCTTTTTTAAAATGTATCAATTGGAGGTCTTGTGCTATAGCCCTAAAAATTTTCCCTTATATCAAAAATTTTTTATTTCAAGTGTACTTAATTTTTCTTTATATTCTTTTTTAGAACCTTTCTTTTCAAAGTACTTTTTTTTTCCTAGAAACTTTTTTGAAATGTTTGATTTACCAAAAATATCTTTTTCATCTTTAAATTCTTTTTAAGAACATTTTTATTTAAAGTACTTTTTTCCCCCTCTGGAATCTTTTTTGAAATGTTTGATAAACCAAAGATAAAGCACTATTTCAAACATGTGTAAAGTATTGCATTAAAAAGGGATATGATAGCTTCATGTTAAAATGGTTATTTTGAGAAATATTTCATGCATATCTATTTTTCCCACAAAGTTTTTGTTGATAGTTTTTTTGTGTGTGTGTTTGTAAAAGGTTTAGGAAAAGATATCAAAGCTCAATTCTTGATATTCCAGAAGCTCTAATTATGACAGGGGTATTGTATTCCTGCTGTGCCCTATAATTCTGAGTCTTATCTAAATTATTTTTCCATTTTTCTTCTTCTCAACTTTATTCTTTCGTGTCTAGAAACTAAAATCAGGGTGTGTGTTTTGTTCACAAAAATAGCGAGTGTTGCATCGTATTTCAAGACCATTTGGTTACAAACTTCCGCGAATCAAAATCTCATAATACAACAAATTTTTGAAACTTTTGTTACATCCTGTTAAAGAAACGTTTACATGCACATGATTCTTCCTCCAATTTGATTATTTTGATTTGTCCGATTTTCGAACTGCTTCGTAATTTGCTAATATCATGATTTTAATATTAAACATCAATTTTTGTATTTACCCGATTAAGAGAATAATGCATTGCGACTTGTATTCACTCAATTTAAAAATTAAACATTCATGAGATTCAAAAATCTAATAGCACAATTTGTATTTTCATGTTTTTGAAACCCAATGTTGTGACTCATATTCACGTGAGTTTAAAATCCAATGTTGCTATTTGTATTCATGCTTTTTTAATATTCAATATTGTGATTCTTATTCACTCGGTTATAATATTAAACATCGATTTTCGTATTTGTACATGATTTAAAAACCATGCACTGTGATTTGTATTCACGCAATCTGAAAATTATGCATCGTTATTAGTATTTGCGATATCTAAAAATTCAATACCACAATTTGCTTTTTTGAAGTCTAATATCTCAATTCATATTCACACGATTGTAAAATCCAATATCGTGACTCATGTAAAAAATAAATATTTTCTTGAATAAGTTTATATAAAGGTGTGATATTTTTTATTAGTAGATAATTTAATTATAAATATTCAATATGAAAATTATGTTCAAAAAATTATGTTAAATATGAAACGTGTATGGTAATTAAATTGTTATCTTTATCAATTTTTTACAGATAAGAATTTCAGGGTTTTTCATTTTGTGTTAGAATTACCCCTGTTATGAGCTTTATAATACTAAGATATTTCTAAAATTTTTTTTCATTCGTTTGATAGGGATAGAAAATGGTATGAAATCAGTCACAGAGAAACTTATAAATGACTGTATTAACTATTTTTCATAAAAATGTGACCTGTGAGAGAATATTTAGTGACATAACAAGAATCCAAACTTGGATTTTTTTTTTCTCATATCAAATTTTGAAAAAATTTTTGATTAGAAAACAAACCAAAAAGAGCCAGAGAATTTTTTAAGTAATGTTTTTAAAAAATGTAATCATTTGCACAATTTGTCTTAAAAAAAATTTGATTAATTGATTATTGTGTAATTTTTAGGGGTAAAAAAGTTACTTATGTAATTTTTATTTAAAATACGTGTGATTTTGTTGTCTTTTAATATTTATTATTATAACTCTTATAACATAGTATTTAAGTCTCAGGCATTTGAATTTCCTGAGGTTGGCAGATGTAATGTATTTAAAATGATCCTTGTTTGTATATATTAACCTGAAGCATTAGTATGAATGTTTCTATTTCATTGATGCTGCATGGATTTTTTTGCTTTCAATTCTATATATTGTATATTATTTCAATATTCAGTGTTTTCATCTCAGAAAAAAAATGGGTGAGAATTTCTCACCCTTTCTCAAAAACAGGGTGAGATTTCAAAGATTTTAAAAAAAAAAAAAAAAAACACCAAGAGACTTGAAAAAAAAAACATTTATTTAATTATAATGCATTTTTAACATTTTCTAATTTTTAAAGCATTGAATATTTTTACTGCATATGGAAAATGTTCTACATCTACTTTTTCATCAGCTATTCTCATTAGGTTGCTCAAATGCGTATTTGTGTGGTTTTGATCGTTTCTACCCACATTTGTCCGTTTAGGAGTAGAAGATATTGGCTTTACAAGGCATTTGTCCATCTTACATTAACGAGCAAAAAATTTGAACATCTTACATGAAGAAACCTTACCTACGGTAAACACGTGGTTGCAGAGAAATGCGTTCTGAAAGAGGTTCCGTGGTTCGGAAGGATGGTGCTCTGTTGTTATTAAACAATACTGGTAAATAGGGAAGCTAGATAATGGGACAGATGTTGAAAATAATAAAAGATCCAGGAAGAAAAGTGAAACGAATTTTATTCTAAATGGCGCAAATGAGAAATTTTTTTCAAAATGCGAGAAATTCGCGAATTTTGAAATTGGTTATGCGCGGATTTCTCGCTGTAATCATTTTTTAATGCGAGAATATAAAAAAATATGCGAGATTCTCGCTTTCTCGCGCTGTAGTGAAAACACTGATATTAGTATAATGATATCTGAGTTTTTGATTTTTGAATTGGCTTTTATCTTTCAGGTTTCCTATTCAGATTAACATGCAAACACCAAACCTTAAAGAGCAAATTGAGAATGCTCTTTCTTCAACTGTTTTTCATATCACATGCAAGGGAAATTCCTGGTAAATATTATTACATTCTAAAAAGTTAGAATTTAATTGATTAAAAAAACATGAAATTAATCTCTTATAATTTTAATAAATTAGATCTCATTATTACCTGATAATTTAATTAGCTAAATTAGATTTTCTTTACTTTTATTTAAAATCAGATTTGAAAAACAGTAAGCTCCTGATCTTTTGGTCTAATGTGGCAGAAACGTAAGCTGGATCCCAGCGGCATAATCACAGTTATATTTTAAAGGAGTGTAACAGAGTTATACAGAAAGATTTTTCATTTAGATAACAAACCATTCGATTTTCTTTTCTGCATATTTTTTGGAAGTATGTCTTTTTTTTTAGTGTAGAATTCTCTTCAAAAGATTGCCTTTCTTGCGTATCGGAGCTGAAAGAGTTGCTCGTGAGGAAGAAGTTCTAAAAATTTTCAATTGGTTTTTAAAATACTGATATTATTATGACACATGAATTTGGAATCATTCATTTAAATGTTCACTTTTTGATATACTCCATTTCCGCCCATATCTTTGTGAATAGATGCAATATTTCAAAAAATTTTTGGTCTGTTATTGATGCAAATTTTCACATGTTTCTTTCTTTTATCCCAATAATATTTCTCACTATTTCATTACAATATACAATTTAAATCACACATTTGATTCAAATTCACTTTTGATATAATTCTATCGCTTTTTCCCCATCTTTCTATTTTTGCTATTTGCTATAGTGCTATTGATTTCCAGGTAGTTTTTGTAGTTATATAGTTTTTATTCTATAGATTTCCAGGTAGTTTTTCTGTTTTTTTTTTCTCCCTCTTCTATTGATATTACTCTGACATGCAAAATTCAAATTATGTTGCTGGATTTAAATAATCACTTTTTGATGTCTTCAATTTATGCTCATAGTTCTATAAATCTTTGTGGTGTTTGGATTGTTCTTTGGCAGTTGTGCTCTTGATTTTAACTTTATTTTTGAAGATTCCTATATATTTCATACAATATGGGAAATTTCAATTGCGCTTTAGAGTATATATTTTTCGACTCATCGATGCTATCAGTTTTTCTATCGATTCTTTAGAAGTTTTGGCTAATCATTTTTGCATGGTTTTTAACATTCAGTATTTTAATCACAATATAAATTTACAAAAAGAGAATATCAATCTCAAGAGAATACAATATTTTACATGAGAGAATTTGAGTAACCTCTTTTTGAAGAGTCCAATTTACGTGATACCATGGTAAATTTACATGATTTTTTCGTGACTACCATAACAGAAGCCTAAGAAAAGTTAAAATGTACAGGTTGCTGCTTTAGCATTCCTCATCCACCTCTCATGACGAGTTTTACAAACTTCTAGTCTCATTATTCCTCTTTTTTATAGACTGGATGGTTACGTATGGATGGTACCAAGCATTCTTTTTCGATTTTTTGATTAAAAATCAACTTGAAAAGCTTATTAAAACAGTCACCTGTGTAACTGTATTATTTACAATGAAGTCCAAATTTCAAGACTCCAACAATAACAGTTCTAAGGTTGTAAGAGAGACACCCATGGCAGAATTGTGATGACACAGTTGTATTGTAGCAGAGCATTACAGAGCTCTTGCCGATAGATTTTTCCTTCGGGAAATTAAAAATTTTACTTTTCTTTTCTGTGGAAATTTTCCAAAGATTTGATCTTTTTTTCAGAATTATATTCAAAGATGCATATCTTGCTCAGGCGAGTGGAAAAAAATGCTTGGGGGTTTTCTATTTTCATTTGAGAATAATGAAAAATAAAGTATGATGAAGTAAAAAATTTCGTTTCCTTTTCTGTAGAAATTTTCGTTCTATTTTTTTTATGCTGTTATTACTATTAATTTCCACATAGCTTTTAAAATCTGATATTTTAAATGCAATATTTTTAGAACAATATTATTTATCACAACAACTGAATTCTGAAATGGAAACACACAGTTTAGTAACATCTTTTTAAAGAGTCCAATTTGCGTGATTTTGTCGCCGATCTTTTTTTCGGTAGTTACTATTGCTACGGATTTCGCAGTTTTTTATTATTATTTTTTAAATGTGAGGATGAAATACTTAATCTGAAAAAGGAAAACGTGCGTTATCCCCCTACAAAATGCGAGAATATCACCCTTAATATTACAGTAAAAAATATGTTACATATTCAATTTTAAAAATTTTTTTTATTTGATCCGAAACTTTTTTTGACGCTTCTGTTACTTTAAATAATTAACATGTATATTTGTTATTTTTATAAGTATCTTGCAGAAAGATATCAATATTAGAGAGGTATATTGCAGAATGCCCTAAAAAATTCTGCCAAAGTGAGAGAGACATACAGGCAAATATCTCATACATACATTGTTTGATATAAGTATTTTGTACTTTGTTCTTATTTTAATCAATTACATTTGATAGACTGTGGTAAAGTTAATGGAATTTTAATTAATTTTCTTACAAATTGTTCATGATTATAATATACAGTAGAGCGCCGATTATCCGAACCCTTATTATCCGAACCATGTCCAAATTCTCTCTCTTTTATTTTTAAAGTTTAGAATACTTTTTAACTTATCGACAATTTTTCTAAATTTAGAAGGATGAAGAATATCCACTACATCTGAAGACCATATTTAATTTACAACCTTTTTTTTGCAGTTTTGTTATAGTAGCCAATACATACATGTATACAGTTAAACCTACTTACCCCTTTAGCCCTCTTCAACTGAAAATTATCTTCCAAGAATGCGAGCTTCGATTTGACAGTCTACAATGGTTGAAATTAGTTAAGAGTATGAATAGATATGTGTTGAAGTTCTACTATTGGGGGATGGGTACTTGTCACTTATGGTTAATGATTAGTGATTACAGTGCTTGGGGTCTGAAATCTTGGAATAAAAGTCTTAACAAAAAAATAAACGAAGCTGAAGTTTTAGCATTAGTAGATCTTCCCGATGAAAAGATGCCAGGTTACACAGCAGAAGAAATAGAACACTGGTGTCGAGACACTGAAAACGACCCAGGATTTCAAATTTTAAATGATGATGAAGTTGTTGAAGAAATTTTGAATGAAAATCGGAACTCCACAAACGAAGAGGAAGAAGTAGGTGATCAAATTCAAGATAGTGGATCTTCTCATATAGAAGCACGCAATTCATTAGATATTGCAATGAATATGTTAAAACGTCAAAATGGTGTTGATCCAGTTCAGTTGATTTATTTAAAAAGAATAAGGGACATGGCTGCTCAAAAAAGAGCATCTTCTTTGAAACAAAAGTTTTTGCTTCAAAAAAGAGCATCTTCTTTGAAACAAAAGTCTTTGCTGGATTTCTTTTGCAATGGAACATAAAGAAAAATGTGGTAAAATCAGCAATTGATAAAAAAAAAAAATAAATAAGAAAAGCTGAAATATAATGAAAATAATTCAAAATGAAGAAAAATAAATGAAAAAATATTAAAAAATTGAAAAAAAATTTTTTTTTGAACACGCCAGAGCTATTTTAGATAGTACTACCAGTCCTAAGCCTAGAAAAAGTATGAAGGGAAGTTAGTGCATAAATAATAATCGTTTAAACTAGATTTTAAACAACTTTCCAATTTTCCAAACTTTTCATTATCCAAACCATGTTCGGTCCCGAGCAGTTCGGATAATCGGCACTCTACTGTATAAATAATTTTAAGAATTCCAGTGTTTTTATGTAAAAACACGTGGAAAGCAAATATTTAAAATTTCAGTCTCTCGAATCAAATGCTTTTTAATTTTAAGTTTATATTTTTACATTAACATTAAATTGTAACCTGTTTTTTACTGTTAATTTTCCTCCCATTGTCTCTTTCATTAAATTTAATTAACTTTTTTTCTTTGAAGTGCTTCTGAAGTGGCTGATCTTTCAATGAAGGAAGAAGACATTTTATTGAATATTATGTCATCCATTGAAGCTCTGAAAGAACAGTTGCCTGGTCAGTGGGATAATGTTTTAGGCATTTATGTGAAAACACCAAAATCAAAAGCCATTCCTCTCTTTATGTCTAATGGTAAGTGTAAAATTTTATCTTACATAATATTAGATACAACATAGATGTTATATTGGCATTCATTTCTAATGCAATAAGCATTATTGTTATCTACTTTTAAGAGATTTCTAAAATCAATTATCAAGGAGCGATGCTAAAGGGGAAGTTTTAAATTGGTTTTTAATCTTTTTAATTTAATTTCATAACTGGTGTTTGATATTTGCATTGTTTGACAGTATGTTTCAAAGTATATAAAATACCAGGCCGTCATCCGATCAGACTCAGAAAAATATAGCATACTGTCTTCTAGATTCACAACTCATTTTTTTGTCTAAATACTAATCCAATTCTGTAAATATTGTTTTTTAAAGGATAGTTTAGTATTATATTTTTGTCTGTTCTCAGGTTTTTGGTTAATATCTTTGTTCTTGTGTAATTTACATTGGAAGAAATTTTCAGCATCATCTGAATTTGTTGTCACTAGTTCAAACAACAATGAAAAGAAAAAAAAATCTAAAGATTTTATTAAAGCAGACAAAGTAATGAATAACTTACTCATAACCACTAACAACATAATTTTAATTTAATTGTTTTACATTCACATTTTTACATTACTATCTTTCCTAATTTAATATATTTTTATCTTTTTTTTAAAAAGAATAGTTCGTCAAATGGTAATAAATCATCAAACTTAGTTTAGTACAAAAATAATATAAATAATAACAACCACAACAACAACAACAAAAGAAACAGAAAGGAGGAAAATCAAAAATATAACTAAAAATCCAAAATGGCAAAGGAACGGACTGTGGCATTAATTACTAATAAGAAATTATTTGGATTTAATAATATCATAATAGATGCAATAATTATCATCATTTTTGCATTAGTTGTAGGTGCTAAGAATTTCTACGCCATCAATTAAAGGCATTAACATTGTTTGCTTATAAGATTTAAATTAACCATTTTTGTGGCAGTCAATGTGAATATTTGGAGTAACTTTATTATTAAGACTCATAATAAGTTTGTTTTGTCAATTTTTTTAAAATTATTTTTAAGGGGGAAGAGATAAATTAATAATTGTACTTCACTTGTTCATAAAAGTTAATAGAAAAGAAATTTTTTTTGTAGTTTTTGTTTGGAAACATAATACCTTTTCTTACTTGGTTTTATGAAATTGATTGAATTGAAATGATATATATGAAATTGTATATCGATGTGAAATTGTTGTCGATATTTCATACAATGAAACCTGTCAAGTTGACAACCAGTTAAAGTTGCTATGAAATTCTTCTTCTTCTTCCTTATCCCCAAAATTAGCAGGGCTAAACTATGTCCATGAAATTCATTACCCGGAGGAAGTCGGCCACCATAAGTGTGTTATTAAGAATGTCCCTTTTGTCCAGACCTAGACAGTCCAGTATATGTTGGGGGGAAGCCTGCATGTTGTGGCACCTGGGGCAGTTAGGGTAGATTTTAATACTACCCTCAAAAGAAAGGGACTTAAGGTGGCCGCTGATAAGCCTGGTAAGTGCAGTCTGGTCCTTGCGGTTGCACCGAATGTTGAGTGCACCTCCTGAACTGGTGCTCTGGTACCAGTGATGTTTGGGGGGTACGAGCCAGGAAGCGAGGTCTTCTTTTTTCTTTTTTGATGCCAGCTCCATGAAGGTGAGGGAATTTGGACTTATCAGATTTTCTTTCGTCCCCTCCTTAGCCAGAGTGTCGGCGATGTCATTGCCCAGAACCCCAACGTGAGAAGGGATCCATTGGAGGTGGACTTCACGCAATCGTGAGAGGATTTTAATTTTTTGTAGGATTGAAGCACCTGTTTTGTCTCTCACCTTCCTCCAATGCGTTAAGTATTGTATGGAGCTGAGGCTGTCAGAGAGGATCCAGATGTTATTTTGATCCTGTAGTGTTAGAAGAGAATCCAGGGCAGATTTATAAGTTAGATTTATAAATTAATTTATGAAATTAATTTATCCTATTAAATGAAAGTGAGCAACCTTGTAATGCTGACCACCTGATTGTCTTGTATCTAGATTGTTGCTATCTAGTTATCATTTTTTTGCTGATCTTCAGAATTCAACTTTTTTTGCCTTATTTCTTCTATGGTTTAACATTTCTAAAATTGCAAATGTTTGCCAATATATTTAATACAAAATGTTTTTATTTTAATGAATAATACTAGTAGCGATCACAAATTTCAATAATTCCAATTTAGGGATTGTCTATTAATTCTGTGAGACATTTTGTCTCTTGGTTCGTTTTTAAAGACTCCTCAATAAGGATGACCAAGGATTATTTCAATTATAGCTTATTTATTATTAAATTCTTGATTATAGAATTATTTACAGAAAAGTTACAAATAGATACATGAGCTGTTGAGTATAATGTTCTTGGAGCGCAACTGCTCCCTTTCATACTAAATCTATCATCGTTCAATTACAACTCTACCCTTCGGCGTTCAAAACTGATCTCGAATCTCAAAAATTCTTTCTCATCAGAAAAAAGTCATTTGCTCCACCCCCAAGGTAGGGGACGACACCTCCAGTGTCCTTCACCCTCTGACCCTCAGGTCAAGGGGTCAATCCAATGCGTGGGAGAGGAATCAGGATCCTGACACCTCCCCCCGGTTTCATCTAGTTCGACCTTCTTTCCTGGTCGTACAAGTGAAACCTAAAAACAATGCAAGCCCCATCCCTGCACCAAAAAACAATAACACGCACACATTTCCATTTCCGTGCGCAAAAGAGATTGGCCGCATTATACCTTATTAAACATAAAATTACACTTAGGACACTTGACAAACTAATAAATACAAAATCAAACCATAGCATAAAAGAACCTAATATTTTTACAATCAAAACATTAAAATCACTTTTATCAGGCCAAAAATAAAATATCCATGCCAAAATCCATTTATAAAATTCCATCAAAATAAAATCCTTAAAGTCATGTCCAAAATTCCTGCCTAACAAATAATAATAATTAGCATACAAAATTAACCGTCCAAATTGCCCAAATGTCCACTCTTTCAAGTTCATTGACCTAATCCCCTGGAACATATCTCTTTCTATACCACTTCCTCTTAAGTGACTAGCTAACTCTTTTGCTCTACTTTTTCTTTCCGACCCCCCTTTCTGAAAACCAATCCTTATTTTCACCTGCACCTTACGGGTTTTAACGCTGATATCTGGAGTGTTCGCACTCGCAGCTGTGTACAACTCCTTCTTAGGATACTTAAATAATTTTTGTCTCCCCTCAAACCACAGAAGTTTAGATTCCATCGTGCCGTCGCTATCTCCCTTTCTTTTCTCACAGGACAAATCCATCCTCTTCAACGCGTTAATTGGACTTTTAACCTTCACTTCAGCCCCTCGCTGACCATCTTCCCTCACTTCCTCTAACATTTCTTCAAATTCCGAGCCCTGCCTCTGCTCCTCTTTAAGTCTTTGGACTTTAGAAAAGGGTGATTTCTTATCTTGACCCCCTACTTTCTCCCCACGCTCGGGATTCATTAAAATACATGGTGGATCTTTGTCCTCTCCCCCGTTTGACTCTATCTCCAACACCTCGAGACCCCCCGGAGTGATTCGCACTCCTCTCTCGTCCGAATTCTCGCAAGCAAGGTCAGTGTCCTTAGTCTCAATCCCCTTGTTCCCTTCTTGTTCTTTTCCCTCAGAACAGATCATCTTTTTCTCCCACTCTTTTCCCCACCGTTCATCCCCTGCATTTTCAAAAGCCTGCTCCTCTAATATTTTAAACTCCCTTGACCTTATCACAGTCACCTCGTTTTCACTTTTGACCACTCCTGGGATTTTTTCACTAGGGTTTACAATTCCTTCCCCTATCCCACAGTTACTAGGAACATTACTGAGCTTTTCCTCTACAGCAGGACCTATCTCTGAACTTAAAAAGATCCATCTCCCATTCTCAAAATTTTCTTCAGGTTCTAAAGATTGCCTTGATATGCTTAATTTAGGAACGCTGTATATTATTTTTGAGAAACAAAACTTCAATAATAATCATACTCAATAATCACACAAACAATACTATAGCTAACTGGCCAATCCCTTAAGCTCAAATAAAATAACACATCAGGTTGACTTTAAACCAAAACAAAATAAACTTATCCTTTTAACTAACTACCCTTTTTGTTAAACTTCCACCCAGAAATGTGAGGGTGTAATTTATCTTTTCATGCATGGGATAAAGCTTACCTCCCTTTATCTTTTCAATTGTCCTCTCCTCTTTGTCAGAGAGTCGATGTTGAAACCACACTCTATGGTCACCGGTCCCGGGGGGTAGAGCTGGCTGCCTATCGCCTCCGGCGATAATAGTCCCTTTCCAGTACCGTCTCTTCAACTCCCGTCGATGTTGTCAGTCCACCGTCACCCTTTCCTTCAGGCAATCTTTTTCACTAGGCATTTCCGTAGGCATCCTTCTATCAAGATTGACTCCATGAGGCAACACTCTTTACTGGGCATTTCTCATAGTGGGCATCGGCGATGATTCTTTTCACTAACATAGCAGTTCTCCTTCCATCCTGGCGAGAATCCTACCAGCTGCGCCAATTTGTGAGACATTTTGTCTCTTGGTTCGTTTTTAAAGACTCCTCAATAAGGATGACCAAGGATTATTTCAATTATAGCTTATTTATTATTAAATTCTTGATTATAGAATTATTTACAGAAAAGTTACAAATAGATACATGAGCTGTTGAGTATAATGTTCTTGGAGCGCAACTGCTCCCTTTCATACTAAATCTATCATCGTTCAATTACAACTCTACCCTTCGGCGTTCAAAACTGATCTCGAATCTCAAAAATTCTTTCTCATCAGAAAAAAGTCATTTGCTCCACCCCCAAGGTAGGGGACGACACCTCCAGTGTCCTTCACCCTCTGACCCTCAGGTCAAGGGGTCAATCCAATGCATGGGAGAGGAATCAGGATCCTGACAAATTCTATACATGATTCAGTTTCATAGTTCTCTGTTTAAACTTTTTTTGCGCATTCACACAATTTATGAAAAAGAAAGTAACAGGTTAACAATTTTTTTTAATAATCGAATATTTATGGTGATGAATTCAGGTGTCATACACTTTTTTATTATTGGAAGCAAAAATAGTAGTAAATCTTGTAAGGCTGTATTAGTTCCGGAACTATTAATTCTTTTCTGTCATGTAGTTTTAAAAATAATAAATTCCAATTAACAACATAAAAATCGTATCATAGACTTTTATATGATTAATGTTAAGTGAACTTTCTAATTATTTGATTAAGAAAATCTCAGAGTCAATTACAAATTTTTTGTTTATTGGTGTATGGGAATAAAAGTAATTGATATTGTTTATTTTTTTTTAATGCAATAGTACTTTAAATATTTTCCATGCATTGATTTGTAGCCACTATTATAAGTTGTTCTGTTCAGTGTAGAACAATTTTGCTATTAGCCGTTGGCTAAGTGAAGCATTTTTATCAATAGCCACTTTTTAAAACATTTGGCAAGTTTTTAAAAAATGGAGAATTTTAGATCATTAAAGAACTATAATTTAAAATTAAGTAAGGCATTTCTTTTAAAGTATTTCTTAAAATATTGTAGACATTACAAGGTTTATTTTTAAAACAAAGAAAATTTTGAGAATCAAGCTTGGAATAAAGTAATTTTTAGAATGTTTTAAAATCTTCACAATGATTCTATTTTTATTAAAATAATAATACTGTAAGGGGAATTTTCGATGAAGAAAAGTGGCTTTTGATTGGCGACTTATAAACAATTTTAAACATTTCTTAAAATATATGGGATACTCAGGGTCAATGGTTATACTGTGTAAGTCAGTGGCAGTAGAAGTGTAACTGAGCGCGAATGTAGTTCTCTAATGAGATGGGCAAAATAAACTTTTAGTGTCGAGTTAAAAATATTTAAATTTCTCTTCTTAAGTTGATCCCTAAAAAGCAATACTAAACCATAATAAGTGAATAAAAATAACCTTGCCCTGAAGGGAAAAAATATTCCGAAAATCAGTTTAATGTCAAATTTATGTAGCAAATTGTTGCTCAATAAAATTTAAGTCATTTTGAAAACCAATCCTATTTCTGAAGATACATGGGATTTCATTAGGAAAATAAAATTTTAGTGACAAGTTAAAAAAAATTTGAATTTCCCTTTATAAGTTGATTCACTAAAAAGCAAGTGCACTGCAAGTGGTCAACTTACACAGATTTCACTGTATGTACTCTTTTATTTGATTCTAATTTTGCATTCTATATTTAAGTTATTGTATGATATTTGTAGATGACCCAAATGAGTTCAACTTTACAAATAAGAGGCCACGAGCTGAACCTGTTTCTGGAGAATTAAGTACTTTAGACGACGCAGATGTGAAGGTATTCAGAGATGGTAGGGTTTTTGTGAAAAATAATAAATATAAAGAAGAAGACATTGAGACTTTATCAGAAGAAAGTGAGTGTTTTTTTTTTTTTTTAAATATGCATTTGTTCTTTCTTTCAAATTACATGACTAAATAAATATTAAAGGTGATAAATATTGATTACCGAAATTTTATTTATTTATATACCTTTGTTACACCTTTTTAGCTCTAAAGATCTGCTATCACTTATGAAAAATTTAATTAATATTGAGTTCATTATTATGAGTTTCTGTGTCACATTTACATTTTCTTGGTAATTGCATAAAACGAAGCTAACAAACTGAATAATAGTTTTTAACTTAATAATTTATATGCAAATATAAAATAAACTTAGCATAAAATAGTTAATGCAAATAAAAGATGTGTAGTTATATAAAATTTTTTTATTATGTCATGTTGAAAGAGATTATTCAGATTGTTTATTAGATTGCAGATTGTTTAAAAAGAGGGAGATCTTAAGGTTGTTAAAAAAAAAAAAGAAAAAAAATATTGTCTTGAATGTGTATTGGAAAAATTTCTTTAATGTAGATAATTGCCCCTGGAGTTTGTAAACTAAATGGTTCATAAGTGAAAACTAATAATAAAAAAAATTCACAATTTTTGAAAATTTTCAAAATTTTTTTCCTTAAAAACCATCAGGGTTAAACCTAACCTTTCCAGCAGTGCCAACTGTTGCTATTAATCTGCAATTAATGTTCATGCCTTAAATTAAAATTTAGTGGTCCAATAGGACCACCTAGATATTCATTTAGTGGTCCAAAAGCTTAATATGGTAGACAAATTTGAGGGGAAAAATGAAACTTTACGGTTACATAATTCATGTTATGGTGCCGGTAAAAAATTATTAATAAATATCTATAACACCCTAAAACTAATTAGGTTTATTAGTTCTTAATGATTGAATATTAGTATTTATTAAAATTAAGTGTTAATATGGTAAAATAATATTAGCAAATAGAACATGGCTAAAATGCTGAAACCCGATAATAAATAAGTGAGCCAGAGAAAGTGAGAGCTAAACACTTATCTTAAAAATTAATTGTCTAAAAGTCAAGTCTAAAATAGCAAATTTTTTTATTGATATCAGTATATGAATGCAAAGCTTAGCATAAAATGTAAATTTGAATTTTATAATGTTTGTATCAAGCACTTTCTGTTATTTCATTTGAGTAGAACAATAAAATTAGTACAAATTTTTAAAAAAAAATTAGCATGGAATTTGATTGAAAATTCTATTTTCTGATACTATTTTGTTTATTCAAAACATATTTCAATGCGACAAATTTGTCGCCCATGCATATGATTTTAACAACATCTGTAGAACATTTGGCGACAGATATTGCCATTTAAGCCGTATCTGGAATTATTATTATAATCAAGATTAAAAAATTACTGTTGAGTAATAAAAATTCTTGTTTTTGAGAAATTCTATTCCTGTTATTTTATCTGTGTTCTTTGCAACTTATCTGTGATCATTTCTTTTTGTTCCTTAAACAATTCTAAAAATAATAAATAAGAAACAAAAAATGATTTGATAGAGAAAAAAAAGAAAACATCTTCTTTCCTTCCAACAAACTATTCTAAAAACTTCATAGTCAAGGCTAAAAATTATGGTTGAGTAATAAACATGATTGTTTTTAGGAATTTATGTATGTGTTCCATTAGCTGTGTTCTTTCAACTTATCTGCAATCATTCCTTTCTATTCCTTAAACAATTCTAAAAATAATAATAATAATAATAAAAAGTAAAAAAACGATTTGATAAAAAAAAAAACATCTTTTCTCCTTCCAACAAGCTATTCTGAAACTTCATAGTCAAGATTAAAGAACTAGATCCAGTAAGAAAAATGATTGTTTTTGAAAATTTTTATTATCTGATATCTGTTCTATTATCTCTGTTATTTGCAACTTATCTGCCACCATTCCTTTCTATTCCTTGAACAATTGTAAAAATAATAAATAAAAAACAAAAAACAATTTAGTAGAAAAAAGGAAGCATCTTCCCAACTTCCAACAAACTATTCTGAAACTTCATAATCAAGATTAAAAAACTAGGATGAGTAATAAAAAGGATTTTTTTTTGTTGAGAATTTAGTTATCTGTTAATATCTGAGATAATTTCTTTCTACTTCTTAAACAATTCTTAAAAATAATAAATAAAAAACTAATAACAATTTGGAAGAAAAAAGAAAAGGAATACACCATTCTCCCTTTCAATAAGCTGTTCTGAAACTCTTCACTTTTCACTCAGATCTGAAATGCTGTAAGCAAAAAATTAGTGGTTCAAATACCAGATGATAAAAATACAATCAGGGCTAGTTGTTATTTAACCGAAGACCAGATCATTGATTTCAAGCATTCTTTTTAATTTTATAATGAAGTATGTACAAATTTGTGTGTTGTATAATTTTTAATTTAGTACCTTTATCTAAGTGTTACTTTTTTTAAATTTAATAATTAATTCATACATAATTGATATTATATACCTATTTAAAATTAAGTAGCATGCACATTTTCAAATTGCGTTAACTTGAATTTTGTAAACACTAACTGCATATAATATAATTTCATTGTTATTGTGTTTTTGATTACGGATGTCATAATATTTAGTGCAGAAAATTTGCACCTTTGATTTTTTCAGCCTTTGCAATTCTACTCTGAAGTCATTTAGTATAGGATACTGAGGTTTATAGTTACATATTATCAATTAAGAAGGATAACAGGATTATCTAACCGTACTAGAAGCAGTGTTCTCCTTTGGCATTTTTAGAAGGGTGGCCTGGCCCGTTTGCCCTTTGATCCCTATAAGTGCACTCTCTTTGCCCCTTTTGTTGCAAAAATAAGCTGCCTTCTCTTAAAATACTACCTTTTGTTCATATTCTATTTGGAATAAAATTAATTCGCTGATTAAATAGTAGTTACACACTGGTAAAATAATCTGTGTTTATAGGTTTAATTCGGATTAATATTACAAATATTTACCTTGTTTGGATTATTTCAGGGCTGATTGTGCTCCGGAAAAAATCCGGATTTCCGGATTTTTCGCTAACAGTGATCCGGAAGTTTCCGGAGATCGAAGGTCCAGACGTTTAAAAAAATCATTGATCACAGAAGTTTCCGGAAATCATATTTTCAAAAGTGGAACTTAAAAACACAGTTTATTTTGTTTGTAAGGGAGAGCCAGATACATTTTTTTATCAGTAAATAGTTATAATCATAAACTCAAGAAAGTAAGACATATTTGTAAATTTTAATTACTTCTCCTAAAAAAACCTAGTTTAAATTTTTTTCTAATTTTTCAATTAAATTTTTTTTTTTTAAACTCGGGAAATTTTCCGGAATTTTGACTGGGGCTCACAATCTTCCCTGATTATTTTCAACTTGTTAAATTTTTATAAGTAACTTTTTTTTTAACTTTCAAATTAATAAATTTTTAAAAAAAATCCTCATTTAAATGTTTATTTTCTTATAATTTTCAGTTTAAATTACTGAAAAAAAAGTCTTTCAGTTGCTTATCAATTTATCATTTTTTTTATTTTTTAGTTTATACTTTTTTCTAAAAAAATTTATGCGGAGAGATCAGCAGGACTTAGATTATTTTTATAAACGTCAAATTTTTATTTTATTTTAATTATTAGTTTAGGGAAAATTTGTTTTAGAAATATGCACATAAAATAGTATAAGAGGGTAATTTAAAAATTGTTGAGGATCAAACTCATTTATTACATAATATTACATATTTTGATGTATTTTTAAAGTGGCAAGTGAGTTCCTTTTCTAAATTTAAAGTGTCCTTTTTTGAGAAGCAGCACCCTGCCCAATTTTATTCCTAAGGTGAACTCCACTAAAAGATAAAAATTTAAAAAAAATGGGATATCTACTGTTTTTATTTGAGGGTATGCACTGTTTATTAATATCATGAAGAAAAAATAACTTTTTTTAAAGATAGGCAGAATTAGGACAATATTTCTTTGAGTTAACTGTGTAAAAATGTTGCCAAGTAATTATCCAAATGTTCCATTGTCATTTTCTTTTTTGCTGTGTTAATACATTTATTTTATTTGCTTTTATTTCCAGCTGGTTCAAATGATGAGATGAAAGAAAAAGAACCTGCATCTGATGATGAAGTAGTCGATAATGACGCAGAAATGGTTAGAAAATATGAAAAGAAAAGTAAAAAACGTCAAACTAAGTCGGACTCCAATGAGGAAAGTTCCGCAGATGAACTTAAAGAAGAAATTACTGAAGATCCCGGTGTTCAGACACCTGAAAAGAAAAATAAGAAACGAAAACCTAATTCTAAATTTAATGTAGAAAGCGATGACGCAGAAATGGTTCGAAAATATGAAAAGAAAAGTAAAAAACGTCAAACTAAGTCGGACTCCAATGAGGAAAGTTCTGTAGATGAAGTAAAAGAAGAAATTACTGAAGATCCTGTAGTTCAGAGACCTGAAAAGAAAAATAAGAAACGAAAACCTAATTCTAAATTTAATGTAGAAAGCGATGAAGTTAAAATAGAAGAAGAAAATAATAAAAATTCTACTGTTAAAATAAAGAAAAGTAAATCTAAAAAGATGAAAAATTGAAACTGAATCTTCCAGATAAATAAACTTCTTTTATTTGTACATTTCATGAAAACATTACTGGTTATTGTAATAAAATTTTCCTTAATGGTCTATTTTTATTTTATCTTGAATTCATTTAAATGATTAGTTTTAAATTATTTATGCTTTGAGTGTAGAAGCTAAGGTTAAAAGTGGTAATTGGCTATAGAGCAGTCTAAAATGCTAATAAAAAATATAATTTTTTTTAAAAAATAAATATTAATCTGTCAATTTTTTTTTTACCATTCTGCTATATTAGGAATTTAATTGGTCTTTTACTGATCATCCTGTTCTTTTGTTGACATATTGTCCTTGTGCAAACCAGAACACTAGAGTAACCAGTTTATTTTGCAAGTTAGGGTTTTATTGTCATTGATTCCTTTTTTGTAGAAAACTGTTTTGGATATTCAGCCAAGTATTATTTGGAAAATTATTTTTCGACAGAGTTTTTTTTTGGGAAATTTTAATAGAGTTAATAAAAGTCATGGTGCCCCAGGGGATAGAGCTTTTTCCTTTTAATGAGGTGAACCGGGTTCGAAACCCAGCAATGACTGGTCGCTAAGAATTCCGCTCCTGGCTAGTACCGACCTTAGTGTTGTAAAATATCCTCAGTGGTAGGTGGATCATAGGTTAGAGTCCCCTTGCCATCAAGCTAACTGTGCAAGGTTTTCCTCTCTTTGTAACGCAAGTGCAGATCAAAAAGTCTTCTAGGAATGAATTTCCTCCAATGCTTGATCCAGGAGCTCCTTTGTTTTCTGGATTAGGTTCAAAATTACGAGGCTTTGTAGTTGGGTTGGCTACTCAAAGACTCTTGTAAAATAAAAAAGATTTAATGAAGAATAATCTTAAATTTTACTATGCATTATTCGAAATAGTTATAACACATATTTGTTAAGCTCTAAAACTTGTTAATTTATGTTCTGAAAGACACGTAAAAAAGATTTGAAACTAGATTACTTTATACTGATCCATGAGTTTAGTAATGCTAATTTTTGTTGTTTTTTTTTTAATTTGGGCAAATCAATTTCATCGTATTTTCAACACTTATCTTTAAAAATTGTGATCTTTTTTTTTTATTATTTGTTTCATTTTAGTTTGATTTCTGCTTTAACTATAGCGAAGCATGTTAACGGATCGTTTTATTCTCTTATTGTCACTTTTCTCTTGTATGGCAAGACAAATAACTGGTAAACAGTTTTTCTCAACGTGTAAGTTATATTTCAGAACTAAAAACAATATTTTTCTGTTTTCTTTTTTTTTAAAGTTTTCTTTTTATCAGCGTTTTTATTATCACTGTATTTTTTAATGAACATTATTCTCGTATGGTCCTTTGTTTCTGAAAATATAACAACATGAAAAAGTTAAATTGAGATTTTTAGTGTTAAATCTTTCGTTTAAAAATTATGAACGGTTTTTGTTTTGGTTTGGTTTCTATCTAGCTTTTTCTTTTAGAAAAAACTTTTATTGACGTCTTTATTAAGATGAGGCAGTTAAAGAGGATTTATGTTCGACATTAATCTTTTCTTTTTCTTGAAAATAAGGTAATTGGAAAACTGAAATGCTTAGCTTTAAAGTGTTCTTTCAAAAACTACGAACGGTTTTTAAATTTTCTGTTTTGCTTTTATATATAATCTTTGTTTTCTTTATTGGTGTTTGTATGTTAGCACTGCATTTTTAAAAGATTTTCTGACAGGCAGTATCTTTTTTGATGTTTTATGGATAATTATTTTTCTGGAAAATATTATTTTTAGAATTAAAGTTTTGTTTCAAAAATTAAGAGGAAATTATTAAACCTTAAAACTTTTTTTTTTAATAGCTGTAAGTCAGTTTTTTTATTATCTTAAACATTTTTAATAAAGTTTTTTTCCCTTTACCGCATACCAATAATATGGGTAAGTTTTGATTATTTTTCAATAATAACAAAACTTGTTTATATAAACAAAAAATTTTTTTATTAATTATTTAAAAAAAAAAAACCCTATTCTGCCGATTTTGTTGGCCGAATATTTAACTTTTCGGTCAAATCGTTGTTCCTTTTATTCCTATTACACTGTCTGCTGAGTAGATCTATTAATCAATGCAACAAACACTGCAGGAACCTTGTCGAAAGCCATTAAGGCAAGGGATGCGATTGTTATTTTTTCTAGTGGCGCCATCTATGGCCAAGAATTCCACTTCCGCGACACCTTTACGTCACACCCGTTTAAAGGCCGGGCCTATTCATTCCTCCACAGATCATAATTTTAACCTGAACCAGAGTACAGCCAATCTATTTCAGTACCCCAAGAGGTATAATTCGTTGTGGAAACATGGAGGATTTTGTTATCCAACAGATTTAACGTGCACCAGTCACCATTTACAGAAACCTTATTTTTGGTTAATATTTTTATTACTTTGCAACAAATGTGTTTTCATTTTTCAGTTCCTACATAAGTCAGCAAAAAGTTCTTTGTATACAACATCTGCTAGCATTTTAAATATTTTTTTCATATTTTTCGTGCAAAGTAGTGGCGATAAAATTTTTTAATCTGGCCAAGACCTTCAGAACTATAGTTGTATGCTCTGATCTAATCTATCATGTGTTAATTTATTACTAGATTCCTATACAGAATTAGATGTGGTACAAAAATTATAATATAAAACAAATTTTTAGATGAAATTGAGAAAAATTTTGAAGTTTAAATTTTGTCACAAAAGAATGTGGGGCGAAATCTGAATTGATACAATATGAAATTTTGGGGAGTTTCAATTGGTTAATATTTAATTTCAATGTAATAATCTGTTTAACGTCAATACATCAAAATAATTAAGAAGTAATCGAGGGGTTTGGTGGGCGAAGCGAGCATGCAGTTGAATCCTTAATTGACAGATATATTTTAAAATGGAATACTGCACGCATATAATATCAAGGCTTAGTCATTTCCTTAATGGATGGGTGACAGAATGTAAACAATAACAAGCTGGCTAAAACCGAAGGAAATATAGAATACTTCCGGTGTATCCCTCCGCTCAATTGCGTTTACGAGACGATGTGTAAACAGTGTTCTAAGAAGTTTTATTGTTGCTATTTGTGTTTAAATTTAAGCGTAATGTTACCATTCACAAGACTTTTCTGAAATCTATAAATAATAAACTTAAGAAAAGTCTTAAATAAATTTAAGATAACTGATATCGCAACATAAATAAAGCATATGTTCTCTAGCGTCTAGCATGCTTGTGGAGTTGCCATGAGCATGACTTTTTCCCTCATCCTATTAAGTAGACCAATTATAGTTATTAAGATTTCCCTTATTCCCTAAAACTAAAAATTTTACGGATTTATTTTGTAAGATTTTCCTTAATTTTTATCCTTACACACTTCGATTTGTGTGTCACTTGGAAAAAATTCATTCTCTGCTTTTGATGGTTAAATAAAATTAATTTGATCTTTTTTATGCCTGTTTGTCCTGCTCGCCCGACAACCACCCTTATATATATATATATATATATATATATATATATATATATATATATATATATATATATATATATATATATATATATATATATATATATATATATATATATATATATATATATATATATATACGGGAGATGAGACAGCAAAACACATTTATTAAACATAGAGAGATTAAGCATATTTGTGGGTCCCAATGAGGCATGCGTGATAAGCACCTATTTAGTGCATTCGATATCGATATCCTTTGGATCTAAAATAGCAAGAAGTGTTATCTCAAAATGCACGAGAGGCCCTTACGTTATTTAATATTTTGATCTTGTACTTATATAACATTCTATATCCAATGAAACGCCGATTTTAGTATGCGATAATTAAACCAATGAAAATTATTTACTTGCGTTGGCAAGAAAGAGTTATATTGATTATAAATTTGGCAGACATGAAAAATTAAAAGCGAAATGATTGTGGGAAGAAATATTGCTGTAATTATGCTTATGCAGCTTACATAATAATTTAGAACATATTTTACGTTTGATGATGTTTAATAATTTTTGTTGGAGAGTCCTGTTATTGCTTTATTTTCAAACTTTCAAATTTACAATGTGTTCGTAATTAAATTTTCAAGATAATCTGCTTTTATGTTACCTATGTGGAATAACGGCAATGCAAACCACTACGCTTTTTGCAAATTTCTTTTACAGAATGCTAGACAATTCAAAACTAAACCTTTCAGAGTTTTTAGTAATTTTGCTACCTCTGACACGAGAGAGATGCAACAAAGTGGTTTTTCTACTTTTGAATCATTTACGAGTAGTGGCGTTGAAAGTAGGTTTAAATCAAATTTATGGATCGAAGAATTATACATTAAAACATCTAGCAAAATTTTCAAAAAAAAAAAAAGTTGGTAGCTTTGAATAATATTATAATAACAACTACATCCTAACTGCTTCGTTACAAACATAAAATTAGATCTTAAACTTAATAATGCATTCTAGTGTGCGTGGATTATTTTTAATTCCTTAGATTAATGTTAATAACGAAATAACTTTCCTTGCACTTTTTACGTTTTGAGCTATTTATGCAAAAAAAAAAAAAAAGCATTTTCAAATTGCATCAGGTATTAAAAGGTAAAAACCATTTAATAATATCTACATTTTTATCAACTTTATTACTTGCTTTCTTTTATTATTATTTTCCAACTTCTTCTATGATTAAATGCATTTTATAGTGGTGATACTTATGCCAAAAAAGTTAAAAAGTGATCGAGTTTAATTTTCATTAATATTCAATATCTCAATTTAACTATTCATTTCTAACTGCAATCATATTAAGATTATTTTCTAGCAAAGGAGTTTATAAGTGGGTCAATTAGTCAAAATCTGCGAGGTATATAGGTAAAAAATAATATATATTAAGTATATAAGTCAAAATCTATACTTATGTAGATTAGGGTATGTAAGTCAAAAACTTTTCAAGCATTTTTTATAACAATAAACTGATAGAAATAAGTAAGAAGAAGAAAAAAAAAATTTTTTTTTCATTGGTTGCTGTTTTTTGTTTGACATTACCTTTTACACTTTTAGTAGCACTTATCATCATTGATTTTACGATTTCATGTAACAATCTAAAACTGTTATATCACAAAGCACTGAAATTCAGAATTATATGTTACATAAATTTGGAACATTATTTTGAATGGTGTTCTACAATTGGACAATCGCGCAAAACGGAAAAGAGTAAAAACTGGTCACAAATAAATTTCCTTTTTTAGAATAATAAAATATCCGTAACCACCAAATTTGTTTAACGGATACAATTTATATATCGAATCGCTTCTTCCCCGAGAAACAGTTACAGGATTCCAGCGGGTCTTGTAAATTTTGAAAAGTGGTAACGAAATTTAAGCAAATTCCAATAATTTACAGTGGTAGAGAAATTTAAGTTACTTTTAGTTTAGTATTCTTCCTTTTAAGTAATTTTTCACCACTAAATATCAAAATTATAAGTATCATATAAAACGCAACGTTAAAGCATCAATCCACTGGTTACTCTATTAAAAAAAAGCGTAAGTATCCTTCTTTAATGAATTTTACGATACAATTCGCTACCACTCTATTAAAACTATTTCAGAAAGGGGAGCAGTTGGCATCCCTGTATATGCATGAAAATTCGGGTATCTAAATCAGTGTTCCCCAACCGCCGGTTCGCAGACTGGCACCGGTCCGTGAATCAAATGGTTCCGGGCTGCCCATTTCATTGAAACTGAATTTAAATTCATAAGTTTATAACCCAAATTAAAATATCTCATTCATATGTCCCATTAAAATTTTATTTATTTAAAAAAAAGGGGCCCTCGAAAGTAGTGACATCAATTTTTTAATGTTTGTAATGTATCATTGTCTCCGATTACCCCCCCAGATGGAACCGTCTCATTGCAAAGAAACAAGCTCAGAGGGCTCATTGATTTAACGTTCTAGTAATTTAAAATGTTCTATCACTTTATTTTTTGGTATAACTATATTTTATTTTGAAGGCATGTTTAAATACAATTAAATTAAAACTAATAAATCAAAATAATATAAAATATAAACAATCAACGTCCCCCCCCCCACAGTGGGCCGCGGTAAAATTATCAAACGTTAAAGGTCCGCGGTGATAAAAAGGTTGGAGAACACTGATCTAAACCACTTAACGAAAAAGTGGTACAATAAAATAAAAAATAACTTCTAGTATTAAATTAAATTAACCCACTACTAAAAACTTTCAAGGACCGCGGGAACCCTGAATTAAAAGCAAATGAATTGTTTATTGCTAAGAATAGATTTATACCTTCCTAAAGCTATCTATTACTGAAATAGTTCTCGCTTTCAGGCCTAAGCTAGACAAAAAATAGATTAGTATCCAATGAGCGAGATCGTACATCACCTCTTACATCAGAAAGCCTCCACACGGTTTCTTATAAGTAGTCTGCGCAGACTATATAAAAAGCGAACCACTTGTGCACATGAACCCAAATTCTTTTTTAAAAGTAAATGGGAGAAATTTATTATATGCATTTGAGAATTGAATTTGGGGTGGTCGACAAGTAAATAAGACAAGCCAATCATATTCATAAATTAAACAAATTTTAAGACATATATTTGCTACCACTTTCTTAATTTTACTAGATTTTGTTTTAAACAGCTCTTGTGAGAATCATATTGCATTTATGGTGGTTTAATCAGATTACCTATTAAAAATAACCGTGTGGAGGCTTTCAGTTATAGGAGGCGTTCGATCGTATGGCGGAGCTATGCAAAAGGAACATCGAAAGTAGTTTCTGGAGTTAGGTCATTCTTTTTAATGGATCAGTCAGAAGGCTTACTGAAATGACAAAGCAGACGTCTATTGTTAGAATAAATGAAAGAAGAAAAATTGCAATTAGTATGTTATCGCAAATGACGGCTACGACAGCCTTCAGAGCGTTTACCCATCTCTAACAAAAATCTCTTTTAGTGGATTTATTATCTACCACTTTTTTTAAAAAATAATTTCTATTTGCAAATATCAAATTTTGGAAGTGAATTACCTGGTGATCCTAGTCCAGAAGATCCGTAGGATTATTAAATTAATACAGCGATCAGGTCGCTGTTTTAGCAGAAGATTAATAAATGTAAATAACTCTTCATATTCGTTGTCGAACTATGGTTAACATATCTGTATATTATTTTTGTATATAGTCTTATTATTAATTGCATTACATTTTCTTTATCCATTTGTTTTTCTTTCTGACTATGGGGATCTTCCCCCTACTAATAACTAGCATAAGTTTATTCCCTTATGACCTGAAATCATAGGACAATAGAGAATGGACAAATCGGCTAATAGCCAACATCCAGTTAAGAAAAATTATACTCATTAAATTTCCTCTATTTCCCCATTATCATTTGTAAATTTCCGACGGATCCATAAACTGAAAAGCCTCCGCACGGTTTCTTACACGTTGTCTGTTCAAACCACTCTAATGATAAACAAGTTTGCTAAATAGTCATCTGAAACAAAATCTAGTAAAATTAAGAAAGTGGTAGTAAATATATATCTTAAAATTAGTTTAATTTATGAATATGATTGATTTGTCTTATTTACCTGTCAACCACCACAAATTTAATTCACAAATATACAGGATAAATCCCTCCCAATTATTTATAAAAAAGAATTTGGATTCATGCGCACAGCTGGTTCACTTTTTAAACAGTCTGCGCAGACTACTTATAAAAAACCGTGTGGAGGCTATCTGATGTAGAAGGCGATGGCAGTGCACAGAAATCTGCTTGATTTCCAATTCAGGAGAAATTATACCTAAAAAATTTGTTTACTCAAAAGTCCTTAAAAATCTTCGAATTTGGAATAAAGACCATGAAAATTTTCGTTACCGATATCCCTGGTTCTGCAATATTAATTAGTAGAACATCAGTAGTGTGAAGTGTACTAATTTCTTAACTAATCAGCAATATATCTAAGAAAAAGATGCTACATTTCAGATAGGATATTAATTTTTTTTATTTATTTATTTGCGAAGTAAAGAAAATGGCGTGATGAGCAAATGACGGCTATAGCCCTCAAGAGTCTTAATGGAAAAACTCTTGCAGAATGCAATAATTTTCGCTTTCAAACAAGCGACTGACTCACTATTTCATAAGGCGATGATGAACCATGGGATACCTGCAAGTGACGTAGTGTGGAGATCTCGATTCTGATTGGTTGTTGAAAAGTGGCATTTATTTAAGATAGCAACTGTTCGTTCCATTCTATTTCGAGTAACCCAAGCCCGTGGAATTCTCTTAATTGACGCATTCTATGTTTGTTCACAATAATTTTTTCACAAATATTTCAATTCTTTCACTATATATTTCTTACTAACGGCAAAGACAGGCACGAAGCCATGTAGAGCATAAACAAACTAATTGTGAATCGGAATTTCCAGGCACACAAAACAAAGTTATATCACGTTTACAATAAAATATATGAACGAATAAACAATCTAAGTTAAGTTAAAGACGTAGACAAGAAAGAATTATATTTCAGTAAATTCGAAGTGCGATACGGCCTTTTATTTAATTAACTTTACGTTAATTAACTTTCTAGCTTATTTGGAGATACTTAGCTTATTTTCATACGACATTTTGCCTTTAAACGGTCAGCTGGCACTGACGTCATAGGTCAGGTATCTGTGACCTTCTTCTTCTTGATGTGCAAGTACTCAATTGAATACCTACAAGGGACGCAGTGTGCACATATTGATCCTGATTGGCTGTTAACTCGTGGCATTTGTTTTTGTTAGCCACTGTTCTTTCCATTCAATTTTGAGTAAGCCTAACCCGTGTTCTATATTCTTTAAAAAAGATTTAAATTATTTTGCTATTAATTTCTTACTTAACACAAAGACAGGTACGAAGCCATTTAGAACATAAACTAATTAGACAACGAAGTTGCCAGATTCGAAAAACAAACATGTCAGTTGCAATAGAAAACAAATAAATATAGGTAAAATAAAAGACACAGACCAGAAAGAATTATATTTCGACAAAATCGATATGCGATACGACTTTGTACTTAATTAACTTCACGTTAGTTAACACCCTAGCTTATGCGGCGAGATTTGGCTCGACTTCAGTACGCCATCTTGTTTGTAAACAATCACCTGGCGCTGAAGTTATAGTCTAAGTGTTTGTGTTTCAGTGTCCTTCTTCTTAAGTTGCAAGTACCCAATTGAAAAAAAAATGTCCTTCTGAGCACGATCATCAAATTACAAGTGCGTGGCAACCTTTTAAAAAAAAGTCTTACGAAAGCTAAAACTGCAAGTTAAAAGTGATTATGCAAGATGATAAAAAATAGGTAATTTTTAGTGACTTACAAATAAATGCTCCAGTATCAAATAGAGAGATACAATTACGAAATTTATTCATTTGCTTGAATGAAAGCTTTAGTATTTAGAGCATATGTTTTATAAACCAAAAGTTAATAACACGAAATTATTATTTCTGTTTAAAGCAAAAAAGCACGATTTTTACACACGTGAATAGAAATGACAAACAGCTTTTATTACCGTAATTTTAAAACGAAAGCCATTTTATCCATCTTGTAGAATGTAATGCATGGAGCAAATCAATAAATTTAAATCATAATCTAGTAATAAAATATATATTGGAGATAAATTTCTTGCATAAGTCGTACTTTTAAGGTTATATTTGAGGCTTGAATAAATACTCAAAAGCTATGTACATTGCTGTCTGTGTGTACGTAAATTAACGAGCCAATCATAACTCGATAAGTAAATATTGCATTTCTAATTTTATTGCGTAATATCAATAACATGGGTTTTTTTTATTATTTCGTGGAAAATTTTTCTACATATAAGTTTGAAGATTAGAAATGGCTTACTGTATTTTTGTTTTACTTGCAAAAGCACATTGAGTTGGTTGAACATCAAAAGAGTAAGTCAATATGTTTGTAATAAGTTAATTGCACTGGGAAACAATTTCTTTGTTGTACATATGCAAGTATTTGAGTGGTATTTCTGATTTGAAATTAGCCTTGTTTCGAAAGCTACAGATTTTTTCAAAATGATATTCTTAGCTTAGTTTATTCTTTGACTGAATATACAAGCATATAAAGAACGCGTATTGCGTTAAATACATAAATATACACTTGTCTGTTTCTTTGAAAATAACAAAGACATATGACCTTAACGTATCGCATCATAAAATGGAATGTATTATTGCCTACTTTCTACCACTCCCTACTCAGCAGATGAAGTGGAGAAGTAAAGTAATCACTTGAGTGAATTTAAAAAAATATTGGTTGCGATTATGTCATTGAATTGCTTAAAAACTGTAGCGTGTAGAGATAAACCAATTGCAGATTTGATATCACGGATGAGAAAATATCAAAGATCCGTTAAAAAATATCATGCAGAAAAAAAAGTTGTTTCCCAAGGCTATTTATTAATTTTTAAGTTTTGCGCTAAACTGATTTATGTTATAAATTGGATATTTCAAGAAAAAAAATATCGTTAATGTTTGATTCAATGTTTCCTTTTTTATCTTTTCTTTTTTGTCTTTTTTTTTATTTTTTTAAGCACCTGCAAAACTGCAGTATATCGAATATTGAACGGTTAATTCATTAAGCATTAGTGGCAAACATTTTTTCGAAAGGTTAGTTCGTTATTTTATGGTCGAAAGAATATGGTAGCATATTATTAGAATTTATCTCGCAGAAGCAAGATAGTTTTGACTACCATAACAGAGATGCCCAACTTGCTCCGAACAACGAATAAATATTTTCGAGTGATTATCTTATAATGTTTAATTCTTGGCTTAGAAAATTCGATTTACAGATTTTATACTCACCACTACTTCGAAATAATTCGAAGGCTTAGGTGATACGTCACTTTTGTTACAGTTAAGCCGTGTTGAGTTTCTTAAAAAATTGACATAATAAACCGAAAATCTAGAAATTTTACTTTGTACTTTCCCTTATCGTTTTTTAAAATAGTTTGTTGAATCCGGAGCAGCTGGCATCTCTGACATAATTTATTTGTTTATTGGAATTGCATACATTTGCAGGCTTATGTGCTTAATTTAGCACATAAGCCTGCTTTACAAACCTTTATCAAAAAGAGGAACAGATAGCACAATACAGAGAGAATAGCACGAAGATATATCAAGAGGAACAGCGGGATTCGAACCCGCTATCTGCACAGTTTGCACAGGGTTTGGCGAGTGATACTGTTCGGCTAGAGCGGCTCCCTACTGCTAGAATATATTAGTAATTTTAATATGAGTATTGCTTTTTAAAACTACAGTGGTAGAAAACACAAAGACATATTCACTTGGAATAAACGTTTGCTCTGCGGTGGCTACGAATTACATCCCTCGAGTTGGTCCCTTGCTGTGATGTTTTTTTTAAAAGTTTCTCGCTGGTCGCTGCCCGGAAGTTACCACGACTTGGCGATTATGCAGTTGCAAAGAAAAAAGTATCTTACTGTTTAAAGCAATAAAAATCTTTCAACTCCTTAATTCACAGCAACATTTGACAGCAAGATATTGCTTCTACACACTACTATGTAAACGAAAACAGGAACGCGCCATGAGCTAGTATTTCTCAGAGAGGTAATTCTTTACCAGCAAATTCAATTCTTTACCAGAAAATCCAGTTTGACAGACTCATTGTACATGGATCTCATACAATTCAACGTCAAACTGTTTTAGTCTCGCTCTCTTAAATTAGAATCTTTTTTTGAACGCAATTGTTTGGCAGCTGTGAGAGAAGCAGTTTTTGATATTTAAAGAGTTTTTGTAATTTTCTGTTCAAGCGATAAAAATGTAATAGACTACGCCACACAGAGAGGCGTAACGCACAAAAATGTTTCACTTTTCGCCGTGTGACCCCATTCTAACTCAATTTATCACTAAATAAATTTCTTAGTAACCCCTTGTCAGTGAACTTGTTAAAGTCACACTCATCAGGTATTTTAAATTAACCTTTGAGAAAATACCAGTTATTTTCGGTGAATATCAAAAATATTTCTTAGTGAATAAAAACGTCAGGCAACTGCTTACCAAACATATTTTTCCGTTGAGAGCCACCTAATTTATACTAGTTGAAACTGAAATTGGCGTCTCAAGGTTACGAGATTTAGCCACTCTCCTCATTTCGCCCCTCTTCGTTACCACGGTTTCCCACACCTTATTACACACCACAAAAGTATATTTCAACTTCTAACTTAAATGTACTGTCGTGGAAAAAAATATTTGCCAAACATGAATCGTTCTCTTACGGAGTTGTTTATAATATACACCAATGTTTTTCAATTAAAATTTCGACCATAATATTCAATTGGGTTCTAGCACTTCAAGAAGACCTTACATACCCACACATGTGACCTATGACGTCAGTGCCTGCTCATCTTTAGCAGCAAGATGGCGCATTAAAGTTGAGCTAAGTTTCTCTACATAAGTTAGAATGTTAATTAACGATAAGTTAAATAAATACAAAGCCGTATCGCACATCGAATTTGTTGAAATATAATTCTGTCTCGTCTACTTCTTTTACTTAACTTATATTTATTATTTATTGATAAATTTTTGTTTAGTATACCTGACAACTTCGATGCGTAATTAGTTTGTTTATTTTCCACATGGCTTTGTGCCTGTTTTTGTGTTATGTTTCTGATTATATATATAGTGAAGGAATAGAACTCTTTGAGAAAGAATATTTGCAAAATAATTTTTAGAATGTGTCTCTTAAGAGAATCGATACTTGATGAGCTTGGCTCACACGAAATGGATTGGAAAGAACAGTTGCTAACGTAAGCAAATGCATGCCACTTTTCCACAACCGATCGGGATCGAGATACCCAAACTACGTCACTTGAAGGTAGCCTATCATCAATTTTTTTAAAAAATAGAACGTACATTTAACATCCTAAAAAGTTTTCCTCAAAAATAAATTTGTTTCGTCGCTTCCTTGGAAACGAAGTCTTAGATACAACTTTGGTCTGTGAAAAGCTAGATTCTCCCGCTTTTCAAAGCAAAGTAAATGGCTTCCCTTAGTCATTGGTTCTCTGATAGAACACAAACATTTAAAATTTTTGCCAGCCAATACTGCAAGTGATTTCTTTCGTGAGAAATTCCCCAGTCACAAATATCTTGCTTTCAAGTTCGTTGATATTTCAACAATTTTAATGTTTTGTTCAATTGTTTTTGTTCATTTTTGTCTGAAGTGATGTAGTCATGGGAAATGTTAGTATGTTTCACATTGCTCGAATCTGAAACGCATATTAATCGTTTGGACACTCTTTGATAGCCAAAGTGTCTTAATAACCTCAATTTTTCTCTGGATTACAGGGTAACATTGGCTAACTAAAAGGCCTTTTTTTTTTTAACTTTTTCGTTATTGCATATCGCTTAGCTGCTGAAGTGAAGCTACCTAGCGGTACACATGTGCACATTGCAAGTTAAGATGCCTTATTTTATTTTATTTTTGCAGATAGCAAATACCTCACTTCTAAATATAACACACAGAAGAAACTTGTGGCATATTAAGTGAGCTCAATACTTTTGGTGGTATTAATCCAATATACTTTTAGTAATATTATTCCAATATAGGTGAATGGAATAGTGACAATAGGTGAACCAAATACAGTGAACTCTCACTTATGCACCGGTGTAAGGGGCCAAGAGAAGAAAGCGCATAAGTGAAAAACTTCAAAATTCTAAATCGCAACGTAAATTGCAGTGACAATATGAATAAATATATTTCTAAAGATTAAATGTTAATATTTATACTGTTTTGGTATTTAGTACTATAATTAAACAAAGAAAATATTTAACATACCTTAAGACAATTTATTTCCTTACAAAATAATCTTAATTGTATTTGTTTTTGCCGACGTATTTCAAAAACAGTTTTCTCCAGTTCATATCAATGGGATAAGGGGGAGTTTCAGAGGCAAAATTAAATTGTAAATAGTTACGAATAGTCTAAAGCTTCCAATACTGTTGTGTGATTTGGAGGAACTTTATCATTCTCGTCAGTATCATCCACCACGTTCTCATCGTTCACAAGTTTTAGTTAGATATAAATGAACACTTCTTCACAAAAAAATTTGAGTTTTATGGGAGGGGGTGAAACATCATATGATAAATTTCTAAGAAAAGTACTTGACGTCATAATATGCTGCACAATAAATTGTTCGATTACTAATATCACTAAACAGATCACCTCCTTTTATTTACTTATAATGTCCATCTGACTGCAAGTAAGTGATCGCAGTCTCTTTCATCTTTCGTATTCCAGGTGTATTTTTTTTCTCTGGAAAACAGCATGGGAGTAAAACTAACCTCTGGACAAGAGGAATGGTCATTTTCTAAAAGATGAATGGACTTTCATTGTTGTTGGTGTAACAGATAAGACACCCTATTCAAAATTCTAGAAAGAATGTCTTTCCAGAAACAGCAAAAATGAAAAGGTCACAGGGGGAAGCAAATTCAATAGGATCTAACAACATATATTTCTTTTCATCTGTAACAAGGATTGCTTATTTGCTTCATTTTTAATTAAAAACATTTTTTTTAAAAAAGAAAAAAATATTTAAATGATTAAAAAATTAAAATGTAAGCCTAAAATTTCGGCGCATAATTGAAAAATTGACTTTTAGAGTGACACATAAACGAAGGATGTTTATCATTATTTTCATATCTAATGTACTGGGACCTATAAAAATCGTCGTATAAATGAAAAAGGTGCATAAAAGAGGTGGTGCATAGGTGAGAGGTCACTGTATTAGCTACTTAAAGCAAATCGGGGAGATTATCAAACGGTACTCTGCTGACGCCGGCTGATTCAACGCCTCCTACAACTGAAAGCCTCCACACGGTTTTTTATAAGTAGTCCAATCAGACCACAGTAAAGGATATCCACTTTACGAACGAGTCATTTATTACAAAGTCTAGTTAAAATAAGAAAGTGGTAGCAAATATATGACTAAAAATTTGTTTTATTTATGAATATGATTGGTTTGCCTTATTCACTTGTTAACCACTACAGATTCAATTCTCAAATATATATGACAAATTTCTCTCAATTACTTTTATAAAAGGTTTTGGGTTCATGCGCACAACTGGTTAATTTTTTTAAATAGTCTGCGCGAACAACTTATAAAAGACCGTGTGGAGGCTTTTTGATGTAGGAGGTGATGACTGATTACGGCGCTCGTATACTCAGGGCATTGCGTGGATGCCGGCTAGAAAAAGGCATAAGCCAGTGTATGAAAATGTCCCTCCAATTGTTATTATAGTATGCAACACAAATAGAAGTAATATGTAAAATTTACATACTATCATTTTTGGGTTAAAAAATCAAAGCAGTTTATGTACTACTTGTTCAACCACCGATTTACAAATTATTTTCACACTGATAAACTATTATTAAAAGGAAACACTTTTGCCTTCTTTCATCTGGCGGGCACTACAACTAACAGAAAGCTATGAATTTTTAGAGAGCCCTGAAAGGCCAATAACTAATAGCTTTTTGACAAAATTTCTTTCTAGAGTGACTAAAGTTACCCCAGTAGACGGCACAATTTTACTTTCTATTAACCAATGTTATTTACTTCTTTACGTTGGTGATTCTTATTTCAGGTGAGGACCATGAAGCTTTTCTGCGTTCTTGTTGTTTTCAGCGTGATTGCTGCCTCTTTGGCTAGTTTCCCTCCGTCAGCCTGTAGACTTCAACGCAAGATGGTAACAGACGCAGGTAAGTCGGCATTTAAAAATTCGAGCAAGTTTCGAAAGCTACAAATTTTATCTATACCTTCAATTCTAAATTACTTATGCAGGTGAAAGAAAATTGGTCACAAATAGTTTCTTCCGCAGTATAGTGTCCATTTAAACAAAGATAATGACTACATTTATCTCAGACACCATCTCCATTTTTCAAGTGAATGTCTGTCAGCCCTCTTATTGATAAAGTGGTCTTTTAAAAAGGGCTATTCTAATTAGTATTATTATTTAAATTTTAAGACCCGTTGGACTCCTGATTATGGCACTATTAAGTTAGCTGAGCAGAGTCCTGAAAAAAATAAAAAATTAACAGAAAAAAAAATTGAAATTTCAACATTTAATCTTATAATTAATAAAAAAAAGGAATCATTTCTGTCAGAGAATATCTAAAAGGGATTTCTGTTTTCAGAGTATTTAATTGGAAATGTAGAGTACGGAGTCTTTAAACATCCGTTTAAAAACTTTACAACCAGTGCTTTAGTTTTTTGGAAGACTGGTCAGTTCAGGCCGCGATGTTTGTCCAGACAGCAAATTGAAGGAGAATAGTTTACATTAAATTTTCTTCTACTTGATATTGGTAAAAGCGAAGGAAGTTTTACAAAAAACTAATAATGTAAACTGTAAAGACAAAACAGGTAATAAGAAAATATTTATTTCCTGTTCATCGAATATTATTATCGAACATAAAACAATTTGGTATGACATTTAAATAATTTAAAGCGTCCAATAAATCCATGTGCTGACTTGAGATCAGGGGTGAAAGCGAGACGGAAACGAGGAAAGGCTGGTAGTAAAACCATTTCAGTTATAGCTAGTTTTGGGGAGGAGTTTACTTTTTCTTTTTTTAAATTTTTCAACAATATCCACTTTATCTTGGAAAAGAAGCAGTTTTATATATATGCCAGAATTATAAAAGAAATCTTGATAGTTACAGATATTTCATTTTTTTCGAAAAAAATGCTGGAATGAAATTTTTTACGTACCAGGTTTTTCTCTTTTCCGTCTTGCTATATAAGGGTCCTGCTATATATGCAAGATTTCCGTCTTGCTATATATGCTTTCACCCATGCTTGAGATAAGTATTAACACTAGGTTTACGCTTGCGTCGTTTTGACGCATTTCAAATTTCATAAGGAAAGTTACAAAACCCGTTTGCATTTTTATTTTATCTCTTGTAATGACTTTTATTCATTGATCGAGGTAAATATATGTTGAAGTCTATTTTCTTCAAAAGCGTTGAAATATTGAAATACTCTTTGTGGTATAACTATCTCTACGGACATGTGTCAATTTGACGCGATAGTAATTTAGACAAAATTTTGAGTAAACATCCAAACATCATATCAATAATAAATAGGATTGTACCGACAATACTTCGATTCTATATCCGATATCGTTATCTCAAATGAAACAAGCGATAAACAACTGTTGCCGATAAGCAATGATAGCAGAATGTCTATTGATTTCAGATTTCGAAGGTTTCAGTTGTTTAGATCGAGTACTGAAAAATAATACACGAGAATATTTCATAAATATATATCTCATATTTTCTTCTTATAGTATATAATTACATTGCTTACTAAGTGCGGAGATGCCAACTGCTCCGGACATGCCAAAATAATTAATTAACGGTAAATAAATACTATGTAAATTTTGAAAGTTAAAAAGTGGTGAATTATATAAGTCTATGAATTATTTAGAAATAGTGGTGGATAAAAATCTACTAACTTAAATTTATTTAACCAAGAGTCACAATTGATAAACTACCACTTTAAAATATATGTTTGCTGTCAGGAGCAAGTTGGCATCTCTGTAAGTGCTGTTATATGTATTCGTTCATGAGTCAAATTGACGCGAATATTGAATCGCGACAATTGAATATATATATATATATATATATACACATTTAACCCTTTGGGGACGGGTGATTCAGAAAAGCATTCGTATAAAAACAGAATCAGGTTGTAATTAAATAAAAAACGGTAACTTAAATGTAGTCGTTACTAATTTGAAAGACTCACTTTGCAATTACTCTAATTATTGTTAGTTTACTCACATATATAATCAATGTTAATTCAAAGTATAACTAAATAGTTTTATTTTGAACAAAGTATTGGTGACTTAAATAAATCAAACAATTATAACTCCTCCCACAAATAAACTGCTAAAGAAATACTTTGATTACCAGTTTTATATTTTTATCCTGATTGATGCGGTTTTATGCTGTCACGTATTTGTGACAGTCGGCGCGAAAGGGTTAAAGTATAATGTAATATATGTCTTTAGCGTAATATAATAAGTCTATCGGAAAATTAGGAGCATGGGGCTCTTCTGGAATTGTGAGAAGTGCCTTTATAAAGAAAGTGGTTTCGAGTTTGCCTTCGGTTACCACAGAAAAAACTCCCGTACTGAATGGGAAAATCAAAGAATGTTTTTAAACGTTTTTAGTTGCCTAGCAAAGAAGAAAAATATGATAGAATTTCGTCTGAATTAGTGTATTATTTGAAATAATTTTCCTTGAACACCATTTTACACGATAATACACGAGAATATTTCATAAATATATATCTCATATTTTCTTCTTATAGTATATAATTACATTGCTTACTAAGTGCGGAGATGCCAACTGCTCCGGACGCGCCAAAATAATTAATTAACGGTAAATAAATACTATGTAAATTTAGAAAGTTAAAAAGTGGTGAATTATATAAGTCTATGAATTATTTAGAAATAGTGGTGGATAAAAATCTACTAAATTAAATTTATTAAACCAAGAGTCACAATTGATAAACTACCACTTTAAAATATATGTTTGCTGTCAGGAGCAAGTTGGCATCTCTGTAAGTGCTGTTATATGTATTCGTTCATGAGTCAAATTGACGCGAATATTGAATCGCGACAATTGAATATATATATATATATATATATATATACACATTTAAAGTATAATGTAATATATGTCTTTAGCGTAATATAATAAGTCTATCGGAAAATTAGGAGCATGGGGCTCTTCTGGAATTGTGAGAAGTGCCTTTATAAAGAAAGTGGTTTCGAGTTTGCCTTCGGTTACCACAGAAAAAACTCCCGTACTGAATGGGAAAATCAAAGAATGTTTTTAAACGTTTTTAGTTGCCTAGCAAAGAAGAAAAATATGATAGAATTTCGTCTGAATTAGTGTATTATTTGAAATAATTTTCCTTGAACACCATTTTAGACTCCTTGAGTAAGAGCTCAAAGAAGCTGAATTTGTTTGCGAGTAGTAGCGAAATTCGCGGTTTAATATTTCAAATGAAATAACGATAAGACAGTAAAAATAAATTAAAAGTATTTTTGGAATTGAAATTGATATAAAAATCGTAATTGATATAAGGGAAAAAAAAAACTAATTTAACATATAAAAAAGTTATATAAATTTTAATGAGATATTTTTTTGTTGGTGGTTAGTATATTTACCACGACCTAATAGGAACTTATTGACTTTTATTTTCGTTATTTATAAATTGAATTTTACAAATGCTAGAAACTTCAAAAGGAATTATGTATTTTATAACTTTTATACGTTTTTTTAAACTTACGAATAGTTTCTTAAACTAAAAAATGTCGATTAAAAAAAGTGGTGGTGAGTATACTTACCACGGCCTTCGAAAGGGTTAAACTACTCCTACATATGTATGAAAAACTTGCCTTTACGGCGTGAAGGTAGCGGGTTCGAAACCGGCTATTACCCTAGATGTATCTATGTAATGGCCATCTCTAACTTGGACTGATTGTTTTTCTACTAGACAAGTGTTTTACAACAAATAAAAAAGAACACATTAAGTAAAAATATCACGTAAATAAAATCAGAAAATAATATGTAAAAAAAAATAGAATGAAACATAAAACGAAATCTATAAAGCGAGTAGCGTATTCAGATGAACATACATGAACGGGAAATTTTTTAAAGAATGATTTAAAATATTTTCGGAGCAAGATTGCGAGATTACAAAATATGAAAACAGAAACGCAAATTGAGGTAAAAGCGGTACTGAAGTGAGTTTGATTTGTTAGTTACCAAAGATGGGCGGCCCGAAAATAGATGTACGCAAGGTAATATTATACTGGATAATTTAAAGAAGTTGACAATTAATAATTGTTTTATTAATTGTCATTATTATTTTTTAAAATTTATTGTTTTCTTTATTTTCTTCGTTTTTGTTTTCTTTTTATCATTTTTGTATATATATATATATATATATATATATATATATATATATATATATATATATATATATATATATATATATATATATATATAAAACTTAATTCTTTTAAAATTTCAGCGAAATGGCTAAAATTTGGATTGCAATTTTGGTTTCAAAAGATCTTGTTCTTCATTATTAAACATGTTTATAAACATTATTCATGTTATTAACATGATTAAAAACATGTTTTAAAACATTATAAATGTTATTAAGCATTATTAAACATGTTGTCCTAAAATTTCAGGTGATAAAACTGCTTTCATGCCGAGATGTACACGTGAAGGAGATTATGCTGAGATACAGTGCAGACAAGGCTGGTGCTGGTGTGCAAACAAAGCTGGTGAAATGCTTACAAAATCCCAGAAAGGAAAACCAAACTGCGCTGGATTGCCTCGTTAAATATGCTGCCAGCAACACTCACTACAAGAGAATATTGAGCAATCAAAATGATTCTCTTGAATTTACACCTAAATCTGCAGAGAAAAAAGTGTATATAGCTGAATTGTATTGAATTATTAATTTCAAAAATACCTATCGTTTGTTTTTGATTGAAACCGGAAATCAAAGCTCTTTGTGCTTTACATAAACAAGTAAAAATTATTAGTCTACTACACAAAACAATTGTAAAGACCGAATAAAGATGATTCTTGCACATTTTTTGTCCCTCTCTTTGAAAGGTTCGTGCAGTCTTGTTTAAAAAACTGGTTCCAACATTTTTCTTAAGAGATAACCAATTTCTTATAAGATAAATTTTGTTGTTGTTTCTAATGCTACTTACCAACATTATACCAGCATTAGCTACTTACCAACATAGCCTGCTTGTTGAAACCAAGCGAATTTGAGGTAGAGGGTGCTTTACTCGTTTTTGAGTGGAGCCATCTAGGGCGAAGAATACGACACATACTCGTCACAGCCCGTTCATAGGGTGGACCGATATATCCGTACATTCATCCTTCCACCGAGCGTAATTTTGGCCTGAACCATAGAACAATCAAGCTCAGTACTCCCAGAGGTATAAGTTGTTATCGGAAGATGGAGGACTTTGGGACTCGATAGATTTAACATACACCTGTCACCGGCCGTTGGGGATCAACCTCACGATCTCTTAGACATAGGCCTAACGCTCTACTAACCAGAGAAATTTTACCAAAATATTTTTCTATCGTAAGTTAAAAATTGGCAAGTTTTATCTTAACCGATACAGCGTAAACTATGTTCGAAAACACAATCTACTGCTAAGGCAGTAGGTTTTACACTTTTCGAGAAAATACTTCCCGAGTGGAAGTGAAAGACTAATTGAAAAAGCAATTGCTGATGAAATTAACATTTTGGAATTGCTATAGCTTTTCGTTCCCATAACTTGCTCTTATAAATAAGATTGATTTATTTGCAGTTAGTCAAAATCATAAATTGAATTTATAAACTGAAGAATTAAAAAAAAAAGTCAATGAGTTTTATTACCACTTTAAATATAAAAATGAAATAATAAGACCAATCCGTAGTTAATCCCAGTACTTCCCATAGGGCTTTAGCCCTGCCCTCTATGATCACAGCCAGACCAATCGTATCTACCCAATTCTATAACCTAGATCTTAAAAAGCTTATTTATCTTTCTCTCCATGTAACCAACTCATGATATTAGTAGCTCAAGATTTCAATTCATATGGAAAGGTAAAAGGCCCCTTCGGGGCCTAAACGCCTTGACAAAATAGAGACGACGACGACATCGAATGAACGAGATATGCCTGAAGCATAACGACCAAAGCCTAAACATTAACCCCTTAACTTATGCACTCACTCAAGTTAATTCGAGGGCGCTAAGCAGGCCAGACTGTGCACACTCGAGATAATTCTAGCGGTGTTTTATTTTATACTGCTATAATTTATCACACTCGAATATAATCGAGAATTGAAACTAACAATGTGAAAGATAAGAAAAAATTCGTTTTATTGATATTTACATACCTGCCAACTTTTAATTCCTTCCATTATCATTTTTCCCAGTGGTATTAAAATGAAATTAAAACTTCAATTTTAAGCAAACAAATACGTTGCATTTGAAAAAACTTAAGTTGACAACCATGATAGTAACGCATAATAATATATGTGCTTAATTTTTGTAAGAATAGTGGTGATCAAAATCCTTTAAAAATTAAGTTTATAAAAGAAAAAATAGTATATATTTACTACCACTTTAAATATGAAAATAAAATCTTCCGGAAAATCCGGAAGAGTTGGCAGGTATGATATTTATCATTTACATAGGATTGCAAGCTATAACCCTCATTTATTCAAGAATAAAACATAGATGCCAACTTGCTCCGGACAGCAAATATATATTTTAAAGTGGTAGTTTATCAATTGCGATTCTTGATTTAATAAATTATTTTTAGTAGATTTTTATCCACCACTATTTCTAAATAATTCGTTAGTTTAATTCACCACTTCATTGTACTTCGGCATACCTGCCAACTTTTAATCCTTTCCATTATAATTTTTCCAAGTGGTATTACATACTTGCCAACTTTTGGTTTGTTCCATTATGTTTTTTCTCAGTGGTAGTAAAATAGAATTAAAATTTCAATTGTAAGCAAAATAATGCGCTGTATTTTAGAAAGCTTTAATTGACAACAATGATAGTAAAGCATATTAATCTATATACTTAATTTTTTTAAAAATAGTGGTGATCAAAATCATTTGAAAAATAAGTTTATAAAAGAAAAAATAGTATATATTTACTACCACTTTAAATATAAAAATAAAATTTTACGCCAAATGCGTAAAAGTAGGCAGGTATGGGTATTAAAACTTCAATTTTAAGCTAACAAATGCGATGTAGTTGAGAAAGCTTAAGTTGACAACCATGATAGTAACGCATATTAATATATGTGCTTAATTTTTGTAAGAATAGTGGTGATCAAAATCATTTAAAAATTAAATTTATAAAAAAAAATAGTATATATTTACTACCACTTTAAATATGAAAATAAAATCTTCCGGAAAATCCAAAAGAGTTGGCAGGTATGCTTCGGTCATGCTATGCTATTTAAAAAACAAGCGAAAATAGTCAAATATTTGCAAAATTTTCTTTTTGGTTATTTAGGTTTTTTAAAAATTATTATGCCGTGTCCGCAGCAGTTGGCCTCTCTGACTGAAGTGTAGTATATCAAAATTGTCCAACAAAAGTCGGATCTGATGCTGTTATAACTGATGCATTATGGTGCACAGACGAGGCGACCCAGAATTCTATCCTATGTAGAAAAAAGTTTTCTAGATAGGAAGGGTGGTAAGTGAAAAAAAAGCATAAGTAAATAGCTTTTTTAAGATAGGTCTTTTGCATCTAAGACCAAGTTGCAATTTGGCATTAAATAAAGAGTTTAAGACCCAGGTAGCACATTTGGCTTCCTTTAAAATATTATTGTTGATGCGAGCTTTACAATTTTACGTCTTTTGTCCTCTGTATTGAAAACTAAGAGTTGGTATTTATCAGGATATAGTTTAGTTTCCCACTTAGAGCTGCGATGGCTTTAATTTTTTTTCTGAAGTGAATCAACTGCCAGCCTGCGTTTAATTGATTCCGTAATAACTGTGATGTTATTGGCATACAGAGCAGTGTTGTTTTGATTTTCATTATTGATGGGGAAATCAGCAGTAAATAAAGAGTCTAAGTATAATAAGGGTCTAAGAATATTACCTCGACGCACGCTCTTTTAAGGATTCTGTATGAAGAGAAAGTATTATTGATTTTGGTTCCAAATTATCGTTTAGTGAGATACAAGTTTAAGATAACGAGGACATTATTAGAAATGCAAATAAGATGTAATTGATTATATTTATAAGTCCCCTTATACCACACTCCATCGAACGCCTTAGTGACGTCGAGCATGAGTATAAGGACAGTTTCGTATGTGTATTTGGCTTACTGATATATTCCAGTATGTTGATAGTTTGTATTATAGCTGAGAGGCTCTTTCAAATGCCGTATTGTTGTTGGGGAATGTTTTGTAGATAATCATCAGGTCGGTGTTGAATGATTATTCTTTAGACAATTTTTTTTTAAATCTCTGGAAGTAGGTTAATGACGCGTTAGTTCTCAGAAGATGAAATATCTTTGCGAAGCTTAGAAAAAATTATAATATTTGATTTACCCCCTTCCCACTACTCCTTAGGAAGTTATTTATCTTCAACACAAGAATAGAAGATGTTTGTGAGAAGGCTGTTTTTTTATTTCGTTTTTTAAACTTTAATCATTAGATCTTAAAGGAGATATTAATAACATAAAATATAACTTAAAAAAAAAACTTTTTTATTATCTACCATTTTGATACATAAAATATCTTTTTCGAAAATGTGACATTGTCATACTGATAAAAATTAGCATTTACTCGATGTATTTGGTGTCATTTTTAGTGGTGAGTACAATGAATTAATTATTATAGTGAACAAACAATTTTTTCCGTGATTCTTTTATCAATAGCAACATTTTGCGAACTAATCAAGTTTAAAAAACAAACTTGAGAATCTCTTTTATTAAAATTCTGAATTTTAATCAACACTTTTTTGTAATTTTAGTCACCCGTAGCAAACATGGATATGCATACTATTTAAATAAGATTCAAATTTTGAAATAAATAATGATTATTAAAACAGCTTCATATTTAGCATTTATTGCATAAAGTGTTTAGTTTTAACTTTATCTCGTTTGTATATTGTTTTTGTTGCAAAAATACAAGAACTCTGAATAACATATAAACTACTGATCGGAATTAAACTTCAAAACCGATCTTATTGATTCAATGGTCAAAACGTAAATTTGCATTAATTAATTGAACTAATTGATTAGTGCAGCAGACAATATTTTAAGAAAAATAATAAGTCATATAACTGCACATTTTTTATTAAGTTTCTTTACCGTCAAATTAGAATTCAGTCCAATTCCCATGAGAGCGTTCAAAAGTTTAGTTCTCTTAATTTTATTTTTTGCGTGTTTCGCAATTAAATTCATTTACCCAAAGTATATTCTATGCGAAAAGTAGCGTTAAATAATTATTTAAAATGTATTACTAATTTTGTGAAAACGTTTAAAATATTTTGAATTTTAAGGGATATGAATTATTAAATTATTTTAAAAATGTAATTTTAAATAAATACTGCCTCCTTTTACGGGGCAAATGTTAAGATAGAAATGAGGTAATTCAAATTTTAAAAACTACCGTTTCGGAAAATAAAAAAAATTTAACATTAATTTTGCTTTCAGATAAATTTTTTATTGTCAATCCGTCCTTTGAAGAATTTAATAAAGGTATCTGACAGCAATACATTTGGCTGCCGGATACGAAAAACAAAAAAAAGGAAAGTATTTCTGAAAATTGTCTATTTCACTGAAATGGTTAGAAAAAGTTAATCTATTTTTTAAAAATTTTGTATAAAGTTTGATAGTAATTAATAATAAAAAGGACTTCTAATAAGAGGCTTCTAAAAGGATCAATAATAAAAATAAATTTTGAATAATTTTTAAAAATTATTTTACTTTTAGTGTAAAAAGCATATAAATGAATTATGAAAGCTTATATTATTATATTAATTTTAAAAGCTTATATTATTGTATTAATTGTAAAAGCTTAAATTATTATATTAATTATAAGAGCTTACATTATTTTTATCGAAAATTTAACGTGACAATACTTTTCGCTCTTTTTGAGAGGCGAAGTCTTCCATCACATCATCAAAATCAAATTCCTCTAAGACAGTGGTTTCCAAACTTGATGTTACTACGCCTCCCTTAAAAATATTTAATCATTTGGCGCCCCCCCCCTGATGATTTCATAAAATAAAAACACAAAAATTTTTGCTCTTATAAAATTTATTCATACAAACTAATGGAAAACGATATTTTATTATTGTTTTTAATGAGATGGATGTGCTTGTCTATTAGCACAAAGTTTATCAAATCTTGGTGTTTGTGACGATATAGCTACTCGTAGCTCTTTTTCTACAACTAAACGAGCTCGATATTTGGATTTCATAGCAGCCAAGGCAGAAAATCCCGTTTCGCATAAATATGATGTTGCGAACGGCAGCAGTACTTTCAAAGTTTTGTTTGACAAAGTGTTATATTCTGTATGAAGATTCAACCAGAATTGAACCAGAGATACAGTCTGAAATTTATGTTTTAATGTAGTATCACAAGATAATTCAATAAATTTTTCTTTTTCAATACTTGTCAATCCAAATTCATCATCTTCTTCGTCGATAAATGGATTCTGTATCCACGCAAACTTTGTAAAATCAAGATCACCAAAATAATTCGAAAATTAAAGCAACAAACCATTCAAGTGTTCCACAAAGAGATTTTTGTTTGCTTCTATGTTATCTCGGGCGCATAAATTTAGACGTGGAAACTTGTCAGTCTTATTGTTTTGCAAATTTGATTTCCATAGCTCCACTTTTTTAATGAATGCTTTCACTTTGTCTTCTTGTATAAGCAAATGCATTTGCGGTCCTTGCATTGATTTATTAAGAACACTCAATTTTTCAAAAATGTCAACCAAATATGTAAGTTTAACGATAAAATTATCATCCCTAAACATATTGCCGTCTTCATTGTGATTTTCCTCGAGAAACATAGCAATTTCTTCTTTAAGTTCAAGTACACTTTGAATCACTTTTGCACGAGATAGCCAGCGCACTTCACAATAGTACAGAAGTGACGTGTAATTAGCTCGCATATCTTCACACAGTTTTGCGAACAACCTTGCTTTTAATGGACTGTTTCTTATGTAATTTATAACTTTCGTTACTTTTGCAAAAACATTGTTAAGTTCCTCTCTTATAGTTTTTGATACGAGAGCTGCTCTGTGGAGCATGCAGTGCGTCCAGAGAACCTCAGGTGTTTTCATTTTAACTAGTGTTTGAAGACCAGTTTTGTGTCCCGCCATTGTTTGTGCACCGTCAGTACAGAGCCCAATGCAATTATTCCACATTATGTCGTTCTCATTAAAAAATCTGACTTATTTTGAACATTTCATTGGATGTGGCTCTGTCAGGAATTGGTTTGCAAAATAAGATATCTTCAATTATATTAGTATCGTCAACATATCGAACATATGCAATTAAATGTGCGTCTTTAGCTACATCAGTAGCTTCATCTACTTGTATGGCGAATTTTGAAGTACGCATTCGAGCAACTAAGTGGTCACAAAGATCTTCAGATATATCATCAACTCTTCTGCCAGTTGTATTATCAGCAAACGGTATTTGTCGCAGCTGATTCGCATAAGATTGGCCAAACATTGTTTTGACCATATCAATAGCTGCTGGCAAAACTAAAGTTTCTGCTATTGTGTGGAGTTTTTTACATTGCGAGATTCTGTACGACACTAGGTATGATGCTAGTAATGCATTTGATGGAATATGAACAATTTTTTTGAAAATTTGCTTGTTTTTAGATAACTCATCCAATTTTCTTTGAAAAAATTCTTGGGGCTTACCAACGTATTCAGAATGAATAGTTTCAAGGTGCCGTTTCAATTTGCCGAGTTTCATACTATCAGCAGCCAAAACTTTTGAACACAACAAACACATTGTTTTTCGACATTATCGTTTATAATATTAGTAAATCCAAACGATAAATAAAATAAGTCGTATTTCCTTGTCTTGGGAGTTCTTCCTTCCTGTTCCTTGGGGCTTGTATTCCCACTATTTGTGCCAACATCAGAATCTTCATTATTAGTGGATTTTCGCTTACATCCTATCAAAAACTTATCCATTTGTCTGGAAATATTAGGACTAATATTATATTTTTCTAAAAAAATAAAACTATTAAATTACTTACTATTATGATCAGTGGGCAATCACATCAATAACAATAGAAACACAACCTAACACTGCTGAACCAATTAAATATTAGCTGTGACACGAAACAAATTGGTGAGCTAAACGTGCGTCGATCTTTTCTGGATGTGTGGCATCCAGTGGCGTTAGTGTGCGCGCATCTGGCTTTTGTTAAGTTGTATCGGTCGAGTGGAGCTAGTGTCGCCAAATTAACGACGTCTAGGTATATGGATGCCTAGTTACGAAATGTTTAGTTGAACTATGCGCTACAAAGCACAATGGTATTTTTTCATTTTTTTATATTGATGGTATTATTTCATTATTTTTTACGTAGAAAACTTTAGCAGTAATTTGGAAAATTGTTCACTGTGAGTAATTTTCGCGGCTCCCTTTAGACTAGTTCACGCCTCCCTAGGGAGGCGCGCCTCCCAGTTTGGAAAACGCTGCTCTAAGACATCATATTCAATGCTCATAATTGACTAATGACTCAATCTTTCTTGAGTCATACTATTTCTTAACTCATTTTTTATTAATTTTAGTCTGGAGACTGAACGTTCGCTACTACAATTAGTTATCATGACTGATAAAATTTTTTAAAATGAAATCTCAATGTTTGGAAATTTATCTTCGTGATTATTGTTTTTCACTGTTTAATAAATGCCATTTATGCCTAATTGTCCAACTTATTCTCCTGGGACAAATAATACTTGAATTGCTTGAATTTATTCATTTTTTAATTTTTTTTTAAAATTTAATAAAATAAGTCATTTGGATATTTGACATTCTTGATTTTGTTAAAAATTTCCAGATATGTTCTTTACGTAAAACTTTTAGACACGTGTGTTTTTTCCCCCCCTTCAATCTTGCGAAAAAAATATTTTTTTTTAAAAAATTTGAAGTGTCAAAATAGCAACATTGACTATGATATAAAATTGACTAAATAAACTATATTATTTACTCAATTAAAAATTTATTTAAGTAAATTTTTTAAAATTTCAAAATGTATGTACGAAAAACAAGTTATTTCTTAAAAATAATTTCGTAAAGTTAAAAATATGCAAAAATGATATTAATCTTAAAATTATGCATACAAAAAAAATTATAATTTATTTTAAGATTCTGACTGAAAGAGAAAAAAAGAAATCCCTGGGCAAAGAAGAAATCGGGAGCCATCATCGATTTTATAGTTACTGCATTCAGCGTCAATTTCTCTTCTAATAATTAATTTTCCGGATGTCTTAAAATGAAAATTCTCTCCTATTGTTCCAATTGTTCATGTTCCAATTGTTATCTTAAATATGCTAAATAATTTGTGCTGACGATATTTTAAATTAGAAATTTTACTATATGAAATTAAGAAAAACCTCAAGCACAAAAATATACTTCCTCTGAATAAACATTTTTAGTGCTAACGAATTTGGATTTTTAATCCTTAAAATATCACAATATACTAGTACTATCACAATGTTGAAGTGATCGCCATGTCGAAAACATTGTTCCAATTGTTTAGTCAAAGTTCCAATCCTTTTAGTTTCATTTTCCCTTTCATTTTTCGGTGTATCTGGAACTGTTTAGGTGGATAAAAAATTCGAATAATTGTAAAACTCTTTCTCCAAAAATTTCATGCAAAAAATATACTATCATAGATAAGTCATTATTATTTATTATTTAATTTGTGATGGGAAAAGTTTTGTTCTGTAGAGTATAGAAATTTTTATGTCATTTTAAATGATGCAATTTCAAATAACAAAATTTGAACAAAAGCGACTGAACTGTTACTGGGGACACAAATTTCAAAGATATCGGATTTTGGAAATATCGTATTCCCAAAACTATTTTGCCGATTTTGCGTAAATGTTTTTGTTTTTTTCATTTAATAATATAGTTTAAAATAGGATGAAGACTTGCATACTTTACTCTTCTATACATTTGCGACTATTATTAATTAAAATTAAGTAATTATACTTATTCTTACAAAGTTATATTTTCTATTAAATTTTCTTCGTATAAACGAGTCTTATAACTGTGTGCACAATTTTTTTCTTCTTCAACTTCAAAGTAATCAACATATTAGTTTCAAACCATTAAAATTGAAACTTAACACGTTGAATGCCACGCTAATTTTACATGGCTAGCTCGTCAGGTCACGCGGTAAATAATTGCAAAATAAATTTACAAATATAGACAGATTTAGCTAGTTTATAAAAGGTTTAGCATGACTTATCTGAAAAAAGTGGTGAATTATATATGCCTGCGAATTGTTTAAAAATAGTGGTTTTTGAATAAATTTTCTGCAATTTCATAAAAGAGTGTAAATTTTATAGTTCTATATCATGTTATACGCTGTTAGCCAGCTGTTTTTCGCGGCCTATGTGAAAGGTCAGTGTCAGCAAGCGGTGGCAGACGCAGCTTAAATGTAATTTCAGTGTCAGCCACCGGTGGTTGTTGCGGCCTAAATGGAAAGTTCAGTGCCAGCCACCGATGACTGACACGGCGCTCAACGTGTTAATGAAATTCCAATTACTAAAATCAAAATTGTGTAGGGAGATTCGCTTTGCTTTCATTTTACAAACATAAAAACTATATGAAGTGTATAATATAATTTAGGTTTAGAGTTTTAATTCACAGGAAGTAATGCCTATAAAATTGTTTATTATGGATATGTTATAAATTAAAAACTTAAGTTAGTTAATTCTCTAGTGTTTATTTAATAATTTTAAGTGAATGAGCAGCAAGGAATGTTTTTGCTTGGACTCGGAAATTAGCTCATATAAACCTTAAACGATTTTTTTCCACTTCAAATAATAGTTTCATAGTTTGAAAAATGACAAATTTTGGATTCTCCTAAGATTATTTGTGCACTTTATTAGTTTTTAAGTACAACTCTGCAACTACTTGTGCACTCTCAATTATTATAAAACTTGTTTACGAGAAAATTGATGTTACGCACATGAAAAATTTATAAACGTTAATTATTTCTCTAATTTAAAAGGGAAAACTATAAGACAGATATATTTAAAAATAACATTATTATAATACAACTAATTTTACGATATTAAACGGGCAATCGAGACTTTGCATTGGCTCCTCGCCCCCCCCCCCCAGTAAAAAAAAATTGGCACGCAACTGCTTGAAATAGTTAAACCTCGTAACCATAGTAACCGCCACTACTTCAGACGATTGGCTAGGGTAGTTCTTTACATGGATAAAGTATAGAAAGCAGTTACTAAACGAATAAAAAAAGGAAACAAATTATTAAACAATTAAACAAGTTAAAAAAAAAGTTTTTGAAAAAGGAAAAGCGTTATTAACTTCTCCTCATTTTGGTCGATCGTAATTTCTAATAGTTAAAAATAACACCATTTCTAAAAGCTTTAAACCTGATCTAACAAATTGAAACTACACTTTTGGCCTTTTTAACTGTCCAAAATATTTGCAGTTAAAAGAAAGATACATTATATAGAATTAGTACAGAAATGGTTCAACATTTTGTCCCGTATCCGTATATGATATCTTCAATTAAACTTTTGATTTTAAAAAAAATATTTTGTTTTTATTTTTTATTAATATACTTGAAGAAATTCTTATATATTTTGTTTCTTCCAAGAATTTAACATATTTCTGAGTAAGAATTCTTTTTATTTGAACAATTTGAGTTGATATTGTTTAAAAAGCAAAACCCAATTAATGTGAAAATTGTTTACATTTTCAATATTTTTTGATCAGGTAATGAAGTAATTAGGAAATATTTTAAAAACGTGGCTTTAAATTTTATCGATTTCGGTAAGTATTATTTGTTTTCTTATAAATATGACATGCAATAACGTGCTGCTGACAAGCGAAAAATTCAAACCATTATTAAATAATGCATTCACATATATTAATTATACTATATTTTGAGTTAACAATTTTTTTAATTTCTTATTTTTATAGTGACAAATATGCTGCGTTTGCAAGACTAGACATTTATGCAAAATTCTAGACAGTAATTATAACTAATAGAAGCATAATGACTTCGAGTTGACAGGTTTCATATATAAATTCACATTTTTCTGCAATGAATTAATAGTTTTTCCTACTAGCACGAAAGTAGTAAAAACATTTTGCGAGTATTGGAAAGTATTTTTTATCGAAGAATTGTTTATAAACTCACCGTAAGTAATTTTTTCCTAAACTTTTAATTGCCATGTTTAATGTTTAAGACAGTGCTTCAACATTTCAGCTTTCACCAAAATTTTTGTTTTCCAGATTTGATGCACTTAAGTAAAAAAGAAATTGAGTTCTATTGTTTCGAATGACACTTGAATAAGTCAAACTCGCCAGTCAGTGGCCTTTTCGTGAATTAATTCAGGAAGCGTTAAGTAAGCGAATTAAGTATAAAAATAAAGAATACTTTTAGCACAGAAACCCACCGAGAGATGGCAGCACCACTCATCCGTGAGGCCATTTACTCTATTCAGACCATGAAACGTATAAAATACTTAAGTTCACGGCTAAAGAATTACGTGATTTTTAATATATCTTTTAATTTTGTTCTATCTAAGTTGTGTGGTTGGCGAAATTTCTTTTATTCTTATTTAAACAGCTGTAAACTTTTTATGCTTTTGGAAAAATTTCTTTCAGTGCAAGATAAGTTTTTGATTTAATGTATGATTTTTATGAAATTTTTCTAAAAAATATTTTCCACACCACTGCATGAAAGTCACTTAAAAAATAATATGAAACACCTCTTTTTTCCATCTGTTCCGTAGAGAAGCTATTGAAATGTAGGCAAAATTATCAAAAATTCTAAAAGATTTAGTTTTTAAATGTTAAATTCAATTGTGCAGTTATATTGATATCTGCACAATTGGAGGAGATTTTATTTTCATATTTAAAGTAGTAGTAAATATATACTATTTTTTTCTTTTATAAATTTAATTTTTAAATGATTTTGATCACCAATATTCTTACAAAAATTAAGCTTATATATTAATATGCATTACTATCATGGTTGCCAACTTAATTTTTTTCAAATACAACGGATTTGTTTGCTTAAAATTGAAGTTTTAATTCCATTTTAATACCACTGGGAAAAATGATAATGGAAGGGATTAAAAGTTGGCTGGTCTGGTTTTAATCTAGAAAAATAAGTTCAATTTTAATAAAATAAAATTAATAATTAATTAATTAATTAATAATAAATTAAGTTGAATTTCGATTGTAAAATTGCTTGCAAGGAAAATTATTTTTTAAATGTACAGGGTTTCAAATGTACAATGTACATGTTTTTAGGGGCTTGTGCAGTTATTTGCTAGTTGATGCTTAACCCTTTCGCGCCGACTGTCACAAATACGTGACAGCAAAAAACCGTATCAATCAGGGTAAGAAGATAAAACTGGTAATCAAAGTATTTCTTTAGCAGTTTATTTGTAGGCGGAGTTATAATTTTTTGATTTATTTAATTCACCATTACTTTGTTCAAAATAAATCTATTTAGTTATACTTTGAATTAGCATTGATTATATATATGATTAAACTAACAATAATTAAAATAAAAGCAAAGTAAGTCTGTCAAATAAGTAACGACTACATTTAAGTTACCGTTTTTTATTTAATTGCAACTTGATTCTGATTTTGTACGAATGCTTTTCTGAATCACCCGTCCCCAAGGGGTTAATATATTGGTTTAAATTATGTATCTGTAGTTAGTGGTTGTTATATTTTTTAATTCTAACTTATTAAAACTTTAACACATTATCTTTGCTAACACTAGAAAAGATATTTTCTAAAAGTAAGCAGATTCTGTTGTACTTGAAGAGAATGATTTTAACAGTCATGCCACTGTAGTACATAATTGTTAGCATTGTTTCTAAGATTATTAAATATATAAGCAGGCATACCAACTGCTCCGCTTTCTGCAAAAGTTTTAATAAATTGGCAGCGAATTAAATAGTAAAACTTGTAGAATAACGATAATTGCTCATATTCTTTAAAATATACTTTGAATGTTTGATATGTAGTGGTGGAAGAATGACTTAAAATGAAACAAATTACTTACATTTCGTTACAACTAGAAAATATTTTTTTTACAAAACGGCGCAAGTTGGCTTTTCTGCGTAAGTTGAAGTTTCAAATAATAAAGTTTGGGGATAGAAGAAAAGCCTAATAAATGACATTTAAAGCTTTTAAATTTTTTTCAAACATTAAAATTTTATATTTTTACAATTAAAATCGTTGACAAAATGTTTAATTCATGGTTGACTTACTTAACCACATAACTGTCTCATTTTCCTGTCATATTGTGACAAAAAGTAATCCAAATTTTAAATTTTTTTTATTTAATTCGATCATATGAAAGTAAATCAGTCATCAAAACTGTTTTAAGCTTTTCATTTATTAATTTTATATACCTTTTATTTGTAGGCATTTTCACTTAAAGTTGGCTTTTTTTCTAAAGATGGCATGGAGCTAAAAAAACAACCTTGTAGGGGTAAACTAGAAAAAAAATGTTTTTTTCAATACTAACATACTATTTTATACTATTTTAAAATATTGATACATCAGAATTGCATTCTAGCATGAACGACTTATTGTCCCCGATCAATCTTCTTAATTTATTTTTTTTTCTCGCATGACAAAATTACGAAAAAATATTATTCGCAATGGACAAATTCGTAATTCAATGAACATGTGAAAACAAAGTTTCTCAAATTCCAAAATTCCCCGTCTAAAGGAAAAGCGGTAAAACTTATCATTGAAGTAGTTTTCACCACTCTACTTTAGTATATACTCTTTGAATAACAGAACCTTCAGAATAACACCAAATGAGCGAGTGGCGCCAATTTCGGTGTATCATCTGGCAACCCCCTTGGACAAAAATATGACGGCAGCGCATGCTCTCTTGAATATTGTCATTACTCTTTTTAATACAGGCACTCTAGTTTTCACAATTGAATCCCATTTGGGTAACTAAGAAGCCTCTTTTGCCAGGCAAAATCACCAGCCGAATTCTGTTCGAAACGAGATAGCGGGTTCGAATCCAGTTGTTGCCCAGTATATATTTTGGTGCTGTATTTCTCTGTCTCTGTGCTATCTGGCCTTCTACTTGACAAAGGTTTATTCGTCCTAATTGAGCACACAAGTCTGTAAATAAATGTTGTCTCAATAAACAATAATGGATTACTAAAGACGTCCATTAGAAACTCTGTCAAGTAAGAAATGTGATGAAGTTTGGCAAAATAGTGTTTTGGTGTAAGAAAAAGCTTTATTGTCGTATGAACAAATCAAAAAGTCCCCTTTCGCAGCACCAGAACTGTGTTTGAGCAACGCCTCCAACACTAAGAATATTAAGAAAGAGCCATTTAATAGACAATCTAGTAAAAATAAGAAAGTGGTAGCAATTATATCTTAATTTTTTTAAAAAATTTATTAATATGATAGGTTTGTCTTATTCACTTGTCAACTACTACAGATTCAATTCTCAAATATATATGATAAATCTTTTTCAAGTACTTTTAAAATAGAAAATGGATTCATGAACACAATTAGTCCACTTTTCAATGAGTATGAGCAGACTGCTTATAAAATACCGTGTGGAGGCTTTCTGATGTAGGAGCTGATTGTTCGGGCACGGCAATAAATTGGTTAACTGACATTTTTTTTAAAGAAATTTAAAGGCTTCAAATTTCCCTTCATCTAAGAATGAACGATGCTGAAGAATTAAAATGTTAATTTTAAACATTGAAATGATATTTTTTAAAATTATTTGAACTTGCTTAGTAACTTCTGTTTATCTTTTTCAGCCAATCAAAAATGAAGGTTTTCTACGTTTTACTTGTTCTCAGCTTGATTGCAGTTACTTTCGCTGCAGTAGATTGTAGAAAGGCTAGAGAGGGGGCCGAAAAACTTAGTAAGGACTTTTTTTCATCTTAAAACATACTTAAGCAACAATAGAAATGGCAAATAAAACATACAATAGAAATGGCGTTTTTTTTTAAAGAAAGTATATTTCTATTAACAATATATCGAGCATATCCTGGAAAGAAAAAGAAATTATAAAATATTGCATTAGTACTTAGTATCGCGCTTTCCAAATTTTCAAATCAAAATAAAGTAATGAAGTCCTTCAATGAAGAAAATTTCCGTAATAACTATTTTCATCGTTTATTACAGCAGTTTTCATCTCGAAGTAAGCAATGATTAGATTTAATTTGTTCTGAGTATCTGGACCAGTGGTTCCCGAACTTTTTGTCTCGTAGACCCCTCGCCATGTTTTTCGGTTTTAGGTCGACCCCCTGCTTACCTGATATTACATTTTTGTAAATTCATCAATTTCAAATGTATTTTTAACAGCTGGTATAGTGTTACTCACTGTGAAAGATTTTAATTTCTAACTGTAGTGGGAAAAACTTAAGAAGAAAACAGATGTCAATTTTAGACATCTGTAATTAAATTCATGATAAAACAAACCAAATTAAAATTTAGTACCTGTCATAGTAACTAAATTTAGTAACTAAGCAATAAATAAATGTTTTTAGTGACAGTATAAAAGGCAATTGTTTGTCCGACAATAATGGAATGAAGCCAAGTTTCAAATAATCAGCACTGTGCAGTCTACATTTCTTTTTAGATTCGGACATGGCATCAGTTAACTGTAGATAAAATTAATCTATTTAAATAAGACATTTAATCCAGCGCGTGATTTTGCATGATTTGAATGTTATACTTCTAATATCTCAAATCAGTATCGTCTTAATTTATCTATCTTTCCTAACCACGAGTACGAACCTAAAATTTTATAAAAAATAATGTAAATACTTTTTCCGAGCAATCTCAAACAAAATGACACTGATTCACTGTAACTTCAAGGATGCCAACTGCTCCGCTCTCTGGAAAAGTTTCAATAAAATGGTTGCGAATTAAATAGTATAACTTGTAAAATAAGCATAGTTACTCATACTTTAAGAAGCAGTAACCAAATAATTCATGCTTTTAAGTTGAATGTAATATGATTCTTATAATTTTCGATAGTCAGTGGCGGAAAAATTAATTTAAATTAAAAATAATAAACTAAAAATAACTTAAACTTCGTTACCGCCAGAAAATGCTAATCTGTAAAGCGGAGCAATTTGGTATCTCTGTAACTTGTATGTGACTAAATATCAGTTCATATTTTTAAAAATATTTTGTTAACACTTTCCATTTCAAGACTCGGGATACAAATAAGCGTATTTGTCTCTCACATTCATATTTATAGACTGGCGAATTGAGCAAGTCAGTGAAAGTTCACGAATCTTTGAGACAAGAATTTTTACTGCGCGCATACATGTAACATGATGATACTGGTGTATCATTATGCGCAAGTTCTTACAAGTTCAAATTGTATTGCGACCACAAAGCGAATGCCTACAACTTACACAATTTTATGAACCATGCGAATTTAATTTCATTAATATGTAAATGGAATAAAATAGTGCACTATAAAACCCCTACTCCCCTACTAATATTATAATTGCGAAAATAAGTTTGTATACAAAACCATAGTGTATTGTCGGTCTGTTTATGTCGTTTTCACGTAAAAACTAAGCAACATATCTTCGTGATTTTGTGTGCTGATAAAGTTGGAGGTTTAGCTAGCTAAGAAATTGACTCAAACTAGGCTAAAATTTACCGCAGAAAAATAATTTTTGTTACAAAATGAAACCTTACATACAGAGAAAATGAAAATGTACACGGGTTGAGCAACTGCTACTTTATAACAATTCTTCGTATATCAAAAAATATTTCTAATAACTTGAATTTTAATAAATTTTTAACTTCACAGCTACTTTTATAAATTATGCAGAATATATATATATATATATATATATATATATATATATATATATATATATATATATATATATATATATATATATATATATATATATATATATATATATATATATATATATATATATATATATATATATATATATATATATATATATATATAAATTAATCATGTTATACTGGATATACTCATTACATAATTGAATTAAGAAAAATATAAACATTGCATTAAATATCCGTGCTGTTCCAGATATATTCATTGCATAATTGCATGAATAAGATATGAACGCATTGCATAATTTTATGAAAATAGATATTGCTGGCTAACAAATAAAACAAATTAGGACAAGATTTTAAAACCTTGAGTTATTTAGTTTTTCTTCTCTGAAAAATAAACTTTTTTGGTCTAGTGGAGTTCTTTAATTTTGCTTTTAACTTTTTATATCATACAGAGAAAATGATCTAAGACCATTTTTCATTGTTATCGATGCATTTTTCAGGCTAAAGAGCTGATGACATGGTTCCTTACTTAACACTTTGGTTGTCATCAGCATAAATAAGCAAAAAAGAGAATATTATATATATATATAATAGTGTATATATATATATATATATATATATATATATATATATATATATATATATATATATATATATATATATATATATATATATATATATATATATATATATATATATATATATATATATGGGTCATTCTCACAAAAACAGTCATTTTCATGTCCCCAGTATATTTTATGTTTGTTTTACAGCTTACGAAAAAAAATATTCAGGGAAAGTGTCCTTCAGAATGCAAGCTAACAAAAGAATAAAAATAAATTTATCAATTTTTATTTTTTTTTATTTTAGGTAATTAAAATATACCAATATGTCATTCCCTCACTTGTCCCCACTGCTGATTTAAAAAAAGAAAAAAATTGTTTCTGAAATAAATTTTTTTTTTTTTACAAATTCGTTTTTTTTATTTCAGAATACTGAAATATAGAATTCAGAAAATCAATTTTAAATTTAATTTCTGATAAAAATATTAACACAGCACTATTTTAAACTTTGTCCCCAATGTTTCGCGTCATTCCCTCACGACAATGTTCTTATCCCCTGCAATCTTCTTAGAATAAAAATATTTTAATAAAAACTTCAGAAGTTAACAACTGGCATCATAGAATAAAATTGCAGTATGTTTCCATCTTCAACTTAAAGAAGCTTTGCTGTGGAATAAATTTGAATGAATCAAACCAGGTAAAATTTTTTACATTTGTCATTCCCTCATGTCATTTTTTAGAGTAAAATAAAATACAACTTCATCGAGAAAGTGGATAATTATATGTTGCTTTCTTGTATGAATATAATTGTATGTGATTGACTTCAGAAATTAATTAGGCCTAACTGTTATTTTTAAATTTTATTGAATTCGTCATTCCCTCACTAGGGTATAAAGTGAGGGAATGACGCTGAAGTGAGGGAATGATTCAAGATGAGTATATTATTAAATTTTTTTTTGTTCAATCGTGCCAGCCAATTTTATTTCCCAAACCTGTAAAAACTATTAAATATAAAAGACTAAATTATAATAAATATTAGATATACTTAGTATGTTATCATTTTCAAACTTTAGGTAGATGTAACTTAGATAAAAACATGTATTAAAATAAAATATCATTCCCTCACTTTTTAAATAGTGAAAATAATTAATTTACTTATTAATTAATTTGAAAAATAAATTAAAAAATTAATAAATTAATTTATTAAATTAATTAATTAATTATTAACTATTATAAATTAATTATTAATTATTATAAATTAATTAATTATAAATTAATTACTTAAAAAATTAATTAATTTAAATATTAAGTATAATTTATAGGATATATACTTTCTTTATAATGCAGTTACATATTTCTATTAATATAAAAAGTTTCAGAGCTCTTTATTCACTTTACTTTTTTGGGATTTTATGAACTGAAAAATGACAGTTTTCGTGAGAATGACCCATATATATATATATATATATATATATATATATATATATATATATATATATATATATATATATATATATATATATATATATATATATATATATATATATATATATATATATATATATATATATATATATATATTAATATATATATATATATATATATATATATATATATATATATATATATATATATATATATATATATATATATATATATATATATATATCAATTTTTCTACAGATAAGCGTTGTTACAAATAATTTTTTAATTTATTGAAACTTATTTCTATTATATTTCTTATAACATTTGATTTATTTTTTCATAGTGACCAATAAATTTAGTGGATGTTTTCTTTTTTTGGGGGGTGGGGATGTAGGGCGTTAGCTCATGTCGAGCTTGAGTGTTCAAATCTCGGCAGCTGAAGATTCTCCGTGTATAAAATTGTGACTGGTGCACTTTAATATGTCAAGGTCATAAAGTCCAAATTTCATTTAAAAACATTACCTTTATTTTTTGTCAGAACATGAAAATTCATAAAAAGAGTACATAGGCTAATATGCATTTGTAAAAACTTTACATAAAATCTTTATAAAAGAAACTATTTCTCCATATCAAATGTAGTGAAGCCTTCATATTTTGTATTTATATTATTTATATCTTTTTATTAAATTGGTTTGTAGATTAGAATCCGTATTTAAACGTTGATTAAAAAATAAATAAACAAATGTATCGAAATCGAAATATTTAACTCTAAATCCTAAAAGAGAATAGCGTTTTTAAATGGATAGGAAGTAGGCTCAATTTGTCAGTAACAATTTGTCAGTTACCCCTTTCACCTGCACAATTTGTCAGTAACAGAGGTGAAGGTGAAAGAGGTAACGGCTCCATGCATAAAAAAAGAGGCACCAATCATTTTAGATCTAAGGACAATAAAACTTAAAATATTTTTATCAGGAAATTTAATTCTTTAACAGATAAATATTTATCTTAAGCAAACTATTTTATTTAGAAAAAAGTATGATTTTCAAACAAATTTAATAATTTTTTGTTTTAAATTTTTAAAATTTAAATATATTTTCTTAAATTTTAAGGAAAACTTAAGAATACATTGAAAGAAATGATAATTTGTTTTACTATAGTAGAATTTGACCCCTCCACGCATTATAAACAACTCTTTTGTGAGTATACATTCGAAAAGTTGAAATCTGGCATATACGACTCTGGCACTGCCTCCTTTACTTGAAAGCTTTGACACTGCTTCTTAAAAATAGTCCTGTCAGACCAACATGCAAGTAAACCTGTTTCGATCTTCTACGACGCTAAGAGCCACCCAGTACAAGTGATTTACCTGCTCTCACAATCTACGGAATCGAAAGTCTTGTGGTAGGTCACTGAGCATTACTTTGGGTACAGGGATAAGGAGAAAATTTCCTTCCCCTTCAGATCTACATCTAAATTAAGGAAGTCTCACGGATTGTCATGGCATGTTATTATTTCTCAGACTGTTGAACATAATCCAAGGCGACGTAAATAAATACCCATCTACCTAAACTAGAAAACGAAGCACTGTTTATGTGATTAAAACGATGCCCTGACGTTGTATGCGATAGTTTATTTGATTACTGATTTTTGTTTAAACAAAAATTTAGATGCCGGATACAAGCCTGATTGTTTGGTAAACGGTGACTATGCTCCTCTTCAAAACAACCGTGGGAGAGTGTTCTTCTGCGTTGATAGAAAAGGCAAAGTGATATCGATGCCCTCAAGTAGAAAACAAAATTGCAGCAGGGATTAGAACATTGGATCACTATAACAATGTTTGAAATTTAAATTGTCATTTAAAGCGTAATAAAAGTCTTTACTATTTAAGTGATCCATTCATTGTATTTATAAAATGTTATACTTTACATGGAATTCACATGGAAAAAATTACATGGAATTTTGTCCTTTCGTCAAATATTTAATTCAAAAGGGCTTTACTGCAGCATTCCATTGAAAATGTTAATAATTATTGACAGTGAAATAATTATTAACTAACTATTAACAAACAATAATTATTATAATAATTATTAACAAACGTTAATAATTATTAGCAATATTTTTACTTGTAACAATAATTATTTGTTACAAGTAAAATATTTGATATACAAATTTTCATATTCTTTTGCTCCCTTTTTAACAGAATAAGTGAGCTGAAGTATGATAAAGTGTTGAATATCTAAGCAAAAGAATACAGCGTATTTAATTCTATAAAAACATAACTTCCTTTGAAAGAAACTCGCAAAGCAGTAGAATTTTCAAAAGGAAGAATAATTGAAGCACTAAAGAAAAAGAAAACAACGCAAATAAAAATATGGCCACTGAAGCCGACGTCTACAGGGGGTACCAGCTCCTGAATCCATAAAGCAAAACCTTGTCGATTGAGAGAGCCAGACAAATGTCAAAATTTGCTCTCTAAATACCCCGAAGGTTTTGCAAAAGTCCTGGAAGAAATACAAGAAATAAAATTAGAAGAGAAATTTAAAGCAAAATCTTGATAATATAATAAAAGAATGAAAAAAGAAGAACTTACAGTAAACTGATCAAACAGCAATTTCATGAAACTAACTCAATGTAAAAGAAAAGTTTGAAATAAAAGAAAACAACGCCCTCTATTAAAATGCGCAGTAGGAAGAAAAAAAGGATAGGAAAGGTAAAGATTGCGTAACTGATTAATATAATGCTTAACTTGGGCTGTTCAGTCAAGACTTTAATTTCGCCCTGTTAAAAGAAATAATAAACTAATATTACTTAACCATTTTCCTGATCAAAAATTTAACATTACAATAATTATAAGGAAACTCGTTGTTTCTCAATCTTCTCAAAAAATTATTCGTAGCCTCCTGAAAACGTTATTCAGCGTTATTGTAAATTTTTTTAATTCCAAACAATTGTGAAAAAACTAAGTTTTTGAAAATTTTATTGCACAAAATAGTTTTAAAGTTACAGAAAAAATAATTTTAAATTTAAAAGCTTTTCGTTTATCAAAAACACCAATTTTAATTATTTTATCAGCAATATCAATTTTAAAATCTAAATATTCAACATTTATGCAATTCTCATTAGTTTTTTTCAAAACCAAATCTTTTGGATAAAAACTAAAAATAAAATCATAATTATCACAATTAAATAAAATCGAATCATCAATATATCTAAAAGCATTAAAATCATTAAACTCAAGAAATTTAGCTTCAAAAAAAAATGTAAAACAATATTAGCAAAAGCACCAGAAAAAGAATTACCTTGTGGAATTCCAAAAATTTGTTTATAAAAATCCGGACCATTAAAAGCTACATTCTCAAAAGGATTAAAACTACATAAATCCAACCAATAAGATTTATCAATTTTCCCATTAAATAAATATTTATCAAAAATGCCACTACAAATTTGAATAATCTGTGCATGCGGAATACTGGTGTATAAATTTGCAATTTAAAAGTATTAACATTAGAAATTACATTATTATTAATATAATCCAAAACATCAACGTTACTTTCTATAACTATATATTTCTCTTTTTTTAATTTTACGTAAAATAATTTTAAGAAAATTAAAAAACTTTTTACTAATATCAGAATTGTAGCAATTAGTACCACTCGCAATAAACTAAATTTGACAGTACATTTATGAAATTTGACAATAGGAAATAAATATGGAAATGTTTTTTTTTTATTTATTTTTTATTTATATTTAAATGGTGGGCATTTGGGATGTATTGTCCCATTGGCCAGGAGTGCCAGGACTGCTACTCTCTTCTCGTTACCTAGTGGGCACCCCTGTGGCGAATATGGACATCTAATCCTATTTAACTTAAATTTTATTTTTTCCTAAAGGCAATAATCCTTTTTAATAACTTTCTCACCATTTAATTTTAAATAAGTATTGTTAGCGCTATATTCTCCAATAATCAATTTTTTTAAAAAAAAATTGTTACACATAATACAAAAATTATTTGATGCTTTATCAACTACAGTAACAATAAATTTATCTTTAAGAATTTTAATATTTCGTGACATATCATAATCATTAATAGTACCACTAGGATATGAACAAAAACTGGTATGAAATAAATTTAATCCTTTCAATAATTTTAGTTTTCCACTCTGAAAAAAGCCTCAACGGGCCAATGATATTTTCTGCAATATTTCGCTATAAAAATACCAAGATCTCCTTTAATGGATAGAATAAAATCTTCATTTCAAATCTTGAACTAAATTTCGAACCCTTACTTAAAATATTAATTAAATCATGATTATAAACAATCTCTAAATTTCCCGTAATAATATGACCATAATCTTCATCAATATATTGAGAAAAATCCATTTCATTACAATAACAATAAAATTTTGAAATGCAATTTAAATTCCGACTTAAAAAACTATAATTACAAACCTTTTTTCTATATGTAGATGAATATTTATAAGCAGTTGAAACTTTAATTTGATTTAATGGAAAAATTTCAGAAAGACTATGAATAATTTCTGGCAGCTTAGCGAATTCAAATTTTTTGCCATGAAAACTAAGCGTGGAATAAACCTTTTCAACATTAGAAACCTTATTGAAGTGCATTTCAGATTTACTAGTATCAAATTTAGACTTAATTAAATCCAAAACTATAAATTTTATAAGTTCAGTATCAAATTTAATCTTCAAACCAAAATTATTAAAGAAATTTTTAAGATCTTTATTTTTAAAACCAGAAATATATATCCTAATAACAAAAATATTATTCAAATTAACATGCGAGTTAAAAATATTCGAAAATTCATCAAAATATGTTATATTCCTATTACTTTTTCCACTACATCTCTTATTCCTATACATTGAATTAAAAACATTCGGAAAATTAAAAACTTTAATTTTATCATAAATACAAAAATCTTCAATATACCTTCGCCATTAAATTTACTATTTATTCCATATGGAAAAAGAGTTTTAAGACTACTAATGTAAATGTTTTCCAAATCAAGATTATTATCTAAATTTTTCATGAAATCTAAAATAAAAAGAGTAACATTGTCAAATTCATGGAATTGGAAATGTAAATATTATAATCTGTAGAACTATTACTATTATTAAATTTTTTTATAGCAGATCTGTGGGAATTAATTCGTTTATGAAATTCCAGACTTGTTTGACCAACATAACACAACTTATAGCAATTGCACTGAATTAAATAAATAATATTAAAACATTTGCAAAACAATGCATTGGAATGGCTGTCAATCTGTGTCCTATTCCATACCTGCCAACTTTTAATCCCTTCCATTGTTATTTTTCCCAGTGGTATTAAAATGGAATTAAAACTTCAATTTTAAGCAAACAAATACGTTGTATTTGAGAAAACTTAAGCTGAAAACTCTGACGGTAACGCATATTTATATATGTGCTTAATTTTTGTAAGAATAGTGGTGATTTATATCATTTAAAAATTAAGATTATAAAAGAAAAAATAGTATATAATTACTACCACTTTAAATATGAAAATAAAAACTTCTGGAAAATCCGGAAAAGTTGGCAGGTATACTATCCCATTTTAATAGCAATTAAGAGAAATTTATTACGTATATTTGAAAATTGAATCTTTAGCGGTTGACAAGTGAATATGACAAATCAATCATATTCGTAAATTAAACAAATTTTTAGTGTTATATTTGCTACCACTTTCTTAATATCACTAGATATTCTCTTAAATGTCCTTGGGCCGGGCAAGGCCGACTCAGCCTTTCATCCCTTCAGTGGGTCGATAAATGAGTACCAAGCATGCTTGGGAACTAACACTGGGGGTTCCGCGTTCGGCTGACCACCTGACCGGAACAAATGCTCCTGCACCCCAGAGCCCAAGGTCAAGAAAACTGAGATGGGCACAGTCGGCCTTGGCCCTCTTAATGGGCTGTCGCGCCACTGAGTTAGTTAGTTTATTCTCTTAAATGGCTCTTTTGTTAACTTGTTTGTCTTCATAATTGTTTGATCCGACTAAATATACGAAACCGTGTGGAGGCTTTAAGTTATAGGAGGCATTGTGATAGGTGGGGTTATTCACCCAAAATAAATTTTTAATTCATGGGTGCAATGACCGTGGAACACAAAGAAGGGTGTATATATAGTTAAGATTGTTTTCTGAAAGAAAAGAAAAATTTTGGGAGATAAGACATTATATTCATTAAACTGATGTTAAGAAAAATTCTTCTTAAATATGAATGTAAAGGAGAAAAAAAAATGCTGAATATAAATTAGAAATCTCATAAAATTAAGTGTAAAGGAAATTTTTTAAAATGATGGATAAAAACATTTTAATAAATGAATAATTGTAATATTAATTACATGTATAATTGGGACAATATTCAGCCAATGAGGAATTAAATATTGAATTTAAATGTATATAAATGAGTTCTGATAAAACCGTTAGAGCTCATGAGCTGCAATAATTCCACAACTAAAAAACACGTGTTTTGGACTAAGAACAGGTGTATATATGAAAATACACATTCATTCAGAAGCAATACTAGCACAACTCATAATTCAACTTGAAGGTAATCTTCGTTTAAGCAAACTAAAGAATTTCTTATGCAATTTGCTTAACAATGAAAACCTTAAACCCTCGTATCTCAAAACAGGATTTTTTGAGGTGTGCCGCTATTGCAGGCCATCAGCGATATATTGTCAGTTGTCGCCATCTCATATATCCAAAAGCTTCCATAAGTCTTTTCGTAAGTAGTCTGCTTAGACTATTAAAAAAGTGAACCAGCTTTGCGTATAAATCTAACTTCGATTATAAAAAGACGTAAAACAATTTATCTTACTTAATTAGTCACAATTTGATGAATTAGTACGAGGTGGTTAACAAAGAAATAAACCTCATCAATCTTATTCATTAAACAGATTTTAAGATCTCTCGTTTTTACTTGATTTTCCTTTAAAGTGATATCGTTTAAGCGAGTTTACTTGCATAGAGTGTAGTGAAATGGGACTACCCTCAGAAAACCGCGTAGAGGCTTTCAGTTTGATCTGGCTATGATCTGGCTAGTAAAATGTCTCGAAATTTTGCTTTAAATTACTAACAGTTATTCGTTCATTGAAAAATCGGTGTTCAGGCTAACGATAGCGCTCTTACACACAGGCCATCGTTTGAATGCCGCCTAAATACAGCACTTGCACATCATGTGGAAGACGAATATGTATCGCGCTGGTACACACAGTGCATCACGTAGATACCCCCTAAATACGGCACTCGCACATGATGTGGATGCCGGACAAATACGGCGCTAGCACACACAGGTCCTCGCTTGAATGCCGGCTTAATACGGTGCGTGCACATCGTGTGGATTCGGCCTTAACCCCTTGGGGACGGGTGATTCAGAAAAGCATTCGTACAAAATAAGAATCAAGTTGCAATTAAATAAAAAACGGTAACTTAAATGTAGTCGTTACTAATTTGACAGACTTACTTTGCTTTTATTTTAATTATTGTTAGTTTAATAATATATATAATCAATGTTAATTCAAAGTATAACTAAATAGTTTTATTTTGAACAAAGTAATGGTGAATTAAAAAAATCAAACAATTATAACTCCGCCCACAAATAAACTGCTAAAGAAATACTTTGATTACCAGTTTTATCTTTTCACCCTGATTGATACGGTTTTTTGCTGTCACGTATTTGTGACAGTCGGCGCGAAAGGGTTAAAACGGAGCTCATGTGACTCTCTTCTATCGTGGGAAAGAGGGTTGAAATGAAAGTTTATACACAACAAGACTAGTTAAATAGAAAAACCTAGAAATGTTGGTAAGGAAATAATTTCTTTCGAGATCTGGAAAGAAAGATTTCTACGACAACTAAAATCCATCAGTTATAGCATTGATATAGAGCTGTTTCTTCCTCCGGAAAAAGTAAATTCTGATGAATAATTCTTAATTAAGAACAGCAAAATTTTATTTTGCTGCAACAATAAGTTTGCAGCATTAAGTTTATTCATCAAGGCGTTAATGTCTGATATATTTTCAAGTCAGATCTGATGCTGTTATAACTGAAGCATTAAGGCGCACCGACGAGGCGTCCCAGAATTCTATCCTCTGTGGAAGAAAGTTTTTTAGATGGGAAGGGTGAGGTAAGTGAAAAAAGTCGAATAAGTCAACATTAAGTAAATAGCTTTTTTAACCCTTTCGTAGGCCGTGAGAAGCATACTTGCCTCCACTTTTTTAACACTTTTAATTTATGTTTCCATTTGTTAATAACTTCAGTTTTCCTGAAGTGCCTTTGAATAAAATTGGTGACCATTTCTGTGTTTAAAATACTTAATTCCTCTTCAAGTTTGTAGCATTTATAAAATTTATTTTATAAATAAAGAAAAATAAAAGTCAATAAGTTCCTAAGAGTTCGCGATAAATATAGTTACCACCAAAAAAAATGGCTAAATGAGTTTTTTTTTCTCATATCAATTACTATTCTTAAAACAAATTCAATTCCAAAAATACTTTAACTCACCTTTAGTAGAAATAAATGGCCCATGAAAGGGTTAAACAGTGTGCGGCTATGAATGTAGATTGATGGTCAACGTGGGGAAACGCTTGATCGAGTTGTCAATATCGTTTTTGAATCTGATGCTAGGGGCGGATCTGTCATTTGTTATGTATTTTGATGATTGTGATATGAGGCGTCGGATGTAAAGTGAGCAGCTATTGTTTTTAATTTTATGTCTCTTTTGTAATTTTCAAAATTGAACAACTGATTGATGTTCACTGTACTGCATTTTAGGGCCTTTTCACAAATATCTGCATTGAATTTGTAAATATATTGTGATAATATCGGGATCTTGAGGTCTTTGTGGATATTTGTATTTCTGATGAACCATCTAGCACGGGTGATTTTTCTGAGTATCTTGTTCTGGCATTGGTTTAGTTTTTTCATGAGATGTTCCGGTATGGTTGTCCAGAATATGTGAGAATTGGTCTGATCATTGACGTATATAGTAGTCTTCTTAGTTTTAATGAGAGATTCTGGCTATAGATGAGTGGTTGTATTATTGTTGTTGCTGTATTTGCTTTGTATATTATATTTTTGATAGGTGATATTATATTTTGATTCTATTATATTTATTGATGTATAGATTTATTTGAGTCTATAATATTTTGATAGGTCATTTCAGGTGAACTTGTTGATTATTATAAGGCCGAGGTAGTATGTAGAGGTAAGGCCATAGTTGTATTTTTATTCCTGTTTTTCGTATGAATAGGATTTGAAACTTGTCTGCATTTATGTTTCCTTTCCATTTAACGCACCAGTCTTCTATATCATGTATTTCATGTATCACTGAGCCAGCTCAAATACCCTCTTAATGCAGCCACCGGAAAATTTATGTCAACGTCTACTGTGCATAAAAGGCTTCATGAAAGACACGCCAAAAAAAGGAACGTTAAAGGTAGACTGAACAAGGTGTCCACTGGACAGCTGACCGATGAAGGGCTGTTCTCTTCACAGATGAGCCCAGGTTTAGCCACCAAAACCATAGTAGGCGTTGTTTAATTTGGTGAGAACCTAGATTCCAATATCATCCATCAAACATCCGTGAAAGAGATGCATACCAAGCAGACAGTGTATGTGTGTGGGATGGTATCGCTGCAGATGACAGCATACTTGGATCGATTCTATATATTTCATGCACTATGGTAAATGGGACCACCCTCAGAAAACCGCGTAGAGGCTTTTTGTTTGATCTGGCGATGGTTTGTACCTCATAATCTAAATTCGCGTTTCCCATATCGATTTTAGTAATATGTCTTGAAATTTCGCTTCAAATTACTAATAGTTATTCATCCATTGAATAAAAAGCAGAGTTCTAGCTAACGATAGAATTCGTACACACAGGCCATCGCTCGAATGCCGGCTTACTCATGGTGTGGATGCTGCCTTAACACGTTCACGCCGGGTGTTGCGCCTGAAAGCGGGACGGAAAAGAGAAACTACTAAACTGCTGGTAGAAGAACTACTTCAATATTAGATAATAATCGGGAGGAGGTAATATATTCTCAACAATAACAATTTACTGTATGAAAATTTAAAACGGCGAATAAGCAATTCAATATAAAAATTGCATCCGTTAAAAACAATTGGTAGTTATAGATTTTTATTATTCCCCCAAAAAAGCTAAAAAATTAAATTTATTTGATAACAGTTTTTACTCTTTTCCGTCTTGATATATAAGGGCTTTCAGCCCTGCATAAGCATACAACACCGAACGAACATTGATTATATGTATGATTAAGCTAACAATAATTCAAGTAAAAGCAAAGTAAGTCTGTCAAATTAGCAACGACTACATTTAAGTTACCGTTTTTTATGTAATTACAACTTGATTCTGAATTCTGAATGCTTTTCTGAATCACCTGTCCCCAAAGGGTTAATTTAAATTTTACTTTTTGGGTGTTTCACAATGTATCGACGAATTTTCAAACCTATCGAAACATTTTATACACAGTTATAAAATTCATTAATCCAAAGATTATTCTATGCAAAAATAACTTTAAATAATTATTTATAATTTATAGATAGTTTTGAGAATACAGTTCAAAAAATTTTGAATTTTAAGGTATATGAATTATTAAATCATTTTAACACGTTGAATGCCACGCTAATTTTACATGACTTGCTCGTCAGGCCACACGGTAAATCACTACAAACTAAATTTGCATATTTTGACAATTTTTTGCTAGTTTATAAAAGGTTTAGCATGACATATCTGCGGAAAAACTGCGGAAACTAATAATTAGTGCACCGGAATACCTGGTCAAAAAGGCCACCTCCGTAAATTATATGATTACAAACTGAATCAAAGGCCATTGATATTAAAATTACTTGGGTTAGTGCAGGGGTCGGCAACCTTTTGAAATGAAAGAGCCAAAAGTTACAATTTTACAAAATTTCCCACGTTTAAAGAGCCACTAAAAATTTTTGATTTAATACTATAGAATTTTTTTATGTATATTTAATTTTTAATTAAAAAAACGGTTTTGAATACATTTATTCTTTATTTTTAAAATACGTTAATAATTTTTTTTAAATTTAGTTTTTATTTAATTTTTTAAAATTATTTCTTTTGGGGGGGATAAGAATACTTGGATAATTAAAATTCGATGAAAATTGTAAATTTTCTTACTAATTCTTGTCAAATTTTCAACTGAAAACGCGATTTTTTCTCTATTGAATGTGCAACGAAACACAATCTTATCAGATAGATTATATAAAAATTTTTTTTAATTTTTCATAGCAATTCCGCAATAATATTCATTTATATTATATCAGAATTTTTTCACAATTTTCCTTTTTTAAGAAATATGTACCGTCTATTCTTGTAATTGTTTAAAAAAAATTTTAAGCACTTAATTATTGAACATTTAAATAAATTAAAAATTTTTTGTCAAAGCAAACGTTAAATCGACTTATGATGAAGTGCTAGAAACGATGGTCACATACTTTTTCTATTTATTGTAAAAAAATTTTAAATTTATAGAGCCTCGAGCTTTCCGACTCAAATAATTTAGCATTTTTTTAAAAAATTAATTTAATAAAAGTCATTGAAAGCAACGATCTTCTATTATTTTAAATATCTTTTATACGCAAAATTACAACATTAATGTATTTGATTATGAAATTTAATAATATGCAGGTGATTCGGAGTGACGGCTCTTAATATGCATTTAAAGAAATTTTGTTTCAAGTGAAAGCGAAAAAGAAAGGATAGAGGTCACACGTTAGAATTTTAACTATCGAAAACAAACTAATCACTATTGAGGAAGGCAAGTGTAAAAAGGCGATTAACGATTTTTTACCAAATTAAATAACTTTATAAATTAAAAACTTTAACATTCATCTGGCAATTAAACAGGCCTGTTATTATTACTATTATTATAAATGTATTGTATTAGATATTTTTTAAATTCATATGCTTGTTTTTTCCCTTTTAAATTTTAATTTACTACTTCCGCTGAAGTAGATTTTTATCTTTATTTTTGACAAGGTTTATAAAAATTTATATTAAGGGTGGTCTTTTCATAACATCATGTTTTACATAATAATAACATGTGATACACATCAAAGGCTTTAAAAAATGTAGATGAAAATTAAATTAGTATTTGTTCATTAAACTGAAAAATTATCAGACATCAATTATGACTCGTGCATTTTTTTTAAAATTCTTAATCTAAGTAGGATTCTTTTTTATGCATTTCAAATATTATATGCGTATTTATTTAATTTTAGTAATCTTATTTGCGAATAATTATTTTTAATGCTTATTTATTACAAAAATTTTATTTTTCATTTTTATTTAATAATTTATTTATTTTTATTATTCATTTTATAATTTACATTGTTATTAATATAAGAGCTATGATTAAAATCTTGAATGGGGATATAAAAATAGTTCTTTTTTTTCTGGGGGGGGGGGGATGAACTAGTTTTGGAAGTACAGATAAATTTTTTCATGTATTCTTGCCTTAAATAATTTGTAGAATGCTAAATTTTTTATCCGAATATTTCTTTATATGAAAATAACACAATATAAATAACAAATAAAATTTTTAAAAATTTAACTATGTATTCAAACATTGTAGCATGATAAATCATAAATAAATATTTGTAAAATTTGATGATTTGTAAATAATGCTTTACCGAAGAACGTTTAAGTTTTTTTAAAAAATATTAAATAAAAAAAAAAATACCCTTAAATCGCAAAATAATTTTTTTTCTAGTTAAGGCAGTTAAAGTACAATTTTGTTAAATATTTATTTTGTTAATTATCCTGCCTTTTAATACAAAACTGCGAATTGAGTTTTTACATAATTACAAAAATATTAAGTTTCTTTATACTAATAATTAACTTAAACAAATGGAAAATTGTTAACTTAAGTCTAAAATATAATATAAAAAAAATATAAAATAAATATAATATGATATATGCGAAATACATCAACGTAGTAACAAAAAAGATTTTAAAAAAAAATTTTTAAAAAAAAAACTGAAGCTTTTCTATTTTTAAACGCATTAAATTTTTAATAAAATAAGCATTAGTATAGTTTTGTTCATAAAGGATTGAAGTTTGAACTTATTATAAAAACAAATACTACGAACAAATATAGAATTTGATTTTTGAAATTTCAATTAAATAAGATCTGTAAAAAATAATCTCAACTGAAAAAATTAAATTTAAAAATAAATTGCTATTTCAAACACAAAATTAAAAAGCTTAGTAAATAACTGTTTTAAAAAAGGAAAAAGAAAACCTATATTTAGAATTCAAATGTGATTTATCTATTTCTATCTCAAGCTCCTACTAATGAATATAAATAACATAAAAAAATTTTAATTGCTCTTTTTTCTTTCTTTTAATCATTTTACTGAAGAAAAGAGATTAAAGTTTTTTTATCTACTTCAGAAAAATCAATTTTTACCCATATATATTTTTAAAAAATTTTTTTTTTCTTTTTTTAAAAAAGGTCTTATACCTAAATTTTGAAGCAATAATTGAGGAATTAATTTATTTTGAAAATAACATAGTTAATGCAATTTAATTTTACCTTAATATTTAAACAATAAGACTGCAAATAGTAAATATTCGTAAAATATTTATACTTACATTCAATAATAATATTAATTTATAAAATACGCTTTGAGTAACTAAGTACTTGTAAACTGGTACTGGACAGGTCAGTAAAGTAACTGGTGGGGTGAGTGAAAAGAAACTGGACAGTCATTAAACCACAGCTGTATGTGCATTGAGCCTTTTCCTTCCCCTTCTTAGCGACATGGACAAAGATATTGTCTTTATTCTTAGAAAGAGTAAGAGAAAACGTGAGAAAAAGGCATTTCTAGCTAAATACTTTTAAAACACCCTGGATTTTTCAAGTTGACAGAAATTTCCGGGGTTTTGTCTGCTGTTTCACAAGATCAGAGCCGCGGGCACCATCCCTTTTTTGTGCCTTTTCATAGTGTTGGTAACGGCATGCTCAAACAGACAACAGACTTGATACTTTTCTGGGTGAATACTCGGAATCGAGTCGGAATGAGACACCCCTCTAACCCCTGTTAACGACGGGCCTGAGCGTAGCGGTTTGTAATTAACGATTATAATGGAAAGCTCTTGAGAAATTAGGTACTTAAAAATATTTTTTCTTATTTTTAAGGGTTTTGGTAAAAATTTATAAATTTTTTCATATGGAACTGGAGAGCCGCAGCTTTACATCAAAAGAGCCACCTGTGGCTCGCGAGCCACAGGTTGCCGACCCCTGGGTTAGTGAACTTAATGTTAACAATATTGTGGAACAGTGTTGTTAACATTAAGTTCACAATATTGTTAACAATATTGTGGACAGTTAAATAATATTGTGGAAAAGAAGTTAGAACAAGGATAACACAGACATGTAATAACATAAACAATAAAACAAAGAAAATTATTTATTATAAATTATTATTTATTTTTTACTTATAATTATTGACAAATAAGCAGTTCGTGATTAGCATTGTTGGTAGTTGTATTAGTAAATTGAATCAGAATGAGCCGCAGTAATTACGCGAAGGATTGGGCCAACCCAAGAAGGTAGAAAAGGGTAATGATGATAGAGGAGATGAGGAGTCAGTCAGGAGGATAAAAAAAATCAGCAATACGACTCAAACCAGGTCATGGAGATTATTATAGTAATGGAGAATTGCCTTAGGCCGTCTCCTGCACTCAGAGTCTTCTGGGTCGTAGTTAGAGGAAGACCATATAAGGGGTTGTAGAGTCCAGTGCGCTTAAGAAAATACTTAAGAGAACTACATTTGTATAAGTCGAGAAGGCTAGGCGTACCTGAAATACCAGGGTTTTGTTATAAGCACTCTGCAAGAGTTTAAGATTTGTCAGCAGCACCCCCCCCCCGAAGGCGGGTGCTGCATGCACGACATATCAGAAAAAAGGGTGAATTGTATATATATACGAATTGTTTAAAAATAGCGATAGATAAAAATCTACTTAATTGAATTTATTAAATCAAGAATCATAATAATTAAGTAAATTTTGAATAATTTTTCTGCAATTTCATAAAAGAGTGTAAATTTTATAGTTCTATATTATGTTATACGATATCAGCCAGCTGTTTTTCGCGATCTATGTGAAAGGTCAGTGTCAGCAAGCGGTGGTAGACTCAACCTATATGTAATTTCAGCGTCAGCCACCGGTGGTTGACGCAGACTAAATGTTATTTCAGTGTCAGCCACCGGCGTTTGACGCGGCCTAAATGGAAAGTCCAGGGTCAGCCACCGATTGCTGACGCGGCGCTCAACGCTTTAGGAAATGTAATTTTAAATACAAACCCTTTGGGGACGGGTAATTCAGAAAAGCATTCGTACAAAATCAGAATCAAGTTGTAATTAAATAAAAAGTGGTAATTTAAATGTAGTCGTTGCTAATTTGATAGACTTACTTTACTTTTACTTTAATTATTGTTAGTTTAATCATATATGTAATCAATGTTAATTCAAAGAATAACTAAATAGTTTTATCTTGAACAAAATAATGGTGAATTAAATAAATTAAACAATTATAACTGCACCCACAAATAAACTGCTAGAGAATTACTTTGATTACCAGTTTTATCCTGATTGATACGGCTTTATGCTGGCACGCATTTGTGACAGTCGGCGCGAAAGGGTTAACGTGACAAATGTTGTGATAGAAATGAAGTAGATCGAATTTTAGAAACTACCGTTTCAGAAAATAAAATACATTTTATATAAATTTTAATTTTGTTGAAACTTTGTTTTTTACATGTAGTAACCATATCTAATAATAATCTGATAGCAATACATTTGCCTGGTACATACCGAAAATAAAAAAAGGAGATTATTTCTGAGTGTTTCTCAATGTATTAAAAATTTTGTTAAAAGTTGTGATAGTAATTGATAATAAAAAGGTCTTCCTTTGAGTTCTATTGATTGGTTGATACGTATTCTTCTTTTAGGTCTGAAAATTTCTTCCGTTTACGCATCGCTCTTGAATAGGCTTTTCAGCAATTAAAAATTTGTTCAATTATAAACACACATATAGATAATTAGGTCTGTCTGAAAGTTCTGTTCGAGAAAAGACACTTATCATTTTCAGCTATACAAAAGGTGCATTTATTCACGCTATAATGAATTACAATATTTCTTATATTTTCTAATGCATTAGGATTTTGTCCGGAAATCTGGCTATTTTTCTGTCACTGAATTCAAATTCGCAATCAATTTCATTCTGCAAGGTACAGTTTTTATGCATGTTAATTATATATTTCTGTCCAGAATTTTTTAAAATTCAATTTGTGTGCCTACCAAGAGTTACCACTTTTCCGCTTCGTAGAAAGTGGCAGGAGGAAGGAGATAATACAATTACGTTTACGGTGAGACAAATTATGTTAATTTCTAATCGAAAAAATAATCGATATTACTTTTTTCCATAGCAAACAAATGTTATTAATTCATAGCTGCCATTTATCACGCTGAAGTCGTGTTCCTTACAAAAGATGCAGCGACGTCACAGAGGCAACTAAAATATAAAAAGTGGTTGAAAGTTTATTTATTTATTGTTTGTTTAATAATACTATTAGTTAAATTTCAAATTATTCTTGCTGAAAATTTAAGGAAAATCATTTTCGGAATCCACTTTCAATAATAGACAAGAAATAAAAACTTTTCCGCAAAATTCTAATAAATTGACAGCGAATTGCGATAGCGATTAACGCCCACTCTTTATAGGTTTTACTACAAGACGACAGTAATAATGTTGCATTTCTTACGATAATTTATATTTTTTAATATGTCAAATTACTTGTTATGAAATTTGAGCTGGGCAGCTTAGCGGCCCCTATCCCATCCATTATGTTTCTTATATTAGCAGTCTATGTGGTGGCTGTTAACGGGATTCAAGCACCTTACTTCAGCAAATAATAATAATGGAAATTATAAGATGCAGGCTTGCTTTGACCCTTTTGAAGGCAGTGGGAATTATACTTCCCACCACTTTTAATTTAGATTTAAATTTGTTAATAACTTCAGCTTTCTTGAAGTCCGCTTGAATAAAATTGGTAACCACGTGGAGGCCTTCAGTTTGATTCGGCGATGGTTTGTACCTCATAATCTAAATTCGAGTTTCTCAGATCGATTTTAGTAAAATGTCTCGAAATTTCTCTTTAAATGACTAACAGTTATTCGTCCATTGAAAAATCGGTGTTCAGGCTAAAGTACACTCAGACCATCGCTTGAATGCCGGCTAAATATACCGCTTGCACATCATGTGGAAGGCGAACAAATATCGCGCTGGTACACACAGTGCATAACGTGAATACCGCCTAAATACGGCACTTGCACATCACGCCACCTTAAAACGGAGTTCATGCCGAAAGGGTAAATGATAAAATGTAGAGTAATGTGATTCTCTTATATCTTGGGTAAAGGGCAGAAATGAAAGTTAATACACAACAAGACTAGTTAAATAGGAAAAACTAGAAATGTAGGTAAGAATTTTTTTTTTACGAGGTTGGGAAAGAATGATTTCGACGACTACTAAAATTCATCAGTTAAAGCATCTATAAAGAACTGTTTCTTCCTCCGGAAGAAGTAAATTGTGATGAATAATTCTTAATTAAGAACAGCAAAATTTTATTTTGCTGCTACATTAATTTTGCAGCGTTAAGTTTATTCACAAAAGCGTTAATGTCTGATATATTTTCAAGTCGGATCTGATGCTTTTATAACTAATGCATTAAGGTGCACTGACAAGGCGTATTAGAATTCTATCCTCTGAGGAAGAAAGTTTTTTATATAGGAAGGGTGGGGCAAGTGAAAAGAAAAGCATAAGTAAATATTAAGTAAATAGCTTTTTTAGGATAGCAGAGATGCCAACTTGCTCCGGACAGTACATATATATTTCAAAGTGGTAGTTAATCAATTGTGATTCTTAGTTTAATAAATTCAATTTAACAGATTTTTATCCACCACTATTTCTAAATAATTCATAGGCTTATATATTTCACAACTTTATCGTAACTATGTCATGTTGTACCTTTTAAATAGCAAGCAAAATTAGTTAAATATTTGTCAAATTTACTTTGTAGTTAATTACCGTTTTTTTAAATTATTTTGGAGTGTCCGGAGCAGTTGGCATCTCTGGGATAGATCAAGTTGCAATTTGGCATTAAATATAGAGTTTAACCGGTTAAAGCCCAGCGTCATATATTTAGGACAGTTCCTTTTTTCAAAGAATTCATTGTGGTGGGAAACTTTTTTCAGTATTTTCTTTTATCTGGTTGAATTAAAAGATTCTCAGATACCACATAGATTTAGTTATTTCTGATTAGATCTAGAATTATAAGGAGCAAGTACTTTTTGATCTATCAATGACTTTTTGAATGCCCTAACAGTAGAAAAACCAATTAATTTCGATAATATATAATATCACTTTTTCCATAAAACCACTTCTTGTATCATTTAAATATATAAATTCGGGACAATACGGGTTAAGATCCAAGTAGCACATTTAGCGTTTTTTAATATTATTGTTGATGTGTACGTTACTAAACTTAATTAAAATTAGCATTTACTTGATGTATGTGCTATTATTTTTAGTGCTATTATTTTTAGTTATTTCTGATTAGATCTAGAATTATAAGGAGCAAGTACTTTTTGATCTATCAATGACTTTTTGAATGCCCTAACAGTAGAAAAACCAATTAATTTCGATAATATATAATATCACTTTTTCCATAAAACCACTTCTTGTATCATTTCAATATATAAATTCGGGACAATACGGGTTAAGATCCAAGTAGCACATTTAGCGTTTTTTAATATTATTGTTGATGTGTACGTTACTAAACTTAATTAAAATTAGCATTTACTCGATGTATGTGCTATTATTTTTAGTGGTGATTACAATGAATTAATTATTATAGTGAACAAGCAATTTATTCCATGGCTCATTAGTCAATAGCAACATTTTGCAAACTGATCAGGTTTAAAAAACAAACTTGAGAACCACTTTTATTAAAATTCGAAATTTTAATCGTCACCACATTTTGCAATTTTAGTCACCCGTGGCAAACCTGGATATGCATACTATTTAAGTAAAAATCAAATTTTGTAATAGGTAATGAGATGCTGAGAGGAGCCCCAAAAAGAGGAATTTAGGAGGAAGGGAATTTCTGAGATGATGTCTTGGTGAAACGACTCCACCTGATTGTGGATTCATGAGGAAGGTGAAATTGGTTTGAAGGTGGCGATTTTTTCATTGGTGTCTTTCGAGTGAGTAGTACCAATTTCATACTCTCTGCAGTCATGTATGTTTTTTCTAATTCTAAATTAACTTAAGAGTATAAGTAGACGCAAGTTAAGTGAAACGATCCTGCCCGATATTGTAGCTTTCAATTTACGTTAACGTCACTGCTGAAGTTAATATTTGCAATCACGCAACAATGGCTACGTATCACCACCACCGATGTGGCGGAAAGCAGCTGACCGAAAGACCTGCACGTGGTTCAACGTCGGATGAGGAATGCTCGGATTTTGGAACCAAAATGGCTAAAGAGTGAGCAGACATGGGAAGGAGATTTAAAGAAGATGAAAAGAAAAATAAAGAACTACTTGAGAAACTAAATCATTTGGAGCAGTCTCTCATGCCTGTGCACCAATACAGATCATATCTCCCTTGAATTGGCCTAGACAGGCATTAAAACACATAAAGTAATACAGTTCAAGAGAAAAGTGGGCGAGTCCTATAGGCTCCTACCACTTTTTCTCACAAAACTAATCAAAACAGATCAAAATCAACAAATCTTCTCAGTTGCCAATATTTGTGACCTTCCGGTGAAAATTGAAAGGTTCCACGGCGGGAGAAGCTCAGTCCAATGCTACAACTGCCAAAATTACGGTCACACGCAGGGAATTTTCAACTCACAACCAAGATGTCTTAAATGTGCCGCAGACCATCGTTCTTTTGAGTGCCACAAGGACATAAATACACCACCCGAGTGCTGCAACTGAGGGGAGGCACCCACTGCGAACTACACGGGCTTAAACATCCGTCCCCCCAGGAGAGGCCCTCGTGCAACTTCAACTACAATTCCCTCTACAACGACAGGTCAAGCCCATAGACTGGTTTCAATCATCAAAGAACTAAAAGAACTTTTAAAAAGCAGAGAAGTTTTACAACTGCTGCAAACAATCATGCGTGAGACCACTCCTGTATAATGTCACTTTTGGACTAAACCTGAACTCTTTTTTTTGAACTTTTGTAACTCTATTACTATACAAATTAATATTTTTGAATGTTGATCACACTAGATGGCGTCACTAACGCTTAGCAATATTTATGTAGAATCTTCATGATTTCTTATCCCGATTTTCTGTATATATGCTATCATCAATTTTTAATGCTCAATTCCAAATTTCTACTGCAATTAATGTAAATATCACAGATTAAGCATGTATTTCATGTTTTTGAATCACGATTTTGTGTATATATACTATCATCAATTTTTAATGCTCAATTTCAAATATATAAACTAATGATCGGAATTAAACTTCAGAACCGGTCTTATTGATTCAAGGTCCAAAACTTAAATTTGCATTATTTAATTGCACTAATTGATTAGTGAAGCAGAGAATATTTTAAGAAACATAATAAGTCATGCAACTGCACAGTTTTTATTAAGTTTCTTTTCCGTCAAATTCGAATTCTGTCCAATTCCCATAGTATGGTCAGGAGAGCGATCAAAAGTTTAGTTCTCTTAATTTTAATTTTACTCTTTGCTTCGCAATATATCGACGAATTTTCAAGCTCATCGAAACATTTTATGCACAGTTATAAAATTCATTTACCCTAAGATCGTTTTATGCAAAAAGTAGCTTTAAATAATTATTTAAAATGTATTATTATTTTTGTGAAAACAATTCAAAAAGTTTGGAATTTTAAGGTGTATGAGTTATTTAAATCATTTTAAGAAATGTAATTTTGAATTTAAAATAAATACTACCTCCTTTTACGCGACAAATATTGAGATAGAAATGAGGTACTTCAAATTTTAGAAACTACCGTTTCAGAAAATAAAATATATTTAATATTAATTTTAATTTTGATACTACTTTTGATTAGATGTTATGAATTCTATCGCATTTAATTATGGTATCTGACAGCAATACATTTGGCTGGTGGATACTGATTATATAAAAAAAAGGAAAATATTTCTGAATATTGTTTAATTTACTGAAATGTTTAGTAAAAGTTCATTTTTATTTTCAAAAAAATTGATATTCTTTTGAGTTCAGAAAATTGGTTAATAGGTATTTTTCTTTTAAATCTGAAAATATCTTCTGTTTTCGCATCACTTTTGAACAGGCTTCTCAGCAATTGAAATGTGGTTCAAATGTAAACACAAATATAGATAATTAGGTCCGTCTGAAAGTTCTGATAGCGAAAAGACACGTATCATTTTCAGATACACAAAAGGTGCATTTATTCACGCTATAATGAATTGAAAAGATTTATTTTATTTTCTAATGCATCAGTTCTTTGACCAGGAATTTGGTTATTTTTCTGTCGCTGAATTCAAATTCGCTATCGATTTCACTCTACAAGGTACAGTTTTTACGCAATTTGATTATATATTTCTATCCAAAAATTTTTAAAATTTAATTTGTGTGCCTACTGAGAGTTCCCACTTCTCCGCTAAGTAGAATGTGGTAGGAAGAAGGATACAATTGTGTTTACGGTGCGATAATTTATGTTGGTTTATCATGAAAAAAGTAATCAATTTTACTTTTTTCCATAACAAACAAATATTATTAATTCATAGCTATCATTTATCAAGCTAATAATAATGCCCCCTCTTTATAAGGTTCACCACGAGATAACAGTAATAATGTTGCATTTCTAACGATACTTGATATTTTTTAGTATGTCAAATTACTTGTCTTTGAATTTGAGCTGGGCACCTGGGCCGCTCGACGGGCCCTATCCCTTCCATCATGTTTGCCATATTTGTGGTAGAACTTAAAGGTTAGCAGTCTATGTGGTGGCTGTTAGCGGGATTCCAGCACCTTACTTGAGTAAATAATAACAATGAAAATTTTAAGATGCAGGCTTGCTTTAAACTATGCGCGGCTTTGAATGTAGAGTGATGGTCAACGTGGGGAAACGCTTAATCAAGTTGTCAGTTTTGTAGCTGGATCTGAAGCCATATGTAGATCAGTGATTAGTTATTTATTTTGATGATTGTGATATGAGGCGTCGGATGTAAAGTGAGCAGCTATTTGTCTTATTATTAAATCTAGTATCTCTGGTATATTATTATCAAATCTAGTATCTCTTGTATTTTATTATCAAATCTGGTAATATCTGGTTGAAGTGCATTTAATTTGTAAATGTATTGTGATAAGGTCGGGATCTTGAGGTTTTTGTGGATATTTGTATTTCTGATGAACCATCTGGCACGTGTGATTTTTTTGAGTGTCTTGTTCTGGAATTGGTTGAGTTTTTTCATGAGATGTTCCGGTATATTTGTCCAGGCAGGTGAGGAATATGTGAAAAGTGGTCTGATCATTGACGCATGCAGTAGTTTTCTTAGTTTTCATGAGACATTCTGTTATAGATGAGTGGTTGTATTACTGTTGTTGCTGCATTTCCATTGTCTATTATATTTTTGATATGTTCATTTCAGATGAGATTGCTGTTTAGTATAAGGCCGAGGTAGTTTGCTTTTGTAGCTATTGGTATTTGGATATTGAATAGTTTTGCAAATAATTCAGTATTGCATTGTTGTAGTATTTTTATTCCTTTTTTCTGTATGACTGGATTCAAAATTTGTTTGCGTTTACGGCTGTTTTCCATTTAACGCTACAGTCTTCTATTTCATGTATTTGATCCTACAGTTTCTGTAATGCTATATTTGGATTTCTTGATTTGAAGATGATTCCTGTGTCGTCTGCATGAAAATTTGTTACATTAATTGGAATATCGTAAGCATATAAAATATATAAAATCGGTCCAAGTATGCTGTCATCTGCAGAGATACCATCCCACACCTTGGTATGAATCTCTTTCATAAATGTTTGATGGATGACATTGGGTTCTAGGTTCACTGCAAATCAAACAACGCCTACTATGTTTACGAATTCTGCACCCCGCTCAGACCGATCACAGTGCTGATGCAAAACATTCTCAGTGATAGACGGATAATGGGTAGGATTCTCCTTGCATTTAGGATAATCATGGAAGGTTTTCGTAGTTTTCTTTTCCGTGTAACGTGCCTCAAATAAGTCTCCTAAAAAAGTCTTGTATGAAGGTATATTTCTCATAATACATGATCCAGAAGTTCCTTTATCTTCTGGATTGGGTTCAAAATTATAACGTTATGGAGTGAAACATTGGTAGTTACCTCTATAATTGGTCTGAATCATTGACGTATATAGTAGTTTTTTTAGTTTCAATGAGATATTCTGGTTATAGATGAGTGGTTGTATTATTGTTGTTGCTGCATTCGCTTTGTCTATTTTATTTTTGATAGGGTCCTTTCAGATGAGCTTGCTGTTTATTATAAGGCCGAGGTAGTTTGCCTTTTTAACTAATGGTATTTGGATATTTAACAGTTTTGGTTTGCATTGTGGTAGTATTTTTATTCCTCATTTCTGCATCAGTAGGATTTGAAATTTGTTCGCATTTACGGCTCTTTTCCATTTAAAGCCACAGTGTTCTATTCTAGATTCTCTCTGAATCAAACAACGCTTACTGTAGTTTTGGTGGCTAAACCAGGGCTCATCTGTGTAGAGAACAGCCCTTGATCGGTCAGCCGTCCAGTGGACACCTTGTTCAGGCTACCTCTAACGTTCCTTTTTATGGCGTGACTTTCATGAAGCCTTTTATGCACAATAGACGTTGACATAAAATTTCCGGTGGCTGCATTAAGACGGTATTTGAGATGGCTCAGCCTCAGAGTCACAGTTTTATTCCTTTTTGCATATCGGAATTTGACGTTGCTCGTAAGTGAACATTCTGCATGCCGAACCTGTGATTAGAATTTGTTGCCAAAGTCTATGACCCACAGAAGGACTCACATTAGCCATCTGGCCACATCTATCTGACTTCATCCTGAATGTTTTTGTCCTATCTTTTAATAGATCTCCATCTCTGTTCTTCGAACAAATGATACCCGGAGGTAATATTTTTCAATTAGCTATCCCAAATTTCCAATTTCAGAAACACAGTGAAATTCGCAGGCTTGTGATCAAACATACAACTTGCAGATGACGTCGCTCCATTGGAGAGCCATTTTTATATTGCAGTTTTACTTACCAACTCTTATTTGACTACCTATTCAAATTTTATTGGGATTAGCTTATTTTTGGGAGTGTTATCGCTCTTTTTTAAATTTTATGATAATCAATGTGCGAAATGTAGTAATGCCTTATTACTTATTAGTATGAAGTGTGCTAATGCATTTAATTTGTTAATTGTCCAGAAATATATCGAACAAAAGAGTTGTAACATTCTAAATAGCATATGAAAGGTTTTTTTAGTTTTCCTGTATGGGTGGGAAGAGAAAAAAAAATGTCGTGATGAGTAAATGACGGTTTCAGTCGCCAAGAGTTCCCATGGAAAAGCTGAGACAGAATGTGATAATTTTTATCGCCAAACATGCGTTTGACGTTCAACTTCATATTACTACATATGGTGGTTATGAACAATTAATAAAAAAAATTTTTTTATGAGCACGTTCTACAAATTTAAAGTGTGCGGCAACGTGTTAAAAAGTTTTCATTCTCAAATTATAAACCATCTTCAATGATTTATAAATAGATTGGTGCTCCAACTACATTAGAGGTTTCACTACGAAATACCTGGAGTTAGAGACATTCTATATACAACACAAGTTTCAGTTATTTATGTGTATTCGTGAATAAAATCAGTCTTCAAAAGGAACAGGAATTTTCCTAAAGAGGAGCGAGATTTTCTTTTTCGAAAGTAAAAAATGACGTAGCTGAAGTGAACACAGATGATTTCCATTAATATTCACATAAATAACCTCATAAATGTTATAGCATCGCATGATTTAATCAAATATACTCTTTCCGGCATTGTTATATTTCTTTTTACGTAATTTAAGTGAATAGTTTAGTTTATAGATCGGGGATAATAATAAAGTTATTGTTTGTATGTGCAATGTTCAACAACTTCAAGGACAAAATTATTTTCCTAAAATAGCGGAGTATTCAGAAAGAATGTTAAGATCAGAGGATCCCAATTTTTTTCGGCTACGGAACCCTAAATGATCAACCCTCTTCCGGCGTAACTCTCATTTTATAAGGTAAATAAAAACAACTCTGAAATATTAACTAAAAAAAAGACTGCTTTATTTTGAAAATATTTAATAAGAGGAATTAAATAGGACGTGATGGCTCAGAGGATAGAGTGCTCACCTCTGAGGTGACCTGGGTTCGAATCCTAATGATGGCTGGGTGATTCGAATTCTGCTCCCGGCTCAGACCAATCACACTGCTGATGCAAAATATTCTCAGTGGTAGACGGATAATGGGTTGGAATCTCCTTGCATTCAGGATAAGCATGGAAGGTTTTCGTAGTTTTGTTCTCCATGTAACGTGCCTCTGCGTAAGTCCCATAAAAAAGTCCTGTAAGAAGCTGAATTTTTCTTAATACTTGATACAGAAGTTCCTGTATCTTCTGGATTGGGTTCAAAATTGCAAGGATATGGAGTTGAACATTGGTAGTCACCTCAATCATTGCTAGTCACGTAAAATCAAAATTGGGTCCAGTGTTCCACGTATTTATAAAAAAAGAGGAATGAAAGATTTTCATAGTTTTATCATTGATAATCATCAATTATGTTTTATGTCTGACAGTTGGATTTCTCAGTTTCTGGAGTTTAATGTAGTGAAGTACTAAATTTACTTTTGATAGAAGGAAATATGACGAATTGTGGTTTTTGCAAAAAAGAAAACTTATTGAAAATAACTTTTACGTTGAAAATGGTTATAAGGGAAACGAATCTAACTTTTTTTTTATTTGGAAAGCACGATGCGAAATGCTAACGCAATTATTTATAAATGCATAATTCCTAATCTGCCTTTTCTAAAATTGCATTCATGTCTTTTCATAATTTATTTAAAACAATTAGGCCATTTTCTATAAAGCACCATTTTCTTATTGATACTTTGTTTTAAATAATTTCTTTAAGACCACCAAAGTATTAAGTAAATAACAGATTTTTGATAGGGTTTAAATATAATTGCAGGTTTCAAAAATGTTCAAAAAACTTCCTAACTATGGGAACGTTTTCAACTCTTTGACGGAACCCTAGGGTTCCACTGAATGCCATTTGAGAATCTTTGATATACATCATTAGTACACAGTTATAAAATTCATCTTCCCAAAGATTATTGTATGCGAAAAGTAGCGTTAAATAATTATTTAAAATTTATTATTATTTTTGTGAAAACTTTTCAAAAAATTTTGAATTTGTTTGTACATAATTTATTAAATCATTTTAATAAAGGTAATTTTAAATAAATAAAATGATACTGCATAAAGTTAAAAGTTTAGAAACTACCGCTTCAGAAAGAAAGAAATATTTAATATCAATTTTACTTTCTCTAATAAATTTGCAATTTGTAGTCTACAAGCAAAAAATTTAATAAAGGTATCTGGTAGCAATACTTTTTGCTGGTGGATACTGAAAGAAAAAAAAGGAAAATATTCCTGAATATTTTATACTTCATTCAAGTGCCTAGAAAAAGTTTATTTCAATATTTAAAAAAAATTGGTAAAAGTTTTGATAGTAATTGATAATAAAAAGGACTTCTTTTGAGTTCAGAAGATTGGTTGAAAAGTATTCTTTTAAATCTTAAAATATCTTCTGTTTACGCATCACTCTTGAACAGGCTTCTCAGCTATAGAAATGTGGTTCAATTATAAACACAAATATAGATAATTAGATCTGTCTGAAAGTTTTGTTCGCGAAAAGACACGTATAATTTTCAGATATGCAAAAGGTGCATTTATTCACTCTATTGATCACACTTTATTCACGCATTTATTCGCGCTATACTGATTTACAATTTTTTTTTTAAATATTTTCTAATGCATTAGGTTTTTAACCGGTAATTTGGATATTTTTTCGCCGCAGAATACAAATTCGCAATCGATTTCACTCTACAAGACACAGTTTTTTGGCAATTTAATTATAAACTTCTATCCAGAATTTTTTTAAATTTAATTTGGGTGCCTACTAAGAGTTCCCACTTCTCCGCTACGTAGAAAGTGGTAGGAAGAAGGAGATACTACAATTACGTTTGCGATGCGGTAAATTATGTTAGTTTGTCATGGAAAAATTAATCGATATTACTTTTTTCTCTAACAAACAAATTTTATTAATTCACAGCTACCATTTATCAACCTGAACTTGTGTTCCTTTCACGGGGTTCCCAAGGTCCTTGAGAATTTTAAAAAGTTGTAGAGAAAGTAAAACATATTTTGATATTTTAATTTCTGTGTAGTTACCACTAAAAATTGTTTTTTAAAAAATGCTTATATGCATGAAAATTCCAGCATTTAACAACAAAATACTACCTAAAAATAAAAAATATATTGCACCCTAAACTTACTACCACTTACTACCAATAACATTTTTCAAGGACCGCGGGAACCCTGTTACAAAAGATATGCAGCGACATTACAGGCCACTAAAATGTAAAAAGTGGTAGAAATTTTATTTATTTATTGCTTGTTTAGTAACACTAGGAGTTGCATTTAAAATTGTTTTTGTTGAAAATTTAAGGAAAATAATTTTCAAAATCCACTTTCAATAGTAAACTAGAAATAAAAACTTCTCCACTTTCTGAAAAGTTCTAACAAATTGATAGCGAATTGAAGAGTAAACCATGTTGAATTAACGCACACTCTTTAAAAGTTTTACTACGAGACAACAGTATTAATGTTGCATTTCTAACGATACTTCATATTTTTTAATATGTCAAATTACTTATCTTGAAATTTGAGCTGGGCACCTGGGCAGTATTGTTGTTGAACCTCATGCCATGGGTGGATCTGTGATTAGTTTTTTATTTTGATGATTGTGATGTGAGGCGTCGGATGTAAAGTGCGCAGTCATTGTTCTTAATTTTATGCCTTTTTTGTAATGTTCTAAATTGAAAATCTGGTTGAAGTTCACTGCACTGCATGTTAGGGGCTTGCCACAGAGATCTGCATTTAATTTGTAAATATACTGCGTTAATGTCGGGATCTTGAGGTCTTTGTGGATATTTGTATTTTTGATGAACCATCTGGCACGGGTGATTTTTCTGAGTATCTTGTTCTGGCATTGGCTAAGTTTTTTCATGAGATGTTCCGATATGGTTGTCCAGAATATGTGAGAATTGGTCTGATCTTTGACGTATATAGTAGTCTTCTTAGCTTTAATGAGACATTCTGGTTATAGATGAGTGGTTGTATTATTGTATTTGCTTTGTATATTATATTTTTGATAGGTGATATTATATTTTGATTCTATTATATTTATAGATATATAGATTTATTTCAGTCTATAATATTTTGGTAGGTCATTTCAGGTGAACTTGCTGTTTATTATAAGGCCGAGGTAGTATGTAGAGATAAGGCCGTAGTAGCATTTTTATTCCTGCTTTCTGTATGATTAGGATTTGAAATTTGTCTACATTTATGGCTCTTTTCCATTTAACGCACCAGTCTTCTATATCATGTATTTCATGTATCACTGAGCCATCTCAAATACCCTCTTAATGCAGCTTCCGGAAAATTTATGTCAGCGTCTACTGTGCATAAAAGGCTTCATGAAAGTCACGCCATAAAAAGGAACGTTTGAGGTAGACTGAACAAGGTGTCCACTGGACGGCTGACCGATGAAGGGCTGTTCTCTTCACAGATGAGTCCAGGTTTAGCCACCAAAACCATAGTTGGCGTTGTTTGATTTGGTGAGAACCTAGAACCCAATATCATCCATCAAGCATCCGTGAAAGAGATGCATAGCAAGGAGACAGTGTATGTGTGTGGGATGGTATCGCTGCAGATAACAGCATGCTTGGATCGATTCTATATATTTTATGCACTATGGTAAATGGGACTACCCTCAGAAAACCGTGTAGAGGTTTTCTGTTTGATCTGGCGATGGTTTGTACCTCATAATTTAAATTCGCGTTTCACATATCGATTTTAGTAAAATGTCTCGAAATTTCGCTTCAAATTACTAATAGTTATTCATCCATTGACAAAAAAACGGAGTTCAAGCTAACGATAGAATTCGTACACACAGGCCATCGCTCGAATGCCGGCTTATTCATGGTGTGGATGCTGCCTTAACACGTTCACGCCTGGTGTTGCGCCTGAAAGCGGGACGGAAAAGAGAAAATACTGGTAGAAGATCTATTTCAATATCAGATAAAATTCGGGAGGAGTTAATCTATTCTAAATAGTAACAATTCTCAACAATAACAACAATAACAATTCTATAATGTTCGTTCGTTGTTTTAGAACTGGGCATCTGAGGCCTAAATGGCCCTTATCCCATTCATCATGAAATATCCCAAAGGGACATACATAGGAAAGTTGTATTGGTGGTTCGGAAAAGAATCTGAAATGCGATAAAATAATGAAAGGCATCATGAAAGGCTTGATGATGAGGCTCCTCATCTACGTCTGTAGGGCTGGGAGCAGGTACATGAGTAATGAGATGATTTTCTCGTCTTTCAAAAGTTCCTGAAGTTCTTTGATGATCCTTAGGAACTTCACTACACTGCTGGGGGCATCTTGTGGTCTACGCGTGAAGGTGCGATGATTTCGCCTCGGCCGAGCACTACAGCCTGTAAAACAGGCCGGGTGATCGCCTTGACAATTGATGCATGTGGCCGGAAGGGAGAGAGGCTTCACGCACTTGCAGGTAAAATGTGCTCCTGCACATTTCATGCAGGCTGGATCACTTGAGCATGTTTTCTGTGTATGTTCAAATTTCTGGCACTTGTAGCATTGGATGGCGTAACGCCCTCCATTAAATTTCTCGATTAGGACTAGAAAGGACAGCAGATTCTTTGTGAAAATAAAGTCCCGATGTTCTGGGAAGTCATGGAGTATCACTAGAAAAAGGGAGAGGAGCTTGTATCCGTTGTCAAGCCTCTTTCTTAGTTGCTCTATCTTGATGGGTCGTCGACCATCATTGTCTTCTATATCTTTCCGAAGATCTTCCGTTCGGATGTCTACTGTAAGGCCTCGCATGAGAAATTTAAGTTTTCTCTGGAGGTAAATGTTCTTGGTCGATGTAGAAGGCTTCGTCAATTCTAGTTTGGATGAAGTGATCTCAGGGGTTGACTCAAGACGGGTAGAAATGGTCTCCTGGTTTCCGCTGGCATTTTGGCTTCTCTTTTTTCTCTTCCTCGGTCATTCGGGGGAGGAAACTTTAGGAATAGGCTCCTCTTCTACACTTATCTCAGTAGGTGGCTCAATTTGGGTAATTTCTATTTGAGGCTAGCAGAAGGAAACAGTTTCTGCAGGTTCTGTCGTCTTCTCAGGCAGATTTAACTTTTCCGCTGTTATGGGCGTGGTCGATTTACAATTCTATAACGGCTGGATGCTGGATATTGGGGTTATCTCGGCGAAGCGCCACTAACCGATTCATCTATTCTGTTTTGTTGTATTCTGGAAGGTCCTACATATCTTTGAAGTTGTAGTATGTTGTAACAACAAGTCAAGTCCTTAACCCTTTCGTGCCGACTGTCACAAATACGTGACAGCATAAAACCGTACCAATCTGTGAAAAAATATAAAACTGGTAATCAAAGTATTTTTTAGCAGTTTATTTGTGGGCGGAGTTAAAATTGTTTGATTTATTTAATTCACCAATACTTTGTTCAAAATAAAACTATTTAGTTATACTTTGAATTAACATTGATTATATATATGATTAAACTAACAATAATTAAAGTAAAAGCAAAGTAAGTCTGTCAAATTAGAAACGACTACATTTAAATTACCGTTTTTTATTTAATTACAAGTCGATTCTGATTTTGTACGAATGCTTTTCTGAATCACCCGTCCCCAAGGGGTTAAAGAAGCAAATCTTTAGTTGAAGGGAAAATCATCTTTGGAATGGGGAGATCCCCTTGAGTAGAGTTGTATGATATTCTATAACGGCGAAGAAGCAATTCAATATAAAAATTGCATCCGTTAAAAACAATTGGTAGTTATAGATTTTTATTATTCCCAAAAAAAAAGCTAAAAAATAAAATTTATTTGTTACTAGTTTTTACTCTTTTCCGTCTTGATATATAAGGGCTTTCAGCCCTGGTTCTACAACAATGTTCCGTAAATTTTGTAAATAGCTGAAAATACTTGTAAATAATTTTGCGCATTTATTATGTATTTCTCCTTTTCCCTGGGGCTATGTAGCTACTGTGCACATGAGAAGCTCGGGGGTAATACCTCGAAGGGAGGCGAGGCAGTCTGCCCCAAAACCTCTTCTCTCTCTCAAACTTGTTTGTTCAATCTCACTACTTCATTTTAATTTTATCTCAGTAAAAGAACTGAACCCCAACTTTCACCTTTCAATTGCGCTTCGGCGATTTATTATTTATTTCCACTCAAATGATTTAGTTGGAGCCCCTAGCGGGGCTGATGCTAAGATAACCAACACATATGAGAATGAGTTCTACAACAACGAACGAACGAACATTGATTATATATGTGATTATGCTAACAATAATTCAAGTAAAAGCAAAGTAAGTCTGTCAAATTAGCAACGACAACATTTAAGTTACCGTCTTTTATATAATTACAACTTGATTCTGAATTTGAATGAATGCTTTTCTGAATCACCCGTTCCCAAAGGGTTAATTTAAATTTTACTTTTTGCGTGTTTCACAATATATCGACGAATTTTCAAGTTTATCGAAACATTTTATACGCAGTTATAAAGTTCATTAATCCCAAGATTATTCTATGCAAAAATTATCTTTAAATAATTATTTATATATTATAGATAGTTTTGCGAATACGGTTCAAAAAATTTTGAATTTTAAGGTCTATGAATTATTAAATCATTTTAACACGTTGAATGCCACGCTAATTTTACATGACTTACTCGTCAGGCAACACGGTAAATTACTACAAATTAAATTTGCAAATTTCGACAGATTTTGCTAGTTTATAAAAGTTTTAGCATGACATATCTGCGGAAAAAACTGCGGAAACTAATACTTGGTGCACCGGAGTACCTGGTCAAAAAGGCCACCTCCGTAATTTATATGATTACAAACTGAATCAAAGGCCTTTGATATTGATATTATTTGGGTTAGTGAACTTAATGTTAGTAGTTAAATAATATTGTGGAAAAGAAGATAGAACAGGGATAACACAGACATGTAATAACATAAACAATAAAACTAAGAAAATTATTTATTATAAATTATTATTTATTTTATACCCAAGAAGATGGAAAAGGGTAATGATGATAGAGGAGTCAGTCAGGGGGATAGAAAAATCAGCAATACGACTCAAACCAGGTCATGGAGATTATTATAGTAATGGAGAATGGCCTTAGGTCGTCTCCTGCACTTAGGGTCATCTGGGTCGTAGTTAGAGGAAGACAATATAAGGGGGTTGGAGCGTCCAGTGCTCTTAAGAAAATACTTCAGAGAACTACTTTTATATAAGTCGAGAAGGCTAGGCGTACAGGTGTCATTACGGATATTTTTGTTCCTGAAATACCAGGGTTTTGTTATAAGCAATCTGTAAGAGTTTAAGATTTGTCTTTGCAGCCCCCCCCCCTTCCGTATTCGGGTGCTGCATGCAAGACATATCAGAAACTGCGGAAACTAATACTTGGTGCACCGGAGTACCTGGCCAAAAAGGTCACCTCCGTAAATTATATGATTACAAACTGAATCAAAGGCCATTGATATTGATATTATTTGGGTTAGTGAACTTAATGTTAGTAGTTAAATAATATTGTGGAAAAGAAGATAGAACAGGGATAACACAGACAGGTAATAACATATATATTAAAAAAAATAATAATAATAGATAAATAAATAAATAAAAATTAATTATTTATTATAAATCATTATTTATATTTTATATATAATTATTGAAAAATAAGCAGTTAGTGATTAACATTGTTAGTAGTTGTATTAGTAAATTGAATCAGAATGAGCCGCAGTAATTCCGCGAAGTATTGGGCCAACCCAAGAAGGTGGAAAAGGGTAATGATGATAGAGGAGCCAATCAGGGGGATAGAAATATCATCAAACGATGTCTTGGAGATTATTATAGTAATGGAGAATGGTCTTAGGCCGTCTCCTGCACTTAGGGTCATCTGGGTCGTAGTTAGAGGAAGACCATATAAGGGGGTTGAAGTGTCCAGTGCTCTTAAGAAAATACTTGAGAGAACTATTTTTGTATAAGTCAAGAAGGCTAGGCGTACAGGTGTCATTACGGATATTTTTATTCCTGAAATACCAGGGTGAATTTGTGATATTGCGGAGGGTTTTGTTATAAGCACTCCGTAAGAGTTTAAGATTTGTCTTTGCAGCCCCCCCCCGAAGGCGGGTGCTGCATATGTTAATAAGGGGGTGAGAAGCATTTTAAAAATTAGAATCCTGTTATTAGTGCTGAGGGGAGAGTTCTTTTTTAGAATAGGATAAAGTGCACATTTTGCAGCTATGAATTTACTCCTAATGTTCCTAAAATGATATTTGAATGTCAGGGTTTTATCCATAATGACACCTAAGTACGTAGCCTTCGTTTCCCATTTGAAAGAGAAGTTGTTATCAATGATAACATCCTTCTTGTAGGTCCTTTTTCTGGTGAATAGCACCGCCTGAGTTTTGTCGATATTGAGGGCAAGTTTCCAGTTTCGGAAGTAGTCAATGATGGTGAGGAGATGGTAAGTAATATTCCTGTTGATATCGCTGATATACTTGCTTTGTGTGCGTCAGCGTACAGTGCAGTCAGAATGCCAGGATCTCTAGGGATATCATTAATAAAAATTAAAAACAGGAGGGGTCCTAGTTTGCTCCCCTGGGGAACACCACTATTAATGGGTCTTAAGGTTGAGAAAAAAGTGTTGCAGTTGACCATGAACTTTCTGTGTGTTAGGTAGATCGCATAATTGGAACAAGTGGTCTAGGGAAATTATATTTAATTAATTTATAGATAAGTGCATCGATCCATACCTTGTCGAAGGCTTTAGCCAAATCGAGAAAGACGGCACCTGTATGTTTGTTGTGTAGCCATCCTTCATGTACGTATTCAATGAGCCTGGTGAGTTGGTGTTGTGTGGAATGTTTAGGGCGAAAGCCAAATTGCTCATCGATAATAATGTGGTTATCATCGCAGAAGTCTCTCATTCTGCACAAGATGATGTCCTCAGCAATTTTGCTCAGAGAGGAGAGTAAACTGATTGGTCGATAGCTGTCTGGTTTTGTTGGGTCTTTTCCTGGCTTTAGGATAGGTTTAATGACTGCTATCTTCCAATCAGTGGGGAAGTATGATAAGCGTAGAGCTGAGTCAATAATGCATGTTAAATAGTGAATGTAGTTAAGGGGGAGTGCTTTGATTAGTCTATTATTAATGTTATCTTTACCGGGTCCCTTATTATTCTTAAGTTTCTTAATAGAGTAAATTACATCACAAAGAGGGACCGGGGTGTGGGTGTCAGGGTCAGAGCTGCAAGAAAGAAAATTATTAATACCTCCTCTAACCTCAAGGTTAGTAGTATCATTTCCGACAAGGTCGTTGGTAAACTGCAATTCAAGACTGTCTGCAATGATGTTGGCTTTTAAATTGTCATCGAAGATGACAGAATCATTATGTTTCAGGGGTGGGATGCTTGAAGGTTTAGCCTTAAATTTGTTGACTGCTTTCCAAATTGAGTTATCTTGGACAGATAGGTCTTTGATATACCTGGTGTAGGATGATTGCTTGTGTGCTCGAAAATCTCTCCTAATTTTAGCGTTGATCTGATTCATTCGAGCTTTGTCATTTGGGTCACGGGACTGCTGCCACAGCCTCCTGATATTGTTTCTATCTCTGATCAGATTTCTGATATGAGGGGGTGCATCGTAGTAATTATTAGCCTCTACAAAAAAGGAAGCCTCTTCTTTAGCCTTGTTAATAGAGTTAGTGAAGCTGTTAACAAATTGATCTAGTTGGGTTGGGGTGTCGACTGGATAGTTAACTAGGGGGGAATTAACTAAAATGCAATTAAATTTTTTCCAGTTGATTTTATTTATTTTATTATTAAGATTATTGGGGACATTAATATTGATGCTAAACTAGGACATATCAGAAAAAAAGTGGTGAATTATATATACCTACGAATTGTTTAAAAATAGTGGTGGATAAAAATCTACTAAATTGAATTTAATAAACCAAGAATCATAATAATTAAGTAAATTTTGAATAAATTTTCTGCAATTCCATAAAAGAGTGTAAATTTTATAGTTCTATATCATGTTATACGATGTCAGCCAGCTGTTTTTCGCGATCTATGTGAAAGGTCAGTGTCAGCCACCGGTGGTTGACGCAGACTAAATGTAATCTCAGAGTCTGCCGTAGGTGGTTGACGCGGCCTAAATGGAAAGTCCAGGGTCAGCCACCGATGGCTGACACGGCGCTCAACGCGTAAGGAAATGTAATTTTAAATACAAAAAAAATACTGTCTCCTATAACCTTTTGGGGACGGGTGATTCAGAAAAGCATTCGTACAAAATCAGAATCAAGTTGTAATTAAAAAAAAAAGCGGTTACTTAAATGTAGTCGTTGCTAATTTGACAGACTTACTTTACTCTTACTTTAATTATTGTTAGTTTAATCATATAAATAATCAATGTTAATTCAAAGAATAACTAAATAGTTTTATCTTGAACAAAATAATGGTGAATTAAATAAATCAAGCAATTATATCTCCGCCCACAAATAAACTGCTAAAGAATTACTTTGATTACCAGTTTTATCCTGAATGATACGGTTTTATGCTGGCACGTATTTGTGACAGTCGGCGCGAAAGGTTTAACGTGACAAATGTTGTGATAGAAATGAAGTCGATCGAATTTTAGAAACTACCGTTTCAGAAAATAAAATAAATTTAATATAACTTTTAATTTTGTTAATTCTAATAATGAACCTGCACATCACTAACCATATCTAATAAAGGTATCTGACAGCAATACAATTGCCTGGTAGATACCGAAAATAAAAAAAGGAGATAATTTCTGAAGGTTTCTCAATGCATTAAAAATGTTAAAAGTTGTGATAGTAATTGATAATAAAAAGGTCTTCCTTTGAGTTCTATTGATTGGTTGGTACGTATTCTTCTATTAGGTCTGAAAATTTCTTCCGTTCACGCATCGCTCTTGAATAGGCTTTTCAACAATTAAAAATTTGTTCAATTATAAACACAAATATAGATAGTTAGGTCTGTCTGAAAGTTCTGTTCGAGAAAAGACACTTATCATTTTCAGGTATACAAAAGGTGGATTTATTCACGCTATAATGAATTACAATATTTTTTATATTTTCTAATGCATTAGGATTTTGTCCGGAAATTTGGTTATTTTTCTGTCGCTGAATTCAAATTCGCAATCGATTTCATTCTGCAAGGAACAGTTTTTATTCAAGTTAATTATATATTTCTATCCAGAATTTTTTTAAATTTAATTTGTGTGCCTACCAAGAGTTCCCACTTTTCTGCTTCGTAGATAGTGGTAGGAGGAAAGAGATAATAAAATTACGTTTACGGTGTGACAAATTATGTTGGTTTGTGATAGAAAAAAATAATCGATATTACTTTTTTCCATAGCAAACAAACATTATTAATTCATTGCTGCCATTTATCACGCTGAAGTCGTGTTCTTTACAAAAGATGCAGCGACGTCACAGAGGCAACTTAAATATAAAAAGTGGTAGAAATTTTATTTATTTATTGTTTGTTTAATATCACTATGAGTTAAATTTCAAATTGTTCTTGCTGAAAATAATAATATAAGGAATATCATTTTCGGAATCCACTTTCAATAGTAAACTAGAAATAAATACTTCTCCGCTTTCCGAAAATTCTAAAAAATTGATAGCGAATTGAAGAGTAAACCATGTAGAATTAACGCTCACTCTTTAAAAGTTTTACTACGAGACAACAGTAATTAATGTTGCATTTCTAACGATAATTAATAATATTTTTTAATATGTCAAATTACTTGTCTAGAAATTTGAGCTGGGCACCTAGGCCGCTCAGCGGCTCCTATCCCATCCATTATGTTTCTTACATTTGTGGTTAGCTTTAAGGCTAGCAGTCTATGTGGTGGTTGTTCACCATCATGCACCTTGTTTGAGTAAATAATAATATCTAATGGAAATGATAAGAAGCAGGCTTTGTTTTAAATGTAGATGTGTGGCTTTGAATGTGATGGTCAACGTGGGGAAACGCCTGATCAAGTTATAAGTATTGTTGTTGAATCTGATGCCATGGATAGATCTGTGATTAGTTATTTATTTTGATGATTGTGATATGAGTCGTCAGATGTAAAGTGAGCAGCTATTGGTCGTTATTTTATATCTCTTTTGTAATTTTCAAAATTGAATATCTGGTTGAAGTTCACTGCACAGTAGTTTAAGGCCTTTGCCTAAGAAATCTGAATTTAATTTGTAAATATATTGTGGTAATTTAAAAATATTATTGTTGATATGAGCGTTACAATTTTAGCTCTTTTGTCCTCTGTTTTGAAATCTAAGAGTTGGTATTGATCAGGATATAGTTTGGTCTTCCACTTAGAGCTGCGATGACTTTAATTTTTTTTCTGTAGTGAATCAACTGCAAGCTTGCATTTAATTGATTCCGTAATAACTGTGATGTTATTGGCATACAGAGCAGTGCTGTTAGGGTTTTCATTATTGATGGGGAAATCAGCAGTAAATAGAGAGTCTAAGTATAATAAGGGTCTAAGTATATAACCTTGACGCACGCTTTTTTAATGATTCTGTATGAAGAGAAAGTATTATTGATTTTGAATACAAATTATCGATTAGTGAGATTCGAGTTTTAGATTACAAGGACATTATTAGAAAAGCCTATAAGATATAATTGATTGTAAATCCCCTTATACCACACTCCATCGAACGCCTTAGCGACGTGGAGCAATTTGGCAGTTTGGTAGGTGTATTTGGCTTGCTGATAAATTGCAGTATGTTGATAGCTTGTTTTACAGCAGAGAGGCTCTTACAAAAGCCGTATTGCTGTTTGGGAATGTTTTGTAGATAATCATCAGGTCGGTGTTGAATGATTATTTTTCAGACAATTTTTTTAAGTCACTGGAAGAAGGCTAATGAGTCGTAAGTCAGATCAGAGAATGAAATATCTTTGCGAACCTTCGAAAAAGTTATAATATCTGATTTACCCCCCCCCCCCCTCGAAGTTATCTATTCTTAGCGCATGAATAGAAGATGTTTATAAGAAGGCAGATTCATTTATTATTTTTCAAAAATTTTAATTATTAGATCTTAAAGGAGATGTCAATAACAGAAAATGTAACTATTAAGGAGAACTATTTCGTTATTTCCATTTTGATATATAAAATATCTTTTATTAAAATATTTTTTTCGAAAATGTCATATTGTCACATTGATTAAAATTAGCATTTACGCGATGTATTTGGTGTCATTTTTAGTGGTGAGTACAATGAATTAATTATTATAGTGAACAAGCAATTTGTTCCATGATTCTTTTATCAATAGCAACATTTTGCGATCTGATCAAGTTTAAGAAAACAAACTTGAAAACTTCCTTTAATAAAATTCTAAATTTTAATTGTTACCACTTTACGCAATTTTTTTCACCCGTGGCAAACCTGGATATGCATACTATTTCAATAAAATTCAAATTTTGTAATAAATAATGATTTATAACAGGCTCATACTTAGCATTTATTGCATAAAGTGTTTAGTTTTAACTTTATCTCGTTTGTATTCTGTTTTTGTAGCAAAAATATAAGAATTTTGAATAACACATGAACTAATGATTGGAATTAAACTTCAGAACCCATCTTATTGATTCAATGGTCAAAACTTAAATTTGCATTAATTAATAACACTAATTGATTAGTGCAGCAGACAATATTTTAAGAAAAATAATAAGTCATATAACTGCACATTTTTTATTAAGTTTCTTTTCTGTCAAATTCGAATTCATACCAATTCGCTTGAGAGCGATCAAAAGTTTAGTTCTCTTAATTTTAATTTTATTTTTTTCGTGTTTTTCAATATATTGACGAATTTTTAAGCTCATCGAAGCATTTTATACATAGTTATAAAATCCATTTACCCAAAGATTATTCTATGCAAAAAGCAGCTTTTAATAATTATTTATAATTTATCTTTATTTTTGTGAAAACACTTCAAAATATTTTGAATTAGAAGGCACATGAATTATTAAATCATTTTAAGAAATGTAATTTTAAATTAATAAGAAAATACTGCTAAATTTTACGTGACAAATGGTGTGATCGAAATGAGGCAGTTCAAATTTGAGAAACTACCGTCTCAGAAAATAAAATATATTTAACATATATTTCAAAAATTCTGGGAGCTTTGATAAAGTTGTATTTCTAGAGGAATATAATAAAGGTATCTGATGGCAATACATTTTGCTGATGGATACTAAAAAAAAAAAAAAATAAGAAAGTATTCCTGCATAATGTGTATTTCTTAAAAATTTTGTTTAAAGTTGTGGTTGTAATTGATAATAAAATGAATATCTTTTGAACTCAGAAGATTGGTTGATAAGTATTTTTCTTTTAGATCTGAAAATTTCTTCTGTTTTCGTATCACTCTTTTACAGGCTTCTCAATAATCAAACGATTTTACTCTACAAGATACAGTTTTTATGCAATTTAATTACATATTTCGATCCAGAATTTTTTTAAATTTATTTTGTGTGCCTACTAAGAGTTCCCACTTCTCTGCTACCTTGAAAGTGGTAGGAAGAAGGAGATAATACAATTACGTTCACGTTGCGATAAATTATGTTAGTTTGTCATGGAAAAAGTAATCGATATTACTTTTTTCCGTAACAAACAAATATTATTAATTCATAGGTACCATTTATAGAGTTGAAGTAGTCTTCCTTACAAAAGATATGCAGCGACGTCACAGGCAACTAAAATGTAAAAAGTGGTTGAAATTTTATTTATTTATTATTTGTTTAATAACATTAGTAATGTTATTGAACAAATAATAAATAAATGAATGTAACTCATAATGATTATGAGTTACATTTCAAATTGTTCTTGTTGAAAATTTAAGGAAAATCATTCTCGGAATCCATTTATAATATTATTTGTTTAATAACATTAATAATGTTATTAAACAAATAATAAATAAATAAATGTAACTCATAATGATTATGAGTTACATTTCAAACTGTTCTTGTTGAAAATTTAAGGAAAATCATTCTCGGTATCCATTTATAATATTATTTGTTTAATAATATTAATAATGTTATTAAACAAATAATAAATAAATAAATGTAACTCATCATGATTATGAGTTACATTTCAAATTGTTCTTGTTGAAAATTTAAGGAAAATCATTCTCGGAATCCACTTTCAGTAGTAAACTAGAAATAAAAACTATCCCGCTATCTGCAAAATTCTAATGCATAAATTGGTAGCGAATTGAAGAGTAAACCATGTTGAATTAGGATAATAACTCGCACTCTTTAAAAGTGTATTTTATATTTGTGGCAGAACTTAAAGATTAGCAGTCTATGTGGTGGCTGTTATAGGGATTCAAGCACCTTGTTTGAGTAAATAATAATAATGGAAATTATACGAAGCAGGCTTGCTTTAAATGTAGATGTGTGGCTTTGAATGTGATGGTCAACGTAGGGAAATGCTTGACGAATTTGTCTTTATTGTTGTTGAATCTGATGCTATATGTGGATCTGTGATAAGTTATTTATTTTGATAAATATGATATGAGGGGTCGGATGTAAAGTGAGTAGTTATCGGTCTTAATTTTATATCTTTTTGATAATTTTCAAGATTGAATATCTGGTTGAAGTTCACTGCCCTGCATTTAATGACCTTGTCATAGAAATCTGCATTTAATTTGTAAATATATTGTGATAAGGTCGGTATTTTGAGGTCTTTATGGATAGTTGTATTTCTGATGAACCATCTGGCGCTGTTGATTTTTCTGAGTATCTTGTTCAGGCATTGGTTGAGTTTTTTCGCGAGGTGTTCCGGTATGGTTGTCCAGGTAGGTGAGGAATATGTGAGAATAGGTCTGATAATTGACGTATGCAGTAGTTTTCTTAGTTTTAATGAAACATTTTGGTTATATATGAGTAGTTGTATTATTGTTGTTGCTGCATTTGCTTTCTCTTTTATATACAATATTCAAACGTTGATTAAAAGATAAATAAACAAATATATTGAAATCGAAATACTTAACTCAAAATCCTAAATGTTAAGAGAGAATAGCGCTTTATGCGGAATAAGAATTAGGTACAATTTGTCCGTAACATGCAGAGGTGAAGGTGAAAGAGGTAACGGCTCCATGCATAAAAAAAGGGGGCACCAATCATTTGAGATCTAAGGACAATAAAACTTAAAATATTTTTATCAGGAAATTTAATTCTTTAGCAGATAAATATTTATCTTAAGCAAACTATTTTATTTAGAATAAACTATGATTTTCAAACAAATTTAATAATTTTTTGCTTTAAATTTTTAAAATTTAAATATATTTTCTTAAATTTCAAGGAAAACTTAAGAATACTTTGTAAGAAAAGACAATTTTTTTTACTGTAGTAGAATTTGACCCCTCCACGCATTATAAACAACTCTTTTGTGAGTATATATTCGAAGAGTTGAAATCTGGCATATACGACTCTGGCACTGCCTCCTTTAATTGAAAGCTTTGACACTGCTTCTTAAAAATAGTCCTGTCAGACCAACATGAAAGTAAACCTGTTTCGATCTTCTACGACGCCAAGAGCCACCCAGTACAAGTGATTTACCTGCTCTCACAATCTACGGAATCGAAAGTCTTGTGGTAGGTCACTGAGCATTACTTTGGGTACAGGGATAAGGAGAAAATTTCCTTCCCCTTCAGATCTACATCTAAATTGAGGAAGTCTCCTCAAGGATTGTCATGGCATGTTATTATTTCTCAGACTGTTGAATATAATCCAAGGTGACGTAAATAAATACCCATCTACCTAAACTAGAAAACGAAGCACTGTTTATTTGATTAAAACGATGCCCTGACGTTGTATGCGATAGTTTATTTGATTACTGATTTTTGTTTAAACAAAAATTTAGATGCCGGATACAAGCCTGATTGTTTGATAAACGGTGACTATGCTCCTCTTCAAAACTACCGTGGGAGAGTGTTCTTCTGCGTTGATAGAAAAGGCAAAGTGATATCGATGACCTCAGATAGAAAAAAAAATTGCCGCAGGGATTAGAACATTGGATCACTATAACAATGTTTGAAATTTAAATTGTCATTTAAAGCGTAATAAAAGTCTTTATTATTTAAGTGATTCATTCATTGTATTTATAAAATGTTATACTTCACATGGAATTTACATGGAAAAAATTACATGGAATTTTGTCCTTTCGTCAAATAATTAATTCAAGAGGGCTTTACTGCAGCATTCCATTGAAAATGTTAATAATTATTGACAGTGAAATAATTATTAACTAACTATTAACAAACAATAATTATTATAATAATTATTAACAAACGTTAATAATTATTAACAATATTTTTATTTGTAAGAATAATTATTTGTTACAAGTAAAATATTTGATATACAAATTTTCATATTCTTTTGCTCCCTTTTTAACAGAATAAGTGAGCTGAAGTATGATAAAGTGTTGAATATCTAAGTAAAAGAAGTATTTAATTCCATAGAAACATAACTTCCTTTGAAAGAAACGCGCAAAGCAGTAGAATTTTCAAAAGGAAGAATAATTGAAGCACTAAAGAAAAAGAAAACAACGGAAATAAAAATATGGTCACTGAAGCCGACGTCTTCAGGGGGTACCAGCTCCTGAATCCATAAAACAAAACCTTTTCGATTGAGAAAGCCAGACAAATGTCAGAATTTGCTCTCTAAATACCCCGAAGGTTTTGCAAAAGTCCAGGAAGAACTACAAAAAATACAAAAAATAAAATTAAAAGAGAAATTTAAAGCAAAATCTTAAGAATATAATAAAAAAAGGAAAATAAAAAAGCTTACAGTAAACTGTTCAAACAGCAATTTCATGAAACTAACAAAATGTAAAAGAAAAGTTTGAAATAAAAGAAAACAACGCCCTCTATTAAAATGCGCAGTAGGAAGAAAAAAAAAAGGATAGGAAAGGTAAAGATTGCGTAACAGATTAATATAATGCTTAACTTGGGTTGTTCAGTCAAGACTTTAATTTCGCCCTGTTAAAAGAAATAATAAACTAATATTACTTAACCATTTTCCTGATCAAAAATTTAACATTACAATAATTATAAGGAAACTCATTGTTTCTCAATCTTCTCAAAAAATTATTCGTAGCCTCCTGAAAACATTCAGCGTTATTGCAAATTTTTTTATTTCTAAACAATTGTAAAAAAGCTAAATTTTTGAAAATTTTATTGCACAAAATAGTTTTAAAGTTACAGAAAAAATAATTTTAAATTTAAAAGCTTTTCATTTATCAAAAACACCAATTTTAATTATTTTATCAGCAATATCAATTTTAAAATCTAAATATTCAACATTTATGCAATTCTCATTAGTTTTTTTCGAAACCAAATCTTCAGGATAAAAACTAAAAATAAAATCATAATTATCACAATTAAATAAAATCGAATCATCAATATATCTAAAAGCATTAAAATCATTAAACTCAAGAAATTTAGCTTCAAAAAAATGTAAAATAATATTAGCAAAAGCACCAGAAAAAGAATTACCTTGTGGAATTCCAATAATTTGTTTATAAAAATCCGGACCATTAAAAAGTACATTCTAAAAAGGATTAAAACTACATAAATCCAACCAATAAGATTTATCAATTTTCTCATTAAATAAATATTTATCAAAAATGCCACTACAAATTTGAATAATCTGTGCATGTGGAGTACTGGTGTACAAATTTTCAATTTCACAAGTATTAATATTGGAAATTACATTATTATTAATATAATCCAAAACATCAACGCTACTTCCTATAACTATATTTTTCTCTTTTTTAATTTTAAGTAAAATGATTTTAAGAAAATTAAAAAACTTTTTACTAATATCAGTATTGTAGCAATTAGTACCACTCGCAATAAACTAAATTTGACAGTACATTTATGTACCACTCGCAATAAACTAAATTTGACAGTACATTTATGAAATTTGACAATAGGAAATAAATATGGAAATTTTTTTTTTTTTTTTTTTTTTTTTTTTTTAAATGGTGGGCATTTGGGATGTATTGTCCCATTGGCCAGGAGTGCCAGGACTGCTACTCTCTTCTCGTTACCCAGTGGGCACCCCTGTGGCGAATATGGACATCTAATTTTAATTTTATTTTTTCCTAAAGGCAATAATCCTTTTTAATAACTTTCTTATCATTTAATTTTAAATAAGTATTGTTAGCGCTATATTCTCCAATAATCAATTTTTTTAAAAAAAAATTGTTACACATAATACAAAAATTATTTGATGCTTTATCAACTAAAGTAACAATAAATTTATCTTTAAGAATTTATATATCCTAATAACAAATATATTATTCAAATTAGCATGCGAGTTAAAAATATTCGAAAATTCATCAAAATATGTTATACTCCTATTACTTTTTCCACTACATCTTTTATTCCTATACATTGAATTAAAAACATTCGGAAAATTAAAAACTTTAAATTTAATATAAATACAGAAATCTTCAATATTAATATTACCTTCGCCATTAAATTTACTATTTATTCCATATGGAAAAAGAGTTTTAAGTTCACTAATGTAAATGTTTTTCAAATCAAGATTATTATCTAAATTTTTCATAAAATCTAAAATAAAAAGAGTAACATTATCAAATTCATGGAATTGGAAATGTAAATATTATAATCTGTAGAACTATTACTATTATTAAATTTTTTTATAGCAGATCTGTGGGAATTAATTCGTTTATGAAATTCCAGACTTGTTTGACCAACATAACACAATTTATAGCAGTTGCACTGAATTAAATAAATAATATTAAAACATTTGCAAAACAATGAATTGGAATGGCTGTCAATCTGTGTCCTATTCTATTTTAATAGCTCTCATACTCATATGTGTTGGTTATCTTAGCATCAGCCCAGCTAAGGGCTCCAACTAATTCATCTGAGTGGAAATAAATAATAAATCGCCGAAGCGCAACTGAAAGGTGAAAGTGATTTTAATAGCAATTGAGATAAATTTATTACGTATATTTGAGAATTGAATCTTTAGTGGTTGACAAGTGAATATGACAAATCAATCATATTCGTAAATTAAAAATTTTTTTAGAGATATATTTGCTACCACTTTCTTAATATCACTAGATTTTCTCTTAAATGGCTCTTTTGTTATCTTCTTTGCCCTCATCATTGTTTGATCTGACTAACTATACGAAACCGTGTGGAGGCTTTAAGTTATAGGAGGCATTGTGATAGGTGGGGTTATTCACCCAAAATAAATTTTTAATTCATGGGTGCAATGACCGTGGAACACAAAGAAGGGTGTATATATAGTTAAGATTGTTTTCAGACAGAAAAGAAAAATTTTGTGAGATAAGACATTATATTCATTAAACTTATGTTAAGAAAAATTCTTCGTAAATTTGAACATAAAGGAGAAAAGAAATGCTGAAAATAAATTAGAAATCTCATAAAATTAAGTGTAAATGAATTTTTTTTAAAGAATGGATGAAAACATTTTAATAAATGAAAAATTGTATTATTAATTACATGTATAATTTAGACAATATTCAGTCAATGAGGAATGAAATATTGAGTTTAATTGTATATAAATGAGTTTTGATAAAACCGTTAGAGTTAGCATGCATATTGTTAGATTTCCAATCGCTCATGAGCTGCAATAATTCCACAACTAAAAGAAAACGTGTTTTGGACTAAGAACAGGTGTATATATGAAAATACACATCCATTCAGAAGCAATACAAGCACAACTCATAATTCAACTTGAAGGTAATCTTCGTTTAAGCAAACTAAAGAATTTCTTATGCAATTTGCTTAACAATGAAAACCTTAAACCCTCGTATCTCAAAACTGGATTTTTTGAGGTGTGCCGCTATTGCAGGCCATCAGCGATATATTGTCAGTTGTCGCCACCTCATTCATCCAAATGCTTCCATAAGTGTTTTCGTAAGTAGTCTGCTCAGACTATTAAAAAAGTGAACCAGCTTTGTGCATAAATTTAACTTTGATTATAAAAAGACGTAAAACAATTTATCTTACTTAATTAGTCACAATTTGATGAATTAGTACGAGGTGGTTAACAAAGAAATAAAGCTCATCAATCATATTCGTTAAACAGATTTTAAGATTTCTCGTTTTTATTTGATTTTCCTTTAAAGTGATATCGTTTAAGCGAGTTTACTTGCATAGAGTGTAGTGAAATGGGACTACCCTCAGAAAACCCCGTAGAGTCTTTAAGTTTGATCTGGCGATGGTTTGTACCTCAGAATCTAAAATCGAGTTTCTCAAATCGATTTTAGTAAAATGTCTCGAAATTTCGCTTTAAATTACTAACAGTTATTCGTCCATTGAAAAAACGGTGCTCAGGCTGACGATAGAGCTCTTACACACAGGCCATCGCTTGAAGGCCACCTAAATACGGCACTTGCACATCGTGTGGATGCCGGCTAAATAAGGCGCTTGCACATCATGTTGAAGACGAATATGTATCGCGTTGGTACACACAGTGCATCACGTAGATACCCCCTAAATACAGCACTTGCACATGATGTGGATGCCGGACAAATACGGCGCTAGCACACACAGGTCATCGCTTGAATGCCGGCTTAATACGGTGCGGACACATCGTGTGGATTCGGCCTTTAAACGGAGCTCATGCCGAAAGTGTAAATGATAAAATGTAGAGTAATGTGACTCTCTTCTATCGTGTGTAAAAGGGTTGAAATGAAAGTTTACAGACAACAAGACTAGTTAAATAGAAATAACTAGAAATGTTGGTAAGGAAATAATTTCCTTCGAGGTCTGGAAAGAAAGATTTCTACGACAACTAAAATCCACCAGTTATAGCATCTATATAGAGCTGTTTCTTCCTCCGGAAAAAGTAAATTCTGATGAATAATTATTAATTAAGAAGAGCAAAATTTTATTTTGCTGCAACAATAAGTTTGCAGCATTAAGTTTATTCATCAAGGCGTTAATGTCTGATATATTTTCAAGTCGGATCTGATGCTGTTATAACTGATGCATTAAGGTGCACCGACGAGGTGTCCCAGAATTCTACCCTCTGTGGAAGAAAGTTTTTTAGATGGGAAGGTTGAGGTAAGTGAAAAAAGTCGAATAAGTCAATATTAAATAAATATCTTTTTTTTACCCTTTCGTAGGCCGTGAGAAGCATATTTGCCACCACCTTTTTACCACTTTTAATTTACGTTTCAATTTGTCAATAACTTCAGATTTCCTGAAGTGCCTTTGAATAAAATTGGTGACCATTTCTGAGTTTAAAAAAACGTATACAAAATATAAAATACTTAATTCCTCTTCAAGTTTGTAGCATTTATAAAATTTATTTTATAAATAAAGGAAAATAAAAGTCAATAAGTTCCTAAAAGTTCGTGATAAATATTGTCACCACCAAAAAAAAAATGGCTAAATGAGTATTTTTTTCTCACATCAATTACTATTCTTAAAACAATTTCAATTCCAAAAATACTTTAACTTACCTTTACTAGAAATAAATGGACCATGAAAGGGTTAAACAATGTGCGGCAATGAATGTAGATTGATGGTCAACGTGGGGAAACGATTGATCAAGTTGTCAATATCGTTTTTGAATCTGATGCTAGGGGCGGATCTGTCATTTGTTATGTATTTTGATGATTGTGATATGAGGCGTCGGATGTAAAGTGAGCAGCTATTGTTTTTAATTTTATGTCTCTTTTGTAATTTTCAAAATTGAACAACTGATTGATGTTCACTGTACTGCATTTTAGGCCCTTTTCACAAATATCTGCATTGAATTTGTAAATATATTGTGATAATATCGGGATCTTGAGTTCTTTGTGGATATTTGTATTTCTGATGAACCATCTAGCACGGGTAATGTTTCTGAGTATCTTGTTCTGGCATTGGTTGAGTTTTTTCGTGAGATGCTCCGGTATGGTTGTCCAGGCAGGTGAGACATATGTGAGAATTGGTCTGATCATTGACGTATACAGTAGTTTTCTTAGTTTTAATGAGATATTCTGGTTATAGATGAGCGGTTGTATTATTGTTGCTGCTGCATTCGCTTTGTCTATTTTATTTTTGACAAAGTCATTTCAGGTGAGCTTGTTGTTCATTATAAGGCCGAGGTAGTTTGCTTTTTTAACTATTGGTATTTGGATATTTAACAGTTTTTTTTTGCATTGTGGTAGTATTTTTATTCCTCATTTCTGCTTGATTTGGATTTGAAATTTGTTTGCATTTTGCTTGCATTGCATAATTTATTTAAAACAATTAGGCCATTTTCTATAAAACACCATTCTCTTGTGAGAACGAGGAATAGCGTTCCTACATTTTTACGGAACCAAAGACAACATCAAAACAATCACAAGATAAAAATAAACACTTTTATTTTCCGGGAAAATGATAGAGTCACAAAAGCTGCGTGACTAACTTAAAAACAAATTAAAATTCAAAATAGAGTATAACAGAGTAGTAGTGGTTTTGTGGTTTAACAGATGCATATATATATACTGGAGAAAATGTGCGATGAATAATTATGACATCAGTATCCTGCAGTCAGTTGCAGTTAATTTCTGACAGCAGAAAGAATATCAGGATGAGAGGTCGCAGATTCGGTATTCCGATCCGCAGGTCTGATCTAGCGAACTCTACAGTACTCCCCTTCCAGTCTGTAAGACGTTTAGGCTTGGAATGGCAGGACAAATCGAACTTTCCTTCCAGACCTAGTAGTTACTTCTGGCTTTACCATCGGAGACTGATTGGTGGAGTCTGCAACTTCATCACATAGAAAATAGGCAGGCTTTAATCTGTCGATTGAAACACTAGATTTCTGTCCTTCAAGATCTAAAACAAAAAATTTGTTAGCTCGTGAAATTACTTTAAATGGGCCTTTATAGGGCTGTTCCAAAGGACGTCGAACACTGTCTATACTGACAAAAACATGGCTACAAGACTGCAGATCTTTACTGATGAAGATTGGACGTGTGGCACCACGAGTATTCAGAGGAACAGGGCGCAAGTCTCTCATTTTTTCACGAAGTTTCTGTAAAAAATCAGAATGAGATGTTACAGGTTTAGAAAAAGAGTTGCGAAAAAATTCACCTGGAAGGCGTATCGAACAACCATACACCATTTCAACTGGTGTACAATCAATATCTTCCTTTAAACTTGAGCGAATGCCCAACAAAACTGTTGGTAAAACTTCCATCCAGCGCTCAGTTAGGTGGCATTTAATTGCATTTTTCAGGCTTCTATGGAACCTTTCTATAGCTCCATTACACTTTGGATTATAAGCTACCGTCCTGGTTTTCTGTGTTCCCAAAAACTTAGTCAAGGAAGAAAAAAGTTCAGATTCAAACTGACGACCTTGATCAGTTGTGATTGTCTCCGGAACACCAAATCTGGCTATCCAACCAGCAAAGAACGTTTCTGCAACTGTGTCAGCTGTCTGATTCTGCATTGGAAATGCCTCAGGCCACCTAGAAAAACGGTCAATACATGTAAGTAGGTACCTGTAATCTCTTGACGGTGGTAGAGGACCCACGATGTCTATATGAACATGCGAAAATCTGGCACTAGGAAGTTCATATTCTCCTAGAGGGGATTTCGTGTGGCGTCCAACTTTAGATTTTTGGCATGAGAGGCAAGTCTTGCACCAAAGCTTTATGCCTTTGGTCATGGATTTCCATACGAATCTCTTCTTGATGAGGTCTAAAGTTACTCTTCCTCCGGGATGAGATAAACCATGAAAAGTCTGAAAAATACTCCAACGAAAGTCTTTAGGAATGTATGGTCTTATATCACCAGTAGAAACATCACAAAAGATCGTTTTTGAATTTGGGAGATTCATAGGTTTAAGCTCGAGACCGGAATTAGACTCAAGTAAAGAGTGAAGCTCCGTGTCATTAACCTGTGCCTCCGCAATCTCTTCAAAATTTATATCACTTGAATTATTAAAACTAAAGGAAGAAATTCTCGAAAAAGTGTCAGCAACTATATTTTTGCTACCGGGAATATGTCTTAAATCTGTAGTGTACTGACTAATAAACTCTAAATGTCGCATTTGTCTTGGAGAGCATTTCTCACTTTTTTGTTGAAATGCGTAAATGAGAGGTTTGTGATCAGTGTACACTAGAAAATTTCGACCTTCAAGCATGTGCCGAAAATGTTTGATTGCTGAATAAATTGCAAGCAATTCCCTATCATAAGTGCTGTATTTTTGCTCTGCAGCATTAAGTTTGCGAGAATAAAAACTCAAAGGCTGTAATTCATTGTTTACTTTTTGTTGCAAAACTGCACCAATAGCAAAATCTGAAGAATCTACAGCAAGAGATAAATTTGCATTTGGTAAGGGATGTGCTAGCAAAACAGCATTTGCAATCGCATCTTTAACTGCCTCAAAAGCAGAAATTTCCCTATCAGTCCAAACTAAAGGTGTTTTATCTTTTTTAGCTTTACCTTTAGTTAAATCGTGTAAACAAGATTGGATTTTAGCTGCATTTTTAAAAAATCTGTGATAGAAATTTACCATAGCTAAAAATCTGCGTAATTGTTCTACAAATTTAGGTAAAGGAAAGTCTCTTAAAGCTTTTACTTTTTCAGGTATAGGCTGAATACCATCCTTTGAAACTAAATATCCCAAAAAATTAACTTCATTAACACCAAAAACGCATTTTTCTAAGTTAATTATTAAATTGAAATCGTTTAAACGTTTAAGAACTTTGTCTAAATCCGATTTATGCTTTTCTTCGGTTTCAGAGAAAATGAAAATATCATCCAAATATGCTATACAGCAATCTATGTCTCTTAAAACATTATCAATAAAACGTTGAAATGTTTGTGCGGCATTTCTTAAACCGAAAGGCATAAATATATATTCAAAAAGTCCAATTGGTGTGATAACTGCTGTTTTAGGTACATCGGAAGTCTCAACTCTTATTTGGTTATATGCTTTTACTAAATCTAATTTCGAAAATACAGTTTTTCCATTTAAATTATGCGAAAAATCCTGGATATGAGGTATCGGATATCTATCAGGAATAGTTTTGGCATTTAAACGACGAAAATCACCACATATTCGAAATTCTCCGTTTTTCTTTGGAACTAAATGTATCGGGCTTGCCCACGGGCTTTTAGATGGACGAACAATACCTTGCTTTATTAAATCGGCGAATTCTTTACGAACGATTTTTAATTTCTCAGGCGATAGACGTCTTGCTTTAGAAAAAACCGGGGGTCCAAATATTTCAATGCAATGTGTCACACCGTAGTCTTGGCGCGGTGCATTTTGATTGAAACTTAAAATATTCGGATATTTGATCAACAAATCATGATAACGGTTCTCTGATGAGACCAAAGTTAATCCAAATGATGGTCCAGGACATGAAATGCCCTTAGAAAAAACTGTTGTCAAACTGTCAAGTAATCGACGATTTTTAACATCGACCAACAGTCCAAAACGTTCCAAAAAATCCGCACCAATAATAGGGCTTGACACATCAGCAATGATAAAATTGAAGTCGAACCTTCTACGCAAACCAAGATCTAGTTCTAAACGCTTATTGCCGTAAGTTGAAATTTTAGAACCGTTTGCAGCATACAAATTTAATTCCTGAATTTTGTTATTTTTTGTTAAATTTTTAGGAAAACAGCTAACTGCTGCGCCGCTGTCTACGAGAAATCTGAAACCAGATATTTTATCATAAACAAAAAGGCGACTGTGAAACTGGCTAACATCTGCCGTCGCTACATCAGACGAGCCGTTTAGTTTTCCGAAAATTGGCATGGTTGTATGCACTTGTGTGCTTTATTACCAAAACGATTATGATACCAACATAATTTACCGGTACGTAGATTGTCAGGAGTACGACTACGTGAATTTGAATGTCTGTATCGACGATTGCGACTTCTATCACGATTACGTTGTCTAGAGGATCTAGATAATCTCTCAACGTTAGCGCTAAGAATCGAAATTTCTTCACGCAAGGATTGAAGAGTTAAATTATCCTGAGAATTTTTAACTTCAGATACCGATTGGAAACAAGATATTTCGCATATCTTATCGGCAATTAAAGCTAGTTCATTAATTGGGTCTTTGCAAACAGACAAAATTTGCTGCACATGAACTGGCAAACGTTGTTGCCACAAAGTACGCAATATATCGTTGTTAAGCTTTTGGCAAGAGAGATTTTGCATCTCTAACAGAAGCTGTGACGGTCGTTTATCACCCAACTGCAAATCCTGTAGCAGCAATTTTAACTGAGCTGATTCTGATTGAGAAAAGGTTTCGATTATTTTAGATTTTAAACTCTCATATGCATTAGATTTGGGAGGGTTACGAATTATACCTCTTATAGAAGATAAAGCCTTACTCTCCAAAGCGGAAACTACACAATGGTATTTAGTTCCATCGGTTTTTATTCCTGCTATCACAAATTGTGATTCTAACTGGTGGAACCAAAGCTCAGGCTCTGCTTCCCAAAAAATAGGTGCTTTAAAAGCAACACGAGAAAGTTCTAAATTTTTAGTGTCCTTGTCCTCAACAGACATCATAAATGTCTACAATTACAATGCATTAAATTATTGAAAAGAGAAAAATAGTCTTACTGTCAATTATGCAAGACACACGTAAGAATTTATCAACAATTAAATTACCAGATTAGCCCTACATTTACTTAAGTTAAAATACTTTACTTAATCAAAAGAGGCTAACAGGAGAATGGCCAACTTCAAACTTCACACAAGTCATCACAATCGGTCAAGAAAGAAAACCAAAATCTCACTTACTTTAAAATTGAAATATCCATGTAAGTTGTTTTAACACACCACTTTAGTAGATAGAATTATCCGATGACTGGAAACCACTGTATTCTGTATGTTGCTACAATCTTTCTTCGGTCAACCGTAGTAATTCACCGGGTCACCATTATGTGAGAACGAGGAATAGCGTTCCTACATTTTTACGGAACCAACTGATGAATGAAGGTTGCGTGTTCAGATCACGTCCGGGTCACCATTATGTGAGAACGAGGAATAGCGTTCCTACATTTTTACGGAACCAAAGGCAACATCAAAACAATCACAAGATAAAAATAAACACTTTTATTTTCCGGGAAAATGATAGAGTCACAAAAGCTGCGTGACTAACTTAAAAACAAATTAAAATTCAAAATAGAGTATAACAGAGTAGTAGTGGTTTTGTGGTTTAACAGATGCATATATATATACTGGAGAAAATGTGCGATGAATAATTATGACATCAGTATCCTGCAGTCAGTTGCAGTTAATTTCTGACAGCAGAAAGAATATCAGGATGAGAGGTCGCAGGTTCGGTATTCCGATCCGCAGGTCTGATCTAGCGAACTCTACACTCTTATTGGTACTTTGTTTTAAATAATTTCTTTAAGACAACCAAAGTATTAAGAAAATAACAGATTTTTGATTGGGTTTAAATATAAATGCAGGTTTCAAAGATGTTCAAAAAACTTCCTAACTATCTGATCCCCTTTAACTCTTACGGATTCCTAGGGTTTCAAAGAACGCCATTTGAGAATCTTTGATATACATCATTGCTACACAGTTACAAAATTCATTTACCCAAAGATTATTCTATGCAAAAAGTAGCGTTAAATAATTATTTAAAATGCAGTATTATTTTTGTGAAAACGTTTAAAAAATTTTTGAATTTTTTAGTACATGAATTATTAAATCATTTTAATAAATGTAATTTTAAATGAATAAAAAAATACTGCCTCCTGAACAAATGTTGAAATAGAAATAAGGTAGTTCAAATTTTAGAAATTACCGCTTCAGAAAATAAAATATATTTGATATTATTTTTAGTTTCGATAATTCTATACCTGAAGGGCCAGCCAAGCGTTTAAAAAAAGATTCCGACAGCAATGCATTTGGCTAATTGACACTGAAAATGAAAAAAGGAAAATATCTCTGTTTATTGTCTACCTCATTGATATGGTTAGAGAAGGTTTATTTTTTTAAAGTTGTGATAGTAATTATTAATAAATAGATCTTCTTTTGAGTTCAGAAGATTGGTTGATCAGAAAATTTCTTGTTTTCTTATCTTGAAAAGGCTTCTCAACAATTAAAATGTGCTTCAATTCTAAAAACAAATATAGACAATTAGATCTGTCTGAAAGTTCTGTTTGCGAAAAAACAGGTATCATTTTCAGATAAGCTAAAGGTGCATTTATTCATGCTATAATGAATTACAATGTTTTTTATTTTCTAAAAGAAATTTATTTTCTAAAAGAATTTTTATTTTCTAAAGTTTTTAACCGAATATTTGGATATTATTTGCGTTGCTGATTTCAAATTCGCAATCAGTTTCACTCTATAAGATACAGTTTTTATGCAATTTAATAATATATTTCAATTAAGAAATTTTAAAAATTTAATTTGTGTGCCTACTAAGAGTTCCCACTTCTCTGCTACGTAGAAAGTGGTAGGAAGAAGGAGATAATACAATTACGCTTACGGTGAGATAACTTATATTAGTTTGTCACGGAAAAAATTATCGATAATACTTTTTTCCATAACAAACAAATATTATTAATTCACAGCTACCATTTATCAACCTGAAGTCGTGTTCCTTACACAGGGTTCCCACGTTCCTTGAGAATTTTAAAAAGCTGTAGCGAAAGTAAAACAAATTTTGATATTTCAATTTCTGTGTAGTTACCACTAATAATTGTTTTTAAAAAAATGTATATATGCATGAAAATTCCTGCATATAATGATAAAATACTACATTAAAGTAAAAAATATATTGCACCCTAAACTTACTACCAATAACATTTTTTAAGGAATGCGGGAACCCTGAAGCAAAAGATATGCAGCCACAGCACAAGCTACTAAAATGTAAAAAGTGGTAGAAATTTTATTTATTTATTATTTGTTTAATAACACTGTAAATTACATTTCAAATTGTTTTTGTTGAAAAATTTAAGGAAAATCATTTTCGGAATTTACTTTCAACAGTAAACTAGAAATAAAAACTTCTCCACTTTCTGAAAAATGCTAATAAATTGGTAGCGAATTGAAGAGTAAACCAAGTAGAATTAACGCTCACTCTTTATAAGTTTTACTACGAGACAACAGTATTAATGTTGCATTTCTAACGTTTCTTTATTTTTTTTAATACTATGTCAAATTTACTTATCTTGAAATTTGAGCTGGGAACCTGGGCAGTATTGTTGTTGAATCTCATGCCATGGGTAGATCTGTGATTAGTTTTTTATTTTGATGATTGTAATATGAGGCGTCGGATGTAAAGAGCGCTGCCATTGTTCTTAATTTTGTAAATCTTTTTGTAATTTTCTAAATTGAATATCTGGTTGAAGTTCACTGCACTGCATTTTAGGAGCTTGCCACAGAGATCTGCACTTAATTTGTAAATATACTGCGATAAGGTCGGGATCTTGAGGTCTTTGGATATTTGTATTTTTGAGGAACCATCTGGCACGGGTGATTTTTCTGAGTATCTTGTTCTGGCATCGGTTAAGTTTTTTCATGAGATGTTCCGGTATGGTTGTCCAGAATATGTGAGAATTGGTCTGATCATTGACGTATATAGTAGTCTTCTTAGTTTTAATGAGACATTCTGGTTATAGATGAGTGGTTGTATTATTGTTGTTGCTGTATTTGTTATGTCTATTATATTTTTGATAGGTGATATTATATTTTGATTCAATTATATTTATCGATATATAGATTTATTTGAGTCTATAATATTTTGATGGGTAATTTCATGTGAACTTGTTGTTTATTATAAGGCCGAGGTAGTATGTAGAGTATTTTTATTCCTGCTTTCCGAGTGATTAGGATTTGAAACTTGTCTGCATTTATGGCTGTTTTCCATTTAACGCACCAGTCTTCTATATCATGTATTTCATGTATCACTGAGCCAGCTCAAATACCCACTTAATGCAGCCACCGGAAAATTTATGTCAACGTCTACTGTGCATAAAAGGCTTCATGAAAGTCACGCCATAAAAAGGAACGTTAAAGGTAGACTGAACAAGGTGTCCACTGGACGGCTGACTGATGAAGGGCTGTTTTCTTCACAGATGAGTCCAGGTTTTGCCACCAAAACCATAGTAGGTGTTGTTTGATTTGGTGAGAACCTAGAACCCAATATCATTCATAAAACATCCGTGAAAGAGATGCATACCAAGGAGACAGTGTATGTGTGTGGGATGGTATCGCTGCAGATGACAGCATACTTGGATCGATTCTATATATTTTATGCACTATGGTAAATGGGACCACCCTCAGAAAACCGCGTAGAGGCTTTCTATTTGATCTGGCGATGGTTTGTACATCATAATCTAAATTCGCGTTTCCTATATCGATGTTAGTAAAATGTCTCGAAATTTCACTTCAAATTACTAATAGTTATTCGTCCATTGAAAAAAAACAGAGTTCTAGTTAACGATAGAATTCGTACACACAGGCCACCGCTCGAATGCCGGCTTACTCATGGTGTGGATGCTGCCTTAACACGTTCACGCCGGGTGTTGCGCCTGAAAGCGGGACGGAAAAGAGAATTTACTAAACTGCTGGTAGAAGAACTACTTCAATATTAGATAATATTCGGGAGGAGTTTTTTATATAATTACAACTTGATTCTGAATTTGACTGAATGCTTCTCTGAATCACCCGTCCCCAAAGGGTTAATTTAAATTTAACTTTTTGGGTGTTTCACAATATATTGACAAATTTTCAAGCTTATCGAAGCATTTTACACACAGTTATAAAATTCATTAATCCAAAGATTATTCTATGCAAAAATTATCTTTAAAGGATTATTTATAATTTATAGATAGTTTTGCGAATACAGTTCAAAAAATTTTGAATTTTAAGGTTTATGAATTATTAAATCATTTTAACACGTTGAATGCCACGCTAATTTTACATGACTGGCTCGTCAGGCCACACGGTAAATCACTACAAACTAAATTTGCCAATTTTGACAGATTTTTGCTAGTTTATAAAAGGTTTAGCATGACATATCTGCGGAAAAACTGCGGAAACTAATGCTTGGTGCACCGGAATACCTGGTCAAAAAGGCCACCTCCGTAAATTATATGATTACAAACTGAATCAAAGGCCATTGATATTAAAATTATTTGGGTTAGTGAACTTAATGTTAACAATATTGTGGAACAGTGTTGTTAACATTAAGTTCACAATATTGTGGACAGTTAAATAATATTGTGGAAAAGAAGATAGAACAAGGATAACACAGACAGGTAATAACATAAACAATAAAACAAAGAAAATTATTTATTATAAATTATTATTTATTTTTTACTTATAATTATTGACAAATAAGCAGTTCGTGATTAGCATTGTTAGTAGTTGTATTAGTAAATTGAATCAGAATGAGCCGCAGTAATTACGCGAAGGATTGGGCCAACCCAAGAAGGTGGAAAAGGGTAATGATGATAGAGGAGTCAGTCAGGGGGATAAAAAAATCAGCAATACGACTCAACCCATGTCTTGGTGATTATTATAGTAATGGAGAATTGTCTTAGGCCGTCTCCTGCACTCACTATATAAGGGGGTTGGAGAGTCCAGTGCTCTTAAGAAAATACTTAAGAGAACTACTCTTGTATAAGTCGAGAAGGCTAGGCGTACCTGAAACACCAGGGTTTTGTTATAAGCACTCTGCAAGAGTTTAAGATTTGTCAGCAGCACCCCCCCCCCCGAAGGTGGGTGCTGCATGCACGACATATCAGAAAAAAGTGGTGAATTATATATAACTACGAATTGTTTAAAAATAGTGATAGATAAAAATCTACTAAATTGAATTTATTAAATCAAGAATCATAATAATTAAGTAAATTTTGAATAAATTTTCTGCATTTCCATAAAAGAGTGTAAATTTTATAGTTCTATATCCTTTTATACGATATCAGCCAGCTGTTTTTCGCGATCTATGTGAAAGGTCAGTGTCAGCAAGCGGTGCTAGACTCAGCCTATATGTAATTTCAGTATCAGCCACCGGTGGTAGAAGCAGACTATATGTTATTTCAGTGTCAGTCACCGGTGGTTGATGCGGCCTAAATGGGAAGTCCAGGGTCAGCCACCGATGGCTGACGCGGCTCTCAACGCTTTAGGAAATGTAATTTTAAATACAAAATAAATACTGCCTCCTATAACCCCTTGGGGACGGGTGATTCAGAAAAGCATTTGTACAAAATCACAATCAAGTTGTAATTAAATAAAAAGCGGTAACTTAAATGTAGTCGTTGCTAATTTGATAGACTTACTTTACTTTTACTTTAATTATTGCTAGTTTAATCATATATATAATCAATGTTAATTCAAAGAATAACTAAATAGTTTTATCTTGAACAAAATAATGGTGAATAAACTGCTAAAGAATTACTTTGATTACCAGTTTTATCCTGCTTGATACGGTTTTATGTCGGCGCGAAAGGGTTAATGTGGCAAATGTTGTGATAGAAATGAAGTAGATCGAATTTTAGAAACTACCGTTTCAGAAAATAAAATACATTTAATATAACTTTCAATTTTGTTAAAACTTTGTTGTATACAAGTGCTAACCGTATCTAATAAAGGTATCTGGCAGCAATACATTTGCCTGGTAGATACCGAAAATAAAAAAAAGGAGATGATTTCTGAAGGTTTCTCAATGTATTAAAAATTTTGTTAAAAGTTGTGATAGTAATTGATAATAAAAAGGTCTTCCTTTGAGTTCTATTGATTGGTTGATTCGTATTCTTCTTTTAGGTCTGAAAATTTCTTCCGTTTACGCATTGCTCTTGAATAGGCTTTTCAACAATTAAAAATTTGTTCAATTATAAACACAAATATAGATAATTATGTCTGTCTGAAAGTTCTGTCCGAGAAAAGATACTTCTCATTTTCAGATATACAAAAGGTGCATTTATTCACGCTATAATGAATTACAATATTTGTTATATTTTCTAATGCATTAGGATTTTGTCCGGAAATTTGGCTACTTTTCTGTCGCTGAATTAAAATTCGCAATCGATTTCATTCTGCAAGGTACAGTTTTTATACAAGTTAATTATATATTTCTATCCAGAATTTTTTAAAATTTAATTTGTGTGCCTACCAAGAGTTCCCACTTTTCCGCTTCGTAGAAAGTGGTAGGAGGAAGGAGATAATACAATTACGTTTACGGTGAGACAAATTATGTTAATTTGTAATGGAAAAAATAATCGATATTACTTTTTTCCATAGCAAACAAATGTTATTAATTCATAGCTGCCATTTATCAGGCTGAAGTCGTGTTCCTTACAAAAGATGCAGCGACGTCACAGAGGCAACTAAAATATAAAAAGTGGTTGAAATTTTATTTATTTATTGTTTGTTTAATAACACTATGAGTTAAATTTCAAATTATTCTTGCTGAAAATTTAAGGAAAATCATTTTCGGAATCCACTTTCAATAATAGACTAGAAATAAAAACTTCTCCGCTTTCTGCAAAATTCAAATAAATTGATAGCGAATTGAAGAGTTAACCATGTTGAATTAGGATAATAATTCCCACTCTTTAAAAGTGTCTTTTATATTTGAGGTAGAACTTTAAGTTTAGCAGTCTATGTGGTGGCTGTTAGCGGGATTCAAGTACCTTACTTGAATAAATAATAATAATGGAAATTATAAGATGCAAGCTTACTTTGACCCTTTTGAAGGCAGTGGGAATTATACTTCCCACCACTTTTAATTTAGATTTAAATTTGCTAATAACTTCAGGCGTTTGAATATAATTGGTAACCGCGTGGAGGCTTTCAGTTTGATCTGGCGATGGTTTGTACCTCATAATCTAAATTCGAGTTTCTCAGATCGATTTTAGTAAAATGTCTCGAAATTTCTCTTTAAATGACTAACAGTTATTCGTCCAATGAAAAATCGGTGTTCAGGCTAATGATCGCGCTCGTACACTCAGACCATCGCTTGAATGCCAGCTAAATATAGCGCTTGCACATCACGTGGAAGACGAACATATATCGCGCTAGTACACACAGGGCATAACGTGAATACCGCCTAAATACGGCACTTGCACATCGTGTGGATGCCACCTTAAAACGGAGTTCATGCCGAAAGTGTAAATGATAAAATGTAGAGTAATGTGAATCTCTTATATCGTGGGTAAAGGACAGAAATGAAAGTTAATACACAACAAGACTAGTTAAATAGGAAAAACTAGAAATGTAGGTAAGGAAATAATTTCTTTCGAGGTTGGGAAAGAATGATTTCGACGACTACTAAAATTCATCAGTTATAGCATCTATAAAGAACTGTTTCTTCCTCCGGAAAAAGTAAATTGTAATGAATAATTCTTAATTAAGAACAGCAAAATTTTATTTTGCTGCTACATTAATTTTGCAGCGTTAAGTTTATTCACAAAAGCGTTAATGTCTGATATATTTTCAAGTCGGATCTGATGCTTTTATAACTAATGCATTAAGGTGCACTGACAAGGCGTCTCAGAATTCTATCCTCTGAGGAAGAAAGTTTTTTACATAGGAAGGATAAGTGAAAAGAAAAGCATAAGTTAATATTAAGTAAATAGTTAAGTTAATAATAAGATAGATCTTCCGCATCTAAGAGCAAGTTGCAATTTGGCATTAAATATGGTGTTTAAGACCCAGATAGCACATTTGACGTTTTTTAATATTATTGCTGATGTGAGAGTTATTAAACTTAATTAAAATTAGCACTTATTCGATGTATTTGCTATCATTTTTAGTGTTGATTACAATGAATTAATTATTAAAGTGAACATGCAATTTATTCCATGACTCCTTAAGCAATAGCAGCATTTTGCAAACTCATCAGGTTTAAAAAACAAACTTAACCTCTTTTATTAAAATTCTAAATTTTAATCGTCACCACTTTTTGTAATTTTAGTCAAACCTGGATATGCATAGTATTTAAATAAAATTCAAATTCTGTAATAAATTATGATTTAAAACAAGCTCATATTTAGCATTTATTGCATAAAGTGTTCAGTCTTAACTTTATCTCGTTTGTATTTTGCTTTCGTAGCAAAAAAAAATAATAATAATAACTCTGAATAACATATAAACTAATGATCGGAATTAAACTTCAGGACCGATCTTATTGATTAAAGGGCTAAAACTTAAATTTGCATTAATAATTTCACTTATTGATTAGTGAAGCAGACAATATTTTAAGAAGCATAATAAGTCATATAAATGCTTATTTTTTTTATTAAGTTTCTCTTCTGTCAAATTCGAATGTTTGTCCAATTCCCATTGTATGGTCAGGAGAGCGATCAAAAGTTTAGTTCTCTTAATTTTAATTTTGCTTTTTGCGTGTTTCGCAATATATCAACGAATTTTCAAGCTCATCGAAGCAATTTATACACAGTTATAAAATTCATTTACCCAAAGATTATTCTACGTCAAAAGTAGCTTTAAATAATTACTTATAATTTATTATTATTTTTGTGAAAACGTTTCAAAAAATTTTGAATTTTAAAGTATATGAATTATTGAATCATTTTAAGAAATGTAATTTTTAATACGAAAAGAAACCCTGCTTCCTTTAACGTGACAAATGTTGAGATAGAAATGAAGTAGATCAAATTTTAGGAACTACCGTTTCAGAAAATAAAATACATTTAATATATTGTTTAATTTTTTGATGCATAATTTTAATTGCTTATGTGTGTAAATTTAAAAAAAGGGATCTGACAGCAATACATTTGGCTGGTAGATACTCAGAGATGCCAACTTGCTCCTGACAGCAAATATATATTTTAAAGTGGTAGTTTATCAATTGTGATTCTTGGTTTAATAAATTCAATTTTGTAGAATTTTATCCACCACTATTTCTAAATATTTCGTAGGCTTATACAATTCACCACTTTCTAGTACTTCTGTCATGCTATACCTTAAATAATCAAAAATAGTCGAATATATGCAAAATTTACTTTGAAGTTATTTACTGTTTTTTTAATTATTTTGGCGTGTCCGGAGCAGTTGGCATCTCTGGATACTGAAAATAAAAAAGGATAATATTTCTGAATACTGTCTATCTCATTGATGTCGTTAGAAAAAGTTTATTTATATTTTAAAAATTCTGTTTAAAGTTGTGATAGTAATTAATAATAAAAAAGACTTCATTTGAGTTTAGTAGATTGGTTGATAATTATTCTTCGTTAAAGTCTGAAAATTTCTTCTGTTTTCGCATCGCTCTAGAACAGGTTTCGCAAGAATTAAAAATTTGTTCAATTATTAACACAAATATAGATAATTAGGTCTGTCTGAAAGTTATGTTCGAGAAAAGTCACTTATCATTTTCAGCTATACAAAAGGTGCATTATGCACGCTATAATAAATTTCAATTTTTTTTTGTATTTTCGAATGCATTAGGTTTTCGTCCAGAAATTTGAATATTTTTTGTGGCTAAATTCAAATTCGCAATCGATTTCACTCTGCAAGATTCAGTTTTTATGCAATTTAATCACATATTTCTATCAGAATTTTTTAAAATTTAAATTGTGTGCCTACTAAGAGAATTTTTCGTTGTTTATAGAAGTTCTTTCTTAGTTAATTTTCACCCCATTACATGTGAATGATTTAAAAGTTGACATAAAATTTTTTTCAAATGTTTTAAAGATTAATCAAAATTTTGAAAGCTATAGTTTTTGACTGCCTACCATTCTAAAAAATATTTAGTCGAGTGTAGCAAATCAGAAAAATTTGAATAAAATCACAATTTTTGTTTATTGATCATATTAATTTAAAAGTCAAAGTTTTCTTAAAATTCCTTATTTTCATTTATTTTTTATTGAAGCATTTATCATCTCAGTATATAATTTTGACCAAAATAAAAGGCACTCATCAGCGTTTCGAAGCATTAATAGGAAAATCGAAATAGTAATTGCTTTGTCAAAAATGAAACATGAAGAAAGAAATATTGTAATATTTTTATATATATTGAAAATGGAAAGTATTAAAAAACAGTCAAAAAGGATTTGTATTTTGTAAAGTGAAGGAAAAATGTTTGAAAGGCTTTGTTCAAACTAAATGATAGTTTGGTTCGATTAGTCTTTAGAACGCAATTAGATAAGTGGTTCCCAAAGTGGTCCCTACGGACCCCCAGGAGTACCTGATATCATTCAGGGGGTCCGTAGAAAATTAAAATTGATTTAGGGGTCCCCGAACAACGTCAGGGGGTCCGTTCAAGGTTTAATATAAAATAATGAAACTGTGATCCATTTTTATTATAATATAAATTGAAATAAATAACAATAAATAAAATAGTAAAGATTTTAAGATCTGAGAAAAATATAAACATAGACGGATGCGAAAAATACAGTATGTTTTTTAAGTATTGAGCGTTATGAAATACTTGTGAATGAACATTGACAAAACTTATTTCCATTAAATTTGTCACTTGCAGTAACAGTGGAGTGTATAATTTGTTTTGATCTTATTACTAAAACAGTTATTGTTCAATTTACTTCAATAAATTTAAGCTTTCAATTCCCATCAACACGCTAACTTCAATATAGCAACAATATAAAACTGAAATAACAATAAAAGAAACTGAAATAATCCCTCACAAACGAAAATAAAAGAAAATCCACTGACACAATACTAATACTAACTTTTTGAATTTATGCCAGAGAGGGGTCTACCCTTTTAAATTTAAGCTAGAGAGGGGTCTACCTTTCTAAATTTATGCCAGAGAGGGGTCTACCTTTTTGAATTTGTACCAAAGTAGGTCTACCTCTTCTAATTTATACCAGAGAGAGATCTACGTTTTTGAATTTATACCAGAGAAAGGTATAAGAGGTACAGCTACCTTTTTGAACCAGAGAGACCAGACCAGAGAGAGGTACCGCTAAATTTTTGAATTTACACCAAAGAGTGGTCCACCTTTTTGAATTTATACCAGAGAGAGGTCTACCTTTTTGAATTTATACCAGAGGTCTACACTTTTGAATTTATTAGAAGTATCCAGAAGTTAGTAAGGATCAAATCAAGATTATGTAAATGCGACTTGTACTCATTATTTTGCATATTTATATTGATTTCCAGTTCTAGACACGCCTATGATTTTCCAGTTCCAGATGGCGCCTTCTACTTAAATTAATAACGAGCATAGCATGATGTGAATTAGAAGGTCGAAAACAGGTTTATACAGCAATACAATAAACGCAGCTACATGCACTAACTTGTCTACAATATAAACATAAACTATAAAAAAGTCGGACATAAAATCAACAATTTAGTTCAATGTTATGCAGATACGAAGTATGTAAGCAAATTTTGCCAGTCTTAGACAAAAAAAAGTTATGCATTGTTAATTGAAAGTTTCGGTAAAGTTGCATTTTTTGTATTGATGCGCTGATAGAGTACTTTTGTTACGTAAGTGTATTTGAGTGAATTGGATTTCTTTCGAAATAATTATGTATCACATTTTTCAATAGTAATCAACGTAAATTGTTCCCTTAACGTAAATTAAAGAATTACTTTTTTTAATTAAAAACTTAGTAAGAGATTGCAATTTTTTTTGAAAATAAAGATTTTTTTTTTGCAAGAAGTTAATTAAAAAAATTATACTTTATTCAAAAATTACCTGAAATTTTATTCTTCTCGTCAAATAATAAATTCAAGAGGGCTTTACTGTAGAATTCCATTGAAAAAGTTAGTAATTATTAACAGTGGTTTGCTACAAGTATAATATTTAATATACAAATTATCATATTCTTTTTTGTCCCTTTTAACAGAAAATGTAAGCCGAAGTATTGAATATCTCTTTATTTCTTTAACAGGAAATAGTATTTGACCTACGTGTCTACTTCGTAATAAAACTACGTCAAATGATTCAATGAAACCTTCTAAGCTTAAGAGACATTTAATAAAATCCAGAGTGACAAAAAATATAAGAATTTAACGTTTTTTCACAAAACAAACACAAAGTCCAAGAAAAAGATTAGAAAACGCCATCCCTGCAACGACTCATAGGGGCAACATCTAAACGAGATGACGATGGACTGTGCACTTCTCATAGCATTTCTTTATTGATTGAAAAGTCTGAAATACCGCACATTGCTGGTGAAGAACCTATTTTATCAGCTGTAATTGAGGTAATACGCACCATGTTGCACAAACCAGCTTTTAAACATTATTAAAAAAAATTCTACTGAGTAATAATACAGTACAAAGAAAGATCGAGGAAATTGTTCAGTGGGTAGAAATATTTTTTATGTGAGTACTAAAGAATTTCAGATGATAAAACTGCATTCATGCCGAGATGTACACGTGAATGAGATTATGCTGAGATACAGTGCAGACAAGGTTGGTGCTGGTGTGCAAACAAAGCTGGTGAAAGGCTTACAAAGTCCCAAAAAGGAAAACCAAACTGCGCTGGATTGCCTCGTTAAATATGCTGCCAGTCACTCACAACAAGAGAAATCGAATGATTCTCTTGATTTTACACCTAAATCTGCGAAGGAAAAAGTCTATATAGCTGAATTGTATTGAATCCTATAGTTTGTTTGTAATTGAAACCGCTAATGTAAGCTCTTTGTGCTTCACATAAATAAGTAAAAATTATTAGTCTACAACACAAAACAATTGTAAAGGCGGAATAAAGATGATTCTTGCACATAGAAACATTTTACACACAGTTATAAAATTCATTTACGCAAAGATTATTCTACGCCAAAAGCAGCTTTAAATAATTATTTATAATTTATTATTATTTTTGTGAAAACGTTTCAAAAAATTTTGAATTTTAAGGTACATGAATTATAAAATCATTTTAATAAATGTAATTTTAAATAAATAAAAAAATATTGCTTCCTTTTACGTGACAAATGTTGAGATAGAAATGAGGTAGTTCAAATTTCAGAAACTACCGTTTCAGAAAATAAAATATATTTAACATTTATTTTAATTTCACAAGAGCCTTGTCTTGCACACAAAGAAAGGAAGTATAATAAAAGTATCTGCCAGCAATACATCTTGTTGGTGGAAACAGAATAAAAGGGACGATATTTCTGAATATCGCGTGTTTCATTGAAATGGTTAGAAAAAGTTACAGTAATTGATAATAAAAAGGACTTCTTTTGAGTTCAGAAGATTGGTTGATAAGTATTCTTCTTTAAAGTCTGAAAATTTCTTCTGTTTTCGCATCGCTCTTGAACAGGCTTCTCAGCAATTGAAATGTGGTTTAATTATAAGCACAGATATAGATAATTAGGTCTGTCTGAAAATTCTGTTCGCGAAAAGACACGCATCATTAGGACACGGAGATAATACAATTGTGTTTACAGTGTGATGAATTATGTCACTTTGTCGAGGAAAAAATAATCGATATTACTTTTTTCAATAAGAAACAAATATTATTAATTCATAGGTACCATTTATTCCGCTGAAGTCCCGTGTTTCTTACAAAATATAGGCCACGACATCACAGGCAACTAAAATGTAAAAAGTGGTAGAAATTTAATTATTATTTTTTTAATATGAGTTACATTTAAAAGAGTTCTTGTTGAAATTTTAAGGAAAAAAATTCTCGGAATCCACTTTCAATAGTAAACTAGAAATAAAAACCTATAAAATGGTATAAAATTACTAATAAAATGGTTGCGAATTTAAGAGTAAACCATGTTCAATTTGGATAATAACGTTCACTCTTTAAAAGTGTCACCACGAGGAAACAGGAATAATGTTGCACTTCTAGCGATACTTTATATTTTTTAATATGTCAAATTCTTGTCTTGAAATTTGAGCTGGGCACCTGGGCCACTTAGCGACCCCTATCCCATCCATCTTGTTCCTTATATATGTTGTAGAATTTTAAGATTAGCAATCTATGTGGTGGCGGTTAGCGGGATTCAAGCACCTTTTGCTTGAATAAATAATAATAATGGAAATTATAAGAAGCGGGATTTCTCGAAACTATGTGCGGCTTTGAATGAATTGAAGGTCAACTAGGGGAAACGCTTGATCAAGTTGTCAGTATTGTTGTTGAATTTGTTGCTATATGTGGATCTGTGATAAGTTATTTATTTTGATGATTGTGATATGAGGTGTAGGATGTAAAGTGAGCAGCTATTGGTCTTAATTTTATGTCTCTTTTGTAATTTTCAAAATTGAACAACTGATTGATGTTCACTGCACTGCATTTTAGGGCCTTTTCACAGAAATCTGCATTGAATTTGTAAATATATTGTGATAATATCGGGATCTTGAGGTCTTCGTGGATATTTGTATTTCTGATGAACAATCTCGCACGGGTGATTTTTCTGAGTATTTTCTTCTGACATTGGTTGAGTTTTTTCGTGAGATGTTCCGGTATGGTTGTCCAGGCAGGTGAGGAATATGTGAGAATTGGTCTGATCATTGACGTATATAGTAGTTTTCTTAGTTTTAATGAGATATTCTGGTTATAGATGAGTGGTTGTATTATTGTTGCTGCTGCATTCGCTTTGTCTATTTTATTTTTGACAGGGTCATTTCAGGTGAGCTTGTTGTTCATTATAAGGCCGAGGTAGTTTGCTTTTTTAACTATTGGTATTTGGATATTTAACAGTTTTTTTTGCATTGTGGTAGTATTTTTATTCCTCATTTCTGCATGATTTGGATTTGAAATTTGTTTGCATTTTGCTTGCATTGCATAATTTATTTAAAACAATTAGGCCATTTTCTATAAAACACCATTCTCTTATTGATACTTTGTTTTAAATAATTTCTTTAAGACAACCGAAGTATTCAGTAAATAACAGATTTTTGATAGGGTTTAAATATAAATGCAGGTTTCAAAGATGTTCAAAAAACTTCCTAACTATCTGATCCCCTTTAACTCTTACGGATTCCTAGGGTTCCAAAGAACGCTATTTGAGAATCTTTGATATACATCATTGCTACACAGTTACAAAATTCATTTTCCCAAAGATTATTCTATGCAAAAAGTAGCGTTAAATAATTATTTAAAATGCAGTATTATTTTTGTGAAAACGTTTAAAAATTTTTTGAATTTTTTAGTACATGAATTATTAAATCATTTTAATAAATGTAATTTTAAATGAATAAAAAAATACTGCCTCCTGAACAAATGTTGAAATAGAAATAAGGTAGTTCAAATTTTAGAAACTACCGCTTCAGAAAATAAAATATCTTTGATATTATTTTTAATTTCGACAATTCTATACCTAAAGGGCCAGCTTCAAGCATTTAAAAAAAGATTCCGACAGCAATGCATTTGGCTTATTGACACTGAAAATGAAAAAAGGAAAATATCTCTGTTTATTGTCTACCTCATTGATATGGTTAGAGAAGGTTTATTTTTTTAAAGTTGTGATAGTAATTATTAATAATAGGACTTCTTTTGAGTTCAGAAGATTGGTTGATCTGAAAATTTCTTGTTTTCGTATCTTGAAAAGGCTTCTCAACAATTAAAATGTGGTTCAATTCTAAAAACAAATACAGACAATTAGATCTGTCTGAAAGTTCTGTTTGCGAAAAAACAGGCATCATTTTAAGATAAGCTAAAGGTGCATTTATTCATGCTATAATGAATTACAATGTCTTTTATTTTCTAAAAGAAATTTATTTTCTAAAAGAATTATTATTTTCTAAAGTTTTTAACCGAATATTTGGATATTTTTTGCGTCGCTGTTTTCAAATTCGCAATCAGTTTCACTCTATAAGATACAGTTTTTATGCAATTTAATAATTTATTTCAATTAAGAATTTTTTAAAATTTTATTTGTGTGCCTACTAAGAGTTCCCACTTCTCTGCTACGTAGAAAGTGGTAGGAAGAAGGAGATAATACAATTACGCTTACGGTGAGATAACTTATATTAGTTTGTCACGGAAAAAATTATCGATAATACTTTTTTCCATAACAAACAAATATTATTAATTCACAGCTACCATTTATCAACCTGAAGTCGTGTTCCTTACACAGGGTTCCCACGTTCCTTGAGAATTTTAAAAAACTGTAGCGAAAGTAAAACAAATTTTGATATTTTAATTTCTGTGTAGTTACCACTAATAATTGTTTTTAAAAAAATGTATATATGATGAAAATTCCTGCATATAATGATGATATTGTAAATACTGTAAATAGTTTATTATATTTGCCTTTAATTTTTATCAGACTTGTACTTTAATATTTGTACATAAATTTCTTAATTATTCATTACTTATTTTTGCCAATTTTCATATCTTTATCCCCAACTAATTCTTATATGTTATCATGATTTGAACTGCATAAGCAGATATCCCGAGCCGTTACTGCCTCGAACTCCTCCAAATTTCCCTTCCTCATTACTTCCAATGTCATTAGTCTCAGTCGCCCTAGGGCATATCACAGATCAGAGGTCTAGTGCCCGCTTGCGCGGGCAGGTACCTTGCCAAAATACATGATCTAGCATATAATGATAAAATACTACATTAAAGTAAAAAATATTTTGCACCCTAAACTTACTATCACTTACTACCAATAACATTTTTTAACCCTTTCGCGCCGACTGTCACAAATACGTGACAGCATGAAACTGTATCAATCAGGATAAAAAGATAAAACTGGTAATCAAAGTAATTCTTTAGCAGTTTATTTGTGGGCGGAGTTATAATTGTTTGATTTATTTAATTCACCATTACTTTGTTAAAAATAAAACTATTTAGTTATACTTTGAACTAACATTGATTATATATATGATTAAACTAACAATAATTAAAGAAAAAGCAAAGTAAGTCTGTCAAATTAGCAACGACTACATTTAAGTTACCGCTTTTTATTTAATTACAACTTGATTCTGATTTTGTACGAATGCTTTTCTGAATCACCCGTCCCCAAGGGGTTAAGGAATGCGGGAACCCTGAAGCAAAAGATATGCAGCCACAGCACACGCTACTAAAATGTAAAAAGTGGTAGAAATTTTATTTATTTATTATTTGTTTAATAACACTGTAAATTACATTTCAAATTGTTTTTGTTGAAAATTTAAAGAAAATTATTTTCGGAATTTACTTTCAACAGTAAACTAGAAATAAAAACTTCTCCACTTTCTGAAAAATGCTAATAAATTGATAGCGAATTAAAGAGTAAACCATGTAGAATTAACGCCCACTCTTTATAAGTTTTACTACGAGACAACAGTATTAATGCTGCATTTCTAACGTTTCTTTATATTTTTTAATATGTCAAATTACTTATCTTGAAATTTGAGCTAGGCACCTGGGCAGTATTGTTGTTGAATCTCATGCCATGGGTGGATCTGTGATTAGTGTTTTATTTTGATGTTTGTGATATGAGGTGTCGGATGTAAAGTGCGCAGTAATTGTTCTTAATTTTGTAAATCTTTTTTGTAATTTTCTAAATTGAATATCTGGTTGATGTTCACTGCACTGCATTTTAGGGGCTTGCCACAGAGATCTGCATTTAATTTGTAAATATACTGCGTTAATGTCGGGATCTTGAGGTCTTTGTGGATATTTGTATTTTTGATGAACCATCTGGCACGGGTGATTTTTCTGAGTATCTTGTTCTGGCATTGGCTAAGTTTTTTCATGAGATGTTCCGATATGGTTGTCCAGAATATGTGAGAATTGGTCTGATCTTTGACGTATATAGTAGTCTTCTTAGCTTTAATGAGACATTCTGGTTATAGATGAGTGGTTGTATTATTGTATTTGCTTTGTATATTATATTTTTGATAGGTGATATTATATTTTGATTCTATTATATTTATAGATATATAGATTTATTTCAGTCTAAAATATTTTGGTAGGTCATTTCAGGTGAACTTGCTGTTTATTATAAGGCCGAGGTAGTATGTAGAGATAAGGCCGTAGTAGCATTTTTATTCCTGCTTTCTGTATGATTAGGATTTGAAATTTGTCTACATTTATGGCTCTTTTCCATTTAACGCACCAGTCTTCTATATCATGTATTTCATGTATCACTGAGCCAGCTCAAATACCCTCTTAATGCAGCTTCCGGAAAATTTATGTCAGCGTCTACTGTGCATAAAAGGCTTCATGAAAGTCACGCCATAAAAAGGAACGTTTGAGGTATACTGAACAGGGTGTCCACTGGACGGCTGACCGATGAAGGGCTGTTCTCTTCACAGATGAGTCCAGGTTTAGCCACCAAAACCATAGTTGGCGTTGTTTGATTTGGTGAGAACCTAGAACCCAATATCATCCATCAAGCATCCGTGAAAGAGATGCATACCAAGGAGACAGTGTATGTGTGTGGGATGGTATCGCTGCAGATAACAGCATGCTTGGATCGATTCTATATATTTTATGCACTATGGTAAATGGGACTACCCTCAGAAAACCGCGTAGAGGCTTTCTGTTTGATCTGGTGATGGTTTGTACCTCATAATCTAAATTCGCTTTTCACATATTGATTTTAGTAAAATGTCTCGAAATTTCGCTTCAAATTACTAATAGTTATTCATCCATTGAAAAAAAAACGGAGTTCAAGCTAACGATAGAATTCCTACACACAGGCCATCGCTCGAATGCCGGCTTATTCATGGTGTGGATGCTGCCTTAACACGTTCACGCCTGGTGTTGCGCCTGAAAGCGGGACGGAAAAGAGAAAATACTGGTAGAAGAACTATTTCAATATCAGATAAAATTCGGGAGGAGTTAATCTATTCTCAACAGTAACAATTCTCAACAATAACAACAATAACAATTCTATAACGTTCGTTCGTTGTTTTAGAACTGGGCATCTGAGGCCTAAATGGCCTTTATCCCATTCATCATGAAATATCCCAAAGGGACATACATAGGAAAGTTGTATTGGTGGTTCGGAAAAGAGCCTGAAATGCGATAAAATAATGAAAGGCATCATGATGCTGCCTCCTATAACCCCTGGGGGACGGGTGATTCAGAAAAGCATTCGTTTAAAATCAGAATCAAGTTGTAATTAAATAAAAAGCGGCAACTTAAATGTAGTCGTTGCTAATTTGATAAACTTACTTTACTTTTACTTTAATTATTGTTAGTTTAATCATATATATAATCAATGTTAATTCAAAGAATAACTAAATAGTTTTATCTTGAACAAAATAATGGTGAATTAAATAAATCAAACAATTATAACTCCACCCACAAATAAACTGCTAAAGAATTACTTTGATTACCAGTTTTATCCTGATTGATACGGTTTTATGCTGGCACGTATTTGTGACAGTCGGCGCGAAAGGGTTAACGCGACAAATGTTGCGATAGAAATGAAGTAGATCAAATTTTAGAAACTACCGTTTCAGGAAATAAAATACATTTAATATAAGTTATAATTTTGTTTAAAATTTGTTCTTTGTCTTATGTACAACATTTCTAATAAAGGTATCTGACAGCAATACATTTGCCTGGCAGATACCGAAAATTAAAAAAGGAGATTATTTCTGAAGGATTCTCAATGTATTAAAAGTTTTGTTTAAAGTAGTAATTGATAATAATGTGGTAATTGATAATAAAAAGGTCTTCCTTTGAGTTCCATTGATTGGTTGATAAGTATTCTTCTTTTATGTCTGAAAATTTTTTCTGTTTTCGCATCGCTCTTGAACAGGCTTATCAGCACTTGAAATGTGGTTTAATTATAAGCACAGTTATAGATAATTAGGTCTGTCTGAAAATTCTGTTCGCGAAAAGACACGCATCATTTTCAGATACACAAAAGGTGCATTAATTCACGCTATAATGAATTAAAATTTTTTTAATTATTTTTCAATGCATTAGGGTTTTGACCGGAAATTTTGATATTTTTTCGTCGCTGAATTCAAATTCGCAATCGAATTCACTCTACAAGATACAGTTTTAATGCAATTTAATTATATATTTCTATTCAGAAATTTAATTTGTGTGCCTACTAAGAGTTCCCACTTCTCCGCTACGTAGAAAGTGGTAGGAAGAAGGAGATAATACAATTGTGTTTACGGTGTGATGAATTATGTCACTTTGTCGTGGAAAAAGTAATCGATATTACTTTTTTCAATAAGAAGCAAATATTATTAATTCATAGGTACCACATTGATTCCGCTGAAGTCCCGTGTTTCTCACAAAATATAGGCCACGACATCACAGGCAACTAAAATGTAAAAAGTGGTAGAAATTTATTTATTATTTTTTTAATATGAGTTACATTTAAAAGTGTTCTTGTTGAAATTTAAAGGAAAAAAATTCTCGGAATCCACTTTCAATAGTAAACTAGAAATAAAAACCTATAAAATGGTATAAAATTACTAATAAAATGGTTGCGAATTTAAGAGTAAACCATGTTCAATTTGGATAATGACGTTCACTCTTTAAAAGTGTCACCACGAGGAAACAGGAATAATGTTGCATTTCTAGCGATACTTAATATTTTTTAATATGTCAAATTTCTTGTCTTGAAATTTGAGCTGGGCACCTGGGCCACTTAGTGGCCCCTATCCCATCCATCATGTTCCTTATATATGTTGTAGAAATTTAAGGTTAGCAGTCTATGTGGTGGCTGTTAGCGGGATTCAAGCACCTTTTGCTTGAGTAAATAATAATAATGGAAATTATAAGAAGCAGGCTTGCTCTAAACTATGTGCGGCTTTGAATGTAGATTGATGGTCAACTAGGGGAAACGCTTGATCAAGTTGTCAGTATTGTTGTTGAATCTGATGCTGTGTGTGGCACTGTGATTAGTTCTTTATTTTAAGGTTTGTGATATGAGTCGTCAGATATAAAGTGAGCAGCTATTAGTCTTAATTTTATGTCTTTTTTTGTAATTTTTCAAAATTGAATATCTGGATGAAGTTCACTGCACTGCATTTTAGGGTTTTGTAGTAGAAATCTGCATTTAATCTGTAAATATTCTGTGATAAGATCAGGATCTTCAGGTCGTTGTAGATATTTGTATTTCTGATGAACTATATGGCACGTGTGATTTTTTTTTCAGTATCCTATTCAGGCATTGTTTGAGTTTTTTCATTAGATGTTCCGGAATGGTTGTCCAGGCAGGTGAGGAATATGTGAGAATTGGTCTGATCATTGGCGTATACTGTAGTTTTCTTAGCTTTAATGAAACATTCTGGTTATAGATGATTGGTTATATTATTGTTGTTGCTGCATTTGCTTCGTCTATTATATTTTTGATAGGGTCAGTTCAGGTGAGCTTGCTGTTTATTATAAGGCCGAGGTAGTTTGCTTTTCTAACTATTGGTATTTGGATACTGAACAGTTTTGGCTTTCATTGTGGTAGTATTTTTTCTCTTCTTCTCTGTATGATCAGGATTTGAAATTTGTCTGTATTTACGGCTGTTTTCCATTTAACGCACCAGTCTTGTAATTCATGTATTTTATCCTTCAGTTTCTGTAATGCTATATTTGAATTTCTGGTGAATTTGGATATTTGGGTTGATGATGATTACTGTGTCGTTTGCCAAAAAATCTGCTCTATTAATTGGAAAATCATAAGTGCATGAAATATATAGAGTCGTTGCAAGTATGCTGTCATCTGCAGAGATACCATCCAGCAGACATACACTGTCTCCTTGGTATGCATCTCTTTTCTCGGATGTTTTATGAATGATATTGGGTTCTAGGTTCTCTCCAAATCAAATAACGCCTACTATGGTTTTAGTGGCTATACCTGGGCTCATCTGTATAGAGAGCAGCCCTTGATCGGTCAGCCGTCCAGTGGACACCTTGTTCAGCCTACCTCTAACATCCATTCTGTGGCGTGATGTTCGTGAAGCCTTCTACTCACAGTAAACATTGACATAAATTTTCCGGTGGCTGCATTAAGACGGTATTTGAGCTGGCTCAGCCTCAGAGTCACAGTTTTATTCATTTATGCAAATCAAAATTTGTCGTAGCTCGTAAGTGAACCTTCTGCATGCCGAACCTGTGGTTAGAAGTTGTTGCCAAAGTCTACGAAACACAGAATGACTCACATTAGCCATATGGCGACTTCTATCTGATTTCATCCTGCCTGTTTTTGTCCCATCTTCTAATAGATCTCCATCTCAGTTCTGCGAACAAATGATACCTGGAGCTCATTGTTACATATTAGCTATCTCAAATTTCCAATTTCAGAAACACACTGAAGCTCGCAGGCTTGTGATCAAACATACAACTTGCTCATTACAGATGGCGTCACTCCATTGGACGCCATTTTTACACTGCATTTTTACTTAGCAACTCTTATTTGTCTAACTATTCAAATTTTATTTGGATTAGATTAATTTTGGGTATGCTATCGCAATTTTTGAAGTTTTATGACAATCAGTGTATCAACTAATGAATTCATTAGTTAATTGATCAGTAATATATCGAATAAAAGAGTTGTCACATTCCAAATGGCATATAAAAGGTTTTTTGTTTTCTTGTTTTGGTGGGAAGAGAAAAAATTAATGTCGTGATGAGTAAATGACGGTAGCAGTTGCCAAGAGTTTCCACGAAAAAGCCGTGACCAAATGTGATAATTTTCCTCTCCGAATATGCGTTTGACGATTTCATATGGTTGTTATGAACAATTGATAAAAAAATGTTTTATGAGTACTATTGACATATTAAAAGTGTGATGCAACATGTTAAAAGGCTTTCATTCTCAAATTGTGAACCATCTTCTATAATTTATAAAGGTTGGTGTTCCAACCACATTAAAAGCTTCACTACGAAATACCTGGAGTTAAGAGACATTCTATAAACATGATTTAATTTTTTATGTGTATTGGTGAACAAAATCATTCTTTAAAAGGAACATGAATTTTTATATAGCAGAGCAAGATTTTCTTTTTTGAAAGTAAAAAATGACATAGCTGAAGTGAACGCAGATGCTTCTCATGAATAACCTCAGAAATGTTATAGCATCGTATGATTTAATCATATACTCGTTCCGGCATTGTTACATTTATTTTCACGTAATTTAAGTGTATAGTTTAATTTTATAGATCGGCGATAATAATAAAGTTATTGTTCGTACGTGCAATGTTCTACAACTTCAAAGCAAAAATTATTTTCTTAAAATAGCAGGAGTATTCAGAAATAATGTAAAGATCAGCGGTTCCCAATTTTTTTCGGCTTCGGAACCCTAAATGATCAACCCTCTTCCGGAGTAAGTCCGAATTTATAAATTAAATAAAAACAACTTTGAAGTATTAACTAAAAAAAAGACTGCTTTATTTTGAAAATATTTAATAAGAGGAAAGAAATATGACGTGATGGCTCAGAGGATAGATTGCTCACCTCTGAGGTCACCAAGGGACCTCCAATGAGGTGACCTGGGTTCGAATTCCAACGATGGCTGGTTGAAACGTATTCCGCACCCGGCTCAGACCGATAGCAGTGCTGAATCAAAATATCCTCAGACGTAGACGTAGAGTCCCCTTGCATTCAGGATAATCGTGGAAGATTTTCGTAGTTTTCCTCTTCGAGTAACGAGCCTCCGCGTAAGTCTCAAAAAAAATCTTGTACGAAGGTAAATTTCTCATAATACTTGATCCAGAAGTTCCTCTATCTTCTGGATTGGGTTCAAAATTATAAGGTTATGAAGTTGAACATTGGTAGTCACCTCAATCATTGGTAGACACGTAAAATCGAAATTGGGTCGGATCTTCCAAGAATTTATAAAAAAAAGAGGAATGAAAGGTTTTCATAGTTTTATCATTATTAATCTTCAATTAGATTTAATGTCACACAGATGGATTCGCAGTTTCTGGAGTTTAATGTAGTGAAGTACTGATTTTTTTTTGATGGATGAATATATGACGAATTATGGTCTTTGTGTGAAGGAAAACTTAAAATTATTGAAAAGACCTACTTCTTTGAAAAGGGTTATAAGGGAAACATATTTCTTCATTAACGAATCATATTTTTCTTTTTTTGATTTTAAAAATATGATGTGAAATACTAACGCAATTACTTATAAATGCGTATCCTTTTCATAATTTATTTAAAATAATTAGGCCATTTTCTTTAAAACACTATTTTCTTATTGATACTTTGTTAAAAATAATTTCTTTAAGACAACCAAAGTATGAAGTAAATATTAGATTTTTGTTTGGATTTAAATATAATTGCAGGTTTCAAAAATGTTCAAGGAGCTTCCTGACTACCGGAACCCCTTTAACTCTTCAACGGAACCCTAGGGTTGCATTGAACGCCATTTGAGAACCTTTGATATATATCATTGGTACACAGTTATAAAATTCATTTACCTTAAGATTATTCTATGCAAAAAATAGCTTTAAATAATTATTTGAAGTGTGTTATTAAATAAAATGTATTTGTGAAAACGTTTCGAAATATTTGGTATTATAAGGTATATGAATTATTAAATCATTTTCATAAATGTAATTTTAAATAAATAAAAGAATTCTCCCTCCTTTTACGTGACAAATGCTGAGATAGAAATGAGGCAGCTCAAAGTTTAGAACCTACCGTTTCAGAAAATAAAATATATTTAACATAAATTTTAATTTTGGTGTTATTATGCCATTTTGATACAAAGTAAAACTTACAAACGTTTAATAAAGGTATCTCACAGCAATTCATTTGGCTGGTGGATACTGAAATTAAAAAAAGGAAAATAATTCTGAATATTGTATTTTCCACTGAAATGGTTAGAAAAATTTTTTTTTTCCTCAAAAGTTTTATTAGTACTTGATAATAAAAAGGACTTCTTTTCAGTTCAGAAAATTGGCTAATAGGTATTATTTTAAAACTGATATTATCTTCTGTTTTCGCATCGCTTTTGAACAGGCTTCTCAGCAATTGAAATGTGGTTCAAATGTAAACACAAATATAGATAATTAGTTATGTCCGCGAAAAGACACGTATCATTTTCAGATGCGCTAAAGGTGCATTTATTCAGGCTATAATGAATTATAATTTTTTTCTTCTTTTCTAATGCATTAGGTTTATGACCGGAAATTTGGATATTTTTTTGCCGCTGAATTCAAATTCGCAATCGATTTCACTCTACCAAATACAGTTCATATGCAATTTGATTTTATATTTCTATCCAGAATTTTTTTACCTTTAATTTGTGTGCCTACTTACAGTTCCCACTTCTCCGTTTCGTAGAAAGTGGTAGGATTAAGAAGATAATACAATTACGTTTACGGTGCGATAAATTATGTTGGTTTGTCATGGAAAAAATAATCCATATTACTCTTTTCCATAACAAACAAATATCATTAATTCATAGCTACCATTTATCAAGCTGAAATCGTCTTCCTTACAAAAGAGATGCAGCGACGTTATAGGCAACTAAAATGCAAAAAGTGGTAGAAATTTTATTTATTTATTATTTGATTAATAACATTATGGGTTACATTTAAAACTGTTCTTGTTGAAAATTTAAGGAAAATCATTCTCTAAATCCACTTGCACTCGTAAACTAGAAATGAAAACTTCTCCGCTTTCTGCAAAATTCTAACAAATTGGTAGCGAATTGAAGCGTTAATCAAGAAGAATTAAAGCCCACTCTTTAACACATTTACTAAGAGACAACAGTAATAATGTAGCATTTCGAAGGATACTTTATATTTTTTATATGTCAAATTGCTTGTCTTCAAATTTGAGCTGGGCACTTGAACCGCTCAGCAACCCCTATCCCATCCATCATGTTTCTTATATTTGTGATACAACTTTAAGATTAGATGATTCCTGTGTCGTCTGCATAAAAATCTGTTCTATTAATTGGAAAATCGTAAATGTATAAAATATTCAGAATCGGTCCGAGTATGCTGTTATCTGCAGAGATACCATCCCACACACTGTCTCCTTCGTATGCACCTCTTTCACGAATGTTTGTTGGATGATATTGTGTTCTAGGTTCACTGCAAATGAAACAACGCCTACTATGTTTACGAATTCTGCACCCGGCTCAGATCGATCACAGTGCTGATGCAAAATATCCTCAGTGGTAGACGGATAATGGGTTAGAGTCCCCTTGCATTTAGGATAATCGTGGATTTTTAGGATTTTCGTAGTTTTGTTCTCCATGTAACATGCCTCTGCGTAAGTCCCATAAAATAGTCCTGTAAGAAGCTAAAGTTTTCTTAATATTTGATCCAGAAGTTCCTTTATCTTCTGGATTGGGTTCAAAATTACAAGGATATGGAGTTGAACATTGGCAGTCACTTCAATCATTGGTAGTCGCGAAAAATCAAAATTGGGTCCAGTGTTCCACGAATTTATAAAAAAAGAGGAATGAAAGGTTTTCATAGTTTTATCATTAATAATCTTCAATTAGATTTAATGTCACACAGATGGATTTCCCAGTTTCTGGAGTTTAATGTAGTGAAGTACTGAATTTTTTGGATGGAAGGAAATATGTCGAATTATGGTTTTTGTGAAAAGGAAAACTTAAAATTATTGAAAAGAACTCATCATCATAGTTGTCCTGACATCCCAAAGTGAGCCAATGCCTTCCTCTGAAGATTTCTCCTTGACGACTTCTGATTTATCTTTGATCTCCAATTCTTTTCATTATTTGCTGGAAAATCAGACTCCTCTGAGTCAACCCATCTACACTACGTCCTTCCCCGCTTTCTTGTTCTAGTGGGTCTAAAAAGCACTATCTTTTTTATTGTATTGTCATCACTCATTTGAATCACGTGGGTCATACAATTCATTCTATATATTTTTATGTATTTAATAATATCAGGTTGTTTATAAATCTTGTACAGTTTAAAATTAAATCTCCTTCTCCAGTTATTTTTCTCATTTACATCACCAAGTATACCGCAAAATCTTTTTCTCAAATGTGGCGATACAATTTTCCTCCCGTTTTGTCATTGTCCAAACTTTAGAAGGGTATGTCAAGACTGACCGGACATGAGTTTTGTAGATTAAGAGCTTTGTTTTTCTAGAAAGAAACCTAGATTTAATAAAACTTCTTAGCCCATAGACAGCCCTATTTGCCAGATAGACTCGGTTTTTTATTTCAGGAGTAATTCTCTTGTCAATGTTAATAATTGATCCTAAGTAAGTAAAACTCTTTACTAGGGGAGGAAATGCCTCTCTCTGGGCAGGAAGAGAACGAGCAATTATATCTACAACTTCAGCATATGCAAGTAGTTGTACTGATCGATTAAAAATGTGGACACTGATATTGATGTTTGAATCACGAATAACTCTCTCAAGTACAATATTAAAAAGAAGACAGGAGAGAGAATCTTCCAGTCGAACATCTATAAGCGTGTCTAGATTTTCTGAGAGAGACCCCAGAAACTTAATCTTACATTTTGTATCTTTCAATATAAGTCTCGTCAATTTAATGAGTTTTGAAGGTATTTTAAAAGTATTCATTGTTTGTAAAAGATAATTCCTATTGATACTATCAAAAGCAGCTTTGAAATCAATAAAAAGATGTTATGTTTCAATGTTAAATCCAACTGATTTCTCTAAAATCTGATGGAGACAAAGTATAGCTTTATAAATGACAAAATAAAAATAGTTGATTTTCCAGCACGGAATCCACATTGATATTTTCCTATTTGTGAGACAATAAATGGTAACAGTCTGAGATATAAAATTCTAGATAGAATTTTATAAGTTATACAAAGAAGACTAATGCCACGATAGTTGGCACTGGTCATAGGATCTCCTTTCTTGTGAATTAGGCACAAAATGCTTATATTCCTATTCGTTGGTATAATCTCAGAGTGCCAGATGTCAGTAATAAGTTCAAATAAGTTTATCAATAATGTAGTTTCACAATTCTTTAGTAGTTCTTCTGAAATAAGGTAATGTACCGAAACCTTCTTATTCTATATGTTTTTAATTGCAACCCTGATCTCCTCCACGGTTGGAGCCTCAACTTCTATCCCGTTTATTAATTAAGGTGCAATTATTTCAACATCCTCTTAATTTTCAATAAGAAGTTCGTTAAAATGTTCATGACATCGCTTTAAAATGTTTTGTTTATCAGTAATAATTTCACCAAATTTGTTTTTGCATAGACTAGAGGTCTGTTTAAAGTCCAATCGACTGCGGTTAATTTTCCGATAGAATGCTCTGCATTCATTAAAGGATTTCAGATATTCAACATCTTTAAGCAATTCTTAATTAAAGACCCTTTTCTTTTGCCTAAAGCAGGGGTCGGCAACCTGTTTGTCCTTAAGGGCGCAATACTAAATTTGAAAATCACCGAGTGCGCTTACTTTACAGATAATCAACAGGTATAAATAGGCATTAAAAAAAAACAGATTTTTTATAACTTTATGTTGTTGGTGTCATACATAATGATACATATAATTCAGTGTGAAACTTGGGTGTCCATATTTTCAGCTAATTTCTTATAACTGGGGATATATTTAGTTCTTATAGTTCCCGGTCCTTAAACAATTATCTAAATGTGAGTCATTAAGCTTTGTTCGGTATTTTGATTTCAAATATTTCATATATGAGAACAAAGACTCGCGATTGTATGTTGTTGCTCAATATGAATAAATTTTTAGCGCACATTTCCTTAAAATAGGATACTTATTTTCATCGACTAAGTTCCAAAACATTTTATCATTACTATGCTCTTTTAAAATAATATAATTTTGCAAGTTTATTATTTCTAATTCTAGGTCTTCGATATTATGAAGCTCGAAATACACTGAAACTATTTCAAGGACATCATCTTCAGTAACATTGAATGGATTTATGAAAAATCTTAGAACGGGTTCAAATGCTGCAAAATCTTCAAATCTAGAAGAAAACTCTTCTATTAGCTTATCTATAATTTCTAAATATGATGTAGCAGTAAAATTTTCATTATTTAAATTTAAACTCTCAACAGTATATTTTATATTTGGGAAATGTGATAATGATTTTTTCAATAGATGGGATTTCAACATCACTAACTTGCATTTGAATGCATTTACTGCACTAATCATGTCAGCGATATGCTGATTTTTCCCTTGTATTTTTAAATTTAATTCATTCAACTTTGCCGTTATATCTGTCAGAAATCCGAGGTCGATTAGCCAATCCTTATTTTCTAATTGCTCGTAAAATTCGCTTCTTGATGCAATAAATTCCTTTATTTGTGGCAAAAGCATGACAAACCGCTCAAGTATTTTACCTCTGCTCAGCCACCTCACTTCAGTATGTAAAGGAAGATCTGTGAACTGAACGTCCTCATCTTCTAAAAGTAATTTAAACAATCTGTGTTGCATAGCTCCCGATCTTATGGAATTAATAATTTTTGTTACTAGTTAATACGTGTTGAAAACCGATTGTTTTTACGCATAACATTTCCTGATGTATGAGGCAATGATAAGAAATAAATTTCAGGAATAAGGAATCCTGTCTACATTAGGCAATAAATCCTTTTTTCTTACCAGTCATCGCTGGTGCCCCGTCTGTTGTAATTGACGATAACTTTTGTACAGGTAATTTTACATCTGTTATATACTTTTTAAAAGTAGAAAATATATCTTCTCCTCTGGTGCTTCCCTTTAATGGCAGAACTTTGAGGAATTCTTCTTTTGTTGTAAAATCAGAAAATACCATCTTCACGCAAATTGCTAATTGTAATATATTTGTCACGTCTGTTGATTCATCCATCTGTAGCAAGAAGAAAATACAATTTTCCATATTATTTGCTAATTCTGCCTCTAAATTCTCCGCAATTACTTCAATTCTTCTAGTAACGTGTTACTAGCTGAAACTATTTCCTTTTTATTTTTAAATTCTTCAAAAAGTGAATCAGCAGCTTTTAACATGGCTTCTTTCACTAATTCTCCATCTGCAAATGGTTTTTTATTCTTAGCTGGCAAGTGCGATATTTTATATGACGCGATCGTTGCTGCTATATGTTGTTGCAGTGGTTTAGTAAAAAAATTTTGCTGGTTAGTTATTGATGATTTTAAAGAAATAATTTTTTTTCTTCTAATTTCAGAGTTCATTGGATAGTCACTATCAAAATTGGTATGAGAGGTCTTAAAATGTCGTTCCATATTACTTTTCTTGGGAATCGCAACACTATTACTACACAACAAACAAATACACTTCCCTTTGTTATCAACGAAACAAAATAGATGTTCCCATTCATCGTGAAAATAATATGTTCTTTTTCTTTTACATTTATCCATGAAGGGTGTTAAAACACAAAAAAACTATAACTATAACAACTCTATTTTAAAAAGAAACACAGCGTTATTAAATTAACAACGTTTATTACTTAAAACACAACGGAAGCATAGCAAAGAAGCATTATACCAAAGATAAACAAACAGAAGCTCAAACATAAAAGCAAACTGAAACTAAAACGACAAGTTACAATACAGTCACAGTTAACCTAGCTGATGCGTCAGAAACTACATCAGTGGCGAAACTAGATCACCCATCCAAACTAGATCACTGTTTAATTTAGGATCCAGTTCATCGCTTTCAACAAAGGGTTTTGAAAGAAAACAATTATTTCGGATTACTTGGTAGTTTTAAACGCACGGTCTACGCGTGGTCTATTCGAAATACGATCACACACTAACAAAAAATACGTGCGTGCTATTAGATACGCTCAAGGTTAGCAAACTGCTAATCTATGCGCAATCCTAAACTCAACTGACTACTTGTTGTATATCGCCGTTTGACAAGAGTAAGTAAATCACTCTGGCTATCATACATTTACATTAGTCCAGCGAGGGCACATTAAAAATCGATCGGGGGCGCCATGGCACCCGCGGACGCCGCGTTGCCTACCCCTGGCATAAAGAGTTTCTTAACCTCTTTTATGCGTCCATTGTACTCCTCTGCACTATTTCTTGTATCATAGGTTTATATGCAACATTCTTTTTATCATTAGCAATGGCACAATCAATAGCATACCAATCCTTATCGTGTTTCTTAGTTACTTCACCAATCACGGTATTGGCAGCGTTACAGATACTGTCTTTTATACATTTCCATTTATTTTCCACAGTACCATCACAATTCTTTATATTCAACTTTTCCTTTACTTTTTCGCAATATTCAAGTCTTATCCTTTCATTTTTAAGTTTATCACAGTCATGTTCTCTCAAAGTCTCTCCCTTAAACTTTTTGCATTTGATGATCTTGATCTGACTTTGGCAATAATCAAGAAGTGATCTGAATCCACATTAGCCCCACGATAAGTTTTCACGTCCATCAATTCTGAGTAATGTCTTGCGTCAGTTAGTATGTGATCAATTTGATTAGCATAAGTGCCACATGGGGCACGAATGAATATTTAATATTATGAATATTTTTATGCGGATAGGACAGCATAATAGGATCACATAATAGGACCTATAATCTTACGTGAAGCAGCAAAATCAATTAATTTGTGTCTATTATCATTGGTTGTATCACGCAAGCTAAATCCACCAGTTACAAATTTAAATTCCCTTTCTCTACCTACTTTAGAATTTAGAGCTCCTAAAATAATTTTTACATCATATTTTGGACAACTGTAATAAATTTTGTCTAAATTTTCATAGAAAATTTCCTTTTCTTCCTCTGTTGTATTTTCAGTTGGTGCTTAAGAAAAGAAAATACTGAAATTAAAGAACTTTCCCTTAATTCTGAGCTTGCAAAGTCTCGGAGAGGTTACCTCAAAATCCAAAATCAAGCGTCGTATTCTTTTGCTTATGATAAAGCCAGTGCACTCAATATGTTTTTTGGGGTGACAACTGTAAAAAGCAGTTTGATTCCTTTTATTAAATGTTCCATTGCCAATCCATCTAACCTCCTGAATGGCAATCAAATTCATATTTGTGGTCAGGTGACATTCATGAATTCAGAAATATTTATTCATGCTTTGAGACATTTTGTTATTCTTAACCATTTTTTACGGATTTGTTCTTTTAACCTTCAAATTTTTATTCCTTTCTCAACAACGGATTTATACTTTAAAAATTGCAAGGAGATTATCAAGTACATAAAAATAAGTGTTTAATGCTTAATTGAAATTTGTCTTTTTGCATGTTTCGCAATATATCGACGAATTTTCAAGCTCATCGAAACATTTCATACACATTTATAAAATTCATTTACTCAAATATTATTCTATGCAAAAAAGTAGCTTTAAATTTTCTTTTATAATTTATTATTATTTTTGAGAAACCATTTCAAAAAATGAATTTTAAGGTATATGAATTATTAAATCATTTCAAGAAATGTAATTTAAAACAAAAAAATGTACTGCTTCCTTTTACGTGACAAATATTTAGATAGGAATGAGGTAGTTCAAAATTTAGAAACTAATGTTTCAGAAAATAAAATATATTTAACATAAATTTTAATTTCGTGAGATCTTTACTTCTATTACATTGCTGAGGAATATAATAAAGGTACCTGACAGCAATACATTTTGCTGGTAGATACTGAAAAAAAAGTTAGATTTTTCTGAATATTTCATTGAAATGGTTAGAAAAAGTTTCTTTTATTTAAGTTAAAAAAACTTGTAGTAATTGATAATTAAAAGGACTTCTTTTGAGGTCAGAAGATTGGTTGATAAGTATTCTTCTTTTAAGTCTGAAAATTTCTTCTGTTTTCGCATCGCTCTTGCACTGGCTTCTCAGCAATTGAAATGTGGTTTAATTATAAGCACATATATAGATAATTAGATCTGCCTGAAAGTTCTGCTCGCGAAAAGCCAAGCATCATTTTCAGATATACAAAAGGTGCATTTATTCAGGCTATAATGAATTAAAAAATTTTTAATTATTTTTTAATGCATTAGGTTTTGACCGGTAATTTGGATATTTTTTCACCGCTGAACTCAAATTCGCAATCGATTTCACTCTAAAAGATACAATTTTTACGCAATTTATTAATATATTTCTACCCAGAATTTTTGAAAATTTTATTTGTGCGCCTACTAAAAGTTCCCAATTCTCTGCTACGTAGAAAGTGGTAGGAAGAAGGAGATGATACAATTACATTTACGGTGCGATAAATTATGTTACTTTGTAATGGAAAAAAATAATCGATATTACTTTTTCCCATAACAAACAAATATTATTAATTCATAGGTACTATTTATTAGGCTGAAGTCGTGTAAATTAAAAAATATATAAATATAAATGCAGGTTTCAAAGATGTTCAAAAAACATCCTAACTATCTGATCCCCTTTAACTCTTACGGATTCCTAGGGTTCCAAAGAACGCTATTTGAGAATCTTTGATATACATCATTGCTACACAGTTACAAAATTCATTTACCCAAAGATTATTCTATGCAAAAAGTAGCGTTAAATAATTATTTAAAATGCAGTATTATTTTTGTGAAAACATTTAAAAAAAATTTTGAATTTTTTAGTACATGAATTATTAAATCATTTTAATAAATGTAATTTTAAATGAATAAAAAAATACTGCCTCCTGAACAAATGTTGAAATAGAAATAAGGTAGTTCAAATTTTAGAAACTACCGCTTCAGAAAATAAAATATCTTTGATATTATTTTTAATTTCGACAATTCTATACCTAAAGGGCCAGCTTCAAGCATTTAAAAAAAGATTCCGACAGCAATGCATTTGGCTTATTGACACTGAAAATGAAAAAAGGAAAATATCTCTGTTTATTGTCTACCTCATTGATATGGTTAGAGAAGGTTTATTTTTTTAAAGTTGTGATAGTAATTATTAATAATAGGACTTCTTTTGAGTTCAGAAGATTGGTTGATCTGAAAATTTCTTGTTTTCGTATCTTGAAAAGGCTTCTCAACAATTAAAATGTGGTTCAATTCTAAAAACAAATACAGACAATTAGATCTGTCTGAAAGTTCTGTTTGCGAAGAAACAGGCATCATTTTCAGATAAGCAAAAGGTGCATTTATTCATGCTATAATGAATTACAATGTTTTTTATTTTCTAAAAGAAATTTATTTTCTAAAAGAATTTTTATTTTCTAAAGTTTTTAACCGAATATTTGGATATTTTTTGCGTCGCTGATTTCAAATTCGCAATCAGTTTCACTCTACAAGATATAGTTTTTATGCAATTTAATAATATATTTCAATTAAGAATTTTTTAAAAATTAATTTGTGTGCCTACTAGGAGTTCACACTTCTCCGCTACGTAGAAAGTGGTAGGAAGAAGGAGATAAAACAATTACGCTTACGGTGAGATAAATTATGTTAGTTTGTCACGGAAAAAGTAATCGATAATACTTTTTTCCATAACAAACAAATATTCTATCCAAACAAATATTATTAATTCACAGCTACCATTTATCAATCTGAAGTCGTGTTCATTACATAGGGCTCCCACGTTCCTTGAGAATTTTAAAAAGCTGTAGCGAAAGTAAAACAAATTTTGATATTTTAATTTCTGTGTAGTTACCACTAATAATTGTTTTTAAAAAAATTTATATATGCATGAAAATTCCTGCATATAATGATAAAATACTACAGTAAAATAAAAAATATATTGCACCCTAAACTTACTACCAATAACATTTTTTAAAGGAATGCGGGAACCCTGTTGCAAAAGATATGCAGCCACAGCACAAGCTACTAAAATGTAAAAAGTGGTAGAAATTTTATTTATTTATTATTTGTTTAATAACACAGTGAGTTACATTTGAAATTGTTCTAGTTGAAAATTTAAGAAAAATCATTCTCGGAATCCACTTTCAGTAGTAAATTAGAAATAAAAACTTCTCCGCTTTCTACAAAATGCTAATAAATTGGTAGCGAATTGCTATTAGGAAAATTGCGCCCACTCTTTGAAAGTGTAGCCACGAGACAACAGTAATAATGTTGCATTTCTTACGAAACTTTATATTTTCTAATATGTCAAATTACTTGTCTTGTATTGAAATTCGATCTGGCCACCTGGCCCGTGCAGCGTCCCCTATGCCATCCATCATGATTACCATATTTGTGGTAGAACTTAAAGGTTAGCAGTCTATGTGGTGGCTGTTAGCGTGATTCAAGCACCTTTTGCTTGAGTAGATAATAATAATGGAAATTATAAGAGGCAGGCTTGCTTTAAACTATGTGCGGCTTTGAATGTAGATTGAAGGTCAACAGGGGGAAACGCTTGATCAAGTTGTCAGTATTGTTGATGAATCTGATGTCGTGGGTGCATCTGTGATTACTTATTTATTTTGATGATTTTGATATAAGGCGTCGGATGTAAAATGAACAGATATTGGTCTTAATTTTATGTCTCTTTTGCAATTTTCAAAATTGAACAACTGGTTGATGTTCACTGTACTGCATTTTAGGGCCTTTTCACAAAAATCTGCATTGAATTTGTAAATATATTGTGATAATATCGGGATCTTGAAAAAATTGAGGATCTTGATCGGGATCTTGATCGAAATGCAATGTCAGAAATGAAATGCACTTGGCTTGTTGATGCTAAAAACAAAAAAAAAGGAAAATATTTCTGAATAGTGTCTATCACATTGATATGGTTAGAGAAGGTTTATTTTTTTAAAATTGTGATAGTAATTACTAATAAAAAGGACTTCTTTTGAGTTCAGAAGATTGGTTGAGCTGAAAATTTCTTGTTTTCGTTTCAATCTTGAAAAGGCTTCTCAGCAATTAAAATGTGGTTCAATTCTTAAAACAAATATAGACAATTAGATCTGTCTGAAAGTTCTGTTTGCGAAAAAACAGGCATCATTTTCAGATACGTAAAAGGTGCATTTATTCAAACAAAAATGAATTACAATGTTTTTTTATTTTCTAAAAGAAATTTATTTTCTAAAAGAATTTTCATTTTCTAAAGTTTTTGGATATTGTTTGCGTAGCTAATTTCAAATTCGCAATAGGTTTCACTCTACAAGATACAGTTTTTATGCAATTTAATTATAAATTCCTGTCCAGAATTTTTTAAAATTTAATTTGTGTGCCTACTATGAGTTCCCACTTCTCCGCTACGTAGAAAGTGGTAGGAGGATGGAGATAATACAATTACGCATGGGGTGCGATAAATTATGTTAGTTTGTCATGGAAAAAGTAATCGATATTACTTTTTTCCATAACAAACAAATTTTTTTAATTCACAGCTACCATTTATCAACCTGAATTCGTGTTCCTTACATGGGGATCCCACAGTCCCTGAGAATTTTAAAAAGTTAAAGCAAAAATAAAACAGATTTTGATATTTTAATTTCTGTGTAGTTACCACTGATAATTGTTTTTAAAGAAATGTATATATGCATGAAAATTCCACCATATAACAATCCTAATCCCTCCCCTTTCCTCCCTTATTGGAACTCGTAATTCAATGAAAATGTAGATAGCCCTGCGGGCTAGGAACATTGAAAAATTAGGTTTATATCGGAAAAATATAACAACAAAATACTAAATTACAAAAAAATATATTTCACCCTAAACTTACTACCATTTACTACCAATAACATTTTTCAAGGACCGCGGGAACCCTGTTACAAAAGATATGCAGCGACATCACAGGCCACTAAAATGTAAAAAGCGGTAGAAATTTTATTTATTTATTATTTGTTTAATAACACTATGAGTTGCATTTCAAACTGTTTCTGATGAAAATTTAAGGAAAATCATTTTCGAAATCCACTTACAATAGTAAACTAGAAATAAAAACTTCACCATTTTCTGAAAAATTCTAATAAATTGATAGCGAATTAAAGAGTAAACCATGTAGAATTAACGCCCACTCATTAAAAGTTTTACTACGAGACAACAGTATTAATGTTGCATTTCTAACGATACTTTATATTTTTTAATATGTCAAATTACTTATCTTGAAATTTGAGCTGGGCACCTGGACAGCATTGTTTTTGAATCTCATGCCATGGGTGAATCTGTGATTAGTTTTTTATTTTGATGATTGTGATATGAGGCGTCGGATGTAAAGCGCGCAGCCATTGTTCTCAATTTTATGTCTTTTTTGTAATTTTCTAAATTGAATATCTGGTTGAAGTTCTCTGCACTGCATGTTAGGGGCTTGTCATAGAGATCTGCATTTAATTTGTAAATATACTGCGGTAAGGTCGGGATCTGGAGGTCTTTGGATATTTGTATTTTTGATGAGCTATCTGGCACGGGTGATTTTTCTGAGTATCTTGTTCTGACATTGGCTAAGTTTTTTCATGAGAAGTTCCGGTATGGTTGTCCAGAATATGTGAGAATTGGTCTGATCATTGGCGTATATAGTAGTCTTCTTAGTTTTAATGACACATTCTGGTTATAGATGAGTGGTTGCATTATTGTTGTTGCTGTATTTGCTTTGTCTATTATATTTTTGATAGGTGAAATTATATTTTGATTCTATTATAGTTATTGATGTATAGATTTATTTGAGTCTATAATATTTTGATAGGTCATTTCAGGTGAACTTGCTGTTTATTATAAGGCCTAGGTAGTATGTAGAGGTAAAGCCGTAGTAGTACTTTTATTCCTGTTTTCTGTATGATTAGGATTTGAAACTTGTCTGCATTTATGGCTGTTTTCAATTTAACGCACCAGTCTCCTATATCATGTATTTCATGTATCACTGTGCCAGCTCAAATACCCTCTTAATGCAGCCACCGGAAAATTTATGTCAACGTCTACTGTGCATAAAAGGCTTCATGAAAGTCACGCCATAAAAAGGAACGTTAGAGGTAGACTGAACAAGGTGTCCACTGGACGGCTGACCGATGAAGGGCTGTTGTTTTCACAGATGAGCCCTGGTTTAGCCACCAAAACCATAGTAAGGCGTTGTTTTATTTGGTGAGAACCAAGAACCCATTATCATCCATCAAACATTCGTGAAAGAGATGCATACCAAGGAGACAGTGTATGTGTGTGGGATGGTATCGCTGCAGATGACAGCATGCTTGGATCGATTCTATATATTTTATGCACTATGGTAAATGGGACTACCCTCAGAAAACCGTGTAGAGGCTTTCTGTTTGATCTGGCGATGGTTTGTACCTCATAATTTAAATTCACGTTTCACATATCGATTTTAGTAAAATGTCTCGAAATTTCGCTTCAAATTACTAATAGTTATTCATCCATTGACAAAAAAACGGAGTTCAAGCTAACGATAGAATTCGTACACACAGGCCATCGCTCGAATGCCGGCTTATTCATGGTGTGGATGCTGCCTTAACACGTTCACGCCTGGTGTTGCGCCTGAAAGCGGGACGGAAAAGAGAAAATACTGGTAGAAGATCTATTTCAATATCAGATAAAATTCGGGAGGAGTTAATCTATTCTAAATAGTAACAATTCTCAACAATAACAACAATAACAATTCTATAATGTTCGTTCGTTGTTTTAGAACTGGGCATCTGAGGCCTAAATGGCCCTTATCCCATTCATCATGAAATATCCCAAAGGGACATACATAGGAAAGTTGTATTGGTGGTTCGGAAAAGAATCTGAAATGCGATAAAATAATGAAAGGCATCATGAAAGGCTTGATGATGAGGCTCCTCATCTACGTCTGTAGGGCTGGGAGCAGGTACATGAGTAATGAGATGATTTTCTCGTCTTTCAAAAGTTCCTGAAGTTCTTTGATGATCCTTAGGAACTTCACTACACTGCTGGGGGCATCTTGTGGTCTACGCGTGAAGGTGCGATGATTTCGCCTCGGCCGAGCACTACAGCCTGTAAAACAGGCCGGGTGATCGCCTTGACAATTGATGCATGTGGCCGGAAGGGAGAGAGGCTTCACGCACTTGCAGGTAAAATGTGCTCCTGCACATTTCATGCAGGCTGGATCACTTGAGCATGTTTTCTGTGTATGTTCAAATTTCTGGCACTTGTAGCATTGGATGGCGTAACGCCCTCCATTAAATTTCTCGATTAGGACTAGAAAGGACAGCAGATTCTTTGTGAAAATAAAGTCCCGATGTTCTGGGAAGTCATGGAGTATCACTAGAAAAAGGGAGAGGAGCTTGTATCCGTTGTCAAGCCTCTTTCTTAGTTGCTCTATCTTGATGGGTCGTCGACCATCATTGTCTTCTATATCTTTCCGAAGATCTTCCGTTCGGATGTCTACTGTAAGGCCTCGCACGAGAAATTTAAGTTTTCTCTGGAGGTAAATGTTCTTGGTCGATGTAGAAGGCTTCGTCAATTCTAGTTTGGATGAAGTGATCTCAGGGGTTGACTCAAGACGGGTAGAAATGGTCTCCTGGTTTCCGCTGGCATTTTGGCTTCTCTTTTTTCTCTTCCTCGGTCATTCGGGGGAGGAAACTTTAGGAATAGGCTCCTCTTCTACACTTATCTCAGTAGGTGGCTCAATTTGGGTAATTTCTATTTGAGGCTAGCAGAAGGAAACAGTTTCTGCAGGTTCTGTCGTCTTCTCAGGCAGATTTAACTTTTCCGCTGTTATGGGCGTGGTCGATTTACAATTCTATAACGGCTGGATGCTGGATATTGGGGTTATCTCGGCGAAGCGCCACTAACCGATTCATCTATTCTGTTTTGTTGTATTCTGGAAGGTCCTACATATCTTTGAAGTTGTAGTATGTTGTAACAACAAGTCAAGTCCTTAACCCTTTCGTGCCGACTGTCACAAATACGTGACAGCATAAAACCGTACCAATCTGTGAAAAAATATAAAACTGGTAATCAAAGTATTTTTTTAGCAGTTTATTTGTGGGCGGAGTTAAAATTGTTTGATTTATTTAATTCACCAATACTTTGTTCAAAATAAAACTATTTAGTTATACTTTGAATTAACATTGATTATATATATGATTAAACTAACAATAATTAAAGTAAAAGCAAAGTAAGTCTGTCAATTTAGAAACGACTACATTTAAATTACCGTTTTTTATTTAATTACAAGTCGATTCTGATTTTGTACGAATGCTTTTCTGAATCACCCGTCCCCAAGGGGTTAAAGAAGCAAATCTTTAGTTGAAGGGAAAATCATCTTTGGAATGGGGAGATCCCCTTGAGTAGAGTTGTATGATATTCTATAACGGCGAAGAAGCAATTCAATATAAAAATTGCATCCGTTAAAAACAATTGGTAGTTATAGATTTTTATTATTCCCAAAAAAAAGCTAAAAAATAAAATTTATTTGTTACTAGTTTTTACTCTTTTCCGTCTTGATATATAAGGGCTTTCAGCCCTGGTTCTACAACAATGTTCCGTAAATTTTGTAAATAGCTGAAAATACTTGTAAATAATTTTGCGCATTTATTATGTATTTCTCCTTTTCCCTGGGGCTATGTAGCTACTGTGCACATGAGAAGCTCGGGGGTAATACCTCGAAGGGAGGCGAGGCAGTCTGCCCCAAAACCTCTTCTCTCTCTCAAACTTGTTTGTTCAATCTCACTACTTCATTTTAATTTTATCTCAGTAAAAGAACTGAACCCCAACTTTCACCTTTCAATTGCGCTTCGGCGATTTATTATTTATTTCCACTCAAATGATTTAGTTGGAGCCCCTAGCGGGGCTGATGCTAAGATAACCAACACATATGAGAATGAGTTCTACAACAACGAACGAACGAACATTGATTATATATGTGATTATGCTAACAATAATTCAAGTAAAAGCAAAGTAAGTCTGTCAAATTAGCAACGACAACATTTAAGTTACCGTCTTTTATATAATTACAACTTGATTCTGAATTTGAATGAATGCTTTTCTGAATCACCCGTTCCCAAAGGGTTAATTTAAATTTTACTTTTTGCGTGTTTCACAATATATCGACGAATTTTCAAGTTTATCGAAACATTTTATACGCAGTTATAAAGTTCATTAATCCCAAGATTATTCTATGCAAAAATTATCTTTAAATAATTATTTATATATTATAGATAGTTTTGCGAATACGGTTCAAAAAATTTTGAATTTTAAGGTCTATGAATTATTAAATCATTTTAACACGTTGAATGCCACGCTAATTTTACATGACTTACTCGTCAGGCCACACGGTAAATTACTACAAATTAAATTTGCAAATTTCGACAGATTTTGCTAGTTTATAAAAGTTTTAGCATGACATATCTGCGGAAAAAACTGCGGAAACTAATACTTGGTGCACCGGAGTACCTGGTCAAAAAGGCCACCTCCGTAATTTATATGATTACAAACTGAATCAAAGGCCTTTGATATTGATATTATTTGGGTTAGTGAACTTAATGTTAGTAGTTAAATAATATTGTGGAAAAGAAGATAGAACAGGGATAACACAGACATGTAATAACATAAACAATAAAACTAAGAAAATTATTTATTATAAATTATTATTTATTTTATACCCAAGAAGATGGAAAAGGGTAATGATGATAGAGGAGATGAGGAGTCAGTCAGGGGGATAGAAAAATCAGCAATACGACTCAAACCAGGTCATGGAGATTATTATAGTAATGGAGAATTGCCTTAGGCCGTCTCCTGCACTCAGGGTCATCTGGGTCGTAGTTAGAGGAAAACAATATAAGGGGGTTGGAGCGTCCAGTGCTCTTAAGAAAATACTTAAGAGAACTACTTTTATATAAGTCGAGAAGGCTAGGCGTACAGGTGTCATTACGGATAGTTTTGTTCCTGAAATACCAGGGTTTTGTTATAAGCAATCTGTAAGAGTTTAAGATTTGTCTTTGCAGCCCCCCCCTTCCGTATTCGGGTGCTGCATGCAAGACATATCAGAAACTGCGGAAACTGCGGAAACTAATACTTGGTGCACCGGAGTACCTGGCCAAAAAGGTCACCTCCGTAAATTATATGATTACAAACTGAATCAAAGGCCATTGATATTGATATTATTTGGGTTAGTGAACTTAATGTTAGTAGTTAAATAATATTGTGGAAAAGAAGATAGAACAGGGATAACACAGACAGGTAATAACATATATATTAAAAAAAATAATAATAATAGATAAATAAATAAATAAAAATTAATTATTTATTATAAATCATTATTTATATTTTATATATAATTATTGAAAAATAAGCAGTTAGTGATTAACATTGTTAGTAGTTATATTAGTAAATTGAATCAGAATGAGCCGCAGTAATTCCGCGAAGTATTGGGCCAACCCAAGAAGGTGGAAAAGGGTAATGATGATAGAGGAGCCAATCAGGGGGATAGAAATATCATCAAACGATGTCTTGGAGATTATTATAGTAATGGAGAATGGTCTTAGGCCGTCTCCTGCACTTAGGGTCATCTGGGTCGTAGTTAGAGGAAGACCATATAAGGGGGTTGAAGTGTCCAGTGCTCTTAAGAAAATACTTGAGAGAACTATTTTTGTATAAGTCAAGAAGGCTAGGCGTACAGGTGTCATTACGGATATTTTTATTCCTGAAATACCAGGGTGAATTTGTGATATTGCGGAGGGTTTTGTTATAAGCACTCCGTAAGAGTTTAAGATTTGTCTTTGCAGCCCCCCCGAAGGCGGGTGCTGCATATGTTAATAAGGGGGTGAGAAGCATTTTAAAAATTAGAATCCTGTTATTAGTGCTGAGGGGAGAGTTCTTTTTTAGAATAGGATAAAGTGCACATTTTGCAGCTATGAATTTACTCCTAATGTTCCTAAAATGATATTTGAATGTCAGGGTTTTATCCATAATGACACCTAAGTACGTAGCCTTCGTTTCCCATTTGAAAGAGAAGTTGTTATCAATGATAACATCCTTCTTGTAGGTCCTTTTTCTGGTGAATAGCACCGCCTGAGTTTTGTCGATATTGAGGGCAAGTTTCCAGTTTCGGAAGTAGTCAATGATGGTGAGGAGATGGTAAGTAATATTCCTGTTGATATCGCTGATATACTTGCTTTGTGTGGCAATGGCTGTATCGTCAGCGTACAGTGCAGTCAGAATGCCAGGATCTCTAGGGATATCATTAATAAAAATTAAAAACAGGAGGGGTCCTAGTTTGCTCCCCTGGGGAACACCACTATTAATGGGTCTTAAGGTTGAGAAAAAAGTGTTGTAGTTGACCATGAACTTTCTGTGTGTTAGGTAGATCGCATAATTGGAACAAGTGGTCTAGGGAAATTATATTTAATTAATTTATAGATAAGTGCATCGATCCATACCTTGTCGAAGGCTTTAGCCAAATCGAGAAAGACGGCACCTGTATGTTTGTTGTGTAGCCATCCTTCATGTACGTATTCAATGAGCCTGGTGAGTTGGTGTTGTGTGGAATGTTTAGGGCGAAAGCCAAATTGCTCATCGATAATAATGTGGTTATCATCGCAGAAGTCTCTCATTCTGCACAAGATGATGTCCTCAGCAATTTTGCTCAGAGAGGAGAGTAAACTGATTGGTCGATAGCTGTCTGGTTTTGTTGGGTCTTTTCCTGGCTTTAGGATAGGTTTAATGACTGCTATCTTCCAATCAGTGGGGAAGTATGATAAGCGTAGAGCTGAGTCAATAATGCATGTTAAATAGTGAATGTAGTTAAGGGGGAGTGCTTTGATTAGTCTATTATTAATGTTATCTTTACCGGGTCCCTTATTATTCTTAAGTTTCTTAATAGAGTAAATTACATCACAAAGAGGGACCGGGGTGTGGGTGTCAGGGTCAGAGCTGCAAGAAAGAAAATTATTAATACCTCCTCTAACCTCAAGGTTAGTAGTATCATTTCCGACAAGGTCGTTGGTAAACTGCAATTCAAGACTGTCTGCAATGATGTTGGCTTTTAAATTGTCATCGAAGATGACAGAATCATTATGTTTCAGGGGTGGGATGCTTGAAGGTTTAGCCTTAAATTTGTTGACTGCTTTCCAAATTGAGTTATCTTGGACAGATAGGTCTTTGATATACCTGGTGTAGGATGATTGCTTGTGTGCTCGAAAATCTCTCCTAATTTTAGCGTTGATCTGATTCATTCGAGCTTTGTCATTTGGGTCACGGGACTGCTGCCACAGCCTCCTGATATTGTTTCTATCTCTGATCAGATTTCTGATATGAGGGGGTGCATCGTAGTAATTATTAGCCTCTACAAAAAAGGAAGCCTCTTCTTTAGCCTTGTTAATAGAGTTAGTGAAGCTGTTAACAAATTGATCTAGTTGGGTTGGAGTGTCGACTGGATAGTTAACTAGGGGGGAATTAACTAAAATGCAATTAAATTTTTTCCAGTTGATTTTATTTATTTTATTATTAAGATTATTGGGGACATTAATATTGATGCTAAACTAGGACATATCAGAAAAAAAGTGGTGAATTATATATACCTACGAATTGTTTAAAAATAGTGGTGGATAAAAATCTACTAAATTGAATTTAATAAACCAAGAATCATAATAATTAAGTAAATTTTGAATAAATTTTCTGCAATTCCATAAAAGAGTGTAAATTTTATAGTTCTATATCATGTTATACGATGTCAGCCAGCTGTTTTTCGCGATCTATGTGAAAGGTCAGTGTCAGCCACCGGTGGTTGACGCAGACTAAATGTAATCTCAGAGTCTGCCGTAGGTGGTTGACGCGGCCTAAATGGAAAGTCCAGGGTCAGCCACCGATGGCTGACACGGCGCTCAACGCGTAAGGAAATGTAATTTTAAATACAAAAAAAATACTGTCTCCTATAACCTTTTGGGGACGGGTGATTCAGAAAAGCATTCGTACAAAATCAGAATCAAGTTGTAATTAAAAAAAAAAAGCGGTTACTTAAATGTAGTCGTTGCTAATTTGACAGACTTACTTTACTCTTACTTTAATTATTGTTAGTTTAATCATATAAATAATCAATGTTAATTCAAAGAATAACTAAATAGTTTTATCTTGAACAAAATAATGGTGAATTAAATAAATCAAGCAATTATATCTCCGCCCACAAATAAACTGCTAAAGAATTACTTTGATTACCAGTTTTATCCTGAATGATACGGTTTTATGCTGGCACGTATTTGTGACAGTCGGCGCGAAAGGTTTAACGTGACAAATGTTGTGATAGAAATGAAGTCGATCGAATTTTAGAAACTACCGTTTCAGAAAATAAAATAAATTTAATATAACTTTTAATTTTGTTAATTCTAATAATGAACCTGCACATCACTAACCATATCTAATAAAGGTATCTGACAGCAATACAATTGCCTGGTAGATACCGAAAATAAAAAAAGGAGATAATTTCTGAAGGTTTCTCAATGCATTAAAAATGTTGTTAAAAGTTGTGATAGTAATCTATACATAATAATAAATGCGGCTGTGTGTGTGTCTGTCTGTCTGTAATCACAATATATCGCCCCAGAAGCTTCGCCCAGGCACGAAACTCGGCACATAATTGTGTTTTGACATAATGAAGAAGTACTTTTTTTCTTTTTCAAAAATTTTGATTAGTTATTTAGTTATCAGTCATTTTGTAAGTCTATGCTTTTCGTCTGCTTTTTCGTCTTCAAAGAGCCATATTCAAAAAACTATTAAAAATGCATATACTTTTCCCCACTCTTATAAATGTATGCTAATGCGAACCTCACAATTGAAATATTAATTTTCGACAACTTAAACCAATAATATATGAAGGAATTAATAATTTAATTGTAAAGTTCGCATTAGTTTACATTTATTAAAGTGGAGAAAAGTTTAACTTCTGTATTAAAAATGTGGCAACATATTCGATACGTAAATAGAACGCTTCGCTTTGATATATTTGTCGCTGCTCATAATTGTTATAATAAGTTTTTCTTCTTCTTTCCACGCTCTATTTTTTTTTTTCTTAAGCGAAGACGATAATTTTTATAGCGATATTGTAGTACTTTGTACAACTAAAAATTCTTTTCACAACACTTTAAAAATATTTACTTTATTTTCTTTATATATACAGAGAACAGTCGGCAAAGAATTCGATTAGGTTGAAAAACATTTCGCTAAAAAGGAACGAATTCCAAAAGAAAAAATAAACAACTTAAAGAATAAAAATGCTGATGCCAGCCAATTTTTTGAAAGTTAACTTAGAAATAACAAACCAAACGATGTTAAATAACAAACCAAACGATGTTAACAAAATGACGTAGAAAGCGCAACTAGATCAAAATTATACAAGCACAACTAGATCAAATTATAATACCTGAGTGCTTGACGTAACAGATATAGAAATAGAATTTGATACTATAAAAAATTATATAGAAATAGAAATTGATACCATAAAAAATTTATTCGTTTTCGTGTTCTTTTCATGTATTTAGCATTTTAGTTTTTTTTTCTTAAGCGTTGTAGCTATATAATTTCAAACATCCTCAAGAGCTATAACACATCTGCAGCAGAACTGGATATGAAGACAAAATTGCTGGACAGGAACACTTTAATTGTCCACTAATCTTCAGATTTCCGGCTATGTTTTAAAAAACTTTATTTGTGAAAACCTTTAGCTTGGCGAACAGCTGGGCGCCTTTGGCGGCTAGTTGATAATAAAAAGGTCTTCCTTTGAGTTCTATTGATTGGTTGGTACGTATTCTTCTATTAGGTCTGAAAATTTCTTCCGTTCACGCATCGCTCTTGAATAGGCTTTTCAACAATTAAAAATTTGTTCAATTATAAACACAAATATAGATAGTTAGGTCTGTCTGAAAGTTCTGTTCGAGAAAAGACACTTATCATTTTCAGGTATACAAAAGGTGGATTTATTCACGCTATAATGAATTACAATATTTTTTATATTTTCTAATGCATTAGGATTTTGTCCGGAAATTTGGTTATTTTTCTGTCGCTGAATTCAAATTCGCAATCGATTTCATTCTGCAAGGAACAGTTTTTATTCAAGTTAATTATATATTTCTATCCAGAATTTTTTTAAATTTAATTTGTGTGCCTACCAAGAGTTCCCACTTTTCTGCTTCGTAGATAGTGGTAGGAGGAAAGAGATAATAAAATTACGTTTACGGTGTGACAAATTATGTTGGTTTGTGATAGAAAAAAATAATCGATATTACTTTTTTCCATAGCAAACAAACATTATTAATTCATTGCTGCCATTTATCACGCTGAAGTCGTGTTCTTTACAAAAGATGCAGCGACGTCACAGAGGCAACTTAAATATAAAAAGTGGTAGAAATTTTATTTATTTATTGTTTGTTTAATATCACTATGAGTTAAATTTCAAATTGTTCTTGCTGAAAATAATAATATAAGGAATATCATTTTCGGAATCCACTTTCAATAGTAAACTAGAAATAAATACTTCTCCGCTTTCCGAAAATTCTAAAAAATTGATAGCGAATTGAAGAGTAAACCATGTAGAATTAACGCTCACTCTTTAAAAGTTTTACTACGAGACAACAGTAATTAATGTTGCATTTCTAACGATAATTAATAATATTTTTTAATATGTCAAATTACTTGTCTAGAAATTTGAGCTGGGCACCTAGGCCGCTCAGCGGCTCCTATCCCATCCATTATGTTTCTTACATTTGTGGTTAGCTTTAAGGCTAGCAGTCTATGTGGTGGTTGTTCACCATCATGCACCTTGTTTGAGTAAATAATAATATCTAATGGAAATGATAAGAAGCAGGCTTTGTTTTAAATGTAGATGTGTGGCTTTGAATGTGATGGTCAACGTGGGGAAACGCCTGATCAAGTTATAAGTATTGTTGTTGAATCTGATGCCATGGATAGATCTGTGATTAGTTATTTATTTTGATGATTGTGATATGAGTCGTCAGATGTAAAGTGAGCAGCTATTGGTCGTTATTTTATATCTCTTTTGTAATTTTCAAAATTGAATATCTGGTTGAAGTTCACTGCACAGTAGTTTAAGGCCTTTGCCTAAGAAATCTGAATTTAATTTGTAAATATATTGTGGTAATTTAAAAATATTATTGTTGATATGAGCGTTACAATTTTAGCTCTTTTGTCCTCTGTTTTGAAATCTAAGAGTTGGTATTGATCAGGATATAGTTTGGTCTTCCACTTAGAGCTGCGATGACTTTAATTTTTTTTCTGTAGTGAATCAACTGCAAGCTTGCATTTAATTGATTCCGTAATAACTGTGATGTTATTGGCATACAGAGCAGTGCTGTTAGGGTTTTCATTATTGATGGGGAAATCAGCAGTAAATAGAGAGTCTAAGTATAATAAGGGTCTAAGTATATAACCTTGACGCACGCTTTTTTAATGATTCTGTATGAAGAGAAAGTATTATTGATTTTGAATACAAATTATCGATTAGTGAGATTCGAGTTTTAGATTACAAGGACATTATTAGAAAAGCCTATAAGATATAATTGATTGTAAATTCCCTTATACCACACTCCATCGAACGCCTTAGCGTCGTGGAGCAATTTGGCAGTTTGGTAGGTGTATTTGGCTTGCTGATAAATTGCAGTATGTTGATAGCTTGTTTTACAGCAGAGAGGCTCTTACAAAAGCCGTATTGCTGTTTGGGAATGTTTTGTAGATAATCATCAGGTCGGTGTTGAATGATTATTTTTCAGACAATTTTTTTAAGTCACTGGAAGAAGGCTAATGAGTCGTAAGTCAGATCAGAGAATGAAATATCTTTGCGAACCTTCGAAAAAGTTATAATATCTGATTTACCCCCCCCCCCTCGAAGTTATCTATTCTTAGCGCATGAATAGAAGATGTTTATAAGAAGGCAGATTCATTTATTATTTTTCAAAAATTGTAATTATTAGATCTTAAAGGAGATGTCAATAACAGAAAATGTAACTATTAAGGAGAACTATTTCGTTATTTCCATTTTGATATATAAAATATCTTTTATTAAAATATTTTTTTCGAAAATGTCATATTGTCACATTGATTAAAATTAGCATTTACGCGATGTATTTGGTGTCATTTTTAGTGGTGAGTACAATGAATTAATTATTATAGTGAACAAGCAATTTGTTCCATGATTCTTTTATCAATAGCAACATTTTGCGATCTGATCAAGTTTAAGAAAACAAACTTGAGAACTTCCTTTAATAAAATTCTAAATTTTAATTGTTACCACTTTACGCAATTTTTTTCACCCGTGGCAAACCTGGATATGCATACTATTTCAATAAAATTCAAATTTTGTAATAAATAATGATTTATAACAGGCTCATACTTAGCATTTATTGCGTAAAGTGTTTAGTTTTAACTTTATCTCGTTTGTATTCTGTTTTTGTAGCAAAAATATAAGAATTTTGAATAACACATGAACTAATGATTGGAATTAAACTTCAGAACCCATCTTATTGATTCAATGGTCAAAACTTAAATATGCATTAATTAATAACACTAATTGATTAGTGCAGCAGACAATATTTTAAGAAAAATAATAAGTCATATAACTGCACATTTTTTATTAAGTTTCTTTTCTGTCAAATTCGAATTCATACCAATTCGCTTGAGAGCGATCAAAAGTTTAGTTCTCTTAATTTTAATTTTATTTTTTTCGTGTTTTTCAATATATTGACGAATTTTTAAGCTCATCGAAGCATTTTATACATAGTTATAAAATCCATTTACCCAAAGATTATTCTATGCAAAAAGCAGCTTTTAATAATTATTTATAATTTATCTTTATTTTTGTGAAAACACTTCAAAATATTTTGAATTAGAAGGCACATGAATTATTAAATCATTTTAAGAAATGTAATTTTAAATTAATAAGAAAATACTGCTAAATTTTACGTGACAAATGGTGTGATCGAAATGAGGCAGTTCAAATTTGAGAAACTACCGTCTCAGAAAATAAAATATATTTAACATATATTTCAAAAATTCTGGCAGCTTTGATAAAGTTGTATTTCTAGAGGAATATAATAAAGGTATCTGATGGCAATACATTTTGCTGATGGATACTAAAAAAAAAAAAAAAATAAGAAAGTATTCCTGCATAATGTGTATTGCTTAAAAATTTTGTTTAAAGTTGTGGTTGTAATTGATAATAAAATGAATATCTTTTGAACTCAGAAGATTGGTTGATAAGTATTTTTCTTTTAGATCTGAAAATTTCTTCTGTTTTCGTATCACTCTTTTACAGGCTTCTCAATAATCAAACGATTTTACTCTACAAGATACAGTTTTTATGCAATTTAATTACATATTTCGATCCAGAATTTTTTTAAATTTATTTTGTGTGCCTACTAAGAGTTCCCACTTCTCTGCTACCTTGAAAGTGGTAGGAAGAAGGAGATAATACAATTACGTTCACGTTGCGATAAATTATGTTAGTTTGTCATGGAAAAAGTAATCGATATTACTTTTTTCCGTAACAAACAAATATTATTAATTCATAGGTACCATTTATAGAGTTGAAGTAGTCTTCCTTACAAAAGATATGCAGCGACGTCACAGGCAACTAAAATGTAAAAAGTGGTTGAAATTTTATTTATTTATTATTTGTTTAATAACATTAGTAATGTTATTGAACAAATAATAAATAAATGAATGTAACTCATAATGATTATGAGTTACATTTCAAATTGTTCTTGTTGAAAATTTAAGGAAAATCATTCTCGAAATCCATTTATAATATTATTTGTTTAATAACATTAATAATGTTATTAAACAAATAATAAATAAATAAATGTAACTCATAATGATTATGAGTTACATTTCAAACTGTTCTTGTTGAAAATTTAAGGAAAATCATTCTCGGTATCCATTTATAATATTATTTGTTTAATAATATTAATAATGTTATTAAACAAATAATAAATAAATAAATGTAACTCATCATGATTATGAGTTACATTTCAAATTGTTCTTGTTGAAAATTTAAGGAAAATCATTCTCGGAATCCACTTTCAGTAGTAAACTAGAAATAAAAACTATCCCGCTATCTGCAAAATTCTAATGCATAAATTGGTAGCGAATTGAAGAGTAAACCATGTTGAATTAGGATAATAACTCGCACTCTTTAAAAGTGTATTTTATATTTGTGGCAGAACTTAAAGATTAGCAGTCTATGTGGTGGCTGTTATAGGGATTCAAGCACCTTGTTTGAGTAAATAATAATAATGGAAATTATACGAAGCAGGCTTGCTTTAAATGTAGATGTGTGGCTTTGAATGTGATGGTCAACGTAGGGAAATGCTTGACGAATTTGTCTTTATTGTTGTTGAATCTGATGCTATATGTGGATCTGTGATAAGTTATTTATTTTGATAAATATGATATGAGGGGTCGGATGTAAAGTGAGTAGTTATCGGTCTTAATTTTATATCTTTTTGATAATTTTCAAGATTGAATATCTGGTTGAAGTTCACTGCCCTGCATTTAATGACCTTGTCATAGAAATCTGCATTTAATTTGTAAATATATTGTGATAAGGTCGGTATTTTGAGGTCTTTATGGATAGTTGTATTTCTGATGAACCATCTGGCGCTGTTGATTTTTCTGAGTATCTTGTTCAGGCATTGGTTGAGTTTTTTCGCGAGGTGTTCCGGTATGGTTGTCCAGGTAGGTGAGGAATATGTGAGAATAGGTCTGATAATTGACGTATGCAGTAGTTTTCTTAGTTTTAATGAAACATTCTGGTTATATATGAGTAGTTGTATTATTGTTGTTGCTGCATTTGCTTTCTCTATTATATACAATATTCAAACGTTGATTAAAAGATAAATAAACAAATATATTGAAATCGAAATACTTAACTCAAAATCCTAAATGTTAAGAGAGAATACCGTTTTTTGCGGAATAAGAATTAGGTACAATTTTTCCGTAACATGCAGAGGTGAAGGTGAAAGAGGTAACTGCTCCATGGATAAAAAAAGGGGGCACCAATCATTTGAGATCTAAGGACGATAAAACTTAAAATATTTTTATCAGGAAATTTAATTCTTTAGCAGATAAATATTTATCTTAAGCAAACTATTTTATTTGGAATAAACTATGATTTTCAAACAAATTTAATAATTTTTTGTTTTAAATTTTTAAAATTTAAATATATTTTCCTAAATTTTAAGGAAAACTTAAGAATACTTTGTAAGAAAAGATAATTTTTTTACTATAGTAGAATTTGAATCCTACACGCATTATAAACAACTCTTTTGTGAGTATATATTCGAAGAGTTGAAATCTGGCATATACGACTCTGGCACTGCCTCCTTTAACCCCTTGGGGACGGGTGTTTCAGAAAAGCATTCGTACAAAATCAGAATCAAGTTGCAATTAAATTAAAAACGGTAACTTAAATGTAGTCGTTACTAATTTGACAGACTTACTTTGCTTTTATTTTAATTATTGTTAGTTTAATCATATATATAATCAATGTTAATTCAAAATATAACTAAATAGTTTTATTTTGAACAAAGTAATGGTGAATTAAATAAATCAAAAAATTATAACTCCGCCCACAAATAAACTGCTAAAGAAATACTTTGATTACCAGTTTTATCTTCTTACCCTGATTTATACGGTTTTTTGCTGTCACGTATTTGTGACAGTCGGCGCGAAAGGGTTAATTGAAAGCTTTGGCACTGCTTCTTAAAAATAGTCCTGTCAGACCAACATGCAAGTAAACCTGTTTCGATCTTCTACGACGCTAAGAGCCACCCAGTACAAGTGCTTTACCTGCTCACACAATCTACGGAATCGAAAGTCTTGTGGTAGGTCACTGAGCATTACTTTGGGTACAGGGATTAGGAGAAAATTTCCTTCCCCTTCAGATCTACATCTAAATTGAGGAAGTCTCCTCAAGGATTGTCATGGCATGTTATTATTTCTCAGACTGTTGAATATAATCCAAGGCGACGTAAATAAATACCCATCTACCTAATCTAGAAAACGAAGCACTGTTTATTTGATTAAAACGATGCCCTGACGTTGTATGTGATAGTTTATTTGATTACTGATTTTTGTTTAAACAAAAATTTAGATGCCGGATACAAGCCTGATTGTTTGATAAACGGTGACTATGCTCCTCTTCATAACAACCGTGGGAGAGTGTTCTTCTGCGTTGATAGAAAAGGCAAAGTGATATCGATGCCCTCAAGTAGAAAACAAAATTGCCGCAGGGATTAGAACATTGGATCACTATAACAATGTTTGAAATTTAAATTGTCATTTAAAGCGTAATAAAAGTCTTTATTATTTAAGTGATTCATTCATTGTATTTTTCATCTTTAAATTTAATTATTTATAAACATTAATAGCATTGCATTCACACAATTTATTTGCTAAAAATTTTTTGTAATATATAAAGAGAAAAAATAAACTAATGTAGCTGTTTAAAGAGTTTGTTGGGTTTTGTGGGCAAAAATAGATAGCAAACAATCAACCAAATCAAAGCAAACAGTATCCAAATTCAAACAATAATGTATTATATATTACGTTTTTCAATAATTATTAACGTAAATTATTCCCTTGCCGTAAATTAAGGGGTAACTTTTTTTAAATTAAAAACTTATAAGGAGATTTTAATTTTTTTTAAATACAGATATTTTTTTAAAGAAGTTATTACTAAAAAGTTATACTTTATTTAAAAATTGCATGGAATTTTTTCCTCTCGTCAAATAATTAATTCAAAAGGGCTTTAATAATTATTAACAGTGAAATAATTATTAACAAACAATAATCATTATAATAATTATTAACAAACGTTAATAATTATTAACAATATTTTTACTTTTAACAATAATTATTTGTTACAAGTAAAATATTTGATATACAAATTTACATATTCTTTTGCTCCCTTTTTAACAGAATAAGTGAGGTGAAGTATGATAAAGTATTGAATATCTAAGTAAAAGAATACAACGTATTTAATTCTATAAAAACATAACTTCCTTTGAAAGAAATGCCCAAAGCAGTACAATTTTCAAAAGGAAGAATAATTGAAGCAATAAAAAAAACGGAAACGATGGAAATTAAAATATGGCCACTGAAGCCGACGTCTTCAGGGGGTACCAGCTCCTGAATCCATGAAACAAAACCTTTTCGATTGAGAAAGCCAGACAAATGTCAAAATTTGCTCTAGTACGCCGCAGATTTTGCAAAAGTCCAGGAAGAAATACAAAAAATAAAATTAGAAGAGAAATTTCAAGCAAAATCTTGAGAATATAATAAAAAAATGAAAATAAAAAAACTTACAGTAATCTGGTCAAATAGCACTTTCATGAAACTAACTCAATGTAAAAGAAAAGTTTGAAATTAAAGAAAACAACGCCCTCTATTAAAATGCGCAGTAGGAAGAAAGAAAAGGATAGGAAAGGTAAAGATTGCGTAACAGATTAATATAATGCTTAACTTGGGCTGTTCAGTCAAGAATTTAATTTCGCCCTGTTAAAAGAAATAATAAACTAATATTCCTTAACCATTTTCCTGATCAAAAATTTAACATTACAATAATTATAAGGAAACTCATTGTTTCTCAATCTTCTCAAAAAATTATTCGTAGCCTCCTGAAAACATTCAGCGTTATTGCAAATTTTTTTAATTCCAAACAATTGTGAAAAAACTAAATTTTTGAAAATTTTATTGCACAAAATAGTTTTAAAGTTACAGAAAAAATAATTTTAAATTTAAAAGCTTTTCGTTTATCAAAAACACCAATTTTAATTATTTAATCAGCAATATCAATTTTAAAATCTAAATATTCAACATTTATGCAATTCTCATTAGTTTTTTTCGAAACCAAATCTTTAGGATAAAAACTAAAAATAAAATCATAATTATCACAATTAAATAAAATCGAATCATCAATATATCTAAAAGCATTAAAATCATTAAACTCAAAATTTAGCTTCAAAAATTTAAGCAAGAAATTTAGCTTCAAAAAAATGTAAAATAATATTAGCTAAAGCACCAGAAAAAGAATTACCTTAAGGAATTCCAATAATTTGTTTATAAAAATCCGGACCATTAAAGAGTACATTCTCAAAAGGATTAAAACTACATAAATCCAGAATTCATCAATTTTCCCATTAAATAAATATTTATCAAAAATGCCACTACAAATTTGAATAATCTGTGCATGCGGAATACTGGTGTACAAATTTTCAATTTAAAAGAATTAATATTAGAAATTACATTATTATTAATATAATCCAAAACATCAACGTTACTTTCTATAACTATATTTTTATCTTTCTTAATTTTAAATAAAATAATTTTAAGAAAATTAAAAAACTTTTTACTAATATCAGAATTGTAGCAATTAGTACCACTCGCAATAAACTAAATTTGACAGTACATTTATGAAATTTGACAATATAAAATAAATATGGAAATGTTTTTTTTTCTTTTTTTTTTTTTAAACGGTGGGCATTTGGGATGTATTGTCCCATTGGCCAGGAGTGCCAGGACTGTTACTCTCTTCTCGTTACCCAGTGGCCACCCCTGTGGCGAATATGGACATCTAATCCTATTTAACTTAAATTTTATTTTTTCCTAAAGGCAATAATCCTTTTTAATAACTTTCTTATCATTTAATTGTAAATAAGTAATGTTAGCGCTATATTCTCCAATAATCAATTTTTTTTAAAAAAATTGTTACACATAATACAAAAATTATTTGATGCTTTATCAACTACAGTAACAATAAATTTATCTTTAAGAATTTTAATATTTCGTGACATATCATAATCATTAATAGTACCACTAGGATATGAACAAAAACTGGTATGAAATAAATTTATTCCTTTCAATAATTTTAGTTTTCCACTCTGAAAAAAGCCTCAACGGGCCAATGATATTTTCTGCAATATTTCGCTATAAAAATACCAAGATCTCCTTTAATGGATAGAATAAAATCTTCATTTCAAATCTTGAACTAAATTTCGAACCCCTACTTGAAATATTAATTAAATCATGATTACTAACAATCTCTAAATTTCCCGCAATAATATGACCTTAATTTTCATCAATATATTGAGAAAAATCCATTTCTTTACAATAACAATAAAATTTTGAAATGCAATTTAAATTCCAACTTAAAAAATTATAATTAAAAACCTTTTTTCTATGTGAAGATGAATATTTATAAGCAGTTGAAACTTTAATTTGATTTAATGGAAAAATTTCAGAAAGACTATGAATAATTTCTGGCAGCTTAGCGAATTCAAATTTTTTGTCATGAAAACTAAGCGTGCAAAAAACCTTTTCAACATTAGAAACCTTATTGAAGTGCATTTCAGATTTACTAACATCAAGTTTAGACTTAATCAAATCCAAAACTTTAAATTTTATAAGTTCAGTATCAAATTTAATCTTCGAACCAAAATTAATAAAGAAATTTTTAAGAGCTTTATTTTAAAACCAAAAATATATTTCCTAATAACAAAAATATTATTCAAATTAACGTGTGAGTTACAAATATTCGAAAATTCATCAAAATTTGTCGTATTCCTATTACTTTTTCCACTACATCTTTTATTCCTATACATTGAATTAAAAACGTTCGGAAAATTAAAAACTTTAAATTTATCAACAATACAAAAATCTTCAATATTAATATTTCCTTCGCCATTAAATTTACCATTTAATCCATATGGAAAAAGACCTTTAAGACTACTAATGCAAATGTTTTCCAAATCAAGCCTATTATCTAAATTTTTCATAAAATCTAAAATAAAAAGAGTAACATTATCAAATTCATGGAATTGGAAATGTAAATATTATAATCTGTAGAACTATTACTATTATTAAATTTTTTTATAGCAGATCTGTGGGAATTAATTCGTTTATGAAATTCCAGACTTGTTTGACCAACATAACACAACTTATAGCAATTGCACTGAATTAAATAAATAATATTAAAACATTTGCAAAACAATGCATTGGAATGGCTGTCAATCTGTGTCCTATTCCATTTAAATAGCAATTGAGAGAAATTTATTACGTATATTTGAGAATTGAATCTTTAGTGGTTGACAAGTGAATATGACAAATCAATCATATTCGTAAATTAAACAAATTTTTAGTGATATATTTGCTACCACTTTCTTAATATCACTAGATATTCTCTTAAATGGCTCTTTTGTTAACTTGTTTGTCTTCATAATTGTTTGATCCAACTAACTATACGAAACCGTGTGGAGGCTTTAAGTTATAGGAGGCATTGTGATAGGTGGGGTTATTCACCCAAAATAAATGTTTAATTCATGGGTTCAATGACCGTGGAACACAAAGAAGGGTGTGTATATATAGTTAAGATTGTTTTCAGAGAGAAAAGAAAAATTTTGGGAGATAAGACATTATATTCATTAAACTTATGTTAAGAAAAATTCTTCGTAAATTTGAACATAAAGGAGAAAAGAAATGCTGAAAATAAATTAGAAATCTCATAAAATTAAGTGTAAATTAATTTTTTTTTAGAAAAGATGAAAACATTTTAATAAATGAATCATTGTATTATTAATTACATGTATAATTTAGACAATATTCAGTCAATGAGGAATGAAATATTGAGTTTAATTGTATATAAATGAGTTCTGATAAAACCGTTAGAGTTAGCATGCATATTGTTAGATTTCCAATCGCTCATGAGCTGCAATAATTCCACAATTCAAAGAAAACGTGTTTTGGACTAAGAACAGGTGTATATATGAAAATACACATTCATTCAGAAGCAATGCAAGCACAACTCATAATTCAACTTAAAGGTCATCTTCGTTTAAGCAAACTAAAGAATTTCTTATGCAATTTGCTTAACAATGAAAACCTTAAACCCTCGTATCTCAAAACTGGATTTTATGAGGTGTGCCACTATTGCAGGTCATCAGCGATATATTGTCAGTTGTCGCCACCTCATTCATCCAAATGCTTCCATAAGTGTTTTCGTAAGTAGTCTGCTCAGACTATTAAAAAAGTGAACCAGCTTTGTGCATAAATTTAACTTCGATTATAAAAAGACGTAAAACATTTTATCTTACTTAATTAGTCACAATTTGATGAATTAGTACGAGGTGGTTAACAAAGAAATAAAGCTCATCAATCATATTCATTAAACAGATTTTAAGATTTCTCGTTTTTACTTGATTTTCCTTTCAAGTGATATCGTTTAAGCGAGTTTACTTGCATAGTAAGTAGTGAAATGGGACTACCCTCAGAAAACCCCGTAGAGTCTTTAAGTTTGATCTGGTGATGGTTTGTACCTCAGAATCTAAAAGCGAGTTTCTCATATCGATTTTAGTAAAATGTCTCGAAATTTCGCTTTAAATTACTAACAGTTATTCGTCCATGGAAAAAACGGTGTTCAGGCTGACGATAGCGCTCTTACACACAGGCTTGAATGCCGCCTAATCGCTTGAATGCCGCCTAAATACGGCACTTACACATCGTGTGGATGCCTGGTAAATAAGGCGCTTGCACATCATGTTGAAGACGAATATGTATCGCGCTGGTACACACATTACATCACGAAGATACCCCCTAAATACGGCACTTGCACATGATGTGGATGCCGGACAAATACGGCCCTAGCACACACAGGTCATCGCTTGAATGCCGGCTTAATACGGTGCGTACACATCGTGTGGATTCGGCCTTAAAACGGAGCTCATGCCAAAAGTGTAAATGATAAAATGTAGAGTAATGTGACTCTCTTCTATCGTGGGTAAAAGGGTTGAAATGAAAGTTTACACACAAAAAGAATAGTTAAATAGAAAAAACTAGAAATGTTGGTAAGGAAATAATTTCCTTCGAGGTCTGGAAAGAAAGATTTCTACGACAACTAAAATCCATCAGTTATAGCATCTATATAGAGCTTTTTCTTCCTCCGGAAAAAGTAAATTCTGATGAATTAAGAACAGCAAAATTTTATTTTGCTGCAACAATAAGTTTGCAGCATTAAGTTTATTCATAAAAGCGTCAATGTCTGATATATTTTCAAGTCGGATCTGATGCTTTTATAACTGAAGCATTAAGGTGCACCGACGAGGTGTCCCAGAATTCTACCCTCTGTGGAAGAAAGTTTTTTAGATGGGAAGGGTGAGGTAAGTGAAAAAAGTCGAATAAGTCAATATTAAGTAAATAGCCTTTTTAACCCTTTCGTAGGCCGTGAGAAGCATACTTGCCTCCACTTTTTTAGCACTTTTAATTTACGTTTCCATTTGTTAATAACTTCAGTTTTCCTGATGTGCCTTTGAATAAAATTGGTGACCATTTCTGAGTTTAAAAAAACGTATACAAAATATAAAATACTTAATTCCTCTTCAAGTTTATAGCATTTATAAAATTTATTTTATAAATAAAGAAAAATAAAAGTCAATAAGTTCCTAAACGTTCGTGATAAATATAGTTACCACCAAAAAAAAATGGCTAAATGAGTTTTTTTTTTCTCATATCAATTACTATTCTTAAAACAATTTCAATTCCAAAAATACTTTAACTCATCTTTACTAGAAATAAATGGCCCATGAAAGGGTTAAACAATGTGCGGCTATGAATGTAGATTGAGGGTCAACGTTGGGAAACGCTTGATCGAGTTGTCAATATCGTTTTTGAATCTGATGCTAGGGGCGGATCTGTCATTTGTTATGTATTTTGATGATTGTGATATGAGGCGTCGGATGTAAAGTGAGCAGCTATTGTTTTTAATTTTATGTCTCTTTTGTAATTTTCAAAATTGAACAACTGATTGATGTTCACTGTACTGCATTTTAGGGCCTTTTCACAAATATCTGCATTGAATTTGTAAATATATTGTGATAATATCGGGATCTTGAGGTCTTTGTGGATATTTGTATTTCTGATGAACCATCTAGCACAGGTGATTTTTCCGAGTATCTTGTTCTGGCATTGGTTTAGTTTTTTCATGAGATGTTCCGGTATGGTTGTCCAGAATATGTGAGAATTGGTCTGATAATTGACGTATATAGTAGTCTTCTTAGTTTTAATGAGACATTCAGGCCACACGGTAAATCACTACAAATTAAATTTGCAAATTTTGACAGATTTTTGCTAGTTTATAAAAGGTTTAGCATGACATATCTGCGGAAAAACGGCGGAAACTAATACTTGGTGCACCGGAATACCTGGTCAAAAAGGCCACCTCCGTAAATTATATGATTACAAACAGAATCAAAGGCCATTGATATTAAAATTATTTGGGTTAGTGAACTTAATGTTATCAGTATTGTGGAACAGTGTTGTTAACATTAAGTTCACAATATTGTTAACAATATTGCGGACAGTTAAATAATATTGTCGAAAAGAAGATAGAACAGGGATAACACAGACAGGTAATAACATAAAAAATAAAACAAAGAAAATTATTTATTATAAATTATTATTTATTTTTTACTTATAATTATTGACAAATAAGCAGTTCGTGATTAGCATTGTTAGTAGTTGTATTAGTAAATAGAATCAGAATGAGCCGCAGTAACTACGCGAACGATTGGGCCTACCCAAGAAGATGGAAAAGGGTAATGATGATAGAGGAGTCAGTCAGGGGGATAGAAAAATCAGCAATACGACTCAAACCAGGTCATGGAGATTATTAGAGTAATGGAGAATTGCCTTAGGCCGTCTCCTGCACTCAGGGTCATCTGGGTCGTAGTTAGAGGAAGACCATATAAGGGGGTTGGAGAGTCCAGTGCTCTTAAGAGAACTACTTTTGTATAAGTCGAGAAGACTAGGCGTACAGGTGTTATTACGGATATTTTTGTTCCTGAAATACCAGGGTTTTGTTATAAACACTCTGTAAGAGTTTAAGATTTGTCTTAGCAGCCCCCCCGAAGGCGGGTGCTGCATGCACGACATATCAGAAAAAAGTGGCGATTGATATTATTTGGGTTCGTGAACTTAATGTTAGTAGTTAAATAATATTGTGGAAAAGAAGATAGAACAGGGATAACACAGACAGGTAATAACATAAACAATAAAAAAATTATTTATTATAAATTACTATTTATTTTTTACTTATAATTATTGACAAATAAGCAGTTAGTGATTAGCATTGTTGTAGTTGTATTAGTAAATTGAATCAGAATGAGCCGCAGTAATTCCGCGTAGGATTGGGCCAACCCAAGATGGTGGGAAAGGGTAATGATGATAGAGTCATGATGAGGGATCAGTCAGGGGGATAGAAAAATCAACAATACGACTCAAACCATGTCTTGGAGATTATTATAACAATGGAGAATTGCCTTAGGCCGTCTCCTGCACTCAGGGTCATCTGGGTCGTAGTTAGAGGAAGACCATATAAGGGGGTTGGAGAGTCCAGTGCTCTTAAGAAAATACTTAAGAGAACTATTTTTGTATAAGTCGAGAAGGCTAGGCGTGCAGGTGTCATTACCGATATTTTTGTTCCTGAAATACCAGGGTTTTGTTAGCAGCCCTCCCCCCCCCCCGAAGGTGGGTGCTGCATGCACGACATATCAGAAAAAAGTGGTGAATTATATATAACTACGAATTGTTTAAAAATAGTGATAGATAAAAATCTACTAAATTGAATTTATTAAATCAAGAATCATAATAATTAAGTAAATTTTGAATAAATTTTCTGCAATTCCATAAAAGAGTGTAAATTTTATAGTTCTATATCATGTTATACGATGTCAGCCAGCTGCTTTTCGCGATCTATGTGAAAGGTCAGTGTCAGCAAGCGGTGGTAGACTCAGCCTATATGTAATTTCAGTGTCAGCCACCGGTGGTTGACGCAGACTAAATGTTATTTCAGTGTCAGCCACCGGTGGTTGACGCAGCCTAAATGGAAAGTCCAGGGTCAGCCACCGATTGCTGACGCAGCGCTCAACGCTTTAGGAAATGTAATTTTAAATACAAAATAAATACAGCCTCCTATAACCCCTTGGGGACAAGTGATTCAGAAAAGCATTCGTACAAAATCAGAATCAAGTTGTAATTAAATAAAAAGCGGTAACTTAAATGTAGTCGTTGCTAATTTGATAGACTTACTTTACTTTTACTTTAATTATTGTTAGTTTAATCATATATATAATCAATGTTAATTCAAAGAATAACTAAATAGTTTTAACTTGAACAAAATAATGGTGAATTAAATAAATCAAACAATTATAACTCCGCCCACAAATAAACTGCTAAAGAATTACTTTGAATACCAGTTTTATCCTGATTGATTCGGTTTTATGCTGGCACGTATTTGTGACAGTCTGCGCGAAAGGGTTAACGTGACAAATGTTGTGATAGAAATGAAGTAGATCGAATTTTAGAAACTACCGTTTCAGAAAATAAAATACATTTAATATAACTTTTAATTTTGTTTATTATAATAATAATTGCTTACAAAAATTAACCATATCTAATAAACGTATCTGACAGCAATACATTTGCCTGGTAGATACTGAAAATAAAAAAAAGGAGATTATTTCTGAAGGTTTCTCAATGTATTAAAAATTTTGTTGAAAGTTGTGATAGTAATTGATAATAAAAAGGTCTTCCTTTGAGTTCTATTGATTGGTTGATACGTATTCTTCTTTTAGGTCTGAAAATTTCTTCCGTTTACGCATCGCTCTTGAATAGGCTTTTTAACAATTAAAAATTTGTTCAATTATAAACACAAATGTAGATAATTAGGTCTGTCTGAAAGTTCTGTTCGAGAAAAGACACTTATCATTTTCAGCTATACAAAAGGTGCATTTATTCACGCTATAATGAATTACAATATTTTTTATATTTTCTAATGCATTAGGATTTTGTCCGGAAATTTGGCTATTTTTCTGTTGCTGAATTCAAATTCGGAATCGATTTCATTCTGCAAGGTACAGTTTTTATACAAGTTAATTATATATTTCTATCCAGAATTTTTTAAAATTTAATTTGTGTGCCTACCAAGAGTTCCCACTTTTCCGCTTCGTAGAAAGTGGTAGGAGGAAGGAGATAATACAATTAAGTTTACGGCGAGACAAGTCGTGTTCCTTTCACGGGGTTCCCAAGGTCCTTGAGAATTTTAAAACGTTGTAGCGAAAATAAAACAAATTTTGATATTTTAATTTCTGTGTAGTTACAACTAATAATTGTTTTTAAAAAAATGCGTATATGCATGAAAATTCCAGCATTTAACCACAAAATACTACATTAAAATAAAAAATTTATTGCACTCTAAACTTACTACCAATAACATTTTACAAGGACCACGGAACCCTGTAACATACCTGCCAACTTTTAATCCCTTCCATTATCATTTTTCCCAGTGATATGAAAATGAAATTAAAACTTCAATTTTAAGCAAACAAATGCGCTGCATTTGAAAAAACTTAAGCAGACAACCATGATAGTAACGCATATTAATATATGTGCTTAATTTTTGTAAGAATAGTGGAGATCAAAACCATTTAAAAATTAAGTTTATAAAAGAAAAAATAGTATATATTTACTACCACTTTAAATATGAAAATAAAATCTTCCGGAAAATCCGGAAGAGTTGGCAGGTATGCCGTAACAAAAGATATTTAATGGCATCAAAGGCCACTAAAATGTAAAAAGTGGTAGAAATTTTATTTATTTAATATTTGTTTAATAACACTATGATTTACCTTTCAAATTTTCTTTGTTGAAAATTTAAGGACATTTATTAATAGGCTTTTCAACAATTAAAAATTTGTTCAATGATAAACAGATTAGGTTTGTCTGAAAGTTCTGTTCGAAAAAAGACACTTATCATTTTCAGATATACGAAAGGTGCATTTCACGCTATAATGAATTACAATATTTTTTATATTTTCCAATGCATTAGGATTTTGTCCGAAAATTTGGTTATTTTTCTGTCGTTGAATTCAAATTCGCAATCGATTTCATTCTGCAAGGTACAGTTTTTATACAAGTTAATTATATATTTCTATTCAGAAGTTCTTAAAATTTAATTTGTGTGCCTACCAAAAGTTCACACTTTTTAGCTTCGTAGAAAGTGGTAGGAGGAAACAGATAATAAAATTACGTTTACGGTGTGACAAATTATGTTAATTTTTAATGGAAAAAATAATCGATATTACTTTTTTCGATAGCAAACAAATATTATTAATTCATAGCTGCCATTTATTACGCTGAAGTCGTATTCCTTACACAAGATGCAACGACGTCACAGAGGCAACTAAAATGTAAAAAGTGGTAGAAAGTTTATTTATTTATTGTTTGTTTAATAACACTATTAGTTAAATTTCAAATCATTCTTGCTGAAAATTTAAGGAAAATCATTTTCGGAATCCACTTTCAATAATAAACTAGAAATACAAACTTCTCCTCTTTCCGCAAAATTCTAATAAATTGATAGCGAATTGAAGAGTAAACCATATAGAAGTAATGCCCACTCTTTAAAAGTTTTACTACAAGACAACAGTCATAATCGTGCATTTCTAACGATAATTTATATTTTTTACTATGTCAAATTACTTGTTTTGAAATTTGAGCTGGGCACCTAGGTCGCTCAGCGGCTCCTATCCCATCCATTATGTTTCTTATATTTTTGGTAGAACTTTATGGTTAGCTGTCTATGTGGTGGCTGTAAGCGGGATTCAAGCACCTTACTTGAATAAATAATAATAATGGAAATTATAAGATGTAGGCTTGCTTTGATTCTTTTGAAGGCAGAGGGAATTATACTTCCCACCACTTTTTAATTTAGATTTAAATTTGTTAATAACTTCAGGCGTTTGAATATAATTGGTAACCGCGAGGAGGCCTTCAGTTCGATCTGGCGATGGTTTGTACCTCATAATCTAAATTCGAGTTTCTCAGATCGATTTTAGTAAAATGTCTCGAAATTCTCTTTAAATTACTAACAGTTATTCGTCCATTGAAAAATCGGTGTTCAGGCTAATGCTCGTACACTCAGACCATCGCTTGAAAGCCAGCTAAATATAGCGCTTGCACATCACGTGGAAGACGAACATATATCGCGCTGGTACTCACAGTGCATAACGTGAATACCGCCTAAATACGACACTTGCACATCGTGTGGATGCCACCTTAAAACGGAGTTCATGCCGAAAGTGTAAATGATGAAATGTAGAGTAAAGTGAATCTCTTATATCGTTGGTAAAGGGCAGAAATGAAGGTTAATACACAACAAGACTAGTTAAATAGGAAAAACTAGAAATGTAGGTAAAGAAATAATTTCTTTCGAGGTTGGGAAAGAAAGATTTTGACGACTACTAAAATTCATCAGTTATAGCAGCTATATAGAGCTGTTTCTTCCTCCAGAAAAAGTAAATTGTGATGAATAATTCTTAATTAAGTACAGCAAAATTTTATTCTGCTGCAACATTAATTTTGTAGCGTTAAGTTTATTCATCAAAGCTTTAATGTCTGATATATTTTCAAGTCGGATCTGATGCTGTTATAACTGATGCATTAAGGTGAATCGACGAGGTGTCCCAGAATTCTATCCTCTGAGGAAGAAAGTTTTTTATTTAGGAAGGATAAGTGAAAAGAAAAGCATAAGTTAATATTAAGTAAATAGCTTTTTTAAGATAGATCTTTCGCATCTAAGATCAAGTTGCAATTCTGCATTAAATATGGAATTTAAGACCCAGATAGCACATTTGACGTTTTTTAATATTATTATTGATGTGAGCGTTATTAAACTTAATTAAATTAGCATTTACTCTATGTATTTGCTATCATTTTTAGTGTTGATTACAATGAATTAATTATTACAGTGAACAAGCAATTTATTCCATGACTCTTTAATCAATAACAACATTTTGCAAACTCATAAGGTTTAAAAAACAAACTTAAGAACCTCTTTTATTAAAATTCTTAATTTTAATCGTCACCACTTTTTGCAATTTTAGTCAATCCTGGATATGCATACTATTTAAATAAAATTCAAATTCTGTAATAAATAAAGATTTAAAACAAGCTCATATTTAGCATTTATTGCATAAAGTGTTTAGTCTTAATTTTGTCTCGTTTGTTTTTTGCTTTTGTAGCAAAAAAAAAATAAGAACTCTGAATAACATATAAACTAATGATCGGAATTAAACTTCAGGACCGATCTTATTGATTAAAGGGCCAAAGCTTAAATTTGCATTAATTAATTACACTAACTGAGTAGTGAAGCAGACAATATTTTAAGAAACATAATAAGTTACATAACTATGCATTTTTTTATTAAATTTCTTTTCCGTCAAATTCGAATTCTGTCCAATTCCCATTGTATAGTCAGGAGAGCGATTAAAAGTTTAGTTCTCTTAATTTTAATTTTTGCCTGTCGCAATATATCAACGAATTTTCAAGCTCATCGAAACATTTTATACACAATTATAAAATTCATTTACCCAAAGATTATTCTACGACAAAAGTAGCTTTAAATAATTATTTATAATTTTTGTGAAAACGCTTCAAAAAATTTTGAATTTTAAGGTACATAAATTATTGAATCATTTTAAGAAATGTAATTTTAAATACAAAAAAAATATTGCTTCCTTTAACGTGACAAATGTTTAGGTAGAAATGAAGTACGTAGTTCAAATTTTAGAAACTACCGTTTCAGAAAATAAAATACACTTAATATAATTTTTAATTTTCTAATTAAGTTTCTTCTCTTGTGGCAATAGGTAAATTTAATAAAAGTATATGACAGCAATACATTTGGCTGGTAGATACTGAAAATATTTCTGAATATTGTCTATCTCATTGAAACGGTTAGTAAAAGTTTATACATATTTTAAAAAATTTTGTCTAAAGTTGTGATAGTAATTAATAGAGCCCGGATTTTGATGTCTCAACTAATACAAACTGAATATTGTCAATCTCATTGAAATGGTTAGAAAAAGTTTATTTATATGTGAAAAATTTTGTTTAAACGGTTAACGCCCAGCGTCATATATTTAGGACAGTTCCTTTTTTCAAAGACATTCATTGTGGTGGGAAACTTTTTTTCAGTATTTTCATTTATCTGGGTAAATTAAAAGATTTTCAGATACCACAATGATTTAGTTATTTCTGACTAGATCTAGAATTAAAAGGAGCAAGTACTTTTTGATATTAGCAACCACATCGACTGCTAAATTCAAAATGTTATCACTTTAAACTTATGTAAATTTCTAGATGTATGGGATAGGGGCCGCTGCTCGGCCCGGGTGCCCAATTTTTATAAATAAAGTAAAGTAAGTACTTTTTGATCTATCAAAGACTTTTTGAATGCCCTAACAGTAGAAAAACCAATTAATTTCAATAATATATTATACCACCTTTTCCATAAAACCACTTCTTGTATTATTTCAATATGTAAAGTCGGGACAAAACGGGTTAAAGTTGTGACAGTAATTAATAATAAAAAGGACTTCATTTGAGTTCAGTTGATTGGTTGATAAGTATTCTTCTTTAAAGTCTGGAAATTTCTTCTGTTTTCGCATCGCTCTTGAACAGGTTTAGCAACAATTAAAAACTTGTTCAATTATAAACACAAATATAGATAATTAGGTCTGTTTGAAAGTTCTGTTCGCGAAAAGACACTTATCATTTTCAGGTATGCAGAAGGTGCATTATTCACGCTATAATAAATTTCAATTCTTTTTATATTTTCGAATGCATTAGGTTTTCGTCCAGAAATTTGAATATTTTTTGTCGCTGAATTCAAATTCGTAATCGATTTCACTCTGCAAGATACAGTTTTTATGCAATTTAATCATATATTTCTGTCAGAATTTTTTAAAATTTAAATTGTGTGCCTACTAAGAGAATTTTTCGTTGTTTATAGAAGTTCTTTCTTAGTTAATTTTCACCCCATTACATGTGAATGATTTAAAAGTTGACATAAAATTTTTTTCAAATGTTGGCAAGATTAATCAAAATTTTGAAAGCTATAGTTTTTGACTGCCTACCATTCTAAAAAATATTTAGTCGCGTGTAGCAAATCAGAAAAATTTGAATAAAATCACAATTTTTGTTTATTGATCATATTAATTTAAGAGTCAAAGTTTTCTTAAAATTCCTTATTTTCATTTATTTTTTATTGAAGCATTTATCATCTCAGTATATAATTTTGACCAAAATAAAAGGCACTCATCAGCGTTTCGAAGCATTAATAGGAAAATCGAAATAGTAATTGCTTTGTCAAAAATGAAACATGAAGAAAGAAATATTGCAATATTTTTATATATATTGAAAATGGAAAGTATTAAAAAACAGTCAAAAAGGATTTGTATTTTGTAAAGTGAAGGACAAATGTTTGTAAGGCTTTGTTCAAACTAAATGATAGTTTGGTTCGATTAGTCTTTAGAACGCAATTAGATAAGTGGTTCCCAAAGTGGTCCGTACGGACCCCCAGGAGTACCTGATATCATTCAGGGGGTCCGTAGAAAATTAAAATTGATTTAGGGGTCCCCGAACAACGTCAGGGGGTCCGTTCAAGGTTTAATATAAAATAATGAAACTGTGATCCATTTTTATTATAATATAAATTGAAATAAATAACAATAAATAAAATAGTAAAGATTTTAAGATCTGAGTAAAATATAAATATAGACGGATGCGAAAAATACAGTATGTTTTTTGAGTATTGAGCGTTATGAAATACTTGTGAATGAACATTGACAAAACTTATTTCCATTAAATTTGTCACTTGCAGTAACAGTGGAGTGTATAATTTGTTTTGAACTTATTACTAAAACAGTTATTGTTCAATTTACTTCAATAAATTTAAGCTTTCAATTCCCATCAACACGCTAACTTCAATATAGCAACAATATAAAACTGAAATAACAATAAAAGAAACTGAAATAATCCCTCACAAACGAAAATAAAAGAAAATCCACTGACACAATACTAATACTAACTTTTTGAATTTATGCCAGAGATTGGTCTACCCTTTTAAATTTAAGCTAGAGAAGGGTCTACCTTTCTGAATTTATGCCAGAGAGGGGCCTACCTTTTTGAATTTGTACCAAAGTAGGTCTACCTCCTCTAATTTATACCAGAGAGAGATCTACGTTTTTGAATTTATACCAGAGAAAGGTATAAGAGGTACAGCTACCTTTTTGAACCAGAGAGACCAGACCAGAGAGAGGTACCGCTAAATTTTTGAATTTACACCAAAAAGAGGTCCACCTTTTTGAATTTATACCAGAGAGAGGTCTACCTTTTTGAATTTATACCAGAGGTCTACCCTTTTGAATATATTAGAAGTATCCAGAAGTTAGTAAGGATCAAATCAAGATTATGTAAATGCGACTTGTACTCATTATTTTGCATATTTATATTGATTTCCAGTTCTAGACACTCCTATGATTTTCCAGTTCCAGATGGCGCCTTCTACTTAAATTAATAACCAGCATAGCATGATGTGAATCTGACGGTCGAAAACAGGTTTATACAGCAATACAATAAACGCAGTTACATGCACTAACTTGTCTACAATATAAACATAAACTATAAAAAAGTCGGACATCTAATCAACAATTTAGTTCAATGTTATGCAGATACGAAGTATGTAAGCAAATTCTACCAGTCTTAGACTAAAACATTGTTAATTGAAAGTTTTAGTATAGTTGCATTTTTTGTATTGATGCGCAGATAGAGTACTTTTGTTACGTAAGTGTATTTGAGTGAATTGGATCTCTTTTGAAAAAATTATGTATCATATTTTTCAATAGTAATCAACGTAAATTATTCCCTTAACGTAAATTAGGGAATTACTTTTTTAATTAAAAACTTAGGAAGAGATTGCAATTTTTTTGTAAATAAAGATGTTTTTTTGCAAGAAGTTAATTAAAAAAGTTCTACTTTATTCAAAAATTACCTGAAATTTTATCCTTCTCGTCAAATAATTAATTCAAGAGGGCTTTACTGTAGCATTTCATTGAAAAAGTTAGTAATTATTAACAGTGGTTTGCTACAAGTATAATACTTAATATACAAATTATCATATTCTTTTTTGTCCTTTTTAACAGAAAATGTAAGCCGAAGTATTGAATATCTCTTTATTTCTTTAACAGGAAATAGTACTTGACCTATGTGTCTACTTCGTAATAAAAATACGTCAGATGATTCAATGAAACCTTCTAAGCTTAAGAGACATTTAATAAAATCCAGAGTGACAAAAAATATAAGAATTTAACGTTTGTTCACAAAACAAACACAAAGTCCAAGAAAATGATTAGGAAACACCATCCCTGCAACAACTCATAGGGGCAACATATAAACGAGATGACGATAGACTGTGATCTTCTTATAACATTTCTTTATTGATTGCTAAGTCTGAAAAACCGCACATTGTTGGCGAAGAACTTATTTTACCAGCTGTAATTGAGGTAATACGCACCATGTTGCACACACCAGCTTTTCCCACATTATTAAAAGAAAATTCCACTGAGTAATAATACAGTACAAAGAAAGATCGAGGAAATTGTTCAGTGTGTAGAAATATTTTTTATGTGAGTACTAAAAAATTTCAGGTGATAAAACTGCATTCATGCCGAGATGTACACGTGAATGAGATTATGCTGAGAAACAGTGCAGACAAGGTTGGTGTTGGTGTGCAAACAAAGCTGGTGAAATGCTTACAAAATCCCAGAAAGGAAAACCAAACTGCACTGGGTTGCCTCGCTAAATATGCTGCCAGTCACTCACAACAAGAGAAATCGAATGATTCTCTTGATTTTACACCTAAATCTGCGAAGGAAAAAGTCTATATAGCTGAATTTTATTGAATTATTAATTCGAAAATATTCCTATAGTTTGTTTATAATTGAAACCGCTAATCTAAGCTCTTTGTGCTTTACATAAATAAGTAAAAATTATTAGTCTACAACACAAAACAATTTTAAAGGCGGAATAAAGATGATTCTTGCACATAGAAACATTTTACACACAGTTAAAAAATTCATTTACGCAAATATTATTCTACGCCAAAAGAAGCTTTAAATAATTATTTATAATTTATTATTATTTTTGTGAAAACGTTTAAAAAAATTTTGAACTTTAAGGTATATGAATTATAAAATCATTTTAAGAAATGTAATTTTAAATAAATAAAAAAATATTGCTTCCTTTTACGTGACAAATGTTGAGATAGAAATGAGGTAGTTCAAATTTCAGAAACTACCGTTTCAGAAAATAAAATATATTTAACATTAATTTTAATTTCGCGTAAGTCTTGTCTGGCATACAAGGAAGAGAAAAATAATAAAAGTATCTGACAGAAATACATTCTGCTGCTGGATACTGAATAAAAGGGAAGATTTTTCTGAATATCGCTTGCTGCATTGAAATGGTTAGAAAAAGTTATAGTAATTGATCATAAAAAGGACTTCTTTTGAGTTCAGAAGATTGGTTGATAAGTATTCATCTTTTAAGTCTGAAAATTTCTTCTGTTTTCGCATCGCTCTTGAGCAGGCTTCTCAGCAATTGAAATGTGGTTTAATTATAAGCACAGATAAAGATAATTAGGTCTGTCTGAAAATTCTGTTCGCGATAAGACACGCATCATTTTCAGATATACAAAAGGTGCATTTATTCCCGCTATAATGAATTACAATTTTTTTAATTATTTTTAAATGCATTAGGGTTTTGACCGGAAATTTGGATATTTTTTGCTTCGCTGATTTCAAATTCGCAATCGAATTCACTCGACAAGGTACAGTTTTTATGCAAGTTAATTATATATTTCTATCCAGAATTTTAAAAGTTTAATTTGTGTGCCTACTAAGAGTTCCCACTTCTCTGCTACGTAGAAAGTGGTAGGAAGAAAGAGATAATACAATTGTGATTACGGTGTGATGAATTATGTTACTTTGTCATAGAAAAAGTAATCGATATTACTTTTTTCAGTGACAAACAAATATTATTAATTCATAGGTACCATTTATCACGCTGATGTCACGTGTTGCTTTCAAAATATAGGCAGCTACTTCACAGGCAACTGAAATGTAAAAAGTGGTAGAAATTTATTTATTATATTTTTTAATAACACTATGAGTTACATTTAAAAGTGTTCTTGCTGAAATTTTAAGGTTAAAAATTTTCGGAATTCACTTTCAATGGTAAACTAGAAATAAAAACTTCTCCGCTTTCTGTAAAATACTAATAAAATGGTTGCGAATTTAAGAGTAAACCATGTTGAATTAGGATAATAACGTTCACTCTTTAAAAGTGTCACCACGATGCAACAGGAATAATGCTGCATTTCTAGCGATACTTTATATTTTTTAATATGTCAAATTTCTTGTCTCGAACTTTAAGCTGGGCACCTGGACCGCTTAGTGGCCCCTATCCCGTCCATCTTGTTCCTTATATATATGTTGTAGAACTTTAAGGTTAACATTCTATGTGGTGGCTGTTAGCGGGATTCAAGCATCTTGCTTGAGTAAATAATAATAATGGAAATTATAACTAAACTATGTGCGGCTTTGAATGTCGCACGTAGAATTGAAGGTCAACTAGGGGAAACGCTAGATCAAGTTGTCAGTATTGTTGTTGAATTTGTTGCTATGTGTGGATCTGTGATTAGTTATTTATTTTGATGATTGTGATATGAGGTGTAGGATGTAAAGTGAGCAGTTATTGGTCTTAATTTTATGTCTTTTTTTATAATTTTCAAAATTGAATATCTGAATGAAGTTCACTGCATCATTTTAGGGGCTTGTCGTAGAAATCTGCATTTACTTCGTAAATATATTGTGATAAGGTCAGGATCTTGAGGTCTTTGTGGATATTTGTATTTCTGATGAACAATATCGCACGGGTGATTTTTCTGAGTATTTTCTTCTGACATTGGTTGAGTTTTTTCGTGAGATGTTCCGGTATGGTTGCCCAGGCAGGTGAGGAATATGTGAGAATTGGTCTGATCATTGACGTATATAGTAGTTTTCTTAGTTTTAATGAGATATTCTGGTTATAGATGAGTGGTTGTATTATTGTTGCTGCTGCATTCACTTTGTCTATTTTATTTTTGATAGGGTCATTTCAGGTGAGCTTACTGTTTATTATAAGGCCGAGGTAGTTTGCTTTTTTAACTATTGGTATTTGGATATTGAATAGTTTTTTTTGCATTGTGGTAGTATTTTTATTCCTCATTTCTGCATGATTTGGATTTGAAATTTGTTTGCATTGCATAATTTATTTAAAACAATTAGACCATTTTCTATAAAACATCATTCTCTTATTGCAGAGATGCCAACTGCTCCGGACACGACAAAATAATTTATAAAACGGTAACTAACTACAAACTAAATTTCGCAAATAATTTGTAAAACTTGCTTACTTGTTAATAGGTTTCACATGACTGAACTATACAAAGAAGCGAATTATATAAGTGTCAGTCGTAACCTTTTACAAAAGAAATAACGCAAAATTCTACAAAAACTAATTCACCATTTTATTATTCTTTTCCATCCATCGTTCAAAAACCAAAACAAAAAAAAAAAAATCATATCTATAATATCAAGCTTTTAGCTCACAACATCAGAAAATGCGTGTTATTACATCACGTGACCCTGACACCTTCCCCCCAGAGTCATATTAGATCCAAAGATCGAATATGGCAAATAATTTAAGGGTCACACTTTACACATAAACAAACTATGTTTCACATTCACCCAAATATTCACTGAATCTTAGGTTTAACTTAACACTAGGTATTTACTTTAATCACCTAATAATAATAATAGGAAAAAATGTTCAGAGTCTTATTTTAGTTTATATTTACAGTCTGGACAATGCATCTGCATTACTAAGTTTCGATCCTTTGATGTGACTTGCCTCAATATCATGGCGTTGAATGGCTAACGCCCATCTCTGCAACCTCGGGCTTTGGGGTGTCGCACTCGTCAGAAATACTAGGGGATTATGATCAGTTAATAAAATAATCTTAGCACCACAGAGTAAGGTTTCAAATCTCTGCAAAGCCCAAATAATAGCATAAGCTTCCCTTTCAATTGTAGACCATTTCTGTTGAGTTGAATTCAGCTTCTGGCTACCGAAAGCTATGGGACGAATATTTCCTTCTTCATCTAACTGACCTAAACAACATCCGACCGCATTTTGAGATGCATCCGTATGCAAGTAGTATGGTTTCTCTATGTCTGGGACTTGTAACTCTGCGATCTTACATAGCGACGTCTTCAATTCCTTGAATGCCTTCTCAGCTTCTTCGCTCCAAGGAATCTCATTAGGAACTTTCTTTTTAGTAAGCTCTGTTAGTGGAAGAGCAATCTTTGCGAAGTTTGGAATATACTGCCTGTAAAAGTTGCATAATCCCAAAGCACTTCTCAGTTGTTTTTTGGTTTTGGGTGCCTCTAATTTCTGTATTACTCTTATTCGTTCTTTGTCAGGAGCATGTTTACCTGAACCAATAATATGTCCTAAGTATTTAACCTTTTGTCTAGCAAATTCGCACTTTCTCAAGTTCACGGAGAAATTAAAATATTCCAATCTCTTAAAAACTTCTTCAAGATGAATCAAATGTTCCTCCCACGTATCAGAAAATACTGCTAAATCATCGATATAAGCACAAGTGAAATCAGACATGGACTGAACCACTTTAGACATAGCTCTTTGGTAGGTTGCAGCAGCATTTCTTAATCCAAAGGGTAATACATTCCATTGGTACTGGCCTCGGTGAGTTCGGAATGCTGTGAGGTGTTTGCTGCCGTTCTCCATCGGTATAGCCCAATATCCCTTCAACATATCTAGCACAGTAATGAATTTCTTCTTTCCTACTAAGAAATTCAACTCCATCATATTTTGCATTGGATATGCATCCGGAACGGTAAGAGCATTCAAACTTCTGAAATCAATGCATAACCTGATTGTTCCGTCTTTCTTATGAACACATACTACCGGGTGTGCTATCTCACTTACCACCGGTTCAATCAGTCCTAACGCTAGCAATTCATTGATCTGTGCATCCACTTTCCCCTTTAAGTTTTCTGGTATCTTATACGTTTTTGGTTTCATCGTATCCTCCTCAGCTTTCAGCTTTATCGCATGTTTCCCAACTTTAGCTATCCTTATCTTCCCCGAAAACAACGTTTTGCGTCTATGTAAAAGATCTTTCAATTGATTTTGTTGCATTTTGGGTAAGTAATCCAAATTTAATCCTTTCAATGCTTCATAGCTTTCCACATCTGTAGGAAGAGTTGGTGTTTCGTATATTTCACCAAATTCATCATCAATATCATAGACAACTCCAACTGTTTGAATTCTCGCTTTGTATTCTCTCATTTTGTTAACATGCAATAATCTTAAATTTCCTTCAGGCATTTGCAAATAATACGAATTCGGTTTCACTCTTCTAATTACCTTTACTGGACCTATCCATCTGGCATATAATGAATTGGATGAATCATGCATTAGCACAAGTACTTGATCTCCTGGCGCAAATTCCCGGTATTTTTTCCTTCTATTGTAATATTTGGCATAATTACTTTGTTGCACATCACTTGTTAACCTTGCCTTTTCGGTTGCTATTTCTAATTTTCCTTTTAACTCTTTTAAATATTCCTCCGCTGATCCTTTCATATTCAAAGGTAAAAACATATCTCCGGCCCAAATTGACTTCAATATAGATAACGGGCCTTTCGGTTCTCTCCCGTACATTAGCAGAAAAGGTGGTACTCCTGTAGTTGCATTTGGAACTTCTCGATAAGCCCATAGTACAAATGGTATATGTCGATGCCAATTTCTTCCTACTTCTCTAATAATGTGATGTAGCATATTTTTGAAAGTTTGGTTCCATCTTTCAATCAATCCGTTCCCTTCCGGATGGTATGGCGTTGAAAATCGCGGACAAGCTCCTAAAACCTTCAAAAACTCTTGCGTTAAACTTGCCGTAAAATTTGTCGCATTATCCACCACGATTACTTCTGGAATTCCTGTCCTACAGAATATTTCGAGCAGTGCTTCACATGTATTCCTTGCCGTTAACGATTTGAGCGGGACTGCTTCAGGCCATCTTGAATGTTGGTCCATCAAACAAAGGATATATTTATGTCCTTGTGCTGATACTGGATCTAGAGGACCAATTAGATCTACGTTCACCACTTGGAATGGAAGTTCAGGACGTGACACAGGTGTTATCGGAATTTTGTCTACTGAACGAACAACTCTTCTACCTTGGCACCCATGACATGAGCTACAATAAGCTTTAATTTCCTTGACCATCCCTGGCCAATAAAAGGAAAATTTAATTCTTTGAATTGTTTTACGAGCTCCTAGATGTGCTCCGAATACTGACTCGTGGGCAATTTCTAGTATTTTACCTTTTCTAATTTCGGGAATTACTAATTGTTGTATTCTATTCCCGTCCAACAGCTCTTCATGGCATAGTATATTATTTTGTATCACATACCCTCCTTTATTTTGCTTCCCCAATTTCCATGCTTCTTGGAGAGTATCGCAACTTTGTTGTTGTATCTTGAATCGTTCGGTTTCATTTCCATTCTTTTTATCACCGCATTCACCTACTGTTGGCTCCTGCTGCTCTTCTCCGTCACTTGCACTCATATACAACTGCTCCTTTCGGGAATCTGATCTTAGCTTCATAGCAGCAGTAAAACTGGGATTGTATACTCTTTTTTGCTCTAATAATGCCTCATAAGTTTCAGCATCCAACAAAATGTCAGCATTTAACCCATTGACGGCTGCTATCATCGTTTTAATTATAGGCGTAATATATCCTTCCGTTACCAAAGCGATTTCCACTTCTTTTAATTCAGCTTTTAGACTTTCGCCAAACGCAGGTTGTAGTATTATATGTCCTTTGTAATCCACTTCCTTACCCACTATATCGTTTTTAAATACACTTATTTGTGCACCAGAATCTACTACAGCTTCGTATTCATTTCCATTATATGAAATTCTAACTTTCTTAAGGGCAGCTATTTTTGGTTGAACGCCTTTACATTTTTTGTTTCCTATCATGACTTCACCGTTAAATCTTGCAGTGACTACTTTGCTTTCGATATTTCCATTTCTGAGTACCTTAACTTCGGATACTTGCCCTTCCGATACTTGAACCTCGGCCACTTTGCCTTCAATGTTTCTTCTCCTCTCTTTATTATCTCGACAAAATCGTGCCAAGTGTCCTACTCGTCCACAATTAAAACATGTGACTGGATTTTGGGAAGAACTCCGCTTATCAATTCTGCCATGGTTGTTATGCTCATGTTTATATCCTTCACCAAATGTATGATATCTTCTACTAACCATGTTTGATTTTTCCCGGTATAAGTTCCTATATGGTTGAGAAGCAATGAATTTAGTAGTTTGGTTATATTTCCTTGCATTCTCGTACTCATCTAACTTCTCAGCAAGTGTGTCAACTGAGCAAATTCTACTCCACTCATAAATAAAATGATTTTGTATGTCTCCAGGTACTCGTTCTTTTATCTGTTCGACAATGACAAGTTGTTTCAGGCTGTCGAAATCATTAATTTTTAGTCCCGAAACCCATTCGTTAAAATAGTTCGCCAATTCAAATCCAAAATCTCGCCAAGTGCTCTCAGCCGCTTTACAATGTCTCTTAAACTTTATTTTAAATGCTTCTGGGCTCAATTTAAACCTTTTCAATAACATACATTTTACATGTTTATAATCATTTGCTTTTTCTTCAGGCTCCCTTGCAATTAAATTCGCCATTTCTAGAGGCAATAATCCAACAAGATGCGTTACCCAATCTTCTTCTTTTATATGGACTCTTCGTGCTTGCCTTTCAAACAATATTAGATAAAAACTTATATCACCTTCTTTTGGATCAAAAGTACGCATTAATTTTTGCAATCCACCAGGTACATGTTCTCTTGTTTCTTCATTTCGAGAGCTGCTCGTCTCTCCTATAGTACCAGTATGTACCAATGAAGCTTCTATCTTCAACCTCTCCAATTCATATTCCTTTTCTTGCCGCTTTAATTCATCTTCCCTTTCCTGTTCTCGCCGCTTTAATTCACCTTCCCTTTCCTGTTCTCGCCTCTTTAATTCATCTTCCCTTTCCTGTTCTCGCCGCTTTAATTCGTCTTCCCTTTCCTGTTGCTTAATTTCATATTCTTGTCGCCTAATTTCATCTTCTTTTTGTTGGCGCTTTATTTCTTCTCTTCCACTAACTATTCTTTTTAATAATTCCTTCACAAACTCCTCTTCGTACTCCGTACTTGCCAATATAATCTTCTTTAATTCGGTAACTCTCATGTCTTCCGTTGCCGTTTCTCCTAACTCTTCCGCCAAACACTTCAAATCTACTTTTAAAGCTCTTCCTAAAAATGCCATTTTTCACCTACTACTTTCTAAACTGCACCTTCTTACAAAAAAAAATGCCACTTCCTAAACCAATTTCAAGACAATCTAAATAACTCACTATCTTCCATCAAACAACTTGAAATTCATAGAACAAACCACTACCAATCTTTTATATTGAAATCCATTGGGGTTTCCCCGCACATTTGTCAGTCGTAACCTTTTACAAAAGAAATAACGCAAAATTCTACAAAAACTAATTCACCATTTTATTATTCTTTTCCATCCATCGTTCAAAAACCAAAACAAAAAAAAAAAATCATATCTATAATATCAAGCTTTTAGCTCACAACATCAGAAAATGCGTGTTATTACATCACGTGACCCTGACAATAAGCATTCGAATTATTTAGAAATAGTGGTGGATAAAAATCTGACAAATCAAATTTATTAAACCAAGAATCATACAATAAAAAACTACCACTCGAAAACATTTCTTCGCTGTCCGGAGCAAGTTGGCATCTCTGTTATTGATACTTTGTTTTAAATAATTTCTTTAAGACAACCGAAGTATTCAGTAAGTAACAGATTTTTGTTGGGGTTTAAATATAAATGCAGGTTTCAAAAATGTTCAAAAAATGTTCCTATTTATCTGAACCCCTTTAACTCTTACGGAACCCTAGGGTTCCACAGAACGCCATTTGAGAATCTTTGATATACATCATTGCTACACAGTTACAAAATTCATTTACTCAAGGATTATTCGATGCAAAAAGTAGCGTTAAATAATTATTTAAAATGCAGCATAATTTTTGCGAAAACTTTTAAAAAAATTTTGAATATTTTAGAGCATGAATTATTAAATCATTTTAATAAATGTAATTTTAAACGAATAAAAAAATACTGCCTCCGTAACAAATGTTGAAATAGAAATAAGGTAGTTCAAATTTTAGAAACTACCGAAACATAAAATAAAATATATTTTATATTAGTTTTAATTTCGACAAGTCGGGACCTGAAGGGCCAGCCTCAAGCATTTAAAAAAAGTATCTGACAGTAATGCATTTGGCTTATTGATACTGAAAATAAAAAAAGGAAAATATATATATTGTCTGTCTCATTGATATGGTTAGAGAAGGTTTATTCTTTTAAAGTTGTGATAGTAATTACTAATTAAAAGAGCTTCTTTTGAGTTCAGAAGATTGGTTGATCTGAAAATTTCTTGTTTTCGTATCTTGAAAAGGCTTCTCAACAATTAAAATGTGGTTCAATTCTAAAAGAAAATATGGACAATTAGATCTGTCTGAAAGTTCTGTTTGCGAAAAAACGGGCATCATTTTCAGATACGCAAAAGGTGCACTTATTCATGCTATAATAAATTACAATGCTTTTTATTTTCTAAAACAAATTTATTTTCTAAAAGAATTTTTATTTTCTAAAGTTTTTAACCGAATATTTGGATATTTTTAGCGTCGCTGATTTCAAATTCGCAATCGGTTTCACTCTACAAGATATAGTTTTTATGCAATTTAATAATATATTTCAATTAAGAATTTTTTAAAATTTAATTTGTCTGCCTACTAAAGAGTTCCCACTTCTCCGCTACGTAGAAAGTGGTAGGAGGAAGGAGATAATAAATTTACACTTACGGTGAGATAAATTATGTTACTTTGCAATGGAAAAAGTAATCGATATTACTTTTTTCCATAACAAGCAAATATTCTATCCAAACAAATATTATTAATTCACAGCTACCATTTATCAACCTGAAGTTGTGTTCCTTACACTGGGTTCCCACGTTCCTTGAGAATTTTAAAAAGCTGTAGCGAAAGTAAAACAAATTTAGATATTTTAATTTCTGTGTAGTTACCACTAATAATTGTTTTTTAAAAAATGTATATATGCATGAAAATTCCTGCATATAATGATAAAATACTACATTAAAGTAAAAAATATATTGCACCCTAAACTTACTATCACTTACTACCAATAACATTTTTTAAGGAATGCGGGAACCCTGAAGCAAAAGATATGCAGTCACAGCACAAGCTACTAAAATGTAAAAAGTGGTAGAAATTTTATTTATTTATTATTTGTTTAATAACACTGTAAATTACATTTCAAATTGTTTTTGTTGAAAATTTAAAGAAAATTATTTTCGGAATTTACTTTCAACAGTAAACTAGAAATAAAAACTTCTCCACTTTCTGAAAAATGCTAATAAATTGATAGCGAATTAAAGAGTAAACCATGTAGAATTAACGCCCACTCTTTATAAGTTTTACTACGAGACAACAGTATTAATGCTGCATTTCTAACGTTTCTTTATATTTTTTAATATGTCAAATTACTTATCTTGAAATTTGAGCTAGGCACCTGGGCAGTATTGTTGTTGAATCTCATGCCATGGGTGGATCTGTGATTAGTGTTTTATTTTGATGTTTGTGATATGAGGTGTCGGATGTAAAGTGCGCAGTAATTGTTCTTAATTTTGTAAATCTTTTTTGTAATTTTCTAAATTGAATATCTGGTTGATGTTCACTGCACTGCATTTTAGGGGCTTGTCACAGAGATCTGCATTTAATTTGTAAATATACTGCGATAAGGTCGGGATCTTGAGGTCTTTGGATATTTGTATTTTTGACGGGTGATTTTTTTGAGTATCTTGTTCTGGCATCGGTTAAGTTTTTTCATGAGATGTTCCGGTATGGTTGTCCAGAATATGTGAGAATTGGTCTGATCATTGACGTATATAGTAGTCTTCTTAGTTTTAATGAGACATTCTGGTTATAGATGAGTGGTTGTATTATTGTTGTTGCTGTATTTGTTATGTCTATTATATTTTTGATAGGTGATATTATATTTTGATTCAATTATATTTACTGATATATAGATTTATTTGAGTCTATAATATTTTGATAGGTCATTTCAGGTGAACTTGTTGTTTATTATAAGGCCGAGGTAGTACGTGGAGGTAAGGCCGTAGTAGTATTTTTATTCCTGCTTTCTGTATGATTAGGATTTGAAATTTGTCTGCATTTATGGCTGTTTTCCATTTAACGAACCAGTCTTCTATATCATGTATTTCATGTATCACTGAGCCAGCTCAAATACCCACTTAATGCAGCCACCGGAAAATTTATGTCAACGTCTACTGTGCATAAAAGGCTTCATGAAAGTCACGCCATAAAAAGGAACGTTAGAGGTAGACTGAACAAGGTGTCCACTGGACGGCTGACCGATGAAGGGCTGTTCACTTCACAGATGAGTCCAGGTTTAGCCACCAAAACCATAGTAGGCGTTGTTTGATTTGGTGAGAACCTAGAACCCAATATCATCCATCAAACATCCGTGAAAGAGATGCATACCAAGGAGACAGTGTATGTGTGTGGGATGGTATCGCTGCAGATGACAGCATACTTGGATCGATTCTATATACTTTATGCACTATGGTAAATGGGACTACCCTCAGAAAACAGCGTAGATGCTTTCTGTTTGATCTGGTGATGGTTTGTACCTCATAATCTAAATTCGCGTTTCACATATTGATTTTAGTAAAATGTCTCGAAATTTCGCTTCAAATTACTAATAGATATTCATCCATTGAAAAAAAAAACGGAGTTCAAGCTAACGATAGAATTCCTACACACAGGCCATCGCTCGAATGCTGGCTTATTCATGGTGTGGATGCTGCCTTAACACGTTCACGCATGGTGTTGCGCCTGAAAGCGGGACGGAAAAGAGAAAATACTGGTAGAAGAACTATTTCAATATCAGATAAAATTCGGGAGGAGTTAATCTATTCTCAACAGTAACAATTTTCAACAATAACAACAATAACAATTCTATAACGTTCGTTCGTTGTTTTAGAACTGGGCATCTGAGGCCTAAATGGCATTTATCCCATTCATCATGAAATATCCCAAAGGGACATACATAGGAAAGTTGTATTGGTGGTTCGGAAAAGAGCCTGAAATGCGATAAAATAATGAAAGGCATCATGATGCTGCCTCCTATAACCCCTTGGGGACGGGTGATTCAGAAAAGCATTCGTTTAAAATCAGAATCAAGTTGTAATTAAATAAAAAGCGGCAACTTAAATGTAGTCGTTGCTAATTTGAAAGACTTACTTTACTTTTACTTTAATTATTGTTAGTTTAATCATATATGTAATCAATGTTAATTCAAAGAATAACTAAATAGTTTTATCTTGAACAAAATAATGGTGAATTAAATAAATCAAACAATTATAACTCCGCCCACAAATAAACTGCTAAAGAATTACTTTGATTACCAGTTTTATCCTGATTGATACGGTTTTATGCTGGCACGTATTTGTGACAGTCGGCGCGAAAAGGTTAACGCGACAAATGTTGCGATAGAAATGAAGTAGATCAAATTTTAGAAACTACCGTTTCAGGAAATAAAATACATTTAATATAAGTTTTAATTTTGTTTAAAATTTGTTTTTTGGCATATGTACAACATGTCTAATAAAGGTATCGGACAGCAATACATTTGCCTGGTAGATACCGAAAATAAAAAAAGGAGATTATTTCTGAAGGATTCTCAATGTATTAAAAGTTTTGTTTAAAGTAGTAATTGATAATAATGTGGTAATTGATAATAAAAAGGTCTTCCTTTGAGTTCCATTGATTGGTTGATAAGTATTCTTCTTTTATGTCTGAAAATTTTTTCCGTTTACGCATCGCTCTTGAATAGGCTTTTCAACAATTAAAAATTTGTTCAATTATAAACACAAATATAGATAATTAGGTCTGTCTAAAAGTTCTGTTCGAGAAAAGACAGTTATCATTTTCAGATATTCAAAAGGTGCATTTATTCAAGCTACAATGAATTACAATATTTTTTACATTTTCTAATGCATTAGGATTTTGTCCGGAAATTTGGCTATTTTTTTGTAGCTGAATTCAAATTCGCAATCGATTTCATTCTGCAAGGTACAGTTTTTATGTAAGTTAATTATATATTTCTATCCAAAATTATTTAAAGTTTAATTTGTGTGCCTACTAAAAGTTCCTACTTCTCCGTTACGTAGAAAGTGGTAGGAAGAAGGAGATAATGCAATTGTGTTTACGGTGTGATGAATTATGTTAATTTGTAATGGAAAAATAATCGATATTACTTTTTTCGATAGCAAACAAATATTATTAATTCATAGCTGCCATTTATCACGCTGAAGTCGTGTTCCTTTCAAAAGATGCAGCGACGTCACAGAGGCAACTAAAATGTAAAAAGTGGTAGAAATGTTATTTATTTATTGTTTGTTTCATAACACTATTAGTTAAATTTCAAATTGTTCTTGCTGAAAATGTAAGGAAAATCTTTTTCGGAATCCACTTTTAATAATAAACTAGAAATAAAAACTTCTCCGCTTTCCGCAAAATTCTAATAAATTGATAGCGAATTGAAGAGTAAACCATGAAGAATTAACGCCCACTCTTTAAAAGTTTTACTACGAGACATCAGTAATAATGTTGCATTTTTAACGATAATTTATATTTTTTAATGTGTCAAATTACTTGTTTTGAAATTTGAGCCGGACTCCTTGGTCGCTCAGCGGCTCCTATCCCATCCATTACCTTTCTTATATTTGTGGTAGAATTTTAAGGTTAGCAGTCTGTGTGGTGGCTGTTAGCGGGATTCAAGCACCTTACTTCAATAAATAAATAATATTGGAAATTATAAGATGCAAGCTTACTTTGAAGGCAGTGGGAATTATACTTCCCATCACTCTTTATTTAGATTTAAATTTGCATATAATAACATCAGCTTTCTTGAAGTGCGTTTGAATAAAATTGGTAACCGCGTGGAGGCTTTCAGTTTGATCTGGCGATGGTTTGTACCTCATAATCTAAATTCGAGTTTCTCAGATCGATTTTAGTAAAATGTCTCGAAATTTCTCTTTAAATGACTAACAGTTATTCGTCAATTGAAAAATCGGTGTTCAGGCTAATGATAGCGCTCGTACACACAGGCCATCGCTTGAATGCCGGCTAAATACAGCGCTTGCACATCATGTGGAAGACGAACATATATCGCGCTAGTACACACAGTGCATAACGTGAATACCGCCTAAATACGGCACTTGCCTACCTCCCAACTTTCACTCTTTCCGAGAATAGATTTTATGAGTGGTTGTAAAACAATAAACGAAAAACAATCTGACTCTAAAATATATTTGCATTTTGATCCCGTTGAAATTCGCTTGCGCAAGGATTATTATGCTCTGATATATTTATTGTAATTATTTATATGTAGTGGTGGTCAAACTCATTTATAATTATCATTATAATTAAAAAAGTTAATTGAAATAACCTGAGTATTGCTATCACTTTAAATATGAAAATAAAATCTTCAGGAAAATCCGGATGAGTTGGCAGGTATGCACTTGCACATCACGTCACCTTAAAACGGAGTTCATGCCAAAAGTGTAAATGATAAAATGTAGAGTAATGTGAATCTCTTATATCGTGGGTAAAGGGCAGAAATGAAAGTTAATACACAACAAGACTAGTTAAATAGGAAAAACTAGAAATGTAGGCCCCATGCCACAAGTCTCAACTATTATCATTTCAACTAGATGAAGAAGTGAGATGCCCGCTCCGCGGGCTTGTACTTTGCTCCAACTCCTATCAAGTCAAGTCAAGAAATGTAGGTAAGGAAATAATTTCTATAGAGGTGGGGAAAGAAAGATTTCTACGACTACTAAAATCCACCAGTTATAGCATCTATATAGAGCTGTTTCTTCCTCCGGAAAAAGTAAATTGTGATGAATAACTCTTAATTAAGTACAGCAAAATTTTATTTTGCTGCAACATTAATTTTGTAGCGTTAAGTTTATTCATAAAAGCGTTAATGTCTGATATATTTTCAAGTCGGATCTGATGCTGTTATAACTGATGCATTAAGGTGCACTGACGAGGCGTCCCAGAATTCTATCCTCTGAGGAAGAAAGTTTTTTACATAGGAAGGATAAGTGAAAAGAAAAGCATAAGTTAATATTAAGTAAATAGTTAAGTTAATAATAAGATAGATCTTTCCCATCTAAGAGCATGTTGCAATTTGGCTTTAAATATGGTGTTTAAGACCCAGATAGCACATTTGTCGTTTTTCAATATTATTGCTGATGTAAGCGTTATTAAACTTAATTAATATTAGCATTTGTCGACCGGCCTGTGTAAGGGGCAGGGAACTGTCCTCGCATCAGAAAGGTCCTGAGTTCGAATCCCGGGCAAGGCATGGATGTTTCTTTCTCTCACTGTGTGTTCTATGTCCTTTCTCTTTTGTGTGGTAATGTGACCCGCCCTATAAACGGGTTGTGGTTGTGTGAATGGCGTGGCAGAATTCGAATTCCTGGCCATAGTTGGCGCCACTGAAAAACAGGAACAATCGCACCCCCACTGCCTAAAAATAGGCATACGAAGAAAAAATTTAGCATTTACTCGATGTATTTGCTATCATTTTTAGTGTTGATTACAATGAATTAATTATTACAGTGAACAAGCAATTTATTCCACGAATCCTTAATCAATAGCAACATTTTGTAAACTCATCAGGTTTAAAAAACAAACTTAACCTCTTTTATTAAAATTCTAAATTTTAATCGTCACCACTTTTTGTAATTTTAGTCAAACCTGGATATGCATAATATTTAAATAAAATTCAAATTCTGTAATAAATAATGATTTAAAACAAGCTCATATTTAGCATTTATTGCATAAAGTGTTTAGTCTTAACTTTATCTCGTTTGTATTTTGCTTTCGTAGCAAAAAAAAAAAAAAAAAAAAAAAAAAAATAAGAACTCTGAATAACATATAAACTTATGATCGGAATTAAACTTTAGGACCGATCTTATTAATTAAAGGGCTAAAACTTAAACTTGCATTAATTAATTACACTTATTGATTAGTGAAGCAGGCAATATTTTAAGAAGCATAATAAGTCATATAATTGCTTATTTTTTTATTAAGTTTCTTTTCCGTCAAATTCGAATTCTGTCTAATTCCCTATGTATGGTCAGGAGAGGGATGAAAAGTTTAGTTCTCTTAATTTTAATTTTGCATTTTGCGTGCTTCGCAATATATCAACGAATTTTCAAGCTTATCGAAACAATTTATACACAGTTATAAAATTCATTTTCCCGAAGATTATACAGACAGACAAAAGTAGCTTTAGATAATTATTTATAATTTATTATTATTTTTATGAAAACGTTTCAAAAAATTTTAAAGTATATGAATTATTGAATCATTTTAAGAAATGCAATTTGAAATATGAAAAGAAGCACTGCTTCCTTTAACGTGACAAATGTTGAGATAGAAATGAAGTAGATCAAATTTTAGAAACTACCGTTTCAGAAAATAAAATACATTTAATATATTGTTTAATTTTGAGATACATTATTTCAATAGCTGATGTTTTAAATTTAATAAAGGTATCTGACAGCAATACATTTGGCTTATAGATACTGAAAATAAAAAAGGATAATATTTCTGAATATTGTCAATCTCATTGATATGGTTAGAAAAAGTTTATTTATATTTGAAAAATTTTGTTTAACTGGTTAACACCCAGCGTCATATATTTAGGACAGTTCCTTTTTTCAAAGACATTCATTGTGGTGGGAAACTTTTTTTCAGTATTTTCATTTATCTGGGTAAATTAAAAGATTCTCAGATGCCACAATGATTTAGTTATTTCTGACTAGATCTAGAATTAAAAGGAGCAAGTACTTTTTGATCTAAAAAAGACTTTTTGAATGCCCTAACAGTAGAAAAACCAATTAATTTCAATAATATATTATACCACCTTTTCCATAAAACCACTTCTTGTATTATTTCAATATATAAAGTCGGGACAACACGGGTTAAAGTTGTGACAGTAATTAATAATAAATAGGACTTCATTTGAGTTCAGTTGATTGGTTGATAAGTATTCTTCTTTAAACTCTGGAAATTTCTTCTGTTTTCGCATCGCTCTTGAACAGGTTTAGCAACAATTAAAAACTTGTTCAATTATAAACACAAATATATATAATTAGGTCTGTCTGAAAGTTCTGTTCGCGAAAAGACACTTATCATTTTCAGGTATGCAGAAGGTGCATTATTCACGCTATAATAAATTTCAATTTTTTTTTATATTTTCGAATGCATTAGGTTTTCGTCCAGAAATTTGAATATTTTTTGTCGCTGAATTCAAATTCGTAATCGATTTCACTCTGCAAGATACAGTTTTTATGCAATTTAATCATATATTTCTGTCAGAATTTTTTAAAATTTAAATTGTGTGCCTACTAAGAGAATTTTTCGTTGTTTATAGAAGTTCTTTCTTAGTTAATTCCCCCCCCCCATTACATGTGAATGCTTTAAAAGTTGACATAAAATTTTTTTCAAATGTCGGCAAGATTAATCAAAATTTTGAAAGCTATAGTTTTTGACTGCCTACCATTCTAAAAAATATTTAGTCGCGTGTAGCAAATCAGAAAAATTTGAATAAAATCACAATTTTTGTTTATTGATCATATTAATTTAAAAGTCAAAGTTTTCTTAAAATTCCTTATTTTCATTTATTTTTCATTGAAGCATTTATCATCTCAGTATATAATTTTGACCAAAATAAAAGGCACTCATCAGCGTTTCGAAGCATTAATAGGAAAATCGAAATAGTAATTGCTTAGTCAAAAATGATACACGAAGAAAGAAATATTGCAATATTTTTATATATATTGAAAATAGAAAGTATTAAAAAACAGTCAAAAAGGATTTGTATTTTGTAAAATGAAGCAAAAATGTTTGAGAGGTTTTGTTTAAACTAAATGATAGTTTGGATCGATTAGTCTTTAGAAAGCAATTAGATTAGTGGTTCCCAAAGTGGTCCCTACGGACACCCAGGAGTACCCTATATCATTCAGGGGGTCCGTAGAAATTTAAAATTGATTTAGGGGTCCCCGAACAACGTCAGGGGGTCCGTTCAAGCTTTAATATAAAATAATAAAACTGTGATCCATTTTTATTATAATATAAATTGCAATAAATAACAATAAATAAAATAGTGAAGATTTTAATACATGAGTAAAATATAAATATAGATAGATGCGTAAAATACTGTATTTTTTTTAAAGTACTGAGCGTTATGTAACATTTGTGAATGATTATTGACAAAACTTATTTCCATTAAATTTGTCCCTTGCATTAACAGTGGAGTGTACAATTTGTTTTGATCTTATTATTAAAACGGTTATTGTTCAATTTACTTCAATAAATTTAAACTTTTAATTTACATCTGCACGCATAAAGCAACAATATAAAACTGAAATAAGAATAAAAGAAACTGAAATAATCCCTCACAAACGAAAATAAAAGAAAATCCACTGACACAATACTAATACTACCTTGTTGAATTTACACCAAAGAGAGGTCCACCTTTTTGAATTTATACCAGAGAGAGGTCTACCTTTTTGAATTTATACCAGAAAAAGGTCTACCTTTTTGAATTTATTAGAAGTATCCAGAAGTTACTAATGATCAAATCAAGTTCATGTAAATGGTGTGACTTGTACTCATTATTTTGCATATTTATATTGATTTCCAGTTCTAGACACGCCTATGATTTACCAGTTCTAGATGGCGCCTTCTACTTAAATTAATAGCGAGCATAGCATGATGTGAATCTGACGGTCGAAAACAGGTTTATACAGCAATGCAATAAACGCAGCTACATGCACTAACTTGTCTACAATATAAACATAAACTATAAAGAAGTCGGACATCAAATCAACAATTTAGTTCAATGCTATGCAGATACGAAGTATGTAAGCAAATTTTGCCAGTCTTAGACAAAAACAAATTATGCATTCTTAATTGAAAATTTTGGTATAGTTGCATTTTTTTGTATTGATGCGCAGATAGAGTACTTTTGTTACGTAAGTGTATTTGAGTGAATTGGATCCCTTTTGAAAAAATTATGTATCACATTTTTCAATAGTAATCAACGTAAATTATTCTCTTAGCGTAAATTAAGGAATTACTTTTTTTAATTAAAAACTTAGTAAGAGATTGCAATTTTTTTGTAAATAAAGATGTTTTTTTGCAAGAAGTTAATTAAAAAAGTTATACTTTATTCAAAAAATACATGAAATTTTATCCTTCTCGTTAAATAATTAATTTAAGATGGCTTTACTACAGCATTCCATTGAAAAAGTTACTAATTATTAACCGTGGTTTGCTACAAGTAAAATATTTAATATAAAAATTTTCTTATTCTTTTTCGTCCTTTTTAACAGAATAAGTAAACCGAAGTGTTGAATATCTCTTTATTTCTTTAACAGGAAATAGTACTTGACCTATGTGTCTACTTCGTAATAAAACTACGTCAAATGATTCAATGAAACCTTCTAAGCTAAAGAGACATTTAATAAAATCCAGAGCGACAAAAAAGATAAGATTTTAACGTTTTTTCACAAAACAAATACAAAGTCAAAGAAAAAGATTTGAAAACACCATCCCTGCAACAGCTCATAGGGGCAACATCTAAACGAGATGACGATGGACTGTGAACTTCTTACAGCATTTCTTTATTGATTGAAAAGTCTGAAAAACCGCACATTGCTGGTGAAGAACCTATTTTATCAGTTGTAATTGAGGTAATACGCACTATGTTGCACAAACCAGCTTTTTAACATTATTAAAAAAAATTCCACTGAGTAATAATACAGTACAAAGAAAGATCGAGGAAATTGCTCAGTGCGTAGAAATATTCTTTAAGTGAGTACTTAAAAATTTCAGGTGATAAAACTGCATTCATGCCGAGATGTAGTACACGTGAATGAGATTATGCTGAGAAACAATGCAGACAAGGTTGGAGCTGGTCGGCAAACAATGCTGGTGAAGTGCTTACAAAATCCCAAAAAGGAAAACCAAACTGCGCTGGGTTGCCTCGCTAAATATGCTGCCAGTCTCTCACAACAAGAGAAATCGAATGATTCTCTTGATTTTACACCTAAATCTGCGGAGAAAAAAGTGTATATAGCTGAATTGTATTAAATTATTAATTTGAAAAAATACCTATAGCTTGTTTCTAATTGAAACCGCTAATCTATGCTCTTTGCGTTTTACATAAACAAGTAAAAATTATTAGCCTACAACACAGAACAATTGTAAAGGCCGAAGAGAGATGATTCTTGCGCATTTTTTATCCCTCTCTTTACGTGTAGTCTTGTTTAAAAAACTGGTTCCAATATTTTTGTTAAGCGATAGCCAATTGCTTATAAGAGACATTTTGTTGTTTTTAATGCTACTTACAAACTTTATCTAGCCTGCTTGGTGAAACCAAGCGAATTTGAGGCAGAGGGTGTTTTTCTCGATTTTCAGTGGAGCCATCTAGGGAGAAGAATACGACACACACTCCTCATAGCTCGTTTTTAGGGGGAACCGATATATACGTTCTTTCATCCCTCCACCTAGCGTAATTTTGGCCTGAACCATAGAACAATCAATCTCAGTACTCCCAGAGGTATAAGTTGTTATTGGAACATGGAGGACTTTGGGATTGTAAGCTATAACACTTATTTATTCAAGAATAAAACATACAGAGATGCTAACTTGCTCCGGGCAGCAAATGTATTTTAGAGTGGTAATTTATCAACTGTGATTCTTGGTTCAATAAATCCAATTTAGTAGATTTTTATCCTCCACTATTTCTAAATAATTCGTTAGCTTATATAATTCACCTCGTCAAAGAAGTTATATGTGTACTAGCATAAGATTATTCAATTATGACCCGAGAACAGTTAACGGCGCTTCGCGCCAAATACTGAGCTACCCAAAATATCCAGTATTTATGTTTATCTTCGCCAACAGTACCAATCGCCGAATAGCATAGCGCAGATTAAGAGGTCTGGTACAGAGATGCCAACTTACTGCGGACAGCAAATATATATATTTTAAGTGGTAGTTTATCAATTGTGATTCTTGGTTTAATAAATTCAATTTAGTAGATTTTTATCCGCCACTATCTCTAAATAATTCGTAGGCTTATATCATTCACCTCTTTATAGTACTTATGTTATGCTATACCTTTTAAAAAGGAAGCAAAAATAGTCAAATATTTGTAAAATTTACTTTGTAGTTATTTACCATTTTTTAATTATTTTGGCGTGTCCGGAGCAGTTGGCATTTCTGAATATCACCTTTTCCCATGGAACAAAAGCGCAGTATTTCAAAATTGTCCACCAAAAGACAATATTCTAAAGTGTGTTTTTTTCCATAAGGAAAAAATGAATCGCCCTGAAACGTGTTAGAAGTTCCGGGACATCGTGGCCAAGCTAAAATTAATAAGAGTGTTCCTTGCAGAATAAAGTAATAGTCTGCTGGTGGCTCTAGTAATGTTCTCACCTGAAGTTCGTTAATTTATTCGTCTGAGATTGTGAAGTCATTGTTTTTCTGTACAACACTGCTATTTCAGCTGAATTTGAAGGCTGGAAATAGCTGTACTTTCTAGAAGTTTTAGCTACTAAATATTTGTGCTCGATACAGCATTAAGTTTGTTTATAAAAGCGCTAATGTCTGATATATTTTCAAGTCGGATCTGATGCTGTTATAACGGATGCATTAAGGTGCACCGGCGAGGCGTTCCAGAATTCTACTCTCTGTGGAAGAAAGTTTTTTAGATAGGAAGGGTGGTAAGTGAAAAGCGAAGCATAAGTTAATATTAAGCTAATAGCTTCTTTAAGATAGTTCTTTTGCATCTAAGATCAAGTTGCAATTTGGAATTAAATATAGAGTTTAAGGCCCAGGTAGTATATTTGGCTTTTATTTTAAAAATATTATTGTTGATGTGGGTGTTACAATTTTATTGTTTATCTAAGATAGGTACTCTGCCAGACATTCGTCTGGAACTGTGGCGGTGACTATGGTAACGAGGTATGATTATTTTAAGTAGGGGTGCGGGATCCCTCCTTAGGACTGGTTTCGGCTAGAGAAAAGTAGACCTCTTCATCGAAACTACCCTCCCTAAAATGCCCTCTTCTTGTTTCCATAGCACCAGACTGCCACAGACTTAGTGGTGGTCAGACATATACAAGATCGCCTAGGCATGGTTCTTGAATGCAGTTCTAGTGCCGCCATGCAAAATAAAATAAATAAATAAGAACTTTCGATAGAAATACAAGCTATTGAGCTAGAGAAAATAAGCTATTTAAAAACATTTCTAAAAAACAAGCTATGAAAAAACATTTGATTTTAGTAACTCGTTGATGATAATAATTTGATGAAGTAACTCGTTAAATTATATTACTCGTCTTTAAAACAGCTCTAAAAATTATAATAATGGAATTAAAATTTTATTTTGCCCATTTTTAGGAAATAAATGGGAGAAAAAAAATATATCTATTTGAATTATTTAAATAAAAATCTAACTAGTTTCAGAGCTATCTACTTTCTTAGAGATTTTGCAGAAATAGAAAACTTGTAGGGCCCCTCGCAAAGTCTGGCGACAGCACTGTATCAATTACATAAATAAAAACCTGATCTTTTCTTTTTTAAAACTGTACAAAGATGGCTTAAAATCAATTTAATCATCATAAAAAAGCAGGAAAATAAATTTTTGCCTAGTATTTTCGAACAGGCCTTTGGAAGTAAGCTGTTATTTTTATAGCAGGTATGATTAAATAACGGGTGCAAAATACCTGTTCCAGAAAATATTAGCCATCTCTACTCGATGCATTTGCTGTCATTTTTAGTGGTGAGTATAAGGAATTAATTATTATAGTGAACAAGCAATTTGTTCCATGATTCTTTAATCAGTAGCAACATTTGGCGAACCGATCAAGTTTAGCGAAAACAACTTGCGAATTTCTTTTAACAAAGTTCTAAATTACAATTGTTACCACTTTTTGCAATTTTAGTCACCCGTGGCAAACTTGGATATGCACACTATTTAAATAAAATTTAAATTTCTTGATAAATAATAATTTATAACACGCTCATAATTTGCATTTATTGAATAAAGTGTTTAGTTTTAACTTTAACTCGTTTGTATTTTGTTTTTGCAGCAGAACTCTGAATAACATATAAACTACTGATCGGAATTAAACTTCAGGACCGATCTTATTGATTCAAGGGCCAAAACTTAAATTTGCATTAATTAATTACACTAATTGATTAGTGCAGCAGGCAATATTTTAAGAAACATAATGAGTCATGTAACTGCACATTTTTTATAAAGTTTCTTTTCCATCAAATTCGAATTCTGTCCAATTCTCATAGTATGGTCAGGAGAGCGATCAAAAGTTTATTTCTCTTAATTGAAATTAGACTTTTTGCATGTTTCGCAATATATCGACGAATTTTCAAGCTCATTGAAACATTTCATTCACAGTTTTAAAATTCATTTACCCAAAGATAATTCTATGCAAAAACCAGCTTTAAATATTTATTTATAATTTATTATTATTTTTTGTGAAAACGTTTCAAAATATTTTGAATTTTAAGGTATATGAATTATTAAATCATTTTAAGAAATGTAATTTTAAATAAATAAAAAAATACTGTTTCCTTTTACGTAACAATTGTTGAGGTAGAAATGAGGTAGTTCAAATTTCAGAAACTACCGTTTCAGAAAATAAAATATATTTAATATGATATTTAATTTCGTGAGACTATTGTGTCGATTCATCCTCCAAGCATATAAAAAAAGGTATCTAGCATCAATACATTTTGCTGGTGGATACTGAAAAAAAAGAGGAAAATTTTTCTGAATATTGCATATTTCATTGATATATGGATAGAAAAAGTTATAGTAATTGATAATAAAAAGAACTTCTTATGAGTTCAGAAGATTGGTTGATAAGTCTGAGAATTTCTTCCGTTTACGCATCGCTCTTGAATAGGCTTTTCGACAATTAAAAATTTGTTCAATATTATAAACACAAATATAGATAATTAGGTCTGTCTGAAAGTTCTGTTCGAGAAAAGACACTTATCATTTTCAGATATACAAAAGGTGCATTTATTCTCGCTATAATGAATTGAAATTTTTTTAAAATTTTCTAATGCATTAGGATTTTGTCCGGAAATTAGGCTATTTTTCTGTCGCTGAATTCAAATTCGCAGTCGATTTCATTCTGCAAGGTACAGTTTTTGTGCAAGTTAATTATATATTTATATCCAGAATTTTTTAAAATTTAATTTGTGTGCTACCAAGAGTTCCCACTTTTTAGCTTCGTAGAAAGTAGTAGGAGGAAAGAAATAATAAAATTAAGTTTACAGTGTGACAAATTACGTTAATTTGTAATGCAAAAATAATCGATATTCCTTTTTTCATAGCAAACAAATGTTATTAATTTATAGCTGCCATTTATCACTCTGAAGTCGTATTCCTTACAAAAGATGCAGCGACGTCACAGAGGCAACTAAAATATAAAAAGTGGTAGAAAATTTATTTATTTATTGTTTGTTTAATAACACTCTGAGTTACATTTCAAATTGTTCTTGCTGAAAATTTAAGGAAAATGATTTTCCGACTCCACTTTCAATAATAGACTAATAAAAAAAATTTTCCGCTTTCCGCAAAATTCTAATAAATTGATAGCGAATTGAAGAGTAAACCATGAAGAATTAACGCCCATTCTTTAAAAGTTTTACTACAAGACGACAGTAATAATGTTGCATTTCTAACGATAATTTATATTTTTTAATATGTCAAATGACTTGTTTTGAAATATGAACTGGGCACCTGGGTCGCTCAGCGGCTCCTATCCCATCCATAATGTTTCTTATATTTGTGGTAGAACTTTAAGGTTAGCAGTCTATGTGGTGGCTGTTAGCGGGACTCAAGCACTTTACTTGAATAAATAATAATAATGGAAATTATAAGATGCAAGCTTACTTTGACCCTTTTGAAGGCAGTGGGAATTATACTTCCCACCACTTTTAATTTAGATTTAAATTTGTTAATAACTTCAGGCGTTTGAATAAAATTGGTAACCGCGTGGAGGCCTTCAGTTTGATCCGGCGATGGTTTGTACCTCATAATCTAAATTCGAGTTTCCCAGATCGATTTTAGTAAAATGTCTCGAAATTTCGCTTCGAATTACTAACAGTAAAAATCGGTGTTCAGGCTAATGATAGCGCTCGTACACACAGGCCATCGCTTGAATGCCGGCTAAATACAGCGCTTGCACATCATGTGGAAGACAAACATATATCGCGCTCGTACACGCAGTGCATAACGTGAATACCACCTAAATTCGGCACTTGCACATCACGCCACCTTAAAACGGAGCTCATGCCGAAAGTGTAAATGATAAAATGTTGAGTAATGTTAATCTCTTCTATCGTGGGTAAAGGGTTGAAATGAAAGTTAATACACAACAAGAGTAGTTAAATAGGAAAAACTAGAAATGTAGGTAAGGAAATAATTTCTTTCGAGGTTGGGAAAGAATGATTTCGACGACTACTAAAATTCATCAGTTATAGCATCTATATAGAGCTGTTTCTTCCTCCGGAAAAAGTAAATTCTGATGAATAATTCTTATTTAAAAACAGCAAAATTTTATTTTGCTGCAACATTAATTTTGCAACGTTAAGTTTATTCATAAAAGCGTTAATGTCAGATATATTTTCAAGTCGGATCTGATGCTGTTATAACTAATGCATTAAGGTGAATCGACGAGGTGTCTCAGAATTCTATCCCCTGTGGAAGAAAGTTTTTTAGATAGGAAGGGTGGTAAGTGAAAAGCGAAGCATAAGTTAATATTAAGTAAATAGCTTTTTTAAGATAGATCTTTCGCATCTAAGATCAAATTGCAATTCTGCATTAAATATGGAGTTTAAGACCCAGATAGCACATTTGACGTTTTTTAATATTATTGATGATGTGAGCGTTATTTAACTTAATTAAAATTAGCATTTACTCAATGTATTTGCTGTCATTTTTAGTGTTGATTACAAAAGTAATTATTACAGTGAACAAGCAATTTATTCCATGACTCTTTAATCAATAGCAACATTTTGCAAACTCATCAGGTTTAAAAAACAAACTTAAGAACCTCTTTTTTTAAAATTCTAAATTTTAATCGTCACCATTTTTTGTAATTTTAGTCAAACCTGCATATGCATATTATTTTAATAAGATTCAAATTCTGTAATAAATAATGATTTAAAACAAGCTCATATTTAGCATTTATTGCATAAAGTGTTTAGTCTTAACTTAATCTCGTTTGTATTTTGTTTTGTAGCAAAAAAAAATAAGAATTCTGAATAACGTTTAAACTAATGATCGGAATTAAACTTCAGGACCAATCTTATTGATTAAAGGGCCAAAACTTAAATTTGCATTAATTAATTACACTTATTGATTAGTGAAGCAGACAATATTTTAAGAAACATAATAAGCCATATTATTGCGCATTTTTTTATTAAGTTTCTTTTCCGTCTAATTCGAATTCTGTCCAATTCCCATTGTATGGTCAGGAGTTCAGTTTTCTTAATTTTAATTTTGCCTTTTGGGTGTTTCGCAATATATCAACGAATTTTCAAGCTCATCGAAACAATTTATACACAGTTATAAAATTCATTTACCCAAAGATAATTCTACCCTAAAAGTAGCTTTAAATAATTATTTATAATTTATTATTATTTTTGCGAAAACGTTTAAAAAAATTTTGAATTTAAAGGTATATGAATTATTGAATCATTTTAAGAAATGTAATTTTAAATATATCAAAAAAAAAAAAAAAAAAAAACACGTGACAAATGTTGAGATAGAAATGAGGTACGTAGCTAAAATTTTTGAAACTACCGTTTCCGAAAATAAAATACATTTAATATATTGTTTAATTTTGTAATGAAAAGTTTTCACATATTTTCAGTCATTAAATTTAATAAAGGTATCTGACAGCAACACATTTGGCTGGTAGATACTAAAAATAAAAAAGGATAATACATCTGAATATTGTCTATCTCATTGAAATGGTGAGAAAAAATTTATTAATATTTTAAAAATTTTGCTTAAAGTTGTGATAGTAATTAATAATAAAAAAGACTTCATTTGAGTTCAGTTGATTGGTTGATAAGTATTTTTCTTTTAAGTCTGAAACTTTCTTCTGTTTTCGCATCGCTCTTGAACAGATTTCGCAACAATGAAAAATTTGTTCAATTATAAACACAAATATAGATAATTAGGTCTGTCTGAAAGTTCTGTTCGCGAAAAGACACTTATCATTTTCAGGTATGCAGAAGGTGCATTTATTCACGCTATAATGAATTAAATTTTTTTTTATATTTTCGAATGCATTAGGTTTTTATGTCCAGAAATTTGAATATTTTTTGTCGCTGAATTCAAATTCACAATCGATTTCACTCTGAAAGATGCAGTTTTTATGCAATTTAATCACATATTTCTGTCAGAATTTTTTAAAATTTAATTTGTGTGCCTACTAAGAGAATTTTTCGTTGTTTATAGAAGTTTTTTCTTAGTTAATTTCCCCTCCACCATTACATGTGAATGATTTAAAATTTGACATAAAATTCTTTTCAAATGTTGGCAAGATAGATCAAAATTTTGAAAGCTATAGTTTTTGACTGCCTACCATTCTAAAAAATATTTAGTCGAGTGTAGCAAATCAGAAAAATTTGAATGAAATCACAATTTTTGTTAAAAATTAGTTTTTAGTTTAAAAGTCAAAGTTTTCTTAAAATTCCTTAATTAAAATTTTTTTATTTATGAATTTTGCATCTCAGTATATAATTTTGACCAAAATAAGAGGCACACATCAGCGTTTCGAAGCATTAATAGGAAAATCGGAAATAGTAATTGCTTAGTCAAAAATGAAACATGAAGAAAGAAATATTGTAATATTTTTATATATATTGAAAATAGAAAGTGTTAAAAAACAAACAAAAAGGATTTGTATTTTGTAAAATGAAGAAGAAATGTTTGAGAATTTTTGATCAAGCCAAATGATAGTTTGGTTCGATTATTCTTTGGAAAGCAATTAGATAAGTGGTTCCCAAAGTGGTCCCTACGGACCCCCTGGAGTACCCGATATCATTCAGGGTTGATTTAGGGATCCCCGAACAACGTCAGGGGGTCCGTTCAAGGTTAAATATGATATAATAAAACTGTGATCCATTTTTATTATAATATAAATTGAAATAAGTAGCATTAAATAAAATAAAGATTTTTACAACCTGAGTAAAATATAAATATAGATAGATGCGTAAAATATTGTATTTTTTTAAAGTATTGCTCGCTATGTAACATTTGTGAATGAAAATTGGCAAAACTTATTTCCTTTAAATTTGTCACTTGCAGTAACAGTGGAGTGTATAATTTGTTTTGATCTTATTACTAAAACTGTTATTGTTCAATTTACTTCAATAAATTTAAGCTTTCAATTTCCACCAACACGCTAACTACAATACAGCAACAATATTAAACTGAAATAACAATAAAAGAAACTGAAATAATCCCTCACAAAGGAAGATAAAAGAAAATCCACTGACACAATACTAATACTACCTCTTTGAATTTATGCCAGAGAGGGGTCTACCTTTTTAAATTTATGCCAGAGAGGGGTCTACCTTTCTGAATTTATGCCAGAGAGGGGTCTACCTTTTTGAATTTGTACCAAAGTAGGTCTACTTCTTCTAATTTATACCAGAGAGAGATCTAAATTTTTGAATTTATACCAGAGAGAGGTATAAGAAGTACAGCTAACTTTTTGAACCAAAGAGACCAGACCAGAGAGAGGTATCGTTAAATTTTTGAATTTACACCAAAGAGAGGTCCACCTTTTTGAATTTATGCCAGAGAGAGGTCTACCCTTTTGAATTTATTAGAAGTATCCAGAAGTTAGTAAGGATCAAATCAAGTTCATGTAAATGCGACTTGTACTCATTATTTTGCATATTTATATTGATTTCCAGTTCTAGACACGCCTATGATTTACCAGTTCTAGATGGCGCCTTCTACTTAAATTAATAACGAGCATAGCATGATGTGAATCTGACGGTCGAAAACAGGTTTATACAGCAATACAATAAACGCAGTTACATGCACTAACTTGTCTACAATATAAACATAAACTATAAAAAAGTCGGACAGCAAATCAACAATTTAGTTCAATGTTATGCAGATACGAAGTATGTAATCAAATTTTGCCAGTCTTAGACTAAAACAAGTTATGCATTGTTAATTGAAAGTTTTGGTATAGTTGCATTTTTTGTATTGATGCGCAGATAGAGTACTTTTGTAACGTAAGTGTATTTGAGTGAATTGAATCTCTTTTGAAAAAATTATGTATCACATTTTTCAATAGTAATCAACGTAAATTATTCCCTTATCGTAAATTAAGGAATTACTTTTTTTTAATTAAAAACTTAGTAAGAGATTGCAATTTTTTTTGTAATTAAAGAATTTTTTTTTGCAAGAAGTTAATTAAAAAAATTATACTTTATTCAAAACTTACCTGAAATTTTATCCTTCTCGTCAAATAATTAATTCAAGAGAGCTTTACTGCAGCATTCCATTGAAAAAGTTAGTAATTATTAACAGTGGTATACAATATAATAAAGTATAATATTTAATACAAGTATAATATTTAATATACAAATTATCATATTCTTTTTTGTCCCTTTTAACAGAAAATGTAAGCCGTATTAGTATTGAATATCTCTTTATTTCTTTAACAGGAAATAGTACTTGACCTATGTGTCTACTTCGTAATAAAAATACGTCAAATGATTCAATGAAACCTTCTAAGCTTAAGAGACATTTAATAAAATCCAGAGTGACAAAAAAATAAGGATTTAACGTTTTTTCACAAAACAAACACGAAGTCAAAGAAAATGATTAGGAAACACCATCCCTGCAACAACTCATAGGGACAACATCAAAACGAGATGACGCTGGACTGTGCACTTCTTATAACATTTCTTTATTGATTGCAAAGTCTAAAAAACAGCACATTGTTGGCGAAGAACTTATATTACCAGCTGTAATTGAGGTAATACGCACCATGTTGCACACACCAGCTTTTCCCACATTATTGAAAGAAAATTCCACTGAGAAATAATACAGTACAAAGAAAGATCGAGGAAATTGCTCAGTGCGTAGAAATATTTCTTATGTGAGTACTTAAAAATTTCTGGTGATAAAACTGCATTCATGCCGAGATGTACACGTGGATGAGATTATGCTGATAAACAGTGCAGACAAGGTTGGTGCTGGTGTGCAAACAAAGCTGCTGAAATGCTTACAAATTCCCAAAAAGGAAAACCAAACTGCGCTTGGTTGCCTCGTTAAATATGCTGCCAGTCACCCACAACAAGAGAAATCGAATGATTCTCTTGATTTTACACCTAAATCTGCGGAGGAAAAAGTCTATATAGCTTAATTGTATTGAATTATTAATTAGAAAAAATACCTATAGTTTGTTTGTAATTGAAAACGCTAATCTAAGCTCTTTGTGCTTTACATAAACAAGTAGAAGTTATTAGTCTACAACACAAAACAATTGTAAAGGAGGAATAAAGATGATTCTTGCACATCGAAACATTTTATATACAGTTATAAAATTCATTTACCCAAAGATTATTCTACGTCAAAAGTAGCTTTAAATAATTATTTATAACTAGCTGTTCCCTGCTTGCTTTGTAACGCTTTCAGTTTGAATTTTAATTTTGTATTTAAGTGAGTAAATGAGATTTGCGACTATGATTTGAAATGCAAATTTTATTTAATGGTGAAAAAACCAGTGATAGTCTCAGCAGTTAATTCTCTAGGACAGGGGTGGCGAACCTTTTCGCACCAATGTGCCACTTTTTCTAAAAAATTGTTTAATGTGGTCATAGACGTGCCATCAAATAATTTTGACTTCGTGATAATTGGGAAAGTAATAATACTGAATACCATCAACTCAAAACTCTTTATATACTATGGAAGATAAAAAAAAACATTTTGCAATGCCTCAGTTATATGCATAATTCAACTTAAAGTAACATCAGTGTGACTTCTGTTGTTGCAAATCAGATGACAAATAACTTACATTATATTGTATGTTAGTTTAAGCGGGACTGTTATTTTTTTTTGCTAGTTATTTATTGTTAGCTTGTTTTTTATGGTTATTAATTGTTTTTTTTTTTTGGCATTAACTGTTAATTTTTTTGTCAATATTTTTTTTTTGAATTTTAATTTAATTGTTAATATGCTACATAGTAAAGTTTATGATGAGTGGCGTGCCCAAAATATTGTATCGCGTGTCATAAGTGGCACGCGTGCCATTGGTTCGCCATCCCTGCTCTAAGATATCGTTAGTGCATTTTCAAACAGACATGTATGGTGATGCACACGGACCATGAAACATATTTTGAACAATAATCTGAAATAAGACTGGATCTATGGCGACATCAGGAATTTCTGCTGATATCTGGTGAGTTTGGCGTGGTGGGATTTTTTCAATAAGGCAAATCAAAATGTGTGCCCGTTGCAGTCCTCTTTTTTGCCATTCAATAGAGTACATCAAACACCGTGTCTCTCTAAAAACATGACGCTTCACAATGAAATCAAGTAAATATTTTAATTTTTGTTTGAACACACGTGCTGTAATATCATGACGATCCGATGATGATTGTCCTGGTAACAAAAGCTCTTTAATTTCAACCCAAGCAGAATTGCATGTAAATGTAATAAATAAATCTGGGAGCCCATATGCGCGAACATATGTCATTGCATCCTGTGAGTATTCATACATGTGCCTTGGACTCCCTGCAAATGTAGTCGGCAAAAACAAATAAAATGTAGTCGGCAAAGAAATAAAAGAAATCATATTCATTAAGCAGTTTTTAAGATTTCTCGTTTTTACTTGATTTTTCCTCTAAAATGATATCGTTTAAGTGAGTTTACTTGCATAGTATGTAGTGAAATGGGACTACCCTCAGAAAACCGCGTAGAGGCTTTCTGTTTGATCTGACTATGGTTTGTACCTCATAATCTAAATTCGAGTTTCTCATATCGATTTTAGTAAAATGTCCCGAAATTTCGCTGCTAATAGTTATTCGTCCATTGAAAAAAAACGAAGTTCAAGCTAACGATAGAACTCGTACACACAGGCCGTCACTTAAACGCCGGCTAAATACGGCGCTTGCACATCATGTGGATGACGGACAAATACAGCTAGCACACACACGTCATTGCTCAGATACTGGCTTAATACGGTGCTTGCACATGGTGTGGATGCTCCCTTAAAACGGAGCTCATGCCGAAAGTGTAAATGATAAAATGTAGAGTAATGTGACTCTCTTATATCGTGGGTGAAGGGCTGAAATGAAAGTTTATACACAACAAGACTAGTTAAACAGAAAAAACTAGAAATGCAGGTAAGGAAATAATTTCCTTCGAGTTTGGGAAAGAAAATTTTTTACGACTACTAAAATTCATCATTTATAGCATCTATATAGAACTTTTTCTTCCACCGGAAAAAGTAAATTGTGATGTAAAGAGTGATTTTTGAGACCCAGGTAAATTATGATTTTTTAGACCAGGTAGCTAGCAAATTGTGATTTTTAATTAAGAACAGCAAAATTTTATTTTGCTGCAACATTAAGTTTGTTCATGAAAGCGTTAATGTTTGATATATGTTCAAGTCGGATCTGATGCTGTTATAACTAATTCATAAGGTGCACTGACGAGGCGTCCCAGAATTCTATCCTTTGTGGAAGAAAGCTTTTTAGACAGGAAGGGTGGGGTATGTGACAAGAAAAGCATAAGTTAATATTAAGTAAATAGCTTTTTTAAGATAGTTCTTTTGCATCTAAGATCAAGTTGCAATTTGGCATTAAATATAGAGTTAAAGACCCAGGTAGCACATTTAGCTTTTTTTAAAAATATTATTGTTGATATGAGCGTTACAATTTTAGCTCTTTTGTCCTCTGTTTTGAAATCTAAGAGTTGTTATTGATCAGGATATACGAGGGTTGTAAATTAAATAGTGGCAACTTAACCTTTAAACTCACAGAAGGACGGGCATGCGCAAATTAGATATGGGAGCTGTGAGGTAGGGCTGTTGTCGATGTGTAGAGTGCAAAAAAAAGTCGATTAGCTTAGAAGGGTAGTTGTTGTGTGGCGTTAAAGTGAGGAGTTTCGTTTCCATCGCTCTAAAGCATGTTTTCAAAAGGTGATCAGCGGTCGTGGCTTACAATCGAGGTTGCCCGTGGCAAAAATGCAACAGGCAACCTCGGCAACAATGCTATCGAGGATTAGTGTAAGCCTTTGGAGCAAATGCTTTACCATATAGGACTGTAGCACGATGGATTCAAGCATCTCGTCTTTTTTCGTCATTAAGCCTTTTCACAACATGCTTTAGAGTGATGGAAACGAAACTCCTCACTTTAACGCCACGCAACAACTACCCTTCTAAGCAAATCGACTGTTTTTTTGCACTCTACACATCGACAACAGCGCCACCTCACCGCACCCATACCCTATTTACGCATGCACCCCTTTTTGTGAGTTTCAAGGTTAAGTTGCCACTATTTAATTTACAACCCTCGTAGTTTGGTCTTCCACTTAGAGCTGCGATGGCTTTAATTTTTCTTCTGTAGTGAATCAACTGCAAGCCTGCAATTAATTGATTCCGTAATAACTGTGATGTTATTGGCATACAGAGCAGTGCTGCTTGGGTTTCCATTATTGATGGGGAAATCAGCAGTAAATAAAGAGTCTACGTATAATAAGGGCCTAAGTATATAACCTTGACACACGCTTCTATTCTGTATGAAGAGAAAGTATTATTGATTTTGAATCCAAATTATCGATTAGTGAGATTCGAGTTTTAGATTACAAGGACATTATTAGAAATGCCTATAAGATGTAATTGATTGTAAATCCCCTTATACCACACTCCATCGAACGCCTTAGCGACGTGGAGCAATTTGGCAGGTGTATTTGGCTTGCTGATAAATTGCAGTTTGCTGATAGCTTGTTTTACAGCAGAGAGGCTCTTACAAAAGCCGTATTGCTGTTTGGGAATGTTTTGTAGATAATCATCAGGTCGCTGTTGAATGATTATTTTTCAGAAATTTTTTTTAAGTCACTGGAAGAAGGCTAATGAGCCGTAAGTCAGATCAGAGGATGAAATATCTTTGCGAACCTTCGGAAAAATTATAATATCTGATTTACCTCCCCCCCCCGAAGTTATTTATTCTTAACGCAAGAATAGAAGATGCTTATGAGAAGGCTGATTCATTTATTATTTTTCAAAAATTTTAATTATTAGATCTTAAAGGAGATGTCAATAACAGAAAATGTAACTTTTAAGGAGAACTATTTCGTTATTTCCATTTTGATATATAAAATATCTTTTATTAAAATATTTTTTTCGAAAATTTCATATTGTCACATTGATTAAAATTAGCATTTACGCGATGTATTTGGTGTCATTTTTAGTGGTGAGTACAATGAATTAATTATTATAGTGAACAAGCAATTTGTTCCGTGATTCTTTTATCAATAGCAACATTTTGCGAACTGATCAAGTTTAAAAAAACGAACTTGAGAACTTCCTTTAATACAATTCTAAATTTTAATCGTTACCACTTTTTGCAATTTTTTTCACCCGTGGCAAACCTGGATATGCATACTATTTCAATAAAATTCAAATTTTGTAATAAATAATGATTTATAACAGGCTCATACTTAGCATTTATTGCATAAAGTGTTTAGTTTTAACTTTATCTCGTTTGTATTTTGTTTTTGTAGCAAAAATATAAGAATTTTGAATAACACATGAACTAATGATCGGAATTAAACTTCAGAACCCCATCTTATTGATTCAATGGTCAAAGTTTAAATTTGCATTAATTAATAACACTAATTGATTAGTGCAGCAGACAATATTTTAAGAAAAATAATAAGTCATATAACTGCTCATTTTCTATTAAGTTTCTTTTCTGTCAAATTCGAATTCATACCAAATCGCTTGAGAGCGATCAAAAGTTTAGTTCTCTTAATTTTAATTTTATTTTTTTCTTGTTTTGCAATATATTGACGAATTTTCAAGCTCATCGAAGCATTTTATACATAGTTATAAAATCCATTTACCCAAAGATTATTCTATGCAAAAAGCAGCCTTAAATAATTATTTATAATTTATCTTTATTTTTGTGAAAACGCTTCAAAATATTTTGAATTAGAAGGCACATGAATTATTAAATCATTTTAAGAAATGTAATTTCAAATTAATAAAAAAATACTGCTAAATTTTACGTGACAAAAGCTGAGAGAGCAATGAGGCAGTTCAAATTTGAGAAACTACCGTTTCAGAAAATAAAATATATTTAATATTTATTTCAAAAATTCTGGAAATTTTGATAAGGTTGCTTTCTTGAGGAATATAATAAAGGTATCTGACAGCAATACATTTTGCTGGTGGATACTGAAAAAAAAAAGAAAATATTCCTGAATAATGTGTATTTTTTAAAAATTTGTTTGAAGTTGTGGTGGTAATGGATAATAAAATGAATATCTTTTAAGTTCAGAAGATTGGTTGATAAGTATTCTTCTTTTAGATCTGAAAATCTCTTCTGTTTTCGTATCAGTCTTTGACAGGCTTCTCAATAATCAAATGATTTCATTCAAATGATTTCATTTCAACATTGATTATATATGTGATTATGCTAACAATAATTCAAGTAAAAGCAAAGTAAGTCTGTCAAATTAGCAACGACAACATTTAAGTTACCGTTTTTTATATAATTACAACTTGATTCTGAATTTGAATGAATGCTTTTCTGAATCACCCGTCCCCAAAGGGTTAATTTAAATTTTACTTTTTGCGTGTTTCATTTTAAATTTTACTTTTTGCGTGTTGATGAATATTCAAGTTTATCGAAACATTTTATACGCAGTTATAAAATTCATTAATCCAAAGATTATTCTATGCAAAAATTATCTTTAAATAATTATTTATAATTTATAAATAGTTTTGCGAATACGGTTCAAAAAATTTTGAATTTTAGGGTTTATGAATTATTAAATCATTTTAACACGTTGAATGCCACGCTAATTTTACATGACTTACTCGTCAGGCCACACGATAAATTACTACAAATTAAATTTGCAAATTTCGACAGATTTTGCTAGTTTATAAAAGTTTTAGCATGACATATCTGCGGAAAAAACTGCGGAAACTAATACTTGGTGCACCGGAGTACCTGGTCAATAAGGCCACCCCCGTAAATTATATGATTACAAACTGAATCAAAGGCCATTGATATTAAAATTATTTGGGTTAGTGAACTTAATGTTAGTAGTTAAATAATATTGTGGAAAAGAAGATAGAACAAGGATAACACAGACAGGTAATAGCATAAACAATAAAAAAATTATTTATTATAAATTACTATTTATTTTTTACTTATAATTATTGAAATTTTTTTTCCCAATGCCAGGCACTGAATTTGAAACTTTGCCTATACTATGCCAGAATTGTTGCTCATTTCGCGTTACCCAGTGGGCACCTGTGAACCAAAGTCACGGAGGCGAGCAACATTGCCCACGCCACACTGCCACAACCCGTTTATAGGGTGGGCCACATTCACACATCATACACACACACACACAACAGAAGACAGCACAAAGAGAGAGAAACATCTATGCCCAGAGCGGGATTCGAACCCGCAGCCTATGGCTTCGCAGTCAGACACGCTAACCGCTCGACCACCTGGCCGGCTTATTGACAAATAAGCAGTTAGTGATTAGTATTGTTAGTAGTTGTATTAGTAAATTGAATCAGAATGAGCCGCAGTAATTCCGCGTAGCATTGGGCCAACCCAAGATGGTGGGAAAGGGTAATGATGATAGAGTCATGATGAGGGGTCAGTCAGGGGGATAGAAAAATCAGCAATACGACTCAAACCATGTCTTGGAGATTATTATAGCAATGGAGAATTGCCTTAGGCCGTCTCCTGCACTCAGGGTCATCTGGGTCGTAGTTAGAGGAAGACCATATAAGGCGGTTGGAGTGTCCAGTGCTCTTAAGAAAATACTTAAGAGAACTACTTTTGTATAAGTCGAGAAAGCTAGGCGTACAGGTGTCATTACGGATAGTTTTGTTCCTGAAATACCAGGGTTTTGTTACCAGCCCCCCCCCCCCCGAAGGTGGGTGCTGCATGCACGACAAATCAGAAAAAAGTGGTGAATTATATATAACTACGAATTGTTTAAAAATAGTGATAGATAAAAATCTACTAAATTGAATTTATTAAATCAAGAATCATAATAATTAAGTAAATTTTGAATAAATTTTCTGCAATTCCATAAAAGAGTGTAAATTTTATAGTTCTATATCATGTTATACGATGTCAGCCAGCTGTATTTCGCGATCTATGTGAAAAGTCAGTGTCAGCAAGCGGTGGTAGACTCAGCCTATATGTAATTTCAGTGTCAGCCACCGGTGGTTGACGCAAACTAAATGTATTTTCAGAGTCTGCCGTAGGTGGTTGACGCGGCCTAAATGGAAAGTCCAGGGTCAGCCACCGATGGCTGATGTGGTTCTCAACTAGGACTGGGCTATAAATCGATATATCGCGACATATCGATTTAACGCCTATATCGGCAAACCGATACAGCAACTTTCATTCCAAGCGATGCATCTGAAAACTGATTTAAGCCGTCGAGTGAAGAAGACGATATAACGATATAGCGATATAGCGATACACGCAAGGACTTTCTCTTACGTTCCGATGCCAACTCGCGCTGTGGAAGACGATATTGTTTCGTTATGTTGAGACGGCCTTGACTGATGAGCGGTAGAATCAGAATCACTTTTGAGACTTTATATCGTTATATCACATGTTCGTTTTTGCACCTCCGCGATTTGAAATCGTTTCTTGTAGATTATTTTCAATGGGATTAACTTCGTGATCGCCGTCGTAACCTTGTTCTGAACGCAATCTATTATTGAAAAGAATTTATAAAGAAAAGTTTCTTCATTAATTAGATAAGTTTTTTATTTATTTTCTGACAAAACTTTTTTTATATTTTTAAATGTGAAAATTATCGGAAATCTAATTTAAGGCACCCATAAGGAATTAAATTACAAAGTAAATAAATTTGTTAGGTTATTTTTTTACTTTCTTTTAATTTATTAAAAACCTTTCGGATAAAACTTCTAATAATTTAATGAGCTTCTATTACTGATTTTAAATTTATAAATCTTGAGTTGTTTTTATTTTTAGAAATAAAGTTAAAACAAAACTTATTTTTTGGACATAAGTCAATAAACTTTATTTGTTCAAAAGAATTTGAAAAGTTTGCGAATTTTATTCATTTCTTTTTTTTTATCAATTACTACTTCGTTTTATTAGAGAGTAAAATCATTATTTTTTTTTAATTTTCGTTTTATATTATTAGTTAATTAGCTAAATATATTACCGAATATCACAATTCTTTTGTTTCTATTTTTAAGAATTTAATTAAGAAACTTTGCCTTACTTTGTTTTTCGTTCGTTCATTATTTAATTTAATTTAATTATTTATATGAAATAATAATAAAAATAGTGTTTAAGAAGCATTTTTTTTTCTAAAATTTATTTAGCTCTTTGTTTTAAGCATACAAATAATTTTTTAACGAACTTATTTTTTAAATTTTGTTCCTATGCTGTTAGGTAAATATATTGATAAATTTCACTTTTATTTATTTTTTTATTTTTAAACTAAGAAATCTTTTGTTATTTGCGTGATCATTTTTAGAAAATATAACAAAACTTGTGTTTACTTCTTTATTAAGAATTTGAACATTGCGATCGAACTTAATAATTCTGTAATTATTTACGCATAATAGTACAAGCAAATATTGATTTGTTAAAAAAAGTTTCTTTTTTTAAAAAAAAAATATATATATTTTTAACACTTTGTTTTAAGTGTATAATGAATTTCTTAACAAACTTTTTTTTTAATTTTTTAAATTTTCTTTCAATAAATTCAGCTAGATATCTTTATAAAATTCCCTTTTTATTTTTAAACTGAGAAATCTTTCAGAGAACGAAAATTTTAAGAAATTATTACAATTCTTATGTTTACTTTTTAGTTTAAAATTCGAACATTTTTAATTTTAAACTTCGGCTTTTAGTCAATCTAACTTTTATTTTAATTAAAATATATTTTGAAATTTTAAAATCAGCTTTTGTTTAATAACAATATTTTTTTTCATTAGGGGTGTTTTAAGGGTTAACTTAAATTAAGACTGCTTATACCTTATAAACGATAAAGAAGTGCAAATATTTCATTCTGTTTCTACACACATTTTTTCAATAAATATTTTAAGTAAGATTTGTACATCTTTGTCAATTTATTTAATATCTTTCTTTAGCAAAACATATATATTTTCAAATTTATAAATTGATTTAAATCAATATGCGTATGAAGTCTTGATAGAAATCTGACTTTCTGTGCCTTAAAGTAAATGAAATTCAAAAATACTATATCGCGATACATCGCTATATCGCGATGCAAAACTGACGATATATCACGATATATAATTTCGAATATCGCCCAGTCCTATTCTCAACGCGTTAGGAAATGTAATTTTAAATACAAAAAAAATACTGTCTCCTATGACCCCTTGGGGACGGGTGATTCAGAAAAGCATTCGTACAAAATCAGAATCAAGTTGTAATTAAATAAAAAGCGGTTACTTAAATGTAGTCGTTGCTAATTTGACAGACTTACTTTACTTTTACTTTAATTATTGTTTGTTTAATCATATAAATAATCAATGTTAATTCAAAGAATAAGTAAATAGCTTTATCTTGAACAAAATAATGGTGAATTAAACAAATCAAAGAATTATAACTCCGCCCACAAATAAACTGCTAAAGAATTACTTTGATTACCAGTTTTATCCTGATTGATACGGTTTTATGCTGGCACGTATTTGTGACAGTCAGCGTGAAAGGGTTAACGCGACAAATGCTGTGATAGAAATGAAGTAGATCAAATTTTAGAAACTACCGTGTCAGAAAATAAAATACATTTAATATAAGTTATAATTTTGTTAAAAATTTGTTCTTTGTCATATGTACGACATATCTAAAAAAGGTATCTGACAGCAATACATTTGCCTGGTAGATACCGAAAATAAAAAAAGGAGATTATTTCTGAAGGTTTCTCAATGTTATATTTTTTAATATGTCAAGTTACTTGTTATGAAATTTGAGCTGGGCAGCTTAGCGGCTCCTATCCCATCCATTATGTTTCTTATATTTGCTTTAGAACATTAAGGTTAGCAGTCTATGTGGTGGCTGTTAGCGGGATTCAAGCACCTTACTTGAGTAAATAATAATAATGGAAATTATAAGATGCAGTCTTGCTTTGAACCTTTTGAAAGCAGTGGGAATTATACTTCCCACCACTTTTAATTAAGATTTAAATTTGTTAATAACTTCAGCTTTCTTGAAGTGTGTTTGAATAAAATTGGTAACCGCGTGGAGGCCTTCAGTTTGATCCGGCGATGATTTGTACCAGCTATAAAGAACTGTTTCTTCCTCCGGAAGAAGTAAATTGTGATGAATAATTCTTAATTAAGAACTGCAAAATTTTATTTTGCTGCTACATTAATTTTGCAGCTTTAAGTTTATTCTCAAAAGCGTTAATGTCTGATATATTTTCAAGTCGGATCTGATGCTGTTATAACTAATGCATTAAGGTGCACTGACAAGGCGTCTCAGAATTCTATCCTCTGAGGAAAAAAGTTTTTTATATAGGAAGGGTGGGGCAAGTGAGATGAAAAGCATAAGTTAATATTAAGTAAATAGCTTTTTTAGGACAGATCAAGTTGCAATTTGGCATTAAATATCGAGTTTAACCGGTTAAAGCCCAACGTCATATATTTAGGACAGTTCCTTTTTTCAAAGAATTCATTGTGGTGGGAAACTTTTTTCAGTATTTTCATTTATCTGGTTGAATTAAAAGATTCTCAGATACCACATTGATTTAGTTATTTCTGATTAGATCTAGAATTATAAGGAGCAAGTATTTTTTGATCTATCAATGACTTTTTGAATGCCCTAACAGTAGAAAAACCAATTAATTTCGATAATATATAATATCACTTTTTCCATAAAACCACTTCTTGTATCATTTCAATATATAAATTCGGGACAATACGGGTTAAGATCCAAGTAGCACATTTAGCGTTTTTTAATATTATTGTTGATGTGTACGTTAGTAAACTTAATTAAAATTAGCATTTACTCGATGTATGTGCTATTATTTTTAGTGGTGATTACAATGAATTAATTATTATAGTGAACAAGCAATTTATTCCATGGCTCATTAGTCAATAGCAGCATTTTGCAAACTGATCAGGTTTAAAAAACAAACTTAAGAACCACTTTTATTAAAATTCTAAATTTTAATCGTCACCACATTTTGCAATTTAGTCACCCGTGGCAAACCTGGATATGCATACTATTTAAGTAAAAATCAAATTTTGTAATAGGTAATGAGATGCTAAGAGGAGCCCCAAAAAGAGGAATTTAGGAAGGGAATTTCTGAGATGATGTCTTGGTGAAACGACTCCACCTGATTGTCATTCACGAGGAAGGTGAAATTGGTTTGAAGGTGGCGAATTTTTCATTGGTGTCTTTCGAGTGAGTAGTAATAATTTCATACTCTTGCAGTCATGTATGTTTTTTCTAATTCTAAATTAACTTAAGAGTATAAGTAGACGCAAGTTAAGTGAAACGATCCTGCCCGATATTGTAGCTTTCAGTTTACGTTAACGTCACTGCTGAAGTTAATATTTGCAATCACGCAACAATGGCTACGTATCACCACCACCGATGTGGCGGAAAGCGGCTGACCGAAAGACCTGCACGTGGTTCAACGTCGGATGAGGAATGCTCGGATTTTGGAACCAAAATGGCTAAAGAGTGAGCAGACATGGGAAGGAGATTTAAAGAAGATGAAAAGAAAAATAAAGAACTACTTGAGAAACTAAATCATTTGGAGCAGTCTCTCATGCCTGTGCACCAATACAGATCATATCTCCCTTGAATTGGCCTAGACAGGCATTAAAACACATAAAGTAATACAGTTCAAGAGAAAAGTGGGCGAGTCCTATAGGCTCCTACCACTTTTTCTCACAAAACTAATCAAAACAGATCAAAATCAACAAATCTTCTCAGTTGCCAATATTTGTGACCTTCCGGCGAAAATTGAAAGGTTCCACGGCGGGAGAAGCTCAGTCCAATGCTACAACTGCCAAAATTACGGTCACACGCAGGGAATTTGCAACTCACAACCAAGATGTCTTAAATGTGCCGCAGACCATCGTTCTTTTGAGTGCCACAAGGACATAAATACACCACCCAAGTGCTGCAACTGAGGGGAGGCACCCACTGCGAACTACACGGGCTTAAACATCCGTCCCCCCCAGGAGAGGCCCTCGTGCAACTTCAACTACAATTCCCTCTACAACGACAGGTCAAGCCCATAGACTGGTTTCAATCATCAAAGAACTAAAAGAACTTTTAAAAAGCAGAGAAGTTTTACAACTGCTGCAAACAATCATGCGTGAGACCACTCCTGTATAATGTCACTTTTGGACTAAACCTGAACTCTTTTTTTTGAACTTTTGTAACTCTATTACTATACAAATTAATATTTTTGAATGTTGATCACACTAGATGGCGTCACTAACGCTTAGCAATATTTATGTAGAATCTTCATGATTTCTTATCCCGATTTTCTGTATATATGCTATCATCAATTTTTAATGCTCAATTCCAAATTTCTACTGCAATTAATGTAAATATCACAGATTAAGCATGTATTTCATGTTTTTGAATCACGATTTTGTGTATATATACTATCATCAATTTTTAATGCTCAATTTCAAATATATAAACTAATGATCGGAATTAAACTTCAGAACCGGTCTTATTGATTCAAGGTCCAAAACTTAAATTTGCATTATTTAATTGCACTAATTGATTAGTGAAGCAGAGAATATTTTAAGAAACATAATAAGTCATGCAACTGCACAGTTTTTATTAAGTTTCTTTTCCGTCAAATTCGAATTCTGTCCAATTCCCATAGTATGGTCAGGAGAGCGATCAAAAGTTTAGTTCTCTTAATTTTAATTTTACTCTTTGCGTGCTTCGCAATATATCGACGAATTTTCAAGCTCATCGAAACATTTTATGCACAGTTATAAAATTCATTTACCCTAAGATCGTTTTATGCAAAAAGTAGCTTTAAATAATTATTTAAAATGTATTATTATTTTTGTGAAAACAATTCAAAAAGTTTGGAATTTTAAGGTGTATGAGTTATTTAAATCATTTTAAGAAATGTAATTTTGAATTTAAAAAAAATACTACCTCCTTTTACGCGACAAATATTGAGATAGAAATGAGGTACTTCAAATTTTAGAAACTACCATTTCAGAAAATAAAATATATTTAATATTAATTTTAATTTTGATACTACTTTTGATTAGATGTTGTGAATTCTATCGCATTTAATTATGGTATCTGACAGCAATACATTTGGCTGGTGGATACTGATTATATAAAAAAAAAGAAAATATTTTTGAATATTGTTTAATTTACTGAAATGTTTAGTAAAAGTTCATTTTTATTTTCAAAAAAATTGATATTCTTTTGAGTTCAGAAAATTGGTTAATAGGTATTTTTCTTTTAAATCTGAAAATATCTTCTGTTTTCGCATCACTTTTGAACAGGCTTCTCAGCAATTGAAATGTGGTTCAAATGTAAACACAAATATAGATAATTAGGTCCGTCTGAAAGTTCTGATAGCGAAAAGACACGTATCATTTTCAGATACACAAAAGGTGCATTTATTCACGCTATAATGAATTGAAAAGATTTATTTTATTTTCTAATGCATCAGTTCTTTGACCAGGAATTTGGATATTTTTTTGCCACTGAATTCAAATTCGCAATCGATTTCACTCTACAAGATGCAGTTTTTACGCAATTTGATTATATATTTCTATCCAGAAATTTTTAAAATTTAATTTGTGTGCCTACTGAGAGTTCCCACTTCTCCGCTACGTAGAATGTGGTAGTAAGAAGGATACAATTGTGTTTACGGTGCGATAATTTATGTTGGTTTATCATGAAAAAAGTAATCAATTTTACTTTTTTCCATAACAAACAAATATTATTAATTCATAACTACCATTTATCAAGCTGATAATAATGCCCCCTCTTTAAAAGGTTCACCACGAGACAACAGTAATAATGTTGCATTTCTAACGATACTTGATATTTTTTAGTATGTCAAATTACTTGTCTTTAAATTTGAGCTGGGCACCTGGGCCGCTCGGCGGACCCTATCCCATCCATCATGTTTGCCATATTTGTGGTAAAACTTTAAGGTTAGCAGTCTATGTGGTGGCTGTTAGCGGGATTCAAGCACCTTACTTGAGTAAATAATAACAATGAAAATTTTAAAATGCAGGCTTGCTTTAAACTATGCACGGCTTTGAATGTAGATTGATGGTCAACGTGGGGAAACGCTTTATCAAGTTGTCAGTTTTGTAGTTGAATCTGAAGCCATATGTAGATCTGTGATTAGTTATTTATTTTGTTGATTGTGATATGAGGCGTCGAATGTAAAGTGAGCAGATATTTGTCTTATTATCAAATCTAGTATCTCTGGTATTTTATTATCAAATCTTGTAATATCTGGTTGAAGTGCATTTAATTTGCAAATGTATTGTGATAAGGTCGGGATCTTGAGGTTTACGTGGATATTTGTATTTCTGATGAACCATCTGGCACGGGTGATTTTTTTGAGTGTCTTGTTCTGGAATTGGTTGAGTTTTTTCATGAGATGTTCCGGTATATTTGTCCAGGCAGGTGAGGAATATGTGAAAATTGGTCTGATCATTCCTAATCAGTAGTTTTCTTAGTTTTCATGAGACATTCTGTTATCGATGAGAGGTTGTATTACTGTTGTTGCTGCATTTCCATTGTCAATTATATTTTTGATATGTTCATTTCAGATGAGATTGCTGTTTATTATAAGGCCGAGGTAGTTTGCTTTTGTAGCTATTGGTATTTGGATATTGAATAGTTTTGCAAATAATTCAGTATTGCATTGTGGTAGTATTTTTATTCCTTTTTTCTGTATGATTAGGATTTAAAATTTGTTTGCATTTACGGCTGTTTTCCATTTAACGCCACAGTCTTCTATTTCATGTATTTGATCCTACAGTTTCTGTAATGCTATATTTGGATTTCCTGATTTGATGATGATTCCTGTGTCGTCTGCATGAAAATTTGTTACATTAATTGGAATATCGTAAGTATATAAAATATATAGAATCGGCCCAATTATGCTGTCATCTGCCGAGATACCATAGCGCACCTTGGTATGAATCTCTTTCATAAATGTTTGATGGATGACATTGGGTTCTAGGTTCACTGCAAAACGCCTACTATGTTTACGAATTCTGCACCCGGCTCAGACCGATCACAGTGCTGATGCAAAATATTCTCAGTGGTAGACGGATAATGGGCTGGAATCTCCTTGCATTCAGGATAATCATGGAAGGTTTTCGTAGTTTTCTTCTCCGCGTAGCGTGCTTCCACGTAAGTCCCATAAAAAAGTCCTGTGCGAAGGTAAATTTCTCTTAATACTTGACCCTGAAGTTCCTTTATCTTCTGGATAGGGTTCAAAATTACAAGGCTATGGAGTTTTCTTATTGATACTTTGTTTTAAATAATTTCTTTAAGACCACCAAAGTATTAAGTAAATAACAGATTTTTGATAGGGTTTTATATATAATTGCAGGTTTCAAAAATGTTCAAAAAACTTCCTAACTATGGGAACGCTTTTAACTCTTCGACGGAACCCAAGGGTTCCACTGAACGGCATTTGAGAATCTTTGATATACATCATTAGTACACAGTTATAAAATTCATCTTCCCAAAGATTATTGTATGCGAAAAGTAGCGTTAAATAATTATTTAAAACTAGGAGGCTTCGCCCCCTGCTCGCTGGCGCTCACCAACCCCCGGAACTGCTTTCACAGTTCATTCTGGATTGCTTCGCAATCCAATGCTCGCTTTGCTCGCTTATTGGATACGTTCTTAACGTCTAGTTTTTGTGTACTTTTTTGAATACTGAAGTTTCCGAAAACTTTTCACTGTAGAAAATTCTAAACCTGTACATTTCAATATTAATTTGAAATTGCAAACAGTTCACATATTTTTCTTAATCACACTATTCTAAATTTCAGTTGTTGAGAAAAGTAACGGTTGTAAGTTCTGTTTTAAAGTCTTTCCCACCAGAGGGCTAAAGCCATGTGTTGTAAAACAATATGAAATAATAGTCTGCCACTGAACGCCGGATGTAAAGCATCGGCTTTGATGAAGATAATTTTGTATTTTTAATTCTCTGAAGGGCGCTACCTTAATAATATGGAATTAGTAAAGTAAATGTATGTATTTTTGATTGTTGATGAAGCCCATCATTGTGTGTTTTCATCAGTGTTCAGAAGCAGAACAACTATAAGTTTTTTATTTTATCACAAAAAAATAAAATGTATAGAAAACAAAGAAAAGAGTAAGAAAATGAGTATAGTCATAGAAAAAGTTAAAATCATCAAATCAAATTTCTCCGAGGCAGTTCTAAAGTATAAATTAAGGTAGTATTGTTAAGTTGAAACACAATATTTTTAGTTTTGATGTCAACAATACAATTCAATATTTCACAAAAACGATTGTTTCCATTTTTAAGTTCAATGTCAACAAATCAAATTATTCTGAGGCAACTCTTAATCTCTAAATATTATTTTTTATGTACACATTTCTGTCAGTATTCAACCACAAAACAACTTAAAGTCCTCAAATTTAGCATGAAGTTGTAAAATGTAATGAAAGAGGGTCATAGCAATAATGAAAGTAGAAGTAAAGTTAGTACTGTAAAATTAAAGCAATATTTTTAATGAATGAGCCAAGTTCTTCAAGAAGCAGTTGTAGAAGTAGGTTGTTTATTTAAAACTTTTTATAGAATTTCTTTAAGAACACAATTGTTAATTTGGGCTTTTGGCGATACAACTCTTTTAGAATTGAAGGATTTGTTACGGTCAAGCGCTCAGGTATCATAATTTTGATCTAGTTGCGCTTCTATGCCATTTTGATTTATGTTGCTAAGTTGACTTTCAAAAAATTCTATGGCTGGCAACAGCATTTTTATTTTTTAAGTTTTTTATTTTTATGTCTTAGAATTCGTTATTTTTTTAGCGAAATGTTTTTTAACCTAACAAAATTCTTTGCCGACTGTTTTCTCTATGAATGAAGAAAATAAAGTAAATATTTAACTGTTGTGAAAAGAATCTTATTTAGTTGTACAAAGTACTTCAGCAAAAATTTGGGAGCCACGTAAAAGAATTATGTACATTAGATCAGAAAGACATCATTAAAAGGCAGAATGCTTTGGTGTTTTCAAAACAAAGCAAACGTTGCCACCAGCGGAAAAGAAATACAGCCAAAATTTGGGAGCCACGTAAGAGAATTATATATAATAGATGTATTATTATTTTTGTGAAAACTTTTCAAAAAATTTTGAATTTTTTAGTACATGATTTATTAAATCATTTTAATAAATGTAATTTTAAATAAATAAAAAGATACTGCCTCGTTTTACGTGACAAATGTTGAAATAGAAATGAGGTAGTTAAAAGTTTAGAAGCTAACGCTTCAGAAAGTAAAAAATATTTAATATTAATTTTACTTTCCTTTATAAATTGGCGTTCTGTTGTCCTCAGGCGAAAAATTTAATAAAGGTATCTGACAGCAATACTTTTTGCTGGTGGATACTGAAAGAAAAAAAAGGAAAATATTTCTGAATATTTTATATTTCCTAGTCCTAGTGTTTTGAATTTATTGGGCACCTGGGCCGCGAAGCGGCCCCTATCCCATTCATCTGGAATTTTATAACAGTTTTGGTTGAGCAATGATGTGAGCAGGCAATGGAGTTGCTTTTATGAATGTTTCAAGCTCTTTGCTTGAATAACTAAAAAGGAATCAAAAATAAATTGAGCAGCTTGCTCTAAACTGTGTTTGTTTGATTTTGGAGTTGTTCAGAATTGTATCAGCATGAGTAAACGTTATTTTCAGAAAAGTTGATGAAATTATTCGTTTTGATAGTTATGATATGAGGCGTCGGAGGTGAAATGTGCAGCTATTGGTCTGTAGTTTTTATCTTTGATATAATTTTCAATTTTAAAGATTGCATTAAAATTTGCTGTTTTACATTCTATGGCTTTATCGAAAAAATCTGCATTTAGCTTGTATATATGCTGTGATAGAGTTGGTATTTTGAGATCTGCATGTATATTGGTATTCCGGATGAACCATCTTGCACAGGTTATTTTTCTAAGGATCTTGTTTTGGCATTGGTTTAATTTCTTCAGTAGATGTTGAGGTATCGTTGTCCAGGCAGGTGAGGCATAGGTAAGTATTGGGCGGATCATTGCTGTATATAGTAGCTTCTTCAGTTTAAGTGACATATTCTGATTATATATTAATGGTTGTATGGCTATTATTGCTGCATTTGCTTTATCTATTGTGCTTTTGATGTGATCATTCCAGGTGAGTTTGCTATTGATTATAAGGCCAAGATAATTTGCTTTTTTAACTATTGGTATTGGTATGTTGAACATTTTTGGTTGAAGTTGTGGAAGTATTTTAATTCTTCTTTTTTGTATAATTAATATTTGTGATTTTCCAGCATTTACTGCAGTTTTCCATTTTAAGCACCAGTCTTCTATTTCGTCTATATGGTCTTGTAGTTTTTGAAGAGCATGATTTGGGTTTCTGGATTTAATAATAATACCGGTATCGTCTGCGTAATAGGCTGTTATGCTGTTATAATCGGCTTTGTTTATAGGAAAATCGTAAGTGTATAATATGTATATCGGTCCCAGAATGCTGCCCTGTGGATTTTATATTTCATTGAAGTGCCTAGAAAAAGTTTATTTTAATATTTAAAAGAAATTGGTAAAAGTTTTGATAGTAAATTGATAATAAAAAGGACTTCTTTTGAGTTCAGAAGATTGGTTGAAAAGTATTCTTTTAAATCTTAAAATATCTTCTGTTTACGCATCACTCTTGAACAGGCTTCTCAGCTATAGAAATGCGGTTCAATTATAAATACAAATATAGATAATTAGATCTGTCTGAAAGTTTTGTTCGCGAAAAGACACGTATCATTTTCAGATATGCAAAAAGTGCATTTATTTACGCTATTGATCACGCTTTATTCACGCTATACTGATTTACAATTTTTTTCAAATATTTTCCAATGCAATAGGTTTTTAACCGGTAATTTGGATATTTTTTCGCCGCAGAATACAAATTCGCAATCGATTTCACTCTACAAGATACAGTTTTTATGCAATTTAATTATAAACTTCTATCCAGAATTTTTTAAAATTTAATTTGAGTGCCTACTAAGAGTTCCCACTTCTCCGCTACGTAGAAAGTGGTAGGAAGAAGGAGATAATACAATTACGTTTGCGGTGCGATAAATTATGTTAGTTTGTCAAGGAAAAATTAATCGATATTACTTTTTTCCCTAACAAACAAATTTTATTAATTCACTGCTACCATTTATCAACCTGAGCTTGTGTTCATCAAGTTGAGCTTTCGAAATCCACTTTCAATAGTAAACTAGAAATAAAAATTTCTCCACTTTCTGAAAAGTTCTAACAAATTGATAGCGAATTGAAGAGTAAACCATGTAGAATTAACGCACACTCTTTAAAAGTTTTACTACGAGACAACAGTATTAATGTTGCATTTCTAACGATACTTCATATTTTTTAATATGTCAAACTACTTATCTTGAAATTTGAGCTGGGCACCTGGGCAGTATTGTTGTTGAATCTCATGCCATGGGAGGATCTATGATTAGGTTTTTATTTTGATGATTGTGATATGAGGCGTCGGATGTAAAGTGCGCAGCCATTGTTCTTAATTTTATGTCCTTTTATGAAGTTCACTGCACTGCATGTTGGGGGCTTGTCACAGAGATCTGCATTTAATTTGTTAATATACTGCGTTAACGTCGGGATCTTGAGGTCTTTGTGGATATTTGTATTTTTGATGAACCATCTGGCACGGGTGATTTTTCTGAGTATCTTGTTCTGGCATTGGCTAAGTTTTTTTCATGAGATGTTCCGGTATGGTTGTCCAGAATATGTGAGAATTGGTCTGATCATTGGCTTATATAGTAGTCTTCTTAGTTTTAATGAGGCATTCTGGTTATAGATGAGTGGTTGTATTATTGTTGTTGCTGTATTTGCTTTGTATATTATATTTTTGATAGGTGATATTATATATTGATTCTATAATATTTATAGATATATAGATTTATTTGAGTCTATAATATTTTGGTAGGTCATTTCAGGTGAACTTGCTGTTTATTACAAGGCCGAGGTAGTATGTAGAGGTAAAGGCCGTAGTAGTATTTTTATTCCTGCTTTCTGTATGATTAGGATTTGAAATTTGTCTGCATTTATGGCTGCTTTCCATTTAACGCACCTGTCTTCTATATCATGTATTTCATGTATCACTGAGCCAGCTCAAATACCCTCTTAATGCAGCCACCGGAAAATTTATGTCAGCGTCTACTGTGCATAAAAGGCTTCATGAAAGTCACGCCATAAAAAGGAACGTTAGAGGTATACTGAACAAGGTGTCCACTGGACGGCTGACCGATGAAGGGCTGTTCACTTCACAGATGAGTCCAGGTTTAGCCACCAAAACCATAGTAGGCGTTGTTTGATTTGGTGAGAACCTAGAACCCAATATCATCCATCAAATATCCGTGAAAGAGATGCATACCAAGGAGACAGTGTATGTGTGTGGGATGGTATCGCTGCAGATGACAGCATACTTGGATCGATTCTATATATTTTATGCACTATGGTAAATGGGACTACCCTCAGAAAACCGCGTAGAGGCTTTCTGTTTGATCTGGCGATAGTTTGTACCTCATAATCTAAATTTGCGTTTCACATATCGATTTTAGTAAAATGTCTCGAAATTTCGCTTCAAATTACTATTAGTTATTCATCTATTGAAAAAAAAGCAGAGTTCTAGCTAACGATAGAATTCGTACACACAGGCCATCGCTCGAATGCCATCTTACTCATGGTGCGGATATTGCCTTTACACGTTCACGCCGGGTGATGCGCCTGAAAGCGGGACGGAAAAGAGAAAATACAGGTAGAAGAACTATTTCAATATTAGATAATATTCGGGAGAAGTTAATCTATTCTTAACAATAACAATTCACTGTAAGGAAATTTATAACAGCGAAGAAGCAATTCAATATAAAAATTGCATCCATTAAAAACAATTGGTAGTTATTGATTTTTATTATTCCCCAAAAATAGCTAAAAAAATAAATTTATTTGTTACCAGTTTTTACTCTCTTCTGTCTTGATATATAAGGGCTTTCAGCCCTGGTTCTACAACAACGAACGAACGAACATTGATTCAAGTAAAAGCAAAGTGAGTCTGTCAAATTACAAACGACTACATTTCAGTTACCGTTTTTATTTAATTACCACTTGATTCTGAATGAATGCTCTTCTGAATCACCCGTCCCCAAAGGGTTAATTTAAATTTTACTTTTTGCGTGTTTCACAATATATCGACGAATTTTCAAGTTTATCGAAACATTTTTTACACAGTTATAAAATTCATTAATCCAAAGATAATTCTATGCAAAAAATTATCTTTAAATAATTATTTATAATTTATAGATAGTTTTGCGAATACAGTTCAAAAAAGTTTGAATTTTATGGTTTGTGAATTATTAAATCATTTTAACACGCTGAATTCCACGCTAATTTTACATGATTTGCTCGTCAGGCCACACGGTAAATTACTACAAACTTCGATAGATTTTACTAGTTTATAAAAGGTTTAGCATGACATATCTGCGGAAACTAATACTTGGTGCACCGGAATACCTGGTCAAAAAGGCCACCTCCGTAAATTATATGATTACAAACTGAATCAAAGGCCATTGATATTAAAATAATTTGGGTTAGTGAACTTAAAGTTAACAATATTGTGGAACAGTGTTGTTAACATTAAGTTCACAATATTGCGGACAGTTAAATAATATTGTGGAAAAAAAGATAGAACAGGGATAACACAGACAGGTAATAACATAAACAATAAAACAAAGAAAATTATTTTTTATAAATTATTATTTATTTTTTACTTATAATTATTGACAAATAAGCAGTTCGTGATTAGCATTGTTAGTAGTTGTGTTAGTAAATTGAATCAGAATGAGCCGCAGTAATTACGCGAAGGATTGGGCCAACCCAAGAAGATGGAAAAGGGTGATGATGATAGAGGAGTCAGTCAGGGGGATAGAAAAATCAGCAATACGACTCAAACCAGGTCATGGAGATTATTATAGTATTGCCTTAGGCCGTCTCCTGTACTCAGGGTCATCTGGGTCGTAGTTAGAGGAAGACCATATAAGGGGGTTGGAGAGTCCAGGCAATACCTCCTAGAAAGGAATCAAGCCTCACAACGGGTTACTATAGGCGATGATGACGTAGTAGAGTTAGGCCCAGAGGAAAACCAGTCAGGGTAGCTATTTTTACGAAAAACTCCGAATCTGATCAAACGAGCCATTGGCGATATTCTCAAGTATTATAACCTGTGTCGGCATTCAGCCAATTGGCGAATATTTTTGATTTGAATTTGTAAACAACCGTCGGTGTTCTGGTGTCAACGTTCTTCGTAAAATTTATATTTATTCTACAAATGTTATAAATGTCAGCATTAATTTAATTCTTAGTGTTATGAATAATTGCATATGAGTGCTGTGTACCAAACTGCTGAGGATTTTACAAAGTTGATGGTACAAAAGTATGAAATTTTGGATTTCCCAATACGTAAGAAATGGCTTGCCGCCATGCCAAGAGATTTTGAAGTTGCAAAGAATTCTAAAGTGAGTAATATTTGTTTTTATTTTTAAAAATTTAATTATGCTTCTTTATTATATTTTTACTAAGAGTAAATTATTTTAAATTGTGGATAAATTATTTATAATAATTAAGTTGTTCTTATCAATCATATCGCAAACTATTGTAATATATAGTTATTTTCATAGAGTTTTATTTTATAAAAATATTAATAATTTTAGTATTTTATTAAATTTTTGCTCAAACTTTAAACATTTTTGTTTGACCAAAATATATTGTAACTGCTTAAAGCAAAATTTTTTTTATTTGATTATGAAATTTAAATCTATTAATTTTTCTACAAAAATCTATTAATTTTTCATACATGAATATAGTATGTACTATTTATTTTAAATGCACATATAAATATTGTATTCATTTTGTTATAGGTATGTGAGATGCATTTCAAGGAAAATGACATTAGAAAAGAGATATTAAATGACATTAGAATTATTTTTAAATGCTACTGAAAGTTAAACCAGTAAAATTTATGTTTACATTTTATTTATCATTTTTTGAATTTGCTGCTTAATAAAATATTTGTTATCTAAGGTTGCTTATTTTATTTTAGTTTATCAGTGTGACGGGTAAAAATTATACTTTTTTAAATGTTACTGAAAGTTTAACATATTTCAGTAAATACATTTTATTTATCATTTTTTGAATTTGCTACTTAATAAAATATTTGTTATCTAAGGTTGCTTACTTTATTTTAGTTTATCAGTGTGACGGGTAAAAATTATACTTTTTTAAATGTTACTGAAAGTTTAACATATTTCAGTAAATACATTTTATTTATCATTTTTTGAATTTGCTACTTAATAAAATATTTGTTATCTAAGGTTGCTTACTTTATTTTAGTTTATCAGTGTGATGGGTAAAAATTATACTTTTTTAAATGTTACTGAAAGTTTCAGTAAAATTTGTGTTTACATTTTATTTATCATTTTTTTTGAATTTTTGCTATTTAATAAAATATTTGTTATCTAAAGTTGCTTACTTTATTTTAGTTTATCAGTGTGATGGGTAAAAATTATACTTTTTTAAATGTTACTGAAAGTTTTAACATATTTCAGTAAAATTTGTGTTTACATTTTATTTATCGTTTTTTGAATTTGCTATTTAATAAAATATTTGTTATCTAAGGTTGCTTACTTTATATTAGTTTCTCAGTGTGATGGTAAAAATTATACTTTTTTAAATGTTACTGAAAGTTTTAACATATTTCAGTAAAATTTGTGTTTACATTTTATTTATCGTTTTTTGAATTTGCTATTTAATAAAATATTTGTTATCTAAGGTTGCTTACTTTATTTTAGTTTATCAGTGTGATGGTAAAAATTATACTTTTTTAAATGTTACTGAAAGTTTTAACATATTTCAGTAAAATGTGTGTTTACATTTTATTTATCGTTTTTTGAATTTGCTATTTAATAAAATATTTGTTATCTAAGGTTGCTTACTTTAATTTTAGTTTATCACTTCTAACAATCACACTTCCACAGGAAAAAAATACAAATTATAATCATGCTTTTGATATGTTTTTTTTTTACTATCTAAACCTTGTTTGAAGACTGCATTTGATTTTCTAAATTTTTTTAAGCTCATTTTATGTCATTGTTTATAAACAATTTCTATTTTATTTCGTATGCTCTAGTTCTAATAACATGCAAAACATAATCATTAAAATCCAAAATAATCATCTACTAAAAATGTAAGTATCATATTATAAAAATTAGACCCCTTTCTTAGTTTTATGTCAAAACTATAATAATAATAAATGTGTAAAATCCCTTTAAAAATATATTTCTTTGTTTTTAATCCATACATTTTATAACAAAAAGTTAGATAAAATTTTCCAATTTATAAAATAAAACTGATATTTAATGCTTAAAAATATATTTTTTTTCATTCACACAACAGTTATTTTTGTTAGAATTGATTTATTGTTAATCATTTCTGAAAACAAATAAATATATTAAGCATTTTTACACAATTTAAGAACATTTAATCTAGACAAAAAAAAAAATAATAATAATTTGTAGAAAGTAAAAAATTAGTAGAAGAGTAACGAAAAAGTGTCGAGAAACAGAAGGGAAAAAGAGAAGCTTCGTCAGAAGTGATTAGCAAATCTGGGCCTAACTGTATGAGTCATCGTTTTGCGTTCTTCGGCTTTCTTCCATCTAGGAGGTATTGGTCCAGTGCTCTTAAGAAAATACTTAAGAGAACTACTTTTGTATAAGTCGAGAAGGCTAGGCGTAATTACGGATATTTTTGTTCCTGAAACACCAGGGTTTTGTTATAAGCACTCTGCAAGAGTTTAAGATTTGTCTTAGCAGACCCCCCCCCCCCCGAAGGCGGGTGCTGCATGCACGATATATCAGAAAAAAGTGGCGAATTATATATAATTACGAATTGTTTAAAAATAGTGATAGATAAAAATCTACTAAATTGAATTTATTAAATCAAGAATCATAATAATTAAGTAAATTTTGAATAAATTTTCTGCAATTCCATAAAAGAGTGTAAATTTTATAGTTCTATATCATGTTATACGATGTCAGCCAGCTGTTTTTCGCGATCTATGTGAAAGGTCAGTGTCAGCAAGCGGTGGTAGACTCAGCCTATATGTAATTTCAGTGTCAGCCACCGGTGGTTGACGCAGACTAAATGTTATTTCAGTCTCAGCCACCGGTGGTTGACGCGGCCTAAATGGAAAGTCCAGGGTCAGTCACCGATTGCTGATGCGGCGCTCAACGCTTTAGGAAATGTAATTTTAAATACAAAATAAATACTGCCTCCTATAACCCCTTGGGGACGGGTGATTCAGAAAAGCATTCATACAAAATCAGAATCAAGCTGTAATTAAATAAAAAGCGGTAACTTAAATGTAGTCGTTGCTAGTTTGAAAGACTTGTTTTACTTTTACTTTAATTATTGTTAGTTTAATCATATATATAATCAATGTTAATTCAAAGAATAACTAAATAGTTTTATCTTGAACAAAATAATGGTGAATTAAATAAATCAAACAATTATAACTCCGCCCACAAATATACTGCTAAAGAATTACTTTGATTACCAGTTTTATCTTTTTACCCTGGTTGATACGGTTTTATGCTGGCACGTATTTGTTGCAGTCGGCGCGAAAGGGTTAACGTGACAAATGTTGTGATAGAAATGAAGTTGATCGAATTTTAGAAACTACCGTTTCAGAAAATAAAATATATTTAATATAACTTTTAATTTTGTTAATTCTAAAATAAGTCTATACAATCACTTACCATATCTAATAAAGGTATCTGACAGCAATGCATTTGCTTGGTAGATACTGAAAATAAAAAAAGGAGATTATTTCTGAAGGTTTCTCAATGTATTAAAAATTTTGTTTAAAGTTGTGATAGTAATTGATAATAAAAAGGTCTTCCTTTGAGTTCTATTGATTGGTTGATACGTATTCTTCTTTTAGGTGTGAAAATTTCTTCCGTTTTCGAATCGCTCTTGAATAGACTTTTCAACAATTAAAAATTTGTTCAATTATAAACACAAATATAGATAATTAGGTCTGTCTGAAAGTTCTGTTCGAGAAAAGACACTTATCATTTTCAGCTATACAAAAGGTGCATTTATTCACGCTATAATGAATTACAATATTTTTTATATTTTCTAATGCATTAGGATTTTGTCCGGAAATTTGGCTATTTTTCTGTCGCTGAATTCAAATTCGCAATCGATTTCATTCTGCAAGGTACAGTTTTTATACAAGTTACTTATATATTTCTATTCAGATTTTTTTAAAATTTAATTTGTGTGCCTACCAAGAGTTCCCACTTTTCCGCTTCGTAGAAAGTGGTAGGAGGAAGGAGATAATACAATTACGTTTACGGTGAGACAAATTATGTTAATTTGCAATGGAAAAAAAATAATCGATATTACTTTTTTCGATAGCAAACAAATATTATTAATTCATAGCTGCCATTTATCACGCTGAAGTCGTATTCCTTACAAAAGATGCAGCGACGTCATAGAGGCAACTAAAATATAAAAAGTGGTTGAAATTTTATTTATTTGTTGTTTGTTTAATAACACTATTAGTTAAATTTCAAATTATTCTTGCTGAAAATTTAAGGAATCCACTTTCAATAAGAGACAAGAATTAAAAACTTCTCTGCTTTCCGCAAAATTCTAATAAATTGATAGCGAATTGAAGAGTTAACCATGTAGAATTAACGATCACTCTTTAAAGGTTTTACTTCAAGACGACAGTAATAATGTTGCATTTCTAGCGATACTTTATATTTTTTAATATGACAAATTTCTTGTCTTGAAATTTGAGCTGGGCACCTTAGCGGCCCCTATCCCATCCATTATGTTTCTTATATTTGCTTTAGAACTTTAAGGTTAGCAGTCTATGTGGTGGCTGTTAGCGGGATTCAAGCACCTTACTTGAGTAATAGTAATGGAAATTATAAGATGCAGGCTTTCCGTCAATTATGCGTGACTTTGAATGTAGATTAATGGTCAACGTGGGGAAATGCTTGATCAAGCCATCAATATTTTTGTTGAATCTGATGGTATGGGTGGATCTGTGATTTGTCATTTATTTTGACTGATTGTAATATGAGCTGTCTGATGTAAAGTGAGCAGCTATTGGTCCTAATTTTATCTCTTTTTTGTAATTTTCAAAACTGAATACTATCTGGTTAAAGTTCACTGCACTGCATTTTAGGGCCTTGTCATGGAAATCTGCATTTAATTTGTAAATATATTGTGACAAGGTCGGGATCTTGAGGTCTTTGTGGGTATATGTATTTCTGCTGAACCATCTGGCACGGGTGATTTTTCTGAGTATCTTGTTCTGGCATTGATTGAGTTTTTTCATGAGATTTTCCGGTATGGTTGTCCCGGAAGGTGAGGCATATGTGGCAATTGGTCTGATCATTGACGTATACAGTAGTTTTCTTAGTTTTAATGAAACATTCTGGTTATATATGAGTAGTTGTATTATTGTTGTTGCTGCATTTGCTTTCTCTATTATATTTTTGATATGGTCATATTAGGTGAGTTTGCTGTTTATTATAACGCCGAAGTAGTTTACTTTTTTCACTATTGGTATTTTGATATAGAACAGTTTTTGTTTGCATTGTGATAGTATTTTTATTCCTATTTTCGGTATGATTAGGATTTGAAATTTGTCTGCATTTACGGCTGTTTCCCATTTAACGCATCAGTCTTCTTTTTCATGCATTTGATCCTTCAGTTTCCGTAATGCTATATTTGGATTTCTTGATTTGATGATAATTCCTGTGTCGTCTGCATAAAACTCTGTTCTATTAGTTTGAAAATCATAAGAGTATAAAATATATTGAATCGGTCAAAGTGTGCTGTCATCTGCAGAGATACCATCCCAGACACAGACACTGTCTCCTTGGTATGCATCTCTTTCACGCATGTTTGATGGATGATATTGGGTTCTAGGTTCTCTCCAAATCAAATAACCCCTACTATAGTTTTGGTGGCTAAGCCTGGGGCTCATATGTGAAGAGAACAGACCGTTACCGGTCAGCCGTCCAGTGAACACCTTGTTCAGCCTACCTCTAACGTTCCTTTTTATGGCGTGTTCCTTTTTATGGCGTTCCTTAATATATTTTTTTTCGTGAAGCCTTTTATGCACAGTAGACGTTGACATAAAATTTCCGGTGGCTGCATAAAGACGGTATTTGAGATGGCTCAGCCTCAGAGTCACAGTTTTATTCCTTTATGCAAATCGGAATTTATCGTAGCTTGTAAGTGAACCTTCTGCATGCCGAACCTGTGATTAGAATTTGTTGCCAAAGTCTATGACCCACAGATGGACTCACATTAGCCATCTGGCCACTTTTATCTGACTTCATCCTGCCTGTTTTTTGTCCCATCTTGTAATAGATCTCCTTCTCTGTTCCTCGGACAAATGATAACAGGAGACCATATTTACAAATTAACTATCTCAAATTTCCAATTTCAGAAACACTGTGAAATTCGCAGGCTTATGATCAAACATACAACTTGCTCATTGCAGATGACGTCACTCCATTGGAGCGCCATTTTTATATTGCAGTTTTACTTAGCAACACTTATATGATTACCTATTCAAGTTTTATTGGATTGCCTTATTTTCGGGTGCGCTATCGCTATTTTTGGAATTTTATGACAATCAGTGAACGAAATGAACTAATGGTATGAAGTATACTAATGCATTTATTAGTTAATTGTTCAGTAATATATCAAATTAAAGAGTTGTAACATTCCAAATGAGTGGTTTTTCGTTTTCTTGTTTTGGTTCGAAGAGAAAGATATAATGTCGAGATGAGAACATGACGGTTGCAGTCGTCAAGAGTTTCCACGAAAAAGCTGTGACAAAATGTGATAATTTAACGTCTCCAAACATGCGTTTTCGAAAGTAAAAAATGACGTAGCTGAAGTGAACACAGATGTTTTCCATGAATATTCTCATAAATATCCTCATAAATTTTATAGTATCGTATGATTTAATCAAATATACTCGTTCCGGCATTGTTATATTTCTTTTTACATAATTTAAGTGAATATTTTATAGATCGAGGATAATAATAAAGTTATTAGTTGTTGAACATTACACATTATTGTTTATCTGAGTAATGTTCAACAACTTCATGGCAAGAATTATTTTGCTAAAATAGCAGAGTATTCAGAAATGATATAAAGATCAGCGGCTCCCAATTTTTTTCGGCTACGGAGCTCTAAATGATCTACCCTCTTCCGGAGTAACTCCGATTTTATAAGGTAAATAAAAAAAACTCTGAAGTATTAACTAATTAAAAGACTGCTTTATTTTCAAAATATTTAATAAGAGGAATTAAATAGGACGTGATGGCTCAGAGGATAGAGTGCTCACCTCTGAGGTGACCTGGGTTCGACTCCCAATGATGGCTGGGTGATTCGAATTCTGCACCCGGCTCAGAACGATCACAGTACTGATGCAAAATATTCTCAGTGGTAGACGGATTATGAGTTGGAGTCTCCTTGCATTCTGGCTAATCATGGAAGGTTTTCGTAGTTTTCTTCTCAGTGTAGCGTGCCTCCACGTAAGTCCCATAAAAAAGTCCTGTGCGAAGGTAAATTTCTCTTAATACATGACCGAGAAGTACCTTTATCTTCTGGATTACAAGATTATGGAGTTGAGCATCGGTAGTCACCTGATCGGTAGTCACCTCATTCATTGGTAGTCACATAAAATCATAATTGCGTCGAGTGTTCCACGAATATATTAAAAAAGAGGAATGAAAGATTTTCATAGTTTCATCATTGATAATCATCAATTAGGTTTTATGTCAGGCAGTTGGATTTCCCAGTCTCTGGAGTTTAATGTAGTGAAGTACTAAATTTATTTTTGATGGAAGGAAATATGACGAATTGTGGTTTCTGTAAAAAAGAAAACTTATTGAAAAGAACTACTACTACGTTGAAAATGGTTATAAGGGAAACGAATCTAACTTTTTTTTTATTTGGAAAGCACGATGTGAAATACCAACGCAATTATTTATAAATGCATAATTCATAATCTGCCTTTTCTTAATTTGCATTCATGCCTTTTCATAATTTATTTAAAACAATTAGGCCATTTTCTATAAAGCACCATTTTCTTATTGATGCTTTGTTTTAAATAATTTCTCTAAGACAACCAAAGTATTAAGTAAATAACAGATTTTTGATTGGATTTAAATATAATTGCAGGTTTCACAAATGTTCAAAAAACTTCCTAACTATGGGAACGCTTTTAACTCTTCGACGGAACCCTAGGGTTCCACTGAACGCCAATTGAGAATCTTTGATATACATTATTAGTACACAGTTATAAAATTCATCTTCCCAAAGATTATTGTATGCGAAAAGAAGCGTTAAATAATTATTTATAATGTATTATTATTTTTGTGAAAACTTTTCAAAAAATTTTGAATTTTTTAGTACATAATTTATTAAATCATTTTAATAAATGTAATTTTAAATAAATAAAAAGATACTGCATCGTTTTACGCGTCAAATGTTGAACGAGAAATGAGGTAGTTAAAAGTTTAGAAACTACCGCTTCAGAAAGTAAAAAATATTTAGTATCAATTTTGCTTTCTCTAATAAATTTGCGATTTGATGTGTTCAGGCAAAAAATTTAATAAAGGTATCTGAGAGCAATACTTTTTGCTGGTAGATACTGAAAGAAAAAAAAGGAAAATATTCCTGAATATTTTATATTTCATTGAAGTGCCTAGAAAAAGTTTATTTTAATATTTAAAAAAAATTGGTAAAAGTTTTGATAGTAATTGATAATAAAAAGGACTTCTTTTGAGTTCAGAAGATTGGTTGAAAAGTATTCTTTTAAATCTTAAAATATCTTCTGTTTACGCATCACTCTTGAAGAGGCTTTTCAGCTATAGAAATGCGGTTCAATTATAAACACAAATATAGATATTTAGATCTGTCTGAAAGTTTTGTTCGCGAAAAGACACGTATCATTTTCAGATATGCAAATGGTGCATTTATTCACGCTATTGATCACGCTTTATTCACTCATTTATTCACGCTATACTGATTTACAATTTTTTTTAAATATTTTCCAATGCATTAGGTTTTTAACCGGTAATTTGGATATTTTTTCGACGCAGAATACAAATTCGCAATCGATTTCACTCTACCAGATACAGTTTTTTTGCAATTTAATTATAAACTTCTTTCCAGAATTTTTTTAAATTTAATTTGGGTGCCTACTAAGAGTTCCCACTTCTTCGCTACGTAGAAAGTGGCAGGAAGAAGGAGATAATACAATTACGTTTGCGGTTCGATAAATTATGTTAGTTTGTCATGGAAAAAGTAATCGATATTACTTTTTTCCATAACAAACAAATTTTATTAATTCACAGCTACCATTTATCAACCTGAAGTTGTGTTCCTTTCACGGGATTCCCAAGGTCCTTGAGAATTTTAAAAAGTTGTAGCGAAAATAAAACGAATTTTGATATTTTAATTTCTGTGTAGTTACGACTAATAATTGTTTTTAAAAAAATGCATATATGCGTGAAAATTCCAGCATTAAACAACAAAATACTACCAAAAAATAAAAAAATATATTTTACCCTAAATTTACTACCACTTACTACCAATAACATTTTTCAAGGACCGCGGGAACCCAGTTACGAAAGATATGCAGCGACATCACAGGCCACTAAAATGAAAAAAGTGGTAGAAATTTTATTTATTTATTGTTTGTTGTATGTATTGTAAGTATTTATTGTATGTATTGTAATAACACTATGAGTTACATTTCAAATTGTTTTTGTTGAAAATTTAAGGAAAATCATTTTCGAAATCCACTTTCAATAGTAAACTAGAAATAAAAACTTCTCCACTTTCTGAAAAGTTCTAACAAATTGATAGCGAATTGAAGAGTAAACCATGTAGAATTAACGCCCACTCTTTAAAAGTTTTACTACGAGACAACAGTATTAATGTTGCATTTCTAACGATACTTCATATTTTTTAATATGTCAAATTACTTATCTTGAAATTTGAGCTAGGCACCTGGATCTCATGCCATGGGTGGATCTGTGATTAGGTTTTTATTTTGATGATTGTGATATGAGGCGTCGGATGTAAAGTGCGCAGCCATTGTTCTTAATTTTATGTCTTTTTTGTAATTTTCTAAATTGAATATCTGGTTGAAGTTCACTGCACTGCATGTTGGGGGCTTGTCACAGAGATCTGCATTAAATTTTTTAATATACTGCGTTAATGTCGGGATCTTGAGGTCTTTGTGGATATTTGTATTTTTGATGAACCATCTGGCACGGGTGATTTTTCTGAGTATCTTGTTCTGGCATTGGCTAAGTTTTTTCATGAGATGTTCCAGTATGGTTGTCCAGAATATGTGAGAATTGGTCTGATCATTGGCGTATATAGTAGTCTTCTTAGTTTTAATGAGACATTCTGGTTATAGATGAGTGGTTGTATTATTGTTGTTGCTGTATTTGCTTTGTATATTATATTTTTGATAGGTGATATTATATTTTGATTCTATTATATTTATAGATATATAGACTTATTTGAGTCTATAATATTTTGGTAGGTCATTTCAGGTGAACTTGCTGTTTATTATAAGGCCGAGGTAGTACGTGGAGGTAAGGCCGTAGTAGTATTTTTATTCCTGCTTTCTGTATGATTAGGATTTGAAATTTGTCTGCATTTATGGCTTTTTTCCATTTAACGCACCAGTCTTCTATATCATGTATTTCAAGTATCACTGAGCCAGCTCAAATACCCAATTAATGCAGCCACCGGAAAATTTATGTCAACGTCTACTGTGCATAAAAGGCTTCATGAAAGTCACGCCATAAAAAGGAACGTTAGAGGTAGACTGAACAAGGTGTCCACTGGACGGCTGACCGATGAAGGGCTGTTCACTTCACAGATGAGTCCAGGTTATTCACCAAAACCATAGTAGGCGTTGTTTGATTTGGTGAGAACCTAGAACCCAATATCATCCATCAAACATCCGTGATAGAGATGCATACCGAGGAGACAGTGTATGTGTGTGGGATGGTATCGCTGCAGATGACAGCATGCTTGGATCGATTCTATATATTTTATGCACTATGGTAAATGGGAGGGTCGCATTCATTTCATCGACAATCACTTCATCGACAGGCCATTTCATCGACACCACTTCCTCGACAGGCCGTTTCATCGACTAGGTCATTTCGTCGTCAGGCCGTTTCGTCGACAAGTCATTTCGTCGCAGGGTGATTTCGTCGACAAGGTCATTTCGTCGACAGGTTCATTTCGTCGACAAGTCATTTCGTCGACAGGGTCATTTCGTCGACAAATGATTTCGTCGACAGGGTCATTTCGTCGACAAGTGATTTCGTCGACAGGGTCATTTCTTCGGCAATTGATTTCGTCGACAAGTGATTTCGTCGACAGGATCTTTTCATTGACAGGGTCATTTCCTCGACAGGGTCATTTCGTCGACAGGGTCATTTCGTCGACAAGTCATTTAGTCGACAGGGTCATTTCGTCGACAAGTCAATTCGTCGACAGGGTCTTTTCATTGACAGGATCATTTCGTCGACAGGGTCATTTCGTCCAAAAATCATTTCATCGACAAATCATTTCGTCGACAGGGTCATTTCGTTGACAAGTCATTTCGTCGACCGGGTCATTTCGTCGACATGATCGGTTCCTAGACAGGGTCATTTCATCGACAAATCATTTCGTCGGCAGGGTAGCTTTGTCGACAGGGTCATTTCGTTGACAATATTAAGAAAAGATTGTTTTGTAGGCAAAGTCGTGCGTAATTTTGAAACTAGCCTTATGATTTTTTGGGTCGCATTCATTTCATCGACAATCACTTCATCGACAGGCCAATTCATAGACTAGGTCATTTCGTCGACATGCCGTTTCCTCGACAGGGTTGTTTCGCCGACATATTTTCTCTTTAAAAAAAAGATCGATATAGTAAAAAAACAAACTAAGTTGTATGAGTGGCTATTACGAAGGTTGGCGAGCGAAGTGAGCAAGGGGCTGAACTTCCTAGTATTATAAAAATCTAGGAAAAAAATGCATGTGGGGAAAAATAAAATGAAAATCCAACTTGGAAAACATATTGGGAAATAATGTTGATGAAATTTTTTGTTCTAATCCTCTTCCTCATGTCTTTGTCAACTATGCTGCTGAATAGGGAAGTTTCTGACAATTCTTATAAAATTTGAATGAAATATTATTTGAACCAAAAATCTTGTTCTCGCATTTCCAGTTTATTTTATTTCTTATTTAATTAATTAATTATAACGTTTTGGCGTTTAATAGTTTAATATGTATTTTATCCTATATGTTTCCTAAACATTTATAAGTTCTTTTACCTTATAAAATAAACTTCGTTAATGTAAAAAAAAAATAAAAAACTTACAATGACTCCACATTCTCGGTATGCGATGCAATCGAAATGATATAAAAAATGGTTCTAAATCAGAGGAGGGGTGGAAACCTGTCTAATTGGTTTTTATGATCTAAAACATTTGGGGAAAAACGCAATTTATTACGATATAACAAATAAATTGAATTTTGAGTTTATAATTGAGGAGAGTTATCCATATGCATCTGATTTTATTCTCATTTAATGTTTTATTAAAATAAGTTCAGCAAACTTGTTTTTTTACTCAAATATTAAAATGTTTTTCTTTTCGACTTGCCAGAGAATAAAAATTTATTTAAATTAATAAAATTTGCGGTGAGAGTATATATTTTAAAGGCGAGCAATAAGTCCTTTAGAAAGTGTAATCGGAAATGGAAATGTTTTTAAATATCATGTTTGATATGTGTTCTGAAAAAGAAATGTGAATTTTTGTTACCAAAACGAAAAAAGTGGAATTTTGAATGTTGATAGAACATTTTGTGAAATTTTGCTCCTTTTGGTTTTCGCTATGTGTGAAAATTTTCATAATTATTTTTTCTCATTTGTAGTCCACTGAACAAATTTGATATTTTAAATATATATGGGTCATTCTCACGAAAACTGTCATTTTTCAGTTCATAAAATCCCAAAAAAGTAAAGTGAATATAAAGCTCTGAAACTTTTTATATTAATAGAAATATGTAATGGCATTAAAAAGAAAGTATATATCCTATAAATTATACTTAATATTTAAATTAATTAATTTTTTAAATAATTAATTTATAATTAATTAATTTATAATAATTAATAATTAATTAATTAATTTAATAAATGAATAAATTAATTTAATAAATTAATTTATTAATTTTTTAATTTATTTTTCAAATTAATTAATAAGTAAATTAATTATTTTCGCTATTTAAAAAGTGAGGGAATGACACTAATAGTGAGGGAATGATATTTTATTTTAATGCATGTTTTTATCTAAGTTACATCTACCTAAAGTTTGAAAATGATAACATACTAAGTATATCTAATATTTATTATAATTTAGTCTTATATATTTAATAGTTTTTACAGGTTTGGGAAATAAAATTGGCTGGCACGATTGAACAAAAAATTTTTTTATAATAACTCATCTTGAATCATTCCCTCACTTTATACACCAGTGAGGGAATGACGAATTCAATGAAATTTAAAAATAACAGTTAGGCCTAATTAATTTCTGAAGTCAATCACATACAATTATATTCATACAAGAAAGCAACATATAATTATCCACTTTCTCGATGAAGTTGTATTTTATTTTACTCTGAAAAATGACATGAGGGAATGACAAATGTAAAAAATTTTACCTGGTTTGATTCATTCAAATTTATTCCACAGCAAAGCTTCTTTAAGTTGAAGATGGAAACATACTGCAATTTTGTTCTATGATGCCAGTTGTTAACTTCTGAAGTTTTAATTAAAATATTTTTATTCTAAGAAGATTGCAGGTGATAAGAACATTGTTGTGAGGGAATGACGCGAAACACTGGGGACAAAGTTTAAAATAGTGCTGTGTTAATATTTTTATCAGAAATTAATTATAAAATTGATTTTCTGAATTCTATATTTCAGTATTCTGAAATAAAAAACACGAATTTGTAAAAAAAAATTTTTTATTTCAGAAACAATTTTTTTCTTTTTTTAAATCAGCAGTGGGGACAAGTGAGGGAATGACATATTGGTATATTTTAATTACCTAAAATAAATAAAAAATAAAAATTGATAATTTTATTTTTATTCTTTTGTTAGCTTGCATTCTGAAGGACACTTTCCCTGAATTTTTTTTCTTCGTAAGCTGTAAAACAAGCATAAAATATACTGGGGACATGAAAATGACTGTTTTTGTGAGAATGACCCATATGCATTTTTTATTTTCATTTTTTCTGCATTTTAGTTTTGAGCCACCTGGCTTGTTCAGTTGTTGTTGTTGCTGTTAATTTACGTCGCACTAGAGCTGCACAATGGGCTATAGGCGACGGTCTGGGAAACATCCCGGAGGATGATCCGAAGACATGCCATCACAATTTTGATCCTCTGCGGAGGGGATGGCACCCCCGCTTCGGTAGCCCGACGACCTACGCGCGAAGTCGAGCACTTTACGGTAGCACAGTTTAACGAGGACCCATACCTCACACCCTCGGTCCCTACGCAGACTGATCCAAGTGGTCACCCATCCGCACACTGACCGCAGTCAGTGATGCTTGACTTCGGTGATCTGCTGGGAACCGTGTCTTAACGATCGGTCCACTGCGGGATTGGCTTGTTCAGGCAGAAAATAATCAAGATTTTGATTGGCGATAAGTCGTGCTAATAGTTGTCAGAAAGCGTTTGAAAATTGTGTTTTCATCCTGTGCAGAAAATCAGTTAAAAATTTATACTATTAAAAAATTGGTCAAATTTTAATTGCAAGATTTTTTTTTCTTTTTCGTAAAGTAAGAGTTATTTATTCTTACGTTTAAATTCCAGGCTTGACTTTTTGAAGGTTTGGTTTTTCCTGGTTTTTTCTTTTAAACAAAATGTGTCTAATTTAAATCCTACAAATAAAAAATGAATTAATTCATCATTTACTTACTACTATTATTATTCCTATTAAATTATACTATTTTTATTTAATTATAATAATAGTATAATTCAAAAATAGTATAATTTGATAATATTAGATTAGAATTGAATAATTAATACTATTATTAAATCCACTATTAATAGAAAAAACACATTTTGTGAAGAGCAAACACTAACACGCTTGCAACATTACGCCCGTGCTTCTAAACATTTTTGGTAAGGTGAGTAGCACTTTAAATATTGTGGCAATCTACAACCGCCTCGGTAAATACCTAAACATCAAGTTCGTGTTCCTATTGTTCTTCGAAATCTTTAATAGTAGTAACGAAACTAAGACTCAGTTCGATTGTCCGAATAAGCATATTCCTGTCCTAATGTTAACGATGCTGAACAAAAAGTTTAAAATTGCAATTAAAGTGAACATTAAGAAATTACTTTTCCATCATAAAAAACCTAAAAAAAAATTCTGTTGTTGTTGTTCATTTACGTCGCACTAGAGCTGCACAATGGGCTATTGGCGACGGTCTGGGAAACATCCCTCAGGATGATCCGAAGACATGCCATCACGATTTTAATCCTCTGCAGAGGGGATGGCACCCCCGCTTCAGTAGCCCGACGACCTGCAAGCGAAGTCGAGAACTTTATGGTAGAACAGTTTAACGAGGACCGATATCACACACCCTCGGTCCCTACGCAGACTGATCCAAGTGGTCACCCACCTGCACACTGACCGCAGCCAGTGATGCTTGACTTCGGTGAACTGCTGGGAACCGTGTCTTAACGATCAGTCCACTGCGGGACGAATTTTTTTTCTACTTATGCAAATATATATGGTCTACGATTATTTTCATTTCTGTGAGAATTCGACTGAAGTCTATGTTTTTGTTAAAATTTATGTAAAAATGTTCAAAATTTTTACAGCAATAAATTTAGCTTTACCCTGCTTGAAATAGTGTCTAAATTTTCATTGTAATATATTTTTATTACTTTTAAATCTAAAAATATATTTTATTAATTTGATTTGATATTAAAAACAATTTGATTGTTAACGTCACACTATATTAACTAGTGACCACGGTCCGGATATCATGCTTGGTAATGTTCTGAAGACAATCCTTACCAATCCTGAAAATAAGTGTCGAGCTATTACGATTTAGATATAGAAATGTAGATTTCGATACATCAACCGTTTAAACGCTTCTCAACTACCTATTAATTAATTTAAAAAGCGAACTTCTTTTAGTGCAATTGGAACAATAAACAGCCATAAAGAATTTTACTTTAGTATAAAATTAAATAAGTGCATTTTTCTTATTAATAATAGAAATATTTAGATTAAATCTCTAAAATAGTTTCAGAAATATGCATGACATTATCAACGAAATGACCCTGTCGACGAAGTAACTTGTCGAAGAAATGACCCTGTCGAAGAAATGACTTGTCGACGAAATGACTTGTCGACGAAATGACTTGTCGACGAAATGACCCTGTCGACGAAATGACCCTGTCGAGGAAACGACCCTGTCAATGAAAAGACCCTGTTGACGAAATCTCTTGTCGACGAAATCAATTGCCGAAGATATGAGCCTGTCGACGAAATCACTTGTCGACGAAATGACCCTGTCGATGAAATGACCTTGTCGACGAAATGACCCTATCGACGAAATGACCCTTTCGATGAAATGACCCTGTCGACGAAATGACTTGTCGACGAAATGACCCTGTAGACGAAATGACCCTGTCGATGAAATGACCCTGTCGATGAAATGACCCTGTCGACGAAATGACCCTGTCGACGAAATGACCCTGTCGACGAAATGACTTGTCGACGAAATGACCCTGTCGACGAAATGACCCTGTCGACGAAATGACCCTGTCGACGAAATGACTTGTCGACGAAATGACTTGTCGACGAAATGACCCTGTCGACGAAATGACCCTGTCGACGAAATGACCCTGTCAACTAAATGACTTGTCGACGAAATGACCCTGTCGACGAAATGACCCTGTCGACAAAACTACCATGTCGATGAAATGACCCTGTCGACGAAATGACCCTGTCGACGAAATGACTTGTCGACGAAATGACCCTGTCGACGAAATGACCCTGTCGACGAAATGGCCCTGTCGACGAAATGACTTGTCAACGAAATGACTTGTCGACGAAATGACCCTGTCGACGAAATGACCCTGTCGACGAAATGACTTGTCGTCGAAATGACTTGTCGACGAAATGACCCTGTCGACGAAATGGCCTGTCGACGAAACAACCCTGTCGAGGAAACGGCCTGTCGACGAAATGACCTAGTCGATGAAATGGCCTGTCGATGAAGTGGTGTCGGTGAAATGGCCTGTCGATGAAGTGATTGTCGATGAAATGAGCCAGACCCAAATGGGACTACCCTCAGAAAACCACATAGAGGCTTTCTGATTGATCTGGTGATGGTTTGTACCTCATAATCTAAATTCGCGTTTCACATATTGATTTTAGTAAAATGTTTCGAACTTTCGCTACAAATTACTAATAGTTATTCATCCATTGATAAAAACGGAGTTTAAGCTAACGATAGAATTCGTACACACTGGCCATCGCACGAATGCCGGCTTACTCATGGTTGAAAGCGGGACGGAAAAAAAATACTGGTAGAAGAACTATTTCAATATTAGATAATATTCGGGTGGAGTTAATCTATTCTCAACAATAACAATTTACTGTATAAATTTATTTTCAAGAAATTAAAAAAAAAGTATTAAATTCAAGAAATTTATAACGGCGGAGAAGCAATTCAGTATAAAAATTGCATCCGTTAAAAACAATTGGTAGTTATAGATTTTTATTATGACTGAAGTCTATGTTTTTGTTAAAATTTATGTAAAAATGTTCAAAATTTTTACAGCAATAAATTTAGCTTTACCCTGCTTGAAATAGTGTCTAAATTTTCATTGTAATATATTTTTATTACTTTTAAATCTAAAAATATATTTTATTAATTTGATTTGATATTAAAAACAATTTGATTGTTAACGTCACACTATATTAACTAGTGACCACGGTCCGGATATCATGCTTGGTAATGTTCTGAAGACAATCCTTACCAATCCTGAAAATAAGTGTCGAGCTATTACGATTTAGATATAGAAATGTAGATTTCGATACATCAACCGTTTAAACGCTTCTCAACTACCTATTAATTAATTTAAAAAGCGAACTTCTTTTAGTGCAATTGGAACAATAAACAGCCATAAAGAATTTTACTTTAGTATAAAATTAAATAAGTGCATTTTTCTTATTAATAATAGAAATATTTAGATTAAATCTCTAAAATAGTTTCAGAAATATGCATGACATTATCAACGAAATGACCCTGTCGACGAAGTAACTTGTCGAAGAAATGACCCTGTCGAAGAAATGACTTGTCGACGAAATGACTTGTCGACGAAATGACCCTGTCGACGAAATGACCCTGTCGACGAAATGACCCTGTCGAGGAAACGACCCTGTCAATGAAAAGACCCTGTTGACGAAATCTCTTGTCGACGAAATCAATTGCCGAAGATATGAGCTAGTCGACGAAATCACTTGTCGACGAAATGACCCTGTCGATGAAATGACCTTGTCGACGAAATGACCCTATCGACGAAATGACCCTTTCGATGAAATGACCCTGTCGACGAAATGACTTGTCGACGAAATGACCCTGTAGACGAAATGACCCTGTCGATGAAATGACCCTGTCGATGAAATGACCCTGTCGACGAAATGACCCTGTCGACGAAATGACCCTGTCGACGAAATGACTTGTCGACGAAATGACCCTGTCGATGAAATGACCCTGTCGACGAAATGACCCTGTCGACGAAATGACTTGTCGACGAAATGACTTGTCGACGAAATGACCCTGTCGACGAAATGACCCTGTCGACGAAATGACTTGTCGACGAAATGACTTGTCGACGAAATGACCCTGTAGACGAAATGACCCTGTCGATGAAATGACCCTGTCGACGAAATGACCCTGTCGACGAAATGACCCTGTCGACGAAATGACCCTGTCGACGAAATGACCCTGTCGACGAAATGACCCTGTCGACGAAATGACTTGTCGACGAAATGACTTGTCGACGAAATGACCCTGTCGACGAAATGACCCTGTCGACGAAATGACCCTGTCAACTAAATGACTTGTCGACGAAATGACCCTGTCGACGAAATGACCCTGTCGACAAAACTACCATGTCGATGAAATGACCCTGTCGACGAAATGACCCTGTCGACGAAATGACTTGTCGACGAAATGACCCTGTCGACGAAATGACCCTGTCGACGAAATGGCCCTGTCGACGAAATGACTTGTCAACGAAATGACTTGTCGACGAAATGACCCTGTCGACGAAATGACCCTGTCGACGAAATGACTTGTCGACGAAATGACCCTGTCGACGAAATGGCCTGTCGACGAAACAACCCTGTCGAGGAAACGGCCTGTCGACGAAATGACCTAGTCGATGAAATGGCCTGTCGATGAAGTGGTGTCGGTGAAATGGCCTGTCGATGAAGTGATTGTCGATGAAATGAGCCAGACCCAAATGGGACTACCCTCAGAAAACCACATAGAGGCTTTCTGATTGATCTGGTGATGGTTTGTACCTCATAATCTAAATTCGCGTTTCACATATTGATTTTAGTAAAATGTTTCGAACTTTCGCTACAAATTACTAATAGTTATTCATCCATCGATAAAAACGGAGTTTAAGCTAACGATAGAATTCGTACACACTGGCCATCGCACGAATGCCGGCTTACTCATGGTGTGGATGCTGCCTTAACACATTCACGCCGGGTGTTGCGCCTGAAAGCGGGACGGAAAAAAAATACTGGTAGAAGAACTATTTCAATATTAGATAATATTCGGGTGGAGTTAATCTATTCTCAACAATAACAATTTACTGTATAAATTTATTTTCAAGAAATTAAAAAAAAAGTATTAAATTCAAGAAATTTATAACGGCGGAGAAGCAATTCAGTATAAAAATTGCATCCGTTAAAAACAATTGGTAGTTATAGATTTTTATTATTCCCCCAAAAAAAGCTAAAAAATTAAATTTATTTGTTATCAGCTTTTACTCTTTTCCGTCTTGATATATAAGGGCTTCCAGCCCTGGTTCTACAACAACATTTTAATTTTCTCTCAGTAAAAGATACTGAACCCCAACTGATACCCAACAGAAAAGATACTGAACCCTTTCAGTTGCGATTCGGCGATTTATCATTTATTTCCACTCAGATGAATTAGTTGGAGCCCCTAGCTGGGCTGACGCTAAGATAACCAACACATATGAGTATGAGTATGAGTTCTACAACAACGAACGAACATTGATTATATATATGATTATGCTAACAATAATTCAAGTAAAAGCAAAGTAAGTCTGTCAAATTACAAATGACTACATTTCAGTTACCGTTTTTTATTTAATTACAACTTAATTATGAATTTGACTGAATGCTTTTCTGAATCACCCGTTCCCTAAGGGTTAATTTAAATTTTACTCTTTGCGTGTTTCTCAATATATCGACGAATTTTCAAGCTTATCGAAACATTTTATACACAGCTATAAAATTCATTAATCCAAAGACAAAGGGTTCGCGACAAATGTTGTGATAGAAATGAAGTAGATCAAATTTTAGAAACTACCGTTTCAGAAAATAAAATACATTTAATATAAGTTATAATTTTGTTAAATCTTTGAAATTAACATGTGTTTGACATATCTAATAAAGGTATCTGACAGTAATACATTTGCCTGGTTGATACCGAAAATTAAAAAAGGAGATTATTTCTGAGTGTTTCTCAATGTATTAAAAATTTTGTTTAAAGTTGTGATAGTAATTAATAATAAAAAGGTCTTCCTTTGAGCTCTATTGATTGGCTGAAAAGTATTCTTCTTTTAGGCCTGAAAATTTCTTCCGTTTACGCATCGCTCTTGAATCGGCTTTTCAACAATTAAAAATTTGTTCAATTATAAACACAAATATAGATAATTAGGTCTGTCTGAAAGTTCTGTTCGAGAAAAGACACTTATCATTTTCAGCTATACAAAAGGTGCATTTATTCTCGCTATAATGAATTGCAATTTTTTTAAAATTTTCTAATGCATTAGGATTTTGTCCGGAAATTTGGCTATTTTTCTGTCGCTGAATTTAAATTCGCAGTCGATTTCATTCTGCAAGGTACAGTTTTTGTGCAAGTTAATTATATATTTATATCCAGAATTTTTTAAAATTTAATTTGCGTGCTACCAAGAGTTCCCACTTTTTAGCTTCGTAGAAAGTGGTAGGAGGAAACAAATAATAAAATTACGTTTACGGTAAGAGAAATTATGTTAATTTGTAATGGGAAAAATAATCGATATTACTTTTTTCCATAGCAAACAAATGTTATTAATTCATAGCTTGCATTTATCACGCTGAAGTCGTGTTCCTTACAAAAGATGCAGCGACGTCACAGAGGTAACTAAAATATAAAAAGTGGTTGAAATTTTATTTATTTATTGTTTGTTTAATAACACTATGAGTTAAATTTCAAATTATTCTTGCTGAAAATTTAAGGAAAATCATTTTCGGAATCCACTTTCAATAATAGACAAGAAAAAAAAACTTCTCCGCTTTCCGCAAAATTCTAATAAATTGATAGCGAATTGAAGAGTAAACCATGAAGAATTAACGACCACTCTTTAAAGGTTTTACTACAAGACGACAGTAATAATGTTGCATTTCCAGCGATACTTTATATTTCTTAATATGTCAAATTTCTTGTCTTGAAATTTGAGCTGGGCAGCTTAGCGGCCCCTATCCCATCCATTATGTTTCTTATATTTGCTTTAGAACTTTAAGGTAAGCAGTCTATGTGGTGGCTGTTAGCGGGAATCAAGCACCATACTTGAGTAAATAATAATTATGGAAATTATAAGATGTAGGCTTGCTTTGACCCTTTTGAAGGCAGTGGGAATTATACTTCCCACCACTTTTAATTAATATTTAAGTTTGTTAATAACTTCAGCTTTCTTGAAGTGTGTTTGAATGAAATTGGAAACCGCGTGGAGGCCTTCAGTTTGATCCGGCGATGATTTGTACCTCATAATCTAAATTTGAGTTTCTCAGATCGATTTTAGTAAAATGTCTCGAAATTTTGCTTCGAATTAATAACGGTTATTCGTCCATTGAAAAATCGGTGTTCAGGCTAATGATAGCGCTCTTACACACAGGCCATCGCTTGAATGCCGGCTAAATAAAGCGCTTGCACATCATGTGGAAGACGAACATATATCGCTCTGGTGCACACAGTGCATAACGTGAATACCGCCTACATACGGCACTTGCACACCACGCCACCTTAAAACGGAGTTCATGCCGAAAGTGTAAATGATAAAATGTAGAGCAATGTGAATCTCTTATATCGTGGGTAAAGGGCAGAAATGAAAGTTAATACACAACAAGACTAGTTAAATAGGAAAAACTAGAAATGTAGGTAAGGAAATAATTTCTTTCGAGGTTGGGAAAGAATGATTTCGACGACTACTAAAATTCATCAGTTAAAGCAGCTATAAAGAGCTGTTTCTTCCTCCGGAAAAAGTAAATTGTGATGAATAATTCTTAATTAAGAACAGCAAAATTTTATTTTGCTGCAACATTAATTGTACAGCGTTAAGTTTATTCATCAAAGCGTTAATGTCTGATAAATTTTCAAGTCGGATCTGATGCTGTTATAACTAATGCATTAAGGTGCACTGACGAGGCGTCCCAGAATTCTATCCTCTGAGGAAGAAAGTTTTTTACATAGGAAGGATAAGTGAAAAGAAAAGCATATGTTAATATTAAGTGAATAGCTTTTTTAAGATAGATCTTTCGCTTCTAAGATCAAGTTGCAATTTGGCATTAAACATGGAGTTTAAGACTAAGATAGCACATTTGACGTTTTTTAATATTATCGTTGATGTGAGCGTTATTAAACTTAATTAAAATTAGCATTTGCCGACCGGCCTGTGTATGGGGTGGGGAACTGTCCTCGCATCAGAAAGGTCCTGGGTTCGAATCCAGGGCAAGGCATGGATGTTTCTTTCTCTCTTTGTACGTTCTATGTTCTTTCTCCTTCGTGCTTGAATGTGACCCGCCCTATAATCGGTTTCTGGTTGTGTGAATAGCGTGGCAGAAGTCGAATTTCTGGCCATAGATGGCGCCACTGAAAGACTGGAACAATCGCACCCCAACTGCCTAAAAACAGGCATACGAAGAAAAAAAAATTAACATTTACTCTATGTATTTGCTATCATTTTTATTGTTTATTACAATGAATTATTTATTACAGTGAACAAGCAATTTATGCCATGACTCTTTAATCAATAACAACATTTTGCAAACTCATCGGGTTTAACCCCTTGGGGACGGGTGATTCAGAAAAGCATTCGTACAAAATAAGAATCAAGTTGCAATTAAATAAAAAACGGTAACTTAAATGTAGTCGTTACTAATTTGACAGACTTACTTTGCTTTTATTTTAATTATTGTTAGTTTAATAATATATATAATCAATGTTAATTCAAAGTATAACTAAATAGTTTTATTTTGAACAAAGTAATGGTGAATTAAAAAAATCAAACAATTATAACTCCGCCCACAAATAAACTGCTAAAGAAATACTTTGATTACCAGTTTTATCTTTTCACCCTGATTGATACGGTTTTTTGCTGTCACGTATTTGTGACAGTCGGCGCGAAAGGGTTAAAAAACAAACTTAAGAACCTCTTTTATTAAAATTCTTAATTTTAATCGTCACCACTTTTTGCAATTTTAATCAATCCTGGATATGCATACTATTTAAATAAAATTTAAATTCTGTAATAAATAATGATTTAAAATAAGCTCATATTTAGCATTTATTGCATAACGTGTTTAGTCTCAACTTTATCTCGTTTGTACTTTGCTTTTGTAGCAAAAAAATAAGAACTCTGAATAACATATAAACTAATGATCGGAATTAAATTTCAGGACCGATCTTATTGATTTTAAGGGCCAAAACTTAAATTTGCAATAATTAATTACACTAATTGAGTAGTGAAGCAGACAATATTTTAAGAAACATAATAAGTCATATAACTGCGCATTTTTTTGTTAAGTTTCTTTTCCTTCAAATTCGAATTCTGTCCAATTCCCATAGCGTGGTCAGGAGAGCGATCAAAAGTTTAGTTCTCTTAATTTTAATTTTACTTTTTACGTGTTTCGCAATATATCGACGAATTTTCAAGCTCATCGAAACATTTCATACACAATTATAAAATTAATTTATCCAAAGATTATTCTACGACAAAAGTAGCTTTAAATGATTATTTATAATTTATTATTACTTTTGTGAAAACGTTTCAAAAAATTTTGAATTTTAAGTTATACGAATTATAAAATCATTTTAAGAAATGTAATTTTAAATAAATAAAAACATACTGCTTCCGTTTACGTGACAAATGCAGAGACGCCAACTTGCTCCATTTTGTAAAATGGTATTTTCTAGTGGCAACGAAATTTAAGTTACTTATAATTGAGTATTTTTAACTTTAAATAATTTTTCCATCACTAAATTTTAAAAATTATGAAAATCCTATTACATGCAACCTAAAAGCATTAATTATTCGGTTACTCCTTTTTAAAGAAAGGGTAACTGCGCATATTTTGAAAGTTATACTACTAAATACGTTACCACTTTATTAAAACTTTTCCAGAGAGATGAGCAGTTGGCATCACTGCAAATGTTGAGAGAGAAATGAGGTAGTTGAAATTTTAGGAACTACAGTTTCAGAAAATAAAATATATTACATATAAATTTTCATTTCGTTAGAAATTTTTACAGATGTTAATATGCCGAAAGCATTTAATGTAGAGGTATCTGACAGCAATACATTTGGCTGGTAGATACTAAAAATAAAAAAAGCAATATTTCTGAAAATTGTCTATCTCATTGAAATGGTTAGAAAAAGTTTATTTATTTCTTTAAAAATTTTGTTTAAAGTTGTGATAGTAATTAATAATAAAAAGCATATCATTTGAGTTCAGTTGATAAGTATTCTTCTTTAAAGGCTGAAAAATTTCTTCTGTTTTCGCATCGCTCTTGAACAGGTTTCGCAACAATTAAAAATTTGTTCAATTATAAACACAAATATAGATAATTAGGTCTGTTTGAAAGTTCTGTTCGCGAAAAGACACTTATCATTTTCAGGTATGCAGAAGGTGCATTATTCACGCTATAATAAATTTCAATTTTTTTTATATTTTCGAATGCATTAGGTTTTCGTCCAGAAATTTGAATATTTTTTGTCGCTGAATTCAAATTCGTAATCGATTTCACTCTGCAAGATACAATTTTTATGCAATTTAATCATATATTTCTGTCAGAATTTTTTAAAATTTAAATTGTGTGCCTACTAAGAGAATTTTTCGTTGTTTATAGAAGTTCTTTCTTAGTTAATTTTCACCCCATTACATGTGAATGATTTAAAAGTTGACATAAAATTTTTTTCAAATGTTGGCAAGATAGAACAAAATTTTGAAAGCTATAGTTTTTGATTGCCTACCATTCTAAAAAATATTTAGTCGCGTGTAGCAAATCAGAAAAAATTTGAAAAAAATCACAATTTTTGTTTATTGATCATGTTAGTTTAAAAGTCAAAGTTTTCTTAAAATTCCTTATTTTAAATTTTATTATTATGCCAAAATTTTGACCAAAATAAAAGGCACTCATCAGCGTTTCGAAGCATTAATAGGAAAATCGAAATAGTAATTGCTTAGTCAAAAATGAAACACGAAGAAAGAAATATTGTAATATTTTTATATATATTGAAAACAGATAGTATTAAAAAACAGACAAAATGGATTTGTATTTTGTAAAATGAAAAATAAATGTTTGAGAATTTTTGATCAAACTAAATGATAGTTTGGTTCGATTGTCTTTAGAAAGCAATTAGATAAGTGGTTCACAAAGTGGTCCGTACGGAGCCCCAGGAGTACCCGATATCATTCTGGGGGTCAGTAGAAAATTAAAATTGATTTAGGGGTCCCCGAACAACGTCAGGGGGTCCATGCAATGTTTAATATAAAATAATAAAACTGTGATTCATTTTATTGTATTATAAATTGAAATAAATAACAATAAATAAAATAGTAAAGATTTTTAAGACCTGAGTAAAACAGAAATATTGGTGGATGCGTAAAATACAGTATGTTTTTTAAGTATTGAGCGTTATGTAATACTTGTGAATGAGCATTGGCAAAACTTATTTCAATTGAATTTGTCACTTGCAGTAACAGTGGAGTGTATAACTTGTTTTGATATTATTACTAAAACTGTTATTGTTCAATTCAGTTCAATAAATTTAAGTTTTAAATTTCCATCAACACCCTAACTACAATAAAGTAACAATGTAAAAATGAAATAACAATAAAAGAAACTTAAATAATCCCTCACAAACGAAAATAAAAGAAAATCTACTGACACAATACTAATACTACCTTTTTGAATTTATGCCTGATAGGGGTCTACCTTTTTGAATTTGTACCAAAGTTGGTCTACCTCTTCCAATTTATACCAGAGAGAGATCTACATTTTTGAATTTATACCAGAGGGAGGTATAAGAGGTACCGCTACCTTTTTGAACCAGAGTGACCAGACCAGAGAGAGGTACCGCTACCTTTTTGAATTTATACCAGAGATAGGTCTGCCGTTTTGAAATTATTAGAAGTATCCAAAAATGATCAAATCAAGTTCATGTAAATGGTGCGACTTGTACTCATTATTTTGCATATTTATATTGATTTGCCAGTTCTAGACACGCCTATGATTTTCCTGTTCTAGATGGCGCCTGCTATTTAAGTTAATAACGAGCTTAGCATGATGTGAATCAGACGGTCGAAAACAGGTTTATACAGCAATACAATAAACGCAGCTACATGCACTAATTTGTCGACAATATAAACATAAACTATAAAAAAGTCGGACATCAAATCAACAATTTAGTTCAATGTTATGCTGATACGAAGTATGTAAGCAAATTTTGCCAGTCTTAGACAATAAAAAAGTTATGCATTGTTAATTGGAAGTTTTGGTTTAGTTGCATTTTTTGTATTGATGCGCAGACAGAGTACTTTTGTTGCGTAAGTATATTTGAATGAAATGGATCTCGTTTGAAAAAACTATATATCACGTTTTTCAATAGTAATCAACGTAAATTATTCCCTTAACTTAAATTAAGGAATGACTTTTTTTTAATTAAAATCTTAGGAAGAGATTGCAATTTTTTTTGTAAATACAGATGTTTTTGTGCGAGAAGTTAATTAAAAAAATTTTACTTTATACAAAAATTACCTGAAATTTTATCCTTCTCGTCAAATAATTAATTCAAGAGGGCTTTACTGCAGCATTACTGCAGAAAAAGTTAGTAATTATTAACAGTGGTTTGCTACAAGTATAATATTTAATATACAAATTATCATATTCTTTTTTGGCCTTTTTAACAGAAAATGTAAGCCGAAGTATTGAATATCTCTTTATTTCTTTAACAGGAAATAGTACTTGACCTATGTGTCTACTTTAGGCCCCAGTGTCTTCGAGGGTCTATTGAACGTTATGCATAAAGAAAAGAAATATCATTCATACATAAACTAAATTTATTAACTAAAAACAAGAACACAACCATCTGGTTTGACGGCCGAGAATGAAAAGGTAAAACTGGAAAAGTGAAAATCCAAATTACAACTCAGTTGTCAACGGAACGTTGCCAACGGTGTTAAATAAATTTAAAGCTTTAAATAAAGTTAGGTGAGGCTAGATCTGTAGCTCACCATAGTACTCCCCCTCCAGTGAGGTCCACGAACGTTACCAAAAATAAACTGCGCAAATGTCTATTGCGGGTAACGAACAGGTACTTGAACTTTTCTTCCTCTCATTGTAGTTTTGGTTAAAGATCGAGGAGAGTTTTCAAATTTAACCTTATGCTGTTTCGGTTTGGAAGGTGTAAGATTCGTTGATTGTTGTGAAGATTCCATACTGTTCTTTAGAATAGATTTATATGGAGGATTTGTGGGGAGATTTTCAACTCTTGGATGCACATTGGACGTATTGTCTGTAAAACATGGTTTAAGTCTGTCAATGGTTACTGTTGATTCTTTATTTCCAATTTTTAAGGTGAACACTTTGTCGTTGCGTTTCACAACTTTATGTGGGCCGTGATATGGAGGTTCGAGACTTCGGCGGCCACTGTCAATTCTCACAAACACATGTGTGCACGTTTTCAAGTCTTGATGCACAAAAATATTGTGCTGTCCGTGCCGTGGTACTTGAGTAGGAAGCAACGTACACATGAACTCACGAAGTTTTTGTACAAAAACCGGGACATTGCGGGATTCTTTGCCAGTACTGGAAGGTCGGAAAAAATCTCCGGGCAATCGAAGGGTTGTGCCATAGAGCATCTCTGCACTTGAAAAGGTGAGGTCCTCTTTAATAGCAGTTCTCATTCCTAAAAGAATTAGTGGCAGGACTTCGATCCATTTTTCTGTGGCATAGGCTCTAATGGACGATTTTAAGTGTCGGTGAAAGCGTTCGACCATTGAATTAGCTTGTGGGTGGTAAGCTGTTGTTCGAGTTCTGTGTATACCCAGCATTCTGGATAATTGTGAAAAAAGTTCACTTTCAAATTGTGCTCCTCTATCAGTAGTTACAGTTTCTGGAACTCCAAAGCGAGCTATCCAGGTATTCAGTAGGGCAGCAGCAACAGTTTCAGCAGTGGTGTCAACAATTGGCGTTGCTTCAGGCCAACGCGTGAAGCGATCAATTGTTGTGAGACAAAATCTAAAACCTTTCGATGTAGGAAGTGGTCCGACGATATCAATATGTATATGCGCGAACCTATCAGAAGTTAGAGGATAATCTTTTAAAGGTGATTTCGTATGCCTTTGAATTTTAGCTCTCTGACACGAGACACAAGCTCGACACCACAGGGTACAATCTTTATTCAAGGAAGGCCAAATGAACCTTTGTTTAATGAGACGAATTGTTGCGCGTATACCGGGATGTGACAGGTTATGAAATTTGTAAAAAATTATTTGTCGATAAGATTGAGGAATAAATGGACGTGCAACATTAGTAGAAGTATCACAACAAAGTATTATACCGTCAGGAGGAAATACAATATTTTTGAAAACTAAACTAGAATTAGCTGACGACTTTAAAGTGCTAAGTTCGGGATCGGATTTTTGCGCTGCTGCAAGTTCAGCGTAGTCCATTGGACCAGTGAGTGCTATTTCCTCAATGCGGGAAAGTGCATCAGCAACAACATTTTCTTTTCCAGGCACGTGACGAATCGACGTTGTAAACTGACTTATATACTGTAAATGTCGGTTTTTACGAGGTGAAGAGTCATCCGATTTTTGCTGGAATGCGAAGGTCAGCGGTTTATGATCCGTTAGCACATGGAACTCTCTTCCCTCTAACATGTGAGCGAAGTACCGTATGGAAGAGTAGACTGCGAGTAACTCTCTATCGTACGTACTGTATTTCCTTTCCGTGAGCGTGAGTTTGCGAGAAAAGAATGCTAGAGGTTCGAGTGTGGAGTTTTTTAGCTGTTGAAGGACTGCGCCTATACCGATGTCGGACGCATCTGTATGCAAAAACAATTTTGCGGCGGGTGTGGGGTGTGCAAGTGTTGCTGCCTTAGAAATGGCTTGTTTGCAACTTTCAAAAGCGCACACAGCTTCGGTTGTCCAATTAATGGGTGTAGGGTCTTTCTTTTTATTTGTGAGTAAGGAACTAAGGAGAGATTGTTTTTCGGAAGCGTGATCTATAAATCTATGGTAAAAATTGAACATTGCTAAAAATCTACGTAATTCCGATACAGTTTTAGGTTGGGGAAAATCGGTAATTGCGGACACTTTACTAGGTGAAGGAGCAATTCCATCGGGAGACACTTCAAAACCTAAAAATGTTAACTTTGATTTTCCAAACACACATTTTTCGGTATTCAAAACAATTCCGTATTCATCAAAACGTTTAAAAACTATATTTAAGTGAGTTAAGTGTTCTTCTAAAGTTTTGGAAGCAATTAAAACGTCATCAAGGTATACGAAGCAAAATTCTAATCCCCTTAAAACGACATGCATGAAGCGTTGGAAAGTTTGTCCTGCATTGCAGAGCCCAAACATCATTTTAGTGAATTCGAATAAGCCAAAAGGGGTTATAACAGCTGTTTTTTCAATGTCTGCTTCCGCGACTGGGATCTGATGATACGCTCGAACAAAATCTAACTTTGAATAAATTTTTGAGTCATTTAGGCTATAAGCGAAATCATGAATGTGTGGGAGAGGGTATCTGTCCGGTATTGTAATAGAATTTAACCGTCTGTAATCACCGCATATTCTCCAAGTGCCGTTTGACTTCGGCACCATATGAATGGGACTTGCCCATGGGCTACTTGAAGGCCTGCATAAGACGGTTTTTAACATATAATCAAATTCTTTTTTGGCGGCTGCAAGTTTATCCGGTGGCAAACGTCTAGCTTTTGCAAACACCGGAGGACCTGTAGTTTGAATATGATGCTGAACATCATGAGTTGAAGTGCTGAAAGTTAAGTTATTCGTACATATGCGAGGGTACTGCAATAATAATTTTCGATAAACAGCATCTTCTGCAATAGTTGTTAAACCCAAAGAGAAAGTAGGAAATGTTTCCCCTTTAATACCAGCGTAAGTTAAGGAATCAATCAATTTTTTATTTTTTAAATCAACCAGCAATTTAAAATGGGTAAGAAAATCCGCTCCTAAAATTGGTTGAGTAACGTCAGCGACAAGAAATTTCCATTGAAATCGCCTGGAAATTCCGAAATCTAAAGTACATGTTGTCTGACCGTAAACTGCAATTTTCGAACCATTAGCAGCGTAAATATCAAAAGATTTATTAGAAATCAAATTTTTCTGCATATGTGTTTTTGGAATAACTGAAACAGAAGCCCCGGTGTCTATAAGAAACTGGCGGTTGGTGAGTCTGTCGTATACAAATAGGCGACTTTGACTAGGACCTATATCTGCCGTCGCATGAACAGAGGGTCCAATCAGTTTTCCGAATTTTGAGCGTAATTGCAAGGAGGAATGCATTTATTAGCTTTAGTACCGAATTTATAGTGATACCAGCATAGAGGTCCAGCCACAGTGCGCTGTGTCGACCTTGAACGAGAACCTTGTCTACGTGTGCTAAATTTATTTTTATTCCGATATTGTTGTCTAGACAAACGTGTAACGGTCTCTGAAAGTTTACGAATTTCATCCTCCAATTTTTGAAAACGCGAATTGTCATCTGTCACATTTATAGAATTAACTGTCAATGAATTTTGAGTTACTTCCAAAATTTTATCGGCTTTCTCGGCTAGGAGAGATAAATTTTGCTCACCTTTTTCCATGCAAACTGAAAGAATTTGTTGCACGGAGACCGGTAAACGCTGAAGAAAAAGTGAACGTAAAATTTCTGTGCTTATAGAATTACCAGCGAGATCTTGCATGGAGCGTAATAAGTGAGAAGGTCGTTTATCTCCCAATTCTAAGTCTTTAAGAAGCATTTTCAAACGAGCAGTTTCGGAATCTGCATAGTTTGCAATTATTCTATTTTTAATCGTTTCATATTTATTATCAGTAGGTGGCTGCCGAATAATATCCGAAATTAAAGTTAGAACGTCTCCATCTAGAGCAGACACAACGCAGTGATATTTTGTGTCGTCGGCGCTTATCCCAGATACGACAAACTGAGATTCCAATTGAATAAACCACACTTCTGGATTAGCGCGCCAAAACGGGGGTGCTTTAAAAGCGACGCGAGCAACATCTGCCACGCTTTCAGAAGCAGTAATTTCGTCAGGCATTTTGTTTATATGAGCAAGTCAGAGAGCAAAAAGTAAAAGGCATGCACAATAAATCACAAATTTAAATTTCTAATCGAAGTATATCAAACACAAGTTAATAAATGCATTTTGAGAAAGAATGCAAAATACAGTTGAAGAATACTTCATTTTAAATTAAAATTATTGTAAGTGAAGTTGAAACTAATTAATTGTATTTCTTATACTCTAATTAAAAATTCATTGCTTTTCACACATTGTAATTGAAATTTATAGTAAATTAAGATTAGAGTAACAAAGTTTACGAAATTGAAAAGTAGTTATTAAATGTCAAATATAATGACAGAATATTTTAAAAAGTTCAATTAACTTTATAGAAATATTAAAAAATTTGCATTATCTTAAGCATTTATAAATTTAAATTTCATCTAATATTTGAAATAAATGACCATATTTACGTCGTAGAATAAGCTTACTGAACGCCAGTTGACACCACCATGAAAGAAACACATTCTATTTGCAGACTATACGTGTTCTATGTCCAAACGGGTCACCACTTTTAGGCCCCAGTGTCTTCGAGGGTCTATTGAACGTTATGCATAAAGAAAAGAAATATCATTCATACATAAACTAAATTTATTAACTAAAAACAAGAACACAACCATCTGGTTTGACGGCCGAGAATGAAAAGGTAAAACTGGAAAAGTGAAAATCCAAATTACAACTCAGTTGTCAACGGAACGTTGCCAACGGTGTTAAATAAATTTAAAGCTTTAAATAAAGTTAGGTGAGGCTAGATCTGTAGCTCACCATAGTACTCCCCCTCCGCCATATCTACTTCGTAATAAAAATATGTCAAATGATTCAATGAAACCTTCTAAGCTTAAGAGACATTTAATAAAATCCAGAGTGACAAAAAAGATAAGAATTTAACGTTTTTTCACAAAACAAACACAAAGTCCAAGAAAATGATTAGAAAACACCATCCCTGCAACAACTCATAAGGGCAACATCTAAACGAGATGACGATGAACTGTGCACTTCTCATAGCATTTCTTTATTGGTTGCAAAGTCTGAAAAACCGCACATTATGGGTGAAGAACCTATTTTATCAGCTGTAATTGAGATAGTACACACTATGTTGCACAAACCAGCTTTAAAACATCATTAAAAAAAATTCTACTGAGTAATAATACAGTACAAAGAAAGATCGAGGAAATTGCTCAGTGCGTAGAAATATTTTTTATGTGAGTACTTATAAATTTCAGGTGATAAAACTGCATTCATACCGAGATGTACACGTGAATGAGATTATGCTGAGATACAGTGCAGACAAGGCTGGTGCTAGTGTGCAAACAAAGCTGGTGAAATGCTTACAAAATCCCAGAAAGGAAAACCAAACTGCGCTGGATTGCCTCGTTAAATATGCTGCCAGTCACTCACAACAAGAGAAATCGAATGATTCTCTTGATTTTACACCTAAATCTGCAGAGAAAAAAGTCTATATAGCTGAATTGTATTGAATTATTAATTTGAAAATGTTCCTATAGTTTGTTTGTAATTGAAACCGCTAATCTAAGCTCTTTGCGCTTCACATAAATAAGTAAAAATTATTAGTCTACAACACAAAACAATTGTAAAGGCGGAATAAAGATGATTCTTGCACATAGAAACATTTTACACACAGTTATAAAATTCATTTACCCAAAGATTATTCTACGCCAAAAGTAGTTTTAAATAATTATTTATAATTTATTATTATTTTTGTGAAAACGTTTCAAAAAATTTTGAATTATAAGGTATATGAATTATAAAATCATTTTAAGAAATGTAATTTTAAATAAATACAAAAATACTGGTTCCTTTTACTTGACAAATGTTGAGAGAGAAATGAGGTAGTTCAAATTTCAGAAACTACCGTTTCAGAAAATAAAATATATTAACATTAATTTTAATTCCGGGAGAACATTATTTTGATCACACATTTTTAGAATATAATATAGGTATCTGACAGCAATACATTTTGCTGGTGGATACTGAAAAAATAAAGTATTTTCTGAATATTGACTATTTTATCGAAATGGTTAGAAAAGTTATAGTTATTAATAATAAATAGGACTTCTTTTGAGTTCAGAAGCTTGGTTGATAAGTATTCTTCTTTTAAGTCTGAAAATTTATTTTGATTTCGCATCGCTCTTGAACAGGCTTCTCAGCAATTGAAATGTGGTTTAATTATAAGCACAGATACAGATAATTAGATCTGTCTGAAAGTTCTGTTCGCGAAGACACGCATCATTTTCAGATATACAAAAGGTGCATTTATTCACGCTATAATGAATAACATTTTTTTAATGCATTAGAGTGATTTAATGAATTAGCGTGATTTAATGCATTAGGGTTTTGACCGGAAATTTGGATATTTTTTCGTCGCTGAATTCTATTCGCAATCGAATTCACTCTACAAGGTACAGTTTTAGTGCTAGTTAATTATATATTTCTATCTAGAATTTTTTAAAGTTTAATTTGTGTGCTTACTAAGAGTTCCCACTTCTCCGCTATGTAGAAAGTGGTAGGAAGAAGGAGATAATACAATTGTGTTTACGGTGTGATGAATTATGTTACTTTGTCATGGAGAAAGTAATCGATATTACTTTTTTCAGTGACAAACAAATATTATTAATTCATACGTACCATTAATCACTATGGGTGAAAGCCCTTATATAGCAAGACGGAAAAGAGAAAAACCTGGTACGTAAAACATTTCATTCCAGCATTTTTTTCGAAAGAAATGAAATATCTGTAACTATCAAGATTTCTTTTATAATTCTGGCATATATATAAAACTGCTTCTTTTCCAAGATAAAGTAGATATTGTTGAAAAATTAAAAAAAAGAATAAGTAAACTCCTCCCCAAAACTAGCTATAACTGAAATGGTTTTACTACCAGCCTTTCCTCTTTTCCGTCTCGCTTTCACCCCTGTTTATCACGTTGAAGTAGCGTGCTGCTTACAAAATATAGGCAGTGACATCACAGGCAACTAAAATGTAAAAAGTGGTAGAAATTTATTTATTATTTGTTTAATAACACTATGAGTTACATTTAAAAGTGTTCTAGCTGAAATTTTAAAGGAAAAAAATTCTCGGAATCCACTTTCAATAGTAAAAACTTCTCCGCTTTCTGGAAAATACTAATAAAAGGGTAGCGAATTTAAGAGTAAACCATGTTGAATTAGGATAATAACGCAAACTCTTTAAAAGTGTCACCACGATGCAATAGGAATAATGTTGCATTTCTAACGATACTTTATATTTTTTAATATGTCAAATTTTTGTCTTGAAATTTGAGCTGGGTACTTGGGCCCTTTAGCGGCCCCTATTGCATCCATCTTGTTCCTAATATATATGTCGTAGAACTTTAAGGTTAGCAGTCTATGGGGTTGCTGTTATAGGGATTTAAGCACCTTTTGCTTGAGTAAATAATAATAGTGGGAGTTATAAGAAGCAGGCTTTCTCTAAACTATGTGCGGCTTTGAATGTAGATTGATGGTCAACTAGGGGAAACGCTTGATCAAGTTCTCAGTATTGTTGTAGAATCTGATGCCGTTTGTGGATCTGTGATTAGTTATTTATTTTGAGGGTTGTGATATGAGGGTTCAGATGTAAAGTGAGCAGCTATTGGTCTTAATTTTATGTCTTTTTTTTTGTAATCTTCAAAATTGAATATCTGGATGAAGCTCACTGCACTGCATTTTAGGGGCTGGTCACAGAGATCTGCATTTAATTCGTAAATATACTGTGATAAGATCAGGATCTTCAGGTCTTTGTGGATATTTGTATTTCTGATGAACTATCTGGCAGGGGTGATTTTTCTGAGTATCTTGTTTTGGCACTGTTTGAGTTACTTCATGAGATGTTCCGGTATGGTTGTCCAGGCAGGTGAGGAATATGTTAGAAGTGGTTTGATCATTGACGTATACAGTAGTTTTCTTAGTTTTAATGAGACATTCTGGTTATAGATGATTTGTTGTATTATTGTTGTTGCTGCATTTGCTTCGTCTATTATATTTTTGATATGGCCATTTCAGGTGAGCTTGCTGTTTATTATAAGGCCGAGGTAGTTTCTTTTCTACCTATTGGTATTTGGATACTGAACAGTTTTGGTTTTCACTGTGGTAATATTTTTATTCTTCTTCTCTGTATGATCAGGATTTGCAATTTGTCTGTATTTACGGCTGTTTTCCATTTAACGCACCAGTCTTCTAATTCATGTATTTGATCCTTCAGTTTCTGTAATGTTATATTTGGATTTCTGTAGGATTTGGATATTTGGATTGATGATGATTACTGTGTCGTCTGCAAAAAAAATCTGTTCTCTTAATTGGAAAGTCATAAATGCATGAAATATATAGAATCGGTCCAAGTATGCTGTCATCTGCAGAGATACCATCCCACACACAGACGCTGTCTCCTTGGTATGCATTTCTTTCACGGATGTTTGATGGATGATATTGGTTTCCAGGTTCTCTCCAAATCAAACAATGTCTACTATGGTTTTGGTGGCTAAACATGGGCTCATCTGTGTAGAGAACAGCCCTTTATTGGTCAGTCGTCTATTGGACATGTTGTTGAGCCTACCTCTAACTTTCCTTTCCGTGGCACGACGTTCATGAAGGTAGAACAAATTTTAGTAACTACCGTTTCAGAAAATAAAATATATTTAACATAAATTTTAATTTCGTTAGAAATTTACATCACAGCAATTTTTAAAGGAATATAATAAAGGTATCTGACCGCAATACATTTGGCTGGTGGATACTGAAAATAAGTAAAGGAAAATAATTCTGAATATTGCCTATTTCACTGAAATGATTATAAAAAGTTAATTTTTATTTTTAAAAATTTTGTTTAAAGTTTTGATGGTAATCTATACATAATAATAAATGCGGCTGTGTGTGTGTCTGTCTGTCTGTAATCACAATATATCGCCCCAGAAGCTTCGCCCAGGCACGAAACTCGGCACATAATTGTGTTTTGACATAATGAAGAAGTACTTTTTTTCTTTTTCAAAAATTTTGATTAGTTATTTAGTTATCAGTCATTTTGTAAGTCTATGCTTTTCGTCTGCTTTTTCGTCTTCAAAGAGCCATATTCAAAAAACTATTAAAAATGCATATACTTTTCCCCACTCTTATAAATGTATGCTAATGCGAACCTCACAATTGAAATATTAATTTTCGACAACTTAAACCAATAATATACGAAGGAATTAATAATTTAATTGTAAAGTTCGCATTAGTTTACATTTATTAAAGTGGAGAAAAGTTTAACTTCTGTATTAAAAATGTGGCAACATATTCGATACGTAAATAGAACGCTTCGCTTTGATATATTTGTCGCTGCTCATAATTGTTATAATAAGTTTTTCTTCTTCTTTCCACGCTCTATTTTTTTTTTCTTAAGCGAAGACGATAATTTTTATAGCGATATTGTAGTACTTTGTACAACTAAAAATTCTTTTCACAACACTTTAAAAATATTTACTTTATTTTCTTTATATATACAGAGAACAGTCGGCAAAGAATTCGATTAGGTTGAAAAACATTTCGCTAAAAAGGAACGAATTCCAAAAGAAAAAATAAACAACTTAAAGAATAAAAATGCTGATGCCAGCCAATTTTTTGAAAGTTAACTTAGAAATAACAAACCAAACGATGTTAAATAACAAACCAAACGATGTTAACAAAATGACGTAGAAAGCGCAACTAGATCAAAATTATACAAGCACAACTAGATCAAATTATAATACCTGAGTGCTTGACGTAACAGATATAGAAATAGAATTTGATACTATAAAAAATTATATAGAAATAGAAATTGATACCATAAAAAATTTATTCGTTTTCGTGTTCTTTTCATGTATTTAGCATTTTAGTTTTTTTTTTCTTAAGCGTTGTAGCTATATAATTTCAAACATCCTCAAGAGCTATAACACATCTGCAGCAGAACTGGATATGAAGACAAAATTGCTGGACAGGAACACTTTAATTGTCCACTAATCTTCAGATTTCCGGCTATGTTTTAAAAAACTTTATTTGTGAAAACCTTTAGCTTGGCGAACAGCTGGGCGCCTTTGGCGGCTAGTTGATAATAAAAAGGACTTCTTTTGAGTTCAGAAAATTGGTTAAAAAGTATTCTTCTTTTAAATCTGAAAATACCTTCTGTTTTCGCATCGCTCTTGAACAATCGCTTGAATCGCTCTCTTCTCAGCAATTGAAATGTGGTCAATTTTATTTATTTCTTAATTGTTTAATAATACTATGAGTTACATTTCAAATTGTTCGTGTTGAAAATTTAAGGAAAATCATTTTCGGAATTCAATATCAATAGTAAACAAGAAATAAAAACTTTTCCGCAAAATTCTGATAAATTGATAGCGAATTGTAGAGTAAACCTTGTAGAATTAGGATAATAACGTCCCCTCTTTAAAAGTTTTACTACGAGACAGCAGTAATAATGTTGCATATCTAACGATACTTTATACGAGGGTTGCTATTTATATTTCTGGCCTTGGCAACAGTAAGTGTTGCTAGGCGACCGCAGACGATTTTAATCGAAAGTTTGATATTTTTAAACATAAATTCAGCAGACGATTTACCATTATAGCTTCATTTGTGTTGTTGACAGTAAATTGAAAAGTTCTTCTCTTTCAAAAAATGGAATTGAATCGTGAACATTTTCGTGCCATTATTTTTCATAACTTTCGACGTGGATTGTCAAGACAAGAGTGCTTTGATGAACTTAATTCTTTATTCAGCGATAAATCGCAATCCTACAGTACTGTAAAAAATTGATACAACGAATTTAATCGTGGTTGATGTTCGATCCAGGACGAATCCCGTGCAGGTCGTCCAAAATCCGTCGTTGTGCCAGAAAAGATCGATGCTGTGCGTGAACTGATAAAGCAAGATCGTCATGTGACATACCGTGAGATAGAGGCGTCTTTGGGCATTAGTATGATTAGCATCAATAAAATACTGCACGAACATTTGAGCGTAAAAAACATTTGTTCGCGTTGGATCCCGCATAATCTGACAAACGCTCAAAAAAAGGCTCGTGTCAATTGGTGCAAGGAAATGTCGGAAAAATACATTCAAAGTACATCAAAGGCTGTGTATAACATCTACCTAGGTGACGAATCATGGATCTATGCATATGAGCCGGAAACAAAATAGCAATCAACTGTATGGGTCTTCCAAGACGAGGCAAAACCAACAAAGCTTGTTCGAAGAAGAAGCACATCGAAACAAATGATTGCCTGTTTCTTCGGCATTAACGGTCATGTGGCAACAGTGGCGTTAGAACAACGCAGGACGGTCAATTCTGAATGGTACACGACCATTTGTTTGCCAGAAGTCATGGGAGAAATTCGAAAAAAGCAGAAGAACAGGCGAATCATTCTTCATCATGACAATGCGAGCTCTCACACATCGACTCAAACAAAGGCATTTCTGACGGAGCGAAAGATCGAACTGATGGGTCATCCGCCGTACGGCCCTGATTTGGCACCCAATGACTTCTTCTTATTCCCACACATCAAAAATAAATTACGTGGACAACGATTTTCGACCCCCGAAGAAGCGGTTGATGCATTCAAAACGCATGTTTTGGAGTTACCTCTATCGAACTGGAAAAAGTGTTTTGAAAATTGGTTCAAACGCATGCAAAAGTGTATTGATCATCATGGAGAATATTTTGAAAAACAATAAAACCAGTTTCGATCCTACATATTTGTTTTTTCATTATTAGGCCAGAAATATAACTAGCAACCCTCGTATTTTCTAATATTGCAATTTACTTGTCTTGAAACTTGAGCTGGGCACAAGGGCCGCTCAGCGGCCCCTATCCCATCCATCATGTTTCTTATATTTGTGGTAGAACTTTAAGGTTAGCAGTCTATATGGTTGCTGTTATAGGGATTCAAGCACCTTGCTTGAGTAAATAATAATAATGGAAATAATAAGAGGCTGGCTTGCTTTAAATTATGCGTGGGTTTGAATGTAACAGGGCTGAAAGCCCATATATATCGAGACGGAAAAGTGTAAAAACTGGTAACAAATAAATTTTATTTTTAAGTTTTGTTTCGGGAATAATAAAAATCCATAACTACCAATTGTTTTTATCGGATGCAATTTTTATATAGTATTGCTTCGTCGCAGTGATAAGTATCCTCACAGTAAATTGTTATTGTTGAGAATAGATTGACTCCTCCCAAATATTATCTAATATTGAAATAGTTCTTCTACCAGTATTTTCTCTTTTCCGTCCCGCTTTCAGGCCTGGATTGTAGATTGATAGTCAACGTGTGGAAACGCTTGGTCAAGTCGTCAGTATTGTTGATGAATCTGATGCTATGGGTGGATCTGTGATTTGTTATTTATTTTGATGACCGTGATATGAGGTGTCGGATGTAAAGTGAGCAGCTATTGGTCCTAATTTTATGTCTTTTTTGTAATTTTCAAAATTGAATATGTGGTTGAAGTTGACTGCACTGCATTTTACGGCCTTGTCACAAAAATCTGCATTTAATTTGTAAATATATTGCGATAAGGTCGGGATCTTGAGGTGTTTCTGAATATTTGTATTGCTGATGAAATATCTGGCACGGGTGATTTTTCTGAGTATCTTGTTCTGGCATTGGTTGAGTGTTTTCGTGAGTTTAACGCTTCTTGTTTAAAACCAGTAAGTAATGTGTTTTTTTGTAAGTTCATTGCTGAAAAGCCCCTTTCAACCGCTGCAGTACTTCCAGACAGAGAAAACATCAATTCCACCGGACGCAGTATGTTGCTGTATTTCGAGATTAGAGGGTCATTTTAGAAGTGAGGCGCTAGATCACGAATGTATCACGAAGAATGTATCACGAACATTAACGGGAAATGGCCGTCCTCGCGGATGCTGGATTCGAGAAATTTGTTTTCCTCGGGGAATTTTTGACCGCCGAGGACGGGCTGTTTTTCGAGCCCTGGTGGCTGTATTATTGTTGTTGCTGCATTTACTTTGTCTGTTGTATTTTTGATATTGTTATTTCAGGTGAGCTTGCTGGTTATTATAAGGCCGAGGTAGTTTGCTTCTTTAACTATTGGTATTTTGATATTGAACAGTTTTGGTTTGCATTATGGTAGTATTTTTATTCCTATTTTCTGTATGATTAGGATTTGAAATTTGACTACTTTTACGACTGTTTTCCATTTAATGCCACTGTCTTCTAATTCATGTATTTGATCCTTCAGTTTCTGTAATGCTATATTTGGATTTCTTGATTTGATGATTATTCTTGTGTCGTCTGCTTAAAAATCTGTTCTATTAGTTCGAAAATTGTAAGTGCATGAAATATATTGAATCGGTCCAAGTGTGCTGTCATCTGCAGAGATACCATCCCAGACACAGACACTGTCTCCTTGGTATGCATCTCTTTCACGCATGTTTGATGGATGATATTGAATTCTAGATTCTCTCTAAATCAAACAACGCTTACTGTAGTTTTGGTGGCAAAACCTGGGCTCATCTGTGTAGAGAACAGCCCTTGATCGGTCAGCCGTCCAGTGGACATGTTGTTGAGCCGACCTCTAACGGTCCTTTCTATGGCGGGACGCTAGTGAAGCCTTTTACGCACAGTCGACGTTGACATAAATTTTCCGGTGGCAGCATTAAGAGCTGGCTCAGCCACTGAGTCACAGTTTTATTCCTTTGTGCATATGGGCGTTCGTCGCAGCTCGTAAGTGAAACTTCTGGATGCCGATCCAGTGGTTATAAATTCTTGCCAAAGTTTATGTCCCACAGAATGACTCACATTAGCCATGTGGCCACTTTTATCTGACTTCGTCCTGCCAGTTTTTTGTCCCATCTTCTAATAGACCTCCATCGCAGTTCTTCGGACAAATGATACCTGGAGGTCACTGTTACAAATTAGCTATCTCAAATTTCCAATTTCAGAAGCACAGTGAAATTCGCAGGCTTGTGATTAAACATACAGTTAGCTCATTGCAGATGACGTCACTCCATTGGAGCGTCATTTTTATATTGCAGTTTAACTTAGCTTTTCTTATTCGATTACATATTGAAAATTTATTTGGATTAGCTTATTTTTGGGTGTGTTATCGCTATTTTGGGAGTTTTATGACAATTAGTGTACGAAATATACTAATGCATTAGTATGAAGTGTACTTATGAATTCATTAGTTAATTGTTGAGTAATTTATCGAATAAAAGAGTTGTAACATTCCAAATGGCATATAAAAGGTTTTTCGTTTTCTTGTTTGGGTGGGAGGAGAAAAAAAATGTCGTGATGAGTGAATGACGGTTGCAGTCGTCAAGAGTTTCCACAAAAAAGCTGTGACAAAATGTGATAATTTTCACCTCCAAACATGAGTTTGACGTTCAACTTCATATTACTACATATGGTGGTTATGAACAATTGATAAATTTTTTTATGAGCCCGATTTACAAATTAAAAGTGTGCGGCAACGTGTTAAAAAGCTTTCATTCTCAAACTAGAAACCATCTTCAATGATTTATAAATAGATTGGTGTTCCAACCACATTAAAAGCTTCACTACGAAATACTTGGAGTTAAGAGACATTCTATAAACATGTTTTAATTATTTATGTGTATTGGAGAACAAAATCATTCTTTAAAAGGAACAAGAATTTTCCTGAAGAGGTGAAAGAGTTTCTTTTTTGAAAGTAAAAAATTGCCGTAACTGAAGTGAACACAGATATTTTTCATAAATATTCTCATAAATATCCTCATAAATTTTATAGCATCGTATGATTTAATCAAATATACTCGTTTCGGCATTGTTATATTTCTTTTTATGTAATTTAAGGGAATAGTTTAATTTTACAGATCGGGTAATAATAATAAAGTTATAGTTTGTATGTGCAATGTTTGGTATTGTTCAACTCAACAACTTCAAAGCAAAAATTATTTTCTCAAAATAGCAGAGTATTCAAAAATAATGTAAAGATCAGAGGATCCCAATTTTTTTCACCTACGGAACCCTAAATGATCAAACCCTCTTCCGGCGTAACTCCGATTTTATAAGGCAAATAAGAACAACTCTGAAGTATTAACTAATTAAAAAACTGCTTTATTTTTGAAAACATTTAATAAGAGGAATGAAAAAGGCCGTTATGACTCAGGGGATAGAGTACTAGCCTCCCAATGAGGTGAGCCGGGCTCAAATCCCAGCGATGGCTGGTTGAAACGAATTCTGCACCCGACTCTCTGCGATCTCATAGCTGACGTAAAATATCCTCAGTGGTAGACGTATGATGGGTTATAGTCCTCTTACCCTCTGGCTAACCGGGGGAAGTTTTCATGGTTTTCGTCTCTATGTAACGTGTCTCCGAGTAAGTTCCATAGAAAAAACTTCCCCACGAAACCTGTCTTAAATAATGACACAACTACTTTTACTTGAAATAGTTAAACCTCGTAACCATAGTTACCCCCACTACTCCAGACGAATGGCCGAAAGAGTTCTTTACATTGATAAAGTATAGAAAGCAGTTACTAAACAATAAACAAAGGAAAGGCGTTATTAAACAAGAAAAAAAAAAGAAGTTATTAAAAAAAGGAAAAGGAAAAAAGTTATTAACTTCCTCTCCTCACTTCGGTCGATTCGAATCTTTATTAGTTAATAATGACACCATTTCTAAAAGCTTTAAACATGATCTAACAAGTTGAGACTTCACTCTTGGCCTGCTGAATCTTCTAAAATATTTGCAGTTAAAAGAAAGATACTTTATATAGAATTAGTACAGAAGTGGTTCAGCATTATTTTGTCCTGTATCCGTAAATGATATCTTCAATTGAAGTTTCGATTTTAAGAAATATTTTGTTCTTATTTTTTATTAATGTACTTGAAGAAAATCTTATATATTTTTTTCCTTCCAAAAATTTAGCATATTTCTGAGAAAGAATTCTTTTTATTTGAACAATTTGAGTTGTTATTGTTTAAAAAGCAAAACTTTAATTAACGTGAAAATTGTATACATTTTCATAATTTTTTGATCAGGTAATAAAGTAATCAAGAAATACTTCTTTAAACGTGGTTTAAAATTTTATCGATTTCGTTCAATATTATTTGTTTTCTTATAAATATGACAAATAACGTCTTGCTGATAAGCGAAAAATTCAAATCATTGTTTAAAATTTTTTCCTGAAAAACAACACAGCATCAATTTCATTTTGCATTCGCATATATTAACTATAATATATTTTGTATCAACATTTCTTTTTTTTTAATTTTATATTTTTATAGTGATAAATTTGCTGCGTTTGTAAGACTAAACATTTTTGCAAAATTGTAGAAAGTAATTTCCACTGATAGTAAAAATTAATGACTTTAGAGTTGACAATTATCACAATGAGCAAGCATGATTTCTGTAGATATCTATGAATATTGAGTTGCACAGTAATGTAAATTGCTTTCGAGGTTTTATATATAAATTCACATTTTAATGCAATGAATTTAGAGTTTTTCCTACTCACACGAAAGTAGTGAAAACATTTTGCGAATATTGGAAAGTATTTTTATAGAAGAATTGTTTATAAACACATCGTAAGTAATTTTTTCCTAAACTTTCAATTTTCATGTTTGAAACAGTGTTCATTTTCTCCAACATTTCAGCTTTTAACAAAATTTTTGTTTTCTAGAATTGATGCACTTAAGGAAAAAACAAATTAAGTTCTGTTGTTTCGAACGAAGCTTGAATAAGCTTATCTCGTCAGTCAGTGACCTTTTCATGAATTAAGTCAGGAAGCGTTAAGCGAATTAAGTATAAACTTAGAGAGAACGTTTAGCACAGAAATCTACCGAGAGATGGCAGCACCGTTCATCCGTGAGGCCATTTTCTCTATTCAGTCATAGATCTAATTCTAAAGGGAAGGAGATTTTATTGAACTCTAATAAAACGTATAGTTCATGGCTAAAAAATTACGTGAGTTTTAATTTTGTTCTAATTAGTGGTTGGCGAAACTTCTTTTATTCTTATTTAAAGGGCTGCTGTCTTTTTGTGCTTTTTGGAAAAATTTCTTCCTGTGGAAGATAAGTTTTTTGATTTAATGTACGATTTTTATGAAACTTGATTAAAAAATATTTTCCAGACCACTACGTGAAAGTCACTCATAAAATAATACGAAACATCTCTTTGTTCCAGCTTTTCCGTAGTAAACTATTAAAATATCGACAAAATTATCGAAAATTCTAAAAGCTTTAGTTTTTAATTGTCATCCACTTTATCAAAATGTTTCCGAAAAGCGCTGCAGTAGGCAGCTCAGAATAATTAACATATAAATATAACATATATATTTTCAATAATAATTAACGTAAATAATTACTTACAAAGAAATTTTTTTTGAAGAATGCTCAAACTCTGTGGTTATTAGAGCCTTGTGCAGTGATAATAATATTTGCGATTTGACGTTTATAATCGGTTTAAATTATTTATATGTAATGGTTATTATATTTTTTAATTCTAACTTATTAAAACATTAACACATTGTCTTTACTAACACTAGAAGAAATATTTTCTAAAAGTGAGCAAAATCTTTTGTATTTGAAGAGAATGATTTTAACAGGGATGCCAGAGGCGACTAAATATGTTAAAAGTGATGAAAACTCAAATCACTTTCATTTATTTATTATCTTTTTAATTATTCAATCTTAACTTCCACTATAACTTAGATTTCAAATTGTTCATATTTAAAAAAACAAAAAAAAAACAAAAAAACACACACAACAGCGATGCCAACTTGCTCCGGACAGCAAATTAATATTTTAAAGTGGTAGTTTATAAATTGTGATTCTTGGTTTAATAAATTCAATTTAATAGATTTTAATCTACCACTATTTCTAAAAAATTCGTCGGCTTATGTAATTCGCCACTTTAAATATTGAAGTCGCGCTAGATCTTTTAAAAAGCAATTAAAAAGTGTCAAATAATTGCAAAATTTAGTTTGTAGTTATTTACCGTTTTTTTCTATTATTTTGGCGCGTCCGGAGCAGTTGGCATCTCTGACACAATAGCAGTCAGTCGCAATAATAATCTAAAAAGTATGCAACGAAAAGGTGCTAGTTTTGTTGTTGTTTCTCATCCCCACTGGTCTTGCGGAGCTAGACCAGGGGACAGTTTCTGTTGGCTGACAAACCCCGAGCACCCGAGGGTGGAAGTCTGACTTGGCTCCGTTCACCTACTCGCTTTAGCTGGAGTAGGACTTGGGGAGGGGTGCTAGTTTTAATCTCCTTTAGCAAAATTTTGAAATTTATTAGTCACCCGTGACAACCATAGGCTTACGCACCACTTAATATATACATATTCCTTTTTCACCTGCTGTACATAATTGTTGCTATTGTTTCTAAACATTTTAAATCTAAAAGCAGGGATGCCAACTTCTTCACTTTCTGCAAAAGTTTTAATAAATAGGTAGCGAATTAAATAGTAAAACTTGTAGAATAACGACAATTACGCGTACTCTTTAAAAGATACATTGAATGTTTGATATGCAGTGGTGGAAGAATGACTTAAATTGAAAAAAAAATATTGTTTTATTTTCGTTACAACTAGAAAATATTTTTTTACAAAGCGGCGCAAGTTGGTTTTTCTGCGTAAGTTAAAGGTTCAAATAATAAAATTTGGGGGTAGAAGAAAAGCCTTTAAAGGATATTTAAATCTTTTATTTTTTTTTCAAATATTGAAATTTTAATATATTTACAATTAAAAATGTTGGCACAATGTTTAACGATTCATGGTTGACTTACTTAACCACTTAACGGTCTCCTTTTCCTACCATATTGTGACAAAAAATAATCCAATTTTTAAAAACAATTTTATTCAATTCGATCATATGAATTTAAATCAGTCATCAAAACTGTTCTAAGCATTTCATTTATTAATTTTGCATAACTTTTAATTGTAGGAATTTTAATTTAAAATTGGCTTTTTTCTAAGGATGTTACAGAGCTGAAAAATATTTTGTAGAGGAAAAAAATGAAAAAAAATTTTTTTTTTCATTACTTGTTTAATTCTTTTTAAAATTCCGTTATGGTATGGTATATTTAAAAATATTGATATACCAAAATTGCATTCCAGTATGAACGATTTATTGTTCCCAATCTATCTTCCCTTATTTATTTTATTTTACTATTTCTTTTCATGACAAAATTACAAAAAAATGTTATTAGCAATGAACAAATTCGTAGTACAATGAACATGTTAAAACAAACTTTCTCAAATTCCGAAATTATTCGCCTAAAGGAAAAGCGCTGAAGCTTGTCCTTGCAGTAGATTTTACAATCGAATCCCTTCTGGATAACTAAGAAGCAGCTTTTGCCGGATAAAATCACCAACCGAATTCTTTTCGAAGCGAGGAGGTAGCGCATTCGAATCCCGTTGTTGCCCAGGATATGATTTCGTGCTGTATTTCTCTGCAAATGTGCTATCTGGCCTTCTGCTTGACATAGGTTTATTCGTCCTAATAGAAGACACCAGCCAGTAAATATATGTTGTTTCAATAAACAATGATGGATTACTAGAGACATCGATTAGAAACTCTGTGAAATGAAAAATGCGATTAAGCCGGACAAATCAGTGTTTCGGTGTAAGAAAAAGCTCTGTTCGGGAGGTGTTTGGACAAACAAGTCCCCTTTCGCAACGGCTTCTACAACTGAAAGCCTCTACACGGTTTCTCATAGGTAGTCCGATTAGACCACTATGAAGGTAACTTGGACTAGGATAAGAATTTGACCGAAGTACCTGCCCGCGAATGCGGGCACTTCACTTCTTTATCTGATTTCTGGCGCAGGGCAACTGAGACTAGTGGCTTTAGGTTCAAGGGGGGGGTGGAATGTATTGGAGATTTACTAACATAAGGCTAGTTATCTGTAGTGAAATTAACTGGGAAGGTTCCTTGAGTCAATAGCATGTAATAGCAATGGATAGTAAAAAATATGTACAAGATTATTCACAGAAGTAGTAGTATTGAAAATAGAAAAAATATCATATATTTATTTAGTATCATAATTTATATAACTTGTTTTTTTTTTATATTGTTTTGAGAGATCCTCTGTTATAACGGTGACCCGGTCGTCTCGGTGTTCGACCGCTCGTGCCGGGTTGCTCATCGACTATGAAGGTAAATCTAGTAAAAATAAGAAAGTGGTAGCAAATATATGTCTAAAACTTTGTGTAATTTACGAATATGATTGGTTTGTCTTATTTACTTGTCAAACACTACAGATTCATTTCTCAAATATTAGATGATAAATTTCTGGTTGGTTGGTTGGTGTCGTATCCTCTATTGAATCATATCTCATAGTGTGCATGAATAGTTTTTGTTATCTCTATGGCATTAAATGAATACAAATCCTCTTCTGTAGGGTAGTTTAGGAGGTGAAGGCCTGCAGCAACTGCAGGGCAGTTAAAAACATGATATGGTGTGAGTTCCACATTAAGACAGTTGCCACAGTTTTGATATTTTCTCGTCCCATCTGTAGAAATTTTCATGTTTTTATGATGTTTTGTTCTTAGTCTGATGAGAGTGGTGGCTGTCTTCCTGTCGATGTCAAGATTAGTTATTTGATTGCGGGCTTTGATTTTTAAAGGGGTAAATAGTCTTGACTTTGCAAAAGCATTTGCATCTGCCAACGTGGTTGGGATAGTATTATGATTGAGATCTCTGGCATTTTCAGCCAAGGAATCAGCTATTTCATTGAGCTCAAGGTTTGCATGGGCGGGAATCCACTTCAAGAAGCTTTTTTTCTGGAGACGTTGAAATTGCCCAAGTTGTTCTACGATAGTCAGGATTAGGCTTGAGGTACCTTTGCTGAGGGCCTGTAATGATGATACATTTCTCTCAAGTACTTTTAAAATAGAAAATGGGTTCATGCGCACAATTAGTTCACTTTTTAAATAGTCTGCGCAGTCTAATTATAAAATACTGTGTGGAGGCTTTCTGATGTAGGAGCTGATGGTTCTATTAATTTGTTAACTGACTTTTTTTTAAAAACTTAAAGGCATAAAATTCCCCATCATCTAAGAATGAACGATGTTGAAAAATTAAAGTGAATTTTAAGCATGGAAATAATAATGTTTTTTTAATTATTTCAACTTGTTCAGTAACTTCTGTTTATCTTTTTCAGCCAATCAATTATGAAGGTTTTCTACGTTTTACTTGTTCTCAGCTTGATTGCAGTCACTTTCGCTGCTGAAAATTGTACACTGGTTAGAGAGAAGGCCGAAAATTCTAGTAAGCACTTTTTTTTCTTAAAACATACTTCACTCTAATGAATGCTCTTTTTAAGGGCAATTTTAAAAGCTGAAATGTGAGTCCTCTAATTCCGCGTTTCTCAAACGACGTTCTGAGGAACAAAACTGTTCCATGGAAAAGTTAAAGAGGTTCCGTGAGTTAGTACTTTTTAAAACCAGTGACGAAACCTCCAATAATTTCCTAATCTATATTTTATTATTTATGTAATTTTTCGGTTGTCTTGATGAAGTTATTTTAAGTAAAATGCCAATGAAATAGAAATGACATTTTTTGAAAAGGAAATTTATTTCCATTAACAATATATTGAGCAAACTATGGAAAGAATAAGAATTTATAAAATATTGCCTTTGTTATCGCACTTTCCAAATTTTCAAAACAAAATAAACTAAATAAGTAAAATCAAAATACTGGCCCGTAAATAAAAATAAAAAGGCAAATTTTATACTATTCGCATTTTGGTTAACATTTTGTGTTTCACATCGTTTTTTTGTATTTTTTTTTTGTATTTTGTTTTTTTGCATTTCAATAAAAAATAAAAAAAAATATAAAAATTTTTGATCTCTTTATGACGATTACTGGTTACCTATTGGTCAAATACTTTTTTTCTGATTTGACTCCGATAAACGCCACAACATTTCAAATCATGGGTTGCAAAAACTGTCTCAATGGATGTCTGTCGTCGGATTGGTTTTCAAATCCTGACTATATTCGTGTTTCAAGACGTTACCTTCCTTCCTCAAGGCCTGGTTTCTTAAGGCCTGGTTTCTTAGGACAGGACGCCGTCAGCTGGAAATCAGCGCTAACCTTTGATTGGTCCATTTGTGAGCTTGATAGTATACGTCATCGAACGCTCATCTTGAACTACAATTGCCGTCCAACTCAACTGCAGTTGGATTACAACGTGACGTTAACCACAGAAGCAATGGCGGACAACATCCAACAGCACATTGAAATCAGCCAAGATTTTGATTTTGATATTAAACATAGCTTCTTCATAAAGCATAGCACTCTTCATTTAGCTCAGCTATAATGTGTTTCTTCTTGGACAAAGTCATTATTTGCTCTCTAAAACACTGGTCGACAATAACAAAATCAATATAAATTCAAAATAAATATTTGTTTACGTTATCAACGCATGCGCAAAGAGAGATAATGTCTGCGTTGGACGAACTGCTCACGCTGAGCTAACAAAAAAAATTTTTTTTGGCGTCAGCTCTACGTCAACTTTCCGCTGACGCCCAGATTATTGATGTAGATGTGTTAATAAGAAAGAAAAAACATTGGTATTTACATATTTAGAAAATCTGGGAGCACATCAGCACTACTAATTTAACTTTCACCTATGAAGCCCGTGCTCTTTATTATTTTTATATATATTACGATCATCGTTCCATTTTTGTTTTCTTTTTGTAGTATACTCAATAAACCATTAGTTTAACTTTGAGATGTTATGTTCAGTTATTACTTGCATAACTCAATAATTTCTACAGGTTATGGACTCCAGCAAGCTATTTACGCGAAGTTAAAATAATGAAATAATTGAGTTTGGCGATAGTTAAGCGGAAGTGTTAGTGCTAAGTTAATTCATATTCCGAAAGTCAGCAATTGCAGTTAGTTTAAGTAATGGATCAAGGAAAAATCCAAGTGAAACCATTGAGTGGTAAAAGTGATTGGGCAATTTGGAAATACAGAATTAAATTTGCTTTGAATTATCATGCAGATGCTCTGGAAGTTGTTGAAGGAAAGATGTACAAGCCAGAACTGCCTGAGCCAACAGCTTCTGAAACTATCAAAAAGAAATATAAGGATGATCTCAGAGAATTTAATAAGGCAAATAATTGTGCTATGATGGTGTTAACCAACTCTATGACAGAAGACACATTACAAAAGGTAATGAGATTTAATAGCGCAAGAGAAGTTTGGCTGGAACTTCAGAAAATTTTTGAAGATTCTTCTGACAACCAGCTCTATAGCATTTGTCTTCAATTCTTTAAATTTAGTTGGTCGGATGATGATATGTCAGCTCATTTATCAAAGCTCAAAAATTTATGGAATGATTTAAATAGTGGTCTTGAGAGTAAAAGTGAAAACCGGCTACCAGAAATGTTGCTAATTTGCAAAATTTTGGACACTCTTCCTCTCAATTATCGTACCTTTAAATCAAGTTGGCTACTTTTGAATGATGAAAAAAGAACTCTAGATGAACTAACAACACAGTTGTGTACTCATGAAAGAGAGATAAAGAAAGATTCAAGTTTTAGTGAATCATTAAATCAAGAAGCATTAGAAGCAAAAGTAACTAGAGCCAAACCGATTTTTAAAAGTAGAAGACAAATTGGAAAGTGCAACTACTGTCATCAAAATGGTCACTGGGTGAAAAATTGTCGAAAGTGGATTGCCGATGGTAGGCCAGCTAAGCCAAAGCAAAATGAGAAATTTCAAGATAGAGATAATGTTATAGCAAATAATTCATTATTAGCTCTTCACGAAGAAGTTTTTTCATTTGAAGAAAGCAGCTACGATTGGTTTATAGATAATGGTGCTTCAAAACATGTCACCAATAATAGTAAATTTTTCGCCAGTTTTGAAGTTTTTGAATCCCCGCATGGGATTACTGCTGCAAGCGGTAAGGTACTACCAGCTATAGGCAGAGGCACTTTAAAGATTATGACAAAAGTTAATGGTGAGAGACAATTTAAAGAACTTAAAGAAGTTTGGTTAGTCCCAGATATTAAGAAAAATTTATTTTCAGTACTAGCAGCACAGGATAGAAACGAAAACAGTAAATTCGTATCAACAACGGAAGAATGTTGGTTGAAAATTGGTAACAAAACTGTACTCTATGGTACAAGAAATGTAAGAGGTGGTTTATATAAAGCACATATGCAAGTTCTTATTCCAAACAATCCAGTGGAAGTGAACTTAGTTACCACAAGTGATTCTATTCTGCAATTATATCATGAGCGCTGGGGACACCAAGACAAACGCCATGTAAATAATGTTCTTGAAAAGCAAATGGAACTTAAAGTTGAATTTAACAATCAATTCTGTGAAGCATGTATATACGGTAAAGCTCATCGATTAAAATTTGGTAATAGACAGAAGACCAAAAGCCCAGGAGAGCTTATCTCAACAGATGTCTGTGGACCTTTTGATCAATCATTTAAAAAGTATCGTTATTTTGTAGTTTTTAAAGATCATTTTACTAAATTTCGCTATGTATTTTATCTTCATAAGAAATCAGAAGTTACCCAAGCTCTTGAAAATATGTTAGCACATGCCAAAAATCTAGGGCACAATATCAAGGAGATCTTGAGTGATAATGGGGGAGAATTCGATAATGAAAATGTGAGAAGAATCTTGCATAAAGGTGGAATTATTCAAAGACTAACAGCTCCTTATACGCCTCAGCAGAATGGCGGCAGTGAGCGAGAGAATAGGACTTTAGTAGAAATGGCAAGAACTTTGAGGAATTCCAATTCAGAAATAAATTTTCCTTCATCATTATGGGCAGAACTGATAAATACGTCTGTGTACATATTAAACAGAACAGGAAAAAGTTCATTACCAAACATAAGTCCTTATGAATTATGGATGGGGCAAAGACCCAGAATAAAACATATGCGAATAGTAGGATCATCATGCTATGTCCATATACCAAGACAGAAGCGTAGAAAAATGGATAAGAAAGCAATAAAAGGTTATCTATTGGGATATGATGGTGATGAAAGATATCGTATCTGGATAAAGGAAAACAATAATGTTATCTGTTCTCGAGATGTAATATTTGATGAGAAACCTCTAACTAATTGTGTAGATACTGCAGTAATACCTTTGATTGATACAATGAGTCAGTTACCTACAGAAGCTGAAAATGAGGGAAAGTTAGATCAAAATTACTTAAAAGAGAAAATGAGTTCAGAAAATGAAAGCGAAGATAGAGAAAATTTATTTACTATGAAACTGAGAAATCGCAGTGAACTAAAACAGCCAAAAAGTTTTGAAGACTATGTAATGGCAGCTGAAAGTTTCATATCAGATTCAAATGAGCCAGAGTCATACGAAGAAGCTATCAATTGCAAAGAACACAATTGTTGGATAAAAGCAATGGATGCGGAAATGAAATCACTAAAAGAAAACCAAACATGGATATTAACACCTTTACCAGAGAAAGCTAAGGCTTTGCCTTGTAAGTGGGTGTTTCGTATCAAGAAAAATCCTGACGGTACTATAGATAAGTATAAAGCAAGACTTGTGATTAAAGGATTTAATCAAAGAAAGGGTATTGATTACAATCAAACTTTTAGTCCAGTTACTAAGTTAGGAACTATACGTTCAATAATAAGTATTGCAGCTTGTGAGAATATGCATCTTACGCAATTTGATGTATCAACTGCCTTTTTATATGGTGATTTAGAGGAAACCATTTACATGTATCAACCTGAAGGTTACACTAATGGCACCAACGATGTATGCAAACTCAAGAAAAGTTTGTATGGTCTTAAACAAGCTCCTCGTTGTTGGCATAAATGTTTTGGTAGATTCCTTTTAAACCTTGGCTTTAAAGTTAATGAAGCGGATCAGTGTTTGTTTATTCGGGAGAAAGAAGATAAAAAGCTACTCGTAGCTCTCTATGTAGATGATGGACTAGTTGCTGCTACTCACGAAGAAGAGTCAAGAGACTTCATAAATCAGTTGAAAGCTCAGTTCAAAATTACAAGCAAGCCAGCATCAAATTTTTTAGGAGTAGAAATTTATAGACTTGATGATGGAAGCATTAAAATTGGACAAGAAGCTTACGCCACAAAGATACTACAGCGGTTTGGTATGAGTAATTGTAGGCCAGTTCATACACCCATTTTGAAAGAGGAAGAAACATGCACTACTGAAGAAGAAAATAAAACAGTATTTCCTTATCGTGAAGCTGTCGGTGCATTAATGTATCTTATGATGGGCACTAGACCTGACTCGGCATACGCTATTAGCGTTTTGTCACGTAAGTTAGAAAATCCTGCCAAAGAAGATTTTATCAAAGTAAAACGTGTATTTCGATACATTGCGAGTTCCAAGCAAAAATGTATTATCTATAAATCAGGCTATAAACCAGGAATTCTAGAATGTTTTAGTGATGCTGATTTTGGAGGCTGCATGAAGACAGGAAGATCGACGAGTGGAGTTTTAGTTTTGCATGGAGGTGGCGCTATATCTTGGTTAAGTCAGCGTCAAACTATGGTTGCAATATCAACCACAGAGGCTGAGATAGTTGCTGCAAATGAAGGCGCTAGTTCTAAGAAACCAGACCTTGAGCTAACAAACCAGTATTTTGTTGGCGTCAGCGGGACGTTGACGTCACGCTGACGCCCAGATAAGGCGCTTGTCCTAAGAAACCAGACCTTTAGGACAGGACGCCGTCAGCTGGAAATCAGCGTTAACCTCTGATTGGTCCATTTGTGAGTTTGATAGTATACGTCATCGAACGCTCATCTTGAACTACAATTGCCGTCCAACTCAACTGCAGTTGGATTACAGCGTGACGTTAACCACAGAAGCAATGGCGGAAAACATCCAACAGCACATTGAAATCAGCCAAGATTTTGATTTTGACATTAAACATAGGTTCTTCATTAAACATAGCACTCTTCATTTAGCTCAGCTATATTGTGTTTTTTCTTGGACAAAGTCATTATTTGTTCTCTAAAACACTGGTCGACAATAACAAAATCAATACAAATTCAAAATAAATATTTGTTTACGTTATTAAGGCATGCGCAATGAAAGATAATGTCTGCGTTGGACCGACTGCTCACGCTGAGCTAACAAAAAAGTATTTTTTTGGCGTCAGCTCTACGTCAACTTTCCGCTGACGCCCAGATAAGGCGCTAGTTCTAAGAAACCAAGCCTTGAGCTAACAAACCAGTATTTTGTTGGCGTCAGCGGGACGTTGACGTCCCGCTGACGCCCAGATAAGGCGCTTGTCCTAAGAAACCAGACCTTCAGTATTCATATTTATAATAAAATCACCGTCAAAACAGTAATTATAAGTTAATAATAAAAGAATATTAAAATCTATTATATATAATTCTTTTACTTGGCTCCCAAATTTTGGCTGTATTTCTTTTCCGCTGGTGGCAACAATTTTCATTTCCAAAGAAGTACTTTGTACAACTAAATAAGATTCTTTTCACAACACTTAAATATTTACTTTATTTTCTTCATTTATAGAGAAAACAGTCGGCAAAGAATTCTGTTAGGTTAAAAAACATTTTGCTAAAAAAATAACGAATTCTAAAAGAAATAAAAATGAACAACTTAAAAAATAAAAATGCTGTTGCCAGCCATAGAATTTTTTGAAAGTTAACTTAGCAACATAAATCAAAATAACATACACTCCTCAAAAGGGAAATTGCAACACCAAGAAATAATGCACGTAGCGTCATTCAAATTTCAGGAGCGATAGTAGTGAGATGGATATGCAAATGATTAAGAAAACAGACTAATAAAATCATTATAAAGCAATTTATTCAATATCTGATGTGGTCACCTCGGGCAGCTATACAGGCCTCTATCCGGCGAGGCATGCTATCAATGACTCCTTTGATGGTTGCCTGAGGTAACCTTTGCCAAGCCACATCCACTGCTGTGTGCAGATCATCGATGGTTTGCGCCATTGGTCCTCCGTTCATGCCACGTCCAATGAGATCCCATAGGTGTTCGATGGTATTGAGATCTGGAGAGGCTGTCGACCAGGGAAGGATGTCAAATCCAGTCAGGCTGTTAAGAGTTCGCCGTGCGACATGCGGCCTGGCATTGTCTTGGTGGAATACCGTGTTGGGTGCGCCCTGCAACAAGAACAGAACATCGGGATACACAACTTGTGTGACGTAGCGGTACGCTGTCAAACTGCCGTGAATGTGTACCAGGGGCGTTCTGCGATCAAACATTATGCCATCCCAAACCATGATGCCCGGTGTAGGACCGTTGTGACGCTCGGCGTAATGGGCTGGTTCGTAGCGTTCTCCGGGTCGCCGCCATACCCGTCGACGGCCGTCATTTCTCCACAGACAGAAACGAGATTCATCCGTGAACAATTCCCGATGCCATTGGATGATCCAGGTACGATGATGATGACACCACGTCAGGTTTCTAGCCCTGTGTAAAGCGGTCAACGGTACCCCTGTTGCTGGTACCCGTGCACGTAACTGTACTTCATGCAATCTGTTGCGTATGGTTTGGGTGGACACAGATCCACCTGCTCCTGAAGGCAACCGGCTTCGGATGGCACGTGCCGTGGAGAAAGGGCCTCGAATAGTCAACTGGCGAATACGCCGGTCTGTGCGCTCTGACGTGCACCTGTACGCACCACTTCCTCTTCGGCGTGCACGTAGACCTTCCTGAATCCATCGTGTGACACAACGTTGGATGGTACTCACGGTGTCCCCAACACGAGTTGCTCTTGCGCGCAGCGACAAACCAAGTTCGTGGAGTTCGATAATACGGTCACGTTCCCCGGTCGTTAACTGATGGTATTGAGCTCGCCGATGAATCAGAGGCATTTTCTACGCTTTTTCGAAAGTCGCTAATGCTACGCAAAACCTCAGATGCCGTTTATGAGAAGGGAAAGTAGCTGGCCTTTATAGCCCGAATAGCCGTACCACGTGATCAGATGTGTGCGCAAATTTAATCATTTGCATATCCGTCTCACTACTATCGCTCCTGAAATTTGCATGACGCTACGTGCATTATTTCTTGGTGTTGCAATTTCACTTTTGAGGAGTGTAGAAGCGCAACTAGATCAAAATTATGATACCTGAGCGCTTGACGTAACAAATCCTTCAATTCTATAAGTGTTGTATCGCCAAATGCCCAGATTAACAATTGTGTTTTAAAAGAAATTCTATAAAAAGTTTTAAATAAAAAGACTTCTATCCAGCTACTTCTACAACTTTGTTTTAATTTTACAGATCTAACTTTACTTCTACTTACATTATTGCTATGACCCTCTTTCATTACATTTTACAACTTCATGTTAAATTTGAGGACTTTAAGTTGTTTTGTGGTTGAATACTGACATTTAGAAATGTGTACATAAAAAAATAATATTTAGAGGTTAAGAGTTGCCTCAGAAAAATTTGAATTGTTGACACTGAATTTAATAACGGAAACAATCGTTTTTGTGAAAAATTGAATTGTATTGCTGACATCAAAACTAAAAATATTGTGTTTCAACTTAACAATACTACTTTAATTTTTACTTATATAATTACTATCCCTTTTTTATATATATATGCATATATATATGCATTTTAGAACTTCATATTAAACTTCTGTTGTGTGTCTGAAAACTGACATTTAGAACAAAATTAAGGTTTAGAATTGCCTCGGAAAAATTTGAATTGCTAACAATGAATTAAACAAAAAGTTATATTTTAACTGACAAATACTATATTATAATTTTAACTTCTTCTATGACTATACTCATTTTCTTGCTCTTTTCTTTGTTTGTTTTTTATATATTTAATATTTTTGTGATAAAATAAAAAACTTATAGTTGTTCTGCTTCTGAACACTGATGAAAACACAAAGTGATAGGCTTCATCAACAATCAAAAATATATACATTTATTTTACAAATTTCATATTATTAGGGTGGAGCCCTTCAGAGAATTAAAAATACAAAATTATCTTCATCGAAGCCGATGCTTAAATCTGGCGTTCAGTGGCAGACTACTATTTCATATTGTTTTACAACACATGGCTTTAGCCCTCTGGTGGGAAAGACTTTAAAACAAAACTTACAACAGTTACTTTTCTCAACAACTGAAATTTAGAATAGTGTGATTAAGCAAAATATGTGAACTGTTTGCAATTTCAAATTAATATTGAAATGATAATTTTCTACAGGGAAAAGTTTTCGGAACTTCAGTATTCAAAAAAGTATACAAAAGCTAGACGTTAAGAACGTATCCAATAATCGAGCAAAGCGAGCATTGGATTGCGAAGCAATCCGAAATGAGCTGCGAAAGCTGTTCCGGGGGTTGGCGAGCGCCAGCGAGTAGGGGGCAAAGCCTCCTAGTACTGTAAATTATTATTATGTAAATACATTAAGAAAGAAAAAAAGAATTCTGAAAAAGCAATTATCAAACAGCAGCGGTCGCCATAGCAACTCATGCAATGACGATGCATGCGACAATAGCGCTTTGAATCAGATAGGAAGTAGGTACAATTTTTCAGTAACATGCAGAGATGAGGGTGAAAGGGATAACGGCTCCAAATATCAAAAAAAGAAAAAAAGTGAACACCAGGGGCAACCATTTGAGATCTAAGGACATTAAAACTTAAAATACTTAACCTATAACTTAAATCTTTAACAAATAAATATTTATCTTAAGCAAAGAATAAACTATAATTTTCGGACAGATTTAATACAAAATTTTTGAAATTTGAATATATTTTTTAAATTTTAAGGAAAACTTAAGGATACTTTGCAAAAAATTTTAATTTTTTTTTACTACAGTAGAATTTGACCCTTCCACACATTATAAGCAACTCTTTTCAAGTGTATATAATTGGGTATAATATAGCCTACGTCACAGGTTGTGTTGTTCCTACTAAATTTAACCCATGAACGGCATTTTCTGCGAGCATAACTTCAAGCCACAAATAAACAAACGAAGTGTTCGATCGTTTAAATAGCTGCTCGCCAGATTTTATTGCATTATAAAGAAAAGTTATTGAAACTAAATACAACTAAATAAACAACAACAACTAAAACAAATAACAACAACTACTAATAACAATAACTAAATAAACAACAACTAAATTCCATTCGTTTAGCATTGCGTCATATGTTGTTCCTACTAAATCGAAGTAGTTGTGTTTTTTTCATATTATACCCAATTGAAGAGTTAAAATCTGGCATCGCCTCCTGTAATTGAAAGCTTCGACACTGTTTCTTAAAATTAGTACTATCAGACCAACGTGCAATTAAACCGGGTTCGATCCTCGACTCCGCTAGGACCCACCGAGTACAAGCGATATACGTGGTCACAAAATCTGTGGAATCGAATGTCTTGTGGTAGGTCACTGAGCAGTACCTTGGGTACAGGGACCAGGAGAAAATTTCCTTCCCCTTCAGATCTATGTCTAAATTGAGGAAGTGGCCTCACTGATTGTCATGGCATGTTATTTTATCGTCCTCAGGAATATTTCCCAGACTGTTGACTATAACCAGACTGTTGACTGTTGACATCGTGCAGCTCTAGTGAGCAGTAAATGAAATACCCATCTACCTAAATTAGACAATGAAGCATTCTATTTTTGATTAAAACGCATGCACTGACGTTGTATGTGAAAGTTTATTTGATTACTGATTATTCTTTAAACAAAAATTTAGATGGCGGATTCAAGCCTGATTGTTTGGAAAACGGTGACTATGCTCCTGTTCAATGCAACGGTAGTGTGTGCTGGTGCGTTAACAAGGAAGGCAACTTGCAAACCTTTCCCCAAAACGGAAAACCAGATTGCAAGAGGAAATAGAACATTGAATCACAAGAATAATGTTTGAAATTTAAATTGTCGTAAGAAGCGTAATTATTTTCCTTATGATTTAAGTGATTCATTCATTGTATTTTCCATCTTTAAATGTAATTATTTATACACATTAATAGCATTGCATTGTGACAATTCCTTTGCTAATGTATATAAAAAGTATGTAAAAGTACTTTGTTGTAGTATATAAAAAGAAAATAAAAACTATGTAGCGGTTCAAAGAATTTGTTGATTTTTTGTGGGCAGCCATAGATCACAAAAAAATCAACCAAATCACAACAAACAGTATCCAAATTCAATCAATAATATATTCGCGAGCAGGTCGTCAGGCTATCGAAGCAGGGGGGCCATGCAATGTTTAATATAAAATAACAAAACTGTGATTCATTTTATTATTATGTCAATTAAAATAAATAGCATTGAATTAAATTGCAGCGATTTTTACGACCTGAGTAAAATATAAATATAGCTGAATGCGTAAAATACAGTATTTTTTTAAAGTACTGCTCGTTATGTAACATTTGTGAATGAACATTGGTAAAACTTATTTCCATTGAATTTGTCACTTGCAGCAACATTGGAGTGTATATCTTGTTTTGATGTTCTTACTAAAACTGTTATTGTTCAATTTAGTTCAATAAATTTAAGCTTTCAATTTCCATCAACACGCAAATAACTACATTATAGCAACAAAGTAAAAATGAAATAACAATAAAAGAAACTAAGATAATCCCTCACAAACGAAAATAAAAGGAAATCCACTGACACACGCCTTTGATTTACCAGTTCTAGATGGCGCCTGCTACTTAAGTTAATAACGATCGTAGTATGATGTGAATCAGACGGTCGAAAACAGGTTTATACAGGAATACAATAAACGCAGCTACATGCTCTAACTTGTCTACAATATAAACATAAATTATAAAAGAGTCGTACATCTAATCAGCAATTTTGTTTTATGTTATGCTGATACGAAGTATGCAAACAAATTTTGCCAGTCTTAGACAAAGAAAAGTTATGCATTGTTAATTGGAAGTTTTGGTATAGTTGCATTTTTTTTGTATAGTTGCATTATTGATGAGCAGATAGTGTACCCTTGTTACGTAAGTGTATTTCAGTGAATTGGATCTCTTTTGAAAAAATTACGTATTACATTTTTCAATGGTAATTAACGTAGATTATTCCCCTCACGTAAATAAAGGGATTACTTTCTTTAATTTAAAACTTAGGAAGAGATTATAATTTTTTTCAAATACAGATGTTAATTTGAAAGAAGTTAATTATAAAAAATTATCCTTTATTCAAAAATTGCATGAAATTTTATCCTTTCGTCAAATAATTAATTCAAAAGGGCTTTACTGCAGCATTCCATTGAAAAAGTTAATAATTATTAACAGTGGTTTGTTACAAGTAAAATATTTGATATACAAATTTTCATTTTATTTTGTTCCCTTTTTAACAGAATAAGTATGCCGAAGTATGATACAGTGTTGCTTATCACTTCATTACTTTACCAGTAAATAGTACTTGACCTACGGTGACGGTGACTTATGGTGACTTGACCTATGATTTACTTTGTAATAAAACTATGTCAAATGATTCAATGAAACTTTCTAAGCTTAAGAAACATTTAATAAAATCCAGAGGGAAAAAAAATAAAGATTTAAAGTTTTTTCACAAAACAAACACAAAGTCAAGGAAAAAGATTTGAAAAGACCATCCCTGCAACAGCTTATAGGGTCAACATCTAAACGAGATGACGATGGACAGAGCACTTCTTATAGCATTTCTTCATTGATTGCAAAGTCTGAAAAACCGCACATTGTTAGCGAAGAACTTATTTTACCAGCTGTAATTGAGGTAGTATGCACCATGTTGCAGAATCCAGTTTTTCCCAGATTATTAAATAAAAATTCAACTGCGCAATAATACAGTTCAAAGAAATATCGAGGAAATTGCTCGGTGAGTAGAATTTTTCTTTTTGTGAATACTTAAAAACATCTGAATTTTTTTTTAAACAGTTTGGAGAGTCAGCATTAACAGGAAACGAAGCTAATTGTCAGCTTATGTAAGATTTGTAAAAGAGGAAACATTTTGCCGAGAATTGTTGTTTGCTAAATGTTGGAAAATCGAAACAAAAGGTGAAACGTTATTTACTGAATTAAAAGAATTTTTCTATGAAAAAGCTATGCCCTTGACTAGGACTGGGCTATACATCGACATACCTGCCAACTTTTACGCATTTGGTGTAAAATTTTATTTTGATATTTAAAGTGGTAGTAAATATATACTATATTTCCTTCTTTAAACTTAATTTTTAAACGATTTTGATCACCACTATTCTTAAAAAAATTAAGCATATATAGTAATATGCATTACTATCATGATTGTCAACCCCCATCATGCTGACTTACACCCAAGACATCCACAGCCCACCTGTGGTTTTACTTTCTGATGACATTACACTAGGCGCCCACGGGCACTATCTCAGTTGAAGGAGTGAAGTGTCCGCTTCGCGGACAGGTACTCCGTGACAGAAATTAGTCTAAGTCTAAGTCATGATTGTCAGCTGATGTTTTTTCAAATACAACGTATTTTTTTGCTTGCAATTGAAATTTTTATTCTATTTTACTACTACTGGGAAAAATTATAATGGAAGGGATTAAAAGTTGGCAGGTATGTATCGAGACATATCGAATTAACACATATATCAGAAAGCCGATACAGCAACTTTCGTTTCAGGCGATGAATCAGAAATTTGATGCATCGGATTTCTGATGCATCAGAAATCTGATTTAAGCCGTAGACTAAAGACGACGAGCGCAAAACGATGTATCGATATAAGACGCACAAGGATCTTCTTGCAACTGATACCGACTCGCGTTGTGGAAGACGATGTTCGTTTCGTTATATTGAAATAGCCTTGATTGATGAGTGGTAGAATCAGAACCATAGTTTTGAGAATATATATCGTGATCTCGCGTGTTCGTTTTCGCTCCTCATAGTTTTGCTTTGTCGCGTCTTGATATCGTTTCTTGTAGATTATTTTCAGAGGGACTGACTTTGTGATCGCCGTCGTTACCTTGTTCTGAACGTAATCTATTATTGAAAAGAATATGTTAAGAAAAGTTTCTTAATTAGGTTTTTTTTTTTTTTAAAACAAAACTTTTTTTTCATTTTTAAATGTGAAAATTAATTTTGATATTATATGTTTAAGTAATTTTATACATTATTGAATTTATTACAATTGGAAATCTAATTTAAGGTGCCCATAAAGAATTAAATTACAAAGTAATTGAATTTGTTAGGCTATTTTTTACTTTATTTTAATTTATTAAAAACTCTTTGGATAAAACTTCTAATAATTTAATGGGTTTTTATTACTGATTTTAAATTTATAAATCTTTAGTTGTTTTTATAAACAAAATTATAACAAAACTTATTTTTCCTCTTTTGGATTTGGACATAAGTCAATCAACTTTGTTTATTCAAAAAAATTAGTAAGCTTTGCGACTTATTATTTTTTAAAAAATCATTTAGCACTTCATTTTATAAATGAGTATAATCGTGTTTTTTAATTTTCTTTCAATATTGTTAGTTAAATATATTATCGAATATCATAATTCTTTCGTTTTTATTTCTAAGAAACTAAACCTTACTTTGTTTTTTCGTTCAGAATTCGGTGATTATTCAATTTAACTTAATTATTTATGTGAAATAATAATGAAAAAAAAGTGTTGTTTCAAAAGAGTTTTTTTAAATTTATTTAGCACTTTGTTTTAAGCATACTAAAAAATTTTAACCAACTTATTTTTTAAATTTTCCTTCTATATTGTTAGGTAAATATATTGATAAATTTCAATTTTACTTATTTTTTTATTATTTATTTTTAAACTAAGAAATCTTTCGTTATTTGAGCGATCATTTTTAGAAAATAGAACATTAATAATTTTCTTAAGCAAAACATGTATATCTTCAAATTCATAAATTGATTTAAATCAATCTGAGTATGAAGTTTTGATAGAAATCCGACTTTCTGTGCCTTACAAGTAAATGAAATTCAAAAATGCTATATCGCGATGCGAAACTGACGATGCATCACGATATAAAATTTCTTATATCGCCCAGTCCTACCCTTGACTAATATCTCTATTGCTATTGACGGTGCTCTGGCAATGGTAGGAATAGAAACCGAGGCTTTCTCACATACTTGAAACAAGCTGTACCGAATTATCATTCATCAATATCATTTAGTTGAGAAAAATCTTAGTGAATGTTTGAGTGGATCACAAGATTATCATATAAGAGCAGTTAATAAAATCAAAACCCAAAAGTCACGTACATCAACCTTGTTTCGGAATTTTCCTTTCATTGTAACGTTTGTTTAATGAAATGTTTGTACTAAAAACTTTTCATCCAAACCTTTCATCTAAAAAGAATAAAAAATAATTTTTTAAAGCTCTTTTAAAAACTCACTTTTTTAAAGTGTCACTTAGATAAAATGGTCCTTTAGGTCCTTTATGACGTTTTAACTGACATCCTACTACCAATAGGATCAAATTGCATTGTTCATTAAAATTTCGTGACAAGGTGGATTTTAGCCGAGCATTCAAGACATTGCGAAAAGAAACCTTATAATTACCTAGATATAAAATTATTTTCATCGTGAGACTAGCCTTATTAAAGAATTTTTTCCCGCTTGAAAAACCAAAGTCAACATCTAATTAAGGTTTTTATTTAGAAGGTTGTTTTCCAAGGTTTCAGAGTAGCGTAATGTGCATAGAATAGATCAGATTGCCACAGATCTCGTTTTAAGGTTAGAAGGTTTACACGTAAATCGCACAACAAACCCTTTTAGGTTTACAATAGGAAATTTTTGCTGGGTTAAAAAAACCTTATTTTGTTATCTGGGAAAAGAAATGCCTTCAATGAGAGGTTATTTGCTCCAACTTTGTTTGGAATATGACGAAGACTATAATCGTTTTCTACTTCGCACAGAAGTACGTCGGTTATCTATAAATGCGAAATCGATTCTATGCTCTCTTTGATTCAGTGTCGGAATTCCTGGGAAGTAAAGACTATGATTTGAGACACATTTTAATTAACTCAAAAAAAGGACATAGACTATATGATTGATTTATTTGCAAAATTTAACGAAACTAATTTGAAACTAAGAGGTGACTAATTACATTGAATCAAAACTAAAAGCGTAATATATGTACTTGTTAATGCGTAATTTCTGTACAAACAAAACAACAAGTACAGTAATTTCAACAACAGTAAACAACAGTAATTTCTGTACAAAGAGAATGTTCTCGGTTTCCAAATCTTTCAAAGATGAAGACTTGCTGTCAACACTTAATGACTCTTCATGTAGACTTGAACCAAAGACTGGAAGGCATTCTTCGCTTGGATATTCCCGACTGGATGTTGACCCCCTTTACGCTTGGACAAATTCAGATCCCAAGGACAGATGAATCCATACAGGAGGAGCTTATTGAAATACCCACAAATAATGAACTTCAATGTTTGAACAAGGATACCATAAATTCTGGTTTATAAAAAACAGTTCCCAATTTTATCCTGCAATCCATGCATTATGAGTCTTTGTACAGAAGTTTTTGGCCGCTTACCTGTCTCCCTATTTGGTAGAACATGGATTCAGCGCCGCTATAAACCTCATCACTTAAAAAAAAAAACAACACTAGAAATTACTGATCATGTGGATTTGTGGTTGCTACTCATAAACATTGAGCCAGACATAAATACACTCATAAAATCTCACGTTCATCCAAGTCTTTGCTTTTTTTTTAAATAGAAGTTATAATTTCAATAAATACTTCAACTAAATATTTTTTTTAAATTTTTAATTTTTATGCTAGGTATTTATGTAGCTTTTCCACCAGGGGGTTCGTGGAAAAGTTTTGATTACAAAATGAGGTCCATGGGTCAAAAACGTTTTTTAACCACTGTTCTAGCAAATAAATACAGAAGCTATCGAAATCTGTAAACCGCAGTTGAGGGCGGCAATTAAAGGAAACACTTAAACCCGCTTGATTGCAGGAGAAGACAGAAGATGTGAAAGACGTTTATTTGAAACACCTTAATATTTCAACCGGAAATTAAACAGGTCTCGATGTTTATGTACGTATACTCGCTTTTTTTAACATAAGAAATTCCATAGATTTTGATACTTGAAACATTTTTGTTTTTCCTTCTGTTAAGAATTTCTTAGCTATTTAAATAATTTTAATATTTTTTTTGTCTCATTTTTTAATAAGACTTTTTAAAATAAAAAATTATGTTTCGCTGCGAATTAACATTTCATACGATTTAAGGACGGAAAATAAATAAAAGCAAAATTTATTTTTGAAATTAATAAATACTATTTTTAAGTTTTACAATCTTAAGAAGCAAAATAGTTTGCTACCTTTTTATATTTTATGCGACATTTAGTGACATAAAATAGGAAATGATTCCTTTGGATGACTCTCTTTTGATAATAAAAATAGTTTTGACGAATCATGAAAGAAAAGTGAAAGAGAAACTTTCATAATACAGTTGTTATTTTTATGAAATGCTAATAACATTATTTCATGACATCATCATATTGTCCTGCCTCCTCATTTTATTGAGTTATAGCATGATCAATAACATTTAATTATTCCAATAAAAAACTAAAACTTCATCAATTAGAATTCACCACCTTTCTATTAATTAAGTACTCAACCTTTCTGAAAATAACGTTTCCTCATGCTGATACAATTCTGAGCAACTCCAAAATCAAACAAACACAACTATAGAGCAAGTTGCTCATTTTATTTTTTGATTCCTTTTTTAGTTATTCAAGCAAAGTGCTTGAAACATTCATAAAAGCAACTCCACTTCCTGCTTACCTCAATGCTCAACCAAAACAGTATTAAAATTCTAGATGAATGGGATAGGGGTCGCTTCGCAACCCGGGTGCCCAATAAAATCAAAACTGCTAAACCTTTTAAAAAACAAGCAAAAATAGTGAATTATTTGCAAAAATTTGTTTGTAGTTATTGATCGTTTTTTAAAAAAAAATTTATTTTGGCATGTCCGGAGCAGTTGGCATCTCGGCAGACTACTTAAAAAGTGGACAAGCTGGGCGCATGAACCCAGATTCTATATTAAAAGTAATTGAGAGAAATTTATCCTATAGGGGAGAGTCGGGTAGCCCCGCCCACTGTCTATTTCATATGTATAGAATATTTTTTCAAGTCAATGGGCCATCGGACATTAATTGTTTTATAAAAAAAAAAGATTATTTTCAAAGTTTCAAGTATTTATGCAGCTGGTAACATGGTAAACAATAGTTTTGAAAATATGTTGAATACCGTAGTCATGAAATTAAGAAAAATTGGTTGAATGTTTCGATTAAACTTCATTTTAATACTAAAAAAATAATTTTTTCTGTACATACAGCATTAAAGTATGTAGTCTTAAATTTAATTTGCACAAAGAAAGAAGTTTGTATGTAAAAACTTGTTCGAGTAATTACAAATTTACAAAAAAATTGGATTTCGGGTAGCCCCGCTCACATGAATGTCGGGTATCATCGCCCAATTTTATTTCGTCGATAAATGTACGGTTTCAAAGATTATTATTTTATTGCTTCAAATTTGAATGTTATATGCATTTTTAACAAATATATGTTTTAATATTATATGAAACATAAATTTACATATTTAAAAATGAAATATTAAATATTTTTAAAATGTAATTGATATATCCAAATTAAATTTAATATCAAGAAATCATAAATATTATGATAAGTTATTTGCTTACTTATTTATTTTCACTTATTTGTGAACGAATCAATTTACAGAAGCATTTGAATGCAATCAAAATACGAAGTGAATTTGTAATTTTATAAGAAGTATTTTATATTAAGTTTATAAGAAGAGATCAACCAAATAAGATTATATTGAAAACAACTATTGTTATTAATTATTGTTACTTAAATTAAAATATTTTCGTTAAATATTTAATATAAATACATTAATATTATACTATATACATTAATAATGATAAAAAGTATGGCATTTGCTGTTATTAAATGATAGAATTCACTAAAAGTATATAAATATGTAATAAATAAAATAATTTTGTGATAAAAATGATAAATGAGGTTTATCTATTGTCAATACATTGGTCATTCTCATTTACACCTGAAAAAATAGCCAAAAAACACAATTTTTGTAACTGGGCGGGGCTACCCGACACATTTTGAAAAGAGCTGAAAAACATGTTTTTTTAAATTTCTATTTTTTTAAGTTTAACTATTCTTTTTTGGTTTATTCTTTTTGCATTATTTAATTAGATGATAAAACAATAGAAACATACAAAAATGTTGAATATTACTCAGTATTATACAGAAATATGAGCAATACTCCTTAAGTGAGCGGGGCTACCCGACTCTCCCCTATATTTGAGAATTGAATCTGTTATGGTTGTTGACTAGTGAATAAGACAAACTAATCATATTCATAAATTAAAAAAATTTTTACACATATATTTGCTACCATTTTCTTACTTTTATTAGATTTCGTATTAAATCGATCTTTCGTAAACAGGTTTACTTGCATAATGGTCTGATCAGACTACCTGTGAGAGACCGTGTGGAGGCGTTGCGATTACTCCTGTATGATATAGCTGTCACTAACGCGATACCTTGTGTCTACATGCGCCGTAGTTAGCCATCATCATCGCGATACCCTTTGATAACCGACCGAATCTGCTGCATGCTGCCACTGGCTAATATTCCATTGACCCATACTGAATTAATACCAGTCAAAGTATATTTTGAATGATTTTATGCAATTCATAACTCAGGAAATTATTTTCCTTCAGTTAATTATCCCTTTTGAAGGCCGTGGTAAGTATACTACCACCACGTTTTACCACTTTTAATTTAGGTTTCCATTTTTCAATGACTTCAGCTTTCTTGAAGTGAGTTTGAATAAAATTGGTAACCATTTGTCACTTTTAAAAAATCGTATAAAAGTTATAAAATACATAATTCCTTTCGAATTTTGTAGCATGTAAGGAATTTATTTTATAAATAAAGAAAAATAAAAGTCAGTAAGTTCCTAATAGTTCATGTTAAATATATTTACCACCAAAACAATGGCATTTTTATAAACTAAATGAGTTTTTTTTTTATATATCAATTACTGTTCTTAAAACAATTTCAATTCCAAAAATACTCTAGTTTACCTTTACTAGAAATAAAGGGCCCATTAAAGGGTTAAGAGCTATTATTTTGAACTTCAAACAATGTGTGATAGTAATATTTTTTTATAGGCTTGATTTATTTTTTAGATTGAATTATGTTATAAACAATGAATATTGTGTTCTAACTTCTAAAAATTTTTTTCTTCCGCTGTGGAAAATTTCAAAGTGCAAGGTAATTTCTTTAACCCCTTGGGGACGGTTGATTCAGAAAAGCATTCGTACAAAATCAGAATCAAGTTGTAATTAAATAAAAAGCGGTAACTTAAATGTGGTCGTTGCTAATTTGACAGACTTACTTTGCTTTTTCTTTAATTACTGTTAGTTTAATCATATATATAATCAATGTTAGTTCAAAGTATAACTAAATAGTTTTATTTTGAACAAAGTAATGGTGAATTAAATAAATCAAACAATTATAACTCCGCCCACAAATAAACTGCTAAAGAATTACTTTGATTACCAGTTTTATCTTTTTATCCTGATTGATACAGTTTCATGCTGTCACGTATTTGTGACAGTCGGCGCGAAAGGGTTAAAAGTGAAAGAAAAATATGTTTTAAGAGGTTGTTCTAAAGAAAGTATCAACAACCGACAGGTTTAATTTGCCATATTTTTAGTACATCGCTGCCTGGTTATGGACATGCACGCGTTTACATAGAGCATCGATGCTTTTCAGAGTTATGCTCTGTAAAAGTTAGTGAAAAATTTAGTTTTTGACATTTTTCTGTCCTGAAAATCTTGGTCAAACAACAGCACCCCAATAATTTTTTACCCGATATCACAGTTCACTATTATGATATAAGCTCTGTGACCTAGCACTTTCCTGGGTTATTGAAGTTTTTCGTAGATAAGCCATTTGAATTTTTAAAAAAAAATTCCAAATCGTCCCTCTGTTTATTCAGCTTCTCTGAAAACAGCATCGTCACTCAAAAAGTATAACAATGCCATCTTATAGGTAAATGCATTTACTAACACTTAGCAAAGAAAAATCATTGTGATATCGTGCGATTTTTAAGATAAATATTACAAAATTTGCTTATAAATGATATGTAAGAAATCATGTCCCTCCACTTTTTCTAGACAGCTATGATGAATCTTCCCCTTCAAAACAGGCTGAAATAAAGAGATTTTATAAGAATTCTACTTTTAATTAAAATATATAATTATTATTCAATTGAAAAAACAGAGGCGTTGCTCAATAAAAAAACTGAAAAAGTATAGTTTTCTTAGTAATGTATTTGTATGAATACTGTTAGAAACGAACAATTATTATTTACTTATTTCTTCGTGTAACTTGTTGTTGTTGTTGTCGATCATTAAGGCAGAGGGAGAGTGACTGTTCTTGCTTTTCTAGTGGCGCCATCTGTGACCAAGAGTTCGACTTCTGCCACACCCATACGTCACATCCCGTGTATAGGGCGGACCCATTCATACATCCATTCATTCATCCACAGATCGTAATTTTGACCTGAGCCAGAGAACGATCAATCTCCAATTCAGTACCCCCAGAGATATTCATTTGCTATGGGAACATGGAGGACTTTGTTGACCCGACAGATTTAACGTCCTCCAGTTACCATTTACTACACGGGGAGTCTTCGGCCGACTGGATTCGAACTCCCGTTCTCACGATCATGAGAACATGGCCCTACAAAGCAGTTTATTCCGGCCCTATGGTTCTTATAACCAATGAGAGTGATTTCGTTTACTGCAATGCATTGCTAAAATTTCGATATACAACCCTTTCGTTACAAGCGCTATACTTAACCGGCATTTACGCGATACTCTGCGCATAGGAGCACCGTATTTAGCTTGTATCCACACATGACGAATGTTTACGAGAGCCGTATTAAGCCGGTTCATTTTTTAAATTCAAGATATCTTTACTTTCTTCCCAGTAATCACCTTCTTCCGATATTAACATCTTCCCGCCTTAAAACTGATGCAATTGACTTTTGCATCACTGTTTCAGATAACAATTATTTTGTCAGAATAGCACATATTATTAAATAAAATAGCAATCTGATTAAAAGAATCACTAATATTACTGAATATGAACCTCATAATATTTTCTTCCGTTTCCTCTTTTATTATCAAAATCGTTTTTTTCTGATGAACTTTGTATTTCACCAAGTTGAAAGATCCTTTTTCTTTCTTTCACATTGATGTAGCACGTGATGCTGAATCGTATTTTTTTTTTATCTTTAGGATAAAATCTTTTTTATCTCTTCTGGTATATCCGCTCCAATTACATGCAGAATTCTGAATCTTTCTAATGTCTTGATTTTTTTCAAAAATTAAATATGTCAACCAAAAATTCATTTTGTTGTTTTGAAATATAAGAATCTTTCTCGCAAGAAAATCTTTACCCTTTAAAAATATTCACATAAAGTTTGCTTAATGAATTTTTCAGAGATTTCATACATTATCATAATATATGCCAATAATTGTACATTATATTATTTAATCAAGTGAGTTTGAAATCAAGTAAGTATTAATCAAGTAATTTAATAAAGTAATTCAATAAAGTTTTATTATGTCTTTTAATTACATTAATTATATAATTATATTAATTAATTACATTGATAAACACAATTAATGCATTAAGTAATTATATTAATTACATTAATGGCATTAATTTCAGTAATTAATTACATTTAGTATCTTAATTAATAGCATTAATTAATTACATTAAATAAAATTAATTACATTAATTAAAATTTCTCATAAAATCTTCTTATTTTAGCCTATTTCAAAGAGAGGATTCTTCATTACTATCTCTAAAAGGAAAAAGAATGCCATTTCTAACTTAGAATAAAGATGGAAAGTTGGAAATTTTTTTCACGAAAATAGGATGATGTCCCATAGATTTTTCTTTTTAACGTATTAGTAGATACATTTATCTACAAGATAGTACTGTTAGTTTTTCTTCTTTTTTTTCGAACAACGATGTTGCTTGGAGATAAACTAGTTAAAAAAAATGCAGACTTTGCATTTTTATGGAAGTTTAAATGGTTATATCTAATAAAATAATCAACAGCTCAGGAAAGTGCTGGGTCACAGAGCTTGTCGTAATAGTGAACTTAATTTATTCAGCAAAAGAATTATTGAGGTACTGTTGCTTAATTAAGATTTTAAGGGCAGAAAAACACCACAGAACGGAATTTTTTACTATTTTTGACAGAGTATAACTCTGAAAAGCATCAATGTTCCACGTATACCAGTGCATGTCCATAACTGGGCAGTGATATACTAATAACACAGCAAAGCAAAACTTTAGGAGTAATTGTAAAACGCACTTATAATTAAATTTTAAAGAAATGAAAATGACCTTTAAATTTGAAATTTTTCAAAGCAGAGGGAAATTTTTTTTAGGATCTTAAACTTGCACATTATTCATTTTTAATAACCTACTTGGCGGGATCACACGGTCCTTCAAAATCCCATAACAACTCAATACCTCTGGGGCACTGATTTGGAGATTCAAATTACAGGTTCAGCTCTAAATTACGACCCGTTGATGAATGAATGGAGTATAATTGCGTCCCCATTGTGAAATGGGCTGTGACGTGTGTGTGGCTGAAGTCATATTCCTTGTCATAGAAAGTGCCACTGACAGGCTTGTTGGTATTGGAAAGTGACATAAGTAACAACAACATCATATCAATCTGCACAACAGTGGACAAATCATGGAATTATGTTGCTTTCTCTATCGCTCTTTTGATTAAAAAAAGGCTTGATTTTTTTTCATTAAAAAAAGGGACCATGATTTATCAAAGCTCCAATTATAGAAGAATTTTATTGGTTGCTAATATTCTTAAAATCGTGTTGAGTTTTACTTTACTCACTTTGCCAACAATTTTTTTCGTCAGATGCTAGATGTTAGTTTGTCGGCGAGAACATATATGGTTTCTTCAAAAGTTTAAATTCTACCCCATTTTATGCGAACCTTTAAAATACAAAAAATGGAAACTAACTGCGATTTTATATTTGGAATTTAGGTCATGTCATGAGGCATTCATCGAATATCCGATCATAAAATATCCTCCAATATAAGATCAATATACAGAAAAACTTAAATGGGCATAACTGTAAATAGAAAACTGTCACAAACTGTCAATCCAAAAAAAACAAAAAATGAAAATAAATAAATAAAACATAAAACTTAATTATTTTTTTCCTTTCTAAATTCTATCATATCTGTGAGGAAGGATCCTTCTTATTTCACAATTTTAATTTTTTTTATTTTAAAAGACAAAATTTCAATTATTTACAGATTTGGAAACATACATGGGAACGTTATTTTAAAGTAATATGTAAAAGTTCAAGTACTTTAAGCGAAAGAAACGACTAAAACGTTTTGATTTTAAAAAATAACGAGTAAAAGTACAAGTACTTTAAGCAAAAGAAACGAAGTAAAAAGTAAAAAGTTTTGATTTTAAAAAGTAACGAGTAAAAATGCAAGTACTTTAAGCAAAAGAGACGAAGTAAAAAGTAAAAAGTTTTGATTTTAAAAAATAACGAGTAAAAATGCAAGTACTTTAAGCAAAAGAGACGAAATAAAAAGTTTTGATTTTAAAAAGTAACGAATACATGCACTTTAAGAAAAAGTAATGAGTAAAAAGTTTTGATTTTAAAAGTGACGAGTAAAAAGATAAAATTGTTTTGATTTTAAAAAATAACGAGTAAAAGTACAAGTACTTTAAGCAAAAGAGACGAAGTAAAAAGTAAAAAGTTTTGATTTTAAAAAAATAAGGAGTAAAAATGCAAGTACTTTAAGCAAAAGAGACGAAGTAAAAAGTAAAAAGTTTTGATTTTAAAAAATAACGAGTAAAAGTACAAGTACTTTAAGCAAAAGAGACGAAGAAAAAAGTAAAAAGTTTTGATTTTAAAAAGTAAGGAGTAAAGTAAAAGTAATGCAAGTACTTTAAGCAAAAGAGACGAAGTAAAAAGTAAAAAGTTTTGATTTTAAAAAATAACGAGTAAAAATGCAAGTACTTTAAGCAAAAGAGACGAAATAAAAAGTTTTGATTTTAAAAAGTAACGAATACATGCACTTTAAGAAAAAGTAATGAGTAAAAATTTTGATTTTAAAAGTGACGAGTAAAAAGATAAAATTGTTTTGATTTTTAAAAATAACGAGTAAAAGTACAAGTACCAAAAGAGACGAAGTAAAAAGTTAAAAGTTTTGATTTTAAAAAGTAACGAATACATGCACTTTAAGAAAAAGTAATGAGTAAAAAGTTTTGATTTTAAAAGTGACGAGTAAAAAGATAAAATTGTTTTGATTTTAAAAAATAACGAGTAAAAGTACAAGTACTTTAAGCAAAAGAGACGAAGTAAAAAGTAAAAAGTTTTGATTTTAAAAAATAACGAGTAAAAATACAAGTACTTTAAGCAAAGGAGACGAAATAGAAAGTTTTGATTTTAAAAAGTAACGAATACATGTACTTTAAGAAAAAGTAATGAGTGAAAAGTTTTGATTTTAAAAGTGACGAGTAAAAAGAAAAAAGTTTTGATTTTAAAAATAAAAAAGTAAAAATTTTAAACTACATTTCGAGGAAATCGAAAATTCCAAGTAACCTTAAATTTCATTAAAAACATGCAAGAAAAATGCAATTTAAATTGCATTGCATTTTAATTAAAATGCATGAAAATAATGGTTAATGCATGAAAATAATGCATGAAAATGTTATAAAATTCATTGAAATAGTGAGCGTTGAAAATATCCAGGAACAAAACCAGAAACAAAGAATCATTGTTTGCATATAAGAGTTAGTTTATTAATTTTAAAGCTACAAATAATTAGGAATTTTGTTTTTACTTTTGAAATTCGTAGTATTAAATTAATATATTGAATTAATTTGATAAATATTATATTTTTGTTTAAAAAAAATAAGTAAGAAAAGTATTCAGGTAATCAGTTATTCTATTCAGGCAATCAATTGAATTAAAAATTAGATTACGTTTTTTAAAAAGTTAAAAATATAATTTTTAATATTGATGATTTATTAATTTGCGATTTATATTTTCCATATTGAATTCATCAACAAAAATTGAGCATTGAAGTTTTATTTTTAAAATTTGTTTATATGATGATCGAAAGAAAACGAAGAAAAAAAATTGCTATTCAAAATCGAAGAATTTTTTTTTTACAGAAAGATCAAGGAATTTCTCTGAAATTTCTTTGCATTGCTTACTATATTTTAATTAAATGAAGTACAACTTTTATATTTTGAAACTTGAATGCTAAAAAATCAAGTAATACTCTTGATATAAATTTATATAAATATCAACAACTGGCCGCTTGATTGAAATAATTCTAAGAATAGGAAATAATTGGTTTTGGTTCTGTCAAAAATAAAGTAAAGACGAATAATTTGTTATTTTTCGAGATTGTACGAGGGTTGCTATTTATATTTCTGGCCTAATAATGAAAAAACAAATATGTAGGATCGAAATTGGTTCTATTGTTTTTCAAAATATTCTCCATGATGATCAATAAACTTATGCATGCATTTGAAACAATTTTCAAAGCACTTTTTCCAGTCCAGTCTTCGGGGGTCGAAAATCGTTGTCCACGTAATTTATTTTTGATGTGTGGGAATAAGAAGAAGTCATTGGGTGCCAAATCAGGGCTGTACGGCGGATGACCCATCAGTTCGATCTTTCGCTCCGTCAGAAATGCCTTTGTTTGAGTCGATGTGTGAGAGCTCGCATTGTCATGATGAAGAATGATTCGTCTGTTCTGCTTTTTTCGAATTTCTCCGATGACTTCTGGCAAACAAATAGTCGCGTACCATTCAGAATTGACCGTCCTGCGTTGCTCTAACACCACTGTTGCCACATGACCGCTAATGCCGATGAAACAGGCAATCATTTGTTTCGATGTGCTTCTTCCTCGAACAACTTTTGTTGGTTTTGCCTCGTCTTGAAAGACCCATACAGTTGATTGCTGTTTTGTTTCCGGCTCATATGCATAGATCCATGATTCGTCACCTGTGTAGATGTTATAAACAGCCTTTGATGTACCCTGAACGTATTTTTCCAATATTTCCTTGCACCAATCGACACGAGCCTTTTTTTGAGCGTTTGTCAGATTATGCGGGATCCAACGCGAACAAATCTTTTTACGCTCAAATGTTCATGCAATATTTTATTGATGCTAGTCATACTAATGTCCAAAGACGCCTCTATCTTACGGTATGTCACATGACGATCTTGCTTTATCAGTTCACGCACAGCATCGATCTTTTCTGGCACAACAACGGATTTTGGATGACCTGCACGGGATTCGTCCTGAATCGAACATCGACCACGATTAAATTCGTTATACCAATATTTTACAGTGCTGTAGGATGGCGCTTTATCGCTGAATAAAGAATTAAGTTCATCGAAGCACTCTTGTCTTGACATTCCACGTCGAAAGTTATGAAAAATAATGGCACGAAAATGTTCACGATTCAATTCCATTTTTTGAAAGAGAAGAATTTTTCAACTGTCAACAACACAAAAGAAGCTATAATGGCAAATCGTCTGCTGAATTTATGTTTAAAAATATCAAACTTTCGATTAAAATCGTCTGCGGTCGCCTAGCAACACTTACTGTTGCCAAGGCCAGAAATATAAATACCAACCCTCGTATATAAAATACAACTACAAAACTAGTTCAAAATTGATATTTATTTATAATGTTTTTATTATTTTTTATTTATTTTTTCTTATCTTCAGTCACAAAAATACGTGACTGCTAAAAATTATAATTTTACTGCAATTAGTTTTTCCTTTACATTTAAAAATCCAAAAAAAAAAGGTCAAAACAAACTATTTAAATACTCTGAAACTAATTCAAAATTTAAGCAAACTGAGAAGAATCATTCTTTTTCAGAAACTATAACAGTGCTTAGCTTCAAAGATCGTCAGATAATCTAAACGAAATATTAAGAAAATGTTAAAATGACTGTCGTTTTCCGAGATCATTTTTTTTATTGACGTTCATAAATTCTTTAATCACTTAGACTAATATGTTTCAGTTTTGAAAAATATTTAAACTTTTGAAGAGAATAATTTTTCCAGCCTCAAGTCTTAAAGTGAAGTAGATCTCAATATTTTTTAAATATTATAATTATTTAAATTATCTAAAGCAAATTAAAAATTAGGAGAATCTGAAAATTTAGAATTTCTTCTTAGCCCGTAACTTTGACCTTGATCATACATAAAAAAAATTCCCTAAAATTTAAAATTTTAGTGATGTCCTAAGTAAGTTTTCACAGAACTTCCTTAACATAAAGGACTCAAATAATTCCACTATTCAAATTTTATTGATAACACAATGTTAAACTATCAATATATACATGAGTTACATAATTATACAACTAAGATATACATGAATTATTAATACATATGACATATAAAAAAAGCACATAAGTATTTTCTTAATTTAACGAAAAAGGGACTAGATGGCAAAGTATTTTTTAGTGATGAGCGCAAGCAAAATACTCACATCAGGAGGGCCAAAAAATTTGGTGCTGCTCCTGGTGACTTCAATCGAAGCTCAAGGTTGTCCATCTCTGTGGTTTCTGATTAACAATTAAGAAAAAGAACCCCCCGAAAGTTTCCACAGGAAGAAATTTGGGTCTGAAATTCGGAAAAATGACCCTGTTGGCCCCCAAGCTATAGGAGAGAAAATTTGAAGCTCCGAAAGTCCGGCAACACTTTTTCTGAAGTAATAAAGATAAGATCGAATGACGTTTGAATTAAAAGTATTTTCCCATTGGTCAGCAAAGGGACATACGTCACCTCTGAAGGGAATGATTTTGTTGCAGTTTCCGCCTTGAAATTCAGTGCAGAACCAGTTATCCGGAAATCAGAAAACCGGAAAACCAAAAAACTGGAACGAAATTCGAGAATTTTCCCGCCATTTTTTTTTTAAAAAAAAAAATTTTTCTTTATAAGATTTTAGGATTTTTCTTCTTTTTTGAAAGATGTTTACCTTACCATCATTTTGGGAATAATCATTAGTGTATTACTTTATCGTTTTTTCTTCTTTTTAAGATTATTTCCAACTATTTTCGTTTTTTTAGTTGGGTTTAACAATAAAAAAACGGCTTTTTGTATCGATTCAGAAAACCGGAAAAACCAGTTATCCGGAATCGCGATGGTCCCGATCGTTCCGGATAATCGATTCCCTACTGTAATGACTTTTTTTTTATTCTTTCTTTTTTCTTTAAAACCGAGAACTGAAGGGTTCTATCAGAACATTTTGTTTCTGATAGAAACAAAATTAATTAAGCACGTGGGGATGGTTGTTATTTACTAGGAATTTGCCATCGGTTATGCTATGAACTTCAACCTCTTTGCACCCCCCGTTGTGGTCAGTTGTAAGAAAAGGAAAATAAAAAACTATCTTCCTTAGAGAGAAAGAAAATATAATACATTAAATTTATATCTTAAAAGGGAAATAATTTCTTACAATTCTTAAAAAAAAATTGTTGTGGAGGAAAATTAAATAAAAAAAAATTATAAAAATATTCTTTTGAAATTCGACGATTTCTTTTGACATTTTCGTTACAAATACTTGCATTTTTATTAAGTAAAAGTACTGAATTTAAAAAGTAACGAAGTACAAGTAAAAGTACTTTTCACTTTATTACTTTCGTTACAAAAAACGAAAGTTTAAAGCATTGCCATGGTAGTGAAATATCAGAATAGGAAATATTTGTCTGGTAATGAAATACCAATAGGAAATATTTTAAAATAGCATTGAGTTTATCGATTTTTGCTAAATATTATTCGCTCTCTTATATATACAAAAACCGCAAATGTAATCTTGATAAGCAAAATAGTCAAATCATTCTTTAAAATTTTATCCTGAGAGATACAATGCAATTTAATTTTAAACAAAGGAAAACATCACGAATCTATTTTACATTAACATTTCTATTTTTACTTTATTCTATTAAAGTGATAAATTTGCTGCGTTTGCAAAGCTAAACATTTTTCGTAAAATTGTAGAAAGTGGTTTTCACTGATGGTAAAAAATAATGAGCAAGAATTGACGTATACGACAATGATGACACATTTACATTTGACATCAACTCTAGATTCTCTAAAGATATCCGTAAATTCTGACGATATTTATGGATATTGTGTAGCATCGTTATGCAACTCTATTTTAAAGATTTTATAAATAGTTTTACATTCTTGTAATTCCTTCTTTTCATTCTTGCTTTCGTCAGACGAAACTTCATTCTTCAAATTCACTGACACGAAAGTGGTGAATGTTTTGTGAGTATTAATATTTTTTTTTATCGAAGATTTGTTTATAAATACATCATAAGTAGATTTACTGGCTAAATGTTTAATTGCAGTGTTGAAAACAGTGCTCAAAATCTCTAACATTTGAGGTTTTACAGAAGTTATTTTTTCCAGTTTTGATGCACTTAAGTAGATATTGCGAAAAGGAATTGCATCTATTAAAACGTATTTAAAACTTTAGTACATGGTACAATCAGTATTCAGTACGGTCTAAAAGAACATATTTGAAACTTCAGTACATAGCTACGAAAATTTGTGATCTTTTATATGTCTTCAAAGATGCTAATTTGCTCCGGACAGCAAATCTTCTAGTCTTTTAATGTATGATTCTTGGTTTAGCAAATTCAATTAATAGGGTTCTTACTTATCGCTTCTTCTAAATAATTCAAAGGCATATAATGGTACTCCAGTTTTTTTTTTTAACATTTAGGCCGTGTTGATCCTTTCAAAAAGTTTGCAAAATTAGCCGAAAATTTACGAATTTCAGTTTGTAGTTCTCTGCCGTTTTATAAAAATATTTTGTCAATTCTGGAGTAGATGGCATCTCTGGGTCTATTTTAATTATTTCTATGTAGTGGTGGACGAAATCTTTTTTATTCAATTTTAAATGACTTCCAACTTTCTACGCTTTATAAGAAAGCTTCTTCTAATGATAGCTAAGTTTATAATTTAATACATTATTCTTTTTTAAGCAAATTTTCCCCATCACTGCATATAAATGATTTTAAAGTTTGTGTAAAACGCTAAGTTCCAGCTGTTGCTTTAAACATATAGGCAACGTTACCGAAAATTCTAAGGGCTTCAATATTTTATTGTCTAAGAGAGTCTTCTATAAAATTTTTTACGAAAAGAGTAGAAGTTTGCAGTCCTGAATGATTTATTAAAATATAACACATATTTTATGATATACGTGGATAATCATTTAATAGGAAAAATATCTTCTAAACGTACTCAAATCCTATAGTTATTTGAGGCATATGCAGTAGAGATATGACGTAACAGGTATTTTTTTAATAACAGGTCACAGTTGTTACCGTGCAGAATCATACCTCTTAATAACAGGTCTTTGTCAATTGCTTTTTATTTGAGATATTTGGCATAATCTTTTTTTTCGTAACTGATGTATATTATTCTCTTATTTATTTATATGTATTTTATCACCTTTTTATGGGTTGAAAAAATAAGTGAAAATTTTTTCAAATTATTTTGTCAATAATAGGAAGGCAACTAAAATATATTTATTTTCATATTTTTTTTTTTTGTGTTTTTGGTAAAATTTTTTGATTATGTCTCAGATAAGTAGAGAGTTTGAAATATAAAATTCCCAAGCAATTTATTATGATAAAAAACTTTTGTAAAACGTTTTCGTTAGCGTGTGAATAATAATAAAAATGATAATTAAAAAAAACATAACCCTTTTTTTCAATACATTTCTACGTGAAATAAAGTATGCAAAGAATTTCGTTTACCAAAATTTGAATCTTTTTACCAAACCTTAAATAATTTAGGAAGCTTACGGAATTGAAAACATTAATTTCTGATTATACTATACAATATTGCAATTTACTATTTTTAAAGAAAAACAAATTTGAAGCTACACATTGCATTCTGTATACGTAAGGATATAATCAGCATTTTATTCACTTTAAAGAAAAAAAAGGCAAAAATTAACCATTTTTATTTAAAAGAAATAATTTTAAAATAAAATGTGTCGGGGATTATTACATGAAATAAATTCTGAATAAATTGAAAGCAATAATTGGATAAAGTGTAAATTTTCTCTCTCTCTCTCTCTCTCTCTATATATATATATATATATATATATATATATAAGTTCAAAATGAAGAATAAAACAAAAAAAAATTATTGAAATATGAAAAAAAAGTGGGGGGGGGGGTAAATAATAAGTAAAAAAAATAACAAACAACAGTTTAAAAAAAAAAAATTGATGAAATTTTATTTGAAAAACTGGAAAAAGATATAATCTTTTCATCAGCCCACACGATTATATCCGCAAAACAGATGCAATCCTTTTTTTTACTTTTTCTCTGTTGTTTGTTATTTTTTTACTTATTATTTCCCCCCCTCCTTTTATTTTTCTTTCATATTTCAATAATTTTTCTTTGTATTATTCTTCATTTTGAACTTATCTAATGAGTTCTGTTTACTTGCAGCCTAAGCGCAATAAATGAAACTTATTGTTCTTCTTTACTTTCTTCGTGTTTTCTTGTATTTATTTATTTATTATATATATATATATATATATATATATATATATATATATATATATATATATATATATATATATATATATATATATATATATATATATATATATATATATATATATATATATATATATATATATATATATGATTTTAAACACTTTTTCTTAAAAAAATACTAATATTTTATAGATGTTTTTTTTAAAAAAAAAGTTTAATAAAAAAAGAAGCAAAGAAGCAGAGTGTCAAACTTTTTCCTTGCTTGCTCTGCAATGTTTAAAACTTGCATGAAACAACTTAAGTTTTTATTTCTTTTTCTGTCATAAATCGAACTATATTCTTTTTAATATTTCTTCTTGTTACAGATTTTTAGAAAAAAGTTAAAATACCTTACTGTAAATTCATAAACAAATTTCTAAATGTTTTTTTCCCCAAGACTTTTTAAAGATGAGTCAAGAAGTCGGGAAGACACTTGTTGCCGAACACAATAAAAAATTTTGTAGTACCTCAACATATATCGTTTTCATCCTAGTACAATTTATTTTATTTAAAAATGAATTACAATTTATTCAATTTTTATATCTTACAAAATTTAGTTATAATTTTTTATTTTCATTCCATTCGCTTGTTCAATTGTTTAAGGAAGCATTGTAAGAGTTACAAAAAAAAAAAAATAAAAATAAGCACACATTTTCGTTCTAGTAATCCAAAACGTGACAAAAGAAGAAAAAATGCATTTTGTTTCAAACTCAAACAATCTACAAAAATAAATTGTATACCTTTTGAGCATAATGTTATATGACCAAATATAAGCATTTAATTTATTACAAGGCCTTACAAGCTTGGGCAGTGGTCCTTTGAATTTCATAAAAATTTTGTCTTTAATATTTGTTTCTGGAATTCTAAATCAGGCCTTCCAACTTCGACGCTTTTTGCAAAATATTCAATAGAGTATTAGATATCTCAAAATTAAAGCTGTCAGAATTTTCGGCAACATTTCAAAAGCCTCACCACGAATGATCTGCAATAAAAGGACGTTGCATATGAACTTTTAAATCATTTGCATGTAGTGTTGTGGTAAATAAGTTTAAAAGAATAACAAAATATACATCAAAACATAAACATAGCTATCACTGGAATAAATTTTTACTAAAAGAGTAAAAAGTTAGCAGCCCTGTCTAAATCAACAAAAATTAAAATGGGCATAAGCCTAAATTATTTTATTGTGTCTACTTTATTATGTTTCAAATTATTCAAAATCAGTTGTCCATCGACAATATGTATGTTTGTTTCAAAATTACGATTTGAAGAACCCCAGAAATGTATGTGCCTGAAGGCTCTATTCGGATGATAAAATTTGTTATAGTAAATATCAAATTTAAATTAAATTTCAAATTTTTTGTTAAACTGATTATCTAGTAAAAAAAATTGTTGTTTTATTTAACTCCGAAGAAAAGGATTGAGCATAACAAATCAGGGAATCTCATTCATCAATTCGCATTCATTTTTGTTTCTCAGAGCAAAACAGATCGTTTTTATCCAATTGGAAAATGTTCACTTAAATATTACTTTTCTTTGCTAATGTCATCATTTTTCCTTTCCCGAAGATTTCTTTTGTGATTATTTATTACTGAAATACCTTTGTTAACTCCTCATGCCGCTTCCATTTTCCGTCATTATACTAAATTTAGGTTATTTTGCTGATATTGAGCAAAAATTTTGTTTTTTAATAAGACAAATAGGCTCATTGCATGAATTGCAATTTTAAGTATGACGGTGAATATTCTCTTCGGGATGATGTTATTGGCAACGAACATGACACACTTTAAATTTTTTTATTTTTATTTCCAAACAGTTCTTAAAGTTGCAAAGCATAAGTAATGTAATACGCGCGTAGTTAAACTTAAATTTACTTTATTATTCCATTAATTTATATTTAATACAGCAAGAACTAGTTATTAATTGTTCGAACAACATAAGTTTGTAGTTTTAAACTAAAAAAGTGTGCTTATTAAAATGAAATGGATTAAGCTCTATTAATTTAAGCGAGATGAAACAGTTAACGAATAAAGAACATCTAGAGCATAATATTAATTTTGTGGTATTTAAATAGATAAATAAAATTAAAATTGAAATTCGAGCTTAGTATAATTTTAAAAATTGAAGCAAATCTGTTTAAGAAAATTAAAAAAGCTTTCATGCTTTATTTGAAAGTTAGTTTTTTTTCTAAGCAATTAGCACATTAATTTCAAATTATCTCATAGTATGTAGCCCTTTAAGGTAATTTTAATGTCAAATAGACATTGGATAGTTCTGCTTCAAGAAGAAGAAGATCACGGTTACCCACACATGTGACCTACGAGCTCAGCGTCAGCGGATCTTTTATAAGCAAAATGGAGTGTTAAAGTCGAGTTAAGTTTCTCCACATAAGTAAGAATATTAATTAACTTGAGATTAATTAAAAACAGTTTCGTATGCCCATCGAATATGTTGAAATGTAATTCTTCCTCGTTTACGTCTTTTACTTCATTTAGATTTATTATTTGCTTATGTATTTTATTGCTACCGTGGTATACTTTTGTTTTGCGTACCTGGCAACTTCGATGCATAATTAGTTTGGTACCCATAGCTAGGTATTAATTTAAAGGTGTAAATAAATAAAAATTTCAGTAAGAAACACAACATTTTCTATTCATTATTTCTCGTGATGTTATCCGACCAGTTTGGATATCACCGGGTACTAGCAAACTTCAAAATAATTAATTAATTATAAAATAATTAATTTTTCCTCCGAAAATATTATTTTTCTACTTTTAAAGATGCTTGTTATTTAAATTAAAGTGCGATTTTATCATTCAAATAAAAATTAAGTTATATTATTTACGTAGCGTTTAGAGAATATAAGAGAAAACTTAAAGACACTAACTTTTGACAAATTTTCCCCAAAATTAAATTATACTAATAACATAGTTTATGTCCAAAAATGCGAAATGGACGATTTTGTTGTTAATTAACGGATTACGCTTAAGTTTGTTTGAGCTATTTTGAAACAAAAATTGAAAGTGTATTCTTATGAGGGAAATATAATTTCATGACGAGAGGTTGAATATGTCTATTTTTGTTTAATAGATGATAGTTAGACCTGAAAATTTAAATAGGTTAGTAGCCACTAAACTCTAATAACTTCACTTTTTCCTCAAACCTAATGAGTCGGGCACTGATATCGATAGGTTTTTCTCATTTAATAGCCACGTTTTGGAAAACGTTCTTTTTTTTTTAGCTCGGATAAAATTATATTAAAAAAATCGTAGTAGACATAATCTACGGTTATAAAAAATTAATATAACAATAATAAAAATAATATAGCAAACTTTAGCTAAACATACTGACTTTAAAGAACTTTATTTAAAAATATTTAGTATGGCAAGATACATTTAATGTACGTATATATTACCGCGAATGGCTAAAATTGGTAGTTAATTTCTATCGATGAGTGTTGATAATCATGTCCGAATGGTAAATGTCCGAAATATATACGAGAATCACGAGAACCTCCCAAGGTTAGCCTGACGGCAAAGGGACTCTAACCCTTGATCCGTCTACCACTGAGGATATTTCATGTCAGCACTGTGGTCGGTGCAAGCCGGATGCGGAATCGTAACAACCAGCCATCGTGGAATTCGAACCCGGTTCACCTCATTGGAAGGCGAACGCATACCTGCCAACTCAGGTTATTCCAATTAACTTTTTGAATTATAATGATAATTACAAATGAGTTTGACCACCACTATATATAAATAATTACAATAAATATATAAAAGCATAATAAATCTTGCGTAAGCGAATTTCAACGGAATCAAATTAAAAATATATTTTTGCGCCAGATTCTTTTTCGTTTATTGTTTTACAACCCCTCTGAAAATCCATTCTCGGACAGAGTGAAAGTTGGCAGGTATGCGAACGCTGTATCCTTGAGCCATCGCCGCTCATGTTTTTCTTTTATCAATAAATTATAAAAACACATGAACGATGTTTAATAATTTTTATCATTTAAGTCTCGTATGCTTATTTAATATAAGTCGCCACTCCTTTCTGTTGACTCGCCATGTGGCGAGTGGTGGATGCTTATTTTCATGTCTAATAATAGTCGCTAAACAAAAACTTGTTCCATGTGTCGAAAATTTTATTCCAAAAGCTTGTAATAATATCGACTACCATGAATGGTAGATGCCTTTTGCAACGAAAAAAAAAAGTTTTGCTTTCACAATGTGAATTGGGACTTGGCAGAAATTTATTCAGATTGAATTGTTTGATTATTTATCGTTTTGTTACTTGATTATTCATTGTTTTCGGTTTCGTAAATTCTTTCGAAACGAATTTAAATTGGATATTACAGCTTCAGTTTTTGAAGTATTTAAGAACACTTCAGTTTAGATGAATTAATCACTCGTCTGGAATAGATAGCTTTAACCATTATAAATAAAATATTGAGTTGAAAAAAAACTGATAAAACTCATTGTCATGATGGGATGATAGCAGAGAAAATAAATATCGCTTCTCACTTGAAACAGATCTGCAAGAGTAAATAGATTTTTAAAATAATCTTAAGAAATTACGATTATTTCTTTTTGTTTTATTCAATTAATCTTAATTCAATATTGTAAATGAAATAAAATAATAATTTAAGATTTACAATTTTAGCTATTTTTCTAAAAAGAACTATGTTTGTGATTTAAAGAAGAATTGATTTTATGAGTAAAAATCCTTTCTTAAAACTTCTAAGTGAGGAATCTTTTACCTTAAGGATTTTAGCGTGACTGTAAGTATTGAAAATAACAATAACTAAATTATGTTAGTTGCACTGCATAATATAAATAAAAACGAGATTTATTTTTTTTCCGAAAGAGAGTAAGTAAGTAATCTGAGGTTTTAATAAGTAATTAGAGTAAGTAAATGAATTTTTAAAATAATCTTATTAAATTAACATTATTTCCTTTTTATCTACTTTATTTTGATTTTAATTTATTATTATAAATTTAAAAAATTATTTCGCATTTCTGATATTCAATTTTAATGATTTTAAAAAAAATCAAATGAATGATTTAAGAGTCTTTCCTAAATTTTTTTTAAAGAAGTAACAATTTTTAGCGTCATTGTAAGTTTTGAAAATAGCAATAATTATATATTAAATCGCATTGCATAATCTAAGTAAAAGCGAATTAATGTTTTCTGCGAATTAGATTACCAGTAATAATGGGTTGTTAATGGATGATGAGAGTAAATAAATGGATTTTTAAAATAATCTTATGAAATTAACATTATTTCTTTTTCATCTATTTTATTTTGATTTTAATTTATTATTATAAGCAAAAAAAAAAATATTTCATGTTTCTAAAATTTAATTTTAATGATTTAAAGAAGAAAAAATTCAATGAATGATTTAAAAGTCTCTTCTAATTTTTTTTTTAAAGAATTAACAATTTTTAGCGTGATTGTAAGTTTTGAAAATAGCAATAATTATATATTAAATCGCATTGCATAGTCTGGGTAAAAGCGAACTAATATTTTTTACGAATTAGATTACCAATAATAATGGATTGTTAATGGATAATAGAAATAAGTAATTGGATTTTTTAAATAATCTTATGAAATTAACATTATTTCAATTTATCCCTTTTATTTGATTTTAATTTATTAATATAAATGAAAACAATTATTTCATGGTTCTGCAACACAATTTCAGTGAATTAAAGATTGGTTAAAGTGTATTTTAAGATTGCATAGTGGACTAAAAATGTATAGCGTGAATTTAAGCATCGAATATAGTGATTAGGAAATTTAGTCATTTTCATTATATTTTAGTCATTTACATCATTTCATTATTTCATATAGGGTTGAGTAAAAAGTAATAGCGTTTTTTTCGCAACAGATGGCAGTAGTGCAGTTTCCAAAATACCTGAACCATTTATAATTGTAGTTTCAATGCCGCTGATAACAGTCAGTTTAAGCTTCATTGTAAAGAACAAATTGAGATATTTCGTTGAGTTTCGGAGACTTGACAACACGTTAAACATGGAAAATCAATGTTTTCATTTTCGCTATATTTTACTATTTTATCAAAGTAAATGGAAAAACGTGTATCAAAGTTGTGAAAAGCTGCGTAAAGTTTACGGTGAAGATCAGGAAGGCCTAGTTATATTGATGATATGACAAAATAATGGCACTCATTATGTCGAACCTACTTTACATGACGCGAGAGATTGCAGGGACAGTTAAAATCACTCAAAAAAGTATTAAAATACATCTAAAGAAACTGGGATGCGTAAGCAAGCTGAGATGTGTTTCTTATGAACTCTAAGAAGTTCTTGAAACGTGAAGAAAACTACCAGTTCTTGAAAAAAATGGTTGTTTTGATATAAATGGTGATGAGAAATGGTGTGTATATGGTTGTGTGAGCAGTGATACGGGTTTCGTCGCGCGATGAGGATTCGCCATTGACGAATAAAAAAACAAAACTTCATCACAGACAGACTATTGGGATTGGAAGTAGTGTATGGTGTTTTTTGAGCTCCGACCAGGGAACGGAACAATCAATCTAGACGTGTACTGTAGGCACTAGGACAGTTTGAACGTAATTCTCTTCCAGAAGATCCCTAAGCTTATCAATCTTAAAAAGGTAGTGTTCCATTACGAGAACGCGAGACCACGCATATTTGGCGTCCAATTGAAAGTTGTTGGAGTTTGGATGGGACGTATTGCCCCACCTATCGTACTCTCCTGACCTTGAGTTGTAAAACTTCCACTTCTTTCACTCTCTTCTAAACTCCTTGCTACGATAAATTCAGATGTGGCTGTAATTCAGTTCGCTTTTCCGCAAATGAAGACTGGTCTTTCTACGAACGAGGGTTATGAAACTCACCAAATTTTTACTAAAAGTAATAGAACAAAAGCAAAGACATATAATTGATACACCTTTCACTTTTTGTGTAAATATATGCCTTCCAAAAATTTGAGAAAAGGAAAAACGCTATGACTTTTTACTCAACACAATAGTTAAGAGTGTTATTTATAAATTAGGATATGCTATAAAATTTTAATTGCGACTATTAGCCTTCATTGAAAACTACGCAAAATCATCGCTATTTTATTACAGCTCGATTTAAATAGTGATTTAATAATATTTTCTTGAGATATTTTTATTAATTTAAAGACCTTTAATGTAAATGTAAGTGTTGAAATTATCAATTAATAAATTTAATCATTTGCATTACTTAATAAAATTAAAAGCAAAATAAATTTTTTTATGAATTAGAGTAATTAATGATCTTTTTGATTTTTTGATCAAGACTGTTCAAAGTCAATGAAAACATGGAAAAAATCACATAGCTATTACATTATAGCTTAATTTAATGAGTAATTGAACTATACTTTCTTCAAACATCTTAGTAACTTAAGTAATGTTTGAGGAATATTATTTAAAGTTAGATATATTTATTTAAATTAATTTACTCAATCATAATAAAACATCAAATTTGTAGAACCAGGATAAAAACGATTACATTATAGCTTGATTCAAAGAGTAATTTAATTCTATTTTCTTCAGAGTTCTTAGTGATTAAAGTAATTTTCGCAGAATATTATTTCAAGTTGTGTATATATTTATTTAAATTATTTTGCACAATCATAATAAATCATCAAATTTGAAGAACCAAAATAAAAACATAACTGAATACTTAACCAATTCAGGTGTATAAAAAAACTTCCCGATGAAATCATTTTATTTCATAGCTATGATATTGTTACAGATGATTTGCATGGTCCTTAAAAAACTTAAGTAGTAGAAAAATTAATTAAATAATGTATATTTTAATAAGTCTGCATGTACCACATTACTTAACGCTTCCAAAATGAGGTACCTAAGCAACAGGTTTCCAATTTTTAACTTTAAAGTGAAAATTAGTATACTTAAATTTGTAACATTATTGTCTCCTCTTGTATGAACCCTGCCATAGATAATTTTAATATTTATTCGTGCATTGAAATAAAATTGACTATAATTTTTAAAAAAATGCAGTGGCTTTTAAATAATTTAAAAAGTAAAATTAAAGCGTTGAAATTCATGACGAAATACCAAGTTTGCAAATTAATAAATAAATAAAATTAATAAAAAATTAACAAATTTTTTTTTAAATATCTATTACATTTTAATGTCGTTGAAAAAAATCTTCTGCAAAAACGTAAAAGTTAATAGCTATAAAATTATTGAAATTTTAAGTTATAGTGACTAAAGTTTAGTAATAATTGGGTAACAATAAATTGGGTAATAATAATTAGATAACAATAAATTTGGTAACACTAAACTGGGTAACAATAAATTGGGTTATTGGGTAACAATATTTTGGGTAATAATTATAATTTGGTAACAATAAATTTGGTGATAATAAATTGGGTAACAGTAAAATATATAATTGGTTAGCAATGAACTCTGTGACAATAATAATTGAGTAATAATAAATAAACCTACACAGGTTACATTTTGTTTTATTTTTTTCTTTAAGCAGATCATCTTTAGATAATAACCAAATTATTTGTATTTTAGGAATAATGAAATGGTAAATAATTTCTTAGGAATAATGTATCTAGGTAAGTTGCTTTATATTTATTGTTCTGTTTATCTTAATAAAATTGTCGGCAAAATTGGACAAAATTTTGAAAGCTTTTGTTTTTTGTTTGTTTGTTTGTTGTATGTAACTTCTATGAAACATTTTGTTGCTCTATAAAAAGCGTAGTAGTTGGCAGCCTTGATATTAAAACAAAAAGATTCCTTATCGTACTTTCTGGAACTAAAAAAATTTTACATTTCGTAATAGAACATAACGGTTGACGAAATAAACTTTACTAAATATGTACAAAGTAATGGAATAGTGCAAAACCATTATAAGAACAAAAAAGTTTGACAATTTTCGCCAACGACCTGAACTGAGTACGTTTGAATCAGGATAATACTTTAGTTATACTAGTTGCAGTTCATTTACGTCGCACTAGAGCTGCACAATGGGCTATTGGCGATAGTCAGGGAAACATCCCTGAAGATGATCCAAAGATATGCCATCACAATTTTCAATCTCTGCAGAGGGGATGGCATCCCCACTTCGGTACCCTGACGACCTGCACGAGAAGTCTTGCCCTTTACGGTAGAACAGTTTAGCGAGGACCAATACCGTACACCCTCGGTCCCTACCCAGTTTAATCCAAGTGGTCATCCACCAGCACACTGATCGCAGACAGTGATGCTTCACTTCGGTGATCTACTGGGAATCGTGGCTTAACGATCAGTTCAATGCGGGATATAATACCTTAGTGATGTATATTAAGAATAATTCTTAAGTAGTATAAAGCAATTTCTTGATCATAATTTCCAAATAGCAAATATTACTTAGTTTCAGTGAAATTAAATTTTAATGAACATCGCGGATTTATGTTACGTGAAATTTACGATTTATTATTTCAATGTTAGAGTTTAACATAAAGTACACGGTTAGAATAGTCATTCTAGAAACCGACAGTCGGCTAAAATAACCAGTAGCAGTCTCCCCATCTAATTAATCGTAAAATTTATGGTAAAGAAAATTTTTACCTTTACGATTTCGAAACCATTTACTACTAGCATGGTAATAAAATTATGAATACAAATCTATACGTGTTTTTACAATTTATAGCTAGCATAGTTTAAGAACGTGAGAAAGAATAACTTGTCACATGATCTTTTCGTTAGGTAATGGTTATCTGAGAGTGCAGGATTCTGGAAATTGTTCATGTATTAAAGGGAATGGAGGAACGTTTTCAACGTTGGACCTTTGCTCTGTCGGCTACCAGATTAATCTTCCCGGCAACAATACGTACCCAGCTGCAAGGAACTACGTGTCTTCATTAGGAGTGACAGAATTCTGGTTGTTTAACGGTATTAGATAAAAGTAGTTAATAAATGATTTTTCACACATTCAACGTCCCTCAGTGGACTGATCGTTAAGACATGGTTCCCAGCAGATCACCGAAGTCAAGCATCACTGGCTGCAGTCAGTGTGCCGGTGGGTGACCACTTGGATCAGTCTGCGTAGGGACCGAGGGTGTGCGGTATTGGTCCTCGTTAAACTGCTCTACCGTAAAATGAGGTCGTTGGGCTACCGAAGCGGGGGTACCATTCCCTCTGCAGAGGATCAAAATTGTGATGGCTTGTCTTCGGATCATCCTCAGGGATATTTCCCAGACCGTTGCCAATAGCCCATTGTGCAGCTCTAGTGCAGCGTAAATTAACTACAACAACAACACACATTCAACAGTTTGAATACCATCTCCTTTATGGTTATTTGACTTTTTTGTTTGAATATGGTAAAATAACACTTAAATAAATTGTTATTTAACCATATTTTTCATGAAATTTCAACCAGTGTATTGATAAGTTCTTCTAATTTATTAGTTTAATACTTGAATCATTCAACTTAAAATTTCAGAAAAAAATATTCTAATCATGCTAATAATAATATATTTCTAGATCCAAAGACCATCTACTTCCCCAGAAGACATGTTATTGTTCTTCTTGGATGTTTCGGCTTGCTTGCAGTCTACACCATGAGAATCAATCTTAGTGTAGCAATAGTGGCCATGACGAACCACAACCACACGAAAACAATTCCTGAAAATAGCACAATCGAGGAGGTTCTAGAATGCCCAAATCTTGCTAGAAATCAGTCTACAAATGAAGTCCCTTCCTATAAAGTAAGAATGGATTCATATATGCATAAATGTCAACTTCTCCCGTTTTGAACAATATGTGCCATTTAAAAAGACAGATTTTCATTTTCAGAGAAAAATAAAGGGTTTTTTTTTAAATTTTTTATTTTTATTTTGCTGAAATATAGTTCCATTTATCCTTATAAAACAATAATATAGATATTTACAGGGATTGGGCAAGAAATATGAAAACATTTCTATACTAACTGTAGGTAAACAATATTTCTCTTTGCTCCAAAAGTCTTGGAAGATTTTACATGCTATTTGTATTCAAAATGTACATTATATTTCATATTTATTTAATAAATAATTCTTAAGAAACTGTTAAGCGGTAAGATATTACCTGAGTAAAAACTTCCTTCGCTTCAAAAATCTGTAAATAGGAAATAACAGTCGACAGGTTTCAAGTGCCGAAAAACAGGCACCCATTTTTGTTTCTTGAATGATCAGAAACAAAAGTGACTTGAAATATAAAACGGAAAGTTGCCAATGAAAAATGAAAAAAAAAAAAAAAGAGAAACCACAATAACCAAGAGAAAAAAAAGAAGATAAAAAGGAAAAACTGACTAAACAAAAAATAAAAAACCACATTGGCCGAGAGGGGAAATCAGGATAAAATGCATTTTCATGCGTTTACAGATAGGTGGTGAGGAACTAATGTTGTTAACATAGGAATAAAACAGGATTCCAGGGCATCAAGATAAGCTGATGTGACTGGGGGGGGGGATAAATAATTTTAGCTGTGCCGAAATTGAATTCATGCCTAAGATTCCAGCAATGTGCAGCAATTGCTGATTTCTCGTATTCTAGATAAAGAAAGTAATTTAATATGGGACTTCTCAAATGTTGCATTTTAATTGTCCTAGAGATAATGTTTGAAAATTGATGCACCTCAAGAAAACCTTTTAGAAAGTTAAAATCTGTAAATATCCTCCACGGGATGATCCGAAGGCATGCCATCACGATTTTGATTCTTTGCAGAGGGTGTGGCTCCCCAGCTCTGGTAGCCTGACCAAAGAATATACATCGAGGAAGAATTCCAGCTCCATAATGTAAACCAGTCTCCCAAGGTTTGGTTCGATTCCTGTGTATAAGAGAAAAAACAACATTTAGGGGCATAGCAGCAGATGTTTTTGAGAATGTTTTGCTTCTTTCTGTCCTCCCAACCACTGCTAGGGTTGGGGAGGGGAAGTTTTGCTTTTTTTTTGCACTATTTATAAACAGTACTCTACTATTATTAAGATATTTCTTTGAGATATCATCCATATTGATTAAATATGCTAACACATTTTGACGTAAAAAGAAAGAATGAAGTTGCTGTTTGCAGTACGCAGCAACCGGTCCAACAACCTTCTCACAGGGGACGTACTCCGGACTGTCACTTTGCTTCTAATGCGCATGAACTGAATTTTAGTACACATGATGCTTTGCTAAATTTAAATATATTTCTCACCCTATAAGTTGTTTTTCTGGTATATCATACCGCACCGAGCAGTTTCCCACATTAGTTACGTATTCTAAGAGCCCTACTTTATTCCCTTTCCTTTTTCTATGACAATACGACCTGCGCGAGTACTGTACTGTAAATACGGTAAAACGACTTGATGAGGTCCGATACTGCGCACTTTCGGTCCCTAAGCAGGCTGATCAAAATGGTCACCCAGCCACTTCCGGGGATGGTTGAGTTCTGTGTTATACTGGGCTTCGTGACCTAACGATCAGCGACCTTACGATCAGCCTACTGCTGGAAATTTAAAATGCATTTACCACATTCTAATAGTTTGAACACAATTTATATAGTCTGAGTAGTAGATATTTCACGTGCTACAACCTAACTTATTAAAAACATAACATTTTTCTTTCTAGGGAGAGAAATACGACTGGAATCCTAGAATTCAAGGTATAATTCTTGGTGCATACTATCAAGGGTACGTTGTTACTCAGTTGCCAGGAGGCATTCTGGCTGAAAAGTTTGGCGCCAAGTGGGTGTTTGGCGGTGGTGTATTGGCAACATCAATATTTTCCTTGTTAACTCCCCTGGCTGTCAGTTGGGGTACAACTGCTTTTATTTGTGTTCGAGTTCTTCAAGGGTTTGCTGACGTAAACATACTTATCATTAAATTTTTAATCCTAACCCATTTAATTAATTCAACTGATTAATTAAGTTTTATATTTATGTTTAAAGTGGTTGTAAAATATATTTCTCAGATTCATAAATTTGATTTAAAATGACATTGACCAACACTACAAATTAATAAGTTAAACGAACATATAAGTGCATAAAAATCATTCAATGTTGTGATTAAGCTCCAACAAAATAAAACGTATTTTTCTGCCGATACTTATAATTCAAATTTTAATCCACTCAATTAAATCATCCTCGGAAAGATTAAAAGCTGTCATATTGAAACTAACGTCTTATTAAAAAGACTTTTCCTTTTTACGAAAAAATGATGGCATAATTATTTTATTATAAAGATTCATATTACAGAAACAAGTTTTAACAATCACCATGTATTAATTACGTAAATGTTTCAAGTTAGATCTGAGTATTGCTTGAATTCGCTTAAAATAAATTTTACTCTAATTAATTGAGATTATGAAAAAAGCCCTCCCTAGGGACAAAAATACTTCACTATTCTAACACTACATGATCTTGGCACTGCAATCGATTTAAATTGATATTTTAAGAGGCTCTCCAGTAACGTACAGTGGCGCTGCTGTCGATTTGAATCACGACACTCTAATAGTTTTAGGCGTCGCAGTTGTACGGTCGTCGCTACTCTTAGAAGCTATAATGGCATCACATTAACTAATTATATTCTAGCTTATATTGTATGATTTTGTTTGCCCAATAATTTATTTATATTTTCTTCTTAATTTTAATTTATGAGTAAAACTACTTCAGGATTAAGCATCACGTGATATAAAGAAAAAAGGCCCATACGAGGCCTGAAGGCCCCGGACAACCAAATGACTATGGTACAATTGTTCTTTGAAACTAAAGTTAATACAAACAAAAGAACATTTTCAATTTAAGGGAAATATAACTGAATGTTAAAATCTTCGAGCTAATGCCTATAGTAAAATGAATCGTTTGCAATCCAATGCCCAAGCTGATAGCTATTGCCAACGGATATTTTGAATGATTCGCATGAGCCCAAATTCTATTTGAAAAGTACTTGAGAGAAATTTATCATTTATATTTGAGAATTGAATCTGTGATAAATAAGATAAGTAAATAAGACAAACCAATCGTATTCATAAATTAAAAACAATTTTTAGACATATATTTGCTACCACTTTCTTATTTTTACTAGATTTTGTATTAAATGGCTCGTTCGTAAGCGGGTTTAACTTCATAGTGATCTAAACCAAAAACTTACCAGAAACCGTGTGAAGGCTTTCAGTTATAGGAGGCGCTTCTCTGCTCGCAGTGCTGATCCAACGCCTCCTATAACTGAAATTCTCCACGCGTTTTCTCAAAGGTAGTCCGATCAGACCACTATGAAAGTAAACCAGTTTACGAAAGATCGATTTAATACGAAGTCTAGTAAAAATAAAAAAGTGGTAGAACATATATGTCTAAATTTTTTTTTAAATTTATGAATATGATTGGCTTGTCTTATTCACTTGTCAACCACTACAGATTCAATTTTCAAATATACATAATAAATTTCTCTCAATAACTTTTAAAGTAGAATCTGGGTTCATGCACCTAACTTGTTCATTTTTTAAATAGTCTGCGCAGACTACTTCTAAAAAACCGTGTGGAGGCTTATCACTTTGTCACAATCATGCCGTATTGATGAAATTGTGGAGCCTTAACCTAGATGTTACCCCTGGTCCACAGCGGGCTATGTGAAACAGAAAAAAAACGACAGAATTTTGCAAATTTTTTTAAAGCAAGAAATAAATAAAAAGATATTTAAAGTCTAACAAACTATCTAAACAAATTTTCTAAATATTTATTTAACTGTTTGAGATTTCATCTGAATTACCTCGTTTTTATAGGGTGTAACAGCACCCTCAATCCAAATCGCCATAAGCAAATGGTCACCAAAGATGGAACGTAGCAGAGCTTCAACAATTATTTTTTCTGGAGTCATGGCTGGTGAAGTTATAGCTATGACACTCTCTGGAGTGTTATGCGGCTTAGATACATTTGGTGGATGGCCATCTGTTTTTTATCTGTTTGGTAAGCATATAGTAATATTGATTAAAGCTAATAGAAGTTATCTCTTATGAAAAACTCTAAACTAAATGCATATCTTGTATTTCAGGGGGAATGGGTGTCCTGTGGTGTATTTGTTGGTTTCTTTTTATGTATGAAACACCAGATATACATCCAAGCATCTCCAAGGAAGAGCTGTTTTATATTGAAGACAATCAAGACGTGCAATCAGAAAAGGTTTTATTTTTTACAATACAAATTTTCAGAACTGAAATTTCAAAAGTGTCTATGTTAAAAAGAGAAAGTTAACAGAAGATGAGACTATTATGGTCTTTAAATATTTTGGTTGGTGCTTAAGGAGAAAAGGAAACACAATTATCTAAGGAACTAATACATAAGTTTAATTGTAAAGTCAGTGTTCGGTTTATTCAAATATTTTCGTTAATTAAATAGATAAAATACCATAGAATTTTGATGACCAAATCTCTCATTTATTTCTTATTTAGTTATCATATTTTGAGATTGTGGGTGTTCTGAGGACTGCACCGAGTCTCTAATATAGTTCTTATTTAGTTATCATATTACTAGCCGTAATCATATTAAGTTTTCATATTACTAATCAGAATATATTTGAGACCTAGTGTCTAATATATTTCTCATTTAAATATCATATTTTAAGATTGTGATTGTTCTGAGGACGATATTGAGTCTCTAATATACTTCTTAATAAGTTATCATATTTTGAGATTGTGGGTGTTCTGAGGACTGCACCGAGTCTCTAATATAGTTCTTATTTAGTTATCATATTACTAGCCGTAATCATATTAAGTTTTCATATTACTAATCAGAATATATTTGAGACCTAGTGTCTAATATATTTCTCATTTAAATATCATATTTTAAGATTGTGATTGTTCTGAGGACGATATTGAGTCTCTAATATACTTCTTAATAAGTTATCATATTTTGAGATTGTGGGTGTTCTGAGGACTGCACCGAGTCTCTAATATAGTTCTTATTTAGTTATCATATTACTAGCCGTAATCATATTAAGTTTTCATATTACTAATCAGAATATATTTGAGACCTAGTGTCTAATATATTTCTCATTTAAATATCATATTTTAAGATTGTGATTGTTCTGAGGACGATATTGAGTCTCTAATATACTTCTTAATAAGTTATCATATTTTGAGATTGTGGGTGTTCTGAGGACTGCACCGAGTCTCTAATATAGTTCTTATTTAGTTATCATATTACTAGCCGTAATCATATTAAGTTTTCATATTACTAATCAGAATATATTTGAGACCTAGTGTCTAATGTATTTCTCATTTAAATATCATATTGTAGTATCAGCGGTTCGTGAGTATGGACTTATTGAATAAATACCAAGATTAAACTTAATAACATTTATTAAAAATTAGGAAAAACAAAATATAAACAAATGAGCTTAAGCCGGACAACCTTGCTCGTTGCCGGTTAGAATACTAATTACTCCTTTTAGGAAGGAGAAAACTACCAAAAGCAATGCGATGGCAGCGCCATCTCTGAATTAACACAAATAATAGTCAAAATGATAAATTCTGGTATCACACCTTTCCCCCAAGTTATGGGTTTGGGTTTTTAAAATAAAATTCAAATACAAAACTGACACTGAAAATTAGAATTTAGCATAATAAACAGAAATAATAAAATATAAACATATGAAACATTTAACCATATGAAAACATGAACTGTCCTAGACACATTTGCTTGAAGTACTTAACAAATGCTTCAAAATGTAATTACTTGATCTAAATTATTAGATCCCAAAATCAAGCTAAGAAATACCGAAGAATTAAAATTCAAAATTAATTTTCAACCAAAATTATTCACAAAAATGGGTATGTTCGTACTAAGAAAATAACATAATACACACAATTCAATGAAGGTTTCAAATATCAAAAAAAAAAATATTTTTATCAAGCAATTCTCATCTCAAATAATCAGCATTAATATAACATAAACATTACTAAAAAAAAACTTCTATGAAACAATTAGCTTGATAATAAACAAAAGAAATATATTATCAATTATTATACACTTATTCTCAAAATATAATTTAATTTATATAACTGAATTAGCTGAAATTACATAACAACAAACATTTGAAATGTTAAAAATTATTATTACGTAAAGTAGAAGTTTGAAAATTAAGTAATCTCATAAAATGTTTAATTACCTATAACTGAGTTTTTAAGCACTTCTTATATAATCTATTATAGGTTAATGAATAAAATATTTACCTTCAAGCATACAAGAAAAAAAAAAGAAATAATCCAAAATTAAACACATTGTTTATGAAGTAAACAATCTACTTAATGCATCTGCATTAGTTAATTTTGATCCTGGACAGTGAACGACCTGTATATTATATTTTTGAAGAGCTAGTGCCCAACGTTGTAATTTTGATGATTGTGGTGCATTTTTCACCACAAAAGCGAGGGGGTTATGATCGGTAATCACTTTGATGTTTGAACCAAACACCCAATGTTCAAATTTCTTTAGAGCCCAAACAATGGCGTAAGCTTCTCTTTCAATTGTTGGCCAGTGTTGTTGAGTCGTGGAAAGCTTCTGACTCGCGTAACAAATGGGATATTCTTTCTCACCACTCTGTTGAGCTAAACATGCTCCGATCCCGATTTGAGAAGCATCAGAATGGATAATGAATGGCAGTTCTTTAGTCGGTGTATATAGCTCCGGTGTATAACTTAATTTTTCTTTGAGCTCAATAAAAGCTTTCTCATGTGTTTCATTCCAATGTTCCAGCGCTTCAGGTGCTCTTTTCTTTGTGAGTTCTGTGAGTGGGTAAGCCATTTCTGCGTAACGAGGGATATAATCTCGGTAGTAATTAAATAAACCTAGCAGGCTTCTCAATTGTGTTTTCGTCGTAGGAGTTTCAAGGTTTCGGATGGCCTTAACCTTTTCGGGATCAAGTTGATGTTTCCCAGATCCGATGATATGACCAAGATACTTAATTTGAGATTTGGCAAAGGAGCACTTCTTGGAGTTCACAGTAAATCCGAGGTTTTCTAGTTTGGCAAACACTTTCTGAAGATGTTGTAAATGTGTTGTAAAGTCAGGAGAAAATATAGCTATGTCATCTAAGTAAGCTCTAGAGAATTCTTTAAATTCTTTTAAGGCATTATTCATTACTCTCTGGAAAGTAGCTGCAGCATTTTTCAAACCAAATGGCATAACTTTGAATCGGTATTGGGCCCGATGTGTTTTGAATGAAGTGTACTCTTTACTCTCTTTCTCCATTGGGATTGCATAATAACCCTTAAGTAAGTCTAAGGTAGTTATTACATTTGACTTCCCTATGCAGTACATTAGATCGGTAGAATTCTCCATAGGAAAATCATCAGGTTTTGTAACTGTATTCAAAGTTCTATAATCGATACATAAACGTAAACTTCCATCCTTCTTGCAAACACAGACTACAGGGTGTGCGATATCAGCATCACTTTCTTCAATCAAATCTGCATTCAACAACTCTTCGATCTGTTCATCCACTCTTGGTTTCAACGCTTCAGGAATTCTGTAAATATAAGGCTTCTTTCGTTCTTTATTAGGAATCAGTCGAATTTTGTGTTCTTCCACATTAGCTTTCCTTATTTTACCTGTGAAAAGTGCTTGATGTTGGCACATAACAGACGCGATTTTTCTTCGTTCATCGGCGCTTAGATGATTAAGTTCTATTACTTCGTTGATTTTTGTCTTTTTTGTTGGCACGGAATAGTCCTTTTCTGGAATCGTTAAGATTTCTCCAAATTCATCTTCATTTTCAAAAATTACACCAATGGCATTAGTTCGAGCTTGATATCGTCTCACCTTGTTTACATGAACATGTTTAACCCGACCGTCTGGTAGTTTAACCATATAAGAATGTGGCGGACAGTGTCTGATGACTTCTCCAGGTCCAGTCCATCGAGCATATAATTTATTGCTGCTATCTGGAATAAGCAAGTATACTAGATCTCCAGGCTTGAAACTTTTGCAGACTGTTCTCCGGTTAAAGTAATCTGAATAGGCTTGTTGTTTTCCTTCTGCTACCAACTTTGCTTGTTCTGCTGCTTGTTCAAGGTTAATTTTTAATTCTTGTAGATAATCAATTATAGATTTACTCATATTCAAAGGGATAGGAATGTCTCCGCACCAGCTAGACTTCAATACACTGAGTGGTCCTCTCGCTTCCCTACCATACATGAGTTTGAAGGGTGATACACCAGTAGTGCAGTTGGGAACTTCTCTGTAAGCGAATAATATAAAAGGTAAACATTTGTCCCAATCATGTGGATTTGTACGAATTACGTGATGCAGAGCACTCTTTAGTACTTTATTATATCGTTCTACTAGGCCATTGCTCGCAGCATATCCTGGAACTGATAATCTGGGTGATGATCCGAGACGATTTATGAATTCTTGTGTCATTTTTGATACGAAATTGGTGCCCTGGTCGCTTGCGATCATTCGGGGTATTCCGGTCCTCATAAAAATTTCTAAAAGAGCGTCGCAAGTACTCTTAGCATTTAAAGATCGTAAAGGGATCGCTTCTGGCCATCGGGAATGTTGATCAACTAAACATAAAACGTATTTATGTTTTCTGGCAGAGGGTGGATCAATAGGTCCAATAATGTCAACATTCACTACTTCAAATGGTAGGTTAGGTCTTACGACAGGAGTTATCGGAATTTTATCGGTACATCTTTCTGGGCTTCTTAACTGACACGCCTTGCATGTTCTACAATATTCTTCAACATCTTTAGCAAGTCCGGGCCAATAAAAAGAATACCGAACTCTTTCTTTTGTTTTTTTCATTCCTAGGTGACAAGCAAAAATTGAATCGTGAGCAAGTTCAAGGACTTTTTTTTGTTTTGATTTCGGAAGTACCAGCTGAGTAGTAGGCTGTCCTAAGATGTTTTCTTTATGGTGCAGTATTCCATCAATAAATAAATAACCGTTCTTCTTAATTTTCCCATAGCGCCAGGCGTCTACTAGTGACGTACATTTTTGTTGTTCTTTTTTAAATTGTATTGCTTCACTCTCGCTATTCAATTGCACTTCTGAGTCACAAGCTCCGCCTTCAATTATGACGTCTTCACTAATTTGACCACACAGTATGTCTTCTTCGAAATGTAGGTGTTTCTTTTTTTCGTTCGCGTTTTTTTGTTCAGCCTTGGTTGTCATGGTAACGACTTCATTATTTTCAATTAAATTCAAAATGTTCGGAGGGAGTATACAATTTTCTTGAATTCTGTCTGTTACTGCAGCGAGAATTTCGACTGGCTCCGATAACATAGTATTTTCTTTTTTCAAGGCTATTTGGAAGCTCATGAGATCGGCGTCGATCCTTTCTCCGAATGCGCTACTAAGCATAATTTTACCCTTTTCTGTTTTCGATTTTGAAACTAAATTCTCATGTATCACTGGAATTTGACACCCGCTGTCTATCAAAGCTTTTGAAGATTTGTTGTCAATTAGAACATCAATGAAATGTAGAGGATTAATTTCAAGGTTGGAATTCCCATTAAATAATTCAGAACGAATCTTGGCTGTTAAAACTTCGTTTTTCTTCGAATTATCCGCCGCTCTACTAAATCGTTTTGAACATTCTCTTGCGAAATGGGATTCGCCACAAATATAACAATCTTTTGTAATTCTTCTTGTTGTATTTTCTTCTTTTTTAAAACTTCTAAATTTCTGCTGTCTAGCATATGGGGGGATATATTTCGATTCAGTTTGGATTCTCTGTTCTCGTTCAAAACTTGGTTGTTTGAAAGTTTCTTTTTGGAAATCTCTCGGTTTTGTTTTCATATTCATTCTAACGTTTTCGTAATCATCTAATTTACTGGATAAATCATTCGGAATTTTAAATTTACTCCACACATCAATAAAATGTTCTTTCATTTCCAAAGGGACTTTTCTTTTAATTTGTTCCGTAATCATTAAATCACAAAGTTGTTCGAATGTTGTTATTTCTAACCCTCTTATCCATTCGTTGAAATAATTACTTAGTTCGTATGCGAAATCAAGCCAACTCGTCTCTGGCTTTTTCTGATGTTTTGTGAAAAACTGTCTGAATTTCTCGGGCGTCATTTTGAATCGTTTTAACAATAGTTCTTTCACTTTGCTGTAATCATCTGTTGTTTCTTCTTCTTCTCTGGCGATAATATGAACTACATCGTACGGCAATAATCCTATTAAATGCGATACCCACAGTTCTTTCTTAATTCCTACTCTTTTCGCTTGCCTTTCGAACAATACCAGGTATAAGCTGACGTCGTTCATTTTCGGGTCGAACTTTTGAAGAATATTGTGCAGTTCTAGTTTCGGTTTTATCAGATCATTTTCGCTCCTTCCGTTTTCATTACTTCTTGATTCATTTTGCAGACGCAATTTCTCTAATTCAAAATTTATTTCTTGGGTTCGATTTCTTTCTTCCGATTTCATTTCAGCTTCTTCTTTTCGTCTATTTTCTTCTAATTCGTCCTTACGTTTTCTTTCTTCTATAAGAGAACTCAACCATTCTTTCACGAAATCTTCCTCGTAGTTTTCGTTTTCCACTATGCATTTCTTAAGTTCAAATAATTTCAAATTTTCAGCATTCGTAATGCCCATTTCGTTGGCAATATTCAGCAAATCTTCTTTCTTGCCTCTCGCAAGGAAAGTCATCTTTTATTTATCAATATAAGCAGTTCGAGATAGAATATAATTATTCAAATAGATCCATAAAATCCTGTACGGGTGCGACAGTGTAGTATCAGCGGTTCGTGAGTATGGACTTATTGAATAAATACCAAGATTAAACTTAATAACATTTATTAAAAATTAGGAAAAACAAAATATAAACAAATGAGCTTAAGCCGGACAACCTTGCTCGTTGCCGGTTAGAATACTAATTACTCCTTTTAGGAAGGAGAAAACTACCAAAAGCAATGCGATGGCAGCGCCATCTCTGAATTAACACAAGTAATAGTCAACATGATAAATTCTGGTATCACACATATTTTAAGATTGTGATTGTTCTGAGGACGATATTGAGTCTCTAATATACTTCTTAATAAGTTATCATATTTTGAGATTGTGGGTGTTCTGAGGACTGCACCGAGTCTCTAATATAGTTCTTATTTAGTTATCATATTACTAGCCGTAATCATATTAAGTTTTCATATTACTAATCAGAATATATTTGAGACCTAGTGTCTAATATATTTCTCATTTAAATATCATATTTTAAGATTGTGATTGTTCTGAGGACGATATTGAGTCTCTAATATACTTCTTAATAAGTTATCATATTTTGAGATTGTGGGTGTTCTGAGGACTGCACCGAGTCTCTAATATAGTTCTTATTTAGTTATCATATTACTAGCCGTAATCATATTAAGTTTTCATATTACTAATCAGAATATATTTGAGACCTAGTGTCTAATATATTTCTCATTTAAATATCATATTTTAAGATTGTGATTGTTCTGAGGACGATATTGAGTCTCTAATATACTTCTTAATAAGTTATCATATTTTGAGATTGTGGGTGTTCTGAGGACTGCACCGAGTCTCTAATATAGTTCTTATTTAGTTATCATATTACTAGCCGTAATCATATTAAGTTTTCATATTACTAATCAGAATATATTTGAGACCTAGTGTCTAATATATTTCTCATTTAAATATCATATTTTAAGATTGTGATTGTTCTGAGGACGATATTGAGTCTCTAATATACTTCTTAATAAGTTATCATATTTTGAGATTGTGGGGGTTCTGAGGACGGCACCGAGTCTCTAATATAATTCTAATTTGGTTATCATATTACTAATCGTAATCATAATAAGTTTTCATATTACTAATCATAATATATTTGAGACCTAGTGTCTAATATATTTCTTATTTAAATATCATATTTTAAGATTGTGATTGTTCTGAGGACGATATTGAGTCTCTAATATACTTCTTAATAAGTTATCATATTTTGAGAATGTGGGGATCTGAGGACGGCACCGAGTCTCTAATATAATTCTTATTTAGTTATCATATTGCTAGCCGTAATCATATTAAGTTTTCATATTACTAACCATAATATATTTGAGACCTAGTGTCTAATATATTTCTTATTTAAATATCATATTTTAAGATTGTGGATGTTCTGAGGACGAGACCGAGTGTTTAATAAGCGTTTTATTTAGTTATCATATTTTAAGAGTGTGGTTGTTCTGAGGATGAGACCGAATCTCAAATAAATTTCTTATTTAGTTTTCATAGTTCAAGATTGTGGATTTTCTGAGGACAAGAACCGACTCACTAAAAAATTCCGTATTTAGTTATCATATTTTAAGATTGTGGATGTTTTGAGGACGAGACCGAGTCTCAATATATTTCTCATTTAGTCATCGTATTTTAAGATAGTGGATGTTCTGAGGATGAGACCGAGTGTCTAATAAGCGTTTTATTTAGTTATCATATTTTAAGATTGTGGTTGTTCTGAGGATGAGACCGAGTCTCTAATAAATTTCTTATTTAGTTATTATAGTTTAAGATTGTGGATTTTCTGAGGACAAGAACCGACTCACTAAAACATTTCGTATTTAGTTATCATATTTTAAGATTGCGGATGTTGTCAGTTTAAATTTTAATGACATTTATAAACTAGAAATCACAGATTGAAGTGCTGTGCAAATTCTTAAGAAACGAACAAGTTTCATAAATTAGTTTGAAAAGTGAAATAAAATTTTATGTCCATTTTCTTAAACACGCTTTCAATCTGCGTTCAGCTTTCTGCGAGACTCATTCCGAGCTATTTCCAGAATAGAAAGTTCGACTAAACTATTTCCCCTTTAATTCTTAACTTGTTATAAATTTCTAAAATATTTCTTCACAAAGATACAAGCTGGCAGCTATGTAATAATTAAATTTTAATATAACAGAACATCTCGATCCCATGGAAAGAAATGATGTTATCCGCACCTGTATGGGCATTTACTTTTGCTGTGATAGGACATAGTTTCGGTTACATCATGTTGATGACAGAGTTGCCAACGTATCTACATACAATTCTTCGTTACGATTTGACATCGGTAAGTACTTTTATGATTTAAATGTTCTTTCTCTGCAAAATTTAAAGCATTTTTGATACATTTAAATGTGCTTTAAGAAATAATCAAGGGCCGGGAGAGCAAGTGGCATCATTTACAATATTTTCTTTCATTTATATCTTTCCATTCTATTCTTTCAAATTTGCTCGCAGGTTCTTGATACAAATAAGAATAATTCAATAAGTGGTATTTAAGGTTTAATGTTGTTTTTCGAAACTCTGTTGTCAAGGAAAATTAAAAAAACCATAGTTTAAATGCTTTTTACTTGAAGCATAGCGATAATTTTAAACTATATATATAAATCTTGACATGATGCAGAGATGCCAACTGCTCCGGACACGCCAAAATAATTTAAAAAGCGGAAAATAACTACAAAGTAAATTTTGCTAATATTTGACTATTTCTGGTTGCTTTTTAAAAGGTATAGCATTACTTAAGTACAGTACAATGAAGTGAGGAATTTTATAAGCCTACGAATTACTTAGAAATACTGGTGGATAAAAATCAACTAAATTGAATTTATTAAACCAAGAATCACAATTGATAAACTACCACTTTAAAATATATATTTGCTGTCTGGAGTAAGTTGGCATCTCTGATGATGGATTATCTGGGCTTTAGAACAAACAAATAACTTGAATATTTTTTAAAAGTTTTTTAACTTTTTTAAAATCGCCAATTCGGTGACATTTTCCTACCTACATAAAAATTATCAAAATCACTGCCTTATTCTCAGTTTTTGCAAATGTTTATGATCCCAAATAATGCAGCATTTAAGCAAGATTTTAACTATTAAAAATAGACCACAAATGCTTTTCATTTTCACAAATGTTATGGCTTTTCTCCAGATTTTACGCCCTTTTCAAAATAAGCGTAGACAGCGCTGGCTTTAGATAGGCTAAACTTGAGCTAACAGTCATAAGTAACAGTTGCAAACTTACATCAGTAATAAAAATAGCTTATTATTTGCGAAAAAGCATTATTTCATATTTCAATGGAGTCTTCAAAAAACAGTTTTAATGAAGCTACTGAAAAATGTTATATTTATCAGAGATCTTTATATTTAGATCTGAGCATAACAAAAAAATTCCTTACGTTAAGTTTTAATTTCCTTTTGATTATTAACTTATTTTTCGTTTATTAACTTATTCTTTTGCATCTATATTTTCTTTAAATTGAAATTTTGTCAGTAAATAGTTATAACTTAACACATTTATATTTTTCAGAACTTTGCGAACACCTTAAAATCATTTTTAATAGGGTAAAATTCTCACAAAGTTTTAAAAATTAAGCCCACTAAACATTTTAGTCCAGAACTTGCAGTTTAACATAATTTAAGGACTTTAAAAATATAGCAAATAATTGCAAATGTTTATTAGAAGATTCATGTTTTCAGATACAAAATGAAAGCCGAAAGACATGCTTGAATAAATCTTGTAAACAATTTAACTTTTGAGGATAAAGTATGATGCTGAAAAAAAACCATGTTTAATAAATTTGGATCTATAAACCGTTTTTTCACGTACTAGAACTCAATCTTATAATAATTATTTCATAATGACGAAAAAATAGGACCAAATTTTTTCAATTTTTAAAAAATGAACTATCCCTTAAAAAGATACCAGTCACAAATAGGTTAATGGTTTGAAATGAAATGAGGCAAAATATTTTGCGAACTCGATATTTTGCGTAACGACATCAGACACAAAAACGGATTTTTTTGTGTATAGTATAATTTTTCTTCTGTATTTGGATTCTTAACAGTCAAATAGGGGTAGGGAGATTTGTAAAGTATGATCCCTATAGTTTAGACAGGAAAACAGTACTTTAATGCTATTCGCAATGTTGTAAAAATTTACAGAGTCTTTGATTTAAAATTTTTTAGACAAGTAGTAAATAATATAATAATAGCAAAAAATATTTCTTCACGAACTTATGTTTGGATATTTGAGCTTTATAATTGTGGCAAGGAATTTTCAATTTGTTTTAGAAACTTCTAACGTATGGTGAAATACGTAGAAAGAGTAATCAACATTAAGAGCTCCAAAGCTTCGAACACTGTCATACATAAATTATCGGAAACATATTTTCCAGAATACAACTACCCCCCCCCACCCCATAAATTTTGAGGGTCAAGTATCCAAATCCATCGGAATAAAAGGTATGTTTATTCAGAGTAAGTTTATTTTTGTGTCTGATTCTGTAACTTACTTGATAGCACAAATTGGTTAACATATTTGAGGTAAGGTTTTTGAATCATTAAGAGTGAGTTCTAATGCATGAAAATCCGAATACAAGATCACCAGGTACTCAGTATGTTTTTAACTTTGCGCATTGTGGATCTATATTTATGAGTGTTTGTGTTCGGTTGTTTAGAATGGAATCCTGTGTGCAATTCCCTTTATTCTACAATTGGTTGTTTCATGGATTGCATCATGGGCTGCTGATAAACTAAGGACGACAAACAAGTTTTCCATCACATTCATTCGAAAATTATTCAATACTATAGGTGGGAATTCAGCTTTTTTATCTTATTTTGTAATCAGTAATATAGCATACACAAACTAAGGTAAACAACGTTTAAGAGCACAAAAAATATTTATAAATGCAGAGAGCTGTTTCGGATGCTCAAAGGGCAACCTTCATCAGTGCAACAGAAAGAAATGAGAGAAAACAGTGTTCTCTCATTTCTTTCTGTTGCACTGATGAAGGTTGCCCTTTGAGCATCCGAAACAGCTCTCTGCATTTTTAAATATTTTTTGTGCTCTTAAACGTTGTTTACCTTAGTTTGTATTTTAGCACAAAGGTCGCTCACTTGTGTATTTAATACAACATATAGTAATAACATGGGGTAATAAGAGTAACATTTACTATTATTACCCCATGTAAAGTGGGAAAGAAAAAAGCTCACATCGAACAACTTTTGATCTAATGATCGGATCATCACGTACTAGGCATAAATTGTAAGGGTTCTAAGGAGTGACTTCAAATATGCTAATAAATTAGGGCAGCACTACTGAAAGTTACGAAATCAGACACAAAAATGTACTTTCTCGGTATAAACATAGTTTTCTTATGATAGATTCGGATTTCCGTCCACTAAGGATAGGGAGTAGCTGTAATCTGGGATATACTTGTGTGATCTCCATAGTTTGGAGTGGAGAGCGATCCCAAATTTCAACCTCTTAACGTTAATTTCCTTTTTTGCTTATATTGCCATATGTCAAAAACTTTTTAAATGAATTGAAAGATTTTTTTATACAAATAATAAAATTCGTTTCTGATTTTATAATTAAAATTTTTGTCACACTAAAGAAAATTTCAAGAAAAAAAATAACTTTAACTAAGTATTTATTATTCGTCATTATTTTATTTATTAATAGTTGAAAAAAAAACTGATTCGTGGGTTTAAAGAATGCAAGTTTACATTGCAAAATACGAAGTTTGAGCGAATAGTTCCAGAGAAATTGAACTTTAAAAAAGTCGTACATTTAAAAATTTGATTCGATTCGACCGATTTTGCTCAAATTTTAAATTTTGCGAAGTGAAATTGCATTTTTTAATGTATTTTAAAATTTTATATAGCTTATACTTCGAAATTGTTACGACAATTAATAAATAAATTAATAAAAATGATAAACATTTACTGAAAGTTATTTTGTTGCAAAAATATTTCGGGGTGCAAAATTTTTTCTATTCGTTTGAGAAAATTCTCAGGATATGGCGAAATACGCAAAAAATAAAATTGACTTTAAGGGGTTCATACTTTGGATCAGTCTCCTGACCAAATTATATAGACTATATTTCCCAAATTGAGGCCACTTTCTACATTTTAGGGGTCAGTAATCCGAATCCATCATAAAAAACTATGTTTATTCAAAGAATGCGTTTTTGTATCTCATTTCATAACACTGCGCTGATTAATTAGCATATTTGAGATTACTCCTTCTGAGCATTGAGATAGAGTTCTAGAAAGTGAAAATCCAATCATTCGATCAAAAGTTACTCAGAGTGATTGTTTTCTTTTTTTGCACACTGTATACCTAAGATAAGAAAAAATTTAGTTAATTTATCTTAAAAAATCACTATAAATTAACCCTTTGCACTCGAGGGTGCTGATCTGGAGCCGTAAATTTTACCTACCATTCTAAATGTTAAAATGTATGTATTTTATTGTTTTATAACTTATTAATGCAATGTTTACTGTGTGTTATATGGTAGTTATGTAAATTTTGCCTTGTTAGCTCTTTGTAGTTTACATCTTTCATTTGAAATTGTAGAAAAATCTTGAGTGCAAAGGGTAGAATGCGATTAGCATATACCATTTAAGACCCATTATTTTGAACTTCAAACAATGTGTGACAGTTGCATCTTTTAATTGGCTAGATTATTTTTTAATATGGAAGTAGGTTATAAAATATAAATATTGAGCTCCTAAATCCCCCCACTTTGTAGAAAATTCCAAAGTTCAAGGTTATTTCTTTGAAAGTGAAATGTAAGTATGCTTTAAGGGGTATATCTTACAAAAGCAACAACACCTAAAGCTTTGCTTTGCTATATTATTAGTATATCACTGCCCAGTGATGGACTAGCACTCGTTTCTATGGGGCATCGTTGCTTTTACAGTTATGGTCAGTTAAAGTTAGTGAAAAATTCGGGTTTTGGCGCTTTTCTGCCCCAGAAAAGTTTGGTTAAATAACAAGACCCCAATGATTTCTTTACTGGATATTAAAATTCACTATTAGGCAAGCTCTGTGATCCGGCACTTTTCTGAGTTATTGATGCTTTTAGTAGATATAACCAGTCAAACTTTCAAAAAATGCAAAATCTGCATTTTTTTTATTTAGCTTTTCTCAAAACGACATTGACGCTAAAAAAACACTAACTGTACCTTCATTTACAAAAATAAATCTACCAACATGTGGAAAACAGAAATCAATAAGATCTCACCTCGTTTTCAAGAAAATAATGATCAAATTTGCATATAAATGCTACGTCAAAAATCTTAGCCGTTATTATAAATCGTTATTATACCTGAAAGATCACCTGCTCACATCTGCACTCTCTCCCTTCTTTGAGGCTCATTGAGATGATTTGAGGGGGACGGTTGAATTATTTCTAGACGGGCAAGTGATTTATTGTTTCAGGTGTATTTTTTCACGATGAATTGAATCGTAGAATTCGGAGGATTCTAATAGTTTAGAAGTTATAAACGTTCCGTGTACTTAAAAAAACAATTTTCTTCAAGTATTTGTTTACGCACCTGACATAGCTAGCAAGAAATACACCGAAGAGCCATTTCCTTAATAACATGTATGACCACCTTTAGTCCTCAAAACTGCTAGCATCCCCCGTGGCATTGATTCCACCAGGTGCTGATAGGTAGTCTGATGTATCTGGTACCAAGCGCTCATCAACTGGTCCTGCAATCTCCTTACATTGCGAAGGGGTAGCGTGGCAGCATGAATTTGGTTTTTCAAGTAGGACCACAAATGTTCTATTGGATTAAGGTCAGGTGAATTTGGGGGCCAAGACATGACTTGAAAGTCACTGGAATGTTCCTCGAACCAATCCATGACGATTCGACCCTTATGACATGGTGCATTTTCCTGTTGGTAAACACCATCTCCCGCAGGAAAAACTGTTGCCATGAATGTGTGAACCTGGTCTGCAACTATGTTCAAGCAGCTTACAGACGTCAGGGATTGTTGTATGAGGATTATGGGTCCCAATGTGCCAACACCTCCTAGAAAAGAGTAGGCCTCTGCACGGGTTACCATAACTATCCTTTAGTAGTCCAAACGTAATGACATATATCGTATTTTCAACCACTGCGCAGCTTAATACCCCGAACGTAATGACGTCTTTCTTATTTTTCATCAACTGCGCAGTTAACTTCGTCACATCGGACTACTAAATTGATCCGTGCTGAGGCCTTCATACTTCTAGGAGGTGTTGAATGTGCCCCATGAAAACATTGTTCCTGGGCGAGAAACCATGAAAACCTGGGCGAGCCCATTATTATAGATGGAGGGTGGTCATAATGTAATGGCTCTTCGGTATAATAAGCTTCGTTTTCTATATTTGTTTACGCTAAATTGAATAAGATTATAATACTGTTCCGAATTTGTAAATATGTGCTTAGTTTTGTAAATATTCCCTAGTTACGAGGCTAAATGTCTCAGACTGACAGTAAATAAGCAGTTTAATATGAAACTTTCCAAAAAAGTCCCGGAATTCTAATGTAATTTAGAGAAAAAAATAAAGCATACATTTCTAACACATTTTTGCCGACCAGGCGATAATCTTGTGTATGGTACTTGGAGACTATTTTGGCGACAAAGTTAAGTTTTGGAAAATTTGAATTTGGAAGCTAATATTTACTGAGTCATACGAGAATTTTCAGGAAACATCTCTAAATTTCCTCGCCAAGCTGTATATACAAGAATATACCTCGTCAGATAGTAGATAGTATTAGTCTGCTTGAAATAGATTTCTGATTTGCGAGTTCGTTGAAACCGCTTTGGAATGAAAAGTCTATATAGTACACTGCTATTTAATTTGTAATTGAGTACTAGAAATAGCTGTATATTTTGGAAGATTCTGCTATTACATTTTTAAGAATTTAGAACTGTTTCATTCGTCTCCAAATGAAACGAACCCCTGTGCTAATCCCAATACATAAGTCAATAGAAACAAATAGTTCGAAGTAAGAGTTTTTATATATAAAAAAGTACTTCTTTTGGCACGTACTTGTGTAGACACTTTTTAACTACTTATTGTTAATTTTACTCTACCAAATTGTGAAAACATTATTAGTTGGTAACTTATAAAGACAAATAATTTTTCTTTTAGGAATGTTTGAATTATGCCGAATTAAATGATTTGTGATTAATTATTTCTTAGGTATGTCGGGACCACCTATTTGTTTACTAGCCGTGACGCAATCTGGTTGTCGCCCTGAACTCATAGTTGCGTTATTGTCAATTGGATTGGGAATTGATGGATGCGTATTTTCAGGTTATAACATAACCGCTGTTGATATGACTCCTAATTTTTCTGGTAAGTTCAAATGAATGAACGATTAATTGATTGAATGAATGAATGAATATGTGGACGGATGTGTGAATGAATGGATGAATGAATGAATGAATGAATGAATGGTTGGATGAATAAATGAATGAATAAGTGGATTGATGTGTGAATGAATAGATGGATGAATGAATGAATGAATATGTGGAAAGATGTGTGAGCAAATGAATGAATATGTGGAAGGATGTGTGAATAAATGAATGAATAGATGGAAGGGTGGATGGATAAATGAATAAATTAATGAATGAATATATGGATGGATGTGTGAATGAATAAATGGATGGGTGGGTGAATGAATGAATGTGTGAATGAATGAATGAAGGAAGCATTTTTAGGTAGAAATTTGTATGAAACGTTAAAAATAATTAAAACTTATTATTGGTTTTATTGTTTGTACAATTTCAGATTTAAAACCCTAGCAGACCTTCATACATTGTTTTAAATTAGTACTAGGAGCCTTCGCTCCCTGCTCGCTGGCGCTTGCCAACCCCCGGAAATGCTTTCGCAGGTCATTTCGGATTGCTTCGCAATCCGATGCTCGCTTTGCTCGCTTATTGGATATGTTCTTAACGTCTAGCTCTTGTATACTTTTTTGAACACTTTTCACTGTAGAAAGTTATAAACCTGTGCATTTCAGTATTAATTTGAAATTGCCAACAGTTCACATATTTTTTTTTAATCACACTATTCTAAATTTTAGTTGTTGAGAAAAGTAACTGTTGTAAGTTTTGTTTTTAAGTCTTTCCCACCTGAGGGCTAAAGCCATGTGTTGTAAAACAATATGAAATAGTACTGAACGCCTGATGTAAAGCATCGGCTTCGATGAAGATAGTTTTGTGAGAATTTTTTGATAATTCGGTGAGAATTCACCCGATTAGACATATGATGCTCACTACGTGCTCTTGCTCGCCGAAGCCTATCAATTAAAACGTATTAGCGTTTTATTTAATATAGATTAGTCATATGATGCTCACTATGTGCTCTTGCGCGCCGAAGCCTATAAATTAGAAATGAAAACCGTTGCCAACGCGAGAAACAATATATCATCGGTTTTATTGATACATACGTACGTATTAGCGTTTTATATAATACTAGGAGGCTCCACCCCCTGCTCGCTAACGCTCGCCAACACTCGAGAATTGCTATGCAATCCTATGTGGTTCACGCCGTGAACCATGGCTCGCTGCGCTCGCTCGCCAATGAACACAATGTTCTAGCACAAAGACATAATATATTATCATCAAAGACATAGTATTTTATCATCAAAGACATAGTATTGTACTTATGTAGAAGAATTCTACCAATGTTCTTATTGGCTTTTAAAAAAGTATATTAGCATGGTGAAAAAATCAAAACATTAGCTAAATAAGAAATATATTAGCAAAATAAATTATCAAATATTGCTTCACTAATATTCTGCATTTTAAAGCGTGAAAATTCAATGCATAAATAAACGCGAAATATAAAAAAATTCAATGCATTCAATACAAACACTTAAACGTTTTTTAGACGTTTAGGTAGCTCCTTGTAGAAAAATATCAATTCAACAGCGGCCTTTTAAAGCATTCTCACTTCAATTAATTAATTAATTCCTAATTGAGTTTAAATTAAATATTGTCATGTTTTTAGTGCATGAATCTTAATTGAACAACCTGATAATGCTCACTCTGGTTATTGTTATCTGGTTGCTCACTACGTGCTCTTGCGCGCCGAATCCAATCAATTAAAAATGAAAACTGTTGCCAGCGCGAGAAAAGAAATATCATCGGTTTTATTGATACATACATACGTACGTATTAGCGTTTTATATAATAAGATAGAAGATAACATTTAAAAAGCTTTATCAAATATATTTTTAATTGTTTAATCTCTTTAGGAACTATTTATGGCATAGCAAATACAATCGGTAGCATATCTGGCGTTATAGCGCCAATGGTGGTAGCCTATTTCCTACATGGTGGAGTAAGTTACATTTCTTTTTCTCTTATAGTTTCAATGTTCAGAGCTTAAATGTTAATCCCACATTTTGTTAAAACAACATGTGAGGTTAACAGGGATGTAAGATACGCTAAAAAAGTAAAAGGATATCTGGTCATGAAGTGTGCTAAAAAATCATATTTATCTAAACAGTTTATTTTTAAAAGTCACAGACGGTCAGACCTTGTACTATGAAGAATCATTAAAAGTAATAAAAGGTTAGATCCTGCTGTTTGAAAAAGTAATTAAAAATTATTTTGATCTTATGAAAATTATTCAGACAAATATTTATGCTAAAAGAAATATTACCTCTTATGAATTTTATGGCAATTGTTTAAAAATTTACATATTACACAATCACATGTGAACGATATTGAACTTATGTTTAACTGAACTGTTGAAAAAAAACACGCGAAGAAAAAATCGAAACTTTTTAAAAATCAAGATAAATAAATGAATTTTCTTTTAATTTACCCAAAATCAATTTTTTAGATAAGTTACATAGTTAATTAAAAGAATATGCGAATGAATTTAAATTATAGGTTTTCTACGTCAGAAATACTCTCGAAACAATTCACTGGGGATAAGACATTATGCGAGTGCGTGAGTGATATATAGTTCTTTTCTTATAATGGTGTTTCACAATTTAAATATTTTTAACTGACATATTTTTTTAAAATTAATTTAAATTGTTACGTTAAAATACGAAATATAATTTTATTTCATAACCGTCGTTGAAAGGATTTCTGTCGTTAAAATGTTAAATTGGAAAGTTAAAGCGGCGCGTTTTCAAAGATTTGTATCGAAGTTTCACTACCAGTTTTTTAATTAAGAAGGATGCTGGTCAGCAGTAACACCACTGAGAAGTGCACCACGTGACGAATTGTGTCCATTAAATGCCGTTAAGCTGATATTCGGACTTTCTTTTTTTAAGGGATACTAAATAGGTTAGGAGATCTTGTAAGCATTATTAAAAAAATAAAAAAAAAATTCGAAGGACTTAGAAAACATATTAAGAAGGTTCAAAATATGCTTTTAGTTGTATAATTTCAATGTAGGTTAATGGAAAATTAGTCTGTGGTAGTTTGAAGTAAATTGGACCGGTTATAAAACTGTACTACGCTCTTGCAAGCTAAATACGGCGCTGCGACACATAGATCAATGCGCGGATATCGGTTTAGTACGGCTCTCGTAAACATTGGTTATGTATGGGTGCCGGTTAAATACTGCAACGTGCTAACAAATCATGGCGCGAATTTAGGCTAAATATGGTGCTCCTATGCACCGGGTATCGCGTAAATGCCGGCTAAATATGGCGCTTATAACGAAAGGGTTGAGTATCGAAATTTTCAGCAATGCATTGCAGTAAACAAAATCACTCTTATTGGTTATAGGATCCATGGGACCGGGATAGCCTACTTTGCAGGGCACTGTTCTTACGATCGTGGGAACGAGAGTTTGTATCCAGCCACTCGATGACTCCTCGTGCTGTAAATGGTGATTGGTGCACGTTAATCTGTCCGGTCACAAAGTCCATAATGTTCCCATAACAAATTATACCTCTAGGGGTACAAAATTGGGGATTGTTCTCTCATTCAGTTCAAAATTGCGATCTGTGGATGAATGAATGGTGCATGAATTGGTCGGTCCTATAAAACGGATGTGACGTATGGATGGGGCAGAACTCTTGGCCATAGATGGCGCCACTGTGAAACAAGAGCAATCGCACCCCTCGCCTTAATGACGACAGCTACTACAACATAGGAACCAAAAATCGTGTTGGTGACAATTCAGAATAGAGCCAGGATAGCCTGGTCGGTAGAGCGCTGGGCTCATGTCCAAGAGTTCGTGGGTTCGATCCCCGCCTGCCGAAGACTCCCAATGTAGAAAATGGTGACTGATGCACGCTAAATCTGTCAAATCAGTACCCCCAGAGGTATTTATTGTTATGGGAACAAGTCCTCCATGTTCCCATAAAAATCAATACCTCTGGGGGTGCTGATCCAGGATTTCCTTGTCTTCTGTATTGATTCAAAATTACAAAGCTGCGGAGTTGAACATTAATAGTCGTAAACCCAAAAAATTGGGTCTGCTGTTCAACGACGGTTACAATAATTCAGAATGGCAAGGCCGGAATACCCTGGTTGGTAGGGCACTGGCCCCATGTGCAAGGGGTCGTGGGTTCGATCCCTGCCGGCCGAAGACTCCTCGTGTAGTAACTGGTGACTGATGCACGTTAAATCTGTCGAGTCGCAATGTCTTCCATGTTCCATAACAAGTCATACCTCAGGAGGTACTGATCCAGGAATTTCCTTGTCTTCTAGATTGGTTCAAAATTACAAGGCTAGGAAGTTGAACATTAGTAGTCGTTAATCCAAAATTGGGTCGGCTGTTCAACGGTTATAAAATAAAAATAAAATTCAGAATAGCAATCGCCTGCACACGTTCGCTTTAGCTATTAAAAACTAGATTTTCAACTTGATAATTCTCCTTTTCTAGTAATTTTTCTAACCATTTCACTGCAAAAACAATTTATTTATTAATATTAATTTCTTTTTCAGAACACAACAGCAAATTGGAGCAAAATATTCTACACTACTGTGGCTATTTATTTCATTTGTTCAGCCGCATTTCTTGCTTTTGGATCTGCTGAATTGCAACTGTGGAATTCAGGAAAAATAGAAGAAAAGAAGGAAAAGGACAAAGAAACAAATATCTCTAATCCTGTTATAAACCATAGAATATCAATTTCGGAAACGTTCAAGTGCTGATGACTGTATTGTGATACTTGGTTGAGTTGCCTACATGTGGATCCCTACTTCATCAGCATAGTTGCCAACCCGGAAGTCCAAGATTCTCTGAATATTTTTAAATAAGAACCAAATAACAATAAAGTTAAAATCAAATAATTTTGTTCGCACTTACAAACTTTTTAAAATTAATAAGTTTTGTATATATATTTAAGTTGTTTGTATTTAGTGGAAAAAATCATTCTAAATTTAATTTAATAATTCAGTAATGAAGTGTTAAATCAGGAATTTAACTACCAATCTAAAATTCTTAAATAAAAACGTTTCGAAAAATTAATACAAGTTGAGATATATGTAGCAGTCAACTTATGAAGAAGGTTGATTCATTTTTTTTCATTCCTCATATGATGTTATTCTTATTTATTCAATGGAAGTTATGTTGTTGTTTACATAAGATCACACTTTCTAGATGCCAACTTGATCCGCTTAGTAAAGAAATATTTTCTTGTGGTAACGAAAATTAAATGAATTTTAGTGGAGGATTTTTGAGTTCAAGTAATATTTCCACCACTACGTATCGAAAATTCAAAGAATCATATGAAATGTTATGAAAGTATCATATGTTTATATTTCAACACAGCGGTTCCCCGATTTCTTTCAGCAACTGAACACTTAATGATCACAATTCTTATAACGGAAATCAGTATTCAAAAATAAAGCTTATTTGCAATTCTGAAGAGATTAACCAAATATACTACTAATTATTTTGAATATATTTAATCTTAAGAACGAGATTTTTTTCCATCGTTTTATCAATGATAGTTTTGAAATAAGATTTATAATCAATTAAAGAACTTTCTGAATGTACCAGAAAAGTGAAATTTTTCGAGTTGCTATAATCAAGGTGAAAAGAAAAAAGTGGTAACCGAAATTTCAAATAAATTTTATAATAGATTCATTCGAAGGGCGATGAATTATTATTTGCCTTATTTTATTTAGCGCTCTCTAATTTGAATTAAAAATCTTGTAAGCATATTCAAAATTAGCGTCGATTATTTATGGCAACATAAAAGTAAAAGCAATGACATGACATTTAACGGTACCCATATTGATGCCATCACATTAATGTTATTTGGCCTGATTTTTAAATACCTCCGAAAATGTCACACACTTCCACTAAGATCTTCAGTTAAATTAGCAGGGCTGGTATGGCCTAATGTAGTTTTGGTTTAGTTTTTTCGGATATACATGGAATGGTTACCAGGAAATCATATTTCTTCATTGATGAATTTTATTTTAAATTGAAAAAGTTTGAGGGGAAATATTGATGCGTGTTTTTTTAGAAATCGGTATCTTTATCATTACTTGAAATGTATTTGAAGAAATTAATTTCTTAAAAATAATAGAAATATTAAATAAGTAATAGATCATTGATTAGATAAAATTTTGATTACAGGTTCAATAATTGGATGAAGTAAATATTAACACTCAAAGTCCATGCAACCTTTCCACAATATTCAAAACCTTTTGGGAACCGCTGCTTTAACGTATAAATCTTCATTTTTAGAGTCTAAATCTTAAATTGCTTTACTTAATGACAAATTGATAATTCAAACATATATATAAAATATACATTAATTACATAGTTATGCATTCAAATGTTAAACAAGCTTAATTTTCAGAAAATACTTAATATCTTGTATCTTGTACACAACCACTTTGTAAAATATTTCCCAACGACCATACTTGTTGGCAGCTATGTGCTCACACATTTCATATTTATAACAAATTAAAATAAAGATATATGTTATTAAGTTTTATTTAACATGACTCTGAAATTTTATTTAAAAAATTCACTATTGTATACACCTTAAGAAATCAGATTAATTCCCGAATGAATTACAACTTGTTGTATAAATGATATATTAACCCGTTTTGTCCCGAATTTATTTACTGAAATGATACAAAAAGTGGTTTTATGAAAAAAGTGGTATAATATATTATCGAAATTAATTGGTTTTTCTACTGTTAGGGCATTCAAAAAGTCTTTGATAGATCGAAAAGTACTTCTCTTTCTCTTCTCTTTATTTAACTAAAACTGGGTGCCTGGGCCGCGCAGCGGCCCCTAACCCATTCATCATGAAGTATTTACAAGTTGAATTAAAAAACATTTTGAATTATGCAGCATTTAGGTAGCATTACAGAAGATCAAGCATATTTGCTTGATAAATTAAACATGATTTGATATTTAATATAAGTCATGATTTATGCAATAATCAGAAATTTTCGTGAATATAAAAAGAACAATTGATATTTAAGCATTAATTGGTATTAAATTCGATGCAATCATAGGTTGTGATTAAAATATGAATTAAATTAATATATAAACAATTACAATTGATATTTTAGCATTGAATGGAATTTAAATTTGATGCATTCATAAGTTGTGATAAATTATGAGTAAAATTAGAATATATACAAATGCGATTGACAATTTAGCATTGAATAAAGTTAGAATTGTGTAATTTTAAGTTGTAAAACAAATATAACATGAAATATGATAAATTTACAGAAGTTTTGTTTAATATTGGTGTCGTCATCTATCGGATACAGTTTGCAATTTAATTGAGCTGTTTTACTTTTTTCATTGAAGAAGAGTTTGATAATCTACATATTACTTTAATGCAAGAGTTCAGAATGAATAGTCCGGAATTGGGCATGACTATGACATTATGGAGCATTATCTCTAATGATTCCTTGCAGTAATTGGAGTACCTCTTCATTCTTTATGAGTTCTTGCAGTTCTTTTATTATTATGACAAGTCTGCGAGCCATACCGGCTGTTGTTGTGGAAATCGGGCGAGAGCCCTTCCTAGTGGGACGGGCTATGCACCCAGTGTAGTTTGCGGTGTGGGATTCACTACAATTGCAACATTTTGGTGGAGTGTGTCTGTCCTTTCTGCATTCATGGGAGCGATGATTGCCAGCGCATTTCACACATCTTGAGGCAGCGTTGCATGATCTTTGAGTGTGGTGGAATGCTTGACAATTAAAACATTGAATTGGTCCACGACCCCCCCCTAAATCTCTCTATTCTGACTGGAATACTTTGAATAGTGGTGATGGAGTTAATTTGATGATTTTGCACTGTATTTTTAAGAATTATGAGAAAAAGTGGGAGGAGCCTATAGGCCTCGCCCACTTTTCTCTTAAACTGTATGACTTTATGAGTTGTAATGCCTGTTTTTGCCAGTTGATGGGAGATCTCATCTGTTTTGTATTCTGTTGATAGTCCACGGAGTAATACTTTAATATGTATGGTTGGATGTGCTTGTGCAGAGGTTGTGGGTGTGTCTGTTTCTTCATTGGGAACTTCCATGGGTGGAGCTATGTCGGAGTTGACTATTGTTTCAGATAGTAGCAAGGAGGTGGCGGCATCTATTGGTGAAGAAGAGGTGCTTTCTGTAATCATGATTTGTGTATCCTCAATATTTTTGGCTTTGTTTTGCTTTTTCTTCTTCCTTTTTCGCTTTTTTGTAGGAGGCTCTGCATTATTTTTAGCTGTATTTTCTGTATCGGTTGTCATTTCGCTTTTCTGCTCTAAATTTTGGCCTGCATCTTGAGTTTCCATAAGTTGAGTTTTGAGTTGCGAGCAATCCTGGAGCTCTTTCGCTGTTGTTTCAATTTCTTCGTTGGTCATCCTTATCATTTCCATCCATTCTTCATATAACTTTCGTTCACCTGGACTCATGCTTTCCACGTTTACCGTTGGTTCTCGTGAAGTCTTTTCGGTTTGGCATTTTCCGCCACGTGGATGATTTTGATATGTAGCCATATTGCGTGATTTGAATTCTGTGGATTCCTCATCCGTCGTAGAGTCACTGAGGTTTTGACGCCCGGTAGGCGTGCTTGTCTTTCCACCACGTCCGCAACGTCGAAGACTCATTTTGCAGTACAAAAGGATTAAACATCAATAACTCAAAACATCAAAATTTTTTCCTCGTCAGGAACATCAAATGGGCTGACCGGAATCGTCAAGGATCTGACTTCCACAATACAAAAACTACATCCAAACTTCGAATAAAGCTTTTCATCCAAATCTAACGGTCAGACATCAGAATTTTTCGAAAAGTACTTGCTCCTCATAATTCTAAATCTAATCAGGAATAACTAAATCATTGTGGTATCTGAGAATCTTTTAATTCACCCAGATAAATGAAAATATTGAAAAAACTTTCCCACCGCAATGAATGTCCTTGAAAAAAGGAACTGTCCTATATATATGACGCTGGGCGTTAACCGGTTAACCACTTGAGAGTTAGTTTCAGCTTCGTGCGAATTTTGAGCTGCAGGTTTTTCTTTATCATAGAAGAAACAAAAAAGAAAAAAAGGAAAAAGCATCGTAGAAAGGGACCAACTCGAATAGTATAACTCGTAGACCCCGGGCAAAGATTTACATGTTTTTTATTTTTTTATTTTTCCATCTTGAAATCAATTTGGTGCCTCGGCGATTGTATTTCGCGTGGAGATCACGATACGGAAATATCCCCATTAAAAATGCGAAAGAATGACTTTGACCAAACTTCTTTCGCTGTTATTAATAATAGCTCGGTAATGTGATAAATTTACTTAAAGTATTCATTTTAAATGGCTTATTTGGTTATTATTAGTATTGACAGGTTATTATTAATAATAATCGATTATTCACACTGTAACATATACATGCTAGAGCGTATGAGGTCAATACAATGACCTACGGAACAGTTAGTGCACCATATCCAGCAGCAAGAGTTTTGCTTCAATTGTCAAGACACGAGAACTATCCTTTAGCATGTCATGTGTTAGAAGGAGACTTCTATGTGGATGATGTTTTGAGCCCAGCAGTTGTCCTTGAGAGAAACAAATGAACTGCAATCGGAGTTATCAAAGACTCAGTACAGAAATTCTCATGCATAAATGGTATAGCAAATAAAAACTGATACCAGGGCTTGACAGAAGCTACAACGTTGAGGAGGAAACAAAATCACTATGTGTCATATGGAATTCAACCAGTGACCACTTGCTTTCTAAATTCAGATGGAAAGTACGGTCCTCCCACGAAGAAATCAGTGCTTTCAACATCTGTACGTATATTTGACCCCCTCGGACTTTCAGGTACAGCTGCAAAGAAAGCTAAAATATTTCTGAAGGAACTGTAGTATATAAAATTAGACTGTAATGATCCGCTTGCTCAAGAAGCGCAGCAGTGGCTAAATTTCGTCGAATCTTTGCCAGTAATAAACAATGTGAGTGTTCAGCGATGTATCCTATTAGAAAAATCAGTGCACATGGAGTTTCATGGTCTTTCTGACGCCTCTGAATCTACTTATAAATACTTCATTTATACACACAGTTATAAAATTCGTTTACCCAAAGATTATTCCAAGCAAAATGTAGCTCTAAATAATTATTTATAATTTATTATTATTTTTGTGAAAACCTTTCAAAAAAGTTTTAATTTTAAACTATATGATTTAATAAATCATTTTAACAAATGTAATTTTAAATAAATAAAAAAAAAATTCTTCTTTTTACGTGACAAATGTTGAGAGAGAAATGAGGTAGTTCAAATCTTAGCAACTACCGTTTCAGAAAATAAAATATGTTTAATATAAATTTTAAATTTGTTGATACTTTGATCATTACGGGAGCGCTAATGTATTTAGTAAAGGTATCTGACAGCAACACATTTGGCTGGTGGATACTGAAAATAAAAAAGGAAAATATATCTGTACATTGTCGAACTCATTGAAATGGTTAGAAAAAGCTTATCATTTTTCCTAAATTTTTATTTAATTGTGATTGTAATTAGTAATGAAGAGGACTTTTTGTGAATTCAGAAGAATGGTTGATAAGAATTCTTCTTTCAGAACTGAAAATTTCTTCTGTTCTCGTATCGCTATTAAAAAGGTTTCATTCATTCTCGGAATCCACTTTCCATCGTAAAGTAGATAAAAAAAACTACTCAACTTTCTGCGAAATTCTAATAAGTTGGTAGAGAATTGAAGAGTAAACCATGTTGAATTAGAAAAAATTACGCCCCCTCTTTTTAGAAAATAAGAAGAAAAAATAGAATAAAATATATTTAATACAAATTTTGATTTCGAATTCACACTACACTTGAAGCTTACCGAGGGCACATAATAAAAGTATCTGACAGTAATACATTTGGCTGGTGGATACTGAAAATAAAAAGAAGGAAAATATATCTGAATATTGTCTATTTCATTGAAATGTCAAGAAAGTTATTTATTTCTCTTTTTCATTTTCATTTTCAAAATTGTGGTAGTAATTAATAATAGAATGGACTTTTTTTATTTCAGAGAGAGAGAGATTAAATTCGAATAAATTTAAAATAATTATACTAAATAATTATACTAGGATTAAAATAATTATACTAGGCGAGAAAGATTCAAATTTAATTTCTTCTTACATAAGTTATAATGAATGAGTGATCATGATAAAGAAAATTGTATTAAAAGAGTTTGAACCGTGTCCCCAGTCGTGTTACAAGGAATTCCAAAAAACTACGAGGCATGCAAATGAAACTCACGTACAATTTGTTTGGAGATTTCTGTATCGTAATCTGTGGCAGGATAATTGCCAAGTCTTGGCTACTTCCGGGCAGCGCCCCGCAGGAAATTAAAAAAAAAGAAAGAAAGGGACAAAGTTGGAAAACTCGAAACCACCCCTGAGCAAACATCTACATGTTTTTTTTTTTTTTTTAATTTGCCAGTTTAAAACCTATTTGGCGATTGCAGTTGGAGAAACAGATAAAAATACGGAAATATCCCCCAATTTGCATCGCGTTTGACAAATAGCCTTGTTTATTATTTAAAATTACTAGAAGTGACTAATGTCGAGAAAATGAAGTAACGTATTGTATCAGATAAACTGTTTCAAACATTAGACAAAGAAACCGTATTTAAACAATCAGGAAGTTGGTTTTATCCCGTAACCTTGAAAAAAGAAGCAGATTTCTTCTTTGTGTCAAGGGGTAAACCATTAACGGAGAATTATAGTCAAAAATATTCTAATTCGAGAAATGTTACTGCACTTAGGTGGTGTATTTTCATCTTTTTGGCACTCGTATGATCGGTGTTTGGCGGCGCACTTAACACATCTTGATGGTGAATTACATGATCTTTGACTGTGTCCATATTCTTGGCAGTTGTGACACTGGATTGGATTTTGCCCGCCTCGGAACCTTTCAATACTGACCGGGATACTTTGAATATTGGTGATAGAGAAAATTTGTCGATTAACATCTGTTTCTGTGAGAATTGTGAGAAAAAGTGGGAGGAGCCTGTAGGTCCCGCCCACTTTTCTCTTAAACTGAATTACCTTTTGCGTTATGATGTCTGACTTTGCCAGTTCCTGGGAGATATGATCAGTATAGAATCCAACTGGAAGACCACGAATAAGAACTTTTATATGCTTAATTGGTTGAACTTTTGCTGGAGTTTTGGGTGGATCTACAGTTGAACTGGAATCCTCCTTGGGTGGAGCTAAGTCAGTATCAGATATAGATTCAGATGGTTGTAAGGAGGTGGCGGTATCTATCGGTGAAAAATGTTTACTATTTGTGGTCATGATTAGATTTGCTTCAGCTTTTTTGACATTCTTTTTCTTCTTCTTCAAAGGGGGTTCAGCAATATTTTTGGTTGAGCTTTCTGAATCTCTGATTGACTCATTCCCCGTCTGCTCCAAAAGTTGGCCGCCTTCATAAGTTTCCATATCAATGACATCAATTGGTGTTGTCGGTATTTCGGGCCTATTTGGCACAGGCATGAGAGACTGCTCCAAATGATTTAGTTTCTCAAGTAGTTCTTTATTTTTCCTTTCATCTTCTTTAATTCTCCTTCCCATGTCTGCTAACTTTTCAGCCATTTTGGTTTCAAAATCCGAGCATTCCTCATCCGTCGTTGAACCACGTGCACGTCTTTCGGTCAGCCGCTTTCCGCCTCGTCCGTGTTGGTGATACGTAGCCATTGTTGCGTGATTGCGAATATTAACTTCAGCAGTGATGTTAACGTAAATTGAAAGCTACTATATCGGGCAGAATCATTTAACTTAACTTGCATCTACTTATACTCTTTAGTTGATTCAGAATTAGAAAAACATACATGATTGCAAGAGTATGAAGTAGGTATTACTCACTCAAAAGACACCAATGAAAATCCGAAAGTTCTCGCATAACCTTGACCGTATGACATCAAGTTGACCGCCAAAATTCACATTCTCGGACACCAGACTCCCATTCCTCATGAAAAAAAATATTGTTCGTTCTTTTATAGAACACGATGTCTTACGTCACATTGATTAACTGATCACTTCTCTTCACTTCCATCCTGGAGAGGAATCTGCAAAAGACTAAAACACTAAAGTTTATAACTTGAAATTACTTATTTCCACAGTAATATAACTTAGAACAAACTGTGTGCGTCATACAGGACGATTTATTTAAAATTTGGACTATATTTTGTTAATATATTTATGCGTTTGCAGCAGACATTAGGTAGATGCATATGATTATTTTAATTGATCCGAGTCAAACTAAAATTTTCAGAATACTTTAAAGGGAGGGAGTGTATGATACAGTTAAGACGTATGAGGTCAAAACCATAACCTACGGAACAGTTAGTGAACCATATCTAGCAGCACGGGTTTTGCTTCATTTGTCAAGAGACGAGAACTATCCTTTACCATCTCATGTGTTAGAAGGGGACTTCTATATGGATGACGTTTTGAGTCCCGCAGTCACCTTGGGAGAAACAAAAGAACTGCAATCGGAGTTATGAAATTCTCAGTACAGAAATGCTACTGCATAAATGAAAATAAAAATTGAAGCCTGAATTGACAAAAACTACAACTTTGAGGAGGAAACAAAATCACTAAGTGTCATATGGAATTTAACCAGTGACCACTAGCTTTCTAAATTCAGATGGAAAGTATGGTCCTCCCACGAAGAAATCAGTGCTTTCAACATTTGTACGTATATTTGACCCCCTCGGACTTTCAGGTACAGTTGCAAAGAAAGCTAAAATATTTCTGCAGGAACTGTAGTATATAAAATTAGACTGTAATGATCCGCTTGCTGAAGAAGCGCAACAGTGGCTAAATTTCGTCGAATCTTTGTCAGCAATAAACAATGTGAATGTTCAGCGATGTATCCTAATAGAAAAATCAGTGCGCATAGAGCTTCATAGTCTTTTTGACGCTTCTGAATCTACTTATAAATATTTCAGCTATGCACAGTTATAAAATTCGTTTATCCGAAGATTATTCTGTGCAAAAATTAGGTTTAAATAATTATTTATAATTTATAATTATTTTTGTGAAAAAGTTTCAAAAAAGTTTAAATTTTAAAGTATATGATTCATTAAATTATTTTAACAAAGGTAATTTTAAATAAATAAAAAAAAAAATACTTCTTCCTTTTACGTGACAAATGTCGAGATAGAAATGAGGTAGTTCAAATTTTTGAAACTACCGTTTCAGAAAATAAAATATATTTTATATAAGTTTTAATTTTATGTAACATTGATGGAGAAACTCTCAATATATAATTAAAAAAGGTATCTGACAGCAATAAAGTTGAATGGTGGATACTGAAAATTAGAAAAAAAAGGAAAGTAGTTTTGTATATTGTCTAACTCATAGAAATAACTAGAAAAAGTTTATCATTTTTATAAAATTGTGATAGTATTTAACAATTTAAAGTACTTTTTGTGAGTTCAGAAGAATGGTAGATAAGTATTCTTCTTTCAGATCTGAAAATTTCTTATGTTCTCGTTTCGCTCTTGATCAAACTTCTCAACAATTAAAATGCGGTTCAATTCGGGTTCATTTCGGGCCTATTTGGCACAGGCATGAGAGACTGCTCCAAATGATTTAGTTTCTCAAGTAGTTCTTTATTTTTCCTTTCATCTTCTTTAATTCTCCTTCCCATGTCTGCTAACTTTTCAGCCATTTTGGTTTCAAAATCCGAGCATTCCTCATCCGTCGTTGAACCACGTGCACGTCTTTCGGTCAGCCGCTTTCCGCCACGTCCGTGTTGGTGATACGTAGCCATTGTTGCGTGATTGCGAATATTAACTTCAGCAGTGATGTTAACGTAAATTGAAAGCTACTATATCGGGCAGAATCATTTAACTTAACTTGCATCTACTTATACTCTTTAGTTGATTCAGAATTAGAAAAATATACATGATTGCAAGAGTATGAAATAGCTATTACTCACTCAAAAGACACCAATGAAAATCCGAAAGTTCTCGCATAACCTGGACCGCATGACATCAAGTTGACAGCCAAAATTCACATTCGCGGACACCAGACTCCCATTCCTCATGAAAAAAAAATTGTTCGTTCTTTTATAGAACACGATGTCTTACGTCACATTGATTAACTGATCACTTCTCTTCACTTCCATCCTGGAGAGGAATCTGCAAAATACTAAAACACTAAACTTTATAACTTGAAATTACTTATTTCCACAGTAATATTAGAATATAACTTAGAACAAACTGTGTGCGTCATACAGGACGATTTATTTAAAATTTGGACAATATTTTGTTAATATATTTATGCGTTTGCAGCAGACATTAGATAGATGCATATAATTATTGTAATTGATCCGAGTCAAACTAAAATTTTCAGAATACTTTTAAGGGAAGGAGTGTATGATACAGTTAAGACGTATGAGGTCAAAACCATAACCTACGGAACAGTTAGTGCACCATATCTAGCAGCACGGGTTTTGCTTCATTTGTCAAGAGACGAGAACTATCCTTTAGCATCTCATGTGTTAGAAAGAGACTTACTTCTATATGGATGATGTTTTGAGCCCTGCAGCCACCTTGGGAGAAACAAAAGAACTGCTTTCGGAGTTATGAAATGCTCAGTACAGAAATGCTACTGCATAAATGGTATAGGAATTAAACATTGAAACCTGAATTGACAAAAACTACAACTTTGAGGGAGAAACAAAAGCACTATGTGTCATATGGAATTCAACCAGTGACCTCTTGCTTTCTAAATTCAGATGGAAAGTATGGTCCTCCCACGAAGAAATCAGTGCTTTCAACATTTGTACGTATATTTGACCCCCTCGGACTTTCAGGTACAGCTGCAAAGAAAGCTAAAATATTTCTGCAGGAACTGTAGTATACATACCTGCCAACTCTTCCGGAAGATTTTATTTTCATATTTAAAGTGGTAGTAATTATATACTATTTTTTCTTTTATAATCTTAATTTTTGAATGATATTGATCACCACTATTCTTACAAAAATTAAGCACATATATTAATATGCGTTACTATCATGGTTGCCAAATTAAGTTTTCTCAAATACAACGTATTTGTTTGCTTAAAATTGAAGTTTTAATTCCATTTTAATACCACTGGGAAAAATAATAATGGACGGGATTAAAAGTTGGCAGGTATGAGTATATAAAATTAGACTGTAATGATCCACTTGCTGAAGAAGCACAGCAGTGGCTAAATTTCGTCGAATCTTTGTCAGCAATAAACAATGTGAATGTTCAGCGATGTATCCTAATAGAAAAATCAGTGCGCATAGAGTTTCATAGTCTTTTTGACGCTTCTGAATCTACTTATGAATATTTCAGCTATGCACAGTTATAAAATTCGTTTATCCAAAGATTATTGTGTGCAAAAGTTAGGTTTAAAAAATTATTTATAATTATTTTTGTGAAAAATTTTTAAAAAAATTTTGAATTTTAAAGTATATGATTCATTAAATCATTGTAATAAAATATAATAAATTTTAAATCAATAAAAAAAAATACTTCTTCCTTTTACGTGACAAATGTCGAGATAGAAATGAGGAAGCTCAAGTTTTTGAAACTACCGTTTCAGAAAATAAAATATATTTTATATAAGTTTTAATTTTATGTAACATTGATGGAGAAACTCTCAATATATAATTAAAAAAGGTATCTGACAGCAATAAAGTTGAATGGTCGATACTGAAAATTAGAAAAAAAAGGAAAGTAGTGTTGTATATTGTCTAACTCATAGAAATAACTAGAAAAAGTTTATCATTTTTATAAAATTGTGATAGTAATTAACAATTTAAAGTAATTTTTGTGAGTTCAGTAGAATGGTAGATAAGTATTCCTCTTTCAGATCTGAAAATTTCTTATGTTCTCGTTTCGCTCTTGATCAAACTTCTCAACAATTAAAATGCGGTTCAATTATAAACACAACTGTAAATAATTAGGTCTGTCTAAAAGTACTGTTCTCGAAAAGACACGCATCCTTATCAGATACGCAAAAGACGCATTTATTCACGAATTACAATTCTTTTTTTTATTTCGCAATGCATTAGGTTTTTGACCGGAAATTTGGATATTTTTTCGTCGCTTATTTCAAATTCGCAATCAGTTTCACTTTACAAGATACAGTTTTTATGCAATTCAATTCTATATTTCGATTTAGAATTTCTTTAAAATTTAATTTGTGTGCATATTAAGAGTTCCCACTTCTCTGCTACGGAGAAAGTGGTAGGAAGAAGGAGATAAAACATTTACGATGTGATAAATTATGTTAGTTTGTAACGAAAAAAATAATCGATATTACTTTTTTCCATAACAAACAAATATTGTTGTTTTCATAGGTACCATTTATCACGCTGAAGTCGTGTTCCTTACAAGAAATGTGCAGCGACGTCACAGGCAACTAAAATGTAAAAAGTGGTAGAGGATTTATTTATTTATTATTTGTTTAAAACACAATGAGATACAAATTGTTCCTTTTGAAATTTAAGGAAAATTATTAGCCAAATTCACTTTCAATAGTAAGCTATGCCTATGCCTATGTGGGGTGGGTATCTAAGTGTCGGCCCCGAAGGGGCCCTAACTCATTCATCTCAATGGGAAAGTTCTTAAAATATTGCCTAAGCAGATCTGAGGTAGATGTTGTAAATCAGTTGGGGCAGGAGATCGTCCGTGGTTGAGGTGGGCTTGAGGGTGATATTCCGTTGGCTAGGTCTTGAGTGTTGGAATGAGAGAAGTAAGCAGCTGGATTACTGCTTCATCTTTGAGTAACTCCTGAAGTTCTTTGAAGACCTTCAGGAACCTAGTGGCGTTCGATATGGAGTCATTTGGTCTGTTCTGTGAAGCTCGATGATTTCTCTTAGGCCGGGCACTACATCCTGTAAAACAGGCTGGGTGGGCGTCTTTACAGTTGGCACACGTCGCTGGGAGGGAGAGAGGCTTCGTGCAGAGATAAGTGAAGTGGGCTCCGGCACACTTCATGCAGGCAGGTTCGTTGGGGCAGGATTTCTGCGTATGCTCAAACTTCTGGCACTTATAGCATTGAATAGCTAAGCGCCCTCCATGAAATTTCTCAATCTTTACTGGAAGAGTAAGGAGAGTCTTCACGTCGATGAATTCCCGATGTTCTGGGGAGTCTGGGAGTATCACTAGAAACAGGGGGAGGAGCTTGTAGCCGTCGCCACGCCTCTTTCTAAGTTGCTCAATTTTGATTGGGCGAAGTCCATTCGCCTCGATGTCGTTCCGGAGACTGTCCGTCGGGTGGTCTACGGTGAGTCCTCGCACGAGAAATCTGAGTTTTCTCGGCGGAATTGAAGGAGTTTTCGGTGGAGAAGGCTCCATCGGAACTGGTACTGCAGGGATGGTCGCTGGTGGGGTTTCGGGGCTAGCGGGAGAAGGCACCTTGGGAACACTGGCTTTATGGTTCTTTTTCTTCCTCTTCCTTGGCCTTTTTGCAGGGGAAGTCATTGAATCAGGCTCCTTTTCTTTGCTAGTCTCAGGTGTCTCGGTGATGGGAACTAATTCAACCTCAGGTGAATTTGGAGTTTCAGCACAAGAAGACTCAGGCACGATTTCGACTTCCGGGGGTAAAACCTCTTCCATCGGTTCGGGCTTTGCTGGGTGATCGGCACTTGGTGTCTCAGTGGATCTGTCGCTGTCCTTGGGAGGGATTCCTAGGCTCGGCTTTTCTTTGGATTCCCGTTGTCGAAGGTAGTACAGGTACCTGGCATGAGTTGCAAAATCCTGGAATGAGTTGCAGGCAGCGTTTGCAATTTTCAGGAAGTGCTCGTAGTGGGGTCCAAGTCGGTCGGTGTCGAGGAACTTGCTCAGGATAGAGTTCGCTTCATTCAGTTCTTCAATGGACAAATGCATGACGAATTCAGAGAGATTTCCATTATACACTCGTTCTTTCGGTGGAAGATACTTCGCGGGAATTCCGCAGGTCTCTATGATTTGCTCAAGGGAGATGGTCGCATCGTGTCCGCGGACGGTAGGCAAAACCTTGCCGCCGCGTCCTTTCCGGTGATATGGCATGTTCGCACAGAGCTAGACTTAATACGTCCGCACTCTGTAAAGGCAGTGAGGTTCAATAGTAAGCTAGAAATAAAAACGGTTCCGCTATCTGCAAAATTCTAATAAATTGGTAGCGAATTGAAGAGTAAACCACGTTGAAGTAGGAAAATTACGCCCACTCTTTAAAAGTGTAGCCGCGAGACTACAGTAATAATGTTGCATTTCCTAAGTAACTTTATATTTTCAATATGTCAAATTACAGTAAAATGAAAAAACTTAACCAAAAATACCTTTAATTTTGATTTTACTAGAAAGAATTTTTTTCCAAGCTGAGCAAGTTGGCATTTCTGGTAATCTAAAAAAAAATATGCTATAAAATTTGAAAACTTTTATCTCTTGAAAATTTGAAAATTTTTATCACTTGTTAAAATTTTAAATTTTAATCGTCACCACTTTTTGCTATTTTAGTCGCCCCTAGCAAACCTGGAAATGCATGCTATTAAAAAAAAACATATTTTGTAATAAATAATGATTTATAATAGACTCACGATTAACATTTAATGCATAAAATGTTGGGTTTTAACTTTATTCTTTTTGCATTTTGTTTTGGTAGCCGGAAAATAAAAACTCTGAGTAACATATGAACTAATGATCGGAATTCTGAGTAACATATGAACTTATTATCGGAGTTCAGAACTGATTTTAATGATTCAAGGGCCAACACTTAAATTTGCATTAATTAATTGCACTCATTAATTAGTGCAGCAGACAGTATTTTTAGAAACAAAATCAGTCATATAACCACACACTTTTTTTAAGGTTTCTTTTCCATCAAATTCGAATTCTGTCCTATTCCCATAGCATGGTCAGGAGAGCGATCAAAAGTTTATTTCTCTTAATTGAAATTAGACTTTTTGCGTGTTTCGCAATATATCGACGAATTTTCAAGCTCATTGAAACATTTCATTCACAGTTTTAAAATTCATTTACCCAAAGATAATTCTATGCAAAAAGCAGCTTTAAATATTTATTTACAATTTATCATTATTTTTTGTGAAAACGTTTCAAAATATTTTGAATTTTAAGGTATATGAATTATTAAATCATTTTAAGAAATGTAATTTTAAATAAATAAAAAAATACTGCTCCTTTTACGTGACAAATGTTGAGGTAGAAATGAGGTAGTTCAAATTTCAGAAACTACCGTTTCAGAAAATAAAATATATTTAATATGATATTTAATTTCGTGTGACTATTGTTTTGATTCATCTTCCAAGCATATAAAAAAGGTATCTAGCATCAATACAATTTGCTGGTGGATACTGAAAAAAAAGAGGAAGATTTTTCTGAATATTGCATATTTCTTTGATATGGATAGATAAAGTTATAGTAATTGATAATAAAAAGAACTTCTTATGAGTTCAGAAGATTGGTTGATAAGTCTGAAAATGTCTTCTGTTTTCGCATCGCTCTTGAACAGGCTTCTCAGCAATTGAAATGTGGTTTAATTATAAGCACAGATATAGATAATTAGGTCTGTCTGAAAGTTCTGTTTGCGAAAAGACACACATCATTTTCAGATATACAAAAGGTGCATTTATTCACGCTATAATGAATTACAATTTTTTTTCACGCTATAATGAATTACAATTTTTTTTAATTATTTTTAAATGCATTAGGATTTTGACCGGAAATTTGGATATTTCTTCGCCGCTGAACTCAAATTCGCAATCGATTTCACTGTACAAGATACAGTTTTATTGCAATTTAATTATATATTTCTATCCAGAATTTTTTAAAATTTCATTTGTGTGCCTACTAAGAGTTCCCACTTCTCCGCTACGTAAAAAGTGGTAGGAAGAAGGAAATAATAAAATTGTATTTACGTTGTGATGAATTATGTTACTTTGCCGTGGAAAAAGTAATCGATATTACTTTTTTCAATAACAAACAAATATTATTAATTCAAAGGTACCATAGGTAAGTCATCATACGTAAGTACAAAGGTAAATCACGTGTTGCTTACAAAATATAGGCCGCGACATCACAGGCAACTAAAATGTAAAAAGTGGTAGAAATTTATTTATTATTTGTTAATATGAGTTACATTTAAAAGTGTTCTTGCTGAAATTTTAAGGGAAAAAATTCTCGGAACCAACTTTCAATAGTAAACTAGAAATAAAATTTTATGAAATGGTATAAAATTACTAATAAAATGGTTGCGAATTTAAGAGTAAACCATGTTGAATTAGGATAATAACGCACACTCTTCAAAAGTGTCACCATGAGGCAACAGGAATAATGTTGCATTTCTAACGATACTTTATATTTTTTAATAAGTCAAATTCGTGTCTTGAAATTTGAGCTGGGCACCTGGGCCGCTTAGTGGCCCCTATCCCATCCATCTTCTTCCTCATATATGTTGTAGAACTTTAAGGTCAGCAGTCTATGTGGTGGCTGTTAGCGGGATTCAAGCACCTTTTGCTTGAGTAAATAATAATAATGGGAGTTATAAGAGGCAGGCTTGCTCTAAACTATGTGCGGCTTTGAATGTAGATTGATGGTCAACTAGGGGAAACGCTTGATCAAGTTGTCAGTATTGTTGTTGAATCTGATGCTGTAGGTGGATCTGTGATTTGTTATTTATTTTGAGGGTTGTGATATGAGGGTTTCGGATGTAAAGTGAGCAGATATTGGTCTTAAATTTATGTCTTTTTTTTCAAAATTTAATATCTGGATGAAGTACACTTCACTGCATTTTAGGGGCTTGTCGTAGAAATCTGCATTTAATTTGCAAATATACTGTGATAGGATCAGGATCTTCAGGTCTTTGTAGATATTTGTATTTCTGATGAACTATCTGGCACGGGTGATTTTTCTGAGTATCTTATTCCGGAATGGTTGTCCAGGCAGGTGAGGAATATGTGAGAATTGGTCTGATCATTGACGTACACAGTAGTTTTCTTAGTTTCTGCGTGTTTCGCAATATATCGACTAATTTTCAAGCTCATCGAAACATTTTATACACAGTTATAAAAATAATTTACCCAAAGATTATTCTATACAAAAAGTAGCTTTAAGTAATTATTTATAATTTATTATTTTTGTGAAAACGATTAAAAAAAACTTGAATTTTAAGGCCTATGAATGAGACTTAGACTTAGACTGAGGGTGTTTACGGAGTACCTGTCCGCGAAGTGGACACTCCACTCCTTCAACTGAGAGCCTTCCCGTGGGCGCCTGGCGTAATGTCTTTAGGTTAAAAAAGACTGAAGTTGTAGGTGAGATGGCTAGATAGTCGGCATGATGGTGCAGTGATGATCACTATGACTTGTTCTCAGGAAGCAAAGATTTGAGAAGCTTAACTAGCTCCTCTTTCTGTATAGTTCTTGCAGCTCACGGAAGATCTTCAGAAATCTATTGGCTTTATCGGTAGCACTCCAGTGCTGTGTTTTCTTCTGAGGTGGCTCTCTCCTTGGCCTAGCACCACAGCCTGAAAAGCAGGCCGGGTGCGCTCCATTGCAGTTAATGCAGGTGGCGGGAAGACTTCTGGGTTTGGAGCATTCGTATGAAAAATGAGCTCCCGCACACTTCATGCATGCAGGATCATCTGAACTGTTCTTTTGGGTGTGTTAAAATTTTTGGCAACGATAACATCGTTCCGAGACTATAACATCATTACTCATTCCGAGAATGGAATTTCAGAGTGGTTGTATAACAATAAACGAAAAACAATCTGACTCTAAAATATATTTATATTTTGATACCGTTGAAATTCGCTTGCGCAAGGATTATTAGGCTTTTATATATTTATTGTAATTATTTATATGTAGTGGTGGTCAAACTCATTTATAATTATCATTATAATTCAAAAAGTTAATTGGAATAACATGAGTATTGCTACCACTTTAAATATGAAAATGAAATCCTCCGGAAAATCCGGAAGAGTTGGCGGCAGTTGGCTATACGTTACATATCGGTACCAAAGCTCGTCTCAAGGCATTAAACAAAAGTATCTGACAGTAATACATTAGGCTTGTGATACTGATAAAAAAAAAGGGAAATATTTCTGAATTTAGTCTATCTCATTGAAATGGTTAGTAAAAATTTATTATTTTTATAAAATTGTGATAGTAATTAATAAGGAAAAGGACCTTTTGTGATTTGAGAAGAATGGTTGATAAGTATTCTTCTTTTAGATCTGAAAAATTTTTCTATTCTCGCATCGCTCTTAAACAGGTTTCTTAACAATTAAAAATGTTTTCAACTACAAACATAAATAATTAGGACTGTCTAAAAATTCTGTTCGCGAAAAATCACGTATCATTTTAAGACATGAAAAAGGTGAATTTATTCAATTTTTTTTATTATTTTCTGATGCATTAGGTTTTTGACCGGAAGTTTAGATAGTTTTTCGTTGCTGAATTCAAATTCGCCATCGGTTTCACTCTACAACATGCAGTTTTTATGCAATTTAATAATATATTTCAATTTTGAATTTTTTTAAAATTTAAATTGTGTGCCTATTAAGAGATCCCACTTCTCTGCTACATAGAAAGTGGTAGGAAGAAGGAGATAATACATTTACGTTTTCGATGCGATAAATTATGCTAGTTTGTCATGGAAAAATAAAATCTTTTTCCAAACTAAACCAAATTATTATTTTTATTTCATAGGTGTCATTTATCAGGCTGAAATAGTGTTCCTAACAAAAGATATGCAGTGACGTCACAGGTAATTAAAACGTAAAAAGTTTTCGAAATTTTATTTATTTATTATTTTTTAAATAATTCTATGAGTTACTTTTCAAATTGTTCTTGTTTCTTGTTAAAAATTGAAGGAAAATCCTTCTCGGAATCCACTTTCCATCGTAAATTAGATATAAAAACTTCTCCGCTTTCTGCAAAATTCTAATAAATTGGTTGTGAATTGAAGAGTAAACCCAGGGATGCCAATTGCACCACTTTATGAAATAGTTCTAATAAGAGTGGTAGCGAATTGTATCGCAAAATTCATTAAAGAAGGATAGTTACGCCTTTATTTTTGATAGAGTAACCAGTAGATTGATGCATACCTGCCAACTTTTAATCCTATCAAGGATGATTTTCCCCAGTGGTAGTAAATTTAAATTTAAAATGCAATATTAGGTAGTAACATTTGCTGTGTTTTGAACAAGCTTATCCGGATTACTACTATAGTATTACATATTAATATGTATGCTTATTTTTTTAAAAAATAGTGGTGGATTAAAAATATTATAAATTAAGTTTATAAATGCAAATAATATATCGAAAACACATATTTTACTACCACTTTAAATATAGAAATAAAATTTTACGTCAACTGCGTAAGAGTTGGCAGGTATGTTTATGCTTTAACGTTGCGTTGTATATGATACTTATATATTTTGATATTTAGTGGTGAAAAATTGCTTAAAAGGAAAATACTAAACTAAAAGTAACTTAAATTTCTCTACCACTAGAATATACTATTTTACAAAGCGGAGCAAGTTGGCATCCCTGTAAACCAAGTTGAATTAGGAAAATTACACTCTTCCTTTAAACGTGTCACCGCGAGACAACAGTAACAATGTTGCATTTCTTTCGACACTTGATACTTTCAATATGTCAAATTACAAAAATATGACAAAAAAGTTAACTAGAAATAACTTTAATTTTGATTTTATTAGAAAGCACTTTTTTACGAAGCTGAGCAAGTTGGCATTTCTGGTAAACTAAAAAAATATGCTATAAAATATGCAAATTTTTATCTCACTTATTAAAATTCCAAATTTTAATCGCCACCACTTTTTTCTATTTAAGCCGCATAAACCTAGAAATGCATGCTATTTAAAAAAAAAAAACATATTTTGTAATAAATATTTATTTATAACAGGCTCATGATTAGCATTTAATGCATGAAGTGTTTAGTTTTATCTTTATTCTGTTTGTATTTTGTTTCTGTTGCAAAAAAAAAAAAAAAAAAAAAAAAAAAAACTCTGAATAACATATGAACTAATGATCGGATTTAGAGTTCAGAGCCGATTTTAATAATTCAAGGGACAAAACTTAAATTTGCGTTAATTAATTGCACTCATTAATTAGTGCAGCAGACAATATTTTAAGAAACAAAATCAGCCACATGACAGCAAATTTTTTATTAAGTTTCTCTTCTGTTAAATTCGAATTTTTTCTTATTCCCATAGTATTCCCACGAGAGCGATCAAAAGTTTAGTTCTCTTAGTTTTTCTTTTAGATTTTGCATGTGTCGCAATATCTCAATGGATCTTCTAGCTCAGTGTTTCCCAAAGTGCGGTACGCGTACCCTCAGGGGTACGGGGATAGTTTAGCGGGGGTACGCGTTCTTATGTAAGATATCTTGCAACGAACGAAAATTTCAAAAAAATTGATATAAAAACAAAGCTAGCCATGAAAATTTACGATTGCGTATTTTTCTATAGCTATATTTCTGAAGAGTTAACGGTTAATAATTAGTTGTGACAGCAGCCAGTTGTGATTTTTAACTTTTGTGCAATTTTTTGTAAATTAAAAAAATACATTCATTTTTTTATTGGTGGTACACAGCGTTACGAAATATTTAGAAAGGGTACACAAAAGTCATAAGTTTGGGAAACACTGTTCTAGCTCATCAAAACATTTTATACACAGTTATAAAATTTTTGTTTACCCAAAGATGCCAAAAGTAGCTTTAAATAATTATTTGTAATTTATTATTATTTCTGTGAATACGTTTCAAAACATTTTGAATTTTAAGATACATGAACTATTAAATCATTTTAAGAAATGTAATTTTAAATAAATAAGAAAAATACTGCTTCCATTTACTTGACAAATGTTGAGATAGAAATGAGACAGTTCAAATTTTAAAAACCACCGTTTCAAAAAATAAAATATATTTAACAAATAGTTTAATTTAGTTACGAAATTGTAATTCTTCAATTCCTATATTCCATTTAATAAAGGTATCTAAAGGCAATAAATTTTCCTGACAGATACTGATAATAAAAAGAAAAGGAAAATGGTACGGTTTATTAATTTTTCTTTTTTAATTTTCTTTTTAAAAATTGTGATACTAGTTGATTATAAAGAGGATTTTTTTGTGCTAATTCAGAAGATTGGTTGATAAGTATTCTTTTAGCTCTGAAAATTTCTTCTGTATTCGTATTGCTCTTGAACAGACTTCTCAACTATTGAAAAGTATTTCAATTATAAACACAGATATAAATAATTTGGTCTGTCTGAAAGTTCTTTTCGCGAAAAAACACGTATGATTATCAGATATACAAAAGGTTCATTTATTCACACTATAATGAATTACATTTTTTTATTATTTTCTAACGCATTAGTTTTTTGACCGGAAATTTGGATATTTTTTCGTCGATAGATTTCATTTATCAGTACGAAGTCGTGTTCCTTACAAAACATATACAGTGACGTCACAAGCAACTAAAATGTATAACGTTTTAAAAATTTTATTTATTTATTATTTGTTTAATAACACTATGAGATACATTTCAAGTTGTTCTTGCTGAAAATTTAAGGAAAATCATTCGCTGAATCCACTTTCAATAGTAAACTATAAAGAAAAACTACTTCGCTTTCTGCAAAATTCTAATAAATTGGTAGCGGATTGAAGAGTAAATCATGTTGAATAAGGAAAATTTCGCCCACTTTAGCTCAAAAAACATGAATGGATAAAGTAAATCTTAACAGTCAAAGTCCCTGAAACCTCTCCACAATATTCAAAACCTTTAGGGAGCCGCTGCTTAAACTTATAAATCTTCATTTTTAGAAATTAAATAGTATAAGTTAATGAAAAATCGATAATCCAAACACATACATATATATATAAATTATACAGTCATGCATTCAAATGTTAAAGAAGCTTTATTTTCAGAAAATACTTAATATCTTATACCTTGTATACAAACACTTTGTAAAATATTTCCCAACGACCATACTTGTTGGCAGCTATGTGTTCACACTTTTCATATTTATAACAAATTAAAATAAAGATATATGTTATTAAGTTTTATTTAACTAATCACCGTATGAATTACAATTTGTTGTATAAATGATATATTAGCCCTTTGAGAGTTAGTCTCAGCTTCTTGCGAATTTTAAGCTGAATGTTTTTCAGTAACATTGAAGAAACTAAAAAAGAAAAAAAAAGAAAAAAACAAAAAAAACATCGTAGAAGGGGATCAACTCGTAGACTCCCGGCAAACACCTAGATGTTTTTTATTTTTTCAGTTTAAAATCAATTTGGTGCCTCGGCGATTCTATTTCACGTGGAGATCACGATACGAAAATATCCCCAATAAAAATGCGAAAGAATGACTTTGACCAAACTTCATTGGTTATTATTAATAATATCCGGTCAATGTGATAAATTCATTTAAATTATTCACTCGAAATGGCTTGTTTGGTTTTTATTAATATTTACAGGTTAGTATTAATAATAACCGATTATTCACACTGTAACAAATACATGTTATAACTGATACATACTAGACTTTAGGTTTCTGACGTAAGCCCTGCCACCTCCAGAAATTGCCTCGTTGGGGACTCCTGGGGGGTTGCGATTTTCTGGAGAACTTGTACAATTTATAGAAGAAATTTATTTTAGACTGCATGTGCTTATTAAAATTAACTATTTCGTTTGTTTTGTTGTTGAAAAGACAGTACATGTTTTACTCTGCATACATTAAATGTTATAGAGAATTATTAATTTATTGAAAGAAAAATTACTAACCAATTATAGTGAAGACCGGAGCTTTTTTTTAAAAAAAAATAACACTAGAATGTTCAATGATTTTTATTTTCCGAATAGTTTAATTTTTTGAAATTCAAAATTTTTTTTGCGATTTTTAATAAAATATTTTGAGAATTTTTTCATTTATTATGAACGTTATAATATTACAATAGTTTGAATTATTAAAAGAAATTGATGACAAGTTATTCTCTGCTTCAAAATTTGTAGCAAATAATTATTCGCTTTAGTAAGGTATAGTAAGCTTTTCAAAATAAATAAAGATATAAATAAATAATAATTAAAAAAGATTAAAGATATAATAAGTAAAGATGCAAATTGGAATGACCATATCATTAAAATCATTGCTAAAGCCTTTACGGTTTATTAATTAAGCTAAAACTAAAATGCATATCCAAAAATGTCACTTAAACGCCAACGTGTTACAATCAAATAACGTACATTAAACAAATAAACACCTATACCTCCACTACCTGATGGGACATAACTAAATTTCAAAACAAAAAACTCATCCCATTCCAAATTAAATGATCAGTAGAATGAGCAGCCTAACTTATTTTATAAGAAACAAAGCCATGTATACTGATTTTAAACTAAAAACTTGAATTGAGGGAAGCAAGACGATTTCGATGTCGAACAAATTATTTTTTCAACCATATCGACAAGCCATTTTTTCTTAATATTAAATACATTTTAAAACTTTAAACTTTACATTTATGAAAACTACATATTAATATGATTCAATAACAATAAAAAGGAAATTAAAATGTTTATATATTTAATTTTTTAAATATTTGAAAATTTAATGTATATATAATTTTTTTAAACTAAACATAGCTTTCGGTACGCTCAAAAAATTTTCTACATGAAATATCAACAAAAAATTGGCATACACTCATGTAAATATGTTTGAAAAATCAGGTGAAATAGTTTGTTTCATAATATGTACAGAATATATTATATATAAGCAAAATAAATGTAGTATTTCTGAAAAAAATGCAAAATTTCGTTCAAATTTTGAAAAACTTCCCCTGTATAACAAAATTATAATGAAGAAAATAAACTTTATGTAGTTAATTAAATGTAAATAAGGTATATGTACAAGCATAGAAATTTTCATAACTTTACAATGATTTGTTTTTTGTACGAGTGTACCGAAAGTTATGTCTGATAAAAAAAAATTATATTTACATCAAATATTTATAAAAATTAAATTTATAAACATTTTAAAATTCTTTTTATTGTTATCGAATGATATTAATATGTAGTTGTCATAAATGTAAAGTTTTAAAATGTATTTAATATTAAGAAAAAATGGCTTGTCGATAAGGTTGTAAAAAATCATTTTTTCGACATAGAAAACGTCTTGCTTCCCTTGAAACACGTATGAATTTAAATACAAAATTTCATAAAAAAGCTCAAAAATGCACAACTAGTTACAACAAAATCTGTTGAAATGCTGAAAGAGGATTTAAAAAATAGACCCCTTGATCGCTTTCTCTTAAATAACGAAATTCTCTCAAATAAGTTTTTAAATAATATTTACTCAAATCGATTATTATTTAAAATTACTAAAAGTGTCTAATTTTGGGAAAATGAAGCAATGTATTGTATCAGATAAACAGTTTCAAACATTAGACAAAGAAACCGCATTTAGACAATCAGGAAGTTGGTTTGATCTTGAAACCTTGAGCAAGGAAGCAGATTTATTCTTTGGGACAAGAAGTAAACCATTAGCGGAGAGTTATAGTCAAAAATTCTCTAATTCGAGAAATGTGTCTTAAGATATTTTGAGCTTATAACAAGTGTTCAAACTGCATGCCGAGTTTTGATAATGCATCCAGCATTGTCATTTTCTGAAAGAATAGAAGTAATAAAGAGTAACAATCTTTGTTTTAATTGCCTGTATAACTGTTTGGTTAATAGTAATAAATCTAAATTTTCCTGTTCTATGCCTAAAAGAGAGGTAAAAAAAATAGGTGTCATTATTTTACTTTACATTATTCGAGAAAGAGTGAATAATTGCAAGTGCCATTGACCGAGGATTTCTGAGGAGAGGGAATCTGCATTTCCGCTGCCTTTATTCCACACAACTGACACCGCTAGTCGTCAAAACAATGTTACTTCCTCGCGGCTAATAAATCAGTCAAAAACAGTTCTTTTGAGTACAGTAAATTATTTATTAAAAGATGAGAGGGGAAATAAATACCCATTGCCTCAGCAATTTTAGTTCTAGGAGCCATGAATGATTTTATAACGTCGGATTTTGCAAATGCCCTTAATTTAAAATGAAAGAAAACCCATTTGGTTGCGTGTAGTATTGGCAATACATTCAAATCAAATAAATCTCATGTTAATGCAACTAACTTGAAAATTTGTTTTGAAAAAGAATTAGATTATTAATTGTTTCTAATATTACAGACTTCATGTTGTCAAAAGAGTTAATGATTAATCTACCCGAATAAAAATACACTAAACTAGCAGAGGAGAATTGAAATATGCCAGGTCGTAGAGATTTGTTTTTAAGTGCTGAAATCATTAGTGACGTTGTGGCCCTGTTAAATTTGTCTCGCTAATACTAATCTAACTTTCCAGAATACTATTTTTGGATATGTAGTGAGTGGAAGTGTTCCCTTTGAAAATCAGAGAAGGGTACATTGAGGCTTCATTTTATATTTTTATTGTATAACAGTTGCTGTGAACAGCAGACCCTATGTTTAACTCTGTAGATTTGCAATTTTGAACTTAATAAGGAAAACAAGTGAACTCCTGGATCAATTATTGGCGAAAATTGCCTTCGTGGAGGACTTCTTGGTAGAATTAACCTGCTGTAGCGTGACATGGAGAGGATAACTTCGAAAACCACTCACGGTAAGCCTGATGGAAAGGGGACTCTAACTGATGATCTGCCTAAAGTTGAGGATATTTTACGTCAGCACTGTTGTCGATGCAAACCGGAAGCGGAATTTGTATCGACCAGCCATCGTTGGCATTCGAACCTGGTTCATCTAATTGAAAGGCGTAAGCTCTATCCCCTGAGTCATCACAGAGGCATCATTCATTATAAACTGCTGTTTGTAGAAAATGCAACACCATGAAGGAATCATCAGAATCAAATGAAATTCGCAGCAAATGTCAATTATAGGATATTATGCAAATTAATAAAGTTTCAGAGCCATCGCGCGTGCGTGGCGCGCGCAGCGCCCTCTGAATTGATGCTGAAAGCGTATAAATAAAGTGCTGTAGCGGGACGTTGAAAATAGTCTATGATTATTTGTTAGTGGCAAACGTTTAGTGAGACCTGAGTATGCCTCCACGACGGAAGAATAAGAAATTCAAGCAACTTACGGAGTTTGAACGAGGGAGGATAATCGGCCTTCGAGAAGGAGGATTTTCCTATCGCGCAATAGCAGCTCGTATGCAGCGGAACAGTTCCACAGTGATGCGAGTTTGGAAGCAGTGGACCGACGAGCACCGAACAACTCGAAAAACAGGCACTGGACGACAGAAGGTGACGTCAGAGCGCGATGATCGACACCTGCTCCGCATGGCGGTGAATGATCGCACAGCTTCCTCCAGGCAGCTGGCAGCACATTGGTCTACTGCTACAGGTGTACAATTGTCGGCTTCGTCAATTCGTCGTCGTCTGCTGCGCCGTGGATTGCGTGCAAGGGTGCCATTATACAGGATTCCCCTCACGGCGGATCATCGACGGCTGCGTCGGCAGTGGGCTCTTGAGCACAGAGACTGGCGAGCTGATTGGCACCAAGTTGTCTTTTCAGATGAATCACGCTTCAATTTGTGGACCCATGATGGCCGTGTTCGTGTTAGACGTTATGCCGGTCAACGCTGCCTTCCTGAGTGTATTATTGAACGACATAGTGGTCGAACACCCGGAGTTATGGTCTGGGGTGCGATTTCGTATCATGGACGATCCAATTTGATACGAATTGAGGGTAATCTCAATAGCAACAGATACGTCCGTGAAGTGCTACAGCCCGAAGTCGTTCCTTTCCTTCAAGGCATCCCTGGAGCTATCTTTCAGCAGGATAATGCACGCCCACATGTTGCGCGGACTGTTAGAGACTTCTGTTCAGCACAACGCATGCAACTTCTTCCTTGGCCTGCTTATTCGCCGGATATGTCGCCTATTGAGCACGTGTGGGATATGGTTGGTCGGCGTCTCAGTCGTGATCCGCGTCCTGCAGTTTCCAAAGACGAACTTTGGTTGCGCATACAAGCGATATGGAATTCTCTTCCTCAAGCAGATATTCAACATCTGTTTGACTCCATGCCACGTCGTATAGCAGCACTTATTGCAGCGCGTGGTGGCTGCACCAAATACTGATTTCGGACGCTTAATTTGTTTCTTTTGTTTTGAAAATTTCATCATTTATTTGTATCAGTACAAGTCGTTTCTGCATTAAATTTCATTTGATTCTGATGATTCTTTCATGGTGTTGCATTTTCTACAAACAGCAGTTTAGATAATACTAGTATAAACAAAACTGTCTGAAACTTTTGGGAAATAGAAGATGCTCAGATTTAGGTACCCAGGAATAAAGAAGCAATAATTTGTGAAAAGAAGTTGGAATAAAATATTAAAAGGGATAACGCAGGGAGGCGGTATACAGTAAAAATGCTGTTAAAAGATGACCTAACGCATACCTGCCAACTTTTAATCCCTTCCATTATTATTTTTCCTAGTGGTATTAAAATGGAATTTAAACTTCAACTTTAAGCAAACAAATACGTTGTATTTAAGAAAACTTAAGTTGACAACCACAACAGTAACGCATATTTATATATGTGCTTAATTTTTGTAAGAATAGTGGTGATCAATATCATTTAAAAATTAAGATTAAAAAAGAAAAAATAGTATATAATTACTACCACTTTAAATATGAAAATAAAATCTTCTGGAAAATCCGGAAGAGTTGTCAGGTATGCTAACGTGTTTAGGGAAGTCCAAGGATATGACCCTTAAAAAATTAAATTCTCTGCTCAAACGTTTTTTAAAGGAGCTCGGGTATTTGTGCATTGAATTATTTTCGCGAATATGAAAATATGAGTCATATGACAAAAATATCAAAGTGTGAGAAAGAAGTAGGAATGTATTAGGAATTCATAGCCCTGATAAAAGTACTACAAAGCTTCGTATAGTGTTCATTCAATGCCTCCTAGATAAGAGATGGCCTCAGCATGGGTTACCATAAAATTCACTGCTCAGTTTATATTCGTTAAGTCGGACTTTTAAATTGATCTGTGCTGAGGCCTTCTTTTTTATAGCAGATGTTGGTTCTATTCGAACCGGTCGAATTTTTGCCAGCAATAAACAATGTGAGTGTTCAGCGATGTATCCTAATAGAAAAATCAGTGCGCATAGAGTTTCATGGTCTTCTGACGCTTCTGAATCTACTTATAAATACTTCATTTATACACAGTTATAAAATTCGTTTATCCAAAGATTGTTATAGGCAAAAAGTAGCTCTAAATAATTATTTATAATTTATTATTATGATTGTGAAAAAGTTTAAAAAAATTTTGAATTTTAAAGTATATGATTTATTAAATCCTTTTAACAAATGTAATTTTAAATAAATAAAAAAAAAATACTGCTTCCTTTTACGTGACAAATGTTAAGATAGAAATGAGATAGTTCAAATTTTAGCAACTACCGTTTCAGAAAATAAAATATATTCTATATAACCTTTAATTATTTTAAAACTTGGCATTTACATAATTTGGTAAATAATATTGTTAAAAGTATCTGACGGCAATACATTTGACAGGTGGATACTGAAAGTAAAAAAAAGGAAAATATTTCTTTGTATTGTCTAATTCATTGAAATGACTAAAAAAAGTGTATCATTTTTTTAAAATTTTTTATAAAATTGTGATAGTAATTAATAATGAAAAGGACTTTTGTGAGTTCAGAAGAATGGTTGATAAGTATTCTTTTTTTAAATCTGAAATTTTTTTCTGTATTACTCAGATTTCTCATCAATTGATCAGGTTTCTCATCAATTAAAATGTGGTTGAAATATGAACACAAATGTTATTAATTAGGTCTATCTCATAGTTCTGTTCGCGAAAAAAAGCGTATCATTTTCAGATATGCAAAAGGTGCATTTATTCACGCTATGATGAATTATAATTGTTTTTTATTTTCTAAAGGCTTTTGACGGAAAATTTGGATATTTTTTCGCTCTCATTAATTAGTGCAGCAGACAATATTTTTAGAAACAACATCAGTCATATAACCCCACATTTTTTTTAAAGTTTCTTTTTCATCAAATTCGAATTCTGTCCTATTCCCATAGTATGGTCAGGAGAGCGATCAAAAGTTTAGTTCTCTTAATTATAATTTCACTTTTTGCGTGTTTCCCAATATATCGACGAATTTTCTAGCTCTTGAAACATTTTAAACACAGTTATAAAATTCGCTTACCCAAAGATTATTCTATGCAAAAAGTATCTTTAAATAGTTATTTATATTTATAATTATTTTTGTGAAAACGCTTCAAAAAATTTTGAATTTTTAAGTATATGAATTATTAAATCTTTTTAAGAAACTTAATATTAAATAAATAAAAAAATACTGCTTCCTTCCACGTGACAAAAGCTCAGATAGAAATGAGGTAGTTCAAATTTTATAAACTACCGTTTCAGAAAATAAAATACAGTTAATATAAATTTCAATTTAGTTGAAACTTGCGCTCTGCACTGCAATGTGAAGTCCATTCATTAAATGTATCTGTCAGCAATACGTTTGGCTGGGGGTTACTGATTATTCAAAAGAGGAAAATATTTCAGAATACTGTTTACATCATTTAAATTTCTTGAAGAATATTTTTTTAAAATTTTGTTTAAAATTGTGATAGTAATTGATAATAAGTAGGACTTTTTTTGAATTCAGAAGATTGGATGATATGTATTCTTCTTCTTAGTCTGAAAATTTCTTCTGTTTTCGTATCGCTCTTGAACAGGCTTCTCAGCAATTGAAATGTGGGTTTAATTATAAACACAAATGCAAATAATTAGGTTTGCCTGAAAGTTCAGTTCGCAAAAAGACACGTATCATTTTCAGATGTGGAAAAAGGTGCATTTATTCAAGCTGTAATGAATTACAATTTTTTTATTTTCTAATGCAATATGTTTTTCACCGGAATTTTGGATATTTTATCGTCGCTGATTTCAAATTCGCAATCGGTTTCACTCTACAAGATACAGTTTTTATGCTATTTAATAATATATTTCAATTTATAATTTGCTAAAATTTATGTGCCTATTAAGAGTTTCCACTAATCTGCTACGTAGAAAGTGGTAGGAAGAAGGAGATAATACATTCATGATGCGATAAATTATGTTAGTTTGTAATGGAAAAAAATAATCGATATCACTTTTTTCCATAACAAACAAATATTATTAATTCATAGGTACCATTTATCACACTGAAGTCGTGTTCCTTACAAAATATATGCAGCGACGTCACGTGCTACTAAAGTGTAAAAAGTTGTAGAAATTTTATTTATTTTGTTATTTGTTTAATAGCACTATGAGTTACATTTCAAATTGTTCTTGTTGAAAATCTAAGAAAAATCGTTCCCGGAATCCACTTTCATTCATAAACTAGAAATAAAAACTACTCCGCTTTCTGCAAAATTCTAATAAATTGGTAGAGAATTGAAGAGTAAACCATCTTGAATTAGGAAAATTACGCCCCTTTCTTAAAAGTGTCGCTGCGAGACTACAGTAGTAATGTTGCATTTCTTATGACACTTTATATTTTCAATGTGTCAAATTACTTGCTTTTTCTTGAAATTTGAGTTAGGCAGCGCAGCTTCTCCAATTCCAGTCACCATGTTTCTCTTATTAGTGGTAGAACTTTAAGGTTAGCAGTCTATGTGATTGTTGTTATAGGGATTCAAGCACCTTGCTTGAGTAAATGATAATAATGGAAATTATAAGAAGCAGGCTTGCTTTAAACTATGTGTAGCTTTGAATGTAGATTGATGGTCAACGTGGGGAAATGTTTGATCAAGTTGTCAGTATTGCTGTAGAATCTGATGCTATGGATGGATCTGTGATTATTAAGAAAATAATTCAAAATATTAATGCAAAAAATTATTAAATTAAAAATTAAGGAAAAAAAATAAAACATCCAAATGGAAAAATGCGCTTAGCATAGAAACCAAGAAGAATTAAACAAATGAGACAATGAAGAAAAATTAGTAAAAAAATTGAAAAAACATTGAAGAACATGACAATCAAGGCTGACGTCATCAAGGGGTACCAGTTTTGAATTGTCATAAAATGCAAAACTTTTTTTTATGAAGAAAAGTACAGGGAAAGCGATTTTTTTAATTTTGTCTTAGCTTTCTTAAAAGAAAAAGTTTTGCATTTTATGACAATTCAAAGCTGGAACCCCCTGATGAAATCAGCTTTGATTGTTATGTTTTTTCAATGTTTTTTCCTTTTTTTTACTAATTTTTCTTCATTGTCTCATTTGGATCTGTGATTAGTTATTTACTTTGATGTTTGTGATATGAGGTGTCGGAAATGAAGTGAGCAGCTATCGGTCTTAATTTTGTATCTTTTATGTAATTTTCAAAATTGAATATCTGGTTGAAGTTCACTGCACTGCATTTTAGGGGCTTGTCATAGAAATCTGCATTTAATTTGTAAATATATTGTGATAAGATCGGGATCTTGAGTTCTTTGTGGATAGCTGTATTTCTGATGAACCATCAGATTTTTCTGGGTATCTTGTTCTGGCATTGGTTGAGTTTTTTCATGAGATTTTCCGATATGGTTGTCCAGGCAGGTGAGGCATATGTGAGAATTGGTCTGATCATTCATGTATACAGTAGTTTTCTTAGTTTTAATGAGACATTCTGGTTATAGAAGAGAGTCTGTATTGTTGTTGCTGCATTTGTTTTGTCGATTATATATTTGATAGGGTCATTCCAGGTGAGCTTGCTGTTTTTTTTAAGGTCAAGGCAGTTGGCTTTTTTAACTATTGGTGTTTGGATATTGAACAGTTTTGATTTGCATTGTGGTAGTATTTTTATTCTTCTTTTCTGTATGATTAGGATTTGATATTTGCAATTACGGCTGTTTTCCTTTTAACGCACCAGTCTTCTATTTCATGAATTTCATCCTGTAGTTTTTGTAATGCTATATTTGGATTTCTTGATTTGATGATGAGTCCTGTGTCGTCTGCATAAAAAGTTGTAATACTATTGTAATCTGTTCTTTTAATTTTAAAATCATAAGTGTATTAAATATATAGAATCGATCCACGTATGCTGACCGGAGCAACTCCAGCTGTGATATTTCTTTATGATGACTTGTTGTTTTGAATGAATACTTGGATGGTTCTTTTTGAATTATAGCAGGAAAGTAATTTGATGAGACCAGGTGAGAAGTTAAGCTGATTCAATTTAAATATTGTACCATTAGGCCAGACTTTTTCAAATACTTTTTAGATGTCTATGATTAAAAATAAAAATTGTTTCTTTGTTGATTAGAGCTTTGCCTGTATAGTCTATTATACAAAGTAGTTGTTTTGTGGTGTCCAGTTTTTGGCGGAATCCGAACTGCTGGTCGGGGCGGGTTGTAAATAGTGGCTTGATTCTTTTGTATATGACCTTTTCTTATATATTTTTCCCAGTATGTTTAACCCCTTGGGGACGGTTGATTCAGAAAAGCATTTGTACAAAATCAGAATCAAGTTGTAATTAAATAAAAAACGGTAGCTTAAATGTAATCGTTGCTAATTTGACAGACTTACTTTGCTTTTACTTTAATTATTGTTAGTTTAATCATATATATAATCAATGTTAATTCAAAGTATAACTAAATAGTTTTATTTTGAACAAAGTAATGGTGAATTAAATAAATCAAAGAATTATAACTCCTCCCACAAAAAAAACTGCTAAAGAATTACTTTGATTACCAGTTTTATCTTTTCACCCTGATTGATACGGTTTTATGCTGGCACGTATTTGTGACAGTCGGCGCGAAAGGGTTAAGAGGCTGATTGGTCTGTAACGCTCAGGACTGCTTGGATTTTTAGTTTTCTTTAGAAATAGAACGATAGATGTGTTTTTACAAATTTGAAGATAATAATTTAGAGCAAGATAGTTATTGATGATATGGATGATTTTCGCTATCTAATTGGGATGTAGTAGTTTTATTTTTTATACCATCATCACGTGGTGCTTTGTTCTTTTTTAAATTACGGATAATGTTGCAGATTTTTCTTATTATTTGTGGGTTCTTTTGTTTCTGGGATAGGATGTTTGTGATGGAAAATGTTTACTTCTTCTGGTATTTAATTATGATGGCTTCGATCTGAGTTTGGATTAGGTGAAAACTGGTTTTGGAAGGAGTCTGCAAAAATTTGAGCCTTATCTTCCATTGGGTGTGCTGTGCCAAATGGTCCATTGATTGGTCTGTTTATGTGTGGTACAGTCTTTAATATTTCGGTCATTCTCCAATTATAGTAAAATAGTGCTTGTTGTCAGCTATCGTTTCAGATTCGTCATCAACCTGAGAAGTTCAACTGAAAAACGTTTATGAATTTTAAATTCAAGGAAATTCGCCAAAGTGAATTATTCATTATAAAAGAAATTAAAAAACAAAAATTTGCCGAATAAATACGGAGTTAAAGTCGCGCGAAAAATCTTCCTGATAAAAGTAAATAAAGTATTTAAATCATATTTTTTTTTGACAGAGATGGAGTACTGAGAGTCAAAGATAGAATAGGACATGCTAATGTCAGTTTTAGCAGTGAATTCCCAATTATTCTACCCAAGAATCATAAATTAAATACAGGTAAATTTAGAATCCTTCCTTAAACGATATTTCTGTTTCGGTCCTACTGCTTTACTGCATTACGTCCGAAAAAAATTTTGACAAGAGTAAAGCAATGGGTAGGAAAGTTGTGCTTGATAGTGTAAAAAGTGTTAAAGTTAAATTCATATGAGTTGAAAATTATGTGTAATTTGCCCAGAGAGAGGGAGAGCGAAAGGGGGGGGGCAGGGAGAGAATGACCTGACTTCCCATTTAATTGCTAGAGTAGAGCAGGTATAGATTTGTGGTCCATTCCTTAATAAATGTAAACATCAAAGGATAGGAAATTGTCATGATACTTTGTATGCTTAGTCACTAACGGTGCTCACCTGGAAAATGTGACAGATTTAACATCAGAGGCCTTTATAGCATGATTAAGGAAGTGTGTGGCTCAAAGAGGTGTATATGCCCAAAATTATTTTCTGATAATGCCACAAATTTCATCGGAGCGAATAAAGAGTCTTCTAAGTTACAAAATTTAATTATAAAGCCCGACAAGTGACTGCAAAATTATGTGTCAATTCAAGGTGGAACTGAGAGCTCCCAAATTTTGTAGCCTCTGGAAAAGTGCAGTTGAGCCTTATATAATTTTAAAAGGGTTTTAGGAAATTCCAGAATGAGCTATGAAAAAATTCCTAACAGTCGTTAGTCAAATAGAAGGATTTCTTAACTTCAGTTCGCTTGCACGTGCGTCATCTGATACTGATGTGTATGATGTCTTAACTCCATTTTCTAATTGGTGGACCCTTAACTCCTTTTGTAGAAATAAATTTAGTTGAGGTGAAAGATAATCGATTATCAAACTGGAAAAGACTGAAAAAAAGTTATTCAAGTTTTTTTGTGTGGAAGAAATAGCAAATACAATATCTTAATAATTTGCAACCGAGGTCCAAGCGGATGGTAGAAAAAAGCATTGTAAAAATCATTGAGTTCGCACTTCTAAAAGATGAAAATCTACAGCCTCAAAAATGGACACTGGATAGAATTATTGAACTTTATTTTGGTAAAGACAAACGAGTGAGAGCAGTTAAAGTAAAATCCCAATCTGAAATTTATTAAAGCTCAATATTTAAAATTGTATTTTACCTATTAATGAGTTATCTTGTAAAGAATGTTGTGTTAATGAGTAATCTTGAAAAGTGTATTTTTGAATAAGTAGTTTAATTTTATTTATCTATTATTATTGCTTTTTATTTAACTGTGAATTAATTGAGACTCTTAGTGATTGAATTTTACCATTGCAATGTGAGGCGGAATGTTCTAAACTTAAAAGTCAGTGCTATTTTAGAAGCTCCCTCATGCGGTGAATATTGTGAAAGCTTTGTGTTGAATTATAAAATGTGACGAGAGGTCGCATTGTGAGAGTGGGAGATATTCAGAAAACATGAGAATTAAAAATAAAAGCTAATACAGTGTGTGAGCTTCATTAATTATTACGAGAGGGAGAAAAGCTTTCACTTGAATATTTTTCGCAGATCTTTGGGTGTCCAGAACATGGTTCCCTTTTCAAAAGATTAAGGTAGGTTAATGGGTCGGTTATATATTCAGTCTGAAAAGGTTAGAAACGAGTTTTGCGTACATAATAATATAATAACGTAAAAGTCATTAGAAAGGGCAACAAATAACAATAAATAAGAAAAAAAAATAAAGTACGTATTGTAGCTTTATTAATTGCATCGGTAAGTGCGCTATTTATTTTGTGCCGAATTTCGTAGCTACCTTTGTGAATTTTATAGCATCATATGATAATTTCTAATATGCTTGTTATGACATCGTTATATTCCTTTTCAATTAATTTACAAAATAATAGTTTTGTATATAGGGGAAAAATAAACATTATTGTTTGCTTGTGCGATGTTTGAAATTGTTCAAAAACTTCAAGAAAGCTAACCCACTTTGTAAATTTGAATATTATGATATGATTACTTTGTAAATGTTACCACTGTGCCACCTTGATTCGGAGGAGGATAAATGCAAGACAATAACTGTGCACCGAGCAAAATCTCATTAACAAAAGACAGTAACTTGATGGGAAAATCCGGTTTTCTATAAATTTATTAAATCAGGAGTCACATATCACTTTTCTACAACGAGGAAACATTTCCTCTCAGGGTGGAGCGAACGTTCATACATTCACAGGGATGCCAACTGCTCCGCTTTCAGGAATAACTAATTATATAGTAAAATTCGTTAGAGACTGACAGTTATGCCTTCTTTTTAATGGAGTAAAAAGTAGATAGAAACTTTGACATTGCATTTTATATGAGACGTATAATTTTTTATATTAAGTGGGTAAAAATATACTTAAAAAAATAGTAAACTAAAATTAACTTGAATTTTGCTACCACTAGGAAATAACATTTTTCGAAGCGGAGCAAGTTGGCTTCTCCTCATATAAAATACTTTTAAAATTATGCATTTACCAGCATATTTTAATGCTAGTAAAACTTTATAATTGCGTAAGAGGCACTTCTTAATCAAATACAGGATTCACCGACTTAAAAAATGATATAACAAATAATTCTTAGAAAAAAGTGGTACATCAAAACTTTCGATTATTACCTTAAAGTAAAGGTTTAAATTCCTTTGTAAATTTCGAAAAAAAGAAAATTTAACGCTGATATAAAGCAATCGCGAATCGATTCATAGCTTCAGTTTTATATACATATAATCAGTTTAATTTACAATGCCAATCGGTTTAATTTATATATAACTTTTAGTAACTCATTCAAACTAAGATCAAATAATTGCCGCAAATCAAAATTATATATAGCATTGTTTTAGCAGATATATATTATTTGGCAGCACATTAAAACACTAAACTGTATGTTAATTTAAATAACCCAAACAATGTTGTATAATAGTTTTTTCAATCCACTTGTTCACATAAATAAATATTGTTATCTGTAGTAAAGATATATTAAAACAAATGTAGTAACGTCTTTAGTCTATACTTTTAGTATAATAAGAATTTTGAAATAGGAACATAAAGATTATCTCTTTAATTCAATCTTTACTGGTTTTCGATCCTAAATAACTGTATAATAATAAATAAAAAATGCTTTCTTTCACACTTTATATTCTACATAAAGATGCAAACTGCATCACAGCTTTAGGTAAGCTATTTAAAGTTCAGTTTAGGAGAGTTACCACTCCAATGCTAAAACATGCGAAAAAGCGAAGTATTAAAACGCAGGGAATTGGCTATGTCTCCAATTTAAAGTATACAAAGGTAAAGATGAATTACTAGAGTCGTGGGGAGGGGATAGAGTGCTCGCTCTCCAATGAGAAGAACTGGGTTCGAATTCCAATGGTGGCTGGTCGATATGAATTACACGATCGGTCGCACCAACCATAGTGCTGATCACAAGATAGATTCGTTCTTCGGCCACCAGGTTCTCCTGATTAAGATGCATGGATTTCCAACAAAATCCCATCGTACTCCCTGCACGTTCTCCAAATCTGAATCTCATTGAATGTTTTCAGGCCAAGAATGCCCTACAATAAAAAAGGATACACTCACCCATGCAATGACAGAGAAAGTGGAAAATACCCCGACAGCTGCTGACTACTGTTGTGCTGCAATGTCTGGTAACTTGCATTGCTCTCCATGGTGGTCATACCCTTATTGATAACTTACTCAAGGATGCCTTCAAGTGATATTTGCATTTTTTTTTTCTAAAATTTATATGTTTCCCGCGCAAAATGACTCCTTTTACATTTTAAACCTTCTGGGTTTCAGAGCACAATAAACTATCATTTTTTATAATCATTTTTTTCAATAAACTATCATGTCCTAACATTCTGGCAATTTTTTTTATTTAACTTTGCATTTATCCCCGCTTAATTTATTTATTAGCTATGCAGCCCTTTGTGGTCCATCCTTAGCAATTGTCTAGCTATGTATTATTAAATAAAAATTTTTAGTCGGAAAAAATATCTTAATGTTTGCTACCATTATATTTCGTTATCACTTTTTAATTTTCATTAACTTACATTGAGCAAAGCATAAAAAATCATAAGTAAAATAAAGCATAAAATAAAGAATATTAAATGAAATAAAAACTTTTATAGTTATATATTCTTCGATTTTTAATAGATTTTGTATAACATGGATCTTTCGTAAATTGTTTGACCTTCTTAATGGTATGATCGGACTAGCTATAAAAAACCGTGTGGAGGCTTTTATTTATACAGCTTGTCAGGTGGAGAACTTTCTGGAAGCTGAAACAGCACAGCGTGTGGTTAACAGCATGCTCTCCTAGTCTTAATCCGATAGAGCTTGTTTGGTAGGCACTCGGACAACGCGTTGCTGCAAGATCAAGGTCTACTGTTTGTGAAGAAGAGATGGAAATCGCAGTTCGTCAAAATTCGAACCATATTCTCCAAAATGTCAATGATAACATGCATTCGTGCGAAACAAGTTTGTTGCAGTCTTAGCAGTTCGGGGGAACCGCATACCATGTTAAACATTATTTATCAATTCCAGATAAGTTTTTTGTCAGTTATCTGCTTTAAAATTGCTGGCCTCAAGAGTAATTTCATGATTTTTATACCATTTGAAAGAATTGAAATTCCTATATATATATTTTTTGGTATTGCGTTTTGTTCAGCCAGTATCCTACATTTTTTGTCCACGCATGCCTGTCGCACAATTAATTCCTGACCAATGAAGTTCGGTCAATGTGATTAAACGGTTTCTATAGCATTAGGATATGGGTATGTTTCTTTTCATGCGCTACTGTTAAAGTGATAAATCCAGTTATTATTAATTCTAATCTGTCAAAATTAATAAAAACCGTCAATTAATAATAACCGCTTCTTCTAGTCAAAGTGAGAAATAAAAACGGGATATTTTCCGTATCGTGGTCGGCTGCAAAATAATCGCCAAGTCTTGGCAACTTCCGAGCAGTGGTTCACAAGAAAGTAAAACGAAGGAAAAAAACATCACACAAAGAAACCAACTCGAAGGGTATTACTTGTAGACCCCCGGCAAACATTTGCATATTTTTTTTATTTTGTTTTTCCAGTTTAAAATCAATTTGTTGCCTCGGCGATTGTAGTTGGCTGGGAAGATCACGATACGGAAATATCCCCAATAAAAATGCGAAAGAATGACTTTGATCAAACTTCAGTGATTATTATTAATAATAGCAGGTTAATGTGATAAATTCACTTAAATTATTCACTTTAAACGGCTTGTTTGTTTTTTATTAATATTGTCAGGTTAGTATTAATAATAACCGATTATTTAAATTGACAGTAACATAGACATGCTAGAACTGATACATACTGGATCCTAGGTTTCTGACGTTAGCCCTACACCCTCCAGAGATCGTTGGAGACTCCTGGGGGGGGGTTACGATTTTCTGGAGAATTTGTACAATTTATAGAAGAAATTTTTTTTAGACAGCATGTGCATATTAAAATTAACTATTTCGTTTGCTTTGTAGTTGAAAAGCCTATGCATGTTTTACTCTGCATACATTAAATGTTATAAAGAATTATTAATTTATTGAGAGAAGGATTTCAAGCCAATTATGGTGAAGACCGGAGTTTTTCTTTAAAAAAATAATAACACTAAAATGTCCAATGTTTTTCATTCTGAATAGTTTAAATTTTGAAATTCAAACATTTTTTTTTTTTGGATTTTTAACAAAATATTTTGATTTTTTTTTCATTTATTATGAACATTATATTATTACAATAGTTTGAATTTTTAAGAGAAGTCGATGAATAGTTATTCTCTGCTTCAAAGTTTGAAGCAAATAAATATTCGCTTTAGTAAGATATAGTAAGCTTTTCAAAATAAATAAAGATATAAGTAAATGATAATTAAAAAAGATTAAAGGTATCATAAAAGAAGATGTAAATTGCAATGACCATATCATTAAAATCATTGCTAAAGCCTTTATGGTTTATTAATTAAACTAAAACTAAAATGTATACAAAAAAAATGTCACGCGTTACAAACATATAACGTACATAAAACAAATAAATCACCTATACCTCCACTACCTGGTATAACATAGCTAAAGTTCAAAGCAAAAAACTCAACTCATTCCAAATTAAATGCTCAGTAGAATGAGCAGCCTAACATATTTAATGAGAAAAAAAGCCATGTATACTGATTTTAAATTAAAAACTTGAATTGAAACACGTATGAATTTAAATACTAAATTTCTAAAAAAAGCTCAAAAATAGACAACCAGTTACAACAAAAGCTGTTGAAATGCTGAAAGAGGATTTAAAAAATAGACCCCTTGATCGCTTTCTCTTAAATGACGAAATTCTCTGAAATAAATTTTTAAATAATTTTCACTCAAATTGATTATTATTTAAAATTACTAAAAGTGTATAATTTTGAGAAAATGAAGCAATGTTTTGTATCAGACAAACTGTTTCAAGCATTAGACAAGGAAATCGCATTTAGACAATCAGGAAGTTGATTTGATCCTGTAACCTTGAGAAAAGAAACAGATTTATTGTTTGTGTCAAGAAGTAAACCCCTAACGGGGAGTTATTGTCAAAAATTCTCTAATTCGAGAAATGTGTCTTAGATATTTTGAGCTGATGAAAAATGTTCAAAGTGTATTCTGTGTTTTGATAATGCATAAATGTAAATAAATTTGATAATGCATAAATGTAAATAATATGAAAAGTTGAAGTAATGAAGAGGAATAATTATTGTTTCTGGATAAACGTTTGGCTAATTGTAGTAAATCTAAATTTTCTTGTTCTTCGTTTAAAAGAGAGGTAAAAAGAAAATAAGCGTCATTATTTTTCTTTGCCTCATTCGAGAAAGAACGATTCATTGCAAGTGTGATTGACCGAGGATTTCAGCTACTCCCCCCCCCCCGTTGAGGTGAGGGAATCTGCATTGTAGCAGCCTGCAGCAGTCAAAACAATGAGGTCAAAACAATGACATACGGAACAGTTTGTGCACCATATCTAAGAGCAAGGGTTTTGCTTCAATTGTCAATAGACGAGAACTATCCTTTAGCATGTCATGTGTTAGAATGAGACTTCTATATGGATGATGTTTTGAGTCCTGCAGTCACCTTGAGAGAAACAAACGAACTGCAATCGGAGTTATCAAAGTCTTAGTACAGAAATGCTACTGCATTGCATAAATGGTATAGCAAATAATAATTGATACCGGGGTTTGACAAAAGTTACAACTTTGAGGAGGAAACAAAAGCACTAGGAGTCATGGAATTCAACCAGAGACCACTTTGCTTCCTAAATCCAGTTGGAAAGATGGAATCCAGTTGGCCCACAAAGAGATCAGTTCTTTCAACAGTTGTACGTATATTTGACCCCTTCGAACTTTCAGATACAGCTGTAAAGAAAGCTAAAATATTTCTGCTGAAACTGTAGTGTATAAAACTAGACTGCAATGATCGGTTTGCTGAAGAGACGCAGCAGTGGCTAAATTTCGTCGAATCTTTGCCAGCAATAAAAAATGTGAGTGTTCAGCGATGTATCCTAATAGAAAAATCAGTGCGCCAGGAGTTTCATGGTCTTTCTGACGCCTTTGAATCTACTTATAAATACTTCATTTATACACACAGTTATAAATTACGTTTACCCAAAGATTATTCTATGCAAAATGTAGCTTTAAAAAATTATTTATAATTTATTATTATTTTTGTGAAAACCTTTCAAAAATTTTGCATTTTAAGGTATATGAATTATTAAATTATATTAAGAAATGCAATTTTAAATAAATAAAAGAAATACTGCTTCCTTTTACGTAACAAATGTTCAGATAGAAATGATAGTTCAAATTTTAGAAAGTACCGTTACAGAAAATAAAATATATTTAATATACATTTTAATTTTGTAAAAACTTCGGTTCCATCAGATTCACTTCTGCGTTCAATAAAGGTATAACAGCAATACATTTAGCTGGTTGATACTGAAAAGAAAGAAGGAAAATATATTCTTCTACATTCTCGAACTCATTGAAATAGCTAGAAAAAGTTAGTAATTTTTTCTTAATTTTCGTAAAATTGTGATTGTAATTAGTTAGGAAAATGACTTTTTGTGAATTCAGAAGAATGGTTAATAAGATTCTTCTTTTAGAACTGAAAATTTCTTCTGTTCTCGTTTCGCTCTTGAACAGGTTTGAACGAAAAATCACGTATCATTTTCAGATATACAAAAAGTGAATCAATTCACGCTGTTATGAATTACAATTTTTTATTTTGTTTTCTAATGCATAAGGTTTTTGACAGGAATTTTGGATAGTTTATCGTCGCTAATTTCAAATTCGCAATCGATTTCACTCTTAAAGATACAGTTTTCATGCAATTTAATAATATATTTCAATTTAGAATTTTTTTAAATTTAATTAGCGTGCCTATTAAGAGTTCCCACTTCTCTGCTACTTAGAAAGTGGTAGGAATAAGGAGATAATACATTTATGTTTACGATGCGATAAATTATATTAGTTTGTCATGGAAAAAAAAATAATCGATATTAAATTTTTCCGTATTTAATTAATATTAATTATTCATAGGTACCATTTATCAGGCTGAAGTTGCGTTCCTTACAAAAAATATTCAGCGACGTCACAGGCAACTAAAATGTAAAAAGTGATAGACATTTTATTTATTTATTATTTGCTTAATAATACTATGAGTTATATTTCAAATTGTTCTTGATGAAAATTTACGAAAAATCATTCTCGGAATCCACTTTCCATCGTATACTAGACATAAAAACTTCTCCACTTTCTTCAAAATTCTAATATTTGTTGCGAATTGAAGAGTAAACCACGTTGAATTAGGAAAATTATGCCCACTCTTTAAAAGTGTCACCACGAGACATCAGTAACAATGTTGCATTTCTTACGACAGTTGATACTTTAAATATGTCAAATTACAAAAACACGAAACAAAAAACTTAACTAGAAATAACTTTAATTTTGATTTTACTAGAAAGTACTTTTTCACAAAGCTGAGCAAGTTATTATTGAGCAAAGTTCAGGTGAACTAAAAAAAATATGCTACAAAATGTGCAAATTTTATTAAAATATTAAATTTTAATCGCTACCACTTTTTGCTATTTTAGCCGCCTAATCTGGAAATGCATGCTATTTAAAAAAACAAACCATATTTTGTAATAAATAATGATTTATAACTGGCTTATGATTAGCATTTAATGAATAAAGTGTTTAGTTTTAACTTTATTCTGTTTGTATTTTGTTTTTGTTGCAAAAAAAAATTCTCTAAATAACATATGAACTAATAATCGGAATTAGACTTCTGAGCCGATCTTAATAATTTAAGGGCCAAAACTTGAATTTGCTTTAATTAATTGAACTCATTAATTAGTACAACAGACAATATTTTAAGAAACAAAATAAATACTTTTAATTTTTACATGTGTCGCAATATCTCGATGGATTTTCAAGCTCATCGAAACATTTTATAGACAGTTATAAAATTTGTTTACCCAAAGATTATACTATGCAAAAAGAAGCTCTAAATAATCTATTATATATAATTCTCTTACGTGGCTCCCAAATTTTGGCTGTATTTCTTTTCCGTCGGTGGCAACGTTTGCTTTGTTTTGAAAACACCAAAGCATTCTGCCTTTTAATGATGTGTTTCTGATCTAATATATATAATTCTCTTACGTGGCTCCCAAATTTTGGCTGAAGTACTTTGTACAACTAAATAAGATTCTTTTCACAACAGTTAAATATTTACTTTATTTTCTTCATTCATAGAGAAAACAGTCGGCAAAGAATTCTGTTAGGTTAAAAAATATTTCGCTAAAAAAATAACGAATTCTGAAAGAAATAAAAATAAACAACTTAAAAAATAAAAATGCTGTCGCCAGCCATAGAATTTTTTGAAAGTTAACTTAGCAACATAAATCAAAATGACATAGAAGCGCAACTAGATCAAATTTATGATACCTGAGCGCTTGACGTAACAAATCTTTCAATTCTAAAAGTGTTGTATCGCCAAATGCCCAAATTAACAATTGTGTTCTTAAAGAAATTCTATAAAAAGTTTTAAATAAACAACCTACTTCTACAACTGCTTCTTGAAGAACTTGGCTCATAGATTAAAAATATTGTTTTAATTTTACAGTACTAACTTTACTTCTACTTTCATTATTGCTATGACCCTCTTTCATTACATTTTACAACTTCATGCTAAATTTGAGAACTTTGAGTTGTTTTATGGTTGAATACTGACATTTAGAAATGTGTACATAAAAAAAATAATATTTAGAGGTTAAGAGTTGCCTCAGAAAAATTTGAATTGTTGACATTGAACTTAACAATGGAAACAATCGTTTTTGTGAAAAATTGAATTGTATTGTTAACATCAAAGTTAAAGATAATGTGTTTCAGCTTAACAATACTGCCTTAATTTATACTTTAGAATTTCCTCGGAGAAATTTGAATTGTTAGCAATGACTTAAACAAAAAGTTTTATTTTAACTAACAAATACTATATTATAATTTTAACTTTTTCTATGACTATACTCATTTTCTTACTCTTTTCTTTGTTTTTTATACATTTTATTTTTTTGTGATAAAATAAAAAACTTATAGTTGTTCTGCTTCTGAACACTGATGAAAACACAAAATGATGGGCTTCATCAAATATCAAAAATATATACATTTATTTTACAAATTCCATATTATTAAGGTGGCTCCCTTCAGAGAATTAAAAATACAAAATTATCTTCATCAAAGCCGATGCTTTACATCCGGCGTTCAGTGGCAGACTACTATTTCATATTGTTTTACAACACATGGCTTTAGCCCTCTGGTGGAAAAGACTTTAAAACAAAACTTACAACAGTTACTTTTCTCAACAACTGAAATTTAGAATAGTGTGATTAAGAAAAATATGTGAACTGTTTGTAATTTCAAATTAATATTGAAATGTACAGGTTTAGAATTTTCTACAGTGAAAAGTTTTCGGAACTTCAGTATTCAAAAAAGTATACAAAAACTAGACGTTAAGAACGTATCCAATGAGCGAGCAAAGCGAGCATTGGATTGCGAAGCAAATCCGAAATGAACTGTGAAAGCAGTTCCGGGGGTTGGTGAGCGCCAGCGAGCAGGGGGCGAAGCCTCCTAGTTATTTATAATTTATTATTATTTTTGTGAAAACGTTTCAAAAAATTTTGAATTTTAAGGTATATGAATTATTAAATTATTTTAAGAAATGTAATTTTAAATAAATAAGAGAAATACTGTTTCTTTTTACTTGACAAATGTTGAGAGAGAAATGAGATAGTTCATATTTTAGAAACTACCGTTTCAGAAAATAATATATATTTAACATATATTTTAATTTCATTACGTATTATCTCTTCTTCTAGAATTGTATACAATTTTATAAAGGTCTCTAAAAGCAATAAATTTTGCTGATGGAGACTGAAAATAAATAAATATATTAATTAATATAGTCTATTTCATTAAAATGGTACGGTTTATTAATTTTTCTTTTTTAATTTTCTTTTTAAAAATTGTGGTACTAATTGATTATAAAGAGGGCTTTTTTTTGTTAGTTCAGAATATACTCAGATTTGACTGAAATTCAAAAGAGGCTTCACAGCCAACACTAGAATCTTTTTCCTTGCCAAAGTCATTTAGTCTCAATTTATATCACATCATCAGATGAGGGAGTGGGGGGACCGGTTCGCGGGCAGGTACTCTGCTGCAATTTATATCAAGTCAAGTTAGTTCAGAAGATTGGTTGATTAGTATTCTCTTAGTTCTGAAAATTTCTTTAGTTCTCGTACTGCTGTTGAACAGACTTCTCAACAATTAAAAAGTATTTCAATTATAAACACAGATATAGATAATTAGATCTGTCTGAAAGTTCTGTTCGCGAAAAGACATGTATCATTTTCAGATAAGCAAAAGGTGCATTTATTCACACTATAATGAATTAATTTTTTTATAACTTTCTAATGCATTAGGTTTTTGAACGGAAATTTGGATATTTTTTCGTCGATGGATTTCATTTATCAGGATGAAGTCGCATACCTGCCAACTTTCACTCTTTCCGAGTTTGGATTTTCAGAGTGGTTGTAAAACAATAAACGAAAAACAATCTGACTCAAAAATATATTTATATTTTGATCCCGTTGAAATTCGCTTGCGCAAGGATTATTATGTTTTGATATATTTATTGTAATTATTTATATGTAGTGGTGGTCAAACTCATTTATAATTATCATCATAATTCAAAAAGTTAATTGGAATAACCTGATTATTACTACCACTTTAAATATGAAAATAAAATCTTTCGGAAAATCCGGAAGAGTTGGCAGGTATGAAGTCGTAATAAATGAAATCCAACAAGAATCCTTACAAAAGATATGCAGCGACGTCACAAGAAACTAAAATGTAGAAAGTGGTAGAAATTTAATAATAATAATGGAAATTATAAGAAGCAGGCTTGCTTTAAACTATGTGTGGCATTGAATGCAGATATATGGTCAATGTGGGGGAATGTATATTTGATGCTATGGATGAATCTGTGATTAATTATTTATTTTGAAGATTGTGATATGAGGAGTCTGATATAAAGTGAGCAGCTATTTTTTTAATTTTGTATCTTTTTTGTAATTTTCAAAATTGAATATCTGGTTGAAGTTCACTGTATTGCATTTTATGGCCTTGTCCTAAAAATCTCCATTTCATTTGCAAATTTATTGTGTTAAGGTCGGAGGTTCTTGAGTTCTTTGTGGATATTTGTATTTCTGATGAACCGTCTGGCACGGGTGATTTTTCTGAGTATCTTGATCTGGAATTGTTTGAGTTTTTTCATGAGATGTTCCGGTATGGTTGTCCAGGCAGGTGAGACACATGTGAGATGTGGTCTGATCATTGATGTATATAGTAGTTTTCTTAGTTTTAATGAGACATTCTGGTTATTGATGAGTGGCTCTATTATGGTTGTTGCTGTATTTGCTTTGCCTATTATATTTTTGATATGGTCATTCCAGTTGAGCGTGCTGTTTATCATAAGGTCAAGGCAGTTCCCTTTTTTAACTATTGGTTTTTGGATATTGAACAGTTTTGGTTTGCATTGTGGTAGTATTTTTATTCTTCTTTTCTGTATAATTTGTCTGCATTTACGGCTGTTTTCCACTTAACGCATCAGTCTTTTATTTCATGAATTTGATCTAGTAGTTTCTGTAATGCTATATTTGGATTTCTTGATTTAATGATGATTCCTGCGTAGTCTGCATAAAAAGCTGTAAGACTTTTGTAATCTGTTCTATTAATTGGAAAAAATCATAAGTGTATAAAATATGTAGAATCGGACCAAGTATGCTGCTCTGAGCTACTCCAGCTGCAATATTTCCTTCTGATGATTTGCAGTTTTGATTGGATACTTGGTATGTTCTGTGTGAAATATAACAGGGAAGCAATTTGATGAGATCAGGTGAAAAGATAAGCTGCATTAATTTAAATACTGTGCCAATATGCCAGACTTTATCGAATGCTTTTGAGATGTCTAACATTAAAAATACTATTGTTTCTTTGTTGATTAGAGCTCTGCCTGTATAGTCTATTATGCGAAGTAGTTGTTTTGTGGTGTCCAGTTTTTAGCGGAATCCGATCTGTTCGTCGGGGAGCGCGGCAAGTAGAGGCTTGATTCTAACGTATATGACTTTTTCTTATATTTTTCCTTGCAAGTTTAAGAGGCAGATTGGTCTGTAACTCACAGGGCAGCTTGGATTTTTATTTTTCTTTAGAAATAGAACTATTAATGTGTTTTTACAGATGTGAGGACAATAATTCAGAGCAAGGCAGCTATTTATGATATGGATGATTTTCTGTATATAGTTAGGAGGAAGCAGTTTTATCGTTTAATTTTTATACCATCTTCACCTGGTGCTTTGTTATTTTTTAAATTACGGATAATGTTGCAGGTTTATTCATTATTTGTAGGTTCTATTGTTTCTGGGATAGGATGTTCTTAAGGAAAACTGTTTACTTCTTCTGTGATTTAATTATGATGATTTTAATCTGAGTTTGGATTTGGTGAAAACTGGTTTAGTAGGGAGTCTGCAATAATTTGAGCCTTAACATCTATTGCGTGCCAAATGGTCCATTGATTGGTCTGTTTATCTGTGGTACAGTCATGAATATTTTGGTTATTTTCCAAATAGTTTTGTCGGTGGTACAGATAGAGGCGACTTAGTTAGGCTTTGTATTCTTATCTGCTTATTGAGTTGTTTTATTTCATTAAGGTAAGCTGAATCGGAGGTTCTTTGATGCCACTTTCTATAATAATTTCTTAGTCTGATGATATTTTTAATCTCTGGTGGTAGTCGGTAATGATGTGTAGTATGGTCTGTTTGTATTGAGGCATTTTTGCGGGCTTCTATGATTTCAGATTGTAGCTGCTGGTTTGAATATCTATTGTAGTTTCATCTTCTATGGTTGACTGGCTTCTATTGTTAATAATGAGTATACTTCTGCAGAGGTTCCAGTCTGTCTTAAATTTTTATTTTTCAGAATGTTCGGTTGTCAGCCCGACGAGTAGTTGGGCATTCAGGCGACCAGGGAGACTTCCATATTTGGTATGGAACCTGCTCCCATTGAACTTAAACTGTATTAAATATCAGGGCATCTGAAGCCGCTTGCGGTCCTTTTCCATTTCATCTTGAGCTTCATCTGTGTGGTGTTTCATTGAGGTAGTGGATTGCAAATTAAGTATTTATGTGGATCATTGAGTTTCTGACTGTGTAATTATATGTAGTAGGGTGATAAGATTATATTGGTAAAGTATGAACTTTAGCAAAGCAGATATGATGAAAATGAGGTTATGTATATGCTATTGATTTCCGGAATATGATGCACTACTGCCACAGTATGCTGTTATTGGTCTTATGGTCTTGTCTGCAGTTAAATTTTCAAATGGAAAAATTTCATTGAAATTTGCTGTAGAGCGAGAGGTGGTTTTTTCGTGGAATTTGTTATTTAAATTAGCTATATGTTAGTCTATTGCATCTATTTTGAGGTCATGGTGTATTGTATCATTTCTTACGAACCATCTGGCTTTCGTTATCCTTCTTAATATTTAATTCTGGCAGACTATTAATTTATTTAGCTGAGCTTGTGTCATATTTGTCGAGACTGGTGAAGCATTTGTAACCTGCATCCGCCCAAGGCTGAAAGTCTGTATCTATCACGAGGGAAAAGAGTAAAAATTTCACTTTTAGCTTTTTTTTCAGGAATTATAAAATATCCATTACTACCAAATTTTTCAAAGGATACAATTTATATATTGAAGAGCTTCTCTCTTAAGAAAAATTAACCGCAATGTGTTGCTTAAAGTTAACCCTTTTCAAGGCCGCGGTAAGTATACTTACCACCACGTTTTACCACTTTTAATTTAGGTTTCCATTTTTCAATAACTTTAGCTTTCTTGAATAAAATTGGTAACCATTTGTCACAATTAAAAAACGTATAAAAGTTATAAAATACATAATTCCTTTTGAAGTTCGTAGCATTTAAGGAATTTATTTTATAAATAAAGAAAAATAAAAGTCAGTAAGTTCCTAATAGGTCATGTTAAATATATTTACCAGCAAAAAATGGCATTTTTATAAACTAAATGAGTAATTTTTTTTAATATAAATTACTGTTCTTAAAACAATTTCAATTCCAAAAATACTTTAATTTACCTTTACCAGAAATAAAGAGCCCGTTAAAGGGTTAAGAATCGATTATTGAAATAGTTCTACTACTAGTGCTTTCTCTTTTCTATCTCGCTTTGGGGCCTACGTCCGTCATAAAAGACAAACTTTCCAATGAACTTAAACATTCAGAGCAAAGTACTTTTTATGAAACATTTATTGAAAAGTTAATTAACATTAGTAATAATTACACTAAAATAGTACTTGTAAGCTATCGTTTCAGATTCGTCAACAATCTGAGAAATCCAACTGAAAAACGTTTATGAATTTTGACATTCAAGAAAATTCGCCAAAGTGAATTATTCATAATAAAAGAAATTCAAAAAGAAAAATCTCCAGAATAAATGTGGAGTTAAAGTTGCGAGAAAAATCTTCCTTATAAAAGTAAATAAAATGTTTAAATCATACTTTTTTTGACAGAGATGGAGTACTTAGAGTCAAAGATAGAATAGGATATGCTAATGTCAGTTTTAACAGTGAATTCCCAATTATTCTACCTAAGATTCATCAATTAAATAAGCTAAACTTAAAATCCAACCATAAACGATTTTCTACTTAAATCCTACTGCTTTACTACATTACTGAGACAAAAATTTTGGCAAATCCAAATTCGTTAAGTCGAATTACTTATTTGATCCGTGCTGAGGCCGTCCTTATTTTAGGAGGTATTGGTTCATTGCTAGCGTACAAAAAAACTTGGGGAATTCTTTATATTCATTAGAATATAACTGTGGAAATATTCGAATACAATTTAGAACTAACTGTGTGTCATACAGAAAGATTTATTTAAAGTTTTTTGAGATTTTGTTAACATTTTATATGTGTTTTTAACAGACATTAGGTAGATGTATAGGATGATTTTAGGTGATCCGATTCAAACTATACTTTTGAGAATACTTTGGAGTGAAGTATTGAATGATTCAGTTACGACATATGAGGTCAAAACAATAACCTACGGAACAGTTAGTACACCATATCTAGCAGCAAGGGTTTCGCTTCAATTGTCTAGAGACCAGAACTATCCTTTACCATCTCATGTGTTAGAATGAGACTTCTATATGAATGATGTTTTGAGTCCTGCACTCACCTTTAGAGAAACAAATGAACTTCAATCGGAGTTATCAAAGGCTATGGGCAGAAATGCTACTGCACGAATGGTATAGCAAATAAAAATTGATACCGGGACAAAATAATAACCTACGGAACAGTTAGTGCATCATATTTAGCAGCAAGTATTTTGCTTCAATTGTCAAGAGACGAGAACTATCCTTTAGCATCTCATGTGTTAGAAAAAGACTTCTATATGGATGATGTTTTGAGACCTGAAGCCACCTTGAGAACAGCAATCGGAGTTACCAAAGGCTCAGTACAGAAATGCTACTGCACAAACGGTATAGCAAATAAAAATTGATACCAGGTTAAAACAAAAACCTACGGAACAGTTAGTGCATCATATTTAGCAGCAAGGGTTTTGCTTCAATTGTCAAAAGACTAGAACTATCCTTTAGCATCTCATGTGTTAGAAAGAGACATCTACCTTTCAAAAAATTTTGCATTTTAAGGTATATGAATTATTAAATCATTTTAAGAAATGTAGTTTTAAATAAATACAAAAAATACTGCTTCCTTTTACATGACAAATGTTCAGATAGAAATGAGGTTGTTCAAATTTTAAAAACAACCATTTCAGAAAATAAAATATGCTTGTTATTAATTTTAATTTTGCTAAAATGTGGATGCTGTACTTTGAAAAATACATTGAATAAAGTTAACTATAAGCAGTACATTCGGCTGGCGAACATATAAAAAAGGAAATTATTTCTATATATTGTCTTAATAATTGAAATGTTTAGAAAAAAGATGATAATTTTTGTAAAGTTGTGATAGTAATTAATAATGAAAGGATATTTTGTGAGTTCATAAGAATGGTTGATAAGTATTCTTCTTTTAGATCTGAAAATGTCTTCTGTTCTCGTATCGATCTTGAACAGGTTTCTCAACAATTAAAATGTGGTTCAATTATAAACGCAAGTATAGATAATTAGGTCTGTCTGAACGTTCTGTTCCCGAAAAAACACGTATCATTTTCATATAGGCAAAAAGTGTGTTATTCACACTATTAAAAATTAATTTTTTTAAAAAATTTTCTAATGTATTAGGTTTTTGACCGGAAATTTGGATATTTTCTCGTCGCTGATTTCAAATTCGTAATCGGTTTCACTCTACAAGATACAGTTTTTATGCAATTTAATAATATATTTTAATTTAGAATTTTTGAACATTTAATTTGTGCGCCTATTAAGAGTAACCACTTCTCTGCTACGTAGAAAGTGGTAGGAAGAAGGAGATAATACATTTACGTTTACGAATGCGATAAATTATGTTAGTTCGCCATGGAAAAAAATAATCTATATTACTTTTTTCTATGACAAACAAATATTATTAATTCCTAGGTACCATTTATCAAGTTGAAGAGTCGTGTTCCTTACGAAAGATAGTCAGCGACGTTAAAGGCAACTAAAATGTAAAAGGTGGTAGAAATTTTATTTATTTATTTTTTGTGTAATAACACTATGAGATACATTTCAAATTGCTCTTTTTGAAAATTTAAGAAAAGTATCGTCCGAATATACTTTCGATAGTAAACTAGTAATAAAAACTGCTCCACTTTCTGCAAAATTCTAATAAATTGGTAGCGAATTGAACATTGATCCATGTTGTATAGGGAAAATTAATTAATTTTTATTTTTGTAGCACAAAAATAAAAACTCTGAATAATACATGAGCTAATGATCGGAATTAGACTTCAGAACTGATCTTAAAGATTCAGGGGCCAAGATTAAATTTGCATTAATTAATTGCACTCATTAATTAGTGTGTGTGCAGTAGACAATATTTTAAGAAACAAAATCAGTAATATAACGCTTTATTAAGTTTCTCTTCCGTTAAATTCGATTTCTGTCCAATTCCCGTAGTATGGTCAAGAGAGCGATCAAAAGTTTATTTTTCTTAATTTCAATGTTATGTTTTGCATGTTTCGCAATATCTCAATGAATTTTCAAGCTCATCAAAACATTTTATACAAAATTATTAAATTTGTTTACCCAAGGATTATTCTATGCAAAAAGTAGCTTTAAATAATTGTTTTATAATTTATCATTATTTTTGCGAAAACATTTCAGAAATTTTGAATTTTAAGGTATATGAATCATTAAATCATTTTAAAAAGTGAACTTTTAAATAAAAAAAAGTATACTACTTCCTTTCACGTGACAAATGTTGAAATATAAATGAAGTAGTTAAAATTTTATAAACTACCGTTTCAGAAAATAAAATAAATTTAATATAATCTTTAATTTTTTTCAAATTCTCATTATCTATTTATTATTTTAGAATTTAAAAAAGGTATCTGTCAGCAATACATCTTGCTGGTGGATACTAAAAATAAAAAAAGGAAAATATTTTGGTATATTGGCAAGTTCACTGAAATGTTAAGAAAAAGTTTATTATTGTTTTTTACTTTTTATAAAATTGTGATAGTAATTAGTAAGGAAAAGGACTTTTCGTGAGTTCAGAGGAATGGTTGATTAGTATTCTTCTTTTAGATCTGAAAATTTCTTCTGTTCTCGTATCGCTCTTGAGCAGGTTTCTCAACAAATAAAAACGTGTTCAATTATAAACACAAATATAGATAATTAGGTCTGTCTGAAAGTTCAGTTCGCAAAAAACACGTATCATTTTCAGATATGCAAAAGGTGCATTTATTCTCGCTATAATGAATTACATTCTTTCATCAATTGCATTAGATTTTTGACCGGAAATTTGAACATTATTCCGTCGATGAACTCGCAATCGGTTTCACTCCACAAGATACAGTTTTCATGCAATTTAATGATATATTTCTATTCAGAATTTTTTAAAATTTAATTTGTGTGCCTACTAAGAGTTCATACTTCTCTGCTACGTGGAAAGTGATAGGAAAAGATGTTTTGAAAAAGAATTAGATTTTTAATTATTACTAACATTACAGACTTCTAATATTACAGACTTCATGGTGTCAAAAGCGTTAATGATTAATTTACCAGAATTAAAATACATTAAACTAGCAGATGAGAATTGAAATATGGCAGGTCGTAGAGATTTGTATTTAAGTGTCGAAATTATTTGAGACATTGCGGCCTGGATAAATTAGTCTAACTACTAGTAATCTAACTTTCCAGAATACTATTTATGGATATGTAATGAGTGAAAGTGTTCCTATTGAAAATCAGGGAATGGTACATTGTATCTTCATTTTATATTTTTATTGTATAACAGTCGTTGAACTGCAGACCCAGTTTGTGTGTGTGGGGGGGGGGGGTAGTATACGACTGCTAATGTTTAACTCCGTATACTTGCAATTTTGAACACAATATTTAAGACAAGTGAACTTCTGGATCACTTTTGGCGAAAAGTGCCTACGTGGAGGACTTCTTGATGGAATTAACTCACAGTTGCGTGACACGGAGAGGAAAACCTCGAAAACCTCCCACGGTAAGCCTGATGGAAAGGGGACTCTAACCGATGATCTGCCTAAAACTGAGGATTTTTTACGTCAGCACTGAGGTCGATGCAAATCGGAGGCGGAATTTGTATCGACCAGCCATCGTAGGCATTCGAACCCGGTTCCTCTAGTTGGAAGTCGTGCGCCTTATCCCCTGAGCTATCACTCATCCACTGAGTCATCATTGAGCCACCATTCATTATAAATAATACAAGTATAAATAACGCTGCATGAAATTTTTGGGAAATAGAAGATGCGCAGATTAAGAACATGGAATAAAATATTAAAGGGAAGCACAGGGAGGTATATAGTAAAAATGCCGTTAAAAAATGACCTACCGTGTTTAGGGAAATCCAAGGATATTGCTCCTAAAAAATTAAATTCATTGTGGAAACGTTTTTTTAAAGGAGCTTGAGTATTTAGCATTGTGTCGGGAAGTTTTTCGCGAATATGAAAATATGAGTCATATGACAGAAATATCAGAGTGTGAAGAAGAAGTAGGAATGTATTATATACCGCATTTGGGAATTTATAATATGTAAAACCTTTTGTCTTTTATTGAAATTTGAGCTGGAGACCTGGGCAGCGCAGCGGCCCCTATCCCATTCATCATGTTTCTCATATATGTGGTAGAATTTCAAGGAACTTTAGCTTTTTAACTGTTAGAACTTCTAGATTTGAGGATAATAATTGAGAGCAAGGCAGCTTCAGCCGGCTGGCAGGCTTCTATTGTTAATACTAAGTATGTTTCTGTCGAGTCTCTAGTCTGTTTAAATTTTGATTTTTAAGAATGTTCAGTTATCAGCCCTGCGAGCAGTTGGGCAGGCAGGCGACCATTGACTTATATATTTGTTATGGACTTGTATATTTGTTATGCGTCCGTCTTCATACTCGTATGTGGTAGTTATCTTAGCATCAGCCCCGCGAGGTGCTCTAACTAATTCATCAGAGTGGGAATGAATAATAAATCACCAAAGTTCATTACAATGAATGGGGAATGTTGGGATTCAGTAACATTCACTGACAGAAAATTAAAATAAAGTAGCGAGATGAAACAAACAAATTTAAGAGAGAGAAGAGGTTTTTGCGCCAGACTGCCTCGCCTTCACTCTAGGTCCTGCCTCCGTTCGTTGTTTTAGAACTGGGCATCTGAGGCCTAAATGGCCCTTATCCCATTCATCATGAAATATCCCAAAGGGATATACATAAGAAAGTTGTATTGGTGGTTCGGAAAAGAACCTGAAATGCGATAAAATAATTAAAGGCATCATGAAAGATGTAGCAGGCTTGATGGTGCGGCTCCTCATCTATGTCTTTAGGGCTGGAAGCAGGGAGATGAGTAATGAGATGATTTTCTCGTGTTTCAAAAGTTCCTGAAGTTCTTTAATGATCCTTAGGAACTTCACTGCACTGCTGGGGGCATCTTGTGGTCTACGCGTGAAGGTGCGATGATTTCGCCTCGGATGAGCACCACAACCCGTAAAACAGGCCGGGTGATCGCCCTGACAATTAATGCATTTAGCCGGAAGGGAGAGAGGTTTCACGCACTGGTAGGTAAAATGTGCTCCTGCACATTTCATGCAGGCTGGATCACTTGAGCATGCTTTCTGTGTGTGTCCAAATTTTTGGCACTTGTGGCACTGGATGGCGTAACGCCCTCCGTTAAATTTCTCGATTTGGACTGGTAAGGACAGCAGATTCTTTGTGAAAATAAAGTCCCGATGATCTGGGAAGTAATGAAATATCACTAGAAAAAGGGAGAGGAGCTTGTATCCGTTGTCATGCCTCTTTCTTAGTTGCTCTATCTTGATGGGTCGTCGACCATTGTCCTCTATATCTTTCCGAAGATCTTCCATTCGGATGTCTACTATAGGTCCTGCTTCCGTCTAAGGCTGAAAGTCTATATATACCAAGACGGAAATGAGTAAAAATTGGTAAAAATATATGCTTCATTTTTAGCTTTTTTTTTCGGAGTTAATAAAATATCCATAACTGCCAAATTTTTTTAACGGATACAATTTATATATTGAATAGCTTCTTTCTCGAAAAAAAATTAACAGCAATGAGTTTAGAGTTAAGAAAAGACTTTCCTCTCCCAGAAAATTATCTTTTATTGATATAGTTCTACTACTAGTGTTTTTTCTTTTTTGTCTCGCTTTCAGGCCTACGTCCGTCATAAAAGACGAAATTTCAAGTAAACTTAAACATTCAGAACAAAGTACTTACTGTGACTTATGAAGCATTTATTGAAAAGTTAATTAGCATTAGTAATAATTACACTAAAATAGTGCATGTTTTAAGCTATCTTTTCAGATTCGTTAGCAATCTGAGAAGTCCAACTGAAAAACGTTTACGAATTTTGACATTCAAGGAAATTTGCCAAAGTGAATTATTCATAATAAAAGAAATTCAAAAACAAAAATTTCTAGAATAAATATGGAAATAAATTCGTAAGAAAAATCTTCCTTGTGAAAGCAAATGAAATGCTTAAATCATATTTTTTTTGACAGAGATGGAGTATTGAGAGACAAAGATAGAGCAGGACATGCTAATGTCAGTTTTAACAGTGAATTTCCAATTATTCTACGAAAATTCATCAAGCAAATAAGCTCAATTTAGAAACCTACCATAAATGATATTTCTATTTAGGTCCTACTGCTTTACTACATTACGTCAGACAAAAGTTTTGGTACGAGTAAAGCAATGAGTAGGAAAGTTGTGCATGATAGTGTAAAAAGTGTTAAACTCATAGGAGTTGAAAAATTAATGTGTAATTTGCCTAGAGAGAGAGGAAGGGGGCAGAGAGAAATACCTTGCTTCCCATTTAATTGCTAGAGTAGAGCAGGAATATAGTTTGACTAAAATAAGAACTCCTCCAGATATTCGTCTGTTCCTGTGACGGTGACTATGGTAACGAGGTGTGACTATTTTAAGTAGGTTTGGGGGTCACAGTTTTGGAGTGGTATCGTCTCGGGTTGGTTTCGATTAAGGGAATCTCTTCGGTCTATTGTGTTAGTCCTAGAGTGAAACTACCTGCCCTAAAATGCGCCATTCTTGTTTCCATAGCACCAGATGGCCTCAGACTTTGTGGCGGGAGGAGTTCTTTGCTTAGACAAACTATAGTTTTGTGGTCTATTCCTTATTAAATATAAACATCAAAGGAGAGGAATTTATCATAATACTTTGTATGCTTAGAGACAAACGGTGCTCACCTGTAAATTTTGACAGATTTAACACCAGAGGCTTTTGCAGCATGTTTAAAAAAATTTGTGGCTCACAGAGGTATATGCCTAAAATTATTTTCAGATAATGCCACAAATTTCCTCGGAGCGAATAAAGAGCCTTCTAAGTTACAAAATTTAATTATAAAACCAGACGAAGGACTTCAAAATTATATGTCAATTCAATGTGGAACTTCCTTCCACCTAGAGCTCCCAAATTTGGTAGCCTCTAAAGTGCAGTTAAGCCATTTAAATATAATTTTAAAGGGGTTTTAGGAAATTCCAGAATGATCTACAAAAAAATTCCTAACAGCCGTTTGTCAAATAGAAGCATTTCTCAACTCCAGACCGCTTGCACGTCTGTCATCCGATACTAATGCGTATGATGTCTTAACTCCTGTCCATTTTCTAATTGGTAGACCTTTAAATCCTTTTGCAGAACTAAATTTAGTTGAGGTGAAAGATAATCGATTATACAACTGGAAAAGACAGGGAAAAAAAATATTCAAGTATTTTTGTGCGGAAGAAATAGCAAATACAGTGTCTTAATAATTTGCAACAGAGGTCAAAGCGGATGGTAGAAAAAAGCATTGTAAAAATCATTGAGTTCATACTTCTAAAAGATGAAAATCTACAGCCTCAAAAATGGGCATTGGGGAGAATTATTGAGCTTTATTCTGGTAAAGGCAAACGGGTGAGAGCAGTTGAAGTAAAAACCCAGTCTGAAATTTATTAGCGCTCGATATCTAAAATTGTATTTTATCTTTTAATGAGTTATCTTGTAAAGAATGTTGTATTAATGAGTAATCTTGTAAAGTGTATTTTTTAATAAGTAGTTTAATTTTATTTTTATATTATTATTGCTTTTTATTTAACTGTGAATTAATCGCCACGCCCTCATGCGGTGAATATTGTGAAAATTCTGTGTAAAATTATAAAATACGATAAATTTGACGAGAGATCGCATAGAGAGAGAAGGAGATATTGAGTAAACATGAGAATTAAAAATAAAAGCTAATACAGTGTGTGAGCGTCATTAATTATTACGAGAGAGAGAAAAGCTTTCACTCGAATATTTTTCGCAGATGTTTGGGAGTCCAGAACATGGCTCCTTTTTTAAAAGATTAAGGTAGGTTAAGGGGTCTGTCTAATTAGGTCGGAGAAGGTTTCAAACGCGTTTTGCGTCCATAATAATATAATAACGTAAAAGTCATTGGAAAGGGCAACAAATAACAATAAATTAAAAAAAGATAATAAAGTAAGTATTAGAGCTTTATTAATTGCGTCGGTATGTGCGTTATTTATTTTGTGCACAATTTCGTAAATACCTTTGTGAATTTTATAGCATCATATGATAATTTCTAATATGCTTGTAATGACATCGTTATATTCCTTTTTAAGTAATTTACAAGTGAATAGTTTTATATAGAGGGGAAAAAATAAACATTATTGTTTGCTTGTGCGATGTTTGAAATTGTTCAACATTTTCAAGAAAGCTTTCCTACTTTTTAAATTTCAATATTATGATATGATTACTTTGTAAATGTCATCATTGTGCCACCTTGAATCGGAGGAGGATAAATACAAGACAATCACTATCTGCACAGAACAAAATCTCATTAACTGTAACTTGATGGGGGAAATCCGGTTTTCTATAAATTTATTAAATCATGAGTCAGATATGACTTTTCTCCAACGAAGAATTTCCTCTCATGGTTGAGCGAACGTCCATACATTCACAGTTATGCCAACTGCTCCGTTTTCAGGAATAGTTTTAATAAAATGGTAGCAAATTTTATAGTAAAATTCGTTAGAGAAGGACAGTTACGCCTACTTTTTAATGGAGTAATCTGTAGATAGAAGCGGAAACGTAATAGATGCACCGGAGTACCTGGCCAAGAAGGTCACCTCCGTAAATTATATGATAACAAACTGAATCAAAGGCCATTGATGCTGAAATTATTTGGGTTAGTAAACTTATTGTTAGGTAGTTAAATAATGTTGCGGAAAAAGAAGAAGATAACACAGAGATGTAATAACATAAACAAATGAAGTCATTGATCTTTAAGAGAAAATATATTATATTGTTTATTTAATATTAAAAATTAACGTTGCATTCTATATGATACTTATAATTTTTGATATCTAGTGGTGAAAAAATTACTTAAAAGAAAATATATTAAACTAAAGGTAACTTGAATTTCGCTACCAATAGAAATTTTTCAAAGTGGGGCAAGTTGGCTTCTCCACAAATAAAATACTTTCAAATTATGCATTTACCAGCATATTTTTATGCTAGTAAAACTTTTCAATTGCATACAATTTAAACGCATTCAACAGTACACTTTTCTGACAAAAAAATGTATATAATAAATAATTTTTAGGAAAAAGTGGAAAATAAAAACTATCGATTAATATCTCAAACCAAAGACTTACATTATTTTGCAAAATTCGAAAAAAAAAAAATTAAAGCTGATACAAAGTGATCGCGAATCGATTTATAGTTTCAGTTTTACATACATACAATCAGTTTAATTAACAATAATATTATTTACTTATAACTTTTAGTTACTATTTCAAACTATAATCAAATAAGTGGTGCTAATCAAAATTTTATATAACATTGTTTTAGCAGATATAAATTATTTGACAGCACATTGAAACACTAAACTGTATGTTCATACAAATGATCCAGACAATGTTGTACAATAGTTGATTCAATCCACTTGTTCACATAAATAAATATAGTTATCTGTAGTATGATATATTAAAACAAATATAGCAACGTCTTCAGCCTATACTTTTAGTATAATTTTGAAAGAATATCATAAAGATTATCATAAAGATTATCTCTTTAATTCATTTTTTATTGGTTTTCGATCCTATATAACTATATAAAATCAGAAAAAAATGCTTTCTTTCACACTTTATATTCTACATTAAGGGGCAAACGAAATCACAGCTATAGGTAAGTTAATTAAAGTTTAGTTTAAAAGTGTTACCACTCTATTGCTAGGACATGCAAAATGTTAAAAAAGCTTAGTATTTAAAAAAAAATGCTACAAATTGGCTACGTTCTCCAATTTATAGTATACAATAGTAAAAAAGGATTACTAGTGTCGGGGATCTCAGGGGATAGAGTGCTCGCCCTGCAATGAAGTGAGCCGGGTTCGAATTACACGCTCAGTCGCAACGAACACAGTAGTAACGTAAAATATCCTCAGTAGTAGACAGATTAGGGAAGTTTTCGTGCTTATTCTCTTCATGTAACGTAAATCAGGGTTAGTTAGTTTTATAAAAAAAACCTCTACGACGACAAATTTTTTCCAATACGTGATCCTGGAATTCCCTTGTCTTCTGGATTGGGTTCAAAATTAGAAGACTACGAAGTTGAACAGTGGTTGTGGTAAACTCAAAAATGGGCATTAAAATTGAAATTTTATCTCCATTTGAATACCACTGGGAAAAATCATAATGGAAGGGATAAAAAGTTGGCAGTTATGTATGCATTTTGCTAGTGGATACTGAAAAAAAAAAAAAAAAAAAAAAAAAAGGAAAATATTTCTGTATATAGTCTAATTTCATGAAATGGCTAGAAACTGCATCGCCCTCCATGGTGGTCATACACTTATTGACATATAGCTTTACTTGTCTTGTTTCATTTGAGATGTTTATATCTTGTAACTACTCATTATGTATTGTAACACATACTGTATTCTCTGTAACTTTGTTGGGGTCTTCAATACTATTGTAATTTGGCTCAGAATAAGTGTGGGCCATCGGCTTTAAGCACTATAAGGCGGCCTTCCCGGCTGTTGCCATATGACTTGTATTTTATGCACTTTATGCATTTTATGTTCTTTTCTGTTTTTACTTGGTTTTAATAAACAATTACCCGTATGCCCTGAATTGGGGTGGGTCGGGGTAAATATTTTCATACACTTACTGACAACTTACTCTAGGATGCCTACAAGTGATATTTGCATTTTTTTTCCTAAAAGTTTTATGTTTTCTGCGCCAAATGACTCCGTTTACACTTTGAACCCTCTGGGTTTCAGAACACAATAAATTATAATTTTTTTGAATGTCCTAACTTTCTGGCAATTTTTTTATTTAACTTTGCATTTAACCACGCTTAATTTTTTATGCGCTTTGCAGCATTTTGTGGTCCATCCTTAGCAATTGTCCATCTATGTATTAATAAATAACAATTTTAAGTCGGAAAAAGTATCTCAATGGTTGCTACCATTATAATTCAGTATTACTTTTTAATTTTCGTTAGCTTACATTGAGCGAAAGAAAGCATAATAAAGCATAAAAAAAAATCATAAGTAAAATAAATCATAAAATGAAGAATATTATATGAAATGAAAACTTTTTAAGTTATATATTCATCGATAACAATAGTTGAGAAATTTGGAAAAATTTAGTTGTATAATTTAAATATATTTCGTAGGAGATAATAGCAATTTTCTAATGCTTTATAACTAGAAAAAAAAAAACTTAAATGCCAATTACTAAGCAAAATTATCTTTGGATATATGATAGAAATTTGCAAATACTTTAAAAATTTTAAGATTAAGGTGTAATATTAAAAAAAAACATAAATATTTGGAATCAGGACATTAAAAGATAGATTATGAAATCAGAAAATATTTAAAGTTATCATAAATTCTACTTTTTAAATTTATGATATTATTTTCTATGATTTAAGACATTTTTTATGCTTTTCTTTTTGATACGGAACATTTGTCTTTTTAAAGTAACGGGACCGTATAGTATTGATTGAAATGGCGAAATTCTAATATAATACATGAGCATTTATTCCTCCTCTAGTTCATTTTATTATTCTTTTTATGTCACTGAGGTAACACATTGAAAATTGCGTTCTCTTCTTTCAACTTTTACGAGAATTCTTGCAGATTGTCATCGCGCAAGTAGATATTTCACTACTATCGTAAAATTTTTGCAATTAGATTAGAAGAATATAATCTCAAAAGATGGAGAAAAATTATTATGGAGAACAATGAAAGTTTCGGAATAATACCGGAATGCCAATTACTTGCGAAACGCTCTCATCTGGAAGTAATAAATATTACAATAAAATAATTAACATTATAAGAAGTAAATTTTATAAAAAATTTCTTTGAAGGATAAAAAATTTCTTTGAAGGATATTGAATAATTATTTGCCTCTTTTTATTTACCACTCCCTAATTTGAATTAAAATTCTTGTAAGCATATTAAAAACGAGTGTCGATTATTCATGGCAACATAAAAGTAAAAAAAAAATGACGTAACATTTAACGTTATTCATATTGATTTAATTACATTAATGTTGTTTTTCCAGATTTTTAAATACCTCCGAAACTGTCACTTACCTGCTTCTTCCACTAAGCTCTTAAGTTAAATTCGCAGGGCAGGTGTGCTTATTGTAGTTCTGGTTAGTTTTCTTCGTTTATGCAAGGAATGGTTACCAGGAAAACATATTTCTTCATTGATGAACTAAGTATAGTTCGTTCACCAGGAGTTGGCACTTGACTCCGCCTTCATCACGTGGTATCGGATGATACTATTTCGCTATTTTGGAGAGAAAGATGTGAACGAGGCTGCTCTTTGGCTCAACCTGTAAAAGACCGTGTGGAGGCTTTGCGCGCATTAACCCTTTCGCGCCGACTGTCACAAATATGTGACAGCATAAAACCGTATCAATCAGGGTAAAAATATAAAACTGGTAATCAAAGTATTTCTTTAGCAGTTTATTTGTGGGCGGAATTATAATTGTTTGATTTATTTAAATCACCATTACTTTGTTCAAAATAAAAATATTTAGTTATACTTTGAATTAACATTGATTTTATATATGATTAAACTAACAATAATTAAAGTAAAATCAAAGTAAGTCTGTCAAATCAGCTACGACTACATTTAAGTTACCGTTTTTTATTTAATTACAACTTGATTCTGATTTTGTACGAATGCATTTCTGAATCACCCGTCCCCAAGGGGTTAAAGGTTATCTCGATTTTAAGCGGGGAAATGTTTTTTCTCTTACTCCCCCGCGCTGAAATGAACTCTGCGTCCGAGGAGGTGGAGTCAAGTGCCAACTCCTGGTGAACTAACTATAATTTTAATTTAAATGAAAAAGTTGAAATATTAATGAATTTTTTTAGAAATTGGTATTTTTATCATTATTTAATATGTATTTGATTAAATAAATTTATTAAAAATTATAAAATATATTAAATAAATAATAGATCATTGATTAGATATAATTATGATTTCAGGCTCAAAAATCATGATTGGATAAAGTAAATCTTAACAGTCAAAGTCCCTGAAACCTCTCCACGATATTCAAAACCTTTTGGGAGCCACTGCTTTAACGCATAAATCTTCACTTTTAGAGCTTAAATCTTAAATTGTTTTATTTAATGACAAATCGATAATTCAAACGTATATATAAAATATACATTAATTATATAGTCATGCATTCAAATGTTAAAGAAGCTTAATTTTCAGAAAATACTTAATATCTTGTATCTTGTATACAACCACTTATTAAAATATTTCCCAACGACCATACTTGTTGACAGCTATGTGTTCACACATTTCATATTTATAACAAATTAAAATAAAGATATATGTTATTAAGTTTTATTTAACATGACTCTGAAATTTTATTTAGAAAATTCTCTATTGTATAAACCTTAAGAAATCAAACTAATCACCGTATGAATTACAATTCGTGGTGTACATAATATATTAGCCCTTTGAGAATTAGCCTCAGCTTCTTGCAAATTTTAAGCTTAAGGATTTTCAGTGTCATTGAAGAAACTAAAAAAGAAAAAGAAAAAAAAGAAAGCGCGCAGAAAGAGACCAACGCGAAGGGTATAGCTCGTAGACCCCCGGCAAACATCTAGATGTTTTTTTATTTTTTCAGTTTAAAATCAATTTGGTGCCTCAACGATTGTATTTCGCGCGGAGATCACGATACGGAAATATCCCCAATAAAAATGCGAAGGAATGACTTTGACCAAACTTCATCGGTTTATTATTAATAATAGCCGGTTAATGTGACAAATTCACTTAAATTATTCACTCTAAATGGCTTGTTTGGTATTTATTAATATTTACAGGTTAGTAATAATAACCGATAATTCACACTGTAACATATACATGCTATAACTGATACATAATAGATTTTAGGTTTCTGACGTAAGCCCTGCCACCTCCAGAAATTGCCTCGTTGGGGACTCCTGGGGGTTGCAATTTTCTGGAGAACTTGTACAATTTATAGAAGAAATTTATTTTAGACAGCATGTGCTTATTAAAATTAACTATTTCGTTTGTTTTGTTGTTGAAAAACCAATACATATTTTACTCTGCATATATTAAATGTTATTAACAATTATTAATTTATTGAGAAAAGGATTACTGACCAATTATAGTGAAGACCGGAGTTTTTTTTATTTTTAAAAATAACACTTGAATGTGCAATGATTTTTTTTTCTTTCTGAATAGCTTAAATTTCGAAATTCATATTTTTTTTCGGATTTTTAACAAAATATTTTGATAATTTTTTTCATTTATATACATTATAACATTATAGTTGGAATTTTTAAGAGAAATCGATGAAAAGTTTTTCTCTTCTTCAATGTTCGAAACAAATAATTATTCGCTTTAGTAAGGTATAGTAAGTTTTTCAAAAGAAATAAAGATATAAATATATAATAATTAAAAATGTTAAAGATATAATAAATAAGATTTAAATTAGAATGACCATATCATTGAAAACAATGCTGAAGCCTTCATTAATTAAACTAAAACTAAAATGCATACCCAAAAATGTCACTTAAAAGCGAACGTAACAAATACTTAACGTACGTAAAACAAATAATTACCTTTACCTCCACTACCTGGTGAAACATAACTAAAGTGCAAAACAAAAGAACTCAGCCCATTCCAATTTAAATGCTCAGTAGAAGGAGCAGCCTAACATATTTAATAAGAAACAAAGCCATGTATACTGATTTTAAATTAAAAACTTGAATTGAAACATGTATGAATTTAAGTACACAATTTCATGAAAAAGCACAAAAATGCACAACTAATTACGACAAAATCTGTTAAAATGCTGAAAAAGGATTTAAAAAAATAGACCCCTTGATCGGTTTCTCTTAAATGACGAAATTATCCCAAACAAACTTTTCTAAATCACTTACAGTGGCTGTGTAGTTGAATTCAATCATCGTACTCTAATTTAATGACGCTGCATTCGCAGCACATTTTATCCAATTATAATCAAGCATCTATTTTATGATTTTGAAAGTCAATTCTTATCTATTATTTTCCTTTTGCTTGCAGCTAAAATTCAGGATTCATGAGTAAAACAACTTCAAAATAAAGTAACACATTATGGAAGGGTTTAAAATTTACGACAAGAGATTATCAAAGGTCGTACTTGCTAATATTCTGTCTGATTAAAACTTTCACTCGAAAATCGTTGTCCCGGAAAGGATTAATGAACTTTTGCGATGAAATTTTATAAAAGGGTCGCTTAAAAATTCTAAGAGAGCGGTGACCTAAAAAAGATTGAAAATCTATTTGCTAAAGGAATTTCATCGAAATTGAAGAATCTACAAACCTTGGAAAACTTCAAATTATTTTGATAATTACTTCAGTAGTTTGCTTCTGTTCCGTGCCTAAACGTAAGTGCTATTTTAGTAGTGCGTTCATGTGGCGAGTTTGGAAAAGTTCAGTGTTTAATTATAAAATGGGACGAGAGATCGCATTGTGAGAATCGAAAATATTGAATAAATATGAGATTTAAAAATAAAAGATAATACAGTTCACTAATTTGCGTGAGCCTCAATAATTATTAAGAGAGAGAACTATTGGTTCGTCACCTTGAGAAGATATTAAGAAGACTATGGATTATATATTTAATTATATTTAGAGAAAGCTACTTTCAGTTTCGTTTGGTGTTACTATGTGTCATATGGAATTCAACCAGTGACCACTTTGCTTTCTAAATCCAGGTGGAAAGCATGGTTCCGCCCATGAAGAGATCAGTACTTTCAACAGTTTTGTGCATATTTGACCCCTCGGACTTTCAGGTACAGCCGTATAGAAAGCTAACATATTTTTGCAGAAACTGTGGTGTGTAAAACAAGACTGTAATGATGGGTTTGCTGAAGAGGAGCAGCAGTGGCAAAGTTTCATTGAATCTTTGCCAGCAATAAATAATGTGAGTGGTCAGTGATGTATCCTTATAGAAGAATCAATGCTCATAGAGTTTCATGGTCTTTCTTACGCTTCTGAATGTACTTATAATTACAGAGATGCCAACTGCTCCGGGCACGCCCATATAATTAAAAAAAAAAACGATAAATAAGGACAAAGTAAATTTTGCAACTATTTAACTGTTTTTTTTTGTTGCTTTTTTTAATGACAAAGCATGACAGAAGTACTATTAAAGCATGACAGAAGTACTATTACCTGGTGAATATATAAGCCTACGAATTATTTAGAAATAGTGGTGGATAAAAATCATCTAGGTAGAATTTATTAAACCAAGAATCACAATTGATAAACTACCACTTTAAAATATATATTTGCTGCCCGGAGCAAGTTGTTATCTCTGTTATTACTTCATTTATAAACAGTTATAAAATTCGTTTACCCAAAGATTATTCTATGCCATAAGTAGCTTTAAATAATTATTTATAATTTATTATTATTTTTGTGATAAACTTTCAAAAAATTTTGCATTTCAAGGTATATGAATCATTAAATCATTTTATGAAATGTTATTTCAAATGAATAAAAAAACATACTGCTTCCTTTTACGTGACAAATGTTCAGATAGAATTGAGGTAGTTTAAATTTTAGAAACTACCGTTTTAGAAAATAAAATATATTTAAAATGGATTTTAATTTTACGAAGACTTTACACCGTAACCACTTCCAAAAGCATCTGGTAAAAGTATCTGACAGCAATTAAAACGAAAACATTTCTGGACATTCTCTATTTGTTTTTCTTTTAAAAATGGTGATAGTAATTAATAATAAGAAGGACTTTTTTTATTTCAGAAGATTGATTGATAAGTATTCTTCTTTTAGATCTGAAAATTTCTTCTGTTCTCGTATCACTCTTGAACAATTAAAATGTGGTTGAATTATAATCACAAATGTAAATAATTAGGTCTATCTGAAAGAATAATTAGGTCTATCTATCTTAGGTCTGTTCGCGAAAAAACGCGTATCATTTTCAGATATCCAAAAGGTGCATTTATTCACGCTATGATGAATTACAATTATTTTTTATTTTCTAAAGGTTTTTGACCGAAAATTGGGATATTTTTTCGTCGCCAATTTCAAATTCACAATCGACTTCACTCTACAAGATACAGTTTTCATGCAATTTAATAATATACAGTGAAACTTCTCCTAAAGGCCACCTCTACTTAAGGGCCACATCTATTAAGGGCCAATATTTTGAGGAACGAAAATTTTCCCCATAGACATAATGTTAATTTTCCTCCCATTAGAGGGCCACATTTTCCTGACTACCTCCAATAAAGGCCATTATTTTAAAAAAAAATTCTCAAAAAAGCCATTTTTTTACATTTTTCTTCTCGCAAAGGCCATAAATCTAAACAGGTGTGTCCAATTCTTTAGCTAAAAGTCTTGTAATAGAAACAATATTGTTTTTAAAACTTTATGTGGTGAATCAGCTAATGTTGATAAAGATTTGTGTCAAGCCTGGAAATCAAGGCTTCCAATCATTCTGGCCGGCTATGAAGATCGTCATGTTTATAACTTAGATGAGACAGGACTTTTTTTCCGTGCCTTACCTACCAAAAGTTTAGTTGAGAAAGCAAAAGTGGACAAAGGAGGAAAACAAGCTAAACAGAGGCTCACTGTGTGTTTTTGTGCTAATGCTGCTGGTGAAAAGGAAAGCCCATCGTCATTTGCTACTCCAAGAAACCTCGTTGTTTTAAAGGTAAAGATTTATTACAAATGGGAGTAAAATATCATTATAATAAGAAGGCATAGATGACCATGGAAATATTTAATGATTAGTTTTGACAATAAAATTACAAATCAAGGCAGAAAAGTGGTTCTTTTTTTGGATAATGCACCATGTCACTCATTTTACGAAAACTTGAAAAGTTTAAAACTTCAATTCTTGCCTCCAATTACTACGTCTGAAATTCAACCTCTAGACCAAGGAGTTATACGCTGCTTTAAATTAGAATACCGACGTTTTGTTTTGCGAAGACTCCTTTCTATTATAGATTGCGATAAAAATTCATCACAAATCATTCAATCTATAACAGTATTCGCCCATTCGGTATAACAGTAGATGCCATTCGGTGGATTAGATACGCCTGGGAAAATGTAAAAGGACAGACAATTGTAAATTGCTTTAAAAAATGCGAGCTAAGCAATACAGCTTTAGAGGCCACTATCAATGCAGCTGATTTAGAAAATGAAGTGGTTGAACTTTCAAAAGCTGCTGCAATTCATTATGACCCAAATTCAGATAAATATGAAAATGGGCTAGAATGTTACGATGATTTATCGGAAGATTGGGAGAAAAGATTTATAGATGATTTAGATACAGGTAAAACATTAATATTCATTGTTTTAAGTTTTAAAAAAATACAATACATATTTTTTTTTAACTTATTTGTTCAATTTTTTCAGGAGTTCAGTCTAATTCAGATAATGAGAATGAGTCCCCCGTGCCATATTTATCAAACCAAGAAACGCTAATAGAAGTAAATAAACTGATATCCCAATCCAAGGCATTAATAAATTATGCAAATTTAACTAATTTGTTTTATAGAGTTAAGGAATCATTAGATACTAAAATTGTTTGCGATAAAATTGTAAAAAGTAAACAAACTTCTATTGAAAATTTTTTTAAACATGTATAAAAACTTAAAATGTTAATTAACAGTTTTTTTCTACATAAATTTTGATTTCCTCATTTTATTTTTTGGTCACCCCCATTTAAGGGCCACCCCCCATAAGGGCCAATTTTCAATGGAACGACAGGTGGCCCTTACCGAGAGGTTTCACTGTATTTCAATTTAGAATTTTTTTAAATATAATTTGTGTGCCTATTAACAGTTTCCACTTCTCTGCTATGTAGAAAGTGGTAGGAAGAAGGAGATAATTCATTTTTGATTACGATGGGATAAATTATGTTGGTTTGTAATGGAAAAAATAATCGATATTACTTTTTTCCATAACAAACAAATATTGTTAATTCATAGGTACCACTTTTGAGGCTGAAGTCATGTTCCCTACAAAAGATATGCGACGATGTCGCAGGCAACTAAAATGTAATACGTTTTAAAAATTTTATTTATTTATTCTTTGTTTAATAACACTACGAGATACATTTCAAATTGTTCGTGTTGAAAATTTAATTAAAATTATTGTCTAAATACATTCTTTCAATAGTAAACTAGATAAAAAAAAACTACTCCACTTTCTGCCAAATTCTAGAGTAAACCATGTTGAATTAGAAAAAATTACGCCCCCTCTTTTAAAGCGTCGCCACAAGACACCAGTAGTTGCCACGAGACAACAGCAAAATTGAGGAAGTTTAAATTTTAGAAACTACCGTTTCAGAAAATAAAATATATTTAATATAAATTTTAATTTCAGAATTTGATTGTTTATGTACTCTTTTCGAGTCATGTAATAAAGGAATCTGACTGCAATACATTTGGCTGGTCGATATTTCTGAATATTGTTTGTTTCATTAAAATGTTCAGAAAGTTATTTATTTTTCATTTTCTTTTTAAAAATTGTGGTAGTAATTAATAATAGAATGAACTATTTTTTTTATTTCAGAGAGAGAGTTAGCCAGGAGAAGATATTCAGGAGACTATGGATTATAGATTTAATTATATTTAGAGGAAGCTACTTTCAGTTTCGTTTGGTGCTACTATGTGCCTAAAAGCAAAAGGAAGCCCAGTAACCTCTTGGGAAGTAGGTGCATGAGATTTTTCGGGTCATTTACTCACAATAAATAACCTGCATTATTGCAATTTTAAAAGCTGTTTACATTGAGAGTTTTGCTCAAAAAATCTTTAAAAACACGGGATTAGTTGATATGCAGCTTGCTGCTACATAGTTAAGAGAGGTAATATGAGATAAAATGTCGTTACAGATAAGTTGGCGTGACAGATGAAGATACGGAAATATCCCCCAATTTGCATCGCGTTTGACAACTAGCTTTGACTATTATTTAAAATTACTAGAAGTGACAAATGTCGAGAAAGTGAAGTAATGTATTGTATCCGATAAGCTGTTTCTAACATTAGACAAAGAAACCGTAGTTTGGCAATCAGGAAGTTGGTTTGATACCGTAAACTTGAGAAAAGAAGCAGATTTATTCATTGTGTCAAGGGGTAAACCATTAACGGAGAGTTATAGTCAAAAATTCTCTAATTCGAAAAATGTGTTTTAAGATATTTTGAGTTGATAATAAGTGTTCAAAGTGTTTTTATAATGCATAAATGGAAAAAATATCTAGCATTGCCCTTTTCTGAAAAAGTAGAAGTAATAAAGAGAAATGTAATTTAACACTAGGTTTACGGACGTTTCTTATATACCTATCTCTACGGACACACGTCAATTTGACGTATGAAAGAATTGTGATTCTTAATTTAATAAATTAATTTAGTAGATTTTTATCCACCACTATTTCTAAATAATTCGTAAACATATATAATTCACCACTTCATAAATCAAAATTTACTTTGTTGTTATTTACCATTTTTTTAAATTATTTTCGCGTGTCCGGAGCAATTGGCATCTCTGCGCTTAGAAACCAATGTATATGTATACTATAAGAAAAAAAATGAAGATATGAGATATATATTTATGAAATATTCTAGTATTTTATGCTTCAATACTCGAACTAAGCAACTGAAACCTTCAAAATCTGACATTCTGCGTTTGTTCATTCTATTATTGATTATCGGCAACGGTTGTTTATCACTTGTTTTATTTGAGATAACAAATCGAAGTATTGTCGGTACATTCCTATTTATTATTGATGTGATAATTACTTGTTTACTTAAACTTTTGTCTAAATTATGATCGCGTTAAATTGACGTATATCCGTAGAAATTGGTATGCCACATAGAGAATTTCAATATTTCAACGCTTTTGAGGTAAATAGCATTGAATATATATTTACTTCGATCAATGGTTAAAAGTCATTACAAGAGATAAACTAAAAATTCAAACGGGTTTCATAATTTTCCTTACAAAAGTCGAAATCCGTCAAAATGACGGGTCCCGTAAAGCTAGTGTTAAAATTTTCTTGTTCTTTGTGTAAAAGAGAGGTAAATAGAAAATTAGCGTCATTATATTTCGTTGCATTATTCGAGAAAGAATGATTCAGGGAATCTTCATTGTCGCCGCCTACATTCCACACAACTGCCGCTGCTAGTAGTCAAAACAATGTTGCTTCCTCGCTGTTAATAAATCAGTCAAAAGCAGTTGTATTGAGTAGGGTAAATTGTTTATTAAAAGATGAGAGGGGAAATAAATACCCATTGCCTCAGCAATTTTAGTTCTAGGAGTTATGAATAATTTTATAACGTCGGTTTTTGCAAATACCCTTAATTTAAAAAGAAAGAAAACCCATTTGGTCGAGTATAGTATTGGCAATACATTCAAAACAAATAAATCTTTTGCTAATGTAACTAACTTGAAAGGATGTTTTGAAAAAGAATTAGATTTTTAATTGTTTCTAAGTCGGACTACTTAATTTTTCCTCGCTGAGGCCTTCTTTCTTCTAGTAGGTACAGGTTCAATGCTTCCTTACAAACAAACTTGGGGAATTCTTTAAATTCCGTAGAATAAAATTGTGGAAATATTAGAATATAACTTGGAAGAAACTGTGTGTCATACAGGAAGATTTATTTAAAATTTGGACGAGATTTTGTTAACATATTTATGCTTTCGTACTAGACATTAGGTAGATGTATAGTATGATTATAATTGATCTTAGTCAAACTAAACTTTTGAGAATACTTATGAGGGAGGGAGTGGATTATCCAGACGTATGAAGGCGTATGAAGTCAAAACAATGGAAAATGGTATGAAGTCAAAACAATGAAGGCGTATGAAGTCAACAAGACGTATGAAGTCAAAACAATGACCTACGGAACAGTTAGTGCACCATATCCAGCAGCAAGAGTTTTGCTTCAATTGTCAAGACACGAGAACTATCCTTTAGCATGTCATGTGTTAGAAGGAGACTTCTATGTGGACAGAGATGCCAAATGCTCCGAACACGTCAAAATAATTAAAAAAACGGTAACTGACAACAAACAAAATTCTGAAAATATTTAACTATTTTTGCTTGTTTTTTAAAAGGTAGTGCATAACATAACTATTGTAAAGTGGTGAATTATATAAACCTACGAATTATTTAGAAATAGTGGTCGATAAAAATCTACTAAATTGAATTTATTAAACCACGAATCACAATTGATAAACTACCACTTTAATATATTTATTTGCTGTCCATAGCAGGTTGGCATCTCTGTGTGGATGATGTTTTGAGCCCTGCAGTTGTCCTTGAGAGAAACGAACTGCAATCGGAGTTATCAAAGACTCAGTACTGAAATTCAACTGCATAAATGGTATAGCAAATAAAAATTGATACCAGGGCTTGACAGACGCTACAACTTTGAGGAGGAAACAAAAGCCTAATTTGTAAAGAAAACTAAAATATTTATGAAGAAACTGTAGTGTATAAAACTAGACTGTAATGATCGACTTGCTGAAGAGGCGCAGCAGTGGCTAAGTTTCATCTAATCTTTGAAAGCAATAAAAAATGTGAGTGTTCAGCGATGTATCCTAATGAAAAAATCAGTGTGCATAGAGTTTCATGGTCTTTCTGACGCTTCTGAATCTACTTATAAATACTTCAATTATACACAGTTATAAAATTCGTTTATCCAAAGATTATTTTATGCAAAATTAGCTTTAAAAAATTATTTATAATTTATTATTATTTTTGTGAAAACTTTTCAAAATATTTTGCATTTTAAGGTATATGAATTATTAAATCATTTTAAGAAATGCAATTTTAAATAAATAAAAAAAAATACTGCTACGTGACAAATGTTCAGATAGAAATGAGGTAACTACTATAGTTACTACTATACTTGAGTTACTACTATACTATACTTTTTACTACTATACTTGAGATAGAAATGAGGTATAGTAACTACCGTTTCAGAAAATAAAATATATTTAATTTAATTTTAATTATGCTAAGGTTTCTCATTTATATAATTTGATAATAAATTTTATGAAAGGTATCTGACAGCAATACACTAGAATTCCTGCCAACTCTTCCGGATTTGCCGGAAGATTTTATTTTCATAATTAAAGTAGTAGTAATTATTCACTATTTTTTCTTTTATAATCATAATTTTTAAATGATATTGATCACCACTTTTCTTACAAAAATTTAGCATATATATTAACATGCGTTATTATCATTTGCTGTCAACTTAAGTTTTCTCAAATACAACGTATTTGTTTGCTTAAAATTGAAGTTTTAATTCCATTTTAATACCACTGGGAAAAATAATAATGGAAGGGATTAAAAGTTGGCAGGTATGCATTTGACAGGAGGATATTTATGTATATTGTCTAACTCATTGAAATGGCTAGAAAAAGTTTATCATTTTTTTAAAAAATTATTATAAAATTGTGATAGTAATTAATAATGAAAAGGATTTTTGTGAGTTCAGAAGAATGAGTGATAAGTATTCCTTTTCTAAATCTGAAAATTTCTTCTGTTCTCGTATCACTCTTGATCAGGTTTCTCATCAATTGAAATATGGTTGAATTATGAACACAAATGTAGATAATTAGGTCTAAATGAAAGTTCTGTTCGCGAAAAAACGCATATCATTTTCAGATATGCAAACGGTGCATTTATTCACGCTATGATGAATTACAATTGCTTTTTTATTTTCTAAAGGTTTTTGACCGAAAATGTGGATATTTTTTCGCACTCATTAATTAGTGCAGCAGACAATATTTTTTGAATCAAAATCAGTCATATAACCGCACATTTTTTTAAAGTTTCTTTTCCATCAAATTCGAATTCTGACCTATTCCCATAGCATGGTCAGAAGAGCGATCAAAAGTTTAGTTCTCTTGATTATAATTTTACTTTTTGCGTGTTTCCCAATATATCGACGAATTTTCTAGCTCCTTGAAACATTTTATGCACAGTTACAAAATTCGCTTATTCAAAGATTATTCTGTGCAAAAATTATCTTTAAATAGTTATTTATAATTTTTATTATTTTTGTGAAAACGTTTCAAAAAATGTTGAATTTTAAGGTACATGAATTATTTATTCATTTTAGGAAACTTAATATTAAATAAATAAAAAAATACTGCTTCCTTCCACGTGACAAAAGCTCAGATAGAAATGAGGTAGTTCAAATTTTATAAACTACCGTTTCAGAAAATAAAATACAGTTAATATATATATCAATTTTGTTAATACTTTTTTCAGCATCCTAATGAAATTTTCATTTAATAAATGTATCTCTCAGCAATACACATGGCTGGTGGATACAGAAAATTCAAAAAAGGAAAATATTTCTGAATACTGTTTACATCATTTAAATTTTTAGAAAAAGTTTGTTTAAAATTGTGATAGTAATTGATAATAAATAGGACTTTTTTTTGAGTTCAGAAGATTGGTTGATAAGTATTCTTCTTTTGAGTCTGAAAATTTCTTCTGTTTTAGTATCGCTCTTGAATAGGCTTCTCAGTAAATGAAATGTGGGTTAAATTATAAACACAAATGTAGATAAATAGGTTTGCCTTAAAATTCAGGTCGCGAAAAGACACGTATCATTTTCAGATATGCAAAAGATTCATTTATTCAAGCTATAATGAATTACACTTTTTTATTTTCTAACGCATTATGTTTTTCACCGGAATTTTGGATATTTTATCGCCGCTGATTTCAAATTCGCAATCATTTTCGCTCTACAAGATACAGTTTTTATGGTATTTAATAATTTGTCAATTTTTCAATTTATAATTTGCTAAAATTTGTGTGACTATTAAGAGTTCCCACTTATCTGCCACGTTGAAAGTGGTAGGAAGAAGGAGATAATACATTTATGATGCGATAACTTATGTTAGTTTCTAATGGAAAAAAATAATCGATATCGCTTTTTTCATAACAAACAAATATTATTAATTCATAGGTACCATTTATCAGGCTGAAGTCGTGTTCCTTACAAAATATATGCAGGGACGTCACATGGAACTAAAATGTAAAAAGTTGTAGATATGATATTTATTTATTATTTGTTTAATAGCACCAGGAGTTACATTTAAAAGTTTTCTTGTTGAAAATTTAAGAAAAATCATTCTCGGAATTTACTTTCAATCATAAACTAGAAATAAAAACTACTCCGCTTTCTGCAAAATTCTAATTCATTGATAGCGAATTGAAGAGAAAACCATGTTGGATAAGGAAAATTACGCCCCTTCCTTAAAAGTGTTGCAGCGGGACTACAGTAATAATGTTGCGTTTCTTATGATACTTTATATTTTCACTGTGTCAAATTACTTGCCTTTTCTTGAAATTTGAGCTGGGCAGCTCAGCTGTCCCAATTCCATTCGTCATGTTTCTCATATTTGTGGTAGAACTTTAAGGTTGGCAGTCTATGTAGTTGCTGTAATTCAAGCACCTTGCTTGAGTAAATATTAATAATGGAAATTATATGAAGCAAGCTTGCTTTAAACTATGTGTAGCTTTGAATGAAGATTGATGGTCAACGTGGGGAAATGTTTGATTAAGTTGTCAGTATTGCTGTAGAATCTGATGCTATGGGTGGATCTGTGATTATTATGAAAAGAATTCAAAATATTAATGCAAAAAGTTATTAAATTAAAAATTAATAAAAAAAATAAAACATCCAAATGGAAAATGCGCTTAGAAGCAGAGAAACCAAGAAGAATTAAACAGATGAGACAATGAAGAAAAATTAGTAAAAAAATTTAAAAAAACATTGAAAAACATGACAATCAAAGCTGACGTCATCAAGGGGTACCAGCTTCGAATTGTCATAAAATGCAAAATTCTTTCTATCAAGAAAGGTACAGAGAAAGCGATTTTTTGACTTTTGTCTTAGCTTTCATGATAGAAAAAGTTTTGGATTTTATGACAATTCAAAGCTGGTACCCTCTGATAAAATCAACTTTGATTGTTATGTTTTTTCAATGTTTTTTCAATTGTTTTACTAATTTTTCTTCATTGTCTCATTTGGATCTGTGATTAGTTATTTATTTTGATGATTGTGATATGAGGTGTCGGAAATAAAGTGAGCAGCTATCAGTCTTAATTTTGTATCTTTTTAGTAATTTTAAAAGTTGAATATTTGGTTGAAGTTCACTGCACTGCATTTTAGGGGCTTGTCATAGAAATCTGCATTTAATTTGTAAATATATTGTGATAAGGTCGGGATCTTGAGTTCTTTGTGGATAGTTATATTTCTGATGAACCATCTGATTTTTCTGGGCATCTTGTTTTGGCATTGGTTGAGTTTTTTCATAAGATGTTCCGGTATGGTTTTCCAGGTAGGTGAGGCATATGTGAGAATTGGTCTGATCATTCTTGTATATAGTAGTTTTCTTAGTTTTAATGAGACATTCTGGTTATAGATGATAGTCTGTATTGTTGTTGCTGCATTTGTTTTGTCGATTATATTTTTGATAGGGTCATTACAGGTGAACTTGCTGTTTATTATAAGGTCAAGGCAGCTTGCTTTTTTAACTATTGGTGTTTGGATATTGAACAGTTTTGATTTGTATTGTGGTAGTATTTTTATTCTTCTTTTCTGTATGATTAGGATCTGATATTTGTCTGCATTTACGGATGTTTTCCACTTAACGCATCAGTCTTCTATTTCAAGAATTTGATCCTGTAGTTTCTATAATTCTATATTTGGATTTTTTGATTTGATGATGATTCCTGTGTCGTCTGCATAAAAAATTGTAATACTATTGTAATCTGTTCTTTTAATTGGAAAATCATTAGTACATAAAATATATAGAATCGGTCCAAGTATTCTGCCCTGAGCTACTCCAGCTGTGATATTTCTTTATGATGATTTGTAGTTTTGAATGGATACTTAGAATGTTCTGTTTGAAATATAGCATTAAAGTAATTTGATGAGACCAGGGGGAGAGTTAAGTTGATTCAATTTAATTAGTGTGCCAGTTGGCCAGACTTTTTCAAATGCTTTTGAGATGTCTATCATCAAAAATGAAAATTGTTTCTTTGTTGATTTGAGATCTGCCTGTGTAGTCTATTATACAAAGTAGTTATTTTGTGGTGTCCTGTGTTAGGCGGAATCCAAACTGCTCGTCGTGGCGGGCTGTAAGTAGTGGTTTGATTCTATTGTATATGACCTTTTTTATATATTTTTCCATGCAAGTTTAAGAGGCTGATTGGTCTGTAACTCTCAGGACTGCTTGGATTTTTCTTTTTCCTTAGAAATAGAACGAGTGATATGTTTTTCCAAATTTAAAGATAATAATTCAGAGCAAGACAGCTATTGGTGATATGGATGATTTTCTTTATCTAATTGGGAGGTAGCAGTTTTATTTTTAATGCCATCTTCATATGGTGCTTTGTTATTTTTTAAATTACGGATAATTTTGCAGATTTTTTCATTATTTGTAGAATCCATTGTTTCTGGGATAAAATGTTCGTGATGGAAACTGTTTACTTCTTCTAGGATTAAATTATGATGACTTTGATCTGAGTTTGGATTTGGTGAAAACTGGCTTTTGAGGGAGTCTGCAAAAATTTGAGCTTTATCTTCTACTGCGTGTGCTGTGCCAAATGGTCCATTGATTGGTATGTTTATTTGTGGTACAGTCTTTAAAATTTTGGCCATTTTCCAATTATGCTAAAATAGTGCTTGTTGTCAGCTATCGTTTCAGATTCGTCAACAACCTGAGAAGTTCAACTGAAAAACGTTTATGAATTTTAAATTCAAGGAAATTCGCCAAAGTAAATTATTCATTATAAAAGAAATTCAAAAACAAAAATTTGCAGAATATTTATGGAGTTAAAAGTCGCGAGAAAACTCTTCCTGATAAAAGTAAATAAAATATTTAAATCATATTTTTTTTGACAGTGTTGGAGTACTGAGACTCAAAGATAGAATAGGACATGCTAATGTCAGTTTTTACAGTGAATTCCCAATTATTCTACCTAAGATTCATAAATTTTATACAGTTAAATTTAAAATCCTACCATAAACGATATGTCTGTTTAGGTCCTACTGCTTTACTGCATTACGTCCGTTGATAAGTTTGACAAGAGTAAAGTAATGTATATGAAAGTTGTGCACGATAGTGTAAAAAGTGCTAAAGTTAAATTCATAGGATTTGAAAATGATGTGTAATTTGCCCAGAGAGAGAGAGGCGGAGGTGAAGGGAGAGAGAGACCTGACTTCCCATTTAATTGCTAGAGTAGAGCAGGAATAGATTTGTGGTCCATTCCTTATTAAATATAAACTTACTGTCACTTATGAAACATTTATTGAAAAGTTAATTATCATTAGTAATAATTACACTAAAATAGTGCATGTTTTAAGCTATCCTTTCAGATTCGTTAACAATCTGAGAAGTCCAACTGAAAAACGTTTATGAATTTTGATATTCAAGGAAATTCGCCAAAGTGAATTATTCATAATAAAAGAAATTCAAAAATTATATATAGTGAAATTAAATATGGTGTTAAATTCGTGAGAAAAATCTTCCTGGCGAAAGTAAATGAAATGCTGAAATCATATTTTATTTTTTTTTAGATATTTTTAAAGATAGAACAGGATATGCTAATGTCAGTTTTAACAGTGAATTCCCAATTATTCTACCTAAAATTCATCAAGTAAATAAGCTCAATTTAGAATCCTACCATAATTGATTGGTCCTACTGCTTTACTATATTACGTCAGACAAAAATGTTGGCAAGAGTAAAGCAGTGTGTAGGAAAGTTGTGCATGATAGTGTAAAATGTGATAAACTCATAGGAGTTGAAGAATTAATGTGTAATTTGCTCAGAGAGAGGGGGGGGCAGAGAGAGAGACCTGACTTCCCATTTAATTGCTAGAGTAGAGCAGGAATATAGTATGTCTAAAATAAGAACTCCTCCAGATATTCGTCTGTACCTGTGGCGGTGACTATAGTAACGAGGTGTGACCATTTCAAGTAGGGATGGGGGCTATTGTTTTGGAGTGGTTTCGGCTCGGGTTGGTAGGGAACCTCTTTCTTCGGTCTACTGTGTTAGTCCTAGAGTGAAGCTACAGTTCCTAAAATGCGCCATTTTTGTTTCCATAGCACCAGATGGCTTCAGATTTTGTGGTGGGAGGAGTTCTTTGCTTAGACAAACTATAGATTTGTGGGCCATTTCTTATTAAATATAAACATCAAAGGAGAGGAATTTATCGTAATACTTTGTATGCTTAGTAACAAACGGTGCTCGCCTGAAAATTTTGACAGATTTAACACCAGAGACTTTTGTAGCATGTTTAAAGACATTTGTGGCTCAAACAGATATATGTCCAAAATTATTTTCAGATAATGCCAAAAATATCACCGGATTGAAAAAAGAGCCTTCTAAGTTACAAAATTTAATTATAAAACCAGACAAGGGACTTCAAAATTATATGTCAATTCAAGAAGGAACTTCCTTTCACCTAGAACTCCCAAATTTGGTAGCCTCTGAAAAAGTGCGGGTAAGCAATGAAAAAACTCCAAACAGCCGTTAGTTAAATAGAAGCATTTCTTAACTCCAGGCTGCTTGCACGTCTGTCATCAGATACTGATGTGTATGATGTCTTAACTCTTAACTCCATTTTCTAATTGGTGGACCTTTAAATCCTTTTGCAGAACTAAATTTAGTTGAGGTGAATGATAATCGATTATCCAACTGGAAAAGACTGAAAAAAATGATTAAAGTTTTATCGTGTGGAAGAAATAGCAAATACAGTATCTTAATAATTTGCAGCAGCGGTTCAAGCGAATGGTAGAAAAAAGCATTGTAAAAATCATTGAGTTCGTACTTCTAAAAGATGAAAATCTGCAGCCTTAAAAATGGGCACTGGGTAGAATTATTGAACTTTATTTTGGAGAAGACAAACGAGGGAGAGCAGTTAAAGTAAAATCCAAATCTGAAATTTATTAACGCTCTATATTTAAAATTGTATTTTACATATTAATGAGTTATCTTGTAAAGAATGTTGTATTAATGAGTAATCTTGTAAAGTGTATTTTTAAATAAGTAGTTTAATTTTATTTTTATATTATTATTGCTTTTTATTTAACTGTGAACTAATCGTGACGCCCTCATGCGGTGAATATTGTGAAATTTCTGTGCAAAATTATAAAATGTTACGAGATGTCGCATTGAGAGAGAGAGAGGGAGATATTGAGTAAACATGAGAATTAAAAATAAAAGGTAATACAATGTGTGAGCGTCATTAATTATTACGAGAGAGAGAAAAGCTTTCACTTGAATATTTTTCGCAGATGTTTGGGAGTCCAGAACATGGCTCTTTTTTTAAAAGATTAAGGTAGGTTAAGGAGTCGGTTATATATTTGGTCTGAAAAGGTTTCATACGCGTTTTGCGTACATAATAATATAATAACGTAAAAGTCATTGAAAAGGGCAACAAATAACAATAAATTTTAAAAAAATGAAAACACGTATAGTAGCTTTATTAATTGCGTCGGTATTTGCGCTATTTATTTTGTGCACAATTTCGTAAATACCTTTGTGAATTTTATAGCATCATATGATAATTTCTGATATGCTTGTTATGACATCGTTATATTCCTCTTTAAGTAATTTACAAGTGAATAGATTTATATAAAGGGGAAAAATAAACATTATTGTTTGCTTGTGCGATGTTCGAAATTGTTCAACAACTTCAAGAAAGCTTACCCACTTTGTAAATTTGAATATTATGAAGTAATTACTTTGTAAATGTCATCATTGTGCCTCCTTGACTCGGAGGAGGATAAATGCAAGACAATCACTATGCACAGAGCAAAATCTCATTAACAAAAGACAGTAACTTAGAGGGGAAAATCCGGTTTTCTATCAATTTATTAAATCAGGAGTCAGGTATCACTTTTCTACAACGAGGAAAAATTTCCTCTCAGGGTGGAGCGAACGTTCATACATTTACAGGGAAGCAAACTGCTCCGCTTTCAGGAATAGTTTCAATAAAATGGTAGCTAATTATAAAGTAAAATTCGTTTGAGACGGACAGTTATGCCTTCTTTTTAATGGAGTAAAAAGTAGATAGAAACTTTAACATTACATTTTATATGAGACGTACAATTTTTGATATTTAGTGTTGAAAAACAAACTTAAAAAATTAGTAAATAAAAATTATCTTGAATTTCGCTATCACTAGAAAACAGAGATGCCAACTGCTCCGGACACACCAAAATAATTAAAAAAACGGTTAATAACTACAAGTAAATTTTGCAAATATTTTACTATTTTTGCTTGCTTTTTAAAAGGCATAGCATGACTTAATTACTGTATAGTGGTGAATTGTATAAGCCTACGAATTATTCAGAACTAGTGGTGGATAAAAATCTACTAAATTGAATTTATTAAACCAAGAATCGCAATTGATAAACTACCACTTCGAAATATATATTTGCTGTCCGGAGCAAGTTAGCATCTCTGAGAAAATACCATTTCTCAATGCGGAGCAAGTTGGCTTCTCCACAAATAAAATACTTCTAAAATTAAGCATTTACGAGCATATTTTTATGCTAGTAAAACTTCTAAATTTTATAAAAAACATGACAAATGAACATTATCTTCACAGCCTTAAAATAGCATATAACAAATAATTCTTAGGAAAAAGTGGTATATAAAAACTATCGATTATTACCTTAAAGTAAAGGTTTAAATATCTTTGTAAATTTCGGAAAAAAGAAAATTTAACGCTGATATAAAGCAATCGCGAATCGATTAATAGTTTCAGTTTGACATACATATAATCAGTTTAATTTACAATGCCAATCGATTTAATTTACATTTATATATAACTTTTATAAACTATTTCAAACTATAATCAAATAATTGCCACAAATCAAAATTACGTATAGCATTATTTTAGCAGATATATATTATTTGGCAGCACATTAAAACACTAAACTGTATGTTAATTAAAATAATCCAGACAATGCTGTATAATAGTTGTTTCAATCCACTTGTTCACATAAATAAATATAGCTATCTGTAGTAAATATATATTAAAACAAATGTAACGTCATTAGCCTATACTTTTAGTATAATAGGAATTTTGAAATAAAAGCATAAAGATTATCTCTTTAATTCAATTTTTATTGGTTTTCGAACCTATATAACTATATAAGATCAGAAAAAATGCTTTCATTCACACTTTATATTCTACATAAAGAGGCAAACTACATCACAGCTTTAGGTAAGCTATTTAAAGTTCAGTCTAAGAGAGTTACCACTCCATTGCTAAGACATGCGAAAAAGCGAAGTATTAAAACGCAGGGAATGGTCTATGTTCTCCAATTTATAGTATACAAAGGTAAAAATTATTTGCTAGAGTCGTGGGGAGGGGATAGAGTGCTCGCTCTCCAATGAGAAGAACTGGGTTCGAATTCCAATGGTGGCTGGTCGAAATGAATTACACGCTCGGTCGCACCAACCATAGTGCTGATCACAAGATGGATTCGTTCTTCGGCCACCAGGTTCTCCTGATTAAGCTGCATGGATTTCCAACAAAATCCCATCGTACTCCCTGCACGTTCTCCAAATCTGAATCTCTTAGATATTGCGTGGGATGCTTTAGAAAGGAGTGTTTTTCTGGCCAAGAATGCCCTACAATAAAAAAAGGTCACACTCACCCATGCAATGACAGAGAAAGTGGAAAATACCCCGACAGCTGCTGACTACTGTTGTGCTGCAATGTCTGGTAACTTGCATCGCTCTCCATGGTGGTCATACCCTTATTGATAACTTACTCAAGGATGCCTACAAGTGATATTTGCATTTTTCTTTTATAAAATTTATATGTTTTCAGCGCAAAATGACTCCTTTTACATTTTAAACCTTCTGGGTTTCAGAGCACAGTAACCTATCATTTTTATAATCATTTTTTCAATAAACTATCATGTCCTAACATTCTGGCAATTTTTTTTAAATTTAACTTTGCATTTAACCACGCTTAATTTATTTATTCGCTATGCAGCCCTTTCTGGTCCATCCTTAGCAATTGTCAGCTATGTATTATTAAATAGCAATTTTTATTCGGAAAAAATATCTCATTGGTTGCTACCATTATAATTCATTATCACTTTTTAATTTTCATTAACTTATATTGAGCAAACCAAAGCATAAAAAATCATAAGTAAAATAAAGCATAAAATAAAGAATATTAAATGAAATAAAAACTTTTATAATTATATACTCTTCGATTTTTAATAGATTTTGTACAACATGGGTCTTTCGTAAATTGTTTGACCTTCATAATCGGACTAGCTATAGAAAACCGTGTGGAGGCTTTTATTTATACAGCTTGTCAGGTGGAGAACTTTCTGGAAGCTGAAACAGCACAGCGTGTGGTTAACAGCATGCTCTCCTAGTCTTAATCCGATAGAGTTTGTTCGGTAGGCACTCGGACAACGCGTTGCTGCAAGATCAAGGTCTACTGTTTGTGGTCAAGAGATGGAAATCGCACTTCGTCAAAATTCGAGTCAACGATAACATGCATTCGTGCGAAACAAGTTTGTTGCAGTCTTAGAAGTTCGGGGGAACAAAATACCATATTAAACATTATGTATCAATTCCAGATAAGTCTTGTGTGTTGCATTTTCTGACTAGGTGTTCTAGTTGTCTTTGTGTTGTTGCCACGTGTGGGTCTTTTTGTTTCGTTTTTCTAATAGCGTGTATACTAGCCAGACTGTCTGTGAAAATTGTTGCATCTTTGCAGCTGTGTGTCTCTAACCAATTGATGGCTTCTTTGATGGCTAAAACCTCTGCTTGAAACACTGTGTTTTCTTGTTTTAACGTAAATTTGTATGTATCTGTATGTTGGTTGTTGTGGTAAACACAGAATGCAGCTCCCACGCCATTGTCTGTTTTGGAGCCATCGGTGTAGATTTGTACCGTCGTTGTTTTGCTAGTATTAGTACTTGTTGGTAGGTTAGTATATTTATGGCTAGTCTTATGGGCCGGGTGGACCATATGTGTTTTTATCTTTTGTTGATAATCACCCGCTTTTATATTGTAATCTACTATCATTAGTTCTTTAAGACTGTTAAAATCTGTAATTTTGATGCCGGTTATCCATTCTTCGAAATAATGTTGTAGTTCATAAGCGAAATCTCGCCAAAAAACATTCTGTTCTTTTTTGTGGTAAATAAATTTTTGTCTAAATTGCGCCGGGGAAAGTTTAAAACGTTTCAATAACAAAGTTTTTACATAATCATAGTTAGAAGTGGATTCTTCTGGCTCTTGAGCTATAATTTGGACTATACTAAGCGGTAAAAGTCCCATTAAATAAGTAACGAATTCTTTTTTATCTATGTTTATTCTCGTAGCTTGTCTTTCAAATAGCAACAAATATGTGCTTATATCTGTTTCATTAGCATCAAAACTTTTGATTAATTTAGATAGATCACTAGATTTAAATGTGTCTGTGGTAGTTACATGAGTTCCATTTTGTTTATTTAAATTATCCGATTTTAATTTCTCAAGTTGAATTTCTTGCGCTAATCTTTCTTTTTCATTAGCGGCTTTTTCTAGTCTTTCGGAAACAATTGTTTCCAAGAGGTTTTTCGTTACCTCCTCGTTATATTCTTCACATGAAGTTATAAATTTAATTATTTCTATAATTTTTGCTGTAGGGGGCACATCAACAGTTAATTCCTCTGCTAATTTAATCAAGTCCTCCTTTCGAGCTCTCGACAGAAAAGTCATTATTTTATTTTTCTCTATAATTCACACAGAATAATAGTAAAAAAAACATAGTACTCACAGGTTCGTGATTTTCCTTTATCCAATTACAACTCACACTTCTGTCACCATATGTAAATGCCTTGGTTACCATTAATAAAGTCAATCAAGACATTTAATGATTATGCTTATTCTTTAATGATAACATGAGTCACACAAACTCTTAAAACAATTAAGATCGAACCATACAGGTTCTAAGTTTCACACAGAAACAAACTTCAATTAGGATATGGGTATGTTTCTTTTCATGCGTTACTGTTAAAGTGATAAATCCAGTTATTATTAATACTAATCTGTCGAAATTAATAAAATCCGTCAATTAATAATAACCGCTTCTTCTTGTCAAAGTGAGAAATAAAAAAGGGTTATTTTCCGTATCGTGATCAGTGGCAAAATAATCGCCAAGTCTTGGCAACTTCCGAGCAGTAGTCCACAAGAAACTAAAACGATAGAAAAAAACATCACACAAAGAAACCAACTCGAAGGGTATTACTTGTAGACCCCCGGCAAACATTTACATATTTTTTTTATTTTGTTTTTCCAGTTTAAAATCAATTTGTTGCCTCGGCGATTGTAGTTGGCTGGGCAGATCATGATACGGAAATGTCCCCAATAAAAATGCGAAAGAATGACGTTGATCAAACTTTATTGATTATTATTAATAATAGCTGGTTAATGTGATAAATTCACTTAAATTATTCACTTTAAACGGCTTGTTTGTTTTTTATTAATTATGTCAGGTTAGGATTAATAATAACCGATTATTTAAATTGACACTAATATATACATGCTAGAACTGATACATACTGGATCCTAGGTTTCTGACGTTTGCCCTACCCCCTCCAGAGATCGTTGGAGACTCCTGGGGGGGGGGGTACGATTTTCTGGAGAATATGTACAATTTATAGAAGAAATTTTTTTTAGACAGCATGTGCATATTAAAATTAACTATTTCGTTTGTTTTGTAGCTGAAAAGCCTATACATGTTTAACTCTGCATTCGTTAAATGTTATAAAGAATTATTAATTTATTGAGAGAAGGATTACAAGCCAATTATGGTGAAGACCGGAGTTTTTCTTAAAAAAAATAACACTAGAATGTCCAATGTTTTTCTTTCTGAATAGTTTAAATTTTGAAATTCAAAAATTTTTTTTTGGATTTTTAACAAAATATTTTGATTTTTTTTTCATTTATTATGAACATTATATTATTACAATAGTTCGAATTTTTAAGAGAAGTCGATGAAAAGTTATTCTCTGCTTCAAAGTTTGAAGCAAATAAATATTCGCTTTAGTAAGATATAGTAAGCTTTTCAAAATAAATAAAGATATAAATAAATAATAATTAAAAAAGATTAAAGATATCATAAAAAAAGATGTAAATTGCAATGACCATATCATTAAAATCATTGCTAAAGCCCTTATGGTTTATTAATTAAACTAAAACTAAAATGTATACCTTAAAAATGTCACGCGTTACAAACATATAACGTACATAAAACAAATAAACTCCTATACCTCGACTACCTGGTGTAACATAACTAAAGTTCAAAGCAAAAAACTCAACCCATTCCAATTAAATGCTAAAGAAAAAAAGCCATGTATACTGATTTTAAATTAAAAACTTGAATTGAAACACGTAAGAATTTAAATACTAAATTTCATGAAGAAGCTCAAAAATGCAAAACCAGTTACAACAAAAGCTGTTGAAATGCTGAAAGAGGATTTAAAAAATATACCCCTTGATCTCCTTCTCTTAAATGACGAAATTCTCTGAAATAAATTTTTAAATAATTTTCACTCAAATTGATTATTATTTAAAATTACTTCAAGTGTATAATTTTGAGAAAATGAAGCAATGCTTTGTATCAGACAAACTGCTTCAAGCATTAGACAAGGAAACCGCGTTTAGACAATCAGGAAGTTGATTTGATCCTGTAACCTTGAGAAAAGAAGCAGATTTATTGTTTGTGTCAAGAAGTAAACCCCTAACGGGGAGTTATTGTCAAAAATTCTCTAATTCGAGAAATGTGTCTTAGATATTTTGAGCTGATGAAAAATGTTCAAAGTGTATCCTGTGTTTTGATAATGCATAAATGTAAATAATATGAAAAGTAGAAGTAATAAAGAGGAATAATTATTGTTTCTGGATAAACGTTTGGTTAATGGTAGTAAATCTAAATTTTCTTGATCTTCGTTTAAAAGAGAGGTAAAAAGAAAATAAGCGTCATTATTTTTCTTTGCCTCATTCGAGAAAGAACGATTCATTGCAAGTGTGATTGACCGAGGATTTCAGCTAACCCCCCCCCCCCCGTTGAGGTGAGGGAATCTGCATTCTAGCAGCCTGCAGCAGTCAAAACAATGAGGTCAAAACAATGACATACGGAACAGTTTGTGCACCATATCTAAGAGCAAGGGTTTTGCTTCAATTGTCAATAGACGAGAACTATCCTTTAGCATGTCATGTGTTAGAATGAGACTTCTATATGGATGATGTTTTGAGTCCTGCAGTCACCTTGAGAGAAACAAACGAACTGCAATCGGAGTTATCAAAGTCTTAGTACAGAAATGCTACTGCATAAATGGTATAGCAAATAATAATTGATACCGGGGTTTGACAAAAGTTACAACTTTGGGGAGGAAACAAAAGCACTAGGAGTCATGGAATTCAACCAGTGACCACTTTGCTTTCTAAATCCAGTTGGAAAGATGGAATCCAGTTGGCCCACAAAGAGATCAGTTCTTTCAACAGTTGTACGTATATTTGACCCCCTCGAACTTTCAGATACAGCTGTAAAGAAAGCTAAAATATTTCTGCTGAAACTGTAGTGTATAAAACTAGACTGCAATGATTGGTTTGCTGAAGAGACGCAGCAGTGGCTAAATTTCGTCGAATTATAATAGCAATAATAGCCAGCAATAAAAAATGTGAGTGTTCAGCGATGTATCCTAATAGAAAAATCAGTGCGCATGGAGTTTCATGGTCTTTCTGACGCCTTTGAATATACTGATAAATACTTCATTTATACACACAGTTATAAATTTCGTTTACCCAAAGATTATTCTATGCAAAATGTAGCTTTAAAAAATTATTTATAATTTATTATTATTTTTGTGAAAACCTTTCAAAAATTTTGCATTTTAAGGTATATGAATTATTAAATCATTTTAAGAAATGCAATTCTAAATAAATAAAAGAAATACTGCTTCCTTTTACGTGACAAATGTTCAGATAGAAATGATAGTTCAAATTTTAGAAAGTACCGTTACAGAAAATAAAATATATTTAATATATATTTTAATTTTGAGAAATCTTTGGTTACTTCAGTTTTACTCCGGCGTTCAATAAAGGTATCTAACAGCAATACATTTAGCTGGTGGATACTGAAAAGAAAAAAGGAAAATATATTCTTCTACATTGTCGAACTCATTGAAATGGCTTGAAAAAGTTAATCATTTTTTTTAAATTTTCGTAAAATTGTGATTGTAATTAGTTAGGAAAAGGACTTTTTGTGATTTCAGAAGAATAGTTGATAAGGATTCTTCTTTTAGAACTGAAAATTTCTTCTGTTCTCGCTTTGCTCTCGAACAGGTTTGAACGAAAAATCACGTATCATTTTCAGATATACAAAAAGTGAATCAATTCACGCTGTTATGAATTACAATTTTTTATTTTGTTTTCTAATGCATTAGGTTTTTGACAGGAATTTTGGATAGTTTTTCGTCGCTGATTTCAAATTCGCAATCGATTTCAGTCTTCAAGATACAGTTTTCATGCAATTTAATAATATATTTCAATTTAGAATTTTTTTAAATTTAATTTGTGTGCCTATTAAGAGTTCCCACTTCTCTGCTACTTAGAAAGTGGTAGGAATAAGGAGATAATACATTTATGTTTACGATGCGATAAATTATGTTAGTTTGTCATGGAAAAAAAATAATCGATATTTCATTTTTCCGTGTTTAATTAATATTATTAATTCATAGGTACCATTTATCAGGCTGAAGTCGCGTTTCTTACAAAAAATATTCAGCGACGTCACAGGCAACTAAAATGTAAAAAGTGATAGACATTTTATCTATTTATTATTTGCTTAATAATACTATGAGTTATATTTCAAATTGTTCTTGATGAAAATTTACGAAAAATCATTCTCGGAATCCACTTTCCATCGTAAACTAGACATAAAAACTTCTCCACTTTCTGCAAAATTCTAATATTGGTTGCGAATTGAAGAGTAAACCACGTTGAATTAGGAAAATTAAGCCCACTCTTTAAAAGTGTCACCACGAGATATAAGTAACAATGTTGCATTCCTTACGACAGTTGATACTTTAAATATGTCAAATTACAAAAACATGGAAAAAAAAACTTAACTAGAAATAACTTTAATTTTGATTTTACTAGAAAGTACTTTTTCACAAAGCTGAGCAAGTTGGCATTTCTGGTGAACTAAAAAAAATATGCTATAAAATGAGCAAATTTTTATCTCTTTTATTAAAATACTAAATTTTAATCGCTACCACTTTTTGCTATTTTAGTCGCCTAATCTGGAAATGCATGCTATTTAAAAAAACAAACCATATTTTGTAATAAATAATGATTTATAACAGGGTAATGATTTATAACAGGATTAGCATTTAATGTATAAAGTGTTTAGTTTTAACTTTATTCTGTTTGTATTTTGTTTTTGTTGCAAAAAAAAAATCTCTAAATAACATATGAACTAATAATCGGAATTAGACTTCAGAGCAGATCTTAATAATTTAAGGGCCAAAACTTGAATTTGCTTTAATTAATTGCACTCATTAATTAGTACAGCAGACAATATTTTAAGAAACAAAATAAATACTTTTAATTTTTACATGTGTCGCAATATCTCGATGGATTTTCAAGCTCATCGAAACATTTTATAGACAGTTATAAAATTTGTTTACCCAAAGATAATACTATGCAAAAAGAAGCTCTAAAAAAGTATTTATAATTTATTATTATTGTTGTGAATACGTTTCAAAAAATGTGAATTTTAAGGTACATGAATTATTAAATCATTTTAAGAAATGTAATTTTAAATGAATAAGAAAAATACTGTTTCCTTTTATTTGACAAATGTTGAGAGAGAAATTAGGTAGATCGAATTTTAGAATCTACCGTTTCAGAAAATAATATATATTTAACATATATTTTAATTTCGTTTAGAAGTATATCTGCATCGGAGATAGTATTCCTCTTGATAAAGGTCTCTATAAGCAATACATTTTGCGGTGGAGACTGAAAATGAAAAAAAAGGAAAATATTCATGAATATAGTCTATTTCATTAAAATGGTACGGTTTATTAAATTTTCTTTTTTAATTTTCTTTTTAAAAATTGTGATACTAATAGATTATAAAAAGGACTTTTTATTGTTAGTTCAGAATATACTCAGATTTGACTGAAATTCAAAAGAGGCTTCACAGCCAACACTAGAATCTTTTTCCTTGCCAAAATCATTTAGTCTCAATTTATATCACATCATCAGATGAGGGAGTGGGGGGACCGCTTCGCGGGCAGGTACTCTGCTGCAATTAATATCAAGTTAGTTCAGAAGATTGGCTGATTAGCATTCTTTTAGTTCTGAAAATTTCTTTTGTTCTCGTACTGCTGTTGAACAGACTTCTCAACAATTAAAAAGTATTTCAATTATAAACACAGATATAGATAATTTGATCTGTCTGAAAGTTCTGTTCGCGAAAAGACATGTATCATTTTCAGATATGCAAAAGGCGCATTTATTCACACTATAATGAATTAATTTTTTTTATTATTTTCTAATGCATTTGGTTTCTGACCAGAAATTTGGATATTTTTTCGTCGATGGATTTCATTTATCAGGATGAAGTCGCATACCTGCCAACTTTCACTCTTTCCGAGAATGGATTTTCAGAGTGGTTGTAAAACAATAAATGAAAAACTACCTGACTCAATAATATATTTACATTTTTATCCCGTTGAAATTCGCTTGCGCAAGGATTATTAAGTTTTGATATATTTATTGTAATTATTTATATGTAGTGGTGGTCAAACTCATTTATAACTATCATTATAATTCAAAAAGTTAATTGGAATAACCTGAGTATAACTACCACTTTAAATATGAAAATAAAATCTTCCGGAAGAGTTGGCTGGTATGAAGTCGTGATAAATGAAATCCAACAAGAATCCTTACAAAAGATGCAAAAAGTGGTAGAGATGTAATAATAATAATTGAAATTATAAGAAGCAGGCTTGCTTTAAACTATGTGTGGCTTTGAATGCAGATATATAGTCAACGTGGGGGAATGTATATTTGATGAATTTGATGTCAAGTAAAGTTGATGAATTTGATGCTATGGATGAATCTGTGATTAATTATTTATTTTGAAGATTGTGATATGAGGAGTCGGATGTAAAGTGAGCAGCTATTTTTTTAATTTTGTATCTTTTTTGTAATTTTCAAAATTGAATATCTGGTTGAAGTTCACTGTATTGCATTTTATGGCTTTGTCCTAAAAATCTGCATTTCATTTGCAACTTTATTGTGATAAGGTCGGAGGTTCTTGAGTTCTTTGTGGATATTTGTATTTCCGATGAACCGTCTTGCACGGATGATTTTTCTGAGTATCTTGATCTGGCTTTGTTTGAGTTTTTTCATGAGATGTTTCGGTATGGTTGTCCAGGCAGGTGAGGCACATGTGAGATGTGGTCTGATCATTGATGTATATAGTAGTTTTCTTAGTTTTAATGAGACATTCTGGCTATTGATGAGTGGCTCTATTATGGTTGTGGCTGTAGTTGCTTTGCCTATTATATTTTTGATATGGTCATTCCAGTTGAGCTTGCTGTTTATCATAAGGTCAAGGCAGTTCGCTTTTTTAACTATTGGTGTTTGGATATTGAACAGTTTTTGTTTGCATTGTGGTAATATTTTTATTCTTCTTTTCTGCATGATTGATATTTGATATTTGTCTCCATTTAGGGCTCTTTTCCTTTTAACGTCAGTCTTCTATTTCATGAATATGATCCAGTAGTTTCTGTAATTCTATATTTAGATTTCTTGATTTGATGATGATTCCTGTGTCGTCTGCATAGAAAGCTGTAATTCTATTGTAATCTGTTCTATTAATTGGAAAATCAAAAGTGTATTAAATATGTAGAATCGGTCCAAGTATGCTGTCTTGAGCTACTCCAGCGGCGATATTTCTTTCTGATGATTTGCAGCTTTGATTGGATACTTGGAAGGTTCTGTTTGAAATATAGCAGGAAAGCAATTTGATGAGACCAGGTGAAAAGATAAGCTGCATTAATTTAAATACTGTGCCAATAGGCCAGACTTTATCGAATGCTTTTGAGATGTCTATAATTAAAAATGCTATAGTTTCTATGTTGATTAGAGCTCTGCCTGTATAGGCTATTATGCGAAGTAGTTGCTTCGTGGTGTCCAGTTTTTGGCGGATCTGCTCGTTGGGGAGGGCAGTAAGGAGAGGCTGGATTCTAATGTATATGATCTTTTCGTATATTTTTCCCTGTATGTTTAAGAGGCAGATTGGTCTGTAACTCACTGGGCAGCTTGGATTTTTATTTTTCTTTAGAAATAGAACGATTAATGCGTTTTTCCAGATTTGAGGGCAATAATTCAGAGCAAGGCAGCTATTTATGATATGGATGATTTTCTGTATATAGTTAGGAGGTAGCAGTTTTATCCTTTTATTTCATATACCATCTTCAGCTGATGCTTTGTTATTTTTTAAATTACGGATAATGTTGCAGGTTTATTCATTATTTGTAGGTTCTATTGTTTCTGGGATAGGATGTTCTTAAGGAAAACTGCTTACTTCTTCTGTGATTTAGTTATGATGATTTTAATCTGAGTTTGAATTTGGTGAAAACTGGTTTAGGAGGGAGTCTGCAATAATTTGAGCTTTATCTTCTATTGCGTGTGCTGTGCCAAATGGTTCATTGATTGGTCTGTTTATCTGTGGTACAGTCTTGAATATTTTGGCTATTTTCCAAATAGTTTTGTCGGTGGTAGAGATAGAGACGGCTTAGTTTTGCCAGAGCTGCTTTTTGCATTTTTTGCTTTGTATTCTTATCTGCTTATTGAGTTGTTTTATTTCATTAAGGTAAGCTGGATCGGAGGTTCTTTGATGCCACTTTCTATAATAATTTCTTAGTCTGATGATATTTTTAATCTCTGGAGGTAATCGGTAATGATGTGCAGTATGGTCTGTTTGTATTGAGGCATTTTTGTGGGCTTCTATGATTTCAGACTGTAGCTGCTTGTTATGTATATCCATTGTAGTTTCATCTTCTAGGGTTGGCTGGCTTCTATTGTTAATAATGAGTATACTTCTGTAGAGGTTTCAGTCTGTTTAAATTTTGATTTTTCAGAATGTTCGGTTGTCAGCCGGACGAGCAGTTGGGCATTCAGGCGACCATGGAGACTTCCATATTTGGTATGAAACCTGCGCCCGTTGAACTTAACCTTTATAAAATATCCGGACATCTGAGGCCGCTTGCGATCATTTCCCATTCATCTTGAGCTTGATCTGTGTGGTGCTTCGTTGAGGTTTTGGAATGCAAATGTGGATCATTGAGTTTCTGACTGTATAATTATATGCAGTAGGGTGTAAGATAATATTGGAAAAGTATGAACTTTAGCAAAGCAGATATGATGAAAATGAGTTTATGTATCTGCTATTGATGTCGGGAATATGATGCATCACTGCCACAGTATGCTGCTATTGGCCTGATGTTCTTGTCTGCAGTTAAATTTTCAAATAGATAAAATTCCCTTGAAATTTGCTGCAAAGCAAGGGGTGACATTTTCGTTGAATTTGATTTTTAATTTAGCTATATGTTTGTCGATTGCATCGATGTTGAGGCCATAGCGTTTTGTATAATTTCTTACGAACCATCTGACTTTTGTTATCCTTCTTAATACTTCAATCTGACAGACTATTAATTTAAAATGAGCTTGTGTTATACTTTTTAAGATTGGTGAAGCATATGTGCGTCCGTCCAAGGCTGAAAGTCTTTATATATCACGAGGGAAAAGAGTAAAATTTGGAGAAATGTTTTTTTTTTCATTTTCAGCTGTTTTTTCGGGAATAATAAAATATCCATAACTACCTAATTTTATTAAAGGATGCAGGTTATATGTTGAGTGGCTTCTTTCTCGAGAAAAAATTAACGGCAATGAGTTGTTTAGTGTTAAGAATAGATTTACCCCTCCCAGGAAATTATGTATTATTGAAATAGTTCTACTACTAGTGTTTTCTATTTTCAGTCTCGCTTTCGCACCTATGTCTGCCATCAAAGACGCATTTTCCTGTGAACTTAAACATTCAAAACAAAGTACTTACTGTGACTTATTGAAAAGTTAATTAACATTAGTAATAGTTATACAAAAAAAGTGCTTGTTGTAAGCTATCTTTTCAGATTCGTCAAAGTCCAACTGAAAAACGCTTACGAATTTTAAATTCAAGGAAATTCTCCAAAGTGAATTATTCATAATAAAAGAAATTCAAAAACAAAAATCTCCAGAATAAATATGGAGTTAAAGTCTTGAGAAAAATATTCCTGATAAAAGTAAATAAAATGTTTAAATCATATTTTTTTTGACAGAGATGGAGTACTTAGAGTCAAAGATAGAATAGGACATGCAAATAAGAGTTTTAACAGTGAATTCTCAATTATTCTACCTAAGATTCATCAATTAAATAAGCTAAATTTAGAATCCTACCGTAAATGATATTTCTATTTAGGTCCTACTGCTTTACTACATTACGTCAGACAAAAATTTTGGCAAGAGGAAAGCAATGTGTAGGAAAGTTGTGCATGATAGTGTAAAAAGTGTTAAACTCATAGGAGTTGAAACATTAATGTCTAGAGAAAAAAGGGGGGGCAGGGAGAGAGAGACATGTTTTCCCATTTAATAGCCAGAGTAGAGCAGGAGTATAGTTCGTCTAAAATTAGAACTCCTCCAGACATTCGTCTGTACCTGTGGCGGTGACTTTGGTAACAAGGTGTGACAATTTTATGTTGGGATGGGGGTCACTGTTTTGAAGTGGTTTTGGCTTGGATTGGTTTAGATTAAGGGAATCTCTTTCTTCTGTCTATTGTGTCTGTCCTAGAGTGAAGCTACCCTCCCTAAAATGATGCGCCATTCTTGTTTCCATAGCACCAAATGGCCTCAGACTTTGCGAAGGGTGGAGTTCATTGCTTTGACAAACTATAGATTTGCGGTCCATTCCTTATTAAATATAAACATCAAAGGAGAGGAATTTATCATAATACTTTGTATGCTTAGACACAAAAGGTGCTCACCTGAAAAGTGCGACAGATTTAACGACAGAAGCTCTTGTTGCATGTTTAAAGAAATTTGTGGCTCAAAGAGGTGTATGTGCCCAAAATTACTTTCAGATAATGCCAAATTCAAGGTAGAACTTCTTTTCATCTAGAGCTCTCAAATTTGGTAGCCTCTGAAAAAGTGCAGTTAAGCCATTTAAATATAATTTTTAAATGGTTTTAGGAAATTCCAGAATGAGCTATGAAAAATTCCTAAGAGCCGTTACCCAAATAGAAGGATTTCTTAACTCCAGACCGCTTGCACGTCTGTCATCCAATACTTATCTGAATGATGTCTTAACTCCTGTCCATTTTTTTAATTGGTAGATCCTTAAATACTATTGTAGAGTCAAAATTAGTTGAGGTGAAAGATAATCCATTATCTAACTGGAAAAGACTAAAAAAAATTATTCACGTTTTTTAAAAGAAATGGAAAATACAGTATCTCAATAATTTGCAACAGAGGTCCAAGTGGATGGTAGAAAAAAGTATTGTAAAAATCATTGAGTTAGTACCTCTAAAACATGAAAATCTACAGCCTCAAAAATGGGCACTGGGTAAATTTATTGAACTTTATTTTGGTAAAGACAAACGGGTGAGAGCAGTTAGAGTAAAAACCCAATCTGAAATTTATAAACTCTCTATATCTAAAACTGCATTTTACCTATTAATGATCTTGTATCTTGTAAAAAATTTTGTATCAATGAGTATTCTTGTATTCTTGTAAAGTGTATTTTTTAATGAGTTGTTTAATTTTATTTATATATTGTTATTGCTTTTTATTTAACTGTGATTTAATTGTGTCTACTATTGAAGTTTACCATAGCAATATGGGGAGAAATGTTCCATACATAAGCGTAAGAGCTATTTTAGAAGCGCCCGAATACGGTGAATATCGTGAAAGTTCTGTGTTAAATTATAAAATGTGACGAGAGGTTGCATTGTGCGAGTGTGAGATATTGAGTAACCATGAGAATTAAAAATAAAAGCTAATACAATTACGCTAAAGCTAATACAGTTTGTGAGCTCCATTAATTATTACGAGAAAGAGAAAAGCTTTCACTTGAATACTTTTCGTAGATGTTTGGGAATCCAGAACATCACTCCTCTTTTAAAAGATTAAGGTAGGTTAAGGGGTCTGTCATATATTAGGTCTGAAAAGGTTTGAAACGCGTTTTGCGTTAATAAATACATAATAACGTAAAAGTCATTGGAAAGGGCAATAAATTAAAAAAAAAATAAAGTACGTATTGTAGCTTTATTAATTGCGTCGGTATATGCGTTTTTTACTTTGTGCACAATTTCGCAAATACCTTTGTGAATTTTATAGCATCATATGATAATTTCTAATATGCTTGTTATGACATCGTTATATTCCTTTTTAAGTAATTTGCAAGTGAATAGTTTTATATATAGGGGAAAATATAAACATTATTGTTTGCTTGTGCGATGTTTGAAATTGTTCTACAACTTCAAGAAAGCTTACCCACTTTATAAATTTGAATATTATGATATAATTACTTTGTAAATGCCACCATTGTGCCACCTTGACTCGGTGGAGGATAAATGCAAGACAATAACTGTGCACAGAGCAAAATCTCATTAACTGTAACTTGATGGGGAAAATCCGGTTTTCTATAAATTTATTAAATCAGGAGTCAGATATCACTTTTCTACAACAAGGAAAAATTTCCTCTCAGGGTGGAGCGAACGTCCATACATTCTACAAGGATGCCAACTGCTGTGCTTTCAGGAATAGTTTTAATAAAATGGTAGCAAATTATATAGTAAAATTCGTTAGAGGACGGACAGTTACGCCTACTTTTTAATGGAGTAACCAGTAGATAGATGCGGAAACTAGTAATAGGTGCACCGGAGTACCTGGCCAAAAAGGCCACCTCGTGTAAATTATATGATAACAAACTGAATCAAAGGCCATTGATGCTGAAATTATTTGGGTTAGTAAACTTAATGTTCGGCAGTTAAATAATTATGCCGAACAACAAATGAGGCATTACATAAGAGGTAATAACATAAACAAACAAATGAGGTCATTAATTTTTAAGAGAAAATATATTATATTGTTTATTTAATATTAATAATTAACGTTGCATTCTATATGATACTTGTAATTTTTGATATCTAGTGGTGAAAAAATTACTTAAAATGTGAAATAATAGGTAACTTGAATTTCGCTACCACTAGAAACTTTTCAAAGCGGAGAAAGTTGGCTTCTCCACAAATAAATACTTCTAAAATTAATCATTTACCAGCATATTTTTATGCTTGTGAAATTTTTCAACTGCGTTCTACAAAATGTTCATTCACATTTAACTTCGCTGACAAGAAATCTATATAATAAATAATTCCTAGGAAAAAGCGGTAAATGAAAACTATCAATTAATACCTTAAACTAAAGACTTACATTTACACCCTACAATAAAAAAGGATACACTCACCCGTGCAATGACAGAGAAAGTGGGAAATACCCCGACACCTGCCAACTTTTAATCTTTCAATTACGATTTTTCCCAGTGGTATTATAATGGAATTAAAATTTCAATTTTAAGCAACGAAATACGTTGTAATTGAAAAAGCTTGAGCTGAAATCGTTAATAGTAGCGCATATTAATATATATGCGTTAGTTTTTTTAAAAATAGTGGTGATCAAAATCATTTAAAAATTAAGTTTATAAAAGAAAAAAATAGTATATATTTACTACCACTTTAAATATAAAAATAAACCTTTACGCCAAATGCGTAAAAGTTGGCTGAGAGCTGCTGACTACTGTTGTGCTACAATGTCTGGTTACTTGCATCGCCCTCCATGGTGGTCATACCCTTATTGACAACTTACTGCAGGATGTCTACTAGTAATATTTGCATTTTTTCCCCTAAAATCTTTATGTTTTCTGATTATTTTGTTCCTTCCACACATTTTACACCGTCTGGGTTTCACAGCACAATAAGTTATAATTTTTTTTATTGTCCTAACATTCTGGCACTTTTTTTAAACTTGGCATTTAACCACACTTAATTTTTTATGCACTATGCAGCCATTCGACCATCTATGTATTAATAAATTACAATTTTAAGCCGGAAAAAAAATCTCAATGGTTGCTACCATTATAATTCATTTTCACTTTTTAATTTTCGTTAACTTACATTGAGCGAAGCAAAGCATAATAAAGCACAAAAAATCATAAGTAAATTAAAGCATAAAATGAAGAATATAAATTGAAATAAAAACTTTTGCAGTCATACAATATATTCTTCGATAACCATAGTTGGGAAATTTATAAAAATTTAGATGCTTAATTTTAATATATTTCGTAAGAGATAATAACAATTTTCTAATCCGTTATAACTAGAAAAAAAACAACCTTAAATGCTAAATACTAAACAAAATAATCTTTGGACAAATGATAGAAGTTTGCAATACTTTAAAAAATTTTAAGATTAAGGTGTAATATTAAAAAAACATTAATATTTAGAGTTAGGACATTAGAAGATAGATTATGAAATCGGAAAATATTTCAAGTTATAATAATAAATTCTATATTTGAAATCCATAATGTTATTTTCTATCATTTAAGACATTTTTCATGCTTTTCTTTTTGATACAAAACGTTTGTCTTTTTAAAGTTACGGGACGGTATGGTATTGATTGAAATGGCGAAATTCTAATATAAATTCTTAAATGAAAAAATAGACATTTTTTTTTATTGACATGTTCATTTATTCCTCCTTTAGTTCATTTTATGCCGACCAGGTGGTCGAGTGGTTAGCGTGTCTGACTGTGGAGCCATTGGCCACGGGTTCGAATCCTACTCAGGGCATGGATGTTTCTTTCTTTCTCTGTGTTCTATGTCCTTTCATCTTTGTGTGAATGTGTGAACGTGACCCGCCCTATAAACGAGTTTGTGGTTGTGTGACGTGGGCGACGCTGCTCCATCGCCGTGGCTTCGCCACAGGTGCCCACTGGGTAACGAGAAGAAAGTAGCAGCTCTGGCATTTCTGTGGCCAATGGGACAAACCCCAAGTGCCCGCCATTAAAAAAAAAATTTAAAAAAAAAATTTCATTTATTTTTCTTTTTATGACACTGAGGTAACATATTGAAAATTACTCTCTCTTCTTTCTACTTTTACGAGAATTCTTGCAGATTGTCATCGCGCAAGTAGATATTTCACTACTATTGTAAAATTTTTGTATTTATATTAGAAGAGTATCACCTCAAAAGGTAGAAAAAAATTATTATGAAAAACAATGAAAGTTTTGGAATAATACCGGAAAGCTAATTACTTGCGAAGCGTTCTCTTCTCTTCTGGAAGTAATAAATGTAATAAGAAAATAATAAATATTATAAGAAGTAAATTTTATAATAAATTTATTTGAAATATTATTTGTCTTATTTTATATACCACTCCCTAATTTGAATTAAAAATCTTGTAAGCATATAAAAATCTAGAGTCGATTATACCCATCTCCATTCCTCATCATCATCGATTTATTACTGCAGATGAATCGGATACTGCCGCTTCTCGGCAGGGCACCGAGATTTTATGTGATTTCTACCAGAGTCGATTATTGATGGCAACATAAAAGTAAAAACAATTACGTAATATTTAACGTTACTCATATTGATTCAATAACATTAATGTTATTTTTGCTGATTTTTAAATACCTCTGAAAATGTCACTTACCTGCTTCTTCCACTAAGCTCTTCAGTTAAACTCACGGGGCTGGTGTGCTTAATGTAGTTCTGGTTAAGTTTTTTCGTTTACCCGTGGAATGGTTACCAGGAAAACACATTTATTGATGAACTAAGTAGTTTTATTTTAAATTGAAAAAGTTTGAGGAGAAATATTAATGCATTTTTTTTAGTAATTGGTATCTTTAGCATTATTTAATATGTATTTGAATAAATTAATTTCTTAAAAATTAAGGAAATATTAAATAAATAATAGATCATTGATTAGATATAATTATGATTATGAGCTCAAAAAGTATAATTGGATAAATAAATCCTAAAAGTCAAAGTCCCTGCAATCCTTCCACGATATTCATAACCTTTTGGGAGCCACTGCCTTAACGTATAAATCTTCATTTATAGAATTTAAATCTTAAATTGTTTCACTTAATGACAAATCGATAATTCAAACATATATATAAAATATACATCAATTGGATAGTTATGTATTTAAATGTTAAAGAAGCTTAAGTTTCAGAAAATAGATATGTTGTATACAACCATTTTGTAAAATATTTCCCAACGACCATACTTGTTGGCAGCTATGTGTTCACACATTTCATATTTGTAACAAATTAAAATAAAGATATATGTAATTAAGTTTTATTTAACATGACTCTGAGATTTTATTTAGAAATTACTCTTTTATATACACCTTTAGATATCAGATTAATCACCGTATGAATTACAATTTGTTGTATAAATGATATATTAACTATTTGAGAGTTAGTCTCAGTTTCTTGCGAATTTTCAGCTGCTGCTTTTTCTGTATCATAAAACAGATTCTATCAATCACATAAAACAGTTGAAATTATTCAACCAAAAAGAGTACTTGTACACTTCCCTCGTCCAAATATTTTCCCTATTAAGATCTATTAGAAAGCATAATCCATTTTTTAAAGTAATAATTTTTTAGACATAACATTTAATATTAAAAGTGTATTGTTATAAAAAATTTGGTAAGTTGACAACCGTAATTTAATATTTTTGCCTAAAAATGTTCGTATGTTACAATTTTACGGAATATTTGCATTCATCACTTTGTGCATGAAGCTGAAATTTAAGATCTAAATTATTTAATTGACCTCTCTACCCGTTATTCATAAAAGCATGTTAATGTAATTTGATGAAATCATTTGATCTATGTTAATGTAATAGCAAAAATAATAATTGTAAAACGGTTAATAAGATCAGACACTGATTTAAATAACTTGATCTTAAAAGGTATCGTAGAATTAAGTTATTCTAATAATAATAAAAACAATCCTCTTAAAATTCTTAATTTCGAAAACAAAGAAAATCAAAAACATAATAATATCAGTACAGGTAAACACCTTTAAATTAGGATGCTTTTGTTGTTGTTGTTCATTTACGTAGCACTGGAGCTGCACAATGGGCTATTGGCGACGGTCTGGGAAACATCCCTGAGGATGATCCGAAGACATGCCATCACAATTTTGATCCTCTGTAGAGGAGATGGCACCCCCGCTTCGGTAGCACAACGACCTGCACGCGAAGTCGAGCACTTTACGGTAGCACAGTTTAACGAGGGCCAATACCGCACTCCCTCGGTCCCTACGCAGACTGATCCAAGTGGGTCACCCACCCGCACACTGACCGCAGCCAGTGATTCTTGACTTCGGTGATCTGATGGGAACCGTGTCTTAACGATCAGTCCTCTGCGGGACTAAATTAGGATGCAGAAACATTTGTAAAAAACCTTTGTGACTTTTATTAATTTTATGCTGATGGCAACCAAACCAATAAGAAAATTAATTTGAGAAAAGTGAATCTTACCATGTGATTTTCTAGCCAGCAAAAATACACTGACAACAGTAGAAAATTGCGACACTATCATAAGATTAAGAATAGTTAGATTTATAAAATTATCTGTTGCAAATGGCCTTATTTTTTTTGTCAATTTGGTAAATGCGTCCAGTTTAACTAGGTTAGCTTTTAATACATAATAGTATGGAAACTTTTCTGAAAAATGTTTTATTTCTCGTTCTATATTTGAAAGCTTTCGAATAATGTACACCAACAGTCATATGCAAATTTGGCTTGGATCAGCTTTCAACATACAAGACAGGCCAGTCATAAAGATAAAAATGTCTTGCTCGCTGCATTGCATTTTAAGGTACATGAATTATTAAATCATTTTAAGAAATGCAATTTTAAATTTAAAAAATGCTGCTTCCTCTCATGTGACAAATGTTCAGATAGAAATGAAGTAGTTCAAATTTTAGAAAGTACCGTTTCAGAAAATAAAATATATTTAATATAAATTTTAATTTTGCTAAAACTTCGGTCTTATAGGTTCGCAATTGCATTTAATTAAGGTATCTGACAGCAGTACACTTGGCTGGTGGATACTGAAAATAAAAAAAAGGAAAATATTTCTGTACATTGTCGAACTCATTGAAATGGCTAGAAAAAGTTTATGATTTTTTTTAAATTATCATAAACTTGTGATTGTAATTAGTAATAAAAAGGATTTTTTGTGAATTCAGAAGAATGGTTGATAAGAATTCTTCTTTTAGAACTGAAAATTTCTTCTGTTCTCGTATCGCTCTTGAACAGGTTTCATTGAACAGGTTTGAACGAAAAATCACGTATCATTTTCAGATATGCAAAAGCTAAATCAATTCACGCCGTAATGAATTACAATTTCTTGTTTCGTTTTCTAATACTTTAGGTTTTTGGCAAGAATTTTGGATAGTTTTTCGTCGCTGATTTCAAATTCGCAATCGATTTCACTCTATAAGATACAGTTTTTATGCAATTTAATAATATATTTCAATTTAGAATTTTTTTAAATTTAATTTGTGTGCCTATTAAGAGTTCCCACTTCTCTGCTACTTAGAAAGTGGTAGGAAGAAGGAGATAATACATTTACGTTTACACTGCGATAAATTATGTTAGTTTGGCATGGAAAAAAATCATCGATATTACATTTTTCCATATTTAACTAATATTATTAATTCATAGGTACCATTTATCAGGCAGAAATCACATTCCTTACACAGGCAACCGTCACAGGCAACTAAAATGTAAAAGTGATAGACAGTTTATTTATTTATTATTTGCTTAATAACACTATGAATTACATTTCAAATTGTTCTTGTTGAAAATTTATGAAAAATCATTCTCGGAATCCACTTTCCATCGTAAACTAGACATAAAAACTTCTCCGCTTTCTGCAAAATTCTAATAAACTGGTTGCGAATTGAAGAGTAAACCCAGGAATGCCAATTGCTCCGCTTTCTGGAATAGTTTTAATAAGAGTGGTTGCGAATTGTATCGCAAAATTCATTAAAGAAGAATAGTTACGCCTTTATTTTTGATAGAGTAACCAGTCGATTGATGCATACCTGCCAACTTTTAATCCTTTCAAGGATGATTTTCCCCAGTGGTAGTAAATTTAAATTTAAAATGCAATATTATGTAGTAACATTTGTTGTATTTCAAACAAGCTTATACAGTTTACTACAAGAGTATTACATATTATTATATATGCTTAATTTTTTAAAAAATAGTGGTGGATTAAAAATATTATAAATGCAAATAATATATAGAAAACATATATTTTACTTCCACTTTAAATATAGAAATAAAATTTTACGCCAAATGCGTAAATATTGGGAGGTATGCTGATGCTTTAGCGTTGCGTTTTGTATGATACTTATATTTTTTGATATTTAGTGGTGAAAAATTACTTAAAAGGAAAATACTAAACTAAAAGTAACTTAAATTTCTCTACCACTAGAATATACTATTTTACAAAGCGGAGCAAGTTGGCATCCCGGTAAACCATGTTGAATTAGGAAAATTACACTCTTTCTTTAGACGTGTCACCGTGAAACAACAGTAACAATGTTGCATTTCATTCGACACTTAATATTTTCAGTATGTCAAATTACAAAAACATGAAAAAAACTTAACTAGAAATAACTTTACTAGAAAGTATTTTTTAAAAAAGATGACCATGTTGGCATTTCTGGTAAACTAAAAGAAATATGCTATAAAATGAGCAAATTTTTATCTCTCTTATTAAAATTCTAAATTTTAATCACCACCACTTTTTGCTATTTTAGCCGCCAAACCTGGAAATGCATGCTATTTAAAAAAACAGACCATATTTTGTAATAAATATTGATTTATAACAGGCTCATGAATAGCATTTAATGCATGAAGTGTTTAGTTTTAACTTTATTCTGTTTGTATTTTGTTTTTGTTGCAAAAAAAAAAAACTCTGAATAACATATGAACTAATGATCGGATTTAGAGTTCAGAGGCGATTTTAATAATTCAAGGGACAAAACTTAAATTTGCGTTAATTAATTGCACTCATTAATAAGTGCAGCAGACAATATTTTAAGAAACAAAATCAGCCACATGACAGCAAATTTTTTATTAAGTTTCTCTTCTGTCAAATTCGAATTATTTCGAATTCCCATAGTATTCCCACGAGAGCGATCAAAAGTTTAGTCCTCTTAGTTTTTCTTTTAGTTTTTGCATGTGTCGCAATATCTCGATAGATCTTCTAGCTCATCAAAACATTTTATACACAGTTATAAAATTTTTGTTTACCCAAAGATGCCAAAAGTAGCTTTAAATAATTATGTGTAATTTATTATTATTCTTTGAATACGTTTCAAACAATTTTGAATTTTAAGGTACATGAACTATTAAATCATTTTAAGAAAAGTAATTTTAAATAAGTAAGAAAAATACTGTTTCCTTTTACTTGACAAATGTTGTGATTGTTCAAATTTTAGAAACCACCGTTTCAGAAAATAAAATATATTTAACATATAGTTTAATTTAGTTACAACATTGTTTTCCTTCAATCCCTACATTCCATTTAATAAAGGTATCTAAAGGCAATAAATTTTCCTGGCGGATACTGATAATAAAAAAAGGAAAATGTTCATGAATATACTCTATTTCATTAAAATGGTTCGGTTTATTAATTTTTCTTTTTTAATTTTCTTTTTAAAAATTGTGATACTAGTTCATTATAAAGAGGACTTTTTTTTGCTAATTCAGAAGATTGGTTGATAAGTATTCTTTTAGCTCTGAAAATTTATTCTGTATTCGTATTGCTCTTGAACAGACTTCTCAACTATTGAAAAGTATTTTGATTCTAAACACAGATATAAATAATTTGGTCTGTCTGAAAGTTCTGTTCGCGAAAAAACACGTATGATTATCAGATATACAAAAGGTGAATTTATTCACGCTATAATGAATTACATTTTTTTATTATTTTCTAACGCATTAGTTTTCTGACCGGAAATTTGGATATTTTTTCGTCGATGGATTTCATTTATCAGTATGAAGTCGTGTTCCTTACAAAACATATACAGTGACGTCACAAGCAACTAAAATGTATAACGTTTTAAAAATTTTATTTATTTATTATTTGTTTAATAACACTATGAGATACATTTCAAAGTGTTCTTGTTGAAAATTTAAAGAAAATCATTCGCTGAATCCACTTTCTATAGTAAACTATAAAGAAAAACTACTCCACTTTCTGCGAAATTCTAATAAATTGGTAGCGGATTGAAGAGTAAACCATGTTGAATAAGGAAAATTTCGCCCACTTTAAAAGTGTCACCACGAGACAACAGTAATAAGGTTGCATTTTTTATGATTTTTTAGAAATTGATATCTTTATCATTATTTAATATGTATTTGAATAAATTATTTTATTAAAAATTATAAAATATATTAAATAAATAATAGATCATTGATTAGATATAATTATGATTTCAGGCTCAAAAATCATGATTGGATAAAGTAAATCTTAACAGTCAAAGTCCCTAAAACCTTTCCACGATATTTAAAACCTTTTGGAAGCCGCTGCTTAAACGTATAAATCTTCATTTATAGAACTTAAATAGTATAAGTTAATGAAAAATCGATAATCCAAACATATATTTATAAATTATACAGTCATGCATTCAAATGTTAAAGAAGCTTTATTTTCAGAAAATACTTAATATCTTATATCTTGTATACAAACACTTTGTACAATATTTCCCAACAACCATACTTGTTGGCAGCTATGTGTTCACACTTTTCATATTTATAAAAAAATTAAAATAAAGATATATGTTATTAAGTTTTATTTAACTGATCACCGTATGAATTACAATTTGCTGTATAAATAATATATTAGCCCTTTGAGAGTTAGTCTCAGCTTCTTGCGAATTTTAAGCTGAAGGTTTTTCAGTATCATTGAAGAAACTAAAAAAGAAAAAAAAAGAAGAAAACAAAAAAACATCGTAGAAGGGGATCAACTCGAAGGGTATAACTCGTAGACTCCCGGCAAACATCTAGATGTTTTTTATTTTTTCAGTTTGAAATCAATTTGGTGCCTCGGCGATTCTATTTCACGTGGAGATCACGATACGAAAATATCCCCAATAAAAATGCGAAAGAATGACTTTGACCAAACTTCATTGGTTATTATTAATAATATCCGGTTAATGTGATAAATTCATTTAAATTATTCACTTGAAATGGCTTGTTTGGTTTTTATTAATATTTACAGGTTAGTATTAATAATAACCGATTATTCACACTGTAACAAATACATGTTATAACTGATACATACTAGACTTTAGGCTTCTGACGTAAGCCCTGCCACCTCCAGAAATTGCCTCGTTGGGGATTTCTGGGGGGGTTGTGATTTTCTGGAGAACTTGTATAATTTAGAGAAGAAATTTATTTTAGACTGCATGTGCTTGTCAAAATTAACTATTTCGTTTGTTTTGTTGTTGAAAAGACAGTACATGTTTTACTCTGCATACACTAAATGTTATAGAGAATTATTAATTTATTGAAAGAAAAATTACTAACCAATTATAGTGAAGACCGGAGTTTTTTTTAAAAAAAAAAATAACACTAGAATGTTCAATGATTTTTATTTTCCGAATAGTTTAAATTTTGAAATTCAAAATTTTTTTTGCGATTTTTAATAAAATATTTTGATAATTTTTTCATTTATTATTAACGTTATAATATTATAATAGTTTGAATTATTAAAAGAAATTGATGACAAGTTATTCTCTGCTTCAAAATTTGTAGCAAATAATTATTCGCTTTAGTATGGTATAGTAAGTTTTTCGAAATAAATAAAGATATAAATAAATAATAATTAAAGAAGATTAAAGATATAATAAGTAAAGATGCAAATTGGAATGACCATATCATTAAAATCATTGCTAAAGCCTTTACGGTTTATTAATTAAACTAAAACTAAAATGCATATCCAAAAATGTCACTTAAACGCAAATGTGTTACAAACAAATAACGTACATGAAACAAATAAACACCTATACCTCCACAACCAGATGGGACATAACTAAATTTCAAAACAAAACACTCATCCCATTCCAAATTAAATGATCAGTAGAATGAGCAGCCTAACATATTTTATAAGAAACAAAGCCATGTATACTGATTTTAAACTAAAAACTTGAATTGAGGGAAGCAAGACGATTTCGATGTCGAACAAATTATTTTTTCAACCATATCGACAAGCCATTTTTTCTTAATATTAAATGCATTTTAAAACTTTAAACTTTACATTTATGAAAACTACATATTAATATCATTCAATAACAATAAAAAGGAATTTAAAATGTTTATAAATTTAATTTTTTAAATATTTGAAAATTTAATGTATATATAATTTTTTTTAACCAGACATAGCTTTCGGTACGCTCAAAAAATTTTCTACATGAAATATCAACAAAAAATTGGCAGACACTCATGTAAATATGTTTGAAAAATCAGGTGAAATAGTTTGTTTCATAATATGTACAGAATATATTTTAGATAAGCAAAATAAATGTAGTATTTCTGAAAAAATGCAAAATTTCGTTCAAATTTTGAAAAACTTCCCCTGTATAACAAAATTATAATGAAAAAAATAAACTTTATGTAGTTAATTAAATGTAAATAAGGTATATGTACATGCATAGAAATTTTCATAACTTTACAATGATTTGTTTTTTGTACGAGCGTACCGAAAGTTATGTCTGGTAAAAAAAAATTATATTTACATCAAATATTCAAATATTTATAAAAATTAAATTTATAAACATTTTAAAATTCTTTTTATTGTTATCGAATGACATTAATATGTAGTTGTCATAAATGTAAAGTTTAAAGTTTTAAAATGTATTTAATATTAAGAAAAAATGGCTTGTCGATAAGGTTGAAAAAAATCATTTTTTCGACATAGAAAACGTCTTGCTTCCCTTGAAACACGTATGAATTTAAATACAGAATTTCATAAAAAAGCTCGAAAATGCACAACTAGTTACAACAAAATCTGTTGAAATGCTGAAAGAGGATTTAAAAAATAGACCCCTTGATCGCTTTCTCTTAATTGACGAAATTCTCTCAAATAAGTTTTTAAATAATATTTACTCAAATCGATTATTATTTAAAATTACTAAAAGTGTCTAATTTTGGGAAAATGAAGCAATGTATTGTATCAGATAAACAGTTTCAAACATTAGACAAAGAAACCGCATTTCAATCAGGAAGTTGGTTTGATCTTGAAACCTTGAGCAAGGAAGCAGATTTATTCTTTGGGACAAGAAGTAAACCATTAGCGGAGAGTTATAGTCAAAAATTCTCTAATTCGAGAAATGTGTCTTAAGATATTTTGAGCTTATAACAAGTGTTCAAACTGCATGCCGAGTTTTGATAATGCATCCAGCATTGTCATTTTCTGAAAGAATAGAAGTAATAAAGAGTAACAATCTTTGTTTTAATTGCCTGTATAACTGTTAGGTTAATAGTAATAAATCTAAATTTTCCTGTTCTATGCGTAAAAGAGAGGTAAAAAAAAATAGGTGTCATTATTTTACTTTGCATTATTCGAGAAAGAGTGAATAATTGCAAGTGCCATTGACCGAGGATTTCTGAGGAGAGGGAATCTGCATGTCCGCTGCCTTTATTTCACACAACTGCCACCGCTAGTCGTCAAAACAATGCTACTTCCTCGCGGCTAATAAATCAGTCAAAAACAGTTCTTTTGAGTACAGTAAATTGTTTATTAAAAGATGAGAGGGGAAATAAATACCCATTGCCTCAGCAATTTTAGTTCTAGGAGCCATGAATGATTTTATAACGTCGGATTTTGCAAATGCCCTTAATTTAAAATGAAAGAAAACCCATTTGGTTGCGTGTAGTATTGGCAATACATTCAAATCAAATAAATCTCATGTTAATGCAACTAACTTTAAAATTTGTTTTGAAAAAGAATTAGATTATTAACTGTTTCTAATATTACAGACTTCATGTTGTCAAAAGAGTTAATGATTAATCTACCCGAATAAAAATACACTAAACTAGCAGAGGAGAATTGAAATATGCCAGGTCGTAGAGATTTGTTTTTAAGTGCCGAAATCATTAGTGACGTTGTGGCCCTGTTAAATTTGTCTCGCTAATACTAATCTAACTTTCCAGAATACTATTTTTGGATATGTAGTGAGTGGAAGTGTTCCCTTTGAAAATCAGAGAAGGGTACATTGAGGCTTCATTTTATATTTTTATTGTATAACAGTTGCTGTGAACGGCAGACCCATTGTTTAACTGTGTAGATTTGCAATTTTGAACTTGATATGGAAAACAAGTGAACTCCTGGATCAATTATTGGCGAAAATTGCCTTCGTGGAGGACTTCTTGGTAGAATTAACCTGCTGTAGCGTGACATGGAGAGGAAAACTTCGAAAACCACTCACGGTAAGCCTGATGGAAAGGGGACTCTAACTGATGATCTGCCTAAAGTTGAGGATATTTTACGTCAGCACTGTTGTCGATGCAAACCGGAAGCGGAATTTGTATCGACCAGCCATCGTTGGCATTCGAACCTGGTTCATCTAATTGGAAGGCGTAAGCTCTTTCCCCTGAGTCATCACAGAGCCATCATTCATTATAGATAATACTAGTATAAACAAAACTGTCTGAAACTTTTGGGAAATAGAAGATGCTCAGATTTAGGTACCCAGGAATAAAGAAGCAATAATTTGTGAAAAGAGCTTGGAATAAAATATTAAAAGGGATAACGCAGGGAGGCGGTATACAGTAAAAATGCCGTTAAAAGATGACCTAACGCATACCTGCCAACTTTTAATCCCTTCCATTATTATTTTTCCTAGTGGTATTAAAATGGAATTTAAACTTCAACTTTAAGCAAACAAATACGTTGTATTTAAGAAAACTTAAGTTGACAACCATGACAGTAACGCATATTAATATATGTGCTTAATTTTTGTAAGAATAGTGGTGATCAATATCATTTAAAAATTAAGATTAAAAAAGAAAATATAGTATATAATTACTACCACTTTAAATATGAAAATAAAATCTTCCGGAAAATCCGGAAGAGTTGTCAGGTATGCTAACGTGTTTAGGGAAGTCCAAGGATATGACCCTTAAAAAATTAAATTCTCTGCTCAAACGTTTTTTAAAGGAGCTCGGGTATTTGTGCATTGAATTATTTTCGCGAATATGAAAATATGAGTCATATGACAAAAATATCAAAGTGTGAGAAAGAAGTAGGAATGTATTAGGAATTCATAGCCCTGATAAAAGTACTACAAAGCTTCGTATAGTGTTCATTCAATGCCTCCTAGATAAGAGATGGCCTCAGCATGGGTTACCATAAAATTCACTGCTCAGTTTATATTCGTTAAGTCGGACTTTTAAATTGATCTGCGCTGAGGCCTTCTTTTTTATAGCAGATGTTGGTTCTATTCGAACCGGCCGAATTTTTGCCAGCAATAAACAATGTGAGTGTTCAGGGATGTATCCTAATAGAAAAATCAGTGCGCATAGAGTTTCATGGTCTTCTGACGCTTCTGAATCTACTTATAAATACTTCATTTATACACAGTTATAAAATTCGTTTATCCAAAGATTGTTATAGGCAAAAAGTAGCTCTAAATAATTATTTATAATTTATTATTATGATTGTGAAAAAGTTTAAAAAAATTTTGAATTTTAAAGTATATGATTTATTAAATCCTTTTAACAAATGTAATTTTAAATAAATAAAAAAAAAATACTGCTTCCTTTTACGTGACAAATGTTAAGATAGAAATGAGATAGTTCAAATTTTAGCAACTACCGTTTCAGAAAATAAAATATATTCTATATAATCTTTAATTATTTTAAAACTTGGCATTTACATAATTTGGTAAATAATATTGTTAAAAGTATCTGACGGCAATATATTTGACAGGTGGATACTGAAAGTAAGAAAAAGGAAAATATTTCTGTGTATTGTCTAATTCATTGAAATGACTAAAAAAAGTGTATCATTTTTTTAAAAATTTTTATAAAATTGTGATAGTAATTAATAATGAAAAGGACTTTTGTGAGTTCAGAAGAATGGTTGATAAGTATTCTTTTTTTAAATCTGAAATTTTTTTCTGTATTACTCAGATTTCTCATCAATTGATCAGGTTTCTCATCAATTAAAATGTGGTTGAAATATGAACACAAATGTTATTAATTAGGTCTATCTCATAGTTCTGTTCGCGAAAAAAAGCGTATCATTTTCAGATATGCAAAAGGTGCATTTATTCACGCTATGATGAATTATAATTGTTTTTTATTTTCTAAAGGCTTTTGACCGAAAATTTGGATATTTTTTCGCTCTCATTAATTAGTGCAGCAGACAATATTTTTAGAAACAACATCAGTCATATAACCCCACATTTTTTTTAAAGTTTCTTTTTCATCAAATTCGAATTCTGTCCTATTCCCATAGTATGGTCAGGAGAGCGATCAAAAGTTTAGTTCTCTTAATTATAATTTCACTTTTTGCGTGTTTCCCAATATATCGACGAATTTTCTAGCTCTTGAAACATTTTAAACACAGTTATAAAATTCGCTTACCCAAAGATTATTCTATTCAAAAAGTATCTTTAAATAGTTATTTATATTTATAATTATTTTTGTGAAAACGCTTCAAAAAATTTTGAATTTTTAAGTATATGAATTATTAAATCTTTTTAAGAAACTTAATATTAAATAAATAAAAAAATACTGCTTCCTTCCACGTGACAAAAGCTCAGATAGAAATGAGGTAGTTCAAATTTTATAAACTACCGTTTCAGGAAATAAAATACAGTTAATATAAATTTCAATTTAGTTGAAACTTGCGCTCTGCTCTGCGTTGCAAAGTCCATTCATTAAATGTATCTGTCAGCAATACGTTTGGCTGGGGGGTACTGATTATTCAAAAGAGGAAAATATTTCAGAATACTGTTTGCATCATTTAAATTTCTAGAAGAATATATTTTTTAAATTTTGTTTAAAATTGTGATAGTAATTGATAATAAGTAGGACTTTTTTTGAATTCAGAAGATTGGATGGTATGTATTCTTCTTCTTAGTCTGAAAATTTCTTCTGTTTTCGTATCGCTCTTGAACAGGCTTCTCAGCAATTGAAATGTGGGTTTAATTATAAACACAAATGCAAATAATAAGGTTTGCCTGAAAGTTCAGTTCGCAAAAAGACACGTATCATTTTCAGATGTGGAAAAAGGTGCATTTATTCAAGCTGTAATGAATTACAATTTTTTTATTTTCTAATGCATTATGTTTTTCACCGGAATTTTGGATATTCTTTAATTCCGGTATCTATAATCTTCTATAATCTTCTATAATCTTCTATAATTCTATAATCTTTTTCTTGAAATTTGAGCTAGGCAGCGCAGCTTCTTCAATACCAGTCGTCATGTTTCTCTTATTAGTGGTAGAACTTTAAGGTTAGCAGTCTATGTGATTGCTGTTATAGGGATTCAAGCACCTTGCTTGAGTAAATAATAATAATGGAAATTATAAGAAGCAGGCTTGCTTTAAACTATGAGTAGCTTTGAATGTAGATTGATGGTCAATGTGGGGAAATGTTTGATGAAGTTGTCAGTATTGCTGTAGAATCTGATGCTATGGATGGATCTGTGATTATTAAGAAAATAATTCAAAATATTAATGCAAAAAATTATTAAATTAAAAATTAAGGAAAAAAAATAAAACATCCAAATGGAAAAATGCGCTTAGCATAGAAACCAAGAAGAATTAAACAAATGAGACAATGAAGAAAAATTAGTAAAAAAATTGAAAAAACATTGAAGAACATGACAATCAAGGCTGACGTCATCAAGGGGTACCAGTTTTGAATTGTCATAAAATGCAAAACTTTTTTTATGAAGAAAGGTACAGGGAAAGCGATTTTTTTAATTTTGTCTTAGCTTTCTTAAAAGAAAAAGTTTTGCATTTTATGACAATTCAAAGCTGGAACCCCTGATGAAATCAGCTTTGATTGTTATGTTTTTTCAATGTTTTTTCCTTTTTGTTACTAATTTTTCTTCATTGTCTCATTTGGATCTGTGATTAGTTACTTACTTTGATGTTTGTGATATGAGGTGTCGGAAATGAAGTGAGCAGCTATCGGTCTTAATTTTGTATCTTTTATGTAATTTTCAAAATTGAATATCTGGTTGAAGTTCACTGCACTGCATTTTAGGGGCTTGTCATAGAAATCTGCATTTAATTTGTAATCATATTGTGGTAAGTTCGGGATCTTGAGTTCTTTGTGGATAGTTGTATTTCTGATGAACCATCAGATTTTTCTGGGTATCTTGTTCTGGCATTGGTTGAGTTTTTTCATGAGATTTTCCGATATGGTTGTCCAGGCAGGTGAGGCATATGTGAGAATTGGTCTGATCATTCATGTATACAGTAGTTTTCTTAGTTTTAATGAGACATTCTGGTTATAGATGAGAGTCTGTATTGTTGTTGCTGCATTTGTTTTGTCGATTATATATTTGATAGGGTCATTCCAGGTGAGCTTGCTGTTTTTTTTAAGGTCAAGGCAGTTGGCTTTTTTAACTATTTGTGTTTGGATATTGAACAGTTTTGATTTGCATTGTTGTAGTATTTTTATTCTTCTTTTCTGTATGATTAGGATTCGATATTGGTCTGCATTTACGGATGTTTTCCACTTAACGCATCAGTCTTCTATTTCAAGAATTTGATCCTATAGTTTCTGCAATTTTATATTTGGATTTCTTGATTTGATGATGATTCCTGTGTTGTCTGCTTAAAAAGTTGTAATACTACTGTAATCTGTTCTTTTAATGGGAAAAGCATAGGTGTATAAAATATATAGAATCGGTCCACGTATATAGCTGACCTGAGCTACTCCAGCTGTGATATTTCTTTATGATGATTTGTTGTTTTGAATGGATACATGGAAGGTTCTGTTTGAAATTTAGCAGGAAAGTAATTTGATGAGACCAGGTGGAAAGTTAAACTGATTTAATTTAAATATTGTGCCAGTAGGCCAGACTTTTTCAAATGCTTCTGAGATGTCTATCATTTAAAATGCTGCTGTTTCTTTATTGATTGGAGCTCTGCCTGTATAATTTGTTATGTGAAGTAGCTGTTTTGTGGTTTCCAGTTTTTGGCGGAATCCGAACTGCTGGTTGGGGTGGGTTGTAAATAGTGGCTTGATTCTTTTGTATATGACCCTTTCTTATATATTTTTCCCAGTATGTTTAAGAGACTGATAGGTCTGTAACTCTCAGGACTGCTTGGATTTTTAGTTTTCTTTAGAAATAGAACGATAGATGTGTTTTTACAAATTTGAAGATAATAATTCAGAGCAAGATAGTTATTGATGATATGGATGATTTTCGCTATCTAATTGGGATGTAGTAGTTTTATTTTTTATACCATGATCACGTGGTGCTTTGTTCTTTTTTAAATTACGGATAATGTTGCAGATTTTTCTTATTATTTGTGGGTTCTTTTGTTTCTGGGATAGGATGTTTGTGATGGAAAATGTTTACTTCGTCTGGGATTAAATTATGAGGGGTTTGATCTGAGTTTGGATTTGGTGAAAACTGGTTTTAGGTCTTCAAAATTTGAGCTTTATCTTCTATTGCGTGTGGTCTGCCAAATGGTCCACTGATTTGTCTCTTTATGTGTGGTTCAGTCTTTAATATTTTGACCATTTTCCAATTATACTAAAATAGTGCTTGTTGTCAGCTATCGTTTCAGATTCGTCAACATCCTGTGAAGTTCAACTGAAAAACGTTTATGAATTTCAAATTCAAGGAAATTCACCAAAGGGAATTATTCATTATAAAAGAAATTCAAAAACAAAAACCTACCGAATAATTACGGAGTTAAAGTCGCGCTGAAAATCTTACTGATAAAAGTAAATAAAATATTTAAATCATATTTTTTTTGACAGAGATGGAGTACTGATAGTCAAAGATAGAATAGGACATGCTAAAGTCAGTTTTAACAGTGAATTCCCAATTATTCTACCTAAAGGTCTGGTTTCTTAGGACAAGCGCCTTATCTGAGCGTCAGCGGGACGTCAACGTCCCGCTGACGCCAGCAAAATACTGGTTTGTTAGCTCAAGGCCTGGTTTCTTAGAACTAGCGCCTTATCTGGGCGTCAGCGGAAAGTTGACGTAGAGCTGACGCCAAAAAAAAAAAAAAAACTTTTTTGTTAACTCAGTGTGAGCAGTCGTTCCAACGCAGACATTATCTCTCATTGAGCATGCGTTAATAACATAAACAAATATTTATTTTGAATTTGTATTGATTTTGTTATTGTCGACCAGTGTTTTAGAGAACAAATAATGACTTTGTCCAAGAAAAAACACATTATAGCTGAGTTAAATGAGGAGTGCTATGTTCAATAAGAAGCTATGTTTAATGTCAAAATCAAAATCTTGGCTGATTTCAATGTGCTGTTGGATGTTGTCCGCCATTGCGTCTGTGGTTAACGTCACGTTGTAATCCAACTGCAGTTGAGTTGGACTGCAATTGTAGTTCCAGATGAGCGTTCGATGACGTATACTATCAAACTCACAAATGGACCAATCAGAGGTTAGCGCTGATTTCCAGCTGACGGCGTCCTGTCCTAAGAAACCAAGCTTAAGATTCATAAATTAAATACATTTAAATTTAGAATCCTACCTTAAACGATATTTCTGTTTAGGTCCTACTGCTTTACTGCATTACGTCCGAAAAACATTTTGACAAGATTAAAGCAATGTGTAGGGAAGTTGTGCTTAATAGTGTAAAGAGTGCTAAAGTTAAATTCATAGGAGTTGAAAATTATGTGTAATTTTCCCAGAGAGAGAGAGAGAGAGCGAAAGGGGGGGTGCAGGGAGAGAAAGACCTGACTTCCCATTTAATTGCTAGAGTAGAGCAGGAATAGATTTGTGGTCCATTCCTTATTAAATATAAACATCAAAGGAGAGGAAATTATCATGATACTTTGTATGCTTAGTCACTAACGGTGCTCACCTGGAAAATGTGACAGATTTAACACCAGAGGCTTTAGTAGCATGATTAAAGAAATGTGTGGCTCAAAGAGGTGTGTATGCTCAAAATTATTTTCTGATAATGCCACAAGCTTCATTGTAGTGAATAAAGAATCTTCTAAGTTACAAAATTTAATTATAAAACCAAACAAGTGACTGCAAAATTATATGTCAATTCAAGGTGGAACTTCCTTCCACCTAGAACTCCCAAATTTGGTAGCCTCTAAAGTGCAGTTATGCCATTTAAATATTATTTTAAAAATGCTTTAGGGAACTCCAGAATGAGATATAAAAAAATTTCTAGCAGCCGTTTGTCAAATAGAAGCATTTCATAACTCCAGTTCGCTTGCACGTCTGTCATCCGATACTGATGCGTATGATGTCTTAACTCCTGTCCATTTTCTAATTGGTAGACCTTTTACTCCTTTTGTAGAACTAAATTTAGTTGATGTGAAGGATAATCGATTATCCAACTAGAAAAAACTGAAAAGAATTATTCAAGTTTTTTTTGTGTGGAAGAAATAGCAAATACAATATCTTAATAATTTGCAGCAAAGTTCCTAGCGGATGGTGGAAAAAAATCATTGTAAAAATCCTTGAGTTCGTACTTCTGAAAGATGAAAATCTACAACCTCAAAAATGGACACTGGATAGAATTATTGAACTTTATTTTGGTAAAGACAAACGAGTGAGAGCAGTTAAAGTAAAATCCCAATTTGAAATTTATTAACGCTTTATATTTAAAATTGCATTTCACCTATTAATGAGTAATCTTGTAAAGAATGTTGTATTAATGAGTAATCTAGTAAAGTGTATTTTTTAATAAGTAGTTTAATTTTATTTTTACATTATAATTGCTTTTTATTTAACTGTGAATTAATTGTGACTCTTATTGACTGAAATTATCATTGCAATTTGAGGCGGAATGTTCCAAACGTAAGAGTAAGTGCTTTTTTAGAAGCGCCCTCATGCGGTGAACATTGTGAAAATTCTGTGTTAAATTATAAAATGTGACGAGAGGTTGCATTGTGAGAGTAGGAGATATTGAGTAAACATGCGAATTAAAAATAAAAGTGTGTGAGCTTCATTAATTATTACGAGAAAGAGGAAAGCTTTCACTTGAATATTTTTCGTAGATCTTAGGGAGTCCAGAACATGTCTCCTTTTTTAAAAGATTAAGGTAGGTTAAGGAATCGGTTATATATTAGGTCTGAAAAGGTTAGAAACGAGTTTTGCGTACACAATAATATAATAACGCAAAAGTCATTGGAAAGGGCTACAAATAACAATAAATTAAAAAAAAATAATAAACTACGTATTGTAGCTTTAATAATTGCGTCAGCATGTGCGTTATTTATTTTGTGCACAATTTCGTAAATACCTTTGTGAATTTTATAGCATCATATGATAATTTCTGATATGCTTCTTATGACATCGTTATATTCCTTTTTAAGTAATTTACAAGTGAATAGTTTAATGTACAGGGGGGAAATAAACATTATTGTTTGCTTGTGCGATGTTTGAAATTGTTCAAACACTTCAAGAAAGCTTACCCAGTTTGTAAATTTGAATATTATGAAGTAATTACTTTGTAAATGTTACCATTATGCCACCTTGACTCGGAGGAGGATAATTACAAGACAATAACTATGTACATAGCAAATTCTCATTAACAAAAAACAGTAACTTGATGGGAAAAATCCGGTTTTCGATAAATTTATTAAATCAGGAGTCAGATATCACTTTTCTACAACGAGGAAAAATTTCCTCTCTGGGTTGAGCGAACTTTCATGCATTCACAGGGATGCCAACTGCTCCTCTTTCAGGAATAATTTCAATAAAATGGTAGCAAAATATATAGTAAAATTCGTTAGAGAAGGACAGTTATGCATTCCCTTTAATGGAGTAAAAATTAGATAGAAACTTTAACATTGCATTTTATATGAGACGTATAATTTTCGATATTTAGTGGTGAAAAATATACTTAAAAAAATAGTAAACTAAAATTAACTTGAATTTCGCTACCACTAGAAAATAATATTTTTCACAGCGGAGCAAGTTGGCTTCTCCATAATAAAATACTTGTAAAATTAAGCATTTACCAGCATATTTTATGCTAGTAAAATTTTTCAATTGCGTAAGATTTACTTTTTTAAACAGCCAACTCACTTATGGACTTAAAAGAGCGTATAACAAATAATTCTTAGGAAAAAGTGTTATATAAAAACTACCTTATTACCTCATTACCTACCGATTATTACCTTAACGTAAAGATTTAAATTTCGAAGAAAAGGAAATTTAACGCTGATATAAAGCAATCGCGAATCGATTAATAATTTCAGTTTTATATAGATATAACAGTTTAATTTACAATGCCAATCGGTTTAATTTACATTTATATATAACTATTAATAACTATTTCACAGTATAATCAAATAATTGCCGCAAATCAAAATTATATATAGCATTGTTTTAGCAGATATATATTATTTGGCGGCACATTAAAACACTAAACTGTATGTTAATTCAAATAATCCAAACAATGCTGTATAATAGTTGTTTCAATCCACTTGTTCACATAAATAAATATTGTTATCTGTCATAAAGATACATTAAAACAAATGTAGTAACGTCTTTAGTCTATACTTTTAGTGTAATAGGAATTTTGAAATAGGAACATAAAGATTATCTCTTTAATTCAATCTTTACTGGTTTTCGATCCTAAATAACTGTATAATAATAAAAAAATGCTTTCTTTCACACTTTATATTCTACATAAAGAGGCAAACTGCATCACAGCTTTAGGTAAGCTATTTAAAGTTCTGTCTAAGAAAGTTACCACTCCATTGCTAAGACATGCGAAAAAGCGAAGTATTAAAACGCAGGGAATTGGCTATGTTCTCCAATTTATAGTATACAAAGGTAAAAATGAATTACTAGAGTCGTGGGGAGGGGATAGAGTGCTCGCTCTCCAATGAGAAGAACTGGATTCGAATTCCAATGGTGGCTGGTCGATTTGAATTACACACTCGGTCGCACCAACCATAGTGCTGATCACAAGATGGATTCGCTCTTCGGCCACCAGGTTATCCTGATTAAGCTGCATGTATTTCCAACAAAATCCCATTGTATACCTTGCACGTTCTCCAAATCTGAATTTCATTGAGTGTTTTCAGGCCAAGAATGCCCTACAATAAAAAAGGATACACTCACCCATGCAATGACAGAGAAAGTGGAAAATACCCAGACAGCTGCTGACTACTGTTGTGCTACAATGTCTGGTAACTTGCATCGCCCTCCATGGTGGTCATACCCTTATTGATAACTTACTCAAGGATTCCTACAAGTGATATTTGCATTTTTTTTCCTAAAATTTATATGTTTTCCGCGCAAAATGACTCCTTTTACATTTTAAACCTTCTGGGTTTCAGAGCACAATAAACTATCATTTTTTATAATAATTTTTTTATAATAATTTTTTCAATAAACTATCATGTCCTAACATTCTGTCAATTTTTTTTATTTAACTTTGCATTTAACCACGCTTAATTTATTTATTCGCTATGCTGCCTTTTGTGGTCCATCCTTAGTAATTGTCTAGCTATGTATTATTAAATAGCAATTTTTATTCGGAAAAAATATCTCAATGGTTGCTACCATTATAATTCATTATCATTTTTTAATTTTCATTAACTTACATGGAGCAAATCAAAGCATAGTAAAGCATGAAAAATCATAAGTAAAATAAAGCATTAAAAAAAAGAATATTAAATGAAATAAAAACATGTATAGTTATATATTCTTCGATTTTTAATAGATTTTGTATAACATGGGACTTTCGTAAATTGTTTGACCTTCATAATGGTCTGTTTGGACTAGCTATAAAAAACCGTGTGGAGGCTTTTAGTTATACAGCTTGTCTGGTGGAGAACTTTCTGGAAGCTGAAACAGCTCAGCGTGTGGTTAACAGCATGCTCTCCTAGTCTTAATCCGATAGAGCGTGTTTGGTAGGCACTCGGACAACGCGCTGCTGCAAGATCAAGGTCTACTGTTTGTGGTCAAGAGATGGAAATCGCACTTCGTCAAAATTCGAACCATATTCTCCAAAATGTCAACGATAACATGCATTCGTGCAAAACAAGTTTGATGCAGTCTTAGCAGTTCGGGGGAACCGCATACCATATTAAACATTATGTATCAATTCCAGATAAGTTTTTTGTCAGTTATATGTTTTCAAATTGCTGGCCTCAAGAGTAATTTCATGATTTTTATACCATTTGAAAGAATTGAAATTCCAATATATATATTTTTTGGTATTGCGTTTTGTTCAACCAGTATCCTACATTTTTTGTCAACGCATGCCTGTCGCACAATTAATTCCTGACCAATGAAGTTTGGTCAATGTGATTAAACGGTTTCTATACCATTAGGATATGGGTAAGTTTCTTTTCATGCGTTACTGTTTAAGTGATAAATCCAATTATTATTAATACTTATCTGTCGAAATTAATAAAAACCGTAAATTAATAATAACCGCTTCTTCTAGTCAAAGTGAGAAATAAAAAAGGGATATTTTCCGTATCGTGATCAGTGGCAAAATAATCGCAAAGTCTTGGCAACTTCCGAGCAGTAGTCCACAAGAAACTAAAACGAAGGAAAAAAACATAACACAAAGAAACCAACTCGAAGGGTATTACTTGTAGACCCCCGGCAAACATTTACATATTTTTTTATTTTGTTTTTCCAGTTTAACACTTTACCGACCGGCCGTCGATTAATCGACGTTTTGTTCTCAGCGCTTACCGACCGGTCGTCGATTAATCGACGTTTTGTTCTCATCGTATACCGACCGGCCGTCGATTATTCAACTTTTGCTCCCCAGCGCTTACCGACCGGTCGTCGATTAATCGACGTTTTGTTCTCATCGTATACCGACCGGCCGTAGATTATTCAGCGTTTGCTCCCCAGCGCTTACCGACCGGTCGTCGATTAATCGACTTTTGACCGATCTGTGGTGACTACGTTTTCCACCAATTCAGCATGCCCTGAAAAAAATTCAGCTGTCGTTTTCTCGAGTGCAGCTGGGTGCGACCAGATTTTTCTGCGAAAAGAGTCGGGATTTTTCATCGATATGAAGGCAGGGATGCTAACTGCTCCGCTTTCTGGCTTTCTGGAAATAAAGTGGTAGCAAAATATTTTGTAAGATTAGTTAAAGCAAGATAGTTACGCCTACTTTTTAATACAGTAACCAGTATATTGATGATTTAACGTTGCATTTTATATCATATTTGTAATTTTTGATATTTAGTGATGAAGTCCGCGCGTCAGTCTAGGCCGAAACCGAGCCGGTGTCTCGGACGATCTGCAGCTGAACGGGCGGTGAAAGGGCATAGTATGTTCGAACCGCTACCGGTCGGTAAAGTGTTAAAATCATTTTGTTGCCTCGGCGATTGTAGTTGGCTTGGCAGATCACGATACGGAAATATCCCCAATAAAAATGCGAAAGAATGACTTTGATCAAACTTCATTGATTATTATTAATAATAGCAGGTTAATGTGATAAATTCATTTAAATTATTCACTTTAAACGGCTTGTTTGTTTTTTATTAATATTGTCATTTTAGTATTAATAATAACCGATTATTTAAATTGACAGTAACATAGACATGCTAGAACTGATACATACTGGATCCTAGGTTTCTGACGTTAGCCCTACACCCTCCAGAGATCGTTGGAGACTCCTGAGGGGGGGTTACGATTTTCTGGAGAATTTGTCCAATTTATAGAAGAAATTTTTTTTAGACAGCATGTGCATATTAAAATTAACTATTTCGTTTGCTTTGTAGTTGAAAAGCCTATGCATGTTTTACTCTGCATACATTAAATGCTATAAAGAATTATTAATTTATTGAGAGAAGCATTACAAGCCAATTATGGTGAAGACCGGAGTTTTTCTTTAAAAAAAATAACACTAGAATGTCCAATGTTTTTCTTTCTGAATAGTTTAAATTTTGAAATTCAAAAAAAATTTTTTTTTGGATTTTTAACAAACTATTTTGATATTTTTTTTTTCATTTATTATGAACATTATATTATTACAATAGTTTGAATTTTTAAGAGAAGTCGATGAAAAGTTATTCTCTGCTTCAAAGTTTGAAGCAAATAAATATTCGCTTTAGTAAGGTATAATAAGCTTTTCAAAATAAATAATGATATAAATAAATAATAATTAAAAAAGATTAAAAATATAATAAGTAAAGATGTAAATTGCAATGACCATATCATTAAAATCATTACTAAAGCCTTCATGGTTTATTAATTAAACTAAAACTAAAATGTATACCCAAAAAATGTCACGCGTTACAAACATATAACGTACATAAAACAAATAAACTCCTATACCTCGACTACCTGGTGTAACATAACTAAAGTTCAAAGCAAAAAACTCAACTCATTCCAAATTAAATGCTCAGTAGAATGAGCAGCCTCACATATTTAATGAGAAAAAAGCCATGTATACTGATTTTAAATTAAAAACTTGAATTGAAACACGTATGAATTTAAATACTAAATTTCTAAAAAAAGCTCAAAAATGCACAACCAGTTACAACAAAAGCTGTTGAAATGCTGAAAGAGGACTTAAAAAATATACCCCTTGATCTCCTTCTCTTAAATGACGAAATTATCTGAAATAAATTTTTAAATAATTTTCACTCAAATTGATTATTATTTAAAATTACTAAAAGTGTATAATTTTGAGAAAATGAAGCAATGTTTTGTATCAGACAAACTGTTTCAAGCATTAGACAAGGAAATCGCATTTAGACAATCAGGAATTTGATTAGATCCTGTAACCTTGAGAAAAGAAGCAGATTTATTCTTTGTGTCAAGAAGTAAACCCCTAACGGGGAGTTATTGTCAAAAATTCTCTAATTCGAGAAATGTGTTAGATATTTTGAGCTGATGAAAAATGTTCAAAGTGTATTCTGTGTTTTGATAATGCATAAATGTAAATAAATTTGATAATGCATAAATGTAAATAATATGAAAAGTTGAAGTAATGAAGAGGAATAATTATTGTTTCTGGATAAACGTTTGGCTAATTGTAGTAAATCTAAATTTTCTTGTTCTTCGTTTAAAAGAGAGGTAAAAAGAAAATAAGCGTCATTATTTTTCTTTGCCTCATTCGAGAAAGAACGATTCATTGCAAGTGTGATTGACCGAGGATTTCAGCTACTCCCCCCCCCCCCCGTTGAGGTGAGGGAATCTGCATTGTAGCAGCCTGCAGCAGTCAAAACAATGAGGTCAAAACAATGACATACGGAACAGTTTGTGCACCATATCTAAGAGCAAGGGTTTTGCTTCAATTGTCAATAGACGAGAACTATCCTTTAGCATGTCATGTGTTAGAATGAGACTTCTATATGGATGATGTTTTGAGTCCTGCAGTCACCTTGAGAGAAACAAACGAACTGCAATCGGAGTTATCAAAGTCTTAGTACAGAAATGCTACTGCATTGCATAAATGGTATAGCAAATAATAATTGATACCGGGGTTTGACAAAAGTTACAACTTTGAGGAGGAAACAAAAGCACTAGGAGTCATGGAATTCAACCAGAGACCACTTTGCTTCCTAAATCCAGTTGGAAAGATGGAATCCAGTTGGCCCACAAAGAGATCAGTTCTTTCAACAGTTGTACGTATATTTGACCCCTTCGAACTTTCAGATACAGCTGCAAAGAAAGCTAAAATATTTCTGCTGAAACTGTAGTGTATAAAACTAGACTGCAATGATCGGCTTGCTGAAGAGACGCAGCAGTGGCTAAATTTCTTCGAATCTTTGCCAGCAATAAAAAATGTGAGTGTTCAGCGATGTATCCTAATAGAAAAATCAGTGCGCCAGGAGTTTCATGGTCTTTCTGACGCCTTTGAATATACTTATAAATACTTCATTTATACACACAGTTATAAATTTCGTTTACCCAAAGATTATTCTATGCAAAATGTAGCTTTAAAAAATTATTTATAATTTATTATTATTTTCGTGATAACCTTTCAAAAATTTTGCATTTTAAGGTATATGAATTATTAAATCATATTAAGAAATGCAATTTTAAATAAATAAAAGAAATACTGCTTCCTTTTACGTGACAAATGTTCAGATAGAAATGATAGTTCAAGTTTTAGAAAGTACCGTTACAGAAAATAAAATATATATAATATATATTTTAATTTTGAAAAAACTATGGTTCCATCTGATTCACTTCTGCGTTCAATAAAGGTATCTAACAGCAATACATTTAGCTGGCGGATACTGAAAAGAAAAAAGGAAGATATAATCTTCTACATTGTCGAGCTCATTGAAATGGTTAGAAAAAGTTAATCATTTTTTTTAAATTTTCGTAAAATTGTGATTGTAATTAGTTAGGAAAAGGACTTTTTGTGATTTCAGAAGAATAGTTGATAAGGATTCTTCTTTTAGAACTGAAAATTTCTTCTGTTCTCGCTTCGCTCTTTAACAGGTTTGAACGAAAAATCACGTATCATTTTCAGATATACAAAAAGTTAATCAATTCACGCTGTTATGAATTACAATTTTTTATTTTGTTTTCTAATGCATTAGGTTTTTGACAGGAATTTTGGATAGTTTTTCGTGGGTGATTTCAAATTCGCAATCGATTTCACTCTTCAAGATACAGTTTTCATGCAATTTAACAATATATTTCAATTTAGAATTTTTTGAAATTTAATTTGTGTGCCTATTAAGAGTTCCCACTTCTCTGCTACTTAGAAAGTGGTAGGAAGAAGGAGATAATACATTTATGTTTACGATGCGATAAATTATGTTAGTTTGTCATGGAAAAAAAAATAATCGATATTACATTTTTCCGTATTTAATTAATATTATTAATTCATAGGTACCATTTATCAGGCTGAAGTCGCGTTTCTTACAAAAAATATTCAGCGACGTCACAGGCAACTAAAATGTAAAAAGTGATAGACATTTTATCTATTTATTATTTGCTTAATAATACTATGAGTTATATTTCAAATTGTTCTTGATGAAAATTTACGAAAAATCATTCTCGGAATCCACTTTCCATCGTATACTAGACATAAAAACTTCTCCACTTTCTTCAAAATTCTAATATTTGTTGCGAATTGAAGAGTAAACCACGTTGAATTAGGAAAATTATGCCCACTCTTTAAAAGTGTCACCACGAGACATCAGTAACAATGTTGCATTTCTTACGACAGTTGATACTTTAAATATGTCAAATTACAAAAACACGAAACAAAAAACTTAACTAGAAATAACTTTAATTTTGATTTTACTAGAAAGTACTTTTTCACAAAGCTGAGCAAGTTGGCATTTCAGGTGAACTAAAAAAAATATGCTATAAAATGTGCAAATTTTATTAAAATATTAAATTTTAATCGCTACCACTTTTTGCTATTTTAGCCGCCTAATCTGGAAATGCATGCTATTTAAAAAAACAAACCATATTTTGTAATAAATAATGATTTATAACTGGCTTATGATTAGCATTTAATGAATAAAGTGTTTAGTTTTAACTTTATTCTGTTTGTATTTTGTTTTTGTTGCAAAAAAAAATTCTCTAAATAACATATGAACTAATAATCGGAATTAGACTTCTGAGCCGATCTTAATAATTTAAGGGCCAAAACTTGAATTTGCTTTAATTAATTGAACTCATTAATTAGTACAACAGACAATATTTTAAGAAACAAAATAAATACTTTTAATTTTTACATGTGTCGCAATATCTCGATGGATTTTCAAGCTCATCGAAACATTTTATAGACAGTTATAAAATTTGTTTACCCAAAGATTATACTATGCAAAAAGAAGCTCTAAATAATCTATTATATATAATTCTCTTACGTGGCTCCCAAATTTTGGCTGTATTTCTTTTCCGTCGGTGGCAACGTTTGCTTTGTTTTGAAAACACCAAAGCATTCTGCCTTTTAATGATGTGTTTCTGATCTAATATATATAATTCTCTTACGTGGCTCCCAAATTTTGGCTGAAGTACTTTGTACAACTAAATAAGATTCTTTTCACAACAGTTAAATATTTACTTTATTTTCTTCATTCATAGAGAAAACAGTCGGCAAAGAATTCTGTTAGGTTAAAAAATATTTCGCTAAAAAAATAACGAATTCTGAAAGAAATAAAAATAAACAACTTAAAAAATAAAAATGCTGTTGCCAGCCATAGAATTTTTTGAAAGTTAACTTAGCAACATAAATCAAAATGACATAGAAGCGCAACTAGATCAAATTTATGATACCTGAGCGCTTGACGTAACAAATCTTTCAATTCTAAAAGTGTTGTATCGCCAAATGCCCAAATTAACAATTGTGTTCTTAAAGAAATTCTATAAAAAGTTTTAAATAAACAACCTACTTCTACAACTGCTTCTTGAAGAACTTGGCTCATAGATTAAAAATATTGTTTTAATTTTACAGTACTAACTTTACTTCTACTTTCATTATTGCTATGACCCTCTTTCATTACATTTTACAACTTCATGCTAAATTTGAGAACTTTGAGTTGTTTTATGGTTGAATACTGACATTTAGAAATGTGTACATAAAAAAAATAATATTTAGAGGTTAAGAGTTGCCTCAGAAAAATTTGAATTGTTGACATTGAATTGTTAACATCAAAGTTAAAGATAATGTGTTTCAGCTTAACAATACTGCCTTAATTTATACTTTAGAATTTCCTCGGAGAAATTTGAATTGTTAGCAATGACTTAAACAAAAAGTTTTATTTTAACTAACAAATACTATATTATAATTTTAACTTTTTCTATGACTATACTCATTTTCTTACTCTTTTCTTTGTTTTTTATACATTTTATTTTTTTGTGATAAAATAAAAAACTTATAGTTGTTCTGCTTCTGAACACTGATGAAAACACAAAATGATGGGTTTCATCAAATATCAAAAATATATACATTTATTTTACAAATTCCATATTATTAAGGTGGCTCCCTTCAGAGAATTAAAAATACAAAATTATCTTCATCAAAGCCGATGCTTTACATCCGGCGTTCAGTGGCAGACTACTATTTCATATTGTTTTACAACACATGGCTTTAGCCCTCTGGTGGAAAAGACTTTAAAACAAAACTTACAACAGTTACTTTTCTCAACAACTGAAATTTAGAATAGTGTGATTAAGAAAAATATGTGAACTGTTTGTAATTTCAAATTAATATTGAAATGTACAGGTTTAGAATTTTCTACAGTGAAAAGTTTTCGGAACTTCAGTATTCAAAAAAGTATACAAAAACTAGACGTTAAGAACGTATCCAATGAGCGAGCAAAGCGAGCATTGGATTGCGAAGCAAATCCGAAATGAACTGTGAAAGCAGTTCCGGGGGTTGGTGAGCGCCAGCGAGCAGGGGGCGAAGCCTCCTAGTTATTTATAATTTATTATTATTTTTGTGAAAACGTTTCAAAAAATTTTGAATTTTAAGGTATATGAATTATTAAATTATTTTAAGAAATGTAATTTTAAATAAATAAGAGAAATACTGTTTCTTTTTACTTGACAAATGTTGAGAGAGAAATGAGATAGTTCATATTTTAGAAACTACCGTTTCAGAAAATAATATATATTTAACATATATTTTAATTTCATTACGTATTATCTCTTCTTCTAGAATTGTATACAATTTTATAAAGGTCTCTAAAAGCAATAAATTTTGCTGATGGAGACTGAAAATAAATAAATATATTAATGAATATAGTCTATTTCATTAAAATGGTACGGTTTATTAATTTTTCTTTTTTAATTTTCTTTTTAAAAATTGTGGTACTAATTGATTATAAAGAGGGCTTTTTTTTGTTAGTTCAGAATATACTCAGATTTGACTGAAATTCAAAAGAGGCTTCACAGCCAACACTAGAATCTTTTTCCTTGCCAAAGTCATTTAGTCTCAATTTATATCACATCATCAGATGAGGGAGTGGGGGGACCGGTTCGCGGGCAGGTACTCTGCTGCAATTTATATCAAGTCAAGTTAGTTCAGAAGATTGGTTGATTAGTATTCTCTTAGTTCTGAAAATTTCTTTAGTTCTCGTACTGCTATTGAACAGACTTCTCAACAATTAAAAAGTATTTCAATTATAAACACAGATATAGATAATTAGATCTGTCTGAAAGTTCTGTTCGCGAAAAGACATGTATCATTTTCAGATAAGCAAAAGGTGCATTTATTCACACTATAATGAATTAATTTTTTTATAACTTTCTAATGCATTAGGTTTTTGAACGGAAATTTGGATATTTTTTCGTCGATGGATTTCATTTATCAGGATGAAGTCGCATACCTGCCAACTTTCACTCTTTCCGAGTTTGGATTTTCAGAGTGGTTGTAAAACAATAAACGAAAAACAATCTGACTCAAAAATATATTTATATTTTGATCCCGTTGAAATTCGTTTGCGCAAGGATTATTATGTTTTGATATATTTATTGTAATTATTTATATGTAGTGGTGGTCAAACTCATTTATAATTATCATCATAATTCAAAAAGTTAATTGGAATAACCTGATTATTACTACCACTTTAAATATGAAAATAAAATCTTTCGGAAAATCCGGAAGAGTTGGCAGGTATGAAGTCGTAATAAATGAAATCCAACAAGAATCCTTACAAAAGATATGAAACGACGTCACAAGAAACTAAAATGTAGAAATTTAATAATAATAATGGAAATTATAAGAAGCAGGTTTGCTTTAAACTATGTGTGGCTTTGAATGCAGATATATGGTCAATGTGGGGGAATGTATATTTGATGCTATGGATGAATCTGTGATTAATTATTTATTTTGAAGATTGTGATATGAGGAGTCTGATATAAAGTGAGCAGCTATTTTTTTAATTTTGTATCTTTTTTGTAATTTTCAAAATTGAATATCTGGTTGAAGTTCACTGTATTGCATTTTATGGCCTTGTCCTAAAAATCTCCATTTCATTTGCAAATTTATTGTGTTAAGGTCGGAGGTTCTTGAGTTCTTTGTGGATATTTGTATTTCTGATGAACCGTCTGGCACGGGTGATTTTTCTGAGTATCTTGATCTGGAATTGTTTGAGTTTTTTCATGAGATGTTCCGGTATGGTTGTCCAGGCAGGTGAGACACATGTGAGATGTGGTCTGATCATTGATGTATATAGTAGTTTTCTTAGTTTTAATGAGACATTCTGGTTATTGATGAGTGGCTCTATTATGGTTGTTGCTGTATTTGCTTTGCCTATTATATTTTTGATATGGTCATTCCAGTTGAGCGTGCTGTTTATCATAAGGTCAAGGCAGTTCCCTTTTTTAACTATTGGTTTTTGGATATTGAACAGTTTTGGTTTGCATTGTGGTAGTATTTTTATTCTTCTTTTCTGTATAATTTGTCTGCATTTACGGCTGTTTTCCACTTAACGCATCAGTCTTTTATTTCATGAATTTGATCTAGTAGTTTCTGTAATGCTATATTTGGATTTCTTGATTTAATGATGATTCCTGCGTAGTCTGCATAAAAAGCTGTAAGACTTTTGTAATCTGTTCTATTAATTGGAAAAAATCATAAGTGTATAAAATATGTAGAATCGGTCCAAGTATGCTGCTCTGAGCTACTCCAGCTGCAATATTTCCTTCTGATGATTTGCAGTTTTGATTGGATACTTGGTATGTTCTGTGTGAAATATAACAGGGAAGCAATTTGATGAGATCAGGTGAAAAGATAAGCTGCATTAATTTAAATACTGTGCCAATATGCCAGACTTTATCGAATGCTTTTGAGATGTCTAACATTAAAAATACTATTGTTTCTTTGTTGATTAGAGCTCTGCCTGTATAGTCTATTATGCGAAGTAGTTGTTTTGTGGTGTCCAGTTTTTAGCGGAATCCGATCTGTTCGTCGGGGAGCGCGGCAAGTAGAGGCTTGATTCTAACGTATATGACTTTTTCTTATATTTTTCCTTGCAAGTTTAAGAGGCAGATTGGTCTGTAACTCACAGGGCAGCTTGGATTTTTATTTTTCTTTAGAAATAGAACTATTAATGTGTTTTTACAGATGTGAGGACAATAATTCAGAGCAAGGCAGCTATTTATGATATGGATGATTTTCTGTATATAGTTAGGAGGAAGCAGTTTTATCGTTTAATTTTTATACCATCTTCACCTGGTGCTTTGTTATTTTTTAAATTACGGATAATGTTGCAGGTTTATTCATTATTTGTAGGTTCTATTGTTTCTGGGATAGGATGTTCTTAAGGAAAACTGTTTACTTCTTCTGTGATTTAATTATGATGATTTTAATCTGAGTTTGGATTTGGTGAAAACTGGTTTAGTAGGGAGTCTGCAATAATTTGAGCCTTAACATCTATTGCGTGCCAAATGGTCCATTGATTGGTCTGTTTATCTGTGGTACAGTCATGAATATTTTGGTTATTTTCCAAATAGTTTTGTCGGTGATACAGATAGAGGCGACTTAGTTAGGCTTTGTATTCTTATCTGCTTATTGAGTTGTTTTATTTCATTAAGGTAAGCTGGATCGGAGGTTCTTTGATGCCACTTTCTATAATAATTTCTTAGTCTGATGATATTTTTAATCTCTGGTGGTAGTCGGTAATGATGTGTAGTATGGTCTGTTTGTATTGAGGCATTTTTGCGGGCTTCTATGATTTCAGATTGTAGCTGCTGGTTTGAATATCTATTGTAGTTTCATCTTCTATGGTTGACTGGCTTCTATTGTTAATAATGAGTATACTTCTGCAGAGGTTCCAGTCTGACTTAAATTTTTATTTTTCAGAATGTTCGGTTGTCAGCCCGACGAGTAGTTGGGCATTCAGGCGACCAGGGAGACTTCCATATTTGGTATGGAACCTGCTCCCATTGAACTTAAACTGTATTAAATATCAGGGCATCTGAAGCCGCTTGCGGTCCTTTTCCATTTCATCTTGAGCTTCATCTGTGTGGTGTTTCATTGAGGTAGTGGATTGCAAATTAAGTATTTATGTGGATCATTGAGTTTCTGACTGTGTAATTATATGTAGTAGGGTGATAAGATTATATTGGTAAAGTATGAACTTTAGCAAAGCAGATATGATGAAAATGAGGTTATGTATATGCTATTGATTTCCGGAATATGATGCACTACTGCCACAGTATGCTGTTATTGGTCTTATGGTCTTGTCTGCAGTTAAATTTTCAAATGGAAAAATTTCATTGAAATTTGCTGTAGAGCGAGAGGTGGTTTTTTCGTGGAATTTGTTATTTAAATTAGCTATATGTTAGTCTATTGCATCTATTTTGAGGTCATGGTGTATTGTATCATTTCTTACGAACCATCTGGCTTTCGTTATCCTTCTTAATATTTAATTCTGGCAGACTATTAATTTATTTAGCTGAGCTTGTGTCATATTTGTCGAGACTGGTGAAGCATTTGTAACCTGCATCCGCCCAAGGCTGAAAGTCTGTATCTATCACGAGGGAAAAGAGTAAAAATTTCACTTTTAGCTTTTTTTTCAGGAATTATAAAATATCTATTACTACCAAATTTTTCAAAGGATACAATTTATATATTGAAGAGCTTCTCTCTTAAGAAAAATTAACCGCAATGTGTTGCTTAAAGTTAACCCTTTTCAAGGCCGCGGTAAGTATACTTACCACCACGTTTTACCACTTTTAATTTAGGTTTCCATTTTTCAATAACTTTAGCTTTCTTGAATAAAATTGGTAACCATTTGTCACAATTAAAAAACGTATAAAAGTTATAAAATACATAATTCCTTTTGAAGTTCGTAGCATTTAAGGAATTTATTTTATAAATAAAGAAAAATAAAAGTCAGTAAGTTCCTAATAGGTTATGTTAAATATATTTACCAGCAAAAAATGGCATTTTTATAAACTAAATGAGTAATTTTTTTTAATATAAATTACTGTTCTTAAAACAATTTCAATTCCAAAAATACTTTAATTTACCTTTACCAGAAATAAAGAGCCCGTTAAAGGGTTAAGAATCGATTATTGAAATAGTTCTACTACTAGTGCTTTCTCTTTTCTATCTCGCTTTGGGGCCTACGTCCGTCATAAAAGACAAACTTTCCAATGAACTTAAACATTCAGAGCAAAGTACTTTTTATGAAACATTTATTGAAAAGTTAATTAACATTAGTAATAATTACACTAAAATAGTACTTGTTGTAAGCTATCGTTTCAGATTCGTCAACAATCTGAGAAATCCAACTGAAAAACGTTTATGAATTTTGACATTCAAGAAAATTCGCCAAAGTGAATTATTCATAATAAAAGAAATTCAAAAAGAAAAATCTCCAGAATAAATGTGGAGTTAAAGTTGCGAGAAAAATCTTCCTTATAAAAGTAAATAAAATGTTTAAATCATACTTTTTTTGACAGAGATGGAGTACTTAGAGTCAAAGATAGAATAGGATATGCTAATGTCAGTTTTAACAGTGAATTCCCAATTATTCTACCTAAGATTCATCAATTAAATAAGCTAAACTTAAAATCCAACCATAAACGATTTTCTACTTAAATCCTACTGCTTTACTACATTACTGAGACAAAAATTTTGGCAAATTCAAATTCGTTAAGTCGAATTACTTATTTGATCCGTGCTGAGGCCGTCCTTATTTTAGGAGGTATTGGTTCATTGCTAGCGTACAAAAAAACTTGGGGAATTCTTTATATTCATTAGAATATAACTGTGGAAATATTCGAATACAATTTAGAACTAACTGTGTGTCATACAGAAAGATTTATTTAAAGTTTTTTGAGATTTTGTTAACATTTTATATGTGTTTTTAACAGACATTAGGTAGATGTATAGGATGATTTTAGGTGATCCGATTCAAACTATACTTTTGAGAATACTTTGGAGTGAAGTATTGAATGATTCAGTTACGACATATGAGGTCAAAACAATAACCTACGGAACAGTTAGTACACCATATCTAGCAGCAAGGGTTTCGCTTCAATTGTCTAGAGACCAGAACTATCCTTTACCATCTCATGTGTTAGAATGAGACTTCTATATGAATGATGTTTTGAGTCCTGCACTCACCTTTAGAGAAACAAATGAACTTCAATCGGAGTTATCAAAGGCTATGGGCAGAAATGCTACTGCACGAATGGTATAGCAAATAAAAATTGATACCGGGACAAAATAATAACCTACGGAACAGTTAGTGCATCATATTTAGCAGCAAGGGTTTTGCTTCAATTGTCAAAAGACTAGAACTATCCTTTAGCATCTCATGTGTTAGAAAGAGACATCTACCTTTCAAAAAATTTTGCATTTTAAGGTATATGAATTATTAAATCATTTTAAGAAATGTAGTTTTAAATAAATACAAAAAATACTGCTTCCTTTTACATGACAAATGTTCAGATAGAAATGAGGTTGTTCAAATTTTAAAAACAACCATTTCAGAAAATAAAATATGCTTGTTATTAATTTTAATTTTGCTAAAATGTGGATGCTGTACTTTGAAAAATACATTGAATAAAGTTAACTATAAGCAGTACATTCGGCTGGCGAACATATAAAAAAGGAAATTATTTCTATATATTGTCTTAATAATTGAAATGTTTAGAAAAAAGATGATAATTTTTGTAAAGTTGTGATAGTAATTAATAATGAAAGGATATTTTGTGAGTTCATAAGAATGGTTGATAAGTATTCTTCTTTTAGATCTGAAAATGTCTTCTGTTCTCGTATCGATCTTGAACAGGTTTCTCAACAATTAAAATGTGGTTCAATTATAAACGCAAGTATAGATAATTAGGTCTGTCTGAACGTTCTGTTCCCGAAAAAACACGTATCATTTTCAGATAGGCAAAAAGTGTGTTATTCACACTATTAAAAATTAATTTTTTTAAAAAATTTTCTAATGTATTAGGTTTTTGACCGGAAATTTGGATATTTTCTCGTCGCTGATTTCAAATTCGTAATCGGTTTCACTCTACAAGATACAGTTTTTATGCAATTTAATAATATATTTTAATTTAGAATTTTTGAACATTTAATTTGTGCGCCTATTAAGAGTAACCACTTCTCTGCTACGTAGAAAGTGGTAGGAAGAAGGAGATAATACATTTACGTTTACGAATGCGATAAATTATGTTAGTTCGCCATGGAAAAAAATAATCTATATTACTTTTTTCTATGACAAACAAATATTATTAATTCCTAGGTACCATTTATCAAGTTGAAGAGTCGTGTTCCTTACGAAAGATAGTCAGCGACGTTAAAGGCAACTAAAATGTAAAAGGTGGTAGAAATTTTGTTTATTTATTTTTTGTGTAATAACACTATGAGATACATTTCAAATTGCTCTTTTTGAAAATTTATGAAAAGTATCGTCCGAATATACTTTCGATAGTAAAATAGTAATAAAAATTACTCCACTTTCTGCAAAATTCTAATAAATTGGTAGCGAATTGAACATTGATCCATGTTGTATAGGGAAAATTAATTAATTTTTATTTTTGTAGCACAAAAATAAAAACTCTGAATAACACATGAGCTAATGATCGGAATTAGACTTCAGAACTGATCTTAAAGATTCAGGGGCCAAGATTAAATTTGCATTAATTAATTGCACTCATTAATTAGTGTGCAGTAGACAATATTTTAAGAAACAAAATCAGTAATATAACGCTTTATTAAGTTTCTCTTCCGTTAAATTCGATTTCTGTCCAATTCCCGTAGTATGGTCAAGAGAGCGATCAAAAGTTTATTTTTCTTAATTTCAATGTTATGTTTTGCATGTTTCGCAATATCTCAATGAATTTTCAAGCTCATCAAAAAATTTTATACAAAATTATTAAATTTGTTTACCCAAGGATTATTCTATGCAAAAAGTAGCTTTAAATAATTTTTTTATAATTTATCATTATTTTTGCGAAAACATTTCAGAAATTTTGAATTTTAAGGTATATGAATCATTGAATCATTTTAAAAAGTGAACTTTTAAATAAAAAAAGTATACTACTTCCTTTCACGTGACAAATGTTGAAATATAAATGAAGTAGTTTAAATTTTATAAACTACCGTTTCAGAAAATAAAATAAATTTAATAAAATTTTTAATTTTTTTCAAATTTTCATTATCTATTTATTAATTTAGAATTTAAAAAAGGTATCTGTCAGCAATACGTTTTGCTGGTGGATACTGAAAATAAAAAAAGGAAAATATTTCGGTATATTTGCAAGTTCACTGAAATGTTAAGAAGAAGTTTATTATTGTTTTTTACTTTTTATAAAATTGTGATAGTAATTAGTAAGGAAAAGGACTTTTCGTGAGTTCAGAGGAATGGTTGATTAGTATTCTTCTTTTAGATCTGAAAATTTCTTCTGTTCTCGTATCGCTCTTGAGCAGGTTTCTCAACAAATAAAAACGTGTTCAATTATAAACACAAATATAGATAATTAGGTCTGTCTGAAAGTTCAGTTCGCAAAAAACACGTATCATTTTCAGATATGCAAAAGGTGCATTTATTCACGCTATAATGAATTACATTTTTTCATCAATTGCATTAGATTTTTGACCGGAAATTTGGACATTATTCCGTCGATGAACTCGCAATCGGTTTCACTCCACAAGATACAGTTTTCATGCAATTTAATGATATATTTCTATTCAGAATTTTTTAAAATTTAATTTGTGTGCCTACTAAGAGTTCATACTTCTCTGCTACGTGGAAAGTGATAGGAAAAGATGTTTTGAAAAAGAATTAGATTTTTAATTATTACTAACATTACAGACTTCATGGTGTCAAAAGCGTTAATGATTAATTTACCAGAATTAAAATACATTAAACTAGCAGATGAGAATTGAAATATGGCAGGTCGTAGAGATTTGTATTTAAGTGTCGAAATTATTTGAGACGTTGAGGCCTGGATAAATTAGTCTAACTACTAGTAATCTAACTTTCCAGAATATTATTTTTGGATATGTAATGAGTGAAAGTGTTCCTATTGAAAGTCAGGGAAGGGTACATTGTATCTTCATTTTATATTTTTATTGCATAACAGTCGTTGAACAGCACACCCAATTTGTGTGTGTGGGGGGGGGGGGTAGTTTACGACTACTAATGTTTAATTCCGTATACTTGCAATTTTGAACACAATATTTAAGACAAGTGAACTTCTGGATCACTTTTGGCGAAAAGTGCCTACGTGGAGGACTTCTTGATGGAATTAACTCACAGTTGCGTGACACGGAGAGGAAAACCTCGAAAACCTCCCACGGTAAGCCTGATGGAAAGGGGACTCTAACCGATGATCTGCCTAAAACTGAGGATTTTTTACGTCAGCACTGAGGTCGATGCAAATCGGAGGCGGAATTTGTATCGACCAGCCATCGTTGGCATTCGAACCCGGTTCCTCTAGTTGGAAGTCGTGCGCTTTATCCCCTGAGCTATCACTCATCCACTGAGTCATCATTGAGCCACCATTCATTATAAATAATACAAGTATAAATAACGCTGCATGAAATTTTTGGGAAATAGAAGATGCGCAGATTAAGAACATGGAATAAAATATTAAAGGGAAGCACAGGGAGGTATATAGTAAAAATGCCGTTAAAAAATGACCAACCGTGTTTAGGGAAATCCAAGGATATTGCTCCTAAAAAATTAAATTCACTGTTGAAACGTTTTTTAAAGGAGCTTGATTATTTAGCATTGTGCCGGGAAGTTTTTCGCGAATATGAAAATATGAGTCATATGACAGAAATATCAGAGTGTGAAGAAGAAGTAGGAATGTATTATATACCGCATTTGGGAATTTATAATATGTAAAACCTTTTGTCTTTTTTTGAAATTTGAGCTGGAGACCTGGGCAGCGCAGCGGCCCCTATCCCATTCATCATGTTTCTCATATATGTGGTAGAATTTCAAGGAACTTTAGCTTTTTAACTGTTAGAACTTTAAGTTTTTCCAGATTTGAGGATAATAATTGAGAGCAAGGCAGCTTCAGCAGGCTGGCAGGCTTCTATTGTTAATACTGAGTATGTTTCTGTCGAGTCTCTAGTCTGTTTAAATTTTGATTTTTAAGAATGTTCAGTTATCAGCCCTGCGAGCAGTTGGGCAGGCAGGCGACCATTGACTTATATATTTGTTATTGACTTGTATATTTGTTATGCGTCCGTCCTCATACTCGTATATGGTAGTTATCTTAGCATCAGCCCCACGAGGGGCTCTAACTAATTCATCAGAGTGGGAATGAATAATAAATCGCCAAAGTGCATTACAATGAATGGGGATTGTTGGGATTCAGTAACATTCACTGACAGAAAATTAAAATAAAGTAGCGAGATGAAACAAACAAATTTAAGAGAGAGAAGAGGTTTTTGTGCCAGACTGCCTCGCCTTTTCTCTAGGTCCTGCTTCCGTTCGTTCGTTCGTTGTTTTAGAACTGGGCATCTAAGGCCTAAATGGCCCTTATCCCATTCATCATGAAATATCCCAAAGGGACATACATAAGAAAGTTGTATTGGTGGTTCGGAAAAGAACCTAAAATGCGATAAAATAATGAAAGGCATCATGAAAGATGTAGCAGGCTTGATGGTGCGGCTCCTCATCTATGTCTTTAGGGCTGGGAGCAGGGAGATGAGTAATGAGATGATTTTCTCGTCTTTCAAAAGTTCCTGAAGTTCTTTAATGATCCTTAGGAACTTCATTGCACTGCTGGGGGCATCTTGTGGTCTACGCGTGAAGGTGCGATGATTTCGCCTCGGATGAGCACCACAACCCGTAAAACAGGCCGGGTGATCGCCCTGACAATTAATGCATTTAGCCGGAAGGGAGAGAGGTTTCACGCACTGGTAGGTAAAATGTGCTCCTGCACATTTCATGCAGGCTGGATCACTTGAGCATGCTTTCTGTGTGTGTCCAAATTTTTGGCACTTGTGGCACTGGATGGCGTAACGCCCTCCGTTAAATTTCTCGATTTGGACTGGTAAGGACAGCAAATTCTTTGTGAAAATAAAGTCCCGATGTTCTGGGAAGTAATGAAATATCACTAGAAAAAGGGAGAGGAGCTTGTATCCGTTGTCATGCCTCTTTCTTAGTTGCTCTATCTTGATGGATCGTCGACCATTGTCCTCTATATCTTTCCGAAGATCTTCCATTCGGATGTCTACTATAGGTCCTGCTTCCGTCCAAGGCTGAAAGTCTATATATACCAAGACGGAAATGAGTAAAAATTGGTAAAAATATATGCTTCATTTTTAGCTTTTTTTTTCGGAGTTAATAAAATACCCATAACTGCCAAATTTTTTTAACGGATACAATTTATATATTGAATAGCTTCTTTCTCGAAGAAAAATTAACAGCAATGAGTTGTTTAGTGTTAAGAAAAGACTTACCCCTCCCAGAAAATTATCTTTCATTGATGTAGTTCTACTACTAGTGTTTTTTCTTTTCTGTCTCGCTTTCAGGCCTACGTCCGTCATAAAAGACGAAATTTCAAGTGAACTTAAACATTCAGAACAAAGTACTTACTGTGACTTATGAAACATTTATTGAAAAGTTAATTAACATTAGTAATAATTACACTAAAATAGTGCATGTTGTAAGCTATCTTTTCAGATTCGTTAGCAATCTGAGAAGTCCAACTGAAAAACGTTTACGAATTTCGACGTTCAAGGAAATTTGCCTAAGTGAATTATTCATAATAAAAGAAATTCAAAAACAAAAATTTCTAGAATAAATATGGAGTTAAATTCGTAAGAAAAATCTTCCTTGTGAAAGCAAATGAAATGCTTAAATCATATATTTTTTTTTGACAGAGATGGAGTACTGAGAGTCAAAGATAGAACAGGACATGCTAATGTCAGTTTTAACAGTGAATTTCCAATTATTCTACGAAAATTCATCAAGCAAATAAGCTCAATTTAGAAACCTACCATAAATGATATTTCTATTTAGGTCCTACTGCTTTACTACATTACGTCAGACAAAAATTTTGGTACGAGTAAAGCAATGAGTAGGAAAGTTGTGCATGATAGTGTAAAATGTGTTAAACTCATAGGAGTTGAAAAATTAATGTGTAATTTGCCTAGAGAGAGAGGAAGGGGGCAGAGAGAAATACCTTGCTTCCCATTTAATTGCTAGAGTAGAGCAGGAATATAGTTTGACTAAAATAAGAACTCCTCCAGATATTCGTCTGTTCCTGTGACGGTGACTATGGTAACGAGGTGTGACTATTTTAAGTAGGTTTGGGGGTCACAGTTTTGGAGTGGTATCGTCTCGGGTTGGTTTCGATTAAGGGAATCTCTTCGGTCTATTGTGTTAGTCCTAGAGTGAAACTACCTGCCCTAAAATGCGCCATTCTTGTTTCCATAGCACCAGATGGCCTCAGACTTTGTGGCGGGAGGAGTTCTTTGCTTAGACAAACTATAGTTTTGTGGTCTATTCCTTATTAAATATAAACATCAAAGGAGAGGAATTTATCATAATACTTTGTATGCTTAGAGACAAACGGTGCTCACCTGAAATTTGACAGATTTAACACCAGAGGCTTTTGCAGCATGTTTAAAAAAATTTGTGGCTCACAGAGGTATATGCCTAAAATTATTTTCAGATAATGCCACAAATTTCCTCGGAGCGAATAAAGAGCCTTCTAAGTTACAAAATTTAATTATAAAACCAGACGAAGGACTTCAAAATTATATGTCAATTCAATGTGGAACTTCCTTCCACCTAGAGCTCCCAAATTTGGTAGCCTCTAAAGTGCAGTTAAGCCATTTTAATATAATTTTAAAGTGGTTTTAGGAAATTCCAGAATGATCTACAAAAAAATTCCTAACAGCGGTTACCCAAATAGAAGCATTTCTCAACTCCAGACTGCTTGCACGTCTGTCATCCGATACTGATGCGTATGATGTCTTTACTCCTGTCCATTTTCTAATTGGTAGACCTTTAAATCCTTTTGCAGAACTAAATTTAGTTGAGGTGAAAGATAATCGATTATACAACTGGCAAAGACTGGGAAAAAAATTATTCAAGTATTTTTGTGTGGAAGAAATAGCAAATACAGTGTCTTAATAATTTGCAACAGAGGTCAAAGCGGATTGTAGAAAAAAGCATTGTAAAAATCATTGAGTTCATACTTCTAAAAGATGAAAATCTACACCCTCAAAAATGGGCATTGGGGAGAATTATTGAGCTTTATTTTGGTAAAGGCAAACGGGTGAGAGCAGTTGAAGTAAAAACCCAGTCTGAAATTTATTAGCGCTCGATATCTAAAATTGTATTTTACCTTTTAATGAGTTATCTTGTAAAGAATGTTGTATTAATGAGTAATCTTGTAAAGTGTATTTTTTAATAAGTAGTTTAATTTTATTTTTATATTATTATTGCTTTTTATTTAACTGTGAATTAATCGCCAAGCCCTCATGCGGTGAATATTGTGAAAATTCTGTGTAAAATTATAAAATGTGACGAGAGATCGCATAGAGAGAGAAGGAGATATTGAGTAAACATGAGAATTAAAATAAAAGCTAATACAGTGTGTGAGCGTCATTAATTATTACGAGAGAGAGAAAAGCTTTCACTCGAATATTTTTCGCAGATGTTTGAGAGTCCAGAACATGGCTCCTTTTTTAAAAGATTAAGGTAGGTTAAGGGGTCTGTCTAATTAGGTCGGAAAAGGTTTCAAACGCGTTTTGCGTCCATAATAATATAATAACGTGAAAGTCATTGGAAAGGGCAACAAATAACAATAAATTAAAAAAAGATAATAAAGTAAGTATTAGAGCTTTATTAATTGCGTCGATTTGTGCGTTATTTATTTTGTGCACAATTTCGTAAATACCTTTGTGAATTTTATAGCATCATATGATAATTTCTAATATGCTTGTAATGACATCGTTATATTCCTTTTTAAGTAATTTACAAGTGAATAGTTTTATATAGAGGGGAAAAATAAACATTATTGTTTGCTTGTGCGATGTTTGAAATTGTTCAACATTTTCAAGAAAGCTTACCCACTTTTTAAATTTCAATATTATGATATGATTACTTTGTAAATGTCATTGTGCCACCTTGACTCGGAGGAGGATAAATGCAAGACAATCACTATCTGCACAGAACAAAATCTCATTAACTGTAACTTGATGGGGGAAATCCGGTTTTCTATAAATTTATTAAATCATGAGTCAGATATGACTTTTCTCCAACGAAGAATTTCCTCTCATGGTTGAGCGAACGTCCATGCATTCACAGTTATGCCAACTGCTCCGTTTTCAGGAATAGTTTTAATAAAATGGTAGCAAATTTTATAGTAAAATTCGTTAGAGATGGACCGTTACGCCTACTTTTTAATGGAGTAACCAGTAGATAGAAGCGGAAACGTAATAGATGCACCAGAGTACCTGGCCAAAAAGGCCACCTCCGTAAATTATATGATAACAAATTGAATCAAAGGCCATTGATGCTGAAATTATTTGGGTTAGTAAACTTATTGTTAGGTAGTTAAATAATGTTGCGGAAAAAGAAGAAGATAACACAGAGAGGTAATAACATAAACAAACAAATGAAGTCATTAGTCTTTAAAAGAAAATATATTATATTGTTTATTTAATATTAATAATTAACGTTGCATTCTATATGATACTTATAATTTTTGATATCTAGTGGTGAAAAAATTACTTAAAAGGAAATATAATAAACTAAAGGTAACTTGAATTTCGCTACCAATAGAAATTTTTCAAAGCGGGGCAAGTTGGCTTCTCCACAAATAAAATACTTTCAAATTACGCATTTACCAGCATATTTTCATGCTAGTAAAACTTTTCAATTGCATACAACTTAGAGGCAGTCAACAGTCCAATTTCCTGACAAAAAAATTTATATAATAAATAATTTCTGGGAAAAAGTGATAAATAAAAACTATCGATTAATATCTCAAACCAAAGACTTACATTATTTTGCAAAATTCGAAAAAAAAAAAATTAAAGCTGATACAAAGTGATCGCGAATCGATTTATAGTTTCAGTTTTACATACATACAATCAGTTTAATTAACAATAATATTATTTACATATAACTTTTAGTTACTATTTCAAACTATAATCAAATAAGTGGTGCAAATCAAAATTTTATATAACATTGTTTTAGCAGATATATATTATTTGACAGCACATTGAAACACTAAACTGTATGTTCATACAAATGATCCAGACAATGTTGTACAATAGTTGATTCAATCCACTTGTTCACATAAATAAATATAGTTATCTGTAGTAAGATATATTAAAACAAATATAGTAACGTCTTCAGCCTATACTTTTAGTATAATTTTGAAAGAATATCATAAAGATTATCTCTTTAATTCATTTTTTATTGGTTTTCGATCCTATATAACTATATAAAATCAGAAAAAAATGCTTTCTTTCACACTTTATATTCTACATTAAGGGGCAAACGAAATCACAGCTTTAGGTAAGTTAATTAAAGTTTAGTTTAAAAGAGTTGCCACTCTATTGCTAGGACATGCAAAATATTAAAAAAGCGTAGTATTTTTAAAAAAAAAATGCTACAAATTGGCTACGTTCTCCAATTTATAGTATACAATAGTGAAAAAGGATTACTAGAGTCGGGGGTCTCAGGGGATAGAGTGCTCGCCCTGCAATAAGGTGTGTTGAGGTTTGAGTTCGAGATTAGTTAGATAGTTTGATTTTCCTGTGCTGGCAACATCTTATTGTTTTATATTCTTTTTGATGTAAATAAAAGTTAAGTTTTCAGTTTGTTCTATGTGACTTTCAGTCTGATTTGCCCTCAACAAAATCCAACATTTGGTGCCGAAATAACTCGGTAAGTCATACTGAATTTGTTATAATTACTTTCGTCATAAATCTGAATTGGAATGGCTACCGGTAGTGAAAAACTTGTAATATTTAAACGCAAACGAACAACGCTACGTACCGCCATTACGAAACTAACGACGAAATTGAACGATGCTGCTAGTACACAAACTGAAAAGGAATACAACATTGAACGTTTACAAGATAAAATTAAAGAATTAACCTTGGCAGACGATGAAATACATAATTTTTTAAATGATGAAGAATATCAGGAAGACATAATAGAATGCGAAAGATACACAGAAAATGCTCATTTGGCGTTATTTAATTTCAAAAGAACAGCGAATCGGAACACGAATTCAATTTCTGAAACATCGCCAACAGCTGCCAATATAAATAATTTTTCGTCTTCGCCTTCAAATGTTACAGTAAAGTTGCCTACAATAAAAATAAATACGTTTTACGGCGAAATTGAGGAATTCCATAGTTTTTGGGAGCGTTTTGAAAATTGTATCGACAAAAACGAAAGTTTATCGCTGATTGACAAGCATGTTTTTTTGCGGGGATATTTAGATGGAGAAGCAAAACGAATAGTTGATGGAATTAATATAACTGCAGAAACATATGCAACAACAAAGAATATTTTGAAATCTAAATATGGCGATAAAGATAAAATAATACAGGCTCATCTCGCTTATTTAGAAAACCTAAAACCTGTCAAAAATCACTCTCCAGCAGCAATAAATGAGTTATATATTGATTGTAATCGAAGAATACAGGCTTTAGATGCTGTAGGAGAAAAAACTCAATCATACGGAAGAATTTTGGCTCCTAAAATACTTCGTGCTTTTCCTCATGAAATCTGTCGTAACTGGATTGTGCATGCCAAACGTGAAAATTTTGGTGAAAGCGATATTTCAAAATTAATGAAATTTTTATCAGAAGAGGTAGAGGGATCAATTACTGCAAGTAATATTAAAGGTTCACTTGCTCCAGACTATCCTATTAAATCCTCCTTAGGAAATTTTAACGTGAATTCTAAATCAGTTACCAAAAGTAAAATAATGTCACCCTTTTGTCCTTTCTGTGAAACCGTCGGACATTGGCCTCAACAGTGCAATGTTGTAACGGACATAGACGTGCGCATACAGAAATTGAAGACTAGTAATAGATGTTTTTTGTGCACTAACCGAGGACATACCAAAAAAAATTGCCCCCGAAGAGAAAAATTTCGCTGTGCCAAATGCAAGAGAAAACACCATACATCAATATGCAAACCTCTAACCAATGAGCAGCCTGTGGCTACATCTACAAACAAAATTGATGTATCGCCTTCCAATTTCGTTCATTTGCAAACTGCACGAGTTTTCATTACTGGGCCCACTGGGATTACAAAATTGACACGTTGTCTATTGGATGGTGGAAGTCAATCTAGTTTCGTTTCTTCTAATCTTGTGGATACTTTAAAACTTCCAGTAATTTCAACCAGACATTTGGACATTCAAGCCTTTGAATCCCCAGCTAATGTTGGCTACATGCGAAGACAAGTCAAATTTCAGTTATCAAGTATCTGGGACAAATCTAAAGTTAATGTTACTGCATTTGAAAGCTCCAACGAATATGCATCACACCTACCTTCATCAACGGATGTTTCACTTTTTGCTAAAAACAAGCAAATGAAACTTGCTGATCCAGATGATTCATTGTCGAACTTACCAATTGAGATTTTAATCGGTGCAGATTACTACTGGATTGTTATGAATTCTGAAGCTCCAGTCAGACTGTCGGATTCTCTGGCATTGGTCCCATCAAGTTTTGGTTGGGTACTTAGTGGAACTCTATCACACGCAACAGTTTCCTTCATTTCAACGGTTCATAATGTTGATGTGGATACTTCAACTCAGGAATTAGATAATTTGGTACGGTATTTCTGGAACTTAGAGAGCATTGGCATACAACCAACACAAGAAAAAATAAGTCCTCACAACTCTGAACTCTTAACGAACTTTCATCAATCTTTTGAAATCATCGATGGTAGAAGAGTTGTAAAATTGCCTTGGAAACCAGAAGTTCAACTTTCGTCGAACAATTATGAAGTAGCAATTCAACGATTTAAATCTTTAACAAGGAAAATGCATGCAAATTCAGAATTCAAAGAAAAATATATTGAACACATGCAAGATTACATTGATAAAAAACACGTTGAAGTTGTCTCAGAAACACATAATGAAGAACGTTTATATTACTTGCCCCATCACGCTGTAAAGAAAATCACAAATGGAGAAACTAAGCGGCGTATAGTTTTTGATGCATCTTCACATTCTCCAGGTCACCCATCTTTGAACGACGCTCTTGAAGTAGGACCAAATCTTCTTCCCGATATCTTAGCCACATTGTTGAGATTTCGACTTTCTAAAATAGCAATCACTAGTGATGGGCGACAAGCATTTCTGCAGCTGATTCTAGCAGAAGAAGACAGAGATGCAACACGATTTATTTGGTACAATACTGCATATACTCCTGATGGGAAACTCTGCACTGAAGATAAAATTGTAACCTATCGATTCACACGTCTTCCATTTGGACTCGTCTCTAGTCCATTTTTATTAGCAGCTTCTCTTCGCGAATTGGCTACAAAACACAAACAAGCATATCCTACAGCAACTAGACACATTGAGAATAACACCTATATGGATGATCTTGTAACCGGAACGTCTACGGATACTGAAGCTCTGATTCTTTACCAAGAACTGCAGCAACTTACATCACTTATTAGCCTACCATTAGACAAATGGACTACAAATTCTAAGATTTTGAAAGATATGTGAAAACAAGAAAACGTCTCGTTTAAGGATATTACGCAAGTCTTGGGTGTTAAATGGGATACTAACAGTGATATTTTTCAAATTGATGTGCAGACAAAAATTGTTCAAGCATGTAAAGAACCAGTAACAAAACGCTTACTACTGAAGTTGATGTCAAAGTTTTACGATCCTCTAGGCTTGTTTGCTCCAGTTACAGTAGTTGTGAAGATATTATTTCAAGATACATGGCTTAGTGGTATTCAGTGGGATGAACTATTACCTCCATCTGTAGCACAGCAGTGGCACAAGTGGATAAATGAATTACACTATCTGAATGAAATATGCATCCCAAGATGGATTGGCTTTTCCGAAAATTCCGACGTTACCATACATGTGTTTTGCGACGCTTCGGAACGTGCATATGGTGCTTGCTTGTACGCTTGTCACGCAGATGATATTTCTACTGAGATCCATCTCATTTGCAGTCGAAATAAACTAGCCCCAATCAAAAGGGTCACCCTTCCGAGACTTGAATTGTTAGCTGCACTACTAGGAGCTCGCCTACTCCAGTATTTTTGCAAGGAAACGAACATAAATTCCCACACTGCCATACTATGGAGCGATTCTACTGTAGCTTTAAGTTGGATAAAGGGAAATCCCAACCTTTGGAAAACATTTGTCTGCAACAGAACAACAGAAATCCTTCAAAACACTACTTCAGCACAATGGCGCCATTGTCCCGGTACAGATAACCCTGCGGATCATCTTACTCGTGGTACCTTTCCATCACAGTTATCGATTTTAGAATCTTGGTGGCACGGTCCGAAATGGCTAAAACATGATCCTGAAACTTGGCCTATCAAAGTTTTATCTACACGTACACAGCCTTTAGTTGACGCTGAATCACGGAAAATCAAATTTCAATCCTCCTACGTTGCAACTACAGAACCCATCATAGACATATCTCGTTATAGTTCTTATACGAAACTTCTTCGTGTGACTGCCTGGATACTACGTTTTGTATACAACTGTAAGACTCAGCAACGCACAGCTCATGAACTGAATTGTAATGAAATAGAGAAAGCTAAAAACTATTGGATACAGACTGTACAGAATCAATGTTTCTCAGCTGAAATAAATGCCTTAAAAGCGGAACGTCCCCTGCCGAAAAAATCCAAAATTTCCTGTTTCAATCCCTTTCTCGAAGATAATTATTTACGCCTTGGGGGAAGGCTGCAATTTTCAAACATTTCTTCTGACACTCGACACCCTTTATTGCTCGATGGTAAACACTATTTTGTCCACCTTTTGATCCAGCATACTCACATACAACTTCACCATTTAGGTGTGCGTATAATCCTGTCCGAGTTACGTTCAACCTTCTGGATTTTAAGAGGACGTCAAGCAATAAAGCAAGTTATTCACAAATGCCTACCTTGCAAGCTGTTCAAAGCGAAATGCGGAAAACAAATCGAAGCTCCTTTACCTCCTAAAAGAGTTGTACCTTCTGCTCCATTTACTACCACAGGAATTGATTTTGCTGGACCCGTGAATATTCGATGTTTGAAATCAAGAGACACAGCCTACATAACACTATTTACTTGTGCAACAACACGTGCATTACACATCGAACTTGTGTCGGATCTTACCACAGACAAATTTCTTTTGGCACTACAGCGTTTTGTTGGCAGCAGAGGACTCCCAAACACAATCTATACCGACAATGCTACCACTTTTCATGCAGAAAATAAGGACTTGATTCTGCTATGGCAAGTTCTGTCATCAGCTAAAACTCAGCAATATTATGCCCAAAATGGCATAACTTGGAAATTTATCGCCCCACGAGCGGCTTGGTGGAGAGGCTGGTGGGAGCGCCCAGTAGGAGTTGCATGTGGAAGAAAGCTAGAGTGGTGAACTTGCATGAAGGACGAGATGGAAAAATAAGATCCTGTGAGCTGAGAGTTAATGGTCACATTATAACCCGTCAGGTAGCTCTGGTCATCCCCCTCGAGGTCGACCAGGGTGGGGAGGATGTTGAGGTTTGAGTTCAAGATTAGTTAGATAGTTTGATTTTCCTGTGCTGGCAACATCTTATTGTTTTATATTCTTTTTGATGTAAATAAAAGTTAAGTTTTCAGTTTGTTCTATGTGACTTTCAGTCTGATTTGCCCTCAACAAAATCCAACAAGGTGAGCCGGGTTCGAATTACACGCTCGGTCGCAAACAAACACAGTAGTAACGTAAAATATCCTCAGTGGTAGACAGATTAGGGAAGTTTTCGTGCTTATTCTCTTCATATAACGTAAATCAGGATTAGTTAGTTTTATCAAAAAATCCTCTACGACGACAAATTTTTTCCAATACGTGATCCTGGAATTCCCTTGTCTTCTGGATTGGGTTCAAAATTAGAAGACTACGAAGTTGAACATTGGTTGTGGTAAACTCAAAAATGGGCCGGCAACTAAAAGGAATCACAACTAACTCGAAAATGACATCTGAAAGAGCTTATTTTTCTACATAATAATTAAGAAATTCTTAGCTTATGAGGTAATAGTTATTAAGAAAACATCAGATGAATTCTACTAAGAACTAACATTGGAAGCGGCTGAGGAGATTTTTGAGTAGCGACTAGCCTTGATTCACCTCCATGGTGGTCATGCACTAAATGTATCGACTTCCTTAAATAATTATTTATAATTTATTATTATTTTTGTGAAAGCGTTTCAAAAAATTTTGAATTTTAAGGTATATGAATTATAAAATCATTTTAAGAAATGTAATTTTAAATAAATAAAGAAAAACACACACACTGCCTCCTTTTACGAAACAAATGTTGAGATAGAAATGTGGTAGTTCAAATTTTGAAATTACCGTTTCAGAAAATAAAATATATTTAATATAAGTTTTGATTTCGATTGAGCACTACTCAACATATCTACCAAACATGAGAAATCAAAGACCGGACATTCTTGATTTCGCTGTTTCCAACTTGAATACACCCATAGCAGCTGACGTTATAAATGCATTATCTTCTGATCACCTTCCAGTCTACATCTCGATTGGGATATCCTTAACACAGGCGAGTAAGCAGATCACTAGAACCGACTGGAATCTTTTTCAAAATATTCTCACATTAAATAAACCAAACCTTGCAGCTCTAAAGAGTACCGAAGAAATTGATACACAAATTACAATTCTTCAGAATGATATAATAACGGCCTATAATAAATCAACTGTATCAAAAAAACTCGCTTCAAATTACCTTAAACTTCCATCCGAAATCAAGTTTTTAATCAAACAAAGAAACTGGTGCCGAAAGAAATACCAAAAAACTTCTGATCCAGACTACAGAGAAGAGATGATTAATCTTAACAAGCAAATACACAAGAAATGCCGTTATTACAGAAGAAGACAATGGGGAGACAAAATTGAATCGCTCAGTACGGAGGATAATTCTGTCTGGAGAATGATAAAATCACTTCAAGCCACACCTCAAGTGGATAAACCTTTACATAAAGATACCGGGTATGTCTTCACAGCTCAAGATAAAGCTGAAACTTTTGCTGACTCTCCAGAAAAACAATTTTCTCCAAACCCGGATTTCAATCTGAACAATCACAACATGGTTATCGAAGATATTAAGCAATTCAACGTAATGCATTCATCTCCAGAGATAATTGAACCGACCAACACGGAAGAAGTTATGAACCACATCAAAAAACTAAAAATAAAAACAGCTCCTGGTTGTGATAATATCAAAAACAAGATGATCAAGCTACTACCAAAACAGTACATAAAACTAATAGTTCATATCTACAATGCTTGCTTTACCTTAAACTACTTCCCTGATGCCTGGAAGAATGCAAACGTCATACTTTTCCTTAAACCCAGCAAAGATCCTACTTTACCTGAAAGTTACAGACCCATCAGTCTTTTGTGCAACTTAGGAAAGCTCATGGAAAAAATTATCTACACAAGGATCAAGCCTCACCTTACTTCACTACCAGATGAGCAGTATGGCTTTCGGAAGCATCTTGACACAACCAAACAGCTCCTCAGAATTGTCGACTATATTGGACGTGGACTCCATAACAAACAGAGTTCAGCACTACTGATGCTAGATATTGCAAAGGCTTTCGACCGAGTTTGGCATCAGGGTCTCATCTTCAAGCTTATACAACTGAAATTCCCAACTGGTATCATTAAAATAATACAGGCCTACTTACATAATAGAACCTTTCAAGTTAACTTTAAAAATATGAAATCAACAAACAGGAAAATAACAGCAGGAGTACCTCAAGGAAGCATCCTTGGGCCCATACTATTCATATTATTTACCTACGACTTTCCCATCGACCGACAAGACTTTAACAGCATCACAGCACTTTTCGCAGATGATACAGGAATTGTCGTGAAGTCCAAAAATCCCAACATTGCCTTACAAAAACTCCAAGAAAAGATCACAGAAATAGAAACCTGGTGCCTAGACTGGAAGTTTAAAGTAAACGGCCAAAAATCGAAACTACTAATCATTCAACATAAAAGAAAAACGATCCTCCCTAAAAATCAAGTTGTACTCTTTAACGAAACGATACCCATAGTCAAAACAGCAAAATATCTTGGTCTTGTCATAAACAGCAAATTTAATTGGAACGATCACGTCAAAACAGTCATCAACAAAGCACAAACAGCCTGCCACAGATTACAAATCCTTCTTCAGAACCCTAAAATGGAGCTCAGACTTAAACGTTTACTTTACATCTCGATGATCCGTCCCATCCTGACTTATGCATCTCCAGCTTGGTGCAACATCTCTACATCACTCCTTAAAAAACTCAAAATATGCCAGAACAAAATCCTCAGGAAAATAACAAAAGCAAGATGGTTTATCCGCAATAAAAACATACATAGCGACCTCAACATAGATTTTTTAGATCATCACATTGCAAAGCAAAACTTCAGATTTTTTGAAAAGACCATATATTGTGACACCGCAGGATTCAACGAAATTTTTACGTTCGAAAACTTAACAGAAGACATAAACCTCAGGCCGATTGCAGCTCATTTTTGTAGTGACATAATTTTAACTAAAATACAAAATATTTGATTTCCTTTTATTCCAGTTACCAGAAAGAACCACCTTAAAGATTAAATACAAGATGAATGGGAAAAAGGCCGCTAACGGCCCCAGGCGCCCAGTTATATTTCGATGATGATGATGATGAAGCACTACTCAACGTGAAATAATTAAAGCATTTAATAAAGGTATCTCACAGCAATACATTTGGCTGGTGGTTACTAATAATAATAAGAGGAAAATACTTCTGAAAATTTTATATTTCATCGAAATGGTAAGACAGAATCCCAAAACATTTAGATTCTAAGTCTTCGGTTATATTCTCAAAACATTTGATCTCCCTGCTATTAAAGGTATCTGACAGCAATACATTTGCGTACCTGCCAACTTTTACACATTTGCAGTAAAATTTTATTTTTACATTTAAAATTTTTATCATTATTTAATATATATGTGGGGGCGGAGTTACAGACCATGTCAACCGTCATCTATGAAAAGGTACCCCGACATAAAGTCGAGTTAACATGTCTTATATACTAGTGAATTGTAGTTGTAATTTTGTAGTGGTAGATACGCTACAGTACTCCCCCACTAGAATTATATCTGTGATAGAATTCGATGAACGAATACCACTAGTTGATTTATTGCTGTTTTGTGAGAAGCCGGGAGAGCTGTATTAAGATCACCGTATTTTTTGAGGGCTGAACGTGAGAGGTGTATTAACTTCACGGTCGTAGTCGCTCCTCTGTTGCCGTTAGCAGTCGAGTAATCACAAGTATGCAAGCCGACGTTGTGCGTGATCGAGACGAGACTGAGTAGCAACAGCGTGAGGAGCTGGATAATGATGCAGTCACAAGTAGCAAGTCAACTGTTCAATGTGGACCATCCAACGAAGTGGGCGTTATTGCCGATGTAGGCGTATCCAGATCAAAGTGGGCGTTTTTTTGCCAAGGTAGGCGTGTTCACATCACGTCCGGGTCACCAATGTGGGGGCGGAGTTACAGACCATGTCAACCGTCATCTATGAAAAGGTACCCCGACATAAAGTCGAGTTAACATGTCTTATATACTAGTGAATTGTAGTTGTAATTTTGTAGTGGTAGATACGCTACATATATTTGATTAAATAAATTTATAATAAATTACAAAATATATTAAATAAATAATAGATCATTGATTAGATATAATTATGATTACAGGTTCAATAATTCGATAAAGTAAATCTTAACACTCAAAGTCCATGCAACCTTTCCACAATATTCAATACCTTTTGGGAACCGCTGCTTTAACGTATAAATCATCATTTTTAGAACTTAAATATTTTTACTTAATGACAAATCGATAATTCAAACATATATGTAAAATATACATTAATTACATACTTATGCATTAAAATGTTAAAGAAGCTTAATTTTTAGAAAATACTTAATATCTTGTATCTTGTACACAACCACTTATTAAAATGTTTCCCAACGACCATACTTGTTGGCAGCTATGCGTTCATACATTTCATATTTATAACAAATTAAAATAAAGATATATGTTATTAAGTTTTATTTAACATGACTCTGAAATTTTATTTAGAAAATTCACTATTGTATGCACCTTAAGAAATCAGATTAATTCCCGTATGAATTACAATTTGTTGTATAAATGACATATTAACCCCTAGAGAGTTAGTTTCAGCTGCAGGTTTTTCTGTATCATAGAAGAAACTAAAGGGGAAAAAAAAGAAAAAAGAACATCGCAGAAAGGGACCAACTCAAAGAGTATAGCTCGTAGATCCCTGGCAAAGATCTTCATGTTTTTTTATTTTTCCAGTTTAAAATCTATTTGGTTTCCTCGTCGATTGTATTTCGCGTGGAGATCACGATACGGAAATATCCCCAATAAAAATGCGAAAGAATGACTTTGACCAAACTTCTTTCGCTGTTATTAATAATAGCCCGTTAATGAGATAAATTTAATTAAAGTATTCATTTTAAATTGCTTATTTGGTTATTATTAGTATTGACAGGTTAGTATTAATAATAACCGATTATTCACACTGTAACATATACATGCTACAACTGATACATACTAGATCCTAGATTTCAGATGTAACCACTGCTACCTCCAGAAATTGCCTCGTTGGAGATTTCTGGGGTGTTGCGATTTTCTGGAGAACTTGTCCAATTCATAGAAGAAATTTATTTTAGACAACATGTGCTTATTAAAATTAACTATTTCGTTTGTTTTGTTTTTGAAAAGATAGTACGTGTTTTACTCTGCATACATTAAATGTTATAGAGAATTATTAATTTATTGAGAGAAAAATTACTAACCCATTATGGTGAAGACCGGAGTTTTTTTTTTAAAAAAAAAATACGTAACACTAGAATGTCCAATAAGTTTTTTTCTGAATAGTTTAAATTTTGAAATTCAAAATTTTTTTTTTTGGATTGTTAACAAAATATTTCGTTAATTTTTTCATTTATTATGAACATTATAATATTACAATAGTTTGAATTTTTTAGAGAAATCGATGAAAAGTTATTCTCTGCTTCAAAGTTTGAAGCAAATAATTATTCGCTTTAGTAAGGTATAGTAAGATTTTCAAAATAAATAAAGATATAAATACATAATAATTAAAAAAGATTAAAGATATAATAAATAAAGATTTAAATTGGAATGCCCACATCATTGAAAACAATGCTAAAGCCTTCATTAATTAAACTAAAACTAAAATGCACACCCAAAAATGTTACTTACAAGCAAACGTGTTGCAAATATCTAACGTACATAGAACAAATAATCACCTATACATCCACTACCTGGAGGGACATAACTAAAGTTCAAAGCAAAAAACTCAACTCATTCCAAATTAAATGCTCAGTAGAATGAGCAGACTAACATATTTAAGGAGAAACAAAGCCATGTCTGTTGATTTTAAATTAAAAACTGGAATTGAAACACGTATGAATTTAAATCCAAAATTTCATAAAAAAGTTTAAAAATGCACAACTAGTTACAACAAAATCTGTTGAAATGCTCATACAGGATTTGAAAAATAGACTCTTTGATCGCTTTCTCTTAAATGACGAAATTCTCTCAAATAAATTTTTAAATAATTTTTACTCAAATTAATTATTATTTAGAATTACTATAAGAGTCTAATTTTGAGAAAATTAAATAATGTATTGTTTCGGATAAACTGCTTCAAACGTTAGACAAAGAAACCGCATTTAGTCAATTCGGAAGTTGGCTTGATCCTGAAACCTTGAGAAAGGAAGCAGATTTATTTGTTGGGGCAAGGGGAAAACCATTAAAGGACAGTTATAGTCAAGGATTCTCTAATTCGAGAAATGTGTTTTAAGATATTTTGAGCTGATAATAAGTGTTCAAAGTGTATTTTGTGTTTTGATAATTCATAATTGTAAATAAATATCCATTTCTGAAAGAGTAGAAGTAATAGAGAGAATTAATTTTTGTTTTAATTGCCTGGATAGACGTTTGATTAATAGTAGTAAATATCTATGCGAAGATAGCCCCCGAAAATGAGGAAAATCAAGAATTCAAACTGCATTCGTTTGACCATTTTTTGACCACAAATGACCACCCTTTAATTTTTTTGACCACCCTTATTTTGGACATAATCCTTATAATTAAATTCGGGGGCTAACTTCGAATTTTTTCGAAAAATAAATAAAAATCAAATTTTTGTATTGTATTCGTTTGACCACTTTTCGACCGCAAATGACCGGGCTTTAATTTTTCTTTGACCACCCTTATTTTGGACATAATCCTAAATATTAAATTCAGGGGCTAGCTTCGCATTTTTTCAAAAATTAAATGCAAATCCAATTTTTATATTGTATTCGTTTGACCACCTTTTGACCAAAAATTACCACCGTTTAATTTTTTTTTACCACCCATAATCCTAAAAATTAAATTCGGGGGGGGGGGTATCTTCGCATAGCTGTAGTAAATCTAAATTTTCTCGTTCTTTGTGTGAAAGAGAGGTAAAAAAAAAATAAGCTACATTATTCGAGAAAGAATGATTCATTGCAAGTGCCATTGGCCGAGGTGTATTGTCGTATTGTCGTATTGGTGTATTGTCGTCGCAAAACTTCCTCGCGGTTAATAAATCATGAGCGATTAATTCTCACTTGGGTCGGATCACGCTATTGGTCGAAAATAGGGTGATCCGAATAGGGGAAAATAGGTGTTTGGGGAAGGGACATGCTGTGTATTGCATAGTATTTTGGCGACAGATCTTGATTCAGCGAGAGATTTTATAGTTAGTTTTAAAATGCGCTCTATTTACACGTGGTATTAATGTTGAGTAATAAAGACAATATTCACATTTTGGACAGTTTTGTGGTAATTTTTTTATTAGAATCTAAGTAAGTGAAATTAAACTATACTGCTTTTACGTCATTGGCAACTGGGGCTGTTCTAGAAAGGCAGGGGAGGGGCGGGGGAGCTAGCCCAGAATTTTGGTCATTACTTTAAACTAAATTTACGTGTTGTTTTATTATGTAGTTTATAAAATTATTCATAACACAACTAAATTGCGATGTATGAGTAAATTTGAGTTTATGTTTATTTCAATTTTTGTTACTTCATAACTGCAAAAGATAATTCTTAAGGAAAAACAAACAAACAAAAAAAAATAAACGTATTTGTAATATTAATATACAATCTTATATTTGTAAAAGCATTCATTATTTTTATTTTTATTGTTTTTAGCTTTGATGAATTTAAATCAATTAAAACATAAATATTGTCTGAAATGCTGAAGTGGACATTTACCTATCTCCCCACCCTAACGGCGACATAATATTACGTAAATATTTACAAGGAATAAATAAATTCCGAGTGAGCACGTGTGCATACAAATTTTTTTGCCATACTCATACAAACACCAGCCAACAGCCACCATCTCCCTTCCCCCAAACAGTGACGTCATTTTCGACCAATAGCGTGATCCGGCCCAAGTGAGAATTAATCGCTCGTAATAAATCAGGCACGAACAGTTTTATTGAGTACAGTAAATTGCTTATTAAAAGATGAGAGAGGAAATAAAAACCCATTGCCTCTGCAATTTTAGTTTTAAAAGCCATGAATAATTTTATAACGTCGAATTTTGCAAATGCCCTTAATTTAAAAAGAAAGAAAACCCATTTGGTCGAGTGTAGTATTGGCAATATATTCAAAACAAATAAATCTCATGCCAATGCAACTTTCTTGAAAGAATGTTTTGAAAAAGAATTAGATTTTTAATTATTTTTAATATTGAAGATTTCATGGTGTGAAAAGCGTTTATGATTAATCTACCAGAATTACAAAACATTAAACTAGCAAATGAGAATTGAAATATGCCAGGTCGTAGAGATTTTTTTTAAGCGCCAAAATCATTTGAGACGTCCATGAAGGCCCTGAGAAATTTGTCTCGCTAATAGTAATCCAACTTTCCAGAATACTATTTTTGGATATGTAGTGAGTGGAAGTGTTCCCATTGAAAATCAGAGTGGATTCATTTTATATTTTTATTGTATAACAGTCGTTGATATTGATGATCGGCTTGCCAAGGAAGGGAGTAAACTTGCTACTCCCCCTTCCTCTAAACAACTAGTGTCAGAGGTTCACTCACTGAAGTTAGCTAGGGTAAATTTAGCGTGGAAGCACCCACCAGATCATGATTGGTATGCCGCTAAATGCCCCGGATTATCCCTGAAGTGCACTCGTCCTAGATTTGCTCAAACAGCTTTGCAAGACTTAGGACCGGCCATACAAAATGCTTGACCTTCAGAGTGAAAGAAAAGACTTATGACTATTGTCATTGCTCGGCCATCGCTTCTCCATCTCATCTTTTGGATTGCATTGATGCCTCTGTAAGGCAAAACCTCTGGAGAGACTGATGCAACACGATCTTCTGGACTTGGTTTAGGGCTCTAGACCAAGGGGATAAGCAACAACAACAACACAGTCATTGAACAGCAGACCCAATTTTTTCTTGAGGGGGGGGGGTTACGACTACTAATATTTAACTAAGTATATTTGTAATTTTGAATATAATATGGAAGACAAGTTAACTCCTGGATTAAATATTGGCGAAAATTGTCTACGTGGAGGACTTCGTGATGGAATTAACCAGCAGCTGCGTGACATGGAGAGGAAAACCTCAAAAACCTCCCACGGTAAGCCTGATGGAAAAGGGACTCTAACCCATGATCTGCCTAAACCTGAGGATATTTTACGCCAGCACTGTGGTCGATGCAAGCCGGATGCGGAATTTGTATCGATCTGCCATCGGTGGCCTTCGAACATGGTTCATCAAATTGGAGGGCGCAAGCTCTTTCCCCTGAGTCATCACATAGCCATCATTCATTATGGATAATACTAGTATAAACAACACTGTCTGAAATCTTTGGGAAATAGAAGATGTCCAAATTGAGGTACCCAGGAATAAAGAAGCAATAATTTGTAAAAAGAACTTGGAGTAAAATATTAAAAAGGATAACACAGGGAGGTATGTAGTAAAAATGGCGTTAAAAGATGACCAAATGTATTTAAGGAAATCCAAGGATATTGCTCTCAAAAAACTAAATTCACTATTTAAACGTTTTTTAAAGGAACTTGAGTATTTAGCATTATGCAGGGAATTTTTTCTCGTATATGAAAATATGAGTCATATAACAGAAATATCAGAGTGTGAGAAAGAAGTAGGAATGTATTATATACATTCCTACTTCTTAGGAATTTATAGCCCTGATAAAAGTTCTACAAAGCTTAGTGTAGTTGTTAATCAATGCTCCTAGAAAAGAGAAGGCCTCACATGGGTTACCATAAAATTCACTGCGCAGTTTATAATCTTTAAGCCTGACTACTTAATTGATCCGCGCCGAGGTCTTCTTCTAGAAGGTGTTGGTTCAACGCGTCCGTACGAACAAACTAGGAGAATTTGTGGCGTTGCGGTCTGAAATGCAAAGGCCGAACTACGAATCTCTGACGTTGGACTACGTAGCTTGCAGCCGGTAATTGACGTAAACCTCATACCTGAATGGAGATATGCGTGAAGGGCGAAATCAGTAAAACGCTCACAGTATGTTTTGGATATAACTTGGCCGCTACCTCACAGCTTGCTCTCTCTCCCCGTCGGTTCTAGCTAGCAGTCCGGCATGTTCTCGCCGGTTACCTATTGGCAGTTTATTTCTATGCTGCTTCAATGTTAAAGTGGTTAAGTTTTATAAATGTTAGAATGTTTTAGTTAAATTTACAAGTTTCCTAAATGCTAATAAAGATAGTTATTTATTTAAACTTAGTGTTATTTATGAAGAAACCTATAACCCATTCTCGGAAACATTTTCATGTGGAACGCCTTCCTAGAGTTATATTTCTTTTTAGAGTTTAAGTGGGGACTCTAACAAAGATACCAAACAACCCCACAAATTCTTTAAATTACTTAGAATATAACTGTGGAATGTAACTTAGAACAAAGTGTGTGTCATACAGAAAGACTTATTTAAAATTTAGGCGACATTTTGTTAACATATTCATGCGTTTGTAGCAGACATTAGGTAGGTGTATAGGATTATTTAAATTGATCCGAGTCAAACTATACTTTTGAGAATAATTTGGAGGGAGGTAGTTAATGATCCAGTTAAGACGTATGAGGTCAAAACAATGACCTACGGAACAGTTAGTGCACCATATCTAAGAGCAAGGGTTTTGCTTCATTTGTCTAAAGACGAGAAATCTCAACTCATGTGTTTTAGAAAGAGAAAGAACTGCAATCGGAGTTATCATATGCTTAGTACAGAAATGCTACTGCATAAAAGGTATAGCAAATAAAAATTGATACCGGGGCTTGACAAAAGCTTTGAGGAGGAAATAAAAGCACTAGGAGTCATATGGAATTCAACCAGTGACCACTTTGCTTTCTAAATCCAGGTGGAAAACATGGTTCCTCCTACGAAGAGATCAGTGCTTTCAACAGTTGTACGTATATTTGAACCCCCTCGGACTTTCAGATACAGCTGTAATAGATGCTAAAATATTTCCGCAGAAACTGTAGTGTATAAAACTAGACTGTAATGATCGGCTTGCTGAAGAGGCGCAGCAGTGGCTAAGTTTCATCGAATCTTAGCCAGCAATAAACAATGTGAGTGTTCAGCGATGTATCCTTATAGAAGAATCAGTGCGCATGGAGTTTCATGGTCTTTCTGACGCCTCTGAATCTACTTATAAATACTTCATTTATACACACAGTTATAAATTTCGTTTACCCAAAGATTATTCTAAGCAAAATGTAGCTTAAAAAAATTATTTATAATTTATAATTATTTTTGTGAATACATTTCAAAAAATTTTGCATTTTAAGAAATATTAATTATTAAATCATTTTCAGAAATGCAATTTTAAATAAATAAAAAAAATACTGCTTCCTTTTACATGACAAATGTTCAGATAGAAATGAGGTAGTTCATATTTTAGATACTACCATTTCAGAAAATAAAATATGTTTAATGCTATTATATAATTAATCTCTGCAGGCTCGCTATTGCATTTAGTAAAGGTATCTGACAGCAATACATTTAGCTGGTGGATACTGAAAATAAAAAATTTATCATTTTTTTAAAAATTTCATTAAATTGTGATTGTAGTTAGAAATGATAAGGACTATTTGTGAATTCAGAAGAATAGTTGATAAGAATTCTTCTTTTAGAACTAAAAATTTCTTCTGTTCTCGCATCACTATTGCACAGGTTTCATTGAACAGGTTTGAACGAAAAATCACGTATCATTTTCAGATATGCAAAAGGTGAATCAATTCACGCTGTAATGAATTGCAATTTTTTATTTTGTTTTCTAATGCATTAGGTTTTTGACAGGAATTTTGGATAGCTTTTCGTCGCTGATTTCAAATTCGCAATAAATTTCACTCTTCATGATACAGCTTTTATGCAATTTAATAATATATTTCAAATTAATATTTTTTTAAATTTAATTTGTGTGCCTATTGAGAGTTCCCACTTCTCTGCTACTTAGAAAGTGGTAGGAATAAGGAGATAATACATTTATGTTTACAATGGAATAAATTATGTTAGTTTGGCATGGAAAAAAATAATCGATTTCACTTTTTTCCATATCAAACAAATATTATTAATTCATAGGTACCATTTATTAGGCGAAAGTCGCGTTCTTCACAAACGTCACAGGCAACGACGCGACGTCACAGGCAACTAAAATGTAAAAAGTGATAGACATTTTATTTATTTATTATTTGTTTAATAGCACTATGAGATACATTTCAAATTGTTCTTGTTGAAAATTTACGAAAAATCATTCTCGGAATCCTTTTTCTATGGTAAACTAGAAATAAAAACTACTCTGCTTTCTGCAAAATTCTAATAAATTGGTAGCGAATTGAAGAGTAAAGTATGTTGAATTGGGATAATAACGCCCACTCTTTTAAAGTGTCACCACGAGACATCAGTGACAATGTTGTATTTCTTACGACACTTGATACTTTCAATATGTCAAATTACAAAAACGTAAAAAAAAACTTAACTAGAAATAACTTTAATTTTGATTTTACTAGAAAGTACTTTCTTACAAAGCTGAGAAAGTAGGCATTTCTGGTAAACTAAAAAAATAGGCTATAAATTGTGCAAATTTTTATCTCACTTATTAAAATTCCAAATTTTAATCGCCACCACATTTTTCTATTTACGTCGCCAAACCTGGAAATGCATGCTATTTAAAAAAAAATAAATAAAAAATCATATTTTGTAATAAATGTTTATTTATAACAGGCTCATAATTAGCATTTAATGCATGAAGTGTTTAGTTTTATCTTTATTCTGTTTCTATTTTGTCTCTGTTGCAAAAAAAAAAAAAAACTCTGAATAACATATGAACTAATGATCGGATTTAGAGTTCAGAGCCGATTTTAATAATTCAAAGGTCAAAACCTTAAATTTGCATTAATTAATTGCACTCATTAATTAGTGCAGCAGACAATATTCTAAGATACAAAATCAACCATATAACAGCAAAGTTTTTATTAAGTTTCTCTTCTGTTAAATTCGAATTTTTTCGTATTCCCATAGTATTCCCACGAGAGCGATCAAAAGTTTAGTTCTCTTAGTTTCTCTTTTAGATTTTTCATGTGTCGCAATATCTCGATGGATCTTCTAGCTCAGTGTTTCCCAAACTAATGACTTTTATGTACCCTTTCTAAATTTTTCGTAAGGCTGTGTACCACTAATAAAAAAAATTAATGTATTTTTTACTATAAAAAAATTGCAATAAAGTTACGAATCACGACTGGCTGTTGATACCACTAATTATTAACTGTTAACTCTGCAAAAGAGGTAATCAACAGAAAAATACGCTCTCATAATTTTTCATGGCTATAGCTTAATTTTTACATAATTTTTTTTGAAATTTTCACTTGTTGCAAGATATTTCGCATAAGAAAGCGTACCCCCGCTAAACTGCTTCCGTACCCCTGGGGGTACGCGTACCACACTTTGGGAAACACTGTTCTAGCTCATCAAAACATTTTATACACAGTTATAAAATTTTTGTTTACCCAAAGATGCCAAAAGTAGCTTTAAATAATTATTTGTAATTTATTATTATTTCTGTGAATACGTTTCAAAACATTTTGAATTTTAAGGTACATGAACTATTAAATCATTTTAAGAAATGTAATTTTAAATAAATAAGAAAAATACTGCTTCCTTTTACTTAACAAATGTTGAGATAGAAATGAGATAGTTCAAATTTTAAAAACTACCGTTTCAGAAAATAAAATATATTTAAGATATATTTGAATTTAGTTGAGGAATTTAAAAAGTTTTCTTCTCTATACTCCATTTACTAAAGGTATCTAAAGGCAATAAATTTTCCTGGCGGATACCGATATTAAAAAAAAAAGGAAAATGTTCATGAATATACTCTATTTCATTAAAATGGTATGGTTTATTAATTTTTCTTTTTTAATTATCTTTTTAATAATTGTGATACAAGTTTATTATAAAGAGGACTTTTTTTTGCTAATTCAGAGGATTGGTTGAGAAGTATTCTCTTAGTTCTGAAAATTTCCTCTGTTCTCGTATTGCTCTTGACTTCTCAACAATTAAAAAGTATTTCAATTATAAACACAAATATAAATAATTAGGTATGTATGAAAGTCAGCGAAAAATCACGTATGATTTTCAGATATGCAAAAGGTGCATTTATTCACGCTATGTGGGAGGTAATGGTATAACTCGTAGACCCCCTTAAAAGATCTACATGTTTTTTATTTTTTCCGTCTAAAATTAATTTGGTGCCTCGTCGATTGTATTTCGCGTGGAGATCACGATACTTAAATATCCCCAATAAAAATGCGAAAGAATGACTTTGACCAAACTTCCTTCGCTGTTATTAATAATAGCCCGTTAATGTGATAAATTTAATTAAAGTATTCATTTTAAATGGCTTATTTGGTTCTTATTAATATTAACAGGTTAGTATTAATAATTACCGATTATTCACACTGTAACATATACATGCTAGAACTGATACATACTAGATCCTAGGTTTCAGACGTAAGCCCTGCTACCTCCAGAAATTGCCTCGTTGGGGACTTCTGGGGGGTTGCGATTTTCTGGAGAACTTGTCCAATTTATCGAAGAAATTTATTTCAGACAGCATGTGCTTTTTAAAATTAACTATTTCGTTTGTTTTGTTTTTTAAAAGCCAGTACGTGTTTTACTCTGCATACATTAAATGTTATAGAGAATTATTAATTTATTGAGAGAAAAATTACTAACCAATTATGGTGAAGACCAGAGTTGTTTTTTTTTTTTTGCAAATACGTAACACTAGGATGACCAATGATTTTTTTTTCTGAACAGTTTAAATTTTGAAATTCAAAAATTTTTTTTGGATTGTTAACAAAATATTTCAATAATTTTTTCATTTATTATGAACATTGTAATATTACAATAGTTTGAATTTTTAAGAGAAATCGATGAAAAGTTATTCTCTGCTTCAAAGTTTGAAGCAAATAATTATTCGCTTTAGTAAGGTATAGTAAGATTTTCAAAATAAATAAAGATATAAATACATAATAATTAAAAAAGATTAAAAATATAATAAATAAAGATTTAAATTGGAATGACCATATCATTGAAAACAATGCTAAAGCCTTCATTAATTAAACTAAAACTAAAATGCAAACCCAAAAATGTCACTTAAAAGCAAACGTGTTACAAATATCTAACGTACATAGAACAATAAATCACCTATACCTCCACTACCTGGTATAACATAGCTAAAGTTCAAAGCAAAACACTTAACCCATTCCAAATTAAATGCTCACTAAAATGAGCAGCCTGACATATTTCATAAGAAACAAAACCATGTATACTGATTTTAAATTAAAAACTTGAATTGAAACACATATGAATTTAAATCCACTATTTCATAAAAAAAAGCTTAAAAATGCACAACTAGTTACAACAAAATCTGCTGAAATGCTTATACAGGATTTGAAAAATGGACCCTCTGATCACTTTCTCTTAAATGACAAAATTCTCTCAAATAAATTTTTAAATAATTTTTACTCAAATTGATTATTATTTAAAATTACTAGAAGAGTCTAATTTTGAGAAAATTAAGTAAGGTATTGCTTCGGATAAACTGTTTTAAACGTTAGACAAAGAAACTGCATTTAGACAATCAGGAAGTTGGTTTGAGCCCGTAACCTTGAGAAAGGAAGCAGATTTATTCTTTGGGACAAGGGGAAAACCATTAACGGAGAGTTAGTTGTAGTCAAAAATTTTCTAGTTCGAGAAATGTGTCTAGATAGTTTGAGCTGATAACAAGTGTGCAAAGTGTATTCTGTGTTTTGATAATGCATAAATGTAAAAAATATCTAGCACTGCCATTTTCTGAAAGAGTAGAAGTAATAAAGAGAAATAATTTTTGTTTTAATTGCCTGGATAAACGTTTGGTTAATAGTAATAAATCTAAATTTTCTTGTTCTTTGCGTAAAAGAGAGGTAAAAAAAATAAGTGTCATTATTTTTCTTTGCATTATTCGAGAAAGATTGAATAATTGCAAGTGCCATTGACCGAGGATTTCTGAGGCGAGGGAATCTGCATATCTGCCGCCTATGTTCCAAACAACTGCCGCCGCTAGTAGTTAAAACAATGTTACTTCCTCGCGGCTAATAAATCAGTCAAAAACAGTTCTTTTGAGTACAGTAAATTGTTTATTAAGAGATGAGAGGGAAAATAAATACCCATTGCCTCTGAAATTTTAGTTCTAGGAGGCATGAAAAATTTTATAACGTCGGATTTTGCAAATGCCCTTAATTTAAAATGAAAGAAAACCCATTTGATGGCGTGTAGTATTGGCAATACATTCAGAACAAATAAATCTTATGCTAATGCAACTAACTTGAAAGGATGCTTTGTAATAGAATTAGATTTTTAATTGTTTCTAATATTACAGATTTCATCGTGTCAAAAGCGTTAATGATTAATCTACCAAAATTAAAATACATTAAACTAGCAGATGAGAATTGAAGTATGCCAGGTCGTAGTTTTTTGTTTTTAAGTGCCGAAATCATTTGAGACGTTATGGCCTGGTTAAATTTGTCTCGTTAATAGTAATCTAACTTTCCAGAATACTATTTTTGGATATGTAGTGAGTGGAAGTGTTCCCTTTGAAAATCAGAGAAGGGTACATTGAGGCTTCATTTTATATTTATTTTGTATAACAGTTGTTGTGAACAGCAGACCCAATGTTTAACTCTGTAGATTTGCAATTTTGAACTTAATATGGGAAACAAGTGAACTCCTGGATCATATATTGGCGAAAATTGCCTACTTGGAGGACTTCTTGGTAGAATTAACCTGCAGTAGCGTGACATGGAGAGGATAACTTCGAATACCACCCACGGTAAGCCTGATGGAAAGGGGACTCTAACTCATGATCCGCCTAAAGCTGAGGATATTTTACGTCAGCACTGTTGTCAATGCAAGCCGGAAGCGGAATTTATATCGACCAGCCGTCGTTGGCTTTCAAACCCGGTTCATCTAATTGGAAGGCGTACGCTCTATGCCCTGAGTCATCACATAGCCATCATTCATTATAGATAATACTAGTATAAACAACACTGTCTGAAACTTTTGGGAAATAGAAGATGCTCAGATTTAGGTACCCAGGAATAAAGAAACAATAATTTGTGAAAAGAACTTGGAATAAAATATTAAAAAGGATAACACAAAGACGTATACAGTAAAAATGCCGCTAAAAAATGACCTAACGTGTTTAGGGAAGTCCAAGGATATGACCCGTAAGAAATTAAATTTTCTGTGCAAACGTGTTTTTAAAGGAGTACGAGTATTTATGCAGGGAATTATTTTCGCGAATATGAAAATATGAGTCATATACCAGAAATATCAGAGTGTGAGAAAGATGTAGGAATGCTTCATATACCGCATTTAGGAATTTAGAGCCCTGATAAAAATACTACAAAGCTTCGTATAGTGTTCATTCAATGCCTCCTAGAAAAGAGAAGGCCTCAGCATACGTTACCATAAAATTCACTGCTCAGTTTATATTCGTTAAGTCGGAGTTTTAAATTGATCTGCGCTGAGGCCTTCTGTTTTATAGGAGATGTTGGTTCAATTCGAACCCGTCGAATTTTTGCCAGCAATAAACAATGCGATGTATCCTAATAGAAAAATCAGTGTGCATGGAGTTTCATGGTCTTTCTGAATCGACTTATAAATACTTTATTTAAACTTTCTTTTACGTGACAAATGTTGAGATAGAAATGAGGTAGTTCAAATTTTAGCAACCGCCGTTTCAGAAAATAAAGTATATTTAATATAAATTTTAATTTTATAAGTAACTGATTTTACTGATTGATGTTAATTGTTATATTAAAGGTATCTGACAGTTTAACATTTGTCTGGTGGATATTGAAAATTAAAAAACAGGAAAATATTTGTGTATATTGTCTAATTCATTGAAAAGGTTTATCGTTATAAAATTGTGATAGTAATTAATAATAAAAAAGAACTTATGTGAGTTCAGAAGAATGGTTGATAAGTATTCTTTTTTTAAATCTGAATATTTCTTCTGTTCTCCTATCACTCTTGATCAGGTTTCTCGTCAATTAAAATGTGGTTAAATTATAAACACCAATGTAGATAATTAGGTCAATCAAAAAGTTCTGTTCGCGAAAAAACGCGTATCATTTTCAGATATGCAAAACGTGCAATTATTCACTCTATGATGAATTACAATTGTTTTTTATTTTCTAAAGATTTTTGACCGAAAATTTGGATATTTTTTCGCAGTCATTAATTAGTGCAGCAGACAATATTTTTAGAAACAAAATCAGTCATATAACTGCACATTTTTTTAAAAAGTTTCTTTTCCATAAAATTCGAATTCTGTCCTATTTCCATAACATGGTCAGGAGAGCGATAAAAAGTTTAGTTCTCTTAATTATAATTTTACTTTTTGCGTGTTTCCCAATATATCGACGAATTTTATTACTCTTTGAAAATTTTTATACACAGATATAAGATTCGCTTACCCAAAGATTATTCCATGCAAAAATTATCTTTAGATAGTTATTTATAATAATTATTATTTTTGTGTAAATGATTCAAAACATTTTGAACTTTAAAGTATATGAATTATTAAATCATTTTAAGAAACTTAATATTAAATAAATAAAAAAATACTGCTTCATTCTACGTGAAAAAAGCTTAGAAAGAAATGAGGTAGTTCAAATTTTACAAACTACCGTTTCAGAAAATAAAATACAGTTAATATAAATTTCAATTTTGTGGTTTTCAGTGGAATCACACCGGCAGTAACATTTAATACATGTATCAGTCAGCAATACTCTTGGCTGGTAGATACTGAAAATTCGAAAAAGGAAAATATTTCTGAATACTGTTTGCATCATTTAAATTGTGATAGTACTTGATAATAAATAGGATTTTTGTGAGTTCAGAAGATTAATTCTTCTGAAAATTTCTTCTGTTTTCGTATCGCTCTTGAACAGGCTTCTCAGTAATTGAAATGTGGGTTTAATTATAAACACAAATGTAGATGAATAGGTTTGCCTGAAAATTCAGTTCGCAAAAAGACACGTATCTTTTTCAGATATGCAAAAGGTGCATTTATTCAAGCTATAATGAAAAGAAATTTTTTATTTTCTAACGCATTATGTTTTTCGCCGAAAAATTGGATATTTTATCATCGCTGATTTCAAATTCGCAATCGGTTTCACTCTACAAGATACAGTTTTTATGCTATTTAATAATATATTTCAATTTATAATTTGCTAAAATTTGTGTGCCTATTAAGAGTTCCCACTTCTCTGCTACGTAGAAAGTGGTAGGAAGAAGGAGATAATACATTTATGATGTGATAAATTATGTTAGTTTGTAATGGAAAAAAATAATCGATATCGCTTTTTTCCATAACAAACAAATATTATTAATTGATAGGTACCATTTATCACGCTGAAGTCGTGTTCCTTACAAAATATATGCAGCGACGTCACATGGAACTAAAATGTAAAAAGTTGTAGATATGATACTTATTTATTATTTGTTTAATAGCACTGTGAGTTACGTTTGAAATTTTTCTCGCTGAAAACTTAAGAAAAATCATTCCCGGAATCCACTTTCAATCATAAACTAGAAATAAAAACTACTCCGCTTTCTGCAAAATTCTAATAAATTGGTAGCGAATTGAAGAGTTAACCATGTTGGATTAGGAAAATAACGCCTCTTCCTTAAAAGTGTCGCCGCAAAACTACAGTAGTAATGTTTCATTTGTTATGACACTTTATATTTTCACTGTGTCAAATTGTCTTTTCTTGAAATTTGAGCTTGCAGCTAAGCTGCCCCAATTCCATTCGTCATGCTTCTCATATTTCTGGTAGAACTTTAAGGCTAGCAGTCTATGTGATTGCTGTTATAGGGATTCAAGCACCTTGCTTGAGTAAATAATAATAATGGAAATTATAAGAAGCAGGCTTGCTTTAAACTATGTGTGGCTTTGAATGTAGATTGGTGGTCAACGTGGGGAAACGTTTGATCAAGTTGTCAGTATTGCTGTAGAATCTGATGCTATGGGTGGATCTGTGATTATTAAGAAAATAATTCGAAATATTAATGTAAAAAGTTATTAAATTAAAAATTAATAAAAAAATAAAACATCCAAATGGAAAAATGAGCTTAGCAGCAGAGAAACCAAGAGGAATTAAACAGATGAGACAATGAAGAAAAATTTGTAAAAAAATTAAAAAAATCATTGAAAAACATGACAATCAAGGCTGACGTCATCAAGGGGTACCAGCTTCGAATTGTCATAAAATGCAAAATTCTTTCCCTCAAGAAAGGTACAGAGAAAGCGAATTTTTGACTTTTGTCTTAGCTTTCTTGATAGAAAAAGTTTTGCATTTTATGACAATTCAAAGCTGGTACGCCCTGATGAAATCAGCTTTGATTGTTATGTTTTTTCAATGTTTTTTCCTTTTTTTTACTAATTTTTCTTCATTGTCTCATTTGGATCTGTAATTAGTTATTTATTTTGATGATTGTGATATGAGGTGTCGGAATTGAAGTGAGCAGCTATCGGTCTTAATTTTATATCTTTTTTTGTAATTTTCAAAATTGAATATCTGGTTGAAGTTCACTGCACTGCATTTTAGGGGCTTGTCATAGAAATCTGCATTTAATTTGTAATCATATCGTAATAAGATCGGGATCTTGAGTTTTTGTGGATAGTTGTATTTCTGATGAACCATCTGATTTTTCTGGGTATCTTGTTCCGGCATTGGTTGAGTTTTTTCATGAGATGTTCCGATATGGTTGTCCAGGCAGGTGAAGCATATGTGAGAATTGGTCTGAACATTTATGTGTATAGTAGTTTTCTTAATTTTAATGAGACATTCTGGTTATAGATGAGAGTCTGTATTGTTGTTGCTGAATTTGTTTAGTCGATTATATTTTTGATAGAGTCATTCCAGGTGAGCTTGCTGTTTATTATAAGGCCAAGATAGTTTGCTTTTTTTAACTATTGGTGTTTGGATATTGAACAGTTTTGTAAATAATTCAGTATTGCATAGTGGTAGTATTTTTATTCTTTATTTCTGTATGAATAGGATTTGAAAATTCTCTGCATTTACGAATGTTTTCCACTTAACGCATCAGTCTTCTATTTCAAGAATTTGATCCTGTAGTTTCTGTAATTCTATATTTGGATTTCTTGATTTCATGATGATTCCTGTGTCGTCTGCATAAAAAGTTGTTTCACTATTGTAATCTGTTCTTTTAATTGGAAAATCTTTAGTGTATAAAATATATAGAATCAGTCCACGTACGCTGACCTGAGCTACTCCAACTGTGATATTTCTCGATGATGACTTGTAGTTTTGAATGTTTACTTGGAAGGTTCTGCTTGAAATATAACAGGAAAGTAATTTGATGAGACCAGGTGAAAAGTTAAGCTGACTTAATTTAAATATTGTGCCATTATTCCAGACGTTTTCAAATACTTTTGAGATGTCTATCATTAAAAATGAAAATTTTTTCGTTGTGGACTAGAGCTCTGCCTGTATATTCTATTATTCAAAGTAGTTGTTTTGCGGTGTCCAGTTTCAGGCGGAATCCGAACTGCTCGTCGGGGCGGGATGTAAGTAGTGGCTTGATTCTATCGTATATGACCTTTTTTATATATTTTTCCCAGTATGTTTAAGAGGCTGATTGGTCTGTAACTCTCAGGACTGCTTGGATTTTTAGTTTTCTTTAGAAATAGAACAATTGTTGTGTTTTTCCAAATTTGAAGATAACAATTCAGAGCAAGACAGCTATTAATGATACGGATGATTTTCTCTATCTAATTGGGAGGTAGCAGTTTTATAGTTTTGTTTTTTATACCATCTTCACCTGGTGCTTTGTTATTTTTTAAATTACGGATTATGTTGCAGATTTTTTTCATTATTTGTGGGCTCTATTGTTTCGTGGATAGGATGTTCGCGATGGAAACTGTTTACTTCTTCTAGGATTAAATTATGATGACTTTGATCTGAGTTTGGATTTGGAGAAAACTGGTTTTGGAGGGAGTCTGCAAAAAATTTAGCTTTATCTTCTATTGGGTGTGCTGTGCCAAATGGTCCATTGATTGGTCTGTTTATGTGTGGTGCAGTCTTTAATATTTCGGTCAATCTCCAATTATACTAAAATAGTACTTGTTGTAAGGTATCGTTTCAGATTTGTCAACAACCTGAGAAGTTCATCGGAAAAGCGTTTATGAATTTTAAATTCAAGGAATTTCGCCAAAGTGAATTATTCATTATAAGAGAAATTCTAGAACGAAAATTTACAGAATAATTACGGAGTTAAAGTCGCGAGGAAAATCTTCCTGATAAAAGTAAATAATGCATTTAAATCATATTTTTTTTACAGAGATGGAGTACTGAGAGTCAAAGCTAGAATAGGACATTCTAATGTCAGATTTAACAGTGAATTCCCAATTATTCTACCTAAGATTCATAAATTAAATAAATAATTTAGAATAATTTAGAATCCTACCATAAACGATATTTCTGTTTCGGTCCTACTGATTTACTGCATTACGTCCGACAAAAATTTTGACAAGAGTAAAGCAATGAGTAGGAAAGTTGTGCATGACAGTGTAAAACATGTTAAAGTTAAATTCATTGGAATTGAAAATGATGTGTAATTTTCCCAGAGAGAGAAAGGGGGGTGCAGGGAGAGAGAGACCTGACTTCCCATTTAATTGCTAGAGTAAACCAGGAATAGATGTGTGATTCATTCCTTATTAAATACAATAAACATCAAAGGAGAGGAAATTATCATAATACTTTGTATGCTTAGTCACTAACGGTGCTCAGCTGGAAAATGTGACAGATTTAACACCAGAGGCTTTTGTGGAATGTTTAAAGAGATTTGTGGCTCATTGAGGTGCATATGCCCAAAATTATTTTCTGATAAGGCCGCAAATTTCATCGGAGCGAATAAAGAGTCTTCTAAGTTACAAAATTTAATTATAAAACCAAACAAGTGATTGCAAAATTATATGTCAATTCAAGTTGGAACTTAGAGCTACCAAATTTGGTAGCTTCTAATGTGCAGTTCAGCCATTTAAATATAATTTTAAAAATGTTTTAGGAAATTCCAGAATGAGCTATGAAAAAATTCCTAACAGCCGTTACTCATATAGAAGGATTTCTTAACTCCAGACCGCTTGCAAGTCTGTCATCCGATACTGATGTGTATGATGTCTTAACTCCTGTCCATTTTTTTAATTGGTAGATCCATAAATACTATTGTAGGTCCAAATTTAGTTGAGGTGAAGGATAATCGATTATCCAACTGGAAAAGACTGAAAAAAGTTATTCAAGTATTTTTGTGTGGAAGAAATAGCAAATACAGTGCCTTAATAATTTGCAACAGAGGTCCAAGCGGATGGTAGAAAAAAGCATTGTAAAAATCATTGAGTTCATACTTCTAAAAGATGAAAATCTACAGCCTCAAAAATGGGCACTGGGTAGAATTATTGAGCTTTATTTTGGTAAAGACAAAAGAGTGAGAGCAGTTAAAGTAAAATCCCAATCTGAAATTTATTAACGCTTTATATTTAAAATTGCATTTCACCTATTAATGAGTTATCTTGTAAAGAATGTTGTATTAATGAGTAATCTTGTAAAGAATTTTTTTTTATAAGTAGTTAATTTTATTTTTATATTATTATTGCTTTTTATATAACTATGAATTAATTGTGACTCTTATTGATTGAATTTTACCGTTGCAATGTGAGGCGAAATGTTCCAAACTTGAGAGTAAGCGCTGTTTTAGAAGCGCCCTCATGCGGTGAATATTGTGAAAATTCTGTGTTAAATTATAAAATGTGACGAGAGGTCGCATAGTGAGAGAAGGAAATAGTGAGTAAACATGAGAATTAAAAATAAAAGCTAATACAGTTTGTGAGCTTCATTAATTATTACGAGAAAGAGAAAAGCTTTCACTTGAATATTTTTCGCAGATATTTGGGAGTCCAGAACATGTCTCCTTTTTTAAAAGATTAAGGTAGGTTAAGGGGTCTGTCATATTAGGTCTGAAAAGGTTAGAAACATGTTTTGCTTACATAATAACGTAAAAGTCATTGGAAGGGGCAACAAATAACAATAAATTTAAAAAAAATGAAAGTACGTATTGTAGCTTTATTAATTGCGTCAGTATGTGTGTTATTTATTTTGTGCACAATTTCGTAAATACCTTCGTGAATTTTATAGCATCATATTGTAATTTGTAATATGCTTATTATGACTACGTTATATTCCTTTTTACGTAGTTTACAAGTGAATAGTTTTATATATAGGGGAAAAAATAAACATTATTGTTTGCTTGTGCGTTGTTTGAAATTATTCAACAATTTCAAGAAAGCTTACCCACTTTGTAAATTTAAATATTATGAAATAATTACTTTGTAAATGTTACCATTGTGCCACTTTAAATTGGAAAAGGATGAATGCAAGACAATACCTAAACATATAGGGAAATCCCATAAACAACAGACAGTAACGTGACTGGAAAAATCCTGTTTTCTATAAATTAATTAAAACAGGAATCAGATATCACTTTTCTGCAACGAGAAAAAAATTTCTTCTCTGGTTGGCTTATCAACAAATAAAATACTTCTAAAATTAAGCATTTACTAGCATATCTTTTTGCTTGTAAAACTTTTTAACAGGTTACAGTATTATACGAATAGCAGTACCTTACTTAGATTTAAAGAGATCATACAATGAATAATTCCTAGGAAAAAGTGGTAATTAAAAACTATTCAGTTATACCTTAAGCTAAAGGTTTACATTTCTTTGCAAAATTCACAAAAAAGAAAATTTAACGCTGATATAAAGCGATCCAGCATCGATTAATGGTTTCAGTTTTACATACATACAATCAGTTTAATTAACAATGATATTATTTACATATAACTTTTAGTAACTATTTCAAGCTATAATCAAATAATTGGCGCAAATTAAAAATTTTTATAACACTGTTTTAGCAGATATATATTATTTGGCAGCTCATTGAAACACTAAACTGTATGTTCATAAAAATGATCCAGACAATGCTGTATAACAGTTGTTTCAATCAACTTGTTTACATAAATAAATATAGTTATCTGTAGTAAGATATATTAAAACAAATATAGTAACGTCTTCAGCCTATACTTTTAGTATAATTTTGAAAGAATATCATAAAGATTATCTCTATAATTCATTTTTATTGGTTTTCGAACCTATATAACTATATACTAATATCAGAAAAAATGCTTTCTTTCACACTTTATATTCTGCGCTAAGAGGCAAACTGAATCACAGCGTCAGGTAAGTTAATTAAAGTTTAGTTCAAAAGAGTTACCACTCTATTGCTAGGACATGCATAATGCTAAAAAAGAGTAGTATTTAAAAAAAAATGCATCATATTGGCTACGTTCTCCAATTTATAGTATACAATAGTGAAAAAGTTTTCGAAAAAGTTTTCGAAATTTTATTTATTTATTATTTTTTAAATAATTCTATAAGTTACTTTTCAAATTGTTCTTGTTTCTTGTTAAAAATTGAAGGAAAATCCTTCTCGGAATCCACTTTCCATCGTAAACTAGATATAGAAACTTCTCCGCTTTCTGCAAAATTCTAATAAATTGGTTGTGAATTGAAGAGTAAACCCAGGGATGCCAATTGCACCACTTTATGAAATAGTTCTAATAAGAGTGGTAGCGAATTGTATCGCAAAATTCATTAAAGAAGGATAGTTACGCCTTTATTTTTGATAGAGTAACCAGTAGATCGATGCATACCTGCCAACTTTTAATCCTATCAAGGATGATTTTCCCCAGTGGTAGTATAATTAAATTTATAATGCAATATTAGGTAGCAACATTTGCTGTATTTTGAACAAGCTTATACAGATTACTACAATAGTATTACATATTAATATGTATGCTTAATTTTTTAAAAAATAGTGGTGGATTAAAAATATTATAAATTAAGTTTATAAATGCAAATAATATATAGAAAACGTATATTTTACTACCACTTTAAATATAGAAATAAAATTTTACACCAAATGCGTAAAAATTGGCTGGTATGTTGATGCTTTAACGTTGCGTTTTATATGATACTTATATATTTTGATATTTAGTGGTAAAAAATTACTTAAAAGGAAAATACTAAACTAAAAGTAACTTAAATTTCTTTACCACTAGAATATACTATTTTACAAAGCGAAGCGAGTTGGCATCCCTGTAAACCATGTTGAATAAGGAAAATTACACTCTTCCTTTAAACGTGTCACCGCGAGACAACAGTAGCAATATTGCATTTCTTTCGACACTTGATACTTTCAATATGTCAAATTACAAAAATATGAAGAAAAAAAGTTAACTAGAAATAACTTTGATTTTTATTTTATTAGAAAGCACTTTTTTACGAAGCTGAGCAAGTTGGCATTTCTGGTAAACTAAAAAAAATATGCTATAAAATGTGCAAATTTTTATCTCACTTATTAAAATTCCAAATTTTAATAGCCACCACTTTTTTCTATTTAAGCCGCCAACCTAGAAATGCATGATATTTAAAAAAAAAAAAACATATTTTGTAATAAATATTTATTTATAACAGGCTCATGATTAGCATTTAATGCATGAAGTGTTTAGTTTTATCTTTATTCTGTTTGTATTTTGTTTCTGTTGCAAAAAAAAAAAAAATCTCTAAATAACATATGAACTAATGATCGGATTTAGAGTTCAGAGCCGATTTTAATAATTCAAAGGACAAAACTTAAATTTGCGTTAATTAATTGCACTCATTAATTAGTGCAGCAGACAATATTTTAAGAAACAAAAACAGTCACATGACAGCAAATGTTTTATTAACCCCTTGGGGACGGGTGATTCAGAAAAGCATTCATACGAAATCAGAATCAGGATGTAATTAAATAAAAAACGGTAGCTTAAATGTAGTCGTTGCTAATTTTACAGATTTACTTTATTTTTACTTTAATTATTGTTAGTTTAATCATATATATAATCAATGTTAATTCAAAGTATAACTAAATAGTTTTATTTTCAACAAAGTAATGGTGAATTAAATAAATCAAACAATTATAACTCCACCCACAAATAAACTGCTAATAAATTACTTTGATTACCAGTTTTATCTTTTTACCCCGGTTGATACGGTTTTATGCTGGCACATATTTGTGACAGTCGGCGCGAAAGGGTTAAGTTTCTCTTCTGTTAAATTCGAATTTTTTCGTATTCCCATAGTATTCCCACGAGAGCGATCAAAAGTTTAGTTCTCTTAGTTTCTCTTTTAGATTTTTCATGTGTCGCAATATCTCGATGGATCTTCTAGCTCAGTGTTTCCCAAACTAATGACTTTTATGTACCCTTTCTAAATTTTTCGTAAGGCTGTGTACCACTAATAAAAAAAATTAATGTATTTTTTACTATAAAAAAATTGCAATAAAGTTACGAATCACGACTGGCTGTTGATACCACTAATTATTAACTGTTAACTCTGCAAAAGAGGTAATCAACAGAAAAATACGCTCTCATAATTTTTCATGGCTATAGCTTAATTTTTACATAAATTTTTTTGAAATTTTCACTTGTTGCAAGATATTTCGCATAAGAAAGCGTACCCCCGCTAAACTGCTTCCGTACCCCTGGGGGTACGCGTACCACACTTTGGGAAACACTGTTCTAGCTCATCAAAACATTTTATACACAGTTATAAAATTTTTGTTTACCCAAAGATGCCAAAAGTAGCTTTAAATAATTATTTGTAATTTATTATTATTTCTGTGAAAACGTTTCAAAACATTTTGAATTTTAAGGTACATGAACTATTAAATCATTTTAAGAAATGTAATTTTAAATAAATAAGAAAAATACTGCTTCCATTTACTTGACAAATGTTGAGATAGAAATGAGACAGTTCAAATTTTAGAAACCACCGTTTCAAAAAATAAAATATATTTAAGATATAGTTTAATTTAGTTACGAAATTGTATTTCTTCAATCCCTACAGTTCATTTCATAAAGGTATCTAAAGGCAATAAATTTTCCTGGCAGATACTGATAATAAAAAGAAAAGGAAAATGGCACGGTTTATTAATTTTTCTTTTTTAATTTTCGTTTTAAAAATTGTGATACTAGTTGATTATAAAGAGGATTTTTTTGTGCTAATTCAGATGATTGGTTGATAAGTATTCTTTTAGCTCTGAAAATTTCTTCTGTTCTCGTATTGCTCTTGAACAAACTTCTCAACTATTGAAAAGTATTTCAATTATAAACACAGATATAGATAATTAAGTCTGTCTGAAAGTTCTGTTCGCGAAAAAACACGTATGATTTTTCAGATATACAAAAGGTGAATTTTTCACGCTATAATGAATTACATTTTTTTATTATTTTCTAACGCATTAGTTTTTTGACCGGAAATTTGGATATTTTTTCGTCGATGGATTTCATTTATCAGTATGAAGTCGTGTTCCTTACAAAACATATACAGTGACGTCACAAGCAGCTAAAATGTATAACGTTTTAAAACTTTTATTTATTTATTATTTGTTTAATAGCACTATGAGATACATTTCAAATTGTTCTTTTTGAAAATTTAAGGAAAATCATTCTCTGAATCCACTTTCAATAGTAAAATAGAAATAAAAACTACTCCGCTTTCTGCAAAATTCTAATAAATTGGTAGCGGATTGAAGAGTAAACCATGTTGAATAAGGAAAATTTCGCCCACTTTAAAAGTGTCACCACGAGACAGCAGTAATAAGGTTGCATTTCTTATGATTTTTTAGAAATTGATATCTTTATCATTATTTAATATGTATTTGAATACATTATTTTATAAAAAATTATAAAATATATTAAATAAATAATAGATCATTGATTAGACATAATTATGATTCCAGGCTCAAAAAACATGAATGGATAAAGTAAATCTTAACAGTCAAAGTCCCTGAAACCTCTCCACAATATTCAAAACCTTTAGGGAGCCGCTGCTTAAACTTATAAATCTTCATTTTTAGAACTTAAATAGTAAGTTAATGAAAAATAGATAATCCAAACATATATATATATAAATTATACATTAATTATATAGTCATGCATTAAAATGTTAAAGAAGCTTAATTTTCAGAAAATACTTAATATCTTATATCTTGCACACAACCACTTATTAAAATATTTCCCAACCACCATACTTGTTGGCAGCTATGTGTTCACACATTTCATATTTATAACAAATTAAAATAAAGATAATAAAGATTTATTTATCTAATCACCGTATGAATTACAATTTGTTGTATAAATGATATATTAGCCCTTTGAGAGTTAGTCTCAGCTTCTTGCGAATTTTAAGCAGAAGGTTTTTCAGTATCATTGAAGAAACTAAAAAAGAAAAAAAAACATCGCAGAAGGGGATCAACTCGAAGGGTATAACTCGTAGACTCTCGGCAAACATCTAGATGTTTTTTATTTTTTCAGTTTAAAATCAATTTGGTGCCTCGGCGATTCTATTTCACGTGGAGATCACGATACGAAAATATCCCCAATAAAAATGCGAAAGAATGACTTTGACCAAACTTCATTTGTTATTATTAATAATATCCGGTTAATGTGATAAATTCATTTAAATTATTCACTCTAAATGGCTTGTTTGGTTTTTATTAATATTTACAGGTTAGTATTAATAATAACCGATTATTCACACTGTAACATATACATGCTATAACTGATACATAATAGATTTTAGGTTTCTGACGTAAGCCCTGCCACCTTCAGAAATTGCCTCGTTGGGGACTTCTGCGGGGTTGCGATTTTCTGGAGAACTTGTACAATTTATAAAAGAAATTTATTTTAGACTGCATGTGCTTATTAAAATTAACTATTTCGTTTGTTTTGAATAGAGTTGATAGTTATATTGAATTGAGAATTGAGTATTAATAATAACCGATTATTCACACTGTAACATATACATGCTATAACTGATACATAATAGATTAACATATACATGCTATAACTGATACATAATAGATTTTAGGTTTCTGACGTAAGCCCCGCCACCTTCAGAAATTGCCTCGTTGGGGACTTCTGCGGGGTTGCGATTTTCTGGAGAACTTGTACAATTTATAAAAGAAATTTATTTTAGACTGCATGTGCTTATTAAAATTAACTATTTCGTTTGTTTTGAATAGAGTTGATAGTTATATTGAATTGAGAATTGAGTATTAATAATAACCGATTATTCACACTGTAACATATACATGCTATAACTGATACATAATAGATTTTAGGTTTCTGACGTAAGCCCTGCCACCTTCAGAAATTGCCTCGTTGGGGACTTCTGCGGGGTTGCGATTTTCTGGAGAACTTGTACAATTTATAAAAGAAATTTATTTTAGACTGCATGTGCTTATTAAAATTAACTATTTCGTTTGTTTTGTTGTTGAAAAGACAGTACATGTTTTACTCTGCATACATTAAATGTTATAGAGAATTATTAATTTATTGAAAGAAAAATTACTAACCAATTATAGTGAAGACCGGAGTTTTTTTTTTTTTTTTTTTTTTAAAAAAATAACACTAGAATGTTCAATGATTTTTATTTTCCGAATAGTTTAAATTTTGGAATTCAAAATTTTTTTTGCGATTTTTAATAAAATATTTTGATAATTTTTTCATTTATTATGAACGTTATAATATTACAATAGTTTGAATTATTAAAAGAAATTGATGACAAGTTATTCTCTGCTTCAAAATTTGTAGCAAATAATTATTCGCTTTAGTAAGGTATAGTAAGCTTTTCAAAATAAATAAAGATATAAATAAATAATAATTAAAAAAGATTAAAGATATAATAAGTAAAGATGCAAATTGGAATGACCATATCATTAAAATCATTGCTAAAGCCTTTACAGTTTATTAATTAAACTAAAACTAAAATGCATATCCAAAAATGTCACTTAAACGCAAACGTGTTACCAACAAATAACGTACATTAAACAAATAAACACCTATACCTCCACTACCTGATGGGACATAACTAAATTTCAAAACAAAACACTCATCCCATTCCAAATTAAATGATCCGTAGAATGAGCAGCCTAACATATTTTATATGAAACAAAGCCATGTATACTGATTTTAAAGTAAAAACTTGAATTGAGGGAAGCAAGACGATTTCGATGTCGAACAAATTATTTTTTCAACCATATCGACAAGCCATTTTTTCTTAATATTAAATACATTTTAAAACTTTAAACTTTACATTTATGAAAACTACATATTAATATCATTCAATAACAATAAAAAGGAATTTAAAATGTTTATAAATTTAATTTTTTAAATATTTGAAAATTTAATGTATATATAATTTTTTTTAACCAGACATAGCTTTCGGTACGCTCAAAACATTTTCTACATGAAATATCAACAAAAAATTGGCAGACACTCATGTAAATATGTTTGAAAAATCAGGTGAAATAGTTTGTTTCATAATATGTACAGAATATATTTTAGATAAGCAAAATAAATGTAGTATTTCTGAAAAAATGCAAAATTTCGTTCAAATTTTGAAAAACTTCCCCTGTATAACAAAATTATAATGAAAAAAATAAACTTTATGTAGTTAATTAAATGTAAATAAGGTATATGTACATGCATAGAAATTTTCATAACTTTACAATGATTTGTTTTTTGTACGAGCGTACCAAAAGTTATGTCTGGTAAAAAAAAATTATATTTACATCAAATATTCAAATATTTATAAAACTTAAATTTATAAACATTTTAAAATTCTTTTTATTGTTATCGAATGACATTAATATGTAGTTGTCATAAATGTAAAGTTTAAAGTTTTAAAATGTATTTAATATTAAGAAAAAATGGCTTGTCGATAAGGTTGAAAAAAATCATTTTTTCGACATAGAAAACGTCTTGCTTCCCTTGAAACACGTATGAATTTAAATACAAAATTTCATAAAAAAGCTCGAAAATGCACAACTAGTTACAACAAAATCTGTTGAAATGCTGAAAGAAGATTTAAAAAATAGACCCCTTGATCGCTTTCTCTTAATTGACGAAATTCTCTCAAATAAGTTTTTAAATAATATTTACTCAAATCGATTATTATTTAAAATTACTAAAAGTGTCTAATTTTGGGAAAATGAAGCAATGTATTGTATCAGATAAACAGTTTCAAACATTAGACAAAGAAACCGCATTTAGACAATCAGGAAGTTGGTTTGATCTTGAAACCTTGAGCAAGGAAGCAGATTTATTCTTTGGGACAAGAAGTAAACCATTAGCGGAGAGTTATAGTCAAAAATTCTCTAATTCGAGAAATGTGTCTTAAGATATTTTGAGCTTATAACAAGTGTTCAAACTGCATGCCGAGTTTTGATAATGCATCCAGCATTGTCATTTTCTGAAAGAATAGAAGTAATAAAGAGTAACAATCTTTGTTTTAATTTCCTGTATAACTGTTTGGTTAATAGTAATAAATCTAAATTTTCCTGTTCTATGCGTAAAAGAGAGGTAAAAAAAATAGGTGTCATTATTTTACTTTGCATTATTCGAGAAAGAGTGAATAATTTCAAGTGCCATTGACCGAGGATTTCTGAGGAGAAGGAATCTGCATATCCGCTGCCTTTATTCCACACAACTGCCACCGCTAGTCGTCAAAACAATGTTACTTCCTCGCGGCTAATAAATCAGTCAAAAACAGTTCCTTTGAGTAGAGTAAATTGTTTATAAAAGGATGAATGGAGAAATAAATACCCATTGACTGCAATTTTAGTTCTAGGAGACATGAATAATTTTATATCGTTGGATTTTGAAAATGCCCTTAATTTAAAAAGAAAGAAAACCCATTTGGTCGAGTGTAGTATTGGCAATACATTCAAAACCAACAAATCTCATGTTAATGCAACTAACTTGAAAGGATGCTTTGAAAAGAATTAGATTTTTAATTGTTTCTAATATTACAGATTTCATTGTGTCAAAAGCGTTAATGATTAATCTACCAAAATTAAAATACATTAAACTAGCAGATGAGAATTGAAATATGCCAGGTCGTAGTTTTTTGTTTTCAAGTGCCGAAATCATTTGAGACGTTGTGGCCCTGTTAAATTTGTCTGGCTAATAGTAATCTAACTTTCCAGAATACTATTTTTGGATATGTATTTGAGTGGAAGTGTTCCCACTGAAAGTCAGAGGAGGGAACATTCTGGCTTCATTTTATATTTTTATTGTATAACAGTCGTTGTGAACAGCAGACCCAATTTTTTGTTGTTGGGGGGGGGTACAACTAATAATGTTTAACTCCGTAGATTTGCAATTTTGAACTCAATATAGAAGACAAGTGACCTCCTGGATCAATAATTGGCGAAAATTGCCTACTTTGATTACTTCATGATGGAATTAACCCCCAGTAGCGTGACATAGAGAGGAAAACCTCGAAAACCTCCCACAGTAAGCCTGACGGAAAGGAGACTCTAATCCATGATCCGCAAAAATCTGAGGATATTTTACTTCAGCACTGTGGTCGATGCAAGCTAGATGCGGAATTTGTATCGACCAGTTAATCGTTGACATTCGAACCCAGTTCATTTAATTGGATGGTGTACGCTCCATCCCCTGAGCCATCACTGAGTCATCATTTGTTATAGATAATACTGGTATAAACAACACAGCACTTTCTGTGAATTCAGAAGAATGGTTGATAAGAATTCTTCTTTTAGAACTGAAAATTTCTTCTGTTCTCGTATACATGAACAGGTTTCATTGAACAGGTTTGAAGGAAAAATCACTTATCATTTTCAGATATGCAAAAGGTGAATCAATTCACGCTGTAATGAATTACAATTTTTTATTTTGTTTTCTAATGCATTAGGTTTTTGACAAGAATTTTGGATAGTTTTTCGTCGCTGATTTCAAATTCGCAATCGATTTCACTCTTCAAGATATAGTTTTTATGCAATTTAATAATATATTTCTATTTAGAATTTTTCAAAATTTAATTTGTGTGCCTACTAAGAGTTCGTACTTTTCTGCTACTTAGAAAGTGGTTGGAATAAGGAGATAATACATTTACGTTTGCGATGCGATAAATTATGTTAGTTTGGCATGGAAAAAAAATAATCGATATTACATTTTTCCATATTTAACTAATATTATTAATTCATTGGTACCATTTATCAGGCTGAAGTCGCGTTCCTTTCAAAAAATATGCAGCGACGTCACAGGCAACTAAAATGTAAAAAGTGATAGACATTTTATTTATTTATTAATTGCTTAACAACACTTTAAGTTACATTTCAAATTGTTCTTGTTGAAAATTTACGAAAAATCGGTCTCGGAATCCACGTTCCGTCGTAAACTAGATTAAAAAAAACTACTCCACTTTCTGCAAAATTCTAATAAATTGGTTGCGAATTGAAGAGTAAACCATGTTGAATTAGAAAAAATTACGCCCCCTCTTTTAAAGCGTCGCCACAAGACATCAGTAATTGCCACGAGACAACAGCAAAATTGAGGTACTTCTAATTTCAGAAACTACCGTTTCAGAAAATAAAATATATTTAATATATATTTTTTTTTGCACTCTTACTGTGCTCTTCATTAACACAAAGCAAATAATAATGGTATCTGACAGCAATACATTTGGCTGGTGGATACCGAAAATGAATAGAAGGAAATTATTTCTGAATTTAGTCCATTTCAGGTAAATGTAAGGGAAGTTATTAATATCTCATTTTTCAATTTCGCTCTAAAAATTGTGGTAGTAATTAATAATAGAATGGACTTTTTTTTATTTCAGAGAGAGAGATTGGTTCGTGACCAGGAGAAGATATTCAGAAGACTATGGATTATAGATTTAATTATTTTTAGAGAAAGCTACTTTCAGTTTCATTTGGCGCTACTGTGTGCCTGAAAGCAAAAGGAAGTCCAGTAACCTCTTGTGAGGTAGGTGCATGAGATTTTTCGGGTCATTTACTCACATTAAATAACCTGCATTATTGCAATTTTAATGAGTTAAAAGGTATTTACATTAAGAGTTTTGTAATTGAGTTTTGCTCAAAAAATATTTAAAAACACGTGATTAGCTTGCATCTTGCTGCTACATAGTTAAGAGAGGAAATACGAGAGAAAATGTCGTTACAGATAAGTTGGCGCGACAGATGAAGATACGGAAATATCCCCCAATTTGCAGCGCGTTTGACAACCAGCTTTGATTATTAATTAAAATTACTGGAAGTGACTAATTTTGAGAAAATGAAGTATTGTATTGTATCAGATAAGCTGTTTCAAACATTAGACAAATAAACCGTATTTTGGCAATCAGGATGTTGGTTTGATACCGAAAACTTGAGAAAAAATGCAGATTTATTCTTTGTGTCAAGGGGTAAACCATTAACGGAGAGTTATAGTCAAAAATTCTCTAATTCGAGAAATGTGTTTTAAGATATTTTGAGCTGATAATAAGTGTTCAAAGTGTATATGTTTTGATAATGCATAAATGGAAAAAAATATCTAGCATTGCCATTTTCTGTAAGAGTAGATGTAATAAAGAAAAATGTAATTTAAAATTTTCTTGTTTTTTGTGTAAAAGAGAGGTAAAAAAATTAGCGTCATTATATTTCGTTGCATTATTCGAGAAAGAATGATTCATTGACCATTGCCAATGACCGAGGATTTCTGAGGTGAGGGAATCTGCATATCTGGCGCCTACATTCCACATAACTGCCGCCGCTAGTAGTCAAAACAATGTTACTTCCTAGCGGTAAATAAATAAGTCAAAAACAGTTTTATTGAGTAGAGTAAATTGTTTATAAAAAGATGAGAGGGGAAATAAATACCCATTGCCTGCAATTTTAGTTCTAGGAGCCATGAATAATTTTATAACGTCGGATTTTGCAAATACCCTTAATTTAAAAAGAAAGAAAACCCATTTGGTCGCGTGTAGTATTGGCAGCACATTCAAAACTAATAAATCTTATGCTAATGCAACTAACTTGAAAGGGTGTTTTGAAAAAGAATTAGATTTTTAATTGTTTCTAAGTCGGACTACTTAATTTTTCCTCGGTGAGGCCTTCTTTCTTCTAGTAGGTGCTTGTTCAATGCTTCTGTGCAAACAATCTTGGGGAATTCTTTAAATTCCGTAGAATAAAACTGTGGAAATATTAGAATATAACTTGGAAGAAACTGTGTGTCATACAGGAAGATTTATTTAAAATTTGGACGAGATTTTGCTAATATATGCTTTTGTACTAGACATTAGGTATACGTATAGGATGATTTTAATTGATCCGAGTCAAACTAAACTTTTAAGAATACTTTGGAGGGGAGGAGAGAATGATCCAGTTAAGACGTATGAGGTCAAAACAGTGACCTACGGAACAGTTAGTGCACCATATCCAGCAGCAAGAGTTTTGCTTCAATTGTCAATAGACGAGAACTATCCTTTAGCATCTCATGTGTTAGAAGGAGACTTCTATGTGGATGATGTTTTGAGCCCAGCAGTTGTCCTTGAGAGAAACAAATGAACTGCAATCGGAGTTATCAAAGACTCAGTACAGAAATTCTCATGCATAAATGGTATAGCAAATAAAAACTGATACCAGGGCTTGACAGAAGCTACAGCGTTGAGGAGGAAACAAAAGCTCTAGGAGTCATATGGAATTCAACCAGTGATCACTTAGCTTTCTAAATCCAGGTGGAAAGCATGGTTCCGCCTACGAAGAGTTTAGTGCTTTCAACAGTTGTACGCATATTTGACACCCACGGAATTTCAGGTACAATTGTAAAGAAAACTAAAATATTTCTGAAGAAATTGTAGTATATAAAAGTAGACTGTAATGATCGACTTGCTGAAGAGGTGCAGCAGTGGCTAAGTTTCACCGAATCTTTGCCAGTAATAAACAATGTGAGTGTTCAGCGATGTATCCTATTAGAAAAATCAGTGCGCATGGAGTTTCATGGTCTTTCTGACGCCTCTGAATCTACTTATAAATACTTTATTTATACACACAGTTATAAAATTCGTTTACCCAAAGATTATTCCAAGCAAAATGTAGCTTTAAATAATTATTTATAATTTATTATTATTTTTGTGAAAAAGTTTCAAAAATTTTTTAATTTTAAAGTATATCATTTAATAAATCATTTTAACAAATGTAATTTTAAATAAATAAAAAAAAATTCTTCTTCCTTTTTCGTGACAAATGTTGAGAGAGAAATGAGGTAGTTCAAATTTTAGCAACTACCGTTTCAGAAAATAAAATATGTTTAATATAAATTTTAAATTTGTTGAAACTTTGATCATTACGGCAGCGCTAATGCATTTAGTAAAGGTATCTGACAGCAACACATTTGGCTGGTGGATACTGAAAATAAAAAAGGAAAATATATCTGTACATTGTCGAACTCATTGAAATGGTTAGAAAAAGCTTATCATTTTTTGTAAATTTTCATTAAATTGTGATTGTAATTAGTAATGAAAAGGACTTTTTGTGAATTCAGAAGAATGGTTGATAAGAATTCTTCTTTCAGAACTGAAAATTTCTTCTGTTCTCGTATCGCTATTAAAAAGGTTTCATTGAACAGGTTTGAACGAAAAATCATGTATCATTTTCAGATAATCAAAAGGTGAATCAATTCACGCTGTAATGAATTGCAATTTTTTATTTTGTTTTCTAATGCATTAGGTTTTTGACAGGAATTTTGGATAGCTTTTCGCAGCTGATTTCAAATTCGCAATCGATTTCACTCTTCAAGATACAGTTTTTATGCAATTTAATATTATTTCAATTTAGAATTTTTTTAAATTTAATTTGTGTGCCTATTAAGAGTTCCCACTTCTCTGCTACTTAGAAATTGGTAGGAATAAGGAGATAATACATTAACGTTTACGATGCGATGAATTATGTTAGTTTGGCATGGGAAAAAAAGAATCGATATTAAATTTTTCCATATTTAACTAATATTATTAATTCATAGTTACCATTTATCAGGCTGAAGTCGCGTTCCTTACAAAAAATATGCAGCGACGTCACAGGCAAGTAAAATGTAAAAAAGTGATAGACATTTTATTTATTTATTATTTGTTTAATAACACTATGAGTTACATTTCAAATTGTTCTTGTTGAAAATTTACGAAAAATAATTCTCGGAATCCACTTTCAATAGTAAACTAAAAATAAAAACTACTCCGCTTTCTGCAAAATTTTAATAAATTGGTACCGAATTGAAGAGTAAACCATGTTGAATTAGGAAAATTACGCCCACTTTTTAAAAGAGTCACCATGAGACAACAGTGATAATGTTGCATTTCCTTCGACACTTAATATTTTCAATATGTCAAATTACGAAAATATGAAAAAAAAACTTAACTAGAAATAACTTTAATTTTGATTTTATTAGAAAGTACTTTTTTACAAAGTTGAGCATGTTGGCATTCCTGGTAAACTAAAAAATATGCTGTAAAATGTGCAAAATTTTATCTGTCTTATTAAAATTCCAAATTTTAATCGCCACCACTTTTTTCTATTAAGCCTTAACCTGGAAATGCTTGCTATTTAAATATATATATATATATATATATATATATATATATATATATATATATATATATATATATATATATATATATATATATATATATATATATATTTTGTAATAAATATTTATTTATAACAGGCTTATGATTAGCATTTAATGCATGAAGTGTTTAGTTTTAACTTTATTCTGTTTGTATTTCGTTTTTGGCAGGAAAAAGAACTAACGATCAGAATTAGACTTCTGAGCAGATCTTAATATTTCAAGGGCCAAAACTTAAATTTGCGTTAATAAATTGCACTCATTAATTAATACAGCAGACAATATTTTAAGAAACAAAATCAGCTACATGACAGCAAATGTTTTATTAAGTTTTTCTTCTGTTAAATTCGAATATTTTCGTATTCCCATAGTATAGTCACGAGAGCGATCAAAAGTTTAGTTCTCTTAATTTAACTTTTAGTTTTTCCGAGATCCCAACTTGCTCCGGACAGCAAATACATATTCTAAAGTGGTAGTTTATCAATTGTGATTCTTGGTTTAATAAATTCAATTTAGTAAGTTTTTATCCACCACTATTTCTAAATAATTCGTAGACTTATATTATTCATCAATTTATAGTTCTAAAGTTCTCCACTGATGTAGCCTCATCTTACTAATATCGTCTCATCCTCATTCCAACCACAAGGAATAACCTCATCGACATCATCACAAGATGAAGGGGTAAAGGGCCGTTCCGGCCTCAGGCACCCCAAACCACCTCCTAGATTAGATTAGATTAGTTCTAAAGTCAAACTACACCTTTTAAAAAGCAAGCAATTATAGTCAAATATTTGCCAAATTTACCTTGTAGTTATTATAATTGTTACCGTTTTTATAATTATTTTGGAGTGTCCGGAGCAGTTGGTATCTCTGGTTTTTGCATGTGTTCCAATATCTCGATGGATTTTCAAGCTCAGCGAAACATTTTATGCACAGTTATAAAATTTGTTTACCCAAAGATTATACTATGCAAAAAGAAGCTCTAAATAATTATTTATAATTTATTATTTCTGTGAATACGTTTCAAACAATTTTGAATTTTAAGGTTTATAGTTCAAACAATTTGAACTATTAAATCATTTTAAGAAATGTAATTTTAAACAAATAAGAAAAATACTGCTTCCTTTTACTTGACAAATGTTGAGATAGAAATGAGATAAATTTTAAAAACTACCGTTTCAGAAAATAAAATATATTTAACAAATATTTTATTTTAGTCACCACATCGTAAATCTTCATTTTCGAAATTCCATCTAATAACGGTATCTAAAGGCAAAAACATTTTTCTGGCGGATACTGATAATAAAAAAAAAAGGAAAATGTTCATGAATATAGTCTATTTCATTAAAATGGTATGGTTTATTAATTTTTCCTTTTTAATTTTCTTTTTAAAAATTGTGATACAAGTTGATTATAGAAAGGATATTTTTTTTTGTTAGTTCAGAAGATTGGTTGATAAGTATTCTCTTAGTTCTGAAAATTTCTTCTGTTCTCGTACTGCTCTTGAACAGACTTCTCAACAATTAAAGAGTATTTCAATTATAAACACTAATATAAATAATTAGGTCTGTCTGAAAGTTCTGTTCGCGAAAAATCACGTATGATAGCGTGAATAAATGCCCCTTTTGCATATCTGAAAAGATATGCAAAAGGGGCATTTATTCACGCTATAATGAATTACATTTTTTTATTGTTTTCTAATGCATTAGGTTTTTGACCGGAAATGTGGATATTTTTTCGTCGATGGATTTCATTTATCAGGCTCCGCCCAGGTGGCAGCCTGACCCTTCAGTGCAGTAGGCGGGATCAGACGGTTATATCAAGATTTCCAAGCGGTCTCCCAAGAACTATGTTGTTCAGGGTTCAAGAGTTTTCCCTGTTTGCACTAAGTGTAACGACCAACAAGCTACTCCTGAACATATACTTCAATGCCTAAATATCTCTAAAGTGGACCTCTTTTCAGATCCACTTTTTGTTACAGACTTACTCAGAGTCTCTGGAGACATGGACTTGGTTTAGCTCCGCTAACCGTGTGGGCCAGCAACAACAACATTTATCAGGCTGAAGTCGTGCTCCTTACAAAAGATATCCAGCGACGTCACAAGCAACTAAAATGTAAAAAGTTTTAGAAATTTTATTTATTTATTATTTGTTTAATAACACTATGGAATACACTTCAAATTGTTCTTGTTGAAAATTTAAGGAAAATCATTCTCGGAATCCACTTTCAATAGTAAACTATAAAGAAAAACTACTCCGCTTTCTGCAAAATTCTAATAAATTGGTAGCGGATTGAAGAGTAAACCATGAAGAATTAGGAAAATTACGCCCACTCTTTAAAAGTGTCACCACGAGACAACAGTAATAGTAAAGCATTTCTTATGATTTTTAAGAAATTGATATCTTTATTATTATTTAATATGTATTTGAATAAATTAATTTATTAAAAATTATAAAATATATTAAATAAATAATAGATAATTGATTACGTATAATTATGATTACAGGTTCAATAATTGGATAAAGTAAATCTTAACACTCAAAGTCCATGCAACCTTTCCACAATATTCAAAATCTTTTGGGAACCGCTGCTTTAACGTATAAATGTTCATTTTTTAGAACTTAAATCTTAAATTGTTTTACTTAATGACAAATCGATAATTCAAACATATATATAAAATATACATTAATTACATAGTTAAGCATTAAAATGTTAAAGAAGCTTAATTTTCAGAAAATACTTAATATCTCGTATCTTGTACACAACCACTTGTTAAAATATTTCCCGACGACCATACTTGTTGGCAGCTATGTGTTCACACATTTCATATTTATAACAAATTAAAATAAAGATATATGTTATTAAGTTTTATTTAACATGACTCTGAAATTTTATTCAGAAAATTCACTATTGTATACACCTTAAGAAATCAGACTAATTCCCGTATGAATTACAATTTGTTGTATAAATGATATATTAACCCCTTGAGAGTTAGTTTCAGCTTCTTGCGAATTTTCAGTTGCAGGTTTTTCTGTATCATAGAAGAAACTAAAGGGAAAAAAAAAGAAAAAAACATCGCAGAAAGGGACCAACTCGAATGGTATAACTCGTAGACCCCCGGCAAACATCTAGAAGTTTTTTATTTTTCCAGTTTAAAATCAATTTGGTGCCTCTGCGATTGTATTTCGCGTGGAGATCACAATACGGAAATATCCGCAATAAAAATGCAAAAGAATGACTTTGACCAAACTTCTTTCGCTGTTATTAATAATAGCCCGGTAATGTGATAAATTTACTTAAAATATTAATTTTAAATGGCTTATTTGGTTATTATTAGTATTGACAGGTTAGTATTAATAATAACCGATTATTCACACTGTAACATATACATGCTAGAACTGATACATACAAGATCCTAGGTTTCAGACGTAAGCCCTGCCACTTCCAGAAATTGCAGCGTTGGGGACTTCTGGGGGGTTGCGATTTTCTGGAGAACTTGTACAATTTATAGAAGAAATTTATTTTAGACAGCATCTGCTTAATAAAATTAACTATTTCGTTTGTTTTGTTGTTGAAAAACCAATACATATTTTACTCTGCATATATTAAATGTTATAAGCAATTATTAACTTATTGAGAAAAGAATTATTAACCAATTATGGTAAAGACCGGAGTTTTTTTTTTTTTTTTTTTTTTTTTTTTAAATAACACTTGAATGTCCAATGATATTTTTTTCTTTCTGTATACCTTAGATTTCGAAATTCAAAATTTTTTTTTGGATTTTTTACAAAATATTTTGATACTTTTTTTCATTTATTATGAACATTATAATATTAGAATAGTTTGAATTTTTAAGAGAAATTGATGAAAAGTTATTCTCTTCTTCAAAGTTAGAAGCAAATAATTATTCGCTTTAGTAAGGTATAGTAAGTTTTTCAAAATAAATAAAGATATAAATGGATAATAATTAAAAAATGTTAAAGATATAATAAATTAAGATTTAAATTGAAATGATCATACCATTGAAAAAAATGTTAAAGCCGTCATTAATTAAATTAAAACTAAAATGCATACCCAAAAACCTGGTGCAACATTACTAAAGTACAAAACAAAAAAACTCATCACATTCCAAATTAAATGCTCACTAAAACGAGCAGCCTAGCATATTTCATTAGAAACAATGTCATGTATACTGATTTTAAATTAAAAACTTGAATTGAAACACGAATGAATTTATATACAAAATTTCATAAAAAAGCACAAAAATGCACAACAAACTAATTAAAAAATCTTTATTGTTGAAATGCTGAAAGAGGATTTAAAAAATAGACCCCTTGATCGCTTTCTCTTAGATGACGAAATTCTCTCAAATAAACTTTTCAAAATCACGTTCAGTGGCTCTGTAGTCGAATTCAATCATCGTACTCTAATTTAATTGCGCTGCATTCGCAGCACATTTCAACCAATTATATTCCAGCATCTATTTTATGATTTTACGAGTCAATTCTTATCTATTATTTTCCTTTTGCTTGCAGCGAAAATTCAGGATTACACGAGTAAAACAACTTCAAAATAAAGTAACACATGATGGAAGGGTTTAAAATTTATGACAAGAGATTATAAAAGGTCGTACTTCCTAATATTCTACCTGATTAAAACTTTCACTCGAAATTCGTTGTTCCGGAAAGGGTTAATGAACTTTTGCAATGAAGTTTTATAAGAGGGGCGTTTAAAAATTCTAAGAGATCGGTGACCTGAAAAAGATTGAGAATCTATTTGCTAAAGGAATTTTATCTAAATTGAAGTATCTACGAACTTAGGAAAACTTCAAATTATTTTGATAATTGCTTCAGTAGTTTGCTTCTGTTCCGTGCCTAAACGTAAGCGCTATTTTAGTAATGCGTTAATGTGGCGAGTATTGCAAAAGGTCAGTGTTTAATTATAAAATGGAACGAGAGGTCGCTTTGTGAGAATAGAAAATATTGAATAAATATGAGAATTTAAAATAAAAGATAATACAGTTCACTAATTTGCGTGAGCCTCAATAATTATTAAGAGAGAGAACATTTGGTTTCGTGACCTTGAGAAGATATTAAGAAGACTATGGATTATATATTTAATTATATTTAGAGAAAAGCTACTGTCAGTTTCGTTTGTTGCTACTATGTGTCATATGGAATGCAACCAGTGAACACTTTGCTTTCTAAATCCACGTCGAAAGCATGGTTCCGCCGACGAAGAGATTAGTGCTTTCAACAGTTGTGTGTATATTTGACCCCTCGGACTTTCAGATACAGCTGTATAGAAAGCTAAAATATTTCTGCAGAAACTGTAGTGTATAAAACAAGACTGTAATGATCGGTTTGCTGAAGAGGCGCAGCAGTGGCAAAGTTTCATTGAATCTTTACCAGCAATAAACAATGTGAGTGCTCAGCGATGTATTCTTATAGAAATCAATGCTCATAGAATTTCATGGTCTTTCTGACGCTTCTGAATCTACTTATAAATACTTCATTTATACACACAGTTATAAATTTCGTTTATCCAAAGATTATTCCATGCCAAAAGTAGCTTCAACTAATTATTTATAATTTATTATTATTTTTGTGAAAACCTTTCAAAAAATTTTGCATTTCAAGAATTGTTAAATAATTTCATGAAATATTATTTCAAATGAATAAAAAAACATACTGCTTCCTTTTACGTGACAAATGTTTAAATAGAAATGAGATAGTTTAAATTTTAGAAACTACCGTTACAGAATATAATATATATTTAATATGCATTTTAATTTTTCGAAAATTTTTCTCTGTAACCATACCCAAAAGCATCTGGTTAAAGTAACTGACAGCAATACATTTGATTTGGCTGGTGGATACTGAAAATAAAAAAGAACACATTTCTGGGCATTCTATATTTGTTTTTCTTTTAAAAATTGTGATAGTAATTAATAAAAATACTTTTTTTTATTACAGAAGAATGTTTGATAAGTATTCTTCTTTTAGATCTGAAAATTTCTTCTGTTCTCGTATCACTCTTGAACAATTAAAATGTGGTTGAATTATAAACACAAATGTAGATAATTAGGTCTATCTGAAAGTTCTGTTCGCGAAAAAACGCGTATCTTTTTCAGATATCCAAAAGGTGCATTTATTCACGCTATGATGAATTACAATTGTTTTTTATTCCTCTTAAAGCAGAGGTGTCAAACTCAATTTTGCAGAGGGCCATATATTAAATTTAGAATGTGTAGGCGGGCCGGATACAAATAAAAGAAAATACTGAATTATTTTAACATCTTATTTACTTAATTATATAGTATGGAATATATGGTTGTTAAAAATCATATCAAAGTTATAAAAGACTAATTATTTTCAGCTCGAGGATCCAGATACCTGACTTCTCTTGTTTTTGACAAGCTCATGGATGTCCGGTTTCATATTTGTTGTAATTATTTTAAGAATTGATTGGAAATGTTCATTCGTAAGTCTTGTGCGATGTTTGTGCTTATTTATATTCATGACGGAAAACATCTGCTCACATAAATAGGTGCTACGAAATATGCGCAGAATGCGTGCTACATGCTTTTTTAATTCCGGGTAGTAATCCAAACACTTGAAATATTGTGTACAAAATGTAAGAGTGTTAAACCTCTTTAAATTTTTCTTTAAAAATACTGTCCGATTGAAGATTTGTCAACTCCATTCGCAAAGGAACTGGTGCCTGTGAAGCTTCAAAATTTATTGGATTGTTGAAAATTGGGAATTCCATTTCATTCATTTTGCGGAAGTCTTTAAAACGATTGTTGAATTCCGTGATCAGAATTTGCAGAAGTTGAGCATATTGATCCAATTTCTTTTTTGGTTCACTGTGCCAAATGATTTTAAATGAGGGAAATGATCCAAAGTTAGATTTTTTACTTGATTTTCCCACAGCCTCAACTTTCTTTCAAAGGCTTGAATACATTTGAGTGATAATTAGATTTTTACCCTGTAACTTTACGTTCAGATCAGTCAAGTGTTTATTGATATCTATCAGAAAGGCACAATCAATCCACCAGTCATTGTCATAATCAATTGGGTTGCCTTTTTCTGACATGAAAGCTTGAATAGGGTCACGCAATGCAAAAAATCTTTCTAAAACTACTCCTCGACTGAGCCAACGAACTTCGGTGAAATAAGGGACATCAGAAAAATTTTCGTCCAAATCTTGTAAACACTGCCTGAACTGTCGGTGATTTAGTCCTCTGTTCCTTATAAAATTTACTATTTCAATTATAAGTTGCATGGCATGGTCCATTTTTAAATGTTTGGATGCCAATGATTCCTGATGAATTATGCAGTGAAATCCCACAAAATTCCCTGATGTTTTCTGTTTCAATTTAGTTACAACGCCCGAATGCTTGCCAGCCATGGCAGGAGCGCCATCCGTAGTTGTGCTGCTAAGTATATATTCCAGTCGAGTTCATACTCGACTGGATGTGTGTACTGGAATATACTTAGCAGCACAAGAGAATCATTCAATCAAATGCTCAATTGCAGAATAAATATCATTTGCTGTTGTAGTACCTGTCAATGGAACGCACTTTAATAGTTATTCAGTTATTTATCAACTGTTTGATTGCAAATCGAACACAGTGGTTTACCTTTCCATTCTATGAAAAAATATGAAATTTCCCATTTAGACTGTAAAACTCTGCAATCACTATCAATTTGACGTTTTTGTGTCATTACGCCAAAATCGCAACAATTATGGAACTCACACAACAATTATGGATATCGCACGCGCACGACACAAACAAATGCACTATATCTACACAATCACTACTTCGCAGTCCAACTAAAATCCTTCTCCAACCGTATGGCTTCGATAACTCGACTCAACTGACTCACGTCGCGACGACGCACTCCTTTCATATCGATAAGGAAGGTTCTAGTCTAGACTCGAAGCACTTGGAAGATTCCGCTTGTTGCTAAGAAATGGCGTTTCTGTCTATCTCTCTCGTTTTTCTGGGCGCGCGCTGCCCTTGAAATTACTTATAAATGTAGTGTGCGTATTTTAAAACATTACGTAGAGGAATCGAGAGAAGTCTAAAAGCTCTAAAAAACATGATTCTTCTTTCTGTGACACATTGCGATGGCGGGCCGTATTGATACAGCCCGGGGGCCGGATGTGGCCTGCGGGCCGTACCTTTGACATGACTGTCTTAAAGGGTTTTAACCGAAAATTGGGATATTTTTTCGTCGCCGATTTCAAATTCGCAATCGGTTTCACTCTACAAGATGCAGTTTTTATGCAATTTAATAATATATTTAGAATTTTTTGAAATATAATTAGTGTGCCTATTATCAGTTTCCACTTTTCTGCTACGTAGAAAGTGGTAGGAAGAAGGAGATAATTCATTTTCACTTACGATGTGATAAGTTATGTTGGTTTGCAATGGAAAAAATAATCGATAATACTTTTCTCAATAATAAACAAATATTGTTAATTCATAGGTACCACTTTTGAGGCTGAAGTCATGTTCCCTACAAAAGATATGCGGTGATGTCACAGGCAACTAAAATGTAAAAAGTGGTTGGTAGAAATTTTATTTATTTATTCTTTGTTTAATAACATTATGAGATACATTTCAAATTGTTCTTTTTGAAAATTTAAGGAAAATTATTGTCTAAATATATTCTTTCAATAGTAAACTACAAATAAAAACTACTCCACTTTCTGCAAAATTCTAATTAATTGGTTGCTATTTGAAGAGTAAACCATGTTGAATTATAAAAAATTACGCCCCCTCTTTTAAAGCGTCGCCACAAGACAACAGTAATTGCCATGAGACAACAGCAAAATTGAGGTAGTTCAAATTTTAGAAACTACCGCTTCATAAAATAAAATATATTTAATACGAGTTTTAATTTCAAAATTTCTTAATTTTAAACTTTTTCTTAGTCATATAATAAAAGTATCTGACAGCAATACATTTGGCTGGTGGATACTGAAAATAAAAAAAACGTAAATATTTGTGTTTCATAGAAATGTTCATAAAGTTAATAATTTTTCATTTTCTTTTTAAAAATTGTGGTAGTAATTAATAATAGAATGGACTTTTTTTATATTTCAGAGAGAGAGTTTGGTTCTTGACCAGGAGAAGATATTAAGAAGGCTATGGATTATAGATTTAATTATTTTTAGAGAAAGTTACTTTCAGTTTCGTTTGGTGCTACTGTATGCCTGAAAGCAAAAGGAAACCCAGTAATCTTTTGTGAAGTAGGTGCAGGAGATTTTTCAGGTCATTTACTCACATTAAATAACCTGCATTATTGCAATCTTTATGAGTTAAAAGCTTTTTACATTGAGAGTTTTGCTCAAAAAATATTTAAAAACGCGAGATTAGTTGATTTGCAGGTTGCTGCTACATAGTTAAGAGAGGTAATACGAGATAAAATGTGAAATACGGAGTTGACATATATTATAAGAAAAAAACTGAGAAATTTATAAAAGAACCTGAGTCTTTGTCTAATCTTATAGAGGGAATAATAGTAAACCAGAAAACAGGATTAGAGACAATCGAGAAAAATAAACAATTGGAACAAAATAAGTTAGAGAGAGCGAAAGCAGGGCTAGAATTGTCTCGCTTGAAAATAGATGTAAAAACTATCAACGATTCCGAAAATAAAATTCAGAAATATGATTCCTTTAATTCGTTAATAAAAAAAGTAGAGACATTAAAGATTCAAGTTCCAAATCTTTTTCTTTTTTTTTGCTTCTTTAAAAAGATCTTTCTGACAAAAAATGCTCTTTTTGATAAATTTAAAGCAAAAATGCTTTTAAATTTAGAAGGCGAGAAGGATTCAAATTTAATTTCTTACATAAGTGATAATGAATGAGTGATTATGATAAAAAAAATTGTATTAAGGCAGTTTGAACCGAGACCCCTGTCGTGTTAAAAGGAATTCCAAAAAACTACGAGGCATGCAAATGAAACTCACGTGCAATTTGATTGGAGATTTCTGTATCGTAATCTGTGGCAGGATAATTGCCAAGTCTTGGATACTTCCGGACAGCGCCCTGCAAGAAATTAACGAAAAAGAAAGGAAGGGACAAACTTGTATAACTCGAAGTCACCCCTGAGCAAACATCTACATGTTTTTTTTTTTTTAAATTTGCAAGTTTAAAACCTATTTGGCGATTGCAGTTGGCGCGACGATACGGAAATATCCCCCAATTTGCATCGCGTTTTACAACTAGCTTTGATTATTATTTAAAATTACTAGAAGTGACAAATGTCGAGAAAACGAAGCAATGTTTTGTATCAGACAAACTGTTTTAAGCATTAGACAAAGAAATCGCATTTTGACAATCAGGAAGATAATTTGATCTCGTAAGCTTGAAAAAAGAAGCAGATTTATTCTTTTTGTCAAGGGGTAAACCATTAACCGAGAGTTATAGTTATAGTCAAGAATTCTCTAATTCAAGAAATTTGTCTTAAAGTATTTTGAGCTGATAATAAGTGTTCAAAGCGTATTCTGTGTTTTGATAATGCTGAAATGTAAATAAATATCCATTTCTGAAAGAGTAGAAGTAATAAGGAGAAATAATTTTTGTTTCAATTGCCTGGATAAACGTTTGGGTAATGGTAGTAAATCTAAATTTTCTTGTTCTTCGTTTAAAAGAGAGGTAAAAAGAAAATAAGCGTTATTATTTTTCTTTGCCTTATTCGAGAAAGAATGATTCATTGCAAGTGCCATTGACTGAGAATTTCATCCCCCTATTGATTCGAGGGAATCTGCATTGTAGTCGCCTATATTCCAAACAACTGCCGTCGCTGGTAATCAAAATAATGTTACTTCCTCGCTGTTACTAAATCAGTCAAAAACAGTTTTATTGAGAACAGTAAATTTTTTATTAAAAGATGAGAGAGGAAATAAATACCCATTGCCTCTGCAGTTTTAGTTCTAGGAGCCATGAATAGTTTTACAACGTCGGATTTTGCAAATAGCCTTAATTTAAAAAGAAAGAAAACCCATTTGGACGCGTGTAGTATTAGCAATACTTATGTTAATGCAACTAACATGTTTTGAAAAAGATTTTTAATTGTTTCTAATGTTACAGATTTCGTGGTGTCAAAAGCGTTAATGATTAATCTACCAGAATTAAAATACATTAAACTAGCAGATGATAATTGAAATATGTCAGGTCGTAAGGATTTGTTTTTAAGCGCCGAAATCATTCGAGACGTTGTGACCTGGTATAATTTGTCTCGTTAATATTCATATTTGCTTTATTCATAGTAATCTAACTCTCCAGTAGAACCCCTGAATTAGACAGGCCGACTTATCATTTATTGTTGGAGCAAAGAGCTAACATAAGCACAGCGAATAAATATTTTCAATCGGTAGTTTATAAATTGTAATTCTTGGTTTCATAAGTTCGATTTAGTAGATTTTAATCCACCGATTTTTCTAAACAATGCATAGGCTTATATAATTCACCACTTTCATACCTGCCAACTTTTACGCATTTGGCGTAAAATTTTATTTCGATATTAAAAGTGGTAGTAAAATGTATGCTTTCTATATATTCATTGCATTTATAAATTTAATTTATAATCTTTCTGACCACCACTATTTTTTAAAAAAAATGAAGCGTGTATATTAATATGTAATACTAATGTGGGAGTCTGCGCAAGTCCTTTCAAAATACAATGTATGTTTCTGCCTAAAAGTGTAATTTTTTTTTTTTTAACAAACAAACAAATATAACTTTATTGAGAACGAAAACACATAAATACAAAGAATATATATTCGTCGTCAAGAGGAAAATCCTGTCCAGGCGACAAAGAAAAGTAATACAATAAATTTAAAATAGAAATTTAAAAAAAGAAAAAAAAGGGGGTATTACAATCATAAATTATTTTGCTCATTATAAGACGTCATATATTGTTGAACACTGTAATAATAGAAAACAAAAACAAAAATGCATGAAACTATATATATTAAAAAAAAAAATTAAATAAAAACAAGTAACAAAGGTAACATAAGAAATTCATTTGGATTGGCACAAGACTGGTATAAAAATTCAAATGCTTCCTTTAAAGTGAAAAATAGAGATCTAAATCGTCAATGTTCATCACAAATTGAAATAAAGCACGCTTAAAAGAAGAATATATTTTGATGTTTTGCAACTGAAATGGTAATTTATTATATAATTTAGGTGCTAAGTAAAAAAACTGTTTGCGTGAAATTTCTTTTGTAAAGAGGGGAATCTCATACATTTCAGTTGGTCTCCTTTCAGACACATTAGTTTTTAATTTGCATATTAATTTATTGTTGTGTAAATAGAGTAAAATACGAAAAAATACATTATGGCGAAATGGTAATAGGTTAATTCTTGTATATATATTGGTAGTAGTTACACTTGAATTATTTATATTTAGAGAATTAATAATCTTGAAGCATTTATTCTGAACTGAGATTAAGGGAAGTAAATTAGTTTTATATTCACCGCCATACATTATCGCACCATAATTAATTAAAGAATAAAACCAGGAGTAATAGAGTGCTTTCACAAAATTAAAATGAATTTTATTCTTAAGGTGATAAAATTTAACTAAAACGAAACGCAATTTTTTAACTAAATTGTTAATATGTGTTTTCCATTTTAAATTAGAATCGATATATAGTCCTAAATATTTGATATTATTTACAGATTGTAGAATATAGCATTGACAATTTTCATTAGTACTTTTGCAGGAGAGAGAGTGAAATTTTAAATTTAAGTTAAATTCTGATTTTCTTAAACTGAAATAAATATATTTAGTTTTATTTAGATTTAAATTTAAGTCATTTATTGTAAACCATTTTGAAATTATGCGTAAATTTAGATTCAATTTGAAAAATTAGTTGATTTAAATCAGTGCAAGAATACAAAATTACGGAATCATCAGCATACGTTATTATCTTACCAAAAAGTTTGAGTTGACAAAAGTCATTGATGAATATAATAAACAATAAGGGTCCTAGAATAGATCCTTGAAGAACACCACGGTTTGAAAAAATATAATTACTAAAATTACTTCGGATTTTAACTCTATGTTCTCTGTTTGAAAGATATGAAACAAACCAATTTAACATAATTCCTCTGAAACCAGCAAATTCTAATTTTTTAATTAAAAGATTGTGATTGACATTATCGAAAGCTTTTGATATATCAAGAAATATAGCTACTGTTATCTTATTTTCAGCAATACTATTATGAATAAATTTTGAAAATTCCAAAAGAGCTTTTTCTGTACTTTTGCCTTTAATAAATCCATGTTGATTAACAGAGAAAAAATTTGTATGTTTTAAATAATTGTACATTTTATCAGCTAGAGCTTTTTCAATGATTTTTGGAAAAAACAGGTAATATTGAAATTGGTCTATAGTTAGATAGGCAATTTTTATCGCCGGTTTTAAAGATAGGAGTTATGGTTGCTCTTTTTAAAGAAGTTGGAAATATGGATGACTTGATTGAGGTATTGATGAAATTAGTTATAAAATTTATATTATTGAGAGCAAATAGTTTAATTAATTTTACATTAATACCGTCATAGTCAAAGGAGTTTTTATTAGAAAGAGAATTTATTAAGTGAAGTACCTCACAATCATTCAATTCTAGGAAAACAAACGAGGTTAAACTTGGTGAAATATATATTTGCAAACTGTTTAAATTTGGGTTTGAGGTACTGTAGGCATTTGCAAATGATTTATTAAATTGATCAGAAGAATCATAGTAGTTTAAAATATCAGGTAAAGTAAGTGATTTGCTCTGATTACCAATAACACCATTTACAAGATCCCATTTTTGTTTATTTGAATCACAATTTAAAAATTTGAATTTGAAATATTCTGATTTTGCTGTTTTAATTAAGTTCTTAAATCAGAAACTATAGTGTTGTATGCTGTTTTGTAAATAATATTCCATGGATATTTTCTAGTTTTTTTGAATAGTTTTTCCTTTCTTCGAATTAAAATCAAGATATTACTAGTCATCCAGTTATTTTTGGCTTTTTTGTTTGATTTATGCTTATATTTAAAATTATTTTTTAAATTATTGAGTTTGAAAACAAAACTTCGATATTGTTGATCAAGAGAATCTTGAGGATTGTAATTAAATTTGTAATTTGACAGATAATTATTGAACTTATTATAGTTGATTGAAATTTTATTTTCAGCTTCCTTAATTTTATTTACCTCATCGTAATGAACACTGCAAAAAGTTGGATAGTGATCGCTTATGTCATTTATGAATATTCCGGATTTGATTGAAAATTTATTTGTTTTTACGAAGACATGATCAATGCAAGTTGATGAGGAATTTACTCTAGTTGGTTTGTCTATGTAATTCTGAAATACAAATTGGCATAATAAATTAATATATTCATGAGTAATAAAATCATCACTTAGAATATCAATATTTATATCACCCATCAGTATTATATTAGGATATTTAAGCTTAGAGATTATTACTTTAAGTTCAGTATTAAAAAAATCAACAGTAAAATCATGAGATCTATATAAAGATAGAAATAATAAATCTAAAGATTTGCAATAAAGTAATATAGATTCTGCGGAAACAAAATGTATAGCTAACTCTGAAATATCAGGACATTTTTTAATAAAAACACAAACACCTCCAGAGCGATTATTATTTCTGAAATTAAAGAATGAATTATAACCATCTATTGAGTAAAAATTAGTTTCATTTTGGTAAATCCAAATTTCCGACATAATTATGACACTTATATTTTCAATCATGCTAGAAATATGTGAAATAAAATTATCAAAGTTGGCTCTTAAACTTCTAATATTTATATGCAAAATATTAATGTTTAACTTACAGGTTGAGGTAATAAAAACTTTAAATCGTCCAAATTCTCAATTTTTAGGCAGTCCGGCACAGATAAAAATGTTTCTTCAGTTGGATGGAATATTAAGGTCTTGAGATGATTTCACACGTATTATTTTGGACGATTCATCTTTTCTCAGGAATATTTTACCATCACGAACCCAACAAAACTTGAATCCCTTTTCAGATTTAGCCTTACGTGAAAGATAAAATAGAAGCTTCAGTTCGGGAGTCAAATGTTCATTGAAGTAAACAGGCATTTCAGTGAATCTGGAGTTGACTTCGCAGGTTGAAAGTTTACGATTTTTCAGTTTCTTTAACCCTTTGGGGACGGGTGATTCAGAAAAGCATTCGTACAAAATCAGAATCAAGTCGTAATTAAATAAAAAATGGTAACTTAAATGTAGTCGTTGCTAATTTCACAGACTTAATTTGCTTTTAATTTAATTATTGTTAGTTTAAACATATATATAATCAATGTTAATTCAAAGTATAACTAAATAGTTTTATTTTGAACAAAGGATTGGTGAATTAAATAAATCAAACAATTATTACTCCGGCCACAAATAAACTGCTAAAGAAATACTTTGATTACCAGTTTTATATTTTTAACCTGATTGATACGTTTTTATGCTGTCACGTATTTGTGACAGTCGGCCCGAAAGGGTTAAGATCTCATCGCGTACAGATTTGGATTTAACTTGAACGATGATGGGTTTAGGTTTATCTTTATTAAAGCTGGGGACTCTGTGAGCGGTGATCAGATTTTCGGATATATTAGTATTCGCAACATTATCAATCTGGGATATTACTTGTTGTATGTCTTCATTTTCACATTCGGGTAAGTTACTTATTTCAAAGTTGGATCTTCGGGAATATTGCTTGAGTTCAATAACTGCTTCTTTTAGTTCATTCAGTTCCTTCTTTATTTCTGCGCTTTCTCTAGTTAGCTGATCATTTTTTGCTTGTAAAGTTTTGTTTACGTTCTGTAGCTCTGTGATAGAATTTTTCAACTCTTGAATTACTTCACTGTTGAATTCAATTGAACGGGTTAAGTCATTGAATTTGTTAGTTATTAACTCTTTTAGGTCTTTATTTTGCTGTAAGATATCCTCGAGAATCTCTGGGCTAGTTGCACTTTTTATTTTCGTTGGATTTTACTGTGATTTTGAACATTGTGCGCAGGTCCACTTTTGTTTTTTATCAACAGTAAGTCTTCTAAAAGCTCTTTCAGCGAAACCACCACAATGAAAATGAAAAACAGAATTGCATTCACCTTTGCATGTTAATCCATCTGAGTCTTCCAGAATTGGTTCGGTACATGCTTTACACAAAATTTTTGACGAAGACATTGTTTGAAGCAATATTTATGTATAGAAAGCTTGCTTACTAAAACATTAAATTGATATTTTCAAATTTTTATAATTATAAGTGAAATTAGACTTAAAACAATGGGTAAAATCAAAATATTCAAGGAGCGAGAAAAAGCGTATGCAACAGAGGCTACCAGCTGTTGCCAAAAGTTCCATATCCATGTCCTTTTAGCAATATTTATGTATAGAAAGCTTGCTTACTAAAACATTAAATTGAAATTTTCAAATTTTTATAATTATAAGTGAAATTAGACTTAAAACAATGGGTAAAATCAAAATATTCAAGGAGCAAGAAAAAGCGTATGCATGAGAGGCTACCAGCTGTTTTAAATTCCATATTACTACCACTGGAGAAAATCATCCTCCAAAGGCTTGAAAGTTGGCAGGTATGCACTTTATAGTACTTATGACATGCTTTACATTTTTAAAAACAAGCAAATAATGTCAACTATTTGCAAAATTTACTCTGTAGTTATTTACCGTTTTTTAAATTATTTTGACGTGTTCGCAGCAGTTGGCATCTCTGTAATAGCATAACGAATACTAAAATAACGTTAACTTGCGAACTTGTTTCCTCCAATATTGCTTGATAGGTCAGCTCTGATAGTATAGGAGCCTTACTCTCCAGAATACTATTTTTGGATATGTAGTGAGTGGAAGTGTTCCTATAGAAAATCAGAGAAGGGTAAATTGTGGCTTCATTTTATATTTTTATTGTAAAGTCGTTGACAGACTCAATTTTTTTTTGGTGGGGGTGGGGATTTACGACTACTAATGTTTAACTCCGTACATTTGTACTTTTGAACACAATATGGAAGACAAGAGAGCTTCTGGTTCAATTATTGGTAAAAATTGCCTACGTGGAGGACTTCTTGAGGAAATTAATTAGCAGTTGCGTGACATGGAGAGGATAACCTCCCACGGTATGCCTGACGGAAAGGGGACTCTAACCCGTGATCCGCTTAAAACTGAGGATATTTTACGTCAGCACTGTGGTCGATGCAAGCCGGATGCGGAATTTGTATCAACCAGCCATCGTTAGCATTCGAACCCGGTTTATCTAATTGGAAGGCGCGCTCTATCCTCTGAGTCATCACTGAACCATCATTCATTATAGATAATACTAGTACAAACAACACAGTCTGCAAATTTAGGAAAATAAAAGATGCGCAGATTGAGTTACCCAGGAACAAAGAAGCAATAATATCTGAGAAAAAATTGGACGAAAATATTAAATGCCGAAGTGTAGTAAAAATGCCGAAAGATGACCTAACGTGTTTAGGGCAATCCAAGGATGCTACCCTTAAAAAATTAAATTCTCTGTGCAAACGTTTTTTAAAGGATCTGGGTATTTAACATTAGGCAGGGAATGTTTTCGCGAATATGAAATTATGACAGAAATATCAGAGTGTGAGGAAGAAGTTAGAATGTATTATATAAAGCATTTGGGAATTTGCTGCCCTGATAAAAGTACTACAAAGCTTCGTGTAGTGTTCAATCAATGCTTCCAAGAAAAGAGAATGCCTCAGCATGGGTAAAGATAAAATTCACTGCTCAGTTTATATTCGTTAATCGGACTACTTATTGATCCGCTTTGAGGACTTCTTTCTTCTTGGAGATGTTGATTCAATGTGTCCGTTCAAACAAACTTGGAGAATTCTTTAAATTCCTTAGAATATTTTAGAATATAATTTCGAACAAACTGTGAGCGTTATGCAGGACGATTTAATTAAAATTTGAACAAGATTTTGTTCATATATTTATGCGTTTGCAGTAGACATTAGGTAGATGCATATGATGATTTTACTTGATCCGAGTCAAACTAATCTTTTGAGAATAATTTGGAGGGAGGGAATGAATGATCCAGTTAAGACGTATGAGGTCAAAACAATAACCTCCGGAACAGTTAGTGCACCATATCCAGCAGCAAGGGTTTTGCTTCCATTGTCAAGAGACGAGAACTATCCTTTACCATCTCATGTGTTAGACTTCTATGTGGATGTTTTCAGCTCCGCAGTCACCTTGAGAGAAACAAAAGAACTGCAATCGGAGTTATCAAATACTCAGTACAGAAATGCTACTGCATTACATAAATGGTATAGCAAATAAAAATTAATAACGGGGTTTGGCAAATGCTACAACTTTGAGGAGGTAACAAAAGCACTAGGAGTCGTATGGAATTCAACCACTGAACACATTGCTTTATAACTCAAGGTGGAAAGCATGGTTCCTCCTACGAAGAGATCAGTGCTTTCAACAGTTGTACGTATATTTGACCCCCTCGGACTTTCAGATACAGCTGTAAAGAAAGCTAAAATATTTCTGCCGAAACTGTAGTGTATAAAACTAGACTGCAATGATCGGTTTGCTGAAGAGACGCAGCAGTGGCTAAATTTCGTCGAATCTTTGCGAGCAATAAAAAATGTGAATGTTGAGCGATGTAGTGATGTATCCTAATAAAAAAATCAGTGCGCATGGAGTTTCATGGTCTTTCTGACTCCTTTGAATATACTTATAAATACTTCATTTATACACACAGTTATAAATTTCGTTTACCCAAAGATTATTCTATGCAAAATGTAGCTTTAAAAAATTATTTATAATTTATTATTATTTTTGTGAAAACCTTTCAAAAATTTTTGCATTTTAAGGTATATGAATTATTAAATCATTTTAAGAAATGCAATTTTAAATAAATAAAAGAAATACTGCTTCCTTTTACGTGACAAATGTTCAGATAGAAATGATAGTTCAAATTTTAGAAAGTACCGTTACAGAAAATAAAATATATTTAATATACATTTTAATTTTGATAAAACTTAGGTTACTTTCAAGATTCACTCCTGCATACAATAAAAGTATCTAACAGCAATAGATTTACATACCTGCCAACTTTTACGCATTTGGCGTAAAATTTTATTTTCAGTAAAATAGTGGTAGTAAATATATACTATTTTTTCTTTTATAAACTTAATTTTTAAATAATTTTGATCACCACTATTCCTAAGAAAATTAAGCATATAATATTAATATGTGTTACCATTATTGTCGTCGTCTTAAGCATTTTCAAATGCCGCGTATCTTTTTGCTTAAAATTGAAATTTTAATTCCATATTATTACCACTGGGAAAAATCATTATGGAAGGGATTAAAAGTTGGCAGTTATGCATTTAGCTGGTGGGTACTGAAAAGAAAAAAGGAAAATATATTCTTCTACATTGTCGAACTCATTGAAATGGCTAGAAAAAGTTAATCATTTTTTTAAAATTTTCGTAAAATTGTGATTGTAATTAGTTAGGAAAAGGACTTTTTGTGAATTCAGAAGAATAGTTGATAAGGATTCTTCTTTCAGAACTGAAAATTCTTCTGTTCTCGCTTCGCTCTTGAACAGGTTTGAACGAAAAATCACGCATCATTTTCAGATATACAAAAAGTGAATCAATTCACGCTGTTATGAATTAAAATTTTTTATTTTGTTTTCTAATGCATTAGGTTTTTGACAGGAATTTTGGATAGTTTTTCGTCGCTGATTTCAAATTCACAATCGATTTCATTCTTAAAGATACAGTTTTCATGCAATTTAATGATATATTTCAATTTAGAATATTTTAAAATTTAATTTATGCGCCTATTAAGAATTCCCACTTCTCTGCTACTTAGAAAGTGGTAGGAATAAGGAGATAATACATTTATGTTTACGATGTGATAAATTATGTTAGTTTGTCATGGAAAAAAAATAATCGATATTACATTTTTCCGTATTTAATTAATATTTTTAATTCATAGGTACCATTTATCAGGCTGAAGTCGCGTTCCTTACAAAATATATTCAGCGACGTCACAGGCAACTAAAATGTAAAAAGTGATAGACATTTTATTTATTTATTATTTGCTTAATAATACTACGAGTTATATTTCAAATTCTTCTTGATGAAAATTTACGAAATATCATTCTTGGAATCCACTTTCCATCGTAAACTAGACATAAAAACTTCTCCACTTTCTGCAAAATTCTAATATTGGTTGCGAATTGAAGAGTAAACCACGTTGAGTTAGGAAAATTAAGCCCACTCTTTAAAAGTGTCACCACGAGACAATGTTGCATTTCTTACGACAGTTGATGCTTTAAATATGTCAAATTACAAAAACATGTAAAAAAAACTTAACTAGAAATAACTTTAATTTTGATTTTACTAGAAAGTACTTTTTCACAAAGCTGAGCAAGTTGGCATTTCTGGTGAACTAAAAAAAATATATGCTATAAAATGTGTAAATTTTTATCTCTTTTATTAAAATACTAAATTTTAATCGCTACCACTTTTTGCTATTTTAGCCGCCTAATCTGGAAATGCATGCTATTTAAAAAAACAAACCATATTTTGTAATAAATAATGATTTATAACAGGCTTATGATTAGCATTTAATGTACAAAGTGTTTAGTTTTAACTTTATTCTATTTGTATTTTGTTTTTGTTGCAAAAAAAAAAAAAAAATCTCTAAATAACATATGAACTAATAATCGGAATTAGACTTCTGAGCCGATCTTAATTTAAGGGCCAAAACTTGAATTTGCTTTAATTAATTGCACTCATTAATTAGTACAGCAGACAATATTTTAAGAAACAAAATAAATACTTTTAATTTTTACATGTGTCGCAATATCTCGATGGATTTTCAAGCTCATCGAAACATTTTATACACAATTATAAAATTTGTTTCCCCAAAAATTATACTATGCAAAAAGAAGCTCTAAATAATTATTTATAATTTATTATTATTTTTGTGAATACGTTTCAAAAAATTTGAATTTTAAGATGTATGAATTATTAAATCATTTTAAGAAATGTAATTTTAAATGAATAAGAAAAATACTGTTTCCTTTTACTTGACAAATGTTGAGAGAGAAATGAGGTAGTTCACATTTTAGAAACTACCGTTTCAGAAAATAATATATATTTAACATATATTTTAATTCCATACAGAATTTTTCTTCTTCTAAAATTGTATACAATTTTATGAAGTTCTCTAGAAGCAATACATTTTGCTGGTGGAGACTGAAAATAAAAAAAAAGGAAAATGATACGGTTTATTAATTTCTCTTTTTTAATTTTCTTTTTAAAAATTGAGATACTAATTGATTATAAAAAGGACTTTTTTTTTGTTAGTTCAGAATATACTCAGATTTGACTGAAATTCAAAAGAGGCTTCACAGCCTACACTAGAATCTTTTTCCTTGCCAAAGCCATTTAGTCTCAATTTATATCACATCATTGGATGAGGGAGTGGGGGGACCGCCTCGCGGGCAGGTACTCTGCTGCAATTTATATCAAGTCAGGTTAGTTCAGAAGATTGGTTGATTAGTATTCTCTTAGTACTGAAAATTTCTTTTGTTCTCGTACTGCTGTTGAACAGACTTCTCAACAATTAAAAAGTATTTCAATTATAAACACAGATATAGATAATTTGATCTATTTGAAAGTTCTGTTCGCAAAAAGACATGTATCATTTTCAGATATGCAAAAGGTGCATTTATTCACACTATAATGAATTAATTTTTTTATTATTATTTTCTAATGCATTAGATTTTTGACCGGAAATTTGGATATTTTTTCGTCGATGGATTTCATTTATCAGGATGAAGTCGTGATAAATGAAATCCAACAAGAATCCTTACAAAAGATATCCAACGACGTCACAAGCAACTAAAATGTAAAAAGTTTTAGAAATTTTATTTATTTATTATTTGTTTAATAACACTATGAAATACATTTCAAATTGTTTTTATTTCTTGTTGAAAATTTAAGGAAAACCATTCTCGGAAATAGTCACACAATTTAATAATATAATTCAATTAAAAAAAATTTTTAACTTAATTTGTGTGCCTATTAACAGTTTCCACTTCTCTGCTACGTAGAAAGTGGTAGGAGGAAGGAGATAATACAATTACGTTTACGATGCGATAAATTATGTTAGTTTGTCATGGGAAAAAATAATCGATATTACTTTTTTTCATAACAAACAAATATTATTAATTCATAGATACCTGTTCCCGTCAAGTAACAATTTTCTTCTTACGTAGAAGTAACGACGCGCATGCGCAATGAAAAAACTAAAAAAGAACTGAATGTAGCTGTTGAGCTTAAAATTGCAATGTAATCTCTTTTCTTTTCTCTTATTAAATACTTAAAATATTCTTAGATTTGACTGTTGAATTAGAATTGCGTTGATTTCCTCTTAATCGAATTTTTAGATTTACTTTGATCTCTTCCTGATAGAATTTCTAAAATCAGATTTTATTGATGAACCACCGTTAGCATTTTGGTGCATACGCCGCGAAACAACATTCTTGTTGTTATAGATTGTTTCGATTTCGGATTGATCAGGAAGTGTAAAGAAAAGAAAGGTAGGAATATTTGATAATTTGATCTATATGAAGATTTCGATAATTTGATGCTTCAAATTTAAAGTAGTTGTTTTGTTGAAAGTTGTTTTGTTTTGATTGTGTGATGCAGTATTTGTTTACATATTTACTAAATATTGAAGCATCATACAAATTATAAATTTGATTATTAGTGTTGATAAGAATTTTTAAAATATGGAAGAATTAACTAAACAGAGAAAAATTAGAGGCGCTTTGCGTTCTAGCATAACAAAATATATTAACAAATTAGAACAAGAATTTGATGAAATAAATAGTGATACTGAACTAGAACAACATTTAGATTTTTTGACTAGTAGATTAAAACAAATAAATGATTTAGATAATACTATACAATCTCTAATTGTAGATGAAAATGATTTTGATGCAGAAATTGAATCTGCAATGGAATATGGTCAGAAAATTGTTTTATGGAATTCGAAACTTTCTTCTAAGATAAAATCCTTTCTTCGTAATGCATCTGCTAATAATTATGATAGGGTAAATTTAATTCAGGCACAAGAACATTCCAACAATACTATAGCCACAGAAGTTTTGAATCGGAAAATAAACAATAATGTTAAACTTTCTAAATTATCGATAGAAAAATATTATGGAGATCCGTGTGTTTGGATAGAATTCTGGAATCAATTTCAAAGTACAATTGATAAAAATGAAACATTATCTGTAATAGACAAATTCTCGTATTTAAAATCACTTTTAGGAGGTGCTGAAGCTAATGTTGTTAATGGGTTTTCGCTTTCTGTGGAAAATTATGGAAAAGCTGTTAAACTATTAAAAGAAAGATTCGGTAGAGATGAATTAGTTATAAATGCTCATATGAACAAATTGTTAAATCTCTATCCTGTTAAAGATGCTAATAATATTTTAGGATTAAGAAAATTATATGACACTTGTGAAGTACAAATTCGAAGTTTGGACTCTTTAAAAGTAACTTCTGGAATGTATGGACATTTTTTGTACCCCATTTTGATTAAATTAATTCCTGAAGAATTAGCTTTAAGCTTTAACCGTAGAAAACTAGATAAAGCAAATCTAAGTGATTTTGATGTAATGGAACTGATAAATTTTCTAAAAATTGAAATAGAATGTAGGGAATCTGTTTCATTCCAAAACTCGAGGGTAGATAGAAAGAAAAACTTCATTAATCATAATACTGTCGCAAAACAACAATTTGGCAATTCGCGTGAGTCACCTCGAAATCAAAATCGCCCTTTCAATTCAAATGTAAACAAAACAGTAGAATATTTAGCTCCTGTCACAGAAAGTAATTGTATCTTTTGTAAAGAAACTCATAATTCGGAACACTGCAACAATGTAAATATTGATGAAGAAAAGGATTTGTTAAAAAAAGAAGCTCGTTGCTATTTGTGTCTTCAAAAAAATCATAGAATTAGAGACTGTAAGAAAAGGACATTTTGCGATATATGTAATCATAAACACAACAGAACAATTTGCTATCAATTTAGTAAAGCTGAGGATAAAAACGAAACTAAAATTGTTACTGCTATTTCGCACTGCCATGAAGTTTATAAAACTGATTCGTTGATTAAATCCACTATTGGAATTTATTTGCAAACATGTACCGCTATGATTAAGTCATCATTAAATGAAGAAACTTCACCTGTTAGAATATTATTAGATAATGGATCCATGCGAACATTCGTTTTAGAAGAAGTTTCAAAAAGATTAAAACTTCCCATTGTAAGATCGGAAACCTTATCTGTTTATGCCTTCGGAGCTGATGGAGCTCAAGAGAAAATTTATGATGTTGTTAAAATAAGATTAGCTAATAGGGATCAACCTTCGTTAAATATTGAACTTGAAGCTCTAGTCACCGATCAAATATCTGAGCGATGCTTTAGATTATCTGACCAGATAATCTAAAGCATATAAGCAGTTGAGAGGCTTACAGTTAGCTGATTCCTATGACTCTAAAAAAATAAGATAGAAATTTTAGTTGGAGCTGATTTTTATTTTGACATTGTCAGTGGTAGAATTAGAAGATTGAACGATAAACTGGTGGCTTCAGAAACCATTTTTGGCTGGTGTCTTCAGGGACAAGGAAGCATTCATAAAGATCTATGTAGCTTCAAAATTATCGTCGAAGAAAAATCCATCTCCGATCAACTAAGAGAATTTTGGGAGCTGGAAAACTTAGGGATTAATGTGGACACAGAAACTAAAGATAATGTCGAAAAAGAGATAATGAAGAATTTTGAAGAAGGAATTTCATATGCAAATAGTCGCTACAAAGTGGAGTTGCCCTGAAAACCTGAATTAAAGAGTATGTTACATAATAATAAGGTAGTCGCCAGTAGAAGATTTCAGTCTTTGAAAAAATCTTTCATCAACGATCCAGTCTATTTTTTTTAATACAACAAAGTTTTAGAAGATTATCAAAAAGAGCACATTATAGAACCTGTTACAAAGGAAAACGAAACTTTGAATGAAGAGAATTGCTTCTACTTGCCTCACAGAGCTGTGGTCAGAAATGACAAGAGTACAAGTAGATTACGAGTCGTCTTTGATGCATCATCGCATTCTGCTGGACAGATTTCACTAAACCAATGCTTGTATACTGGACTTAATTTATTACCTGATCTTTTTCTTCTTTTGATTAGATTTAGACTTCATCCTGTAGCTGTGACTGCTGACATCAAGCAAGCTTTCCTGAAGATTGAAATTGATGAAGAAGACCGAGACTACACCAGATTTCTTTGGAACAAAAGCCCAGACGATTTCAGTCCTGATGAGACCTACCGGATGACAAGAGTTCTGTTTGGTGTGACATCTTCTCCTTTTTTACTTAATGCCACCATAAAACATCACTTGAAGAGGTATGTACAGAAATTTCCTCATACTGTTCAACTGTTAAATAAATCGTTGTATGTTGATGATTGCCTCATAGGCGAAGATGAGGTAGAAAGTGCTCTGACTACTTGTTTAGAGAGTTATGACATTTTTAAAGATGCTAGCATGTGTTTGAGAAAATGGAGAGCAAATTCCCCAGAACTGTTTCACAAGTTGAAAGAACATAAATTAGAAGTAGATGACATAACTGATTCTTTTGATCAAACTTTAATACCTTCAAAGGTCCTGGGAGTTGCATGGAATCCCAAGGAAGACTATTTTTACTTTGATACTCGAAATGTTGAATTATTCCTTAAGAAAAATAAGGGGACTAAAAGATATATTTTACAAATTGCAGGTCGCATATTTGATCCTATTGGGTACATTGGGCCATTTACTATTCGTATCAAATGCCTGATACAAGAAATATGGTGTTTAGGCTTAGATTGGGATGAGGTTGTACCAAATAAAACCATTGAGGCATTTAATAAATGGTGTGATGATTTAAAGAAATTGAGTAACATTCGATTACCGCGTTACTATTTCTCACATGCATTACCTAAAGATATAGACAATATCCAGTTACACCTATTTTCAGATGCTTCCATCAAGGCTTATGGAACGGTTGCCTATCTAAGAGTAAAACTAAACGATGGAAACATCATTACTAGTTTTGTTGCCTCTAAAGGACGAGTTGTGCCGTTAAAGATGCTCTCTTTACCTAGATTAGAACTTATGGGAGCACTTTTATCTGCTAGACTGAGTGAAAAAATCATAGAAGGTTTGGAATTTCCAGTTGAGCGAATTTTTTGGACTGATTCGTCTATTACGTACTTTTGGATAAGAGGTTCACCAGATAGGTTTAAAAATTTCATAAAGAACAGAATTCAGGAAATTCACAAACACAGTAATCCTTCAGAATGGTTTCACTGTCCTGGAACGGATAATCCAGCTGATTTAATATCACGTGGACTTTCGGTTTCAGAATTAGAAAACAGCGACTTTTGGTGGCAAGGTCCACTGTGGCTGAAAGAAGATGAATCGTCGTGGCCAAAATCTTTAGAAACACACAAAGAACTTATTGCAAATCCAGAGACACTAGAAATTCGGAAAGTTTTAACTTTAAACACAAACGTCGCAGAGAGAAACGAAAACATCAACAATTTCCTTAATCGATACTCCTCTTTCACTAGGTTGGTTAGAATTACAGCTTATTGCTTAAGATTTCTTAAAAACTGTAAAGATACAAATAGAAAAAGGGATAATTTAAGTACATTCGAGCTACAAAATGCTACACAGGTGTTAGTAAAATGTGTGCAATCTATAGAGTTTAGCTCTGAGATTAAATGCCTAAAAAACAAACAGCCAATTCCTCAAAATAGCAAAATCATATCATTGAATGTGTTTATGGACGACAATGGACTTATGAGAGTTGGTGGTCGCTTGAAATTCTCCGAGTTAACAGAATCACAAAACTATCAAATGCTTTTACCGAAAACTCATCACCTTACACAATTAATCATCGAACACTTTCATAACAAATCATTACACTCGGGAGTTCAGACAACACTTTATTTGATTAGACAATTTTACTGGATACCTTTTGGACAAGATAGAGTCCGAAGATTCATACATAAATGCTTGACTTGTTTCAAGACTAAGACACAAACTATTTATCAAAAGATGGGTAACTTGCCCAAAGATCGGATCGTACCATCACGACCCTTTGATAAAGTTGGTTTAGACTTTGGTCCCATATTAACAAAACCTAATTTGAAGAGATCTAAGGTTGTAATTAAATCTTACATCGCTATATTTATTTGCTTCAGTACTAAGGCTACTCACTTCGAGGTTGTCTCAGACTTGACAACAGATGCTTTTTTAGCTTTTTGAGAAGATTCATTTCGAGACGTTCAAAACCGTCGATTATTTGGAGTGATAACGCATCTAACTTCAAAGGTGCAAGAAATGTTTTGAACTCAATGCTTGAACTTTGCCAGTCAAACTCTGTGAAGAACTTTAGTGCTGAAGAGGGAATTCAGTGGCATTTCACACCGTCTGCGTCTCCTAACTTTGGTGGTCTGTGGGAAGCTAATATTAAATCCATGAAGAGAATACTCTTGAAAGTCACAAAATCTAACTTACTAAATTTTGAAGAACTGACTACGCTCGTAGTGCAGATCGAAAGTATTCTCAACTCACGCCCACTTTCGCCCATGTCATCAGACCCTAACGATCTGCAGCCGTTGACACCAGGACACTTTCTAGTTGGAGCTCCGATTATGTCATTTCCTGAACATCATACTGCTCCAGATTCTTTTTCTCTTTCTTCTAGGTGGAGCCTGATTCAACGTCTGAAAGACAGCGTTTGGAATAGATGGAGCCATGAATACCTGAGTCAACTACAAACACGTTCGAAATGGAATTGTCAACAAGAAAATCTGAAAGTTGATCAACTAGTCCTTCTTAAAGATCCTAGTAAGACAGCAATGCAGTGGAATCTGGCTAGAATTGTGAAAACTTATCCTGGAGAAGACAATCTTGTCAGAGTGGTTGACGTCAAAACAGCTAGAGGAACTTTTCGCCGAGCCATCTCTAACATACTTCCACTACCGGATGATGTTGGACTATCATCCAACGGGGGGCGGGATGTTCCCGTCAAGTAACAATTTTCTTCTTACGTAGAAGTAACGACGCGCATGCGCAATGAGAAAACTAAAAAAGAACTGAATGTAGCTGTTGAGCTTAAAATTGCAATGTAATCTCTTTTCTTTTCTCTTATTAAATACTTAAAATATTCTTAGATTTGACTGTTGAATTAGAATTGCGTTGATTTCCTCTTAATCGAATTTTTAGATTTACTTTGATCTCTTCCTGATAGAAATTCTAAAATCAGATTTTATAGATGAACTACCGTTAGCAATACCATTTATCAGGTAGCAGTTTTATTGTTTAATTTTTATTCCATCTTCAGCTGATGCTTGTTTTTTTTTTAAATTACGGATAATGTTGCAGGTTTATTCATTATTTGTAGGTTTGATTGTTTCTAGGATAGGATGTTCTTAAGGAAAACTGTTTACTTCTTCTGTGATTTAATTATGATGATTTTAATCTGAGTTTGGATTTGGTGAAAACTGGTTTAGGAGGGAGTCTGCAATAATTTGAGCTTTATCTTCTATTGCGTGTGCTGTGCCAAATAGTTCATTGATTGGTCTGTTTATCAGTGGTACACAGTCTTGAATATTTTGGCTATTTTCCAAATAGATTTGTCGGTGGTACAGATAGAGGCGATTTAGTTTTGCCAGAGTTGCTTTTTGCATTTTTTGCTTTGTATTTTTATCTGTTTATTGAGTTGTTTTATTTCATTAAGGTAAGCTGGATCCGAGGTTCTTTGATGCCACATTCTATAATAATTTCTTAGTCTGATGATATTTTTAATCTTTGGAGGTAGTCGGTAATGATGTGCAATATGATCTGTTTGTATTGAGGCAATTTTGTGGGCTTCTATGATTTCAGATTGTAGCTGCTGGTTATATATATCTATTGTAGTTTCATCTTCTAGGGTTGGCTGGCTTCTATTGTTAATAATGAGTATACTTCTGTAGAGGTTCCAGTCTTATTTAAATTTTGATTTTTCGGAATGTTTGGTTGTCAGCCCAACGATCAGTTGGGCATTCAGGTGACCATGGAGCCTTCCATATTTGGTATGGAACCTGCGTCCGTTGAACTTAAACTGTATAAAATATCCGGGCATCTGAGGCGGCTTGCGGTCCTTTTCCCATTCATCTTGAGCTTCATCTGTGTGGTGCTTCGTTGAGGATGTGGAATGCAAATGAAGTATTCATGTGGATCATTGAGTTTCTGACTGAGTAATTATATGCAGTAGGGTGTAAGATTATATTGGAAAACTGGTGAAGGATATGTAACCTGTGTCCTTCCAAGGCTGAAAGTCTATATATATCACGAGGGAAAAGAGTAAAAATTTTAAAAAAAATAATTTTCATTTTCAGCTGTTGTTTCGGGAATAATAAAATATTCATAACTACCTACTTTTTTTAAATGATACAAGCTATATTTTGAATGGCTTCTTTCTCGAGAAAAAATTAATAGCAATGAGTTGTTTAGTGTTAAGAATAGATTTACCCCTCTCAGGAAATTATGTATTATTGAAATAGTTCTACTACTAGTGTTTTCTATTTTCAGTCTCGCTTTCGCACCTATGTCTGCCATCAAAGACACATTTTCCAGTGAACTTAAACATTCAAAACAAAGTACTTACTGTGACTTATTGAAAAGTTAATTAACATTAGTAATAATTATACAAAAACAGTGCTTGTTGTAAGCTATCTTTTCAGATTCGTCAACAATCTAAAAAGTCCAACTGAAAAACGCTTATCAATTTTGAATTCAAGGAAATTCAACAAAGTGAATTATTCATAATAAAAGAAATTCAAAAACAAAAATCTCCAGAATAGGTATGGAGTTAAAGTCGCGAGAAAAATCTTCCTGATAAAAGTAAATAAAATGTTTAAATCATATTTTTTTTGACAGAGATGGAGTACTTAGAGTCAAATATAGAATAGGACATGCTAATGTCATTTTTATCAGTGAATTCTCAATTATTCTACCTAAGATTCATCAATTCAATAAGCTAAATTTAAAATCCTACCATAAACGATATTTCTACTTAGGTCCAACTGCTTTACTACATTACGTCAGACGAAAATTTTGGCAAGAGTAAAGCAATGTGTAGGAAAGTTGTGCATGATAGTGTAAAAAGTGTTAAACTCATAGGAGTTGAAAAATTAATGTGTAATTTGCCTAGAGAAAGAGGGGGGGCAGGGAGAGAGAGGGAGAGACATGTTTTCCCATTTAATTGCCAGAGTAGAGGAGGAATATAGTTCGTCTAAAATTAGAACTCCTCCAGACATTCGCCTGTACCTGTGGCGGTGACTATGGTAACAAGGTGTGACTATTTTAAGTTGGGATGGGGGTCACTGTTTTGAAGTGGTTTCGGCTTGGATTGGTTTAGATTACGGGAATCTCTTTCTTCTGTCTATTGTGTCAGTCCTAGAGTGAAGCTACCCTCCCTAAAATGATGCGCCATTCTTGTTTCCATAGCACCAAATGGCCTCAGACTTTGTGAAGGGAGGAGTTCATTGCTTTGACAAACTATAGATTTGTGGTCCATTCCTTATTAAATATAAACATCAAAGGATAGGAATTTATCATAATACTTTGTATGCTTAGACACAAAAGGTGCTCACCTGAAAAGTGTGACAGATTTAACGCCAGAAGCTCTTGTAGCATGTTTAAAGAAATTTGTGACTCAAAGAGGTGTATATGCCCAAAATTACTTTCAGATAATGCCAAATTCAAGGTAGAACTTCCTTTCACCTAGAGCTCTCAAATTTGGTAGCCTCTGAAAAAGTGCAGTTAAGCCATTTAAATATAATTTTTAAAGGGTTTTAGGAAATTCCAGAATGAGCTATGAAAAATTCCTAACAGCCGTTAGTCAAATAGAAGGATTTCTTAACTCCAGACCGCTTGCATGTCTATCATCCGATACTGATGTGTATGAAGTCTTAATTCCTGTCCATTTTCTAATTGGTACACCCTTAACCCTTTAATGGGCCCTTTTTATCTAGTAAAGGTAAATTAAAGTATTTTTGGAATTGCAAGTGTTTTAAGAACAGTAACTGATATTAAAAAAAAACTCATTTAGTTTATAAAAATGCCATTTTTTTGGTGGTAAATATATTTAACATGACCTATTAGGAACTTACTGAGTTTTATTTTTCTTTATTTATAAAATAAATTCCTTAAATGCTACAAACTTCAAAAGGTATTATGTATTTTATAACTTTTATACGTTTTTTAAAAGTGACAAATGGCTACCAATTTTATTCAAACTCACTTCAAGAAAGCTAAAGTTATTGGAAAATGGAAGCCTAAATTAAAAGTGGTAAAACATGGTGGTAAGTATACTTACCACGGCCTTCAAAAGGGTTAAATACTACTGTAGAGTCAAATTTAGTTGAGGTGAAAGGTAATCGATTATCTAACTGGAAAAGACTGAAGAAAATGGTTACAGTTTTTTCGTGTGGAAGAAATAGCAAATACAGTATCTTAATAATTTGCAACAGTGGTCCAAGCGGATGGTAGAAAAAAGTATTGTAAAAATCATTGAGTTCGTACTTCTAAAAGATGAAAATCTGCAGCCTCAGAAATGGGCACTGGGTAGAATTATTGAACTTTATTTTGAAAAAGACAAACGAGTGAGAGCAGTTAAAGTAAAATACAAATCTGAAATTTATTAACGTTCTATATTTAAAATTGCATTTTACCTATTAATGAGTTATCTTGTAAAGAATGTTGTATTAATGAGTAATCTTGTAAAGTGTATTTTTTAATAAGTATCTTAATTTTATTTTTATATTATTATTGCTTTTTTTTTTAATTGTGAATTAATCGTGACGCCCTCGTGCGGTGAATATTGTGAAAATTCTGTGTTAAATTATAAAATGTTACGAGAGGTCACATAGAGAGAGAGAGAGGGAGATATTGAGTAAACATGAGAAAAATAAAAGGTAATACAATGTGTGAGCGTCATTAATTATTACGAGAGAGAGAAAAGCTTTCACTTGAATATTTTTCGTAGATCTTGGGGAGTCCAGAACATGGCTCTTCTTTTAAAAGATTAAGGTAGGTTAAGGAGTCGGTTATATATTAGGTCTGAAAAGGTTTCACACGCGTTTTGCGTACATAATAATATAATAACGTAAAAGTCATTGGAAAGGGCAACAAATAACAATAAATTTAACAAAAATGAAAACACGTATAGTAGCTTTATTAATTGCGTCGGTATTCGCGCTATTTATTTTGTGCACAATTTCGTAAATACCTTTATGACATCGTTATATTCCTCTTTAAGTAATTTACAAGTGAATAGATTTATATATAGGGGAAAAATAAACATTATTTTTTGCTTGTGCGATGTTGTTCAACAACTTGAAGAAAGCTTACCCGCTTAGTAAATTTGAATATTATGACATGATTACTTTGTAAATGTCATCATTGTGCCTCCTTGACTCGGAGGAGGATAAATGCAAGACAATAACTATGTACAGAGCAAAATCTCATTAACAAAAGACAGTAACTTGATGGGGAAAATCCGGTTTTCTATCAATTTATTAAATCAGGAGTCAGGTATCACTGTTCTACAACGAGGAAAAATTTCCTCTCAGGGTGGAGCGAACGTTCATACATTTACAGGGAAGCAAACTGATCCGCTTTCAGGAATAGTTTCAATAAAATGGTAGCTAATTATATAGTAAAATTCGTTTGAGACGGACAGTTATGCCTTCTTTTTAATGGAGTAAAAAGTAGATAGAAACTTTAACATTGCATTTTATATGAGACTTACAATTTTTGATATTTAGTGTTGAAAAATATACTTAAAAAATAGTAAACAAAAATTTACTTGAATTTCGTTATCACTAGAAAACAGAGATGCCAACTGCTCCGGACACACCAAAATAATTAAAAAAACGGTAAATAACACAAGTAAATTTTGCAAATATTTTACTATTTTTGCTTGCTTTTTAAAAGGCATAGCATGACATAATTACTGTATAGTGGTGAATTGTATAAGCCTACGAATTATTCAGAAATAGTGGTGGATAAAAATCTACTAAATTGAATTTATTAAACCAAGAATCGCAATTGATAAACTACCACTTCGAAATATATATTTGCTGTCCGGAGCAAGTTGGCATCTCTGGGAAAATACCATTTCTCAATGCGGAGCAAGTTGGCTTCTCCACAAATAAAATACTTCTAAAATTAAGCATTTACTAGCATATTTTTATGCTAGTAAAACTTTTAAATTTCATAAAAAACATAACAAATGAACATTCTCTTCACAGCCTTAAAATAACATATAACAAATAATTCATAGGAAAAAGTGGTATATAAAAACTATCGATTATTACCTTAAAGTAAAGGTTTAAATTCCTTTGTAAATTTCGCAAAAAAGAAAATTTAGCGCTGATATAAAGCAATCGCGAATCGATTAATAGTTTCAGTTTTACATACATATAATCAGTTTAATTTACAATGCCAATCGATTTAATTTACATTTATATATAACTTTTATAAACTATTTCAAACTATAATCAAATAATTGCCACAAATCAAAATTACATAAAGCATTATTTTAGCAGATATATATTATTTGGCAGCACATTAAAACATTAAACTGTATGTTAATTAAAATGATCCAGACAATGCTGTATAATCGTTGTTTCAATCCACTTGTTCACATAAATAAATATAGTTATCTGTAGTAAAGATATATTAAAACAAATGTAACGTCTTTAGCCTATACTTTTAGTATAATAGGAATTTTGAAATAAGAACATAAAGATTATCTCTTTAATTCAATTTTTATTGGTTTTCGAACCTATTTAACTATATAAGATCGGAAAAAATGCTTTCATTCACACTTTATATTCTACATAAAGAGGCAAACTATTAAAGTTCACTAAGAACTAAAGAACTAAGCTATTTAAATTTCAGTCTAAGAGAGTTACCACTCCATTGCTACGACATGCGAAAAAGCGAAGTATTAAAACACAGGGAATTGGCTATGTTCTCCAAATTATAGTATACAAAGGTAAAAATGGATTACTAGAGTCGTGGGGAGGGAAAATGGTCTCTCCAATGAGATGGACCGGGTTCGAATTGGCTGGTTGATATGAATTACACGATCGGTCGCATCAACCATAGTGCTGATCACAAGATGGATTCGTTCTTCGGCCACCAGGTTATCCAGATTAAGATGCATGGATTTCCAACAAAAATCCATCGTATTCCCAGCACGTTATCCAAATCTGAATCTCATTGAAATTGCGTGGGATGCTTTAGAAAGGAGTGTTTTTCTGGCCAAGAATGCCCTACAATAAAAAAAGGCCCCCTCACCCATGCGATGACAGAGAAAGTGGAAAATACCCCGACAGCTGCTGAATTCTATTGTGTTGCAATGTCTGGTAACTTGCATCGCCCTCCATGGTGGTCGTACCCTTATTGATAACTTACTCAAGGATGCCTACAAGTGATATTTGAATTTTTCTTTTATAAAATTTATATGTTTTCAGCGCAAAATGACTCCTTTTACATTTTAAACCTTCTGGGTTTCAGAGCACAATAAACTATCATTTTTTATAATCATTTTTTCAATAAACTATCATGTCCTAACATTCTGGCAATTTTTTTTTATTTAACTTTGCATTTAACAACGCTTAATTTACTTATTCGCTATGCAGCCCTTTCTGGTCCATCCTTAGCAATTGTCTAGCTATGTATTATTAAATAGTAATTTTTATTCATAAAAAATATCTCATTGGTTGCTACCATCATAATTCATTATCACTTTTTAATTTTCATTAACTTACATTGAGCAAAGCAAAGCATAATAAAGCATAAAAAAGTTATAAGTAAAATAAAGCATGAAATAAAGAATATTAAATGAAATAAAAACTTTTATAGTTATATATTCTTCGATTTTTTATAGATTTTGTATAACATGGGTCTTTCGTAAATTGTTTGACCTTCATAATGGTCTGATCGGACTAGCTATAAAAAACCGTGTGGAGGCTTTTAGTTATACAGCTTGTCTGGTGGAGATTTTTCTGGAAGCTGAAACAGCTCAGCGTGTGCTTAACAGCATGCTCTCCTAGTCTTAATCCGAAAGAGCGTGTTTGGTAGGCACTCGGACAGCGCGTTGCTGCAAGATCAAGGTCTACTGTTTGTGGTCAAGAGATGGAAATCGCACTTCGTCAAAATTCGAACCATATTCTCCAAAATGTCAACGATAACATGCATTCGTGCAAAACAAGTTTGCTGCAGTCTTAGCAGTTCGGGGGAACCGCATACCATATTAAACATTATGTATCAATTCCAGATAAGTTTTTTGTCAGTTATATGTTTTCAAATTGCTGGCCTCAAGAGTAATTTCATGATTTTTATGCCATTTGAAAGAATTGAAATTCCTATATATATATTTTTTGGTATTGCGTTTTCTTCAACCAGTATCCTACATTTTTTGTCAACGCATGCCTGTCGCACAATTAATTCCTGACCAATGAAGTTTGGTCAATGTGATTAAATGGTTTCTATACCATTAGAATATGGGTAAGTTTCTTTTCATGCGCTACTGTTAAAGTGATAAATCCAATTATTATTAATACTAATCTGTCGAAATTAATAAAAACCGTCAATTAATAATAACCGCTTCTTCTAGTCAAAGTGAGAAATAAAAAAGGGATATTTTCCGTATCGTGATCAGTGGCAAAATAATCGCCAAGTCTTGGCAACTTCCGAGCAGTAGCCCACAAGAAACTAAAACGAAGGAAAAAAACATCACACAAAGAAACCAACTCGAAGGGTATTACTTGTAGACTCCCGGCAAACATTTACATATTTTTTTTATTTTGTTTTTCCAGTTTAAAATCAATTTGTTGCCTCGGCGATTGTAGTTGGCTGGGCAGATCATGATACGGAAATGTCCTCAATAAAAATGCGAAAGAATGACTCTGATCAAACTTCATTGATTATTATTAATAATAGCAGGTTAATGTGATAAATTCACTTAAATTATTCACTTTAAACGGCTTGTTTGGTTTTTACTAATATTGTCAGCTTAGTATTAATAATAACCGATTATTTAAATTGACAGTAACATAGACATGCTAGAACTGATATATACTGGATCCTAGGTTTCTGACGTTTGCCCTACCCCCTCCAGAGATCGTTGGAGACTCCTGGGGGGGGGGTACGATTTTCTGGAGAATATGTACAATTTATAGAAGAAATTTTTTTTAGACAGCATGTGCATATTAAAATTAACTATTTCGTTTGTTTTGTAGCTGAAAAGCCTATACATGTTTAACTCTGCATTCGTTAAATGTTATAAAGAATTATTAATTTATTGAGAGAAGGATTACAAGCCAATTATGGTGAAGACCGGAGTTTTTCTTAAAAAAAATAACACTAGAATGTCCAATGTTTTTCTTTCTGAATAGTTTAAATTTTGAAATTCAAAAATTTTTTTTTGGATTTTTAACAAAATATTTTGATTTTTTTTTCATTTATTATGAACATTATATTATTACAATAGTTCGAATTTTTAAGAGAAGTCGATGAAAAGTTATTCTCTGCTTCAAAGTTTGAAGCAAATAAATATTCGCTTTAGTAAGATATAGTAAGCTTTTCAAAATAAATAAAGATATAAATAAATAATAATTAAAAAAGATTAAAGATATCATAAAAAAAGATGTAAATTGCAATGACCATATCATTAAAATCATTGCTAAAGCCTTTATGGTTTATTAATTAAACTAAAACTAAAATGTATACCTTAAAAATGTCACGCGTTACAAACATATAACGTACATAAAACAAATAAACTCCTATACCTCGACTACCTGGTGTAACATAACTAAAGTTCAAAGCAAAAAACTCAACCCATTCCAATTAAATGCTAAAGAAAAAAAGCCATGTATAGGGGAGAGTGGGGTCAATTGTAACATTTTTTACTTAACTATTTTTAACTAACAAAAAATCCAATATATTATTTATATTATTTATTGACATTATGACATTATTGACATTATATTGACAGTATTTATTGACAGACGTGTAAAGTAGACTATCCTCTACTAGAAGAAAAATAAATACCTGATTTTAAATATTATTATATTAGTTATTAACAATTTTTGACAGTCGTGCACTTGTTACAATTGTCCCCACTTACGGGGTCAATTGTAACAGTTCATAAATTCAACTAAAACATAGTTAATTATACATATTATCATAGTTGTGATATATTTTTTTATTGATCAAAATAGTAGTGATATTTTAGGAGTAAAAATAATAATGAACAGAGACCTAACGGGTTAAACTTTTAACTTTAAGGGGTTAAAAATTTTAATTTATGCTGTGAAAGGTGACAAATAAAATAATGCACATGCAACATAATATAAATGCTATAGGAAACTATTGGTGGTTCTTAAAGAGTTAAGTAATAGTTTGTAAACATAAGATTATTTATTTTCAACTGTTACAATCGTCCCTTTACTTATTGTTACAATTGTCCCCAAGACGCCATTTCAGCTTCATTTGTTAAAAACAATGCTAATTAATTAGCAAAATTAATCTTTTTTTATTGAAATGTTAATTAAGGTGTCCACTTACATATTCGGTTACTAATTTTTATTTGTTTAAACAAACTTACTTTGTTATAATATAGTATTCTAATACCAAAAAAAGTACTTGCGTGGCGTGAAAATATCTTTTGCGATGTAACTCTTTCAAAAGTACATAAAAATGGTTGCCATCAGGGGTGTACATGTAGATTTGTTAAATGCACCTTGTGCGCCACCTAGGAACCAAATCTAGAACCCGACACTCGAAATTTTTGCTCTGTTACAATCGTATCCTGTTACAATTGACCCCACTCTCCCCTACTGATTTTAAATTAAAAACTTGAATTGAAACACGTAAGAATTTAAATACTAAATTTCATGAAAAAGCTCAAAAATGCACCACCAGTTACAACAAAAGCTGTTGAAATGCTGAAAGAGGATTTAAAAAATATACCCCTTGATCGCTTTCTCTTAAATGACGAAATTCTCTGAAATAAATTTTTAAATAATTTTCACTCAAATTGATTATTATTTAAAATTACTTCAAGTGTATAATTTTGAGAAAATGAAGCAATGCTTTGTATCAGACAAACTGCTTCAAGCATTAGACAAGGAAACCGCATTTAGACAATCAGGAAGTTGATTTGATCCTGTAACCTTGAGAAAAGAAGCAGATTTATTGTTTGTGTCAAGAAGTAAACCCCTAACGGTGAGTTATTGTCAAAAATTCTCTAATTCGAGAAATGTGTCTTAGATATTTTGAGCTGATGAAAAATGTTCAAAGTGTATCCTGTGTTTTGATAATGCATAAATGTAAATAATATGAAAAGTAGAAGTAATAAAGAGGAATAATTATTGTTTCTGGATAAACGTTTGGTTAATGGTAGTAAATCTAAATTTTCTTGTTCTTCGTTTAAAAGAGAGGTAAAAAGAAAATAAGCGTCATTATTTTTCTTTGCCTCATTCGAGAAAGAACGATTCATTGCAAGTGTGATTGACCGAGGATTTCAGCTACCCCCCCCCCCCGTTGAGGTGAGGGAATCTGCATTCTAGCAGCCTGCAGCAGTCAAAACAATGAGGTCAAAACAATGACATACGGAACAGTTTGTGCACCATATCTAAGAGCAAGGGTTTTGCTTCAATTGTCAATAGACGAGAACTATCCTTTAGCATGTCATGTGTTAGAATGAGACTTCTATATGGATGATGTTTTGAGTCCTGCAGTCACCTTGAGAGAAACAAACGAACTGCAATCGGAGTTATCAAAGTCTTAGTACAGAAATGCTACTGCATAAATGGTATAGCAAATAATAATTGATACCGGGGTTTGACAAAAGTTACAACTTTGGGGAGGAAACAAAAGCACTAGGAGTCATGGAATTCAACCAGTGACCACTTTGCTTTCTAAATCCAGTTGGAAAGATGGAATCCAGTTGGCCCACAAAGAGATCAGTTCTTTCAACAGTTGTACGTATATTTGACCCCCTCGAACTTTCAGATACAGCTGTAAAGAAAGCTAAAATATTTCTGCTGAAACTGTAGTGTATAAAACTAGACTGCAATGATTGGTTTGCTGAAGAGACGCAGCAGTGGCTAAATTTCGTCGAATTATAATAGCAATAATAGCCAGCAATAAAAAATGTGAGTGTTCAGCGATGTATCCTAATAGAAAAATCAGTGCGCATGGAGTTTCATGGTCTTTCTGACGCCTTTGAATATACTGATAAATACTTCATTTATACACACAGTTATAAATTTCGTTTACCCAAAGATTATTCTATGCAAAATGTAGCTTTAAAAAATTATTTATAATTTATTATTATTTTTGTGAAAACCTTTCAAAAATTTTGCATTTTAAGGTATATGAATTATTAAATCATTTTAAGAAATGCAATTCTAAATAAATAAAAGAAATACTGCTTCCTTTTACGTGACAAATGCTCAGATAGAAATGATAGTTCAAATTTTAGAAAGTACCGTTACAGAAAATAAAATATATTTAATATATATTTTAATTTTGAGAAATCTTTGGTTACATCAAATATACTCCGGCATTTAATAAAGGTATCTAACAGCAATACATTTAGCTGGTGGATACTGTAAAGAAAAAAGGAAAATATATTCTTCTACATTGTCGAACTCATTGAAATGGCTAGAAAAAGTTAATCATTTTTTTTAAATTTTCGTAAAATTGTGATTGTAATTAGATAGGAAAAGGACTTTTTGTGATTTCAGAAGAATAGTTGATAAGGATTCTTCTTTTAGAACTGAAAATTTCTTCTGTTCTCGCTTTGCTCTCGAACAGGTTTGAACGAAAAATCACGTATCATTTTCAGATATACAAAAAGTGAATCAATTCACGCTGTTATGAATTACAATTTTTTATTTTGTTTTCTAATGCATTAGGTTTTTGACAGGAATTTTGGATAGTTTTTCGTCGCTGATTTCAAATTCGCCATCGATTTCAGTCTTCAAGATACAGTTTTCATGCAATTTAATAATATATTTCAATTTAGAATTTTTTTAAATTTAATTTGTGTGCCTATTAAGAGTTCCCACTTCTCTGCTACTTAGAAAGTGGTAGGAATAAGGAGATAATACATTTATGTTTACGATGCGATAAATTATGTTAGTTTGTCATGGAAAAAAAATAATCGATATTTCATTTTTCCGTGTTTAATTAATATTATTAATTCATAGGTACCATTTATCAGGCTGAAGTCGCGTTTCTTACAAAAAATATTCAGCGACGTCACAGGCAACTAAAATGTAAAAAGTGATAGACATTTTATCTATTTATTATTTGCTTAATAATACTATGAGTTATATTTCAAATTGTTCTTGATGAAAATTTACGAAAAATCATTCTCGGAATCCACTTTCCATCGTAAACTAGACATAAAAACTACTCTGCTTTCTGCAAAATTCTAATAAATTGGTAGCGAATTGAAGAGTAAAGTATGTTGAATTGGGATAATAACGCCCACTCTTCAAAAGTGTCACCACGAGACATCAGTAACAATGTTGTATTTCTTACGACAGTTGATACTTTAAATATGTCAAATTACAAAAACATGAAAAAATTTTTTAACTAGAAATAACTTTAATTTGTATTTTACTAGAAAGTACTTATTTACAAAGCTAAGCAAGTTGGCATTTCTGGTGAACTAAAAAAAATATGCTATAAAATGTGCAAATTTTTATCTCTTTTATTAAAATACTAAATTTTAATCGCTACCATTTTTTCCTATTTTAGCCGCCTAATCTGGAAATGCATGCCATTTAAAAAAAACAAACCATATTTTGTAATAAATAATGATTTATAACAGGCTTATGATTAGCATTTAATGTATAAAGTGTTTAGTTTTAACTTTATTCTGTTTGTATTTTGTTTTTGTTGCAAAAAAAAAAAAAACTCTAAGTAACATATGAACTAATAATCGGAATTAGACTTCAGAGCAGATCTTAATAATTTAAGGGCCAAAACTTGAATTTGCTTTAATTAATTGCACTCATTAATTAGTACAGCAGACAATATTTTAAGAAACAAAATAAATACTTTTAATTTTTACATGTGTCGCAATATCTCGATGGAGTTTCAAGCTCATCGAAACATTTTATACACAGTTACAAAATTAGTTTACCCAAAGATAATACTATGCAAAAAGAAGCTCTAAATAATTATTTATAATTTATTATTATTTTTGTGAAAACGTTTCAAAAAATTTTGAATTTTAAGGTATATGAATTATTAAATCATTTTAAGAAATGTAATTTTAAATGAATAAGAAAAAAACTGTTTCCTTTTATTTGACAAATGTTGAGAGAGAAATTAGGTAGATCGAATTTTAGAAACTACCGTTTCAGAAAATAATATATATTTAAGATAAATTTTAATTTCGTTAAGAACTATCTCTTGATCGGAAATAGCATTCCTTATGTAAAGATCTCTATAAGCAATACATTTTGCTGGTGGAGACTGAAAAGGAAAAAATTCATGAATATAGTCTATTTCATTAAAATGGTACGGTTTATTAATTTTTCTTTTTTAATTTTCTTTTTAAAAATTGTGATGCTAATTGATTATATAAAGGACTTTTTTTTGTTAGTTCAGAATATACTCAGATTTGACTGAAATTCAAAAGAGGCTTCACAGCCAACACTAGAATCTTTTTCCTTGCCAAAGTCATTTAGTCTCAATTTATCAATTCCGGTCCCCCCACTCCCTCATCATCAGATGAGGGAGTGGGGGGACCGGTTCGCGGGCAGGTACTCTGCTGCAATTAATATCAAGTTAGTTCAGAAGATTGGTTGATTAGCATTCTTTTAGTTCTGAAAATTTCTTTTGTTCTCGTACTGCTGTTGAACAGACTTCTCAACAATTAAAAAGTATTTCAATTATAAACACAGATATAGATAATTTGATCTGTTTGAAAGTTCTGTTCGCGAAAAGACATGTATCATTTTCAGATATGCAAAAGGTGCATTTATTCACACTATAATGAATTAATTTTTTTTATTATTTTCTAATGTATTAGATTTTTGACCGGAAATTTGGATATTTTTTCGTCGATGGATTTCATTGATCAGAATGAAGTCGTGATAAATGAAATCCAACAAGAATCCTTACAAAAGATATCCAACGACGTCAAAAGCAACTAAAATGTAAAAAGTTTCAGAAATTTTATTTATTTATTATTTGTTTAATAACACTATGAAATACATTTCAAATTGTTTTTATTTCTTGTTGAAAATTTAAGGAAAACCATTCTCGGAAATAGGCACACAATTTAATAATATAATTAAATTAAAAAAATTTTTTAACTTAATTTGTGTGCCTATTAACAGTTTCCACTTCTCTGCTACGTAGAAAGTGGTAGGAGGAAGGAGATAAAAGAATTACGTTTACGATGCGATAAATTATGTTAGTTTGTCATGGGAAAAAATAATCGATATTACTTTTTTCCGTGTTTAATTAATATTATTAATTCATAGGTACCATTTATCAGGCTGAAGTCGCGTTTCTTACAAAAAATATTCAGCGACGTCACAGGCAACTAAAATGTAAAAAGTGATAGACATTTTATCTATTTATTATTTGCTTAATAATACTATGAGTTATATTTCAAATTGTTCTTGATGAAAATTTACGAAAAATCATTCTCGGAATCCACTTTCCATCGTAAACTAGACATAAAAACTACTCTGCTTTCTGCAAAATTCTAATAAATTGGTAGCGAATTGAAGAGTAAAGTATGTTGAATTGGGATAATAACGCCCACTCTTCAAAAGTGTCACCACGAGACATCAGTAACAATGTTGTATTTCTTACGACAGTTGATACTTTAAATATGTCAAATTACAAAAACATGAAAAAATTTTTTAACTAGAAATAACTTTAATTTGTATTTTACTAGAAAGTACTTATTTACAAAGCTAAGCAAGTTGGCATTTCTGGTGAACTAAAAAAAATATGCTATAAAATGTGCAAATTTTTATCTCTTTTATTAAAATACTAAATTTTAATCGCTACCATTTTTTCCTATTTTAGCCGCCTAATCTGGAAATGCATGCCATTTAAAAAAAACAAACCATATTTTGTAATAAATAATGATTTATAACAGGCTTATGATTAGCATTTAATGTATAAAGTGTTTAGTTTTAACTTTATTCTGTTTGTATTTTGTTTTTGTTGCAAAAAAAAAAAAACTCTAAGTAACATATGAACTAATAATCGGAATTAGACTTCAGAGCAGATCTTAATAATTTAAGGGCCAAAACTTGAATTTGCTTTAATTAATTGCACTCATTAATTAGTACAGCAGACAATATTTTAAGAAACAAAATAAATACTTTTAATTTTTACATGTGTCGCAATATCTCGATGGAGTTTCAAGCTCATCGAAACATTTTATACACAGTTACAAAATTAGTTTACCCAAAGATAATACTATGCAAAAAGAAGCTCTAAATAATTATTTATAATTTATTATTATTTTTGTGAAAACGTTTCAAAAAATTTTGAATTTTAAGGTATATGAATTATTAAATCATTTTAAGAAATGTAATTTTAAATGAATAAGAAAAAAACTGTTTCCTTTTATTTGACAAATGTTGAGAGAGAAATTAGGTAGATCGAATTTTAGAAACTACCGTTTCAGAAAATAATATATATTTAAGATAAATTTTAATTTCGTTAAGAACTATCTCTTGATCGGAAATAGCATTCCTTATGTAAAGATCTCTATAAGCAATACATTTTGCTGGTGGAGACTGAAAAGGAAAAAATTCATGAATATAGTCTATTTCATTAAAATGGTACGGTTTATTAATTTTTCTTTTTTAATTTTCTTTTTAAAAATTGTGATGCTAATTGATTATATAAAGGACTTTTTTTTGTTAGTTCAGAATATACTCAGATTTGACTGAAATTCAAAAGAGGCTTCACAGCCAACACTAGAATCTTTTTCCTTGCCAAAGTCATTTAGTCTCAATTTATCAATTCCGGTCCCCCCACTCCCTCATCATCAGATGAGGGAGTGGGGGGACCGGTTCGCGGGCAGGTACTCTGCTGCAATTAATATCAAGTTAGTTCAGAAGATTGGTTGATTAGCATTCTTTTAGTTCTGAAAATTTCTTTTGTTCTCGTACTGCTGTTGAACAGACTTCTCAACAATTAAAAAGTATTTCAATTATAAACACAGATATAGATAATTTGATCTGTTTGAAAGTTCTGTTCGCGAAAAGACATGTATCATTTTCAGATATGCAAAAGGTGCATTTATTCACACTATAATGAATTAATTTTTTTTATTATTTTCTAATGTATTAGATTTTTGACCGGAAATTTGGATATTTTTTCGTCGATGGATTTCATTGATCAGAATGAAGTCGTGATAAATGAAATCCAACAAGAATCCTTACAAAAGATATCCAACGACGTCAAAAGCAACTAAAATGTAAAAAGTTTCAGAAATTTTATTTATTTATTATTTGTTTAATAACACTATGAAATACATTTCAAATTGTTTTTATTTCTTGTTGAAAATTTAAGGAAAACCATTCTCGGAAATAGGCACACAATTTAATAATATAATTAAATTAAAAAAAATTTTTAACTTAATTTGTGTGCCTATTAACAGTTTCCACTTCTCTGCTACGTAGAAAGTGGTAGGAGGAAGGAGATAAAAGAATTACGTTTACGATGCGATAAATTATGTTAGTTTGTCATGGGAAAAAATAATCGATATTACTTTTTTTCATAGCAAACAAATATTATTAATTCATAGATACCATTTATCAGGTAGCAGTTTTATCGTTTAATTTTTATACCATCTTCAACTGAAGCTTTGTTTTTTTTTTTTTAAATTACGGATAATGTTGCAGGTTTATTCATTATTTGTAGGTTTGATTGTTTCTAGGATAGGATGTTCTTAAGGAAAACTGTTTACCTCTTCTGTGATTTAATTATGATGATTTTAATCTGAGTTTGGATTTGGTGAAAACTGGTTTAGGAGGGAGTCTGCAATAATTTGAGCTTTATCTTCTATTGCGTGTGCTGTGCCAAATAGTCCATTGATTGGTCTGTTTATCAGTGGTACAGTCTTGCATATTTTGGCTATTTTCCAAATTGTTTTGTCGGTGGTACAGATAGAGGCGATTTAGTTTTGCCAGAGTTGCTTTTTGCATTTTTTGCTTTGTATTCTTATCTGTTTATTGAGTTGTTTTATTTCATTAAAGTAAGCTGGATCCGAGGTTTGTTGATGCCACATTCTATAATAATTTCTTAGTCTGATGATATTTTTAATCTTTGGAGGTAGTCGGTAATGATGTGCAATATGATCTGTTTGTATTGAGGCATTTTTGTGGGCTACTATGATTTCAGATTGTAGCTGCTGGTTATATATATATCTATTGCAGTTTCATCTTCTAGGGTTGGCTGGCTTCTATTGTTAATAATGAGTATACTTCTGTAGAGGTTCCAGTCTTATTTAAATTTTGATTTTTCGGAATGTTTGGTTGTCAGCCCAACGATCAGTTGGGCATTCAGGTGACCATGGAGACTTCCATATTTGGTATGGAACCTGCGTCCGTTGAACTTAAACTGTATAAAATATCCGGACATCTGAGGCGGCTTGTGGTCCTTTTCCCATTCATCTTGAGCTTCATCTGTGTGGTGCTTCGTTGAGGTTGTGGAATGCAAATGAAGTATTCATGTGGATCATTGAGTTTCTGACTGTGTAATTATATGCAGTTGGGTGATAAGATTATATTGGAAAACTGGTGAAGCATATGTAACCTGCGTCCTTACTTTACTTACTTTATTTAAAATAAATTGGGTGCCTAAGCCGCGCAGCGGCCTCTAACCCATCCATCATGAAAATAATACAGTGTATTTAGTCATTTTGAGTTATATGATAGTATGGTTACATAATAATATTGCCATGACTAGAAAGTACAACTAGATCGAAGGTTTACATGAATTGCAAAGAAAATTGAAAATAGCCATGATTAGATATTACCCTCGTCCTTCCTAGTCCTAGTGTTTTGATCTTATCCCATTCATCTGGAATTTCTGAACAGTTTTGGTTGAGCAATGAGGTAAGCAGGCAATGGAGTTGCTTTTATGAATGTTTCAAGCTCTTTGCTTGAATAACTAAAAAGGAATCAAAAATAAATTGAGCAGCTTGCTCTAAACTTTGTTTGTTTGATTTTGGAGTTGTTCAGAATTGTATCAGCATGAGTAAACGTTATTTTCAGAAAGGTTGATGAAATTATTTGTTTTGATAGTTATGATATGAGGCGTCGGAGGTGAAATGTGCAGCTATTGGTCTGTAGTTTTTATCTTTGATATAATTTTCAAATTGAAAGATTTCATTAAAATTTGCTGTTTTACATTCTTTGGCTTTATCGAAAAAATCTGCGTTTAGCTTGTATATATGCTGTGATAGAGTTGGTATTTTGAGGTCTGCATGTATATTAGTATTCCGGATGAACCATCTTGCACAGGTTATTTTTCTAAGGATCTTGTTTTGGCATTGGTTTAATTTCTTCAGTAGATGTTGAGGTATCGTTGTATCCTGCGTCCTTCCAAGGCTGAAAGTCTATATATATCACTAGGGAAAAGAGTAAAAATTGCTAAAAAAAATAATTTTCATTTTCAGCTGTTTTTTCGGGAATAATAAAATATCCATAAATACCTACTTTTTTTTAAATGATACAAGCTATATTTTGAATGGCTTCTTTCTCGAGAAAAAATTAACAGCAATGAGTTGTTTAGTGTTAAGAATAGATTTACCCCTCTCAGGAAATTATGTATTATTGAAATAGTCCTACTACTAGTGTTTTCAATTTTCAGTCTCGCTTTCGCACCTATGTCTGCCATCAAAGACACATTTTCCAGTGAACTTAAACATTCAAAACAAAGTACTTACTGTGACTTATTGAAAAGTTAATTATCATTAGTAATAATTATACAGAAACAGTGCTTGTTGTAAGCTATCTTTTCAGATTCGTCAACAATCTGAAAAGTGCAACTGAAAAACGCTTATCAATTTTGAATTCAAGGAAATTCGCCAAAGTGAATTATTCATAATAAAAGAAATTCAAAAACAAAAATCTCCAGAATAAATATGGAGTTAAAGTCGCGAGAAAAATCTTCCTGATAAAAGTAAATAAAATGTTTAAATCATATTTTTTTTGACAGAGATGGAGTACTTAGAGTCAAATATAGAATAGGACATGCTAATGTCAGTTTTATCAGTGAATTCTCAATTATTCTACCTAAGATTCATCAATTCAATAAACTAAATTTAAAATCCTACCATAAGCGATATTTCTACTTAGGTCCAACTGCTTTACTACATTACGTCAGACAAAAATTTTGGCAAGAGTAAAGCAATGTGTAGGAAAGATGTGCATGATAGTGTAAAAAGTGTTAAACTCATAGGAGTTGAAAAATTAATGTGTAATTTGCGTAGAGAAAGAGGGAGGGGGGCAGGGAGAGAGAGAGACATGTTTTCCCATTTAATTGCCAGAGTAGAGGAGGAATATAGTTCGTCTAAAATTAGAACTCCTCCAGACATTCGTCTGTACCTGTGGCGGTGATTATGGTAACAAGGTGTGACTATTTTAAGTTGGGATGGGGGTCACTGTTTTGAAGTGGTTTTGGCTTGGATTGGTTTAGATTAAGGTAATCTCTTTCTTCTGTCTATTGTGTCAGTCCTAGAGTGAAGCTACCCTCCCTAAAATGATGCGCCATTCTTGTTTCCATAGCACCAAATGGCCTCAGACTTTGTGAAGGGAGGAGTTCATTGCTTTGACAAACTATAGATTTGTGGTCCATTCCTTATTAAATATAAACATCAAAGGACACGAATTTATCATAATACTTTGTATGCTTAGACACAAAAGGTGCTCACCTGAAAAGTGTAACAGATTTAACGCCAGATGCTCTTGTAGCATGTTTAAAGAAATTTGTGGCTCAAAGAGGTGTATATGCCCAAAATTACTTTCAGATAATGCCAAATTCAAGGTAGAACTTCCTTTCACCTAGAGCTCTCAAATTTGGCAGCCTCTGAAAAAGTGCAGTTAAGCCATTTAAATATAATTTTTAAAGGGTTTCAGGAAATTCCAGAATGAGCTATGAAAAATTCCTAAAAGCCGTTACCCAAATAGAAGGATTTCTTAACTCCAGACCGCTTGCACGTCTGTCATCCGATACTTATGTGTATGATGTCTTAACTCCTGTCCATTTTTTTAATTGGTAGATCCTTAAATACTATTGTAGAGTCAAAATTAGTTGAGGTGTAAGATAATCCATTATCTAACTGGAAAAGACTAAAAAAAATTATTCACGTTTTTTAAAAGAAATGAAAAATACAGTATCTCAATAATTTGCAACAGAGGCCCAAGTGGATGGTAGAAAAAAGTATTGTAAAAATCATTGAGTTCGTACCTCTAAAATATGAAAATCTACAGCCTCAAAAATGGGCACTGGGTAAATTTATTAAACTTTTTTTTGGTAAAGACAAACGGGTGAGAGCAGTTAGAGTAAAAACCCAATCTGAAATTTATAAACTCTCTATATCTAAAACTGCATTTTACCTATTAATGATCTTGTATCTTGTAAAAAATTTTGTATCAATGAGTAATCTTGTATTCTTGTAAAGTGTATTTTTTAATGAGTGGTTTAATTTTACTTATATATTGTTATTGCTTTTTATTTAACTGTGAATTAATTGATTGACTCCTATTGATTGAAGTTTATTATAGCAATATGGGGAGAAATGTTCCATACATAAGCGTAAGAGCTAATTTAGGAGCGCCCGAATGCGGTGAATATTGTGAAAGTTCTGTGTTAAATTATAAAATGTGACGAGAGGTTGCATTGTGAGAGTGTGAGATATTGAGTAACCATGAGAATTAAAAATAAAAGCTAATACAATTACGCTAAAGCTAATACAGTTTGTGAGCTCCATTAATTATTACGAGAAAGAGAGAAGCTTTCACTTGAATACTTTTCGTAGATATTTGGGAGTCCAGAACATCTGTCCTTTTTTAAAAGATTAAGGTAGGTTAAGGGGTCTGTCATATATTAGGTCTGAAAAGGTTTGAAACGCGTTTTGCGTATATAAATACATAATAACGTAAAAGTCATTGGAAAGGGCAACAAATAACAATAAATTTAAAAAAAATGAAAATACGTATTGTAGCTTTATTAATTGCGTCGGTATGTGTGTTCTTTATATTGTGCACAATTTCGTTAATACCTTTGTGAATTTTATAGCATCATATTATGAATTCTAATATGCTTGTTATATCATTGTTATATTCTTTTTACGTAGTTTACAAGTGAATAGTTTTATATGTAGGAGAAAAAATAAACATTGTTTGTTTGTGCGATGTTTGAAATTATTCAACAATTTCAAGAAAGCTAACCCACTTTGTAAATTTAAATATTATGAAATAATTACTTTGTAATTGTTACCATTGTGCCACCGTGGCACGGAGAAGGATAAATGCAAGACAATAACTATGCACAGAGCAAAATCTCATTAACAAAAGACAGTAACTTAGTGGGGAAAATCCGGTTTTCTATAAATTTATTAAATCATGAGTCAGATATCACTTTTCTCCAACGAAGAAGAATTTCCTCTCATGGTTGAGGGAACGTCCATACATTCACAGGGATGCCTACTGTTCCGCTTTCAGGAATAGTTTTAATAAAATGGTAGCAAATTATATAGTAAAATTCGATAGAGATGGACAGTTACGCCTACTTTTTAATGGAATAACCAGTAGATAGAAGCGGAAAAGTAATAGATGCACCGGAGTTCCTGGCCAAAAAGGCCACCTCCGTAAATTATATGATAACAAACTGAATCAAAGGCCATTGATGCTGAAATTATTTGGGTTAGTATACTTAATGTTAGATAGTTAAATAATGTTGCGTAAAAAGAAGATAACACAGAGAGGTAATAACATAAACAAACAAATGAAGTCATTAATCTTTAAGAGAAAATATATTATATTGTTTATTTAATATTAATAATTAACTTTGCAGTCTATATGATACTTATAATTTTTGATATCTAGTGGTGAAAAATTATTTAAAATGAAATATAATAAACTAAGGGTAACTTGAATTTCGCTACCACTAGAAATTTTTCAAAGTGGAGCAAGTTGGCTTCTCCACAAATAAAATACTTCTAAATTTAAGCATTTACCTGCATATTTTTATGCTAGTAAAACTTTTCAATTGCATACAACTAAGGAACAGTCAGAAGCTTATACTAGTGACAAAAAAACTTATATAATAAATAATTTTTTGGAAAAAGTGGTAAATAAAAACTATCAATTAATATCTCCAACCAAAGATTTACATTTCTTTGCAAAATTCGAAGAAAAAAATTTATGGTTGATACAAAGTGATCGCGAATCGATTAATAGTTTCAGTTTTACATACGCACAATCAGTTTAATTAACAATGATATTATTTACATACAACTTTTACTAACTATTTCAAACTATAATCAAATAAGTGGCGCAAATCAAAATTTTATATAACATTGTTTTAGCAGATATATATTATTTGATAGCACATTGAAACACTAAACTGTATGTTCATAAAAATGATCCAGACAATGTTGTACAATAGTTGATTCAATCCACTTGTTCACATAAATAAATATAGTTATCTGTAGTAAGATATATTAAAACAAATATAGTAACGTCTTCAGCCTATACTTTTAGTATAATTTTGAACGAATATCATAAAGATTATCTCTTTAATTCATTTTTTATTGGTTTTCGATCCTATATAACTATATAAAATCAGAAAAAAATGCTTTCTTTCACACTTTATATCACTTTCACATTAAGAGGCAAACGAAATCACAGCTTTAGGTGAGTTGATTAAAGTTTAGTTTAAAAGAGTTACCACTCTATTGCTAGGACATGCAAAATGTTAAAAAAGCTTAGTATTTAAAAAAAATGCTACAAATTGGCTACGTTCTCCAATTTATAGTATACAATAGTAAAAAAGGATTACTAGAGTCGGGGGTCTCAGGGGATAGAGTGCTCGCCCTGCAATGAGGTGAGCCGGGTTCGAATTACACGCTCGGTCGCAACAAACACAGTAGTAACGTAAAATATCCACAGTGGTAGACAGAGTAGGGAAGTTTTCGTGCTTATTCTCTTCATATAACGTAAAACAGGATTAGTTAGTTTTATCAAAAAATCCTCTACGACGACAAATTTTTTCCAATACGTGATCCTGGAATTCCCTTGTCTTCTGGATTGGGTTCAAAATTAGAAGACTACGAAGTTGAACAGTGGTTGTGGTAAACTCAAAAATGGGCCCTCAACTAAAAGGAATCACAACTAACTCGAAAATGACATCTAAAAGAGCTTATTTTTCTACATAATAATTAAGAAATTCTTAGTTTATGAGGTAATAGTTATTAAGAAAACATCAGATGAATTTTACTAAGAACTAACATTGGAAGAGGCTGAGGAGATTTTCGAGTAGCGACTAGCCTTCATTCACCTCCATGGTGGTCATGCACTAAATGCATCGCCTTCCTTAAATAATTATTTATAATTTATTATTATTTTTGTGAAGGCGTTTCAAAAAATTTTGAGTTTTAAGGTATATGAATTATAAAATCATTTTAAGAAATGTAATTTTAAATAAATTAAAAAAAATAAACACACTGCCTCATTTTACGCAACAAATGTTGAGATACTAGAAATGTGGTAGTTCAAATTTTGAAATTACCGTTTCAGAAAATAAAATATATTTAATATAAGTTTTGATTTCGATTGAACAATACTCGCAGTATAATGCTTAAGGCATTTAATAAAGGTATCTCATTTAATAAAGGTAAAGGTTAAAAAAATTAAGCATATTGTCATGGCTTACAGCTTAAGCTTTTTCAAATACATCGTATTTTTATGCTTAAAATTGAAATTTTATCTCCATTTCAATACCACTGGGAAAAATCATAATGGAAGGGATAAAAAGTTGGCAGTTATGTATGTATTTTGCTAGTGGATACTGAAAAAAAAAGGAAAATATTTCTGTATATAGTCTAATTTCATGAAATGGCTAGAAACTGCATCGCCCTCCATGGTGGTCATACAATTATTGACATATAGCTTTACTTGTCTTGTTTTATTTGAGATGTTTATATCTTGTAACTACTCATTATGCATTGTAACACATACTGTATTCTCTGTAACTTTGTTGGGGTCTTCAATACTATTGTAATTTGGCTCAGAATAAGGGTGGGCCGTCGGCTTTAAGCACTATAAGGCGGCCCTCCCGGCTGTTGCCATATGACTCTTGTATTTTATGCATTTTATGTTCTTTTCTGTTTTTACTTGGTTTTAATAAACAATTACCCGTATGCCCTGAATTGGGGTGGGTCGGGGTAAATATTTTCATACACTTATTGACAACTTACTCTAGGATGCCTACAAGTGATATTTGCATTTTTTTTTTCTAAAAGTTTTATGTTTTCTGCGCCAAATGACTCCGTTTACACTTTGAACCTTCTGGGTTTCAGAACACAATAAATTATAATTTTTTTGAATGTCCTAACTTTCTGGCAATTTTTTTATTTAACTTTGCATTTAACCACGCTTAATTTTTTATGCGCTTTGCAGCATTTTGTGGTCCATCCTTAGCAATTGTCCATCTATGTATTAATAAATAACGATTTTAAGTCGGAAAAAGTATCTCAATGGTTGCTACCATTATAATTCATTATTACTTTTTAGCTTTCGTTAGCTTACATTGAGCGAAAGAAAGCATAAAAAAATCATAAATAAAATAAATCATAAAATGAAGAATATTATATGAAATGAAAACTTTTTTAGTTATATATTCATCGATAACATTAGTTGAGAAATTTGGAAAAATTTAGTTGTATAATTTAAATGTATTTCGTAGGAGATAATAGCAATTTTCTAATCTTTTATAACTAGAAAAAAAAAACCTTAAATGCCAATTACTAAGCAAAATTATCTTTGGATATATGATAGAAATTTGCTAATACTTTAAAATTTTTAAGATTAAGGTGTAATATTAAAAAAAAAAACATAAATATTTGGAATCAGGACATTAAAAGATAGATTATGAAATCAGAAAATATTTAAAGTTATTATAAAGTCTACTTTTTAAATTTATGATATTATTTTCTATGATTTAAGACATTTTTTATGCTTTTCTTTTTGATACGGAACATTTGTCTTTTTAAAGTTACGGGACGGTATGATATTGATTGAAATGGCAAAATTCTAATATAAATTCTTAAATGACAAAATAGACATATATTTTTTTATTGACATGAGTATTTATTCCTCTCCTAGTTCATTTTATTATTCTTTTTATGAGACTTAGGTAACACATTGAAAATTACGTTCTCTTCTTTCAACTTTTACGAGAATTCTTGCAGATTGTCATCGCGCAAGTAGATATTTCACTACTATCGTAAAATTTTTGCAATTAGATTAGAAGAATATAATCTCAAAAGATACAGAAAAATTATTATGGAAAACAATGAAAGTTTTGGAATAATACCGGAATGCTAATTACTTGCGAAACGCTCTCACCTGAAAGTAATAAATATTAAAATAAAATAATTATCATTATAAGAAGTAAATTTTATAAAAAATTTCTTTGAAGGATATAAAATTTCTTTGAAGGATATTGAATAATTATTTGCCTCTTTTTATTTACCACTCCCTAATTTGAATTAAAAATCTTGTAAGCATATTAAAAACGAGTGTCGATTATTTATGGCAACATAAAAGTAAAAAAAAAATTACGTAACACTTAACGTTATTCATATTGATTCAATTACATTAACGTTGTTTTTCCAGATTTTTAAATACCTCCGAAACTATCACTTACCTGCTTCTTCCACTAAGCTCTTCAGTTAAATTCGCAGGGCAGGTGTGCTTATTGTAGTTCTGGTTAATTTTCTTCGTTTATGCAAGGAATGGTTACCAGGTAAACATATTTCTTCATTGATGAACTAAGTAATTTTAATTTAAATGAAAAAGTTGAAATATTAATGAATTTTTTTAGAAATTGGTATTTTTATCATTATTTAATATGTATTTGATTAAATAAATTTATTAAAAATTATAAAATATATTAAATAAATATTAGATCATTGATTAGATATAATTATGATTTCAGGCTCAAAAAGCATAATTGGAAAAAGTGAATCTTAACAGTCAAAGTCCCTGAAACCTCTCCACGATATTCAAAACCTTTTGGGAGCCACTGCTTTAACGCATAAATCTTCACTTTTAGAGCTTAAATCTTAAATTGTTTTATTTAATGACATATCGATAATTCAAACGTATATATAAAATATACATTAATTATATAGTCATGCATTCAAATGATAAAGAAGCTTAATTTTCAGAAAATACTTTATATCTTGTATACAAACACTTTGTAAAATATTTCCCAACGACCATACTTATTGACAGCTATGTGTTCACACATTTCATATTTATAACAAATTAAAATAAAGATATATGTTATTAAATTTTATTTAACATGACTCTGAAATTTTATTTAGAAAATCCACTATTGTATACACCTTAAGAAATCAAACTAATCACCGTATGAATTACAATTTGTGGTGTACATAATATATTAGCCCTTTGAGAGTTAGCCTCAGCTTCTTGCGAATTTTAAGCTGAAGGTTTTTCAGTATTATTGAGGAAACTAAAAAAGAAAAAAAGAAGAAACCGTGCAGAAAGGGACCAACGCGAAGGGTATAACTCGTAGACCCCCGGCAAACATCTAGATGTTTTTATTTTATTTTTTCAGTTTAAAATCAATTTGGTGCCTCAACGATTGTATTTCGCGCGGAGATCACGATACGGAAATATCCCCGGTTAATGTGGCAAATTCACTTAAATTATTGACTCTAAATGGCTAGTTTGGTTCTTATTAATATTTACAGGTTAGTATTAATAATAACCGATAATTCACACTGTAACATATACTTGCTATAACTGATACATAATAGATTTTAGGTTTCTGACGTAAGCCCTGCCACCTCCAAAAATTGCCTTGTTGATTTTAGACAGCATGTGCTTATTAAAATTAACTATTTCGTTTGTTTTGTTGTTGAAAAACCAATACATATTTTACTCTGCATATATTAAATGTTATTAACAATTATTAATTTATTGAGAAAAGGATTACTGACCAATTATAGTGATGACCGGAGTTTTTTTTTATTTTTAAAAATAACACTTGAATGTCCAATGATTTTTTTTTCTTTCTGAATAGCTTTAATTTCGAAATTCAAATTTTTTTTTTGGAATTTTTAACAAAATATTTTGATAATTTTTTTCATTTATATACATTATAACATTATAGTTTGAATTTTTAAGAGAAATCAATGAAAAGTTACTCTCTTTTTCAAAGTTCGAAGCAAATAATTATTCGTTTTAGTATAGTAAGTTTTTCAAAAGAAATAAAGATATAAATAAATTAAATAAATAATAATTAAAAATGTTAAAGATATAATAAATAAAGATTTAAATCAGAGTGACCATATCATTGAAAACAATGCTGAAGTCTTCATTAATTAAACTGAAACTAAAATGCCTACCCAAAAATGTCACTTAAAAGCGAACGCTACAAATACTTAACGTACATAAAACAAATAATTACCTATACCTCCACTACCTGGTGCAACATAACTAAAGTACAAAACAAAAAGATTCGACCCATTCCAAATTAAATGCTCTGTAAAATGAGCAGCCTAACATATTTCATAAAAAAACAAAGCCATGTATACTGATTTTAAATTAACTTGAGTTGAAACATGTATGAATTTAAGTATACAATTTCATGCAAAAGCACAAAAATGCACAACTAATTACAACAAAATCTGTTGAAATGCAGAAAGAGGATTTAAAAAATAGACCCCTTGATCGCTTTCTCTTAAATGACGAAATTATCTCAAGCAAACTTTTCTAAATCACTCACAGTGGCTCTGTAGTTGAATTCAATCATCGTACTCTAATTTAGTGGCGCTGCATTCGCAGCACATTTTAACAAATTATATTCAAGTATCTATTTCATGATTTCACAAGTCAATTCTTATCTGTTATTTTCCTTTTGCTTGCAGCTAAAATTCAGGATTCATGAGTAAAACAACTTCAAAATAAAATAACACATGATGGACGGGTTTAAAATGTATGACAAGAGATTATCAATGGATCGTACTTGCTAATATTCTGTCTGATTAAAACTTTCACTCGAAAATTGTTGTTCCGGGAAGGATTAATGAACTTTTGCGATGAAATTTTATAAAAGGGTCGCTTAAAAATTCTAAGAGAGCGGTGACCTAAAAAGGATTGAGAATCTATTTGCTAAAGGAATTTGATCTAAATTGAAGTAGGGTAAACTTACCAGTGAAGGAACACTTAAGCTTCACTTGCCTTTTAGAAAATCATATTAATTTCAAAATTCGTAGTTTTAGTTAAATGACTGTGTCAACATATTTTTTACTAATTGCAAATTATGTAAAAAAATTGTAGAGAACTTACATAATATTGTTTTAAAGTTTTGGAGGTTCAAATAACAAGTAGTAAGAAGACCAAGTGAGGGAATAGCTCTTACCAGTGAATGAACACCCAGTAAAGGAACACTTAATTTTGGTTATTTCTTGATGCTCTTTAGGAATTTATAAGCAATACAAATATTTAAAAACAAGCCTATTCTTGAAATTATAACACATAAATTCTTGGAAAACGTTAACTTTTTTTTGTAATCATGAACTGAAAATTAAAGTGGCAACATATTAACGCATACTGTTCATTCACGGGGAAATCTATGCCCAGTAAAGGAACATGCATGTTCCCTCACTGGTCAGAAGTTGTTTTTCGTATTTTTAACATACTTTTGATGCGGAACATCACTAAAGGTACAAGAAAATTAAAGTTTATCTTTTATTTTCATTAACTTAGAAAAAAATCCAGTAAGGGAACAGTTGTTCCTTCACTGGTTTTTCATCGTTTGGTGATTCAGTGAATAAACACCCCCTTATCTCAGTACTTTATTATGCTATGATGATTAAGAAAAAATAAAACGTAGCTTCAATAACTATATTTTGAATTCTCTTTTTCGCAGTGAGAAAAATAAAATTATTACATGCAATTAATTCCACTTCAAACATATAAATACAAACGCTCATCTTAAATTTTTTTCAAAGAAACAAGGTGTTACAGAGATAATAACAAATTCAAAAATTTTTCCAGAGAAGTCTATTTGACCAGGTAATCAAAAACATTGCTAGATGACTGTCTATTGTTTGGCAGTAAGCTATTGTTACCAATCTATCTAAAGAAAAACTTTCAAATTCTTATTTTTAATCAATACATATGAAATGTTCCTTCACTGGTTGATTTACCCTATCTACAAACTTAGGAAAACATCAAATTACTTTGATAATTGCTTCAGTAGTTTGCTTCTGCTCCGTGCCTAAACGTAAGTGCTATTTTAATAGTGCGTTAATGTGGCGAGTATTGCAAAAGCTCAGTGTTTAATTATAAAATGGGACGAGAGGTCGCTTTGCGAGAATAGGAAATATTGAATAAATATGAGAATTGAAAATAAAAGATAATACAGCTCACTAATTTGCATAATCCTTAATAATTATTAAGAGAGAGAGCATTTGGTTTCGTGACCTTGAAAAGATATTAATAAGAGTATGGTATATTTAATTATATTTAGAGAAAGCTACTTTCAGTTTCGTTTGCTGCTACCATGTGTCATATGGAATTCAATCAGTGACCATTTTGCTTTCTAAATTCTGATGGAAAGCATGGTTAAGCCCATGAAGAGATCAGTACTTTCAACAGTTGTGAGTAAATTTGACCCCTCGGACTTTCAGGTACAGCCGTATAGATAGCTAACATATTTGTGCAGAAACTGTAGTGTATAAAACAAGACTGTAATGATCGGTCTGCCGAAGAGGTGCAGCAGTGGCTAAGTTTCATTGAATCTTTGCCAGCAATAAACAATGTGAGAGTTCAGCGATGTATCCTTATAGAAAAATCAATGCTCATAGAGTTTCATGGTCTTTCTGACGCTTACTGAATCTACTTATAATTGCTTCATTTATGCACAGTTATAAAATTTGTTTATCCAAAGATTATTCTACGCAAAATGTAGCTTTAAATAATTATTTATTATTATTTTGGCGAAAACCTTTCAAAAATGTTGCATTTCGAAGTCTATGAATTATTAAATAATTTTAAAAAATGTAATTTTAAATAAATAAAAAAACATACTGCTTCCTTTTCGTGACAAATGTTCAGATAGAATTCTCGCAGTTTAAATTTTAGAAACTACCGTTTCAGAAAATAAAATATGAATTTCAATTTTGTAAATACCTTACTCCTTCAATCATTCCAAAAGCATTTAGAGAATGTATCTGACAGCAATATATTTGGCTGGTGGATACTGAAAATTAAGATGAAAATATTTCTGAATATTGTTGATTTCAATGTATTGGTTAAAAAGTTTATATGTTTTTTTTTTTAAAAAATTGTGATGGTAATTAATAATTAAAAGGACTTTTTTTTTATTTCAGAAGATTGGTTGGTAAGTATTCTTCTTTTAGATCTGAAAATTTCTTCTGTTCTCGTATCGCTCTTCAACAGACTTCTCAACAATTAAAAAGTGGCTCAATAATAAGCACAAATATAGATAATTCTGAAAGTTCTGCTCACGAAAAAACATGTATAATTTTCAGATATACAAAAGATGTATTTATTCACGCTATAATGAATTACATTTTTTTCCCTATTGCATTAGGTTTTTGACCGGAAATTTGGACATTATTCCATCGATGAACTCGCAATCCGTTTCAATCCACAAAATACAGTTTTTATGTAATTTAATTATATCTTTCCATTTAGAATTTTTTTAAATTTTAATTTGTGTGCCTACTAAGAGTTCCTTCTTATCTGCTACGTAGAAAGTGGTTGGAAGAAGGAGATAATACATTTACGATGCGATAAATGTTGTTAGTTTGCAATGGAAAAAAAATAATCGATATTATTTTTTTCCATAACAAACAAATATTATTAATTCATATGTACCATTTATCACGCTGAAGTCGTGTTCCTTACAAGAAATATGCAGTGGCGTCACAGGCAACTAAAATGTAAAAAGTGGTAGAAATTTATTATTTGTTTAATAACACTATTAGGTACATTTCAAATTGTTCTTTTTGAAAATTTAAGAAAAATTATTGTCTTAATATATTCTTTCAATAGTAAACTACAAATAAAAACTACTCCACTTTCTGCAAAATTCTAATAAGTTGGTAGAGAATTGAAGAGTAAACTATGTTGTATTAGAAAAAATTACGCCCCCTCTTTTAAAGGGTCGCCACAAGACAACAGGAATTGCCACGAGACAACAGCAAAATTGAGGTAGTTCAAATTTTAGAAACTATCGTTTCAGAAAATAAAATATATTTAATATAAATTTAATTTATTTATTATTATTATTATTATTATTCTTAAGTATTAATTTCTTCTGTTCTCGTATCGCTCCTGAACAGACTTCTCAACTATTAAAAAGTGGTTCAATTATAAACACAAATAGAGATAATTAGGTCTGTCTGTAAGTTCTGTTCGCGAAAAGACACGTATCATTTTCAGCTATGCAAAAGGTGCATTTATTCACGCTATGATGAATTACAATTGTTTTTCATGTTCTAAAGGTTTTTGACCGAAAATTTGGATATTTTTTCGCACTCATTAATTACTGCAGCATACAATATTTTTAGAAACAAAATCAGTCATATAACCGCAAATTTTCGTTTTTTTTAAAGTTTCTTTTCCATCAAATTAGAATTCTGTCCTCTTCCCATAGTATGGTCAGGAGAGCGATCGAAATTTTAGTTCTCTTAATTGAAATTTTACTTTTTGCGTGTTTCCCAATATATCGACGAATTTTCTAGCTCCTTGAAACATTTTATACACAGTTATAAAATTCAGTTACTCAAATATTATTCTATGCAAAAATTATCTTTAAATAGCTATTTATAATTATTATTATTTTTGCGAAAACATTTCAAAAAATTTTGAATTTTAAGGTATATGAATTATTAAATCATTTTAAGAAACTTAATATTAAATAAATAAAAAATACTGCTTCCTTCCACGTGACAGAAGCTCAGAGAGAAATGAGGTAGTTAAAATTTTATAAACTACCGTTTCAGAAAATAAAATACTGTTAATATAAATTTCATATTTGTTAAAAATTTCGTCCTCACCTTGATGCTAAGTACGTTTAATAACTGTATCTGTCAGCAATACACTTGACTGGTGGATACTGAAAATTCAAAAAAGGAAAATATTTCTGTATACTGTTTACATCATTTAAATTTTTCGAAAAAATGTATCTATTTTTTAAAAAATATTGCTTAAAATTGTGATAGTAATTGATAATAAATAGGACTTTTTTTGAGTTCAGAAGATTGGTTGATAAGTATTCTTCTTTTAACCAGGAGAAGATATTCAGTAGACTATGGATTATAGATTTAATTATATTTAGAAAAAGCCATTTTCAGTTTCGATTGGTGCTACTGTGTGCCTGAAAGTAAAAGGAAGCCCAGTAACCTCTTGTGAAGTAGGTGCATGAGATATTTCGGGTCATTTACTCACATTAAATAACCTGCATTATTTCAATTTTTATGACTTAAAAGCTATTTACATTGAGAGTTTTGCTCAAAAAATAGATAAAAACGCAAGATTAGTTGATTTGCATCTTGCTGCTACATAGTTAAGAGAGGTAATACGAGATAAAATGTCGTTACAGAGAAATTACCGTGACAGATGAAGATACGGAAATATCCCCCAATTTGCATTGCGTTTGACAACTGGCTTTGATTATTATTTAAAATTACTAGAAGTGACTAATTTTGAGAAAATGAAGTATTGTATTGTTGTATCAGATAAGCTGTTTCAAACATTAGACAAAGAAACCGTATTTTGGCAATCAGGAAGTTCGTTTGATCTCGTAACCTTGAGAAAGGAAGCAGATTTATTCTTTGTGCCAAGGGGTAAACCGTTAACGGAGAGTTATAGTCAAAAATTCTCTAATTCGAGAAATGTGTCTTAAGATATTTTGAGCTGATAACAAGAGTTCAAAGTGTATTCTGCGCTTTGATAATGCATAAATGTAAATAAATATCCATTTCTGAAAGAGAGAAGTAATAAAGAGAAATAATTTTGGTTTTAATTGCCTGGATAAACGTTTGGTTAATAGTAGTAAATCTGAATTTTCTTGTTCGTTGTGTAAAAGAGAGGTAAAAAAGATAAGCGTCATTATTTTTCTTTGCATTATTCGAGAAAGAATGATTTATAGCAAGTGTGATTGATCGAGGATTTCATTCCCCCCCCCCCATGGATGCTAGGGAATCTACATTGTCGTCGCCTATATTCCAAACAACTGCCGTCGCTAGTAGTTAAAACAGTTTAACTTCCTCGCGGTTAATAAATCTGTCAAAAACAGTTTTATTGAGTATAGTAAATTGTTTGTTAAAAGATGAGAGGGGAAATAAATACCCATTGTCTCTGCAATTTTAGTTTTAGGAGCCATGAATAATTTTATAACATCGGTTTTCGCATGTTCCCTTAATTTAAAGAGAAAGAAAACCCATTTGGTTGCGTGTAGTATTGGCAATACATTCAAAACAAATAAATCTTATGTTTATGCAACTAACTTGAAAATATGTTTTGAAAAAGAATTAGATTATTAATTGTTTCTAATATTACAGATTTCATGGTGTCAGAATCGTCAATGATTAATCTACCAGAATTAAAATACATTTAACTAGCAGATGAGAATTGAAATATGCCAGGTAGTAGAGATTTGTTTATAAGTGCCGAAATCATTTGAGACGTTGTGGTCCTGTTAAATTTGTCTCGCTAATACTAATCTAACTTTCCAGAATACTATTTTTTTATATATAGTGAGTGGAAGTGTTCCCATTGAAAAGCAGAGAAGGGTACATTGAGGCTTCATTTTATATTTTTATTGCATAACAGTTGTTGTGAACAGCAGACCCATTGTTTAACTGTGTAGATTTGCAATTTTGAACTTAATATGGAAAACAAGTGAACTCCTGGATCAATTATTGGCGAAAATTGCCTTCGTGGAGGACTTCTTGGTAGAATTAACCTGCTGTAGCGTGACATGGAGAGGATAACTTCGAAAAATCACTCACGGTAAGCCTGATGGAAAGGGGACTCTAACTGATGATCTGCCTAAAGCTGAGGATATTTTACGTCAGCACTGTTGTCGATGCAAACCGGAAGCGGAATTTGTATCGACCAGCCATCGTTGGCATTCGAACCTGGTTCATCTAATTGGAAGGCGTAAGCTCTATCCCCTGAGTCATCACATAGCCATCATTCATTATAGATAATACTAGTATAAACAAAACTGTCTGAAACTTTTGGGAAATAGAAGATGCTCAGATTTAGGTACCCAGGAATAAAAAAGCAATAATTTGTGAAAAGAACTTGGAATAAAATATTAAAAGGGATAACACAGGGAGGCAGCATACAGTAAAAATGCCGTTAAAAGATGACCTAACGTGTTTAGGGAAGTCCAAGAATATGACCCTTAAAAAATTAAATTCTCTGCTCAAACGTTTTTTAAAGGAGCTCGGGTATTTGTGCATTGAATTATTTTCGCGAATATGAAAATATGAGTCATATGACAAAAATATCAAAGTGTGAGAAAGAAGTAGGAATGTATTAGGAATTCATAGCCCTGATAAAAGTACTACAAAGCTTCGTATAGTGTTCATTCAATGCCTCCTAGATAAGAGATGGCCTCAGCATGGGTTACCATAAAATTCACTGCTCAGTTTATATTCGTTAAATCGGACTTTTAAATTGATCTGCGCTGAGGCCTTCTTTTTTATAGCAGATGTTGGTTCTATTCGAACCGGTCGAATTTTTGCCAGCAATAAACAATGTGAGTGTTCAGCGATGTATCCTAATAGAAAAATCAGTGCGCATAGAGTTTCATGGTCTTCTGACGCTTCTGAATTTACTTATAAATACTTCATTTATACACAGTTATAAAATTCGTTTATCCAAAGATTATTATAGGCAAAAAGTAGCTCTAAATAATTATTTATAATTTATTATTATTTTTGTGAAAAAGTTTAAAAAAATTTTGAATTTTAAAGTATATGATTTATTATATCCTTTTAACAAATGTAATTTTAAATAAATAAAAAAAAATACTGCTTCCTTTTACGTGACAAATGTTGAGATAGAAATGAGATAGTTCAAATTTTAGCAACTACCGTTTCAGAACATAAAATACATTCAATATAACCTTTAATTTTTTTAAAACTTGGCATTTACATAATTTGGTAAATAATATTATTAAAAGTATCTAACGGCAATACATTTGACAGGTGGATACTGAAAGTAAAAAAAGGGAAAATATTTCTGTGTATTGTCTAATTCATTGAAATGACTAGAAAAAGTGCATCATTTTTTTAAAAATTTTTATAAAATTGTGATAGTAATTAATAATGAAAAGGACTTTTGTGAGTTCAGAAGAATGGTTGATAAGTATTCTTTTTTTAAATCTGAAAATTTTTTCTGTATTACTCAGATTTCTCATCAATTGATCAGGTTTCTCATCAATTAAAATGTGGTTGAAATATGAACACAAATGTTATTAATTAGGTCTATCTCATAGTTCTGTTCGCGAAAAAAAGCGTATCATTTTCAGATATGCAAAAGGTGCATTTATTCACGCTATGATGAATTATAATTGTTTTTTATTTTCTAAAGGCTTTTGACCGAAAATTTGGATATTTTTTCGCTCTCATTAATTAGTGCAGCAGACAATATTTTTAGAAACAACATCAGTCATATAACCCCACATTTTTCTTAAAGTTTCTTTTTCATCAAATTCGAATTCTGTCCTATTCCCATAGTATGGTCAGGAGAGCGATCAAAAGTTTAGTTCTCTTAATTATAATTTCACTTTTTGCGTGTTTCCCAATATATCGACGAATTTTCTAGCTCTTGAAACATTTTAAACACAGTTATAAAATTCGCTTACCCAAAGATTATTCTATGCAAAAAGTATCTTTAAATAGTTATTTATATTTATAATTATTTTTGTGAAAACGCTTCAAAAAATTTTGAATTTTTAAGTATATGAATTATTAAATCTTTTTAAGAAACTTAATATTAAATAAATAAAAAAATACTGCTTCCTTCCACGTGACAAAAGCTCAGATAGAAATGAGGTAGTTCAAATTTTATAAACTACCGTTTCAGAAAATAAAATACAGTTAATATAAATTTCAATTTAGTTGAAACTTGCGCTCTGCTCTGCAATGTGAAGTTCATTCATTAAATGTATCTGTCAGCAATACGTTTGCATACCTGCCAACTTTTAATCCCTTCCATTATGATTTTTTCCAGTGGTATTAAAGTGGAATAAAAATTTCATTTTAGAGCAAAAAAATACGTTGTATTTGATAAAGCTTAAGCTGCCTTCCATGATAGTAACACATATTAATATATATGCTTAATTTTTTTAAGAATAGTGGTGATAAAAATCATCTAAAAATTTAATTTTTAAAAGAAAAAAATAGTATATATTTACTACCACTTTAAATATAAAAATAAAATTTTACGCCAAATGCGTAAAAGTTGGCAGGTATGCGTTTGGCTGGGGGGTACTGATTATTCAAAAGAGGAAAATATTTCAGAAGAATATTTTTTCACAATTTTGTTTAAAATTGTGATAGTAATTGATAATAAGTAGGACTTTTTTTGAATTCAGAAGATTGGATGATATGTATTCTTCTTCTTAGTCTGAAAATTTCTTCTGTTTTCGTATCGCTCTTGAACAGGCTTCTCAGCAATTGAAATGTGGGTTTAATTATAAACACAAATGCAAATAATTAGGTTTGCCTGAAAGTTCAGTTCGCAAAAAGACACGTATCATTTTCAGATGTGGAAAAAGGTGCATTTATTCAAGCTGTAATGAATTACAATTTTTTTATTTTCTAATGCATTATGTTTTTCACCGGAATTTTGGATATTTTATCGTCGCTGATTTCAAATTCGCAATCGGTTTCACTCTACAAGATACAGTTTTTATGCTATTTAATAATATATTTCAATTTATAATTTGCTAAAATTTATGTGCCTATTAAGAGTTTCCACTAATCTGCTACGTAGAAAGTGGTAGGAAGAAGGAGATAATACATTCATGATGCGATAAATTATGTTAGTTTGTAATGGAAAAAAATAATCGATATCACTTTTTTCCATAACAAACAAATATTATTAATTCATAGGTACCATTTATCACACTGAAGTCGTGTTCCTTACAAAATATATGCAGCGACGTCACGTGCTACTAAAATGTAAAAAGTTGTAGAAATTTTATTTATTTTGTTATTTGTTTAATAGCACTATGAGTTACATTTCAAATTGTTCTTGTTGAAAATCTAAGAAAAATCGTTCCCGGTTCATTCATAAACTAGAAATAAAAACTACTCCGCTTTCTGCAAAATTCTAATAAATTGGTAGCGAATAGAAGAGTAAACCATCTTGAATTAGGAAAATTACGCCCCTTTCTTAAAAGTGTCGCCGCGACACTACAGTAATAATGTTGCATTTCTTATGACACTTTATATTTTCACTGAGTCAAATTACTTGCTTTTCCTTGAAATTTGAGCTCGGCAGCGCAGCTTCTCCAATTCCAGTCACCATGTTTCTCTTATTAGTGGTAGAACTTTAAGGTTAGCAGTCTATGTGATTGCTGTTATAGGGATTCAAGCACCTTGCTTGAGTAAATAATAATAATGGAAATTATAAGAAGCAGGCTTGCTTTAAACTATGTGTAGCTTTGAATGAGGATTGATGGTCAACGTGGGGAAATGTTTGATCAAGTTGTCAGTATTGCTGTAGAATCTGATGCTATGGATGAATCTGTGATTATTAAAAAAATAATTCAAAATATTAACGCAAAAAATTATTAAATTAAAAATTAATAAAAAAAATAAAACATCCAAATGGAAAAATGTGCTTAGCAGCAGAGGAGCCAAGAAGAATTAAACTAATGAGACAATGAAGAAAAATTAGTAAAAAATTTGAAAAAACATTGAAAAACATGACAATCAAGGCTGACGTCATCAAGGGGTATCAGCTTCGAATTGTCATAAAATGCGAAATTCTTTCTATGAAGAAAGGTACAGAAAAAGCATTTTTTTTACTCTTGTCTGAGCTATCTTAATAGAAAAAGTTTTGCATTTTATGACAATACAAAGCTGGTACCCCCTGACGAAATCAGCTTTGATTGTTATGTTTCTAATTTTTTTACTAATTTTTCTTCATTGTCTCATTTGGATCTGTGATTATTTATTTGTTTTGATGTTTGTGATATGAGGTGTCGGAAATGAAATGAGCAGCTATCGGTTTTAATTTTATATCTTTTTTGTAATTTTCAAAATTGAATATCTGGTTGAAGTTCACTGCACTACATTTTAGGGGCTTGTCATAGATATCTGCATTTAATTTGTAAACATATTGTGATAAGGTCGGGATCTTGAGTTCTTTGTGGATAGTTGTATTTCTGATGAACCATATGAATTTTCTGGGCATCTTATTCGGGCATTGGTTGAGTTTTTTCATGAGATGTTCCGGTATGGTTGTCCAGGTAGGTGAGGCATATGTGATAATTGGTCTGATCATTCATGTATATAGTAGTTTTAATAAGACATTCTGGTTATAGATGAGAGTCTGTATTATTGTTGCTGCATTTTTTTATCGATTATAATTTTGATAGTGTCATTCCAGGTGAACTTGCTGTTTATTTTAAGGTCAAGGCAGTTTGCTTTTTTAACTATTGGTGTTTGGATATTGAACAGTTTTAATTTGCATTGTGGTAGTATTTTTATTCTTCTTTTCTGTATGATTAGGATTTGATATTTGTCTGCATTTACGGATGTTTTTCACTTAACGTATCAGTCTTCTATTTCAAGAATTTGATCCTGTAGTCTCTGTAATTCTATATTTGGATTTTTTGATTTGATGATGATTCCTGTGTCGTCTGCATAAAAAGTTGTAATACTATTGTAATCTGTTCTTTTAATTGGAAAATCATGAGTGTATAATCATTATATATAGAATCGGTCCACGTATGCTGACCTGAGCTACTTTGTGATATTTCTCGATGATGATTTGTAGCTTTGAATGGATACTTGGAAGGTTCCGTTTGAATAATAGTAGGAAAGTAATTTGATGAGACCAGGTGAAAAGTTAAGCTGATTTAATTTAAATATCGTGCCAGTAGGCCAGACTTTTTCAAATGCTTTTGAGATGTTTATCATTAAAAATGCTGTTGTTTCTTTGTTGATTAGAGCTCTTCCTGTATAGTCCACTATGAGAAGTAGTTGTTTTTTGGTGTTCAGTTTTTGGTGGAATCCGAACTGCTCGTCGGGGCGGGCTGTAAGTAGTGGTTTGAATCTATTGTATATGACCTTTTTTATTTATTTTTCCCAGTATGTTTAAGAGACTGATTGGTCTCTAAATCTCAGGACTGCTTGGATTCTTAGTTTTCTTTAGAAATAGAACGATTGATGTGTTTTTCCAAATTTGAAGATAATAATTGAGAGCAAGACAGTTATTGATGATATGGATGATTTTCTCCATGTAATTGGGACGTAGCAGATTTACCGTTTTATTTTTATACCATCTTCACATGGTGCTTTGTTATTTTTTAAATTATGGATAATGTTGCAGATTTCTTCATTATTTGTTGGTTCTATTGTTTCTGGGATAGGATGTTCATGATGGAAACTGTTTACTTCTTCAGGGATTAAATTATGATGGCTATGATTTGAATTTGGATTTGGGGAAAACTGGTTATGGAGGGAGTCTTCAAAAATGTGAGTTTTATCTTCTATTGCTTGTGCTGTGCCAAATGACCCATTGATTGGTGTGTTTATGTGCGATACAGTCTTTAATATTTTGACCATTCTCCAATTATACTAAAATAGTGCTTGTTGTAAGCTATCGTTTCAGATTCGTCATCAACCTGAGAAGTTCAACTTAAAAAACGTTTATGAATTTTAAATTCAAGGAAATTCGCCAAAGTGAATTATTCAATATAAAAGAAATTCAAAAACAGGAATTTACAGAATAATTCCGGAGTTAAAGTCGCGAAAAAAATCTTCCTGATAAAAGTAAATAAAATATTTAAATCATATTTTTTGACAGGGATGGAGTACTAAGAGTCAAAGATAGAATAGGACATACTAATGTCAATTTTAACAGCGAATTCCCAGTTATTCTACCTAAGATTCCTAAATTAAATACAGTTAAATTTAGAATCCTACCATAAACGATAAACGGAATTTCTGTTTAGGTCCTTTTGCATTACGTCCGACAAAAAGTTTAACAAGAGTAAAGCAATGTGTCGGAAAGTTGTGCATGATAGTGGAAAAAGTGTTAAAGTTAAATTCATTGGAGTTGAAAATGATGTGTAATTTGCCCTGAGAGAAATGGGGGTACGGGGAGAGAGAGACATGACTTCCCATTTAATTGCTAGAGTAGAGCAGAAATAGATTTGTGGTCCATTCCTTATAAAATACAATAAACATCAAAGGAGAGGAAATTATCATAATACTTTGTGTCGTAACTATTAAGGGATAATTTAAACATATCCAATAGATAAAATTTATATTAAACAAAACCCAAGTTCGGTCAGATTAGGATTGAAGCAATGTGTATAAGAAACTAGAGAAGACAATCAATAACCATTAAATTAAAAAAAATACAATTTTATTTAATGAGATATTAGCTATTATTAATAACACGAATATAGTATATTTACCAGGAGGTATTAAAAATGAGGTGAGGCAATGAGGAGGAGGCCTAGAAAATTGACAAGAGAAAAACAGTATTTAAAACATATTCTCACCATCTTCTGTGTGTGTGTGGGGGGGGGGGGTGCTGTCTTCCTTCTCGCCTTTTTGGTCAACAGTTAGTTCTCGCCTTCCATTCGTCTTTTTTTCTTTTTTTCTCTTCCTCGTCCTCAGGAAACCTCGGTCCCCTTTCCATTGGTTGGGGTCCTTCTCCAACGAGGGTGCTAGCTATATCCCCACCCGCAGATTATTGGCTAAGAAACCTAAAAGAAATCAAGACCGACAGGGTCCTGATTGCCCCTGCCGCCCGACTACCAGGCGACTGCTCAGGCCTCCCTCCTTTACAATAAATCTCCTTCTAATTGCCTATGTCACTACTACACTTTGTATGCTTAGTCACAAACGGTGCTCACCTGGAAAAAGTGACAGATTTAACATCAGAGGCTTTTGTAGCATGATTAAGGAAATTTGTGGCTCAAAGAGGTGTATATGCCCAAAATTATTTTCTGATAATGCCACAAATTTAATCAGAGCGAATAAAGAGCCTTCTAAGTTACAAAATTTAATTATAAAACCATACAAGGGACATCAAAATTATATGTCAATTCAAGGTGGAAAAGAGCTCCCAAATTTGGTAGTCTCTGGAAAAGTGCAGTTAAGCCATTTAAATATAATTTTAAAAGGGCTTTAGGAAATTCACGCTTAATACTATCGTAGAGAAGAATGATGTATGAATGAGTAATATTGTAAAGTGTATATTTTAATAAGTAGTTTAATAAGTAGTTTTATTTTTACATTATTATTGCTTTTTATTTAACTGCGAATTAATTGTGACTCTTATTGATTGAATTTTAACATTGCAATGAGAGGTGGAATGTTCCAAACTTAAGAGCAAGTGCTATTTTAGAAGCGCCCTCAAGCGGTGAATATTGTTAAAGTTCTGTGTTAAATTATAAAATGTGACGAGAGTTTGCATTGTGAGAGTGTGGGATATTGAGTAACCATGAGAATTAAAAATAAAAGCTAATACAATTACGCTAAAGCTAATACAGTTTGTGAGCTCCATTAATTATTACGAGAAAGAGAAAAGCTTTCACTTGAATATTTTTCGCAGATGTTATGGAGTCCAGAACTTGTCTACTTTTTTAAAAGATTAAGGTAGGTTAAGGGGTCTGTCATATATTAGGTATGAAAAGGTTTGAAACGCGTTTTGCGTATATAAATACATAATAACGTAAAAGTCATTGGAAAGGGCAACAAATAACAATAAATTTAAAAAAATGAAAACACGTATTGTAGCTTTATTAATTGAGTCGGTATGTGTGTTCTTTATATTGTGCACAATTTCGTAAATACCTTCGTGAATTTTATAGCATCATATTATAATTTCTAATATGCTTGTTATGACATTGTTATATTCCTTTTTACGTAGTTTACAAGTGAATAGTTTTATATATAGGGGAAAATATAAACATTACTGGGAGGCTTCGCCCCCTGTTCGCTGGCGTTCGCCGCCCCCGGAACTGCTTTTGCAGTTCATTTCGGATTGCTTCGCAGTCCGATGCTCGCTTTGCTCGCTCATTGGATACGTTCTTAACGTCTAGCTTTTGTATACTTTTTTGAACACTGAAGCTCCGAAAACTTTTCACTGTAGAAAATTCTAAACTTGTGCATTTCAATATTAATTTGAAATTGCAAACAATTCGCATATTTTTCTTAATTACACTACTCTAAATTTCAGTTGTTGAGAAAAGTAACTGTTGTAAGTTTTGTTTTAAAGTCTTTCCCACCAGAGGGCTAAAGCCATGTGTAAGAGATATTTAACGTATATTTTAAATATATCTTTATTCAATCGTATTTGAATCTAAACTCGACATAAAAACATAATAATTCCAAAAACAACATATACGACAAGTCATACTTATGCTCGCCCTTAAAACATTTGACTGCTTACATTCGGCCATCCTATAAATGGATGACCCCATCCATGAAAACAACAAAAATCAAAAGAGTCAACTAAAGTATATAGTCCTTTAAATAGGAAGGCAATTTTTTTGGTCTTTTCTGTTGAACATGTAACTCATCTCTAGATGTGCCTTCGGAAATCTGAGACAGATTTAGCGAGTCGGTGATTATCGATGGTTCATTATCATCGTCATCTTCGTAAAACAATGAGTCATCATTTTGTGATACGTCATCATCATTTACAATATGAAATAATTTCATTTGAGATGCATGAGCAGTTGTAGTGTAAGCTCGTCTTGTGCGGCCTTGTCCAGATTTTCTAAAATCTGTGACTTGATATACGTCGGACGGCAAGACCTTCATTACTACAAGAGGGCCTCTATAGCGAGATTGATTTTTTGTACGCAATCCAGTTTTCTCCGGAAGTCTCTTTACAACGACTACATCTCCGACCGAATATTTATGTGCGTCGCAATGTCTTTTATCGAAAGATAATTTCATTTTTTCTTGTGATTTCAAAATATTGTCTCGTGCTTCTTGGCGCAGCAACTCGGGAGACGTATACTCATCAGAAGTCGGAAGCAACTCCTTGGGAAAATTATCAAATTTATTAGGTTTAAATCCATACAATAATTCAAAAGGAGCTTTTCCTGTCGATTTGCTTGGAGTCCAGTTAATGCAACGTTGAATTTCTGGAAGCAATTTGTCCCAATCTCTGTGAGTGTCGGATTGTGAGCTTGACGAAATAATAGGTATTAAAATGCGGTTTATTCGCTCTACTTGCCCATTTGCTGCTGGTCTTTGACTACAGTTTAAAGTATGTTTTATTCCATGCGTCATACAGTATTCCTTAAAATTAGAAGACGTAAAACAAGTTCCACGATCCGTTATTATCCTGTTGGGGCTTCCAAAATCATTAATAAAATTTTCAAGACACCTTAATACGCATCTTGTTGAACAACTAGGACAGGGCCGAAGGAAAACAAATTTCGTTAAATTGTCTACGAAAACCAACAGTTCTGTGTTACGATTTACAGTAATATTGAAAGGTCCTATAAAATCTAAATGAATTATATCAAATGGTCGTTTGCCTGGTGGTATTGGATTCAATTTACCCTGAACTTTTCCTGCTGGTACTTTCGTAAAGGCACAACTAACACATTGCTGTATATGCTGCTTTATATACTCTCTCATTCGAGGAAAATAGAATTGTTGCTTGATAAGTAAGACTACTTTATCAACCCCAAAATGGCCAGAGAGTTCATGAAATCGAACAGCAAGATATTTTCTCATCGATTTCGGCATTACGAATAATTTCATATACTTCCCATTAATTATTTCTAGGCGATAAAGTATATCATTTATGAGTTGGTATTTGTTTTCAAAGTTCTTGGTTTTTGTCCGACGCTTACAATTTTTCAAACACTTGATGATATTTTGAAGTTCCTCATCTTGCGCTTGAATCAAAGCTACTTTATCTTCTTCTGTACTAATATACAATACGACTGATTCCATTTTTGTTTTCATCTTGTTTATTTTATCGATGTCAGACAATTGCTCCACTTCTTCATTCATTATTGGAGCTCGACTAAGGGCATCAATATGAGCCATTTGAGAACCAGATTTGTGCTTGACTTCATAATTAAACTCACTTAGCTGCTCAGTCCATCGAGCCATTTGTGGCTTCATATTACGTTGACTCTTTAAATAAATAATCGCACTGCAGTCTGTTACAAGAGTAAACGTAATGCCAAGAAGGAATGGTCGAAGACGACTACATGCCCACACTACAGCTAACAGTTCTAATTTGCTTGAGTGGTAGTTCTCTTCATCGGGAGAAGTGCGCCTGCTTACACAATAAACTAAACGTAGTGCATTATTTGAATCCCGTTGAAGTAACATTCCTCCTAATCCTGAAGAACTTGCGTCTGTATGAAGCTCAGTTTCATCACGAGGGTCAAATAATTTCAAAATTGGCTCAGACGTTAACATGGTCCGCAGTTTCTCAAACACCATCTGATGCTCGGGATTCCATGCAAATGCTTGACCATTTTTAAGCAAACGTGTAAGTGGGGATGCGATGGCAGCGTATCTTTCTATCAAACGGCGAAAAAAACTAGTTAAGCCTAAGAATCGTCGAAGTTCATGTTTTGATCGCGGAGCAGGGAATTTTGCAATTGCAGCAACTTTTCTTGGACCCGGTTTAATTCCTTCTGAACTGACAATAAATCCCAAATATTCAACTTCAGACATAGCAAATTCACATTTGGACAGCTTCAACGTTATTCCAGCATCACTTAATTTTTGAAGTACTGCTCTAAGTTTTAAAATCATATCCTTAAAATCTACAGATCCGAAAAAAATGTCGTCAATAAAGCATGTAACGCCTTTCCACAGTAGGTCACCGAGTGCCTTTGACATGCATCGTTGGAAAACAGCTGGACCATTAGACAATCCAAAAAATAAACGTGTGGGTTCAAAGTGACCATCAGGTGTAGTAAATGCGGCTTTTCGAGATGATTCATTATCCATAGGTATTTGATTGAAACCTTGACAAGCATCAAGTATGCAGAATAAGTTGAATCCTGATAGTTGATCTAAAAGATCATCTGTACACGGTAAAGGGAACTTGTCTTTCACGGTTTGAGAATTAAGTTTCCTATAATCGATAACCATTCGATATTCTCCAGTTTTCTTCTTTACAAGCAATACAGGACTACTATATTCAGATGAACTATCTCGAACAATACCTTGTTCCTTCATATCGCTAACTATGCCACGCATAATCTCTCTTTCATGATGTGAAGTACGGTATGGCGACCGAGAAACTGGTGAACTTCCAGGTTTTTCAGCTATGTGCATAACTGTATTATTAACGCAACCTAGCTCATCAGGCTTCAGAGCTATACACATTCTAAACTCATTTAACAAATTACTTATATGCTGCTTCTGATCTGTTGTTACAGTTGGACCAACTTTAATATCGTCACATCAAATAGGTTCTCTTTTAATATTTTTGTTAACTAAAACCAATTTACTCTCTTCACAGATGTCTGTATTATCAGGAGTAAAGTCTGTCAGCCATTTGCCTCTTAGAAGAATGCGATCTTTCTTAAGATGAAGTTTGCTCTCACTGAAATTCGCGATTGGTAATTTAGCTTTACCGTCTTTTATCAAGTAAGCATAATCACTTTCATGTTTACTTATAAAAATTTCTTCACTACCGGTTTGGTTACTATTGCTGATTACTTCTACCATTTGTACTGTGTTCGGCAGAATTTTTACTGGTTCTGATATTTTGAGAACAGCGTCTTTGAAGTCTTCAATTTCAAAATTCTTAAAGCATGGAAATTCATTTACACTAAACAGCATTGATTTTCCCTCCTTTCTAACCATCATTAGATCTGGTATATCTAGGATATCTTTTCCAATGAGTATGTTAGGTCCAGGAAACGTTTCGTCTGCAACAATATGTAGTTTTACATCATTTAGTACCAGTCTGTCAATGGTTAAATTTACTGCACAAGCGCCTAATGATTTTCTCAAGCCACCAACTCCTCGTATGATCATAACGTCACCATTATGCGTATTATAGACTCCTATCTCTTTAGAGAATGTGTATTTAATCATTGATATGTCGGCAGCTGTATCTATTAAAGCACTTGTAGCTATCCCATGTACAAGAACAGTGTTACTAGTAGTAAGATTTTCAAGAGGTGATAACGTTGAAACATTTACTGACGGTTTGCTAATTTTTTTTGGACAATCTTTCGTACCGTGTCCTTCTGTGCGACAAAATGTACAAAATTTTGGACGCTTTGGCTTAGAGCAGTCACGAGAATAATGTCCTTTTTCAGAACAATTATAACATATTATGGATTCTAACCCTTTGATTCTAATAACTTGATCATTTCCTTTTACTCCATATTGATCACATAGAGAGGGTACCTGAGAGTTATTTTTGTACAACTCTTTCAGTTCAATATAATCGTCAATTTTATTCACTAATAACATTAGTGACTTCAACAAGGACCACTCACTGACATAATATTCTTGAACTGCTGCTGGTGCACTTTGCTTAATTCTGTCTGATATAATTAAATTTTTTAAATCTTCCACTGTTTTTATATTTAAACCTTTTATCCATCCGTCAAAAAATGTTTCAAGTTCATAGTAATATTCTCGCCAAGTGCTATTAATTTTAATTTTATGCGAATAAAACAACTGTCTAAATTTTTCAGGACTTAATTTATATCGTTTTAGTAACAATTACTTTACATGAGAATAGTTTTCCGCTAATTCTTCTGATTCTCGCATAATTATTTCAACTATATCTCTTGGTAAAGCACTAGTCAAACAAGCCACCCATAAATTTAGCTCCATTTTAACTCGTTTCATTACTCTTTCGAAATGCACTAAAAATAAACTTATGTCGTCATTTTTCGAATCAAAGTATCTTAACTGAGATTGCCAGTCTATTTTCGGTTTTGGAGAATCAATAGGCAAATAAGTGCCAGTGCCAACGTTCCCTAGTTCCAATTTTCTCATTTCTAATTCATGATTTCGCATAGCTTCTTTCTCAGCAGCGGCGGCTTCAGCAGCTTTCTCAGCAGCGGCGGCTTCTCTATCCGCATTTAAATTGAATATCAGTCCTTGTACCAAATCCTCATCATAGTTTTTACTATTTAAAATCAAGTTTTTTAGATCTACAACCTTAAAAGCATCGTGTACTTCTTCGCCAAGTTCCATTGCAATAACCTGTAACTCTGACTTACGAACTTTACATAAATAGGACATCGTAAATTTAGAAAGAAAAGAAACATAAACTACAAATTACCGTTCTTTTAATCCCGCTTCTGAATTGTAAGAGATATTTAACGTATATTTTAAATATATCTTTATTCAATCGTATTTGAATCTAAACTCGACATAAAAACATAATAATTCCAAAAACAACATATACGACAAGTCATACTTATGCTCGCCCTTAAAACATTTGACTGCTTACACATGTGTTGTAAAGCAGTATGAAATAGTTTGAAAGCCGGATGTAAAGCATCGGCTTCGATGAAGATAATTTTGTGAGAATTTTTTTGATAATTCGGTGAGAATTCACCCGATTAGACATATGATATGCTCACTACGTGCTCTTGCGCGCCGAAGTCTATCAATTAAAACGTATTAGCGTTTTATATAATACAAGTGGGCTGCGCCCCGTGTTCGCTAACGCTCGCCAACCCCCAAAAATTGCTATGTAATCTTATATGGTTTGTTTCGCAAACCAAGCTCGCTTCGCTCGCTACTAACTTAGGTACATTGCATATGCACAAAATTCTAAGAATTCAAAACAATCATTCAAATTCATATAACAACTTTTTTTTTAAAGAAAAATAACATCTTTTTAGTAAATACTAAGTCATCAAAATAAATTTGAATTCAAATAAATGACATGTAATTCGTTAAGCCTATTGGAAATACGCTATAGTATAAGATCTAAAAGCGTAACTGCACGACTGAGACTCATTTTTCAATGAATAACTAATAACAATAATGAAACAAATGAATTCGTGATATAAATCAAAAATCGTCAAATAAATTCGTAATATATAAATTCGTGAAAAAAAGCGGTTTCGACAAAATACTACAATAGAGATCTATTGACAAAGACTACTCACTTCTGCCTAGCTTAATAGTATGAGATTGCCGCAGCTGATAGGGTGAATTTCGGAAGAGATCACATCTTTGGTGAGAATGCTCTCTCTGGTTATTTCAGTTTACCTTTTTGAAGTGCTATATGTTAAGCCATTTCAGCTAGATTTGGCATGTGACATTTTTAGCTGCAATCATTGGTCGATATTCTAGCGTTGCCATTCGGGGAGTTGTAATGAGGCTTTTTTTTGTCGCCGTGTAAGAGAAATATATATATAGATAGATCAGCCATATGATGCTCACTACGTGCTCTTGCGCGCCGAATCTTATGAATTAAAAATGAAAACTGTTGCCAACGCGAGAAAAGAAATATCATCGGTTTTATTGATACATACGTATTAGCGTTTTATATAATATAGATTGTTTGCTTGTGCGATGTTTGAAATTGTTCAACAATTTTAAGAAAGCTTACCCACCTTGTAAATTTGAATATTATGAAATAATTACTTTGTAAATGTTACCATTGTGCCACCTTGACTCGGAGGAGGATAAATGCAAGACAATAGCTATGCACAGAGCAAAATCTCATTAACAAAAGACAGTAATTTGAAAATCCGGTTTTCTATAAATTTATTGAATCAGGAGTCACTTTTCTACAGCGAGGAAAAATTTCCTCTCAGGGTGGAGTGAACGTCCATACATTCTACAAGGATGCCAACTGCTGTGCTTTCAAGAATAGTTTTAATGAAACGGTAGAAAATTATATAGTAAAATTCGTTAGAGACGGACAGTTACACCTACTTTTTAATGGAGTAACCAGTAGATAGAAGCTGAAACTAGTAATAGGTGCACCGGAGTACCTGGCCAAAAAGGCCACCTTCGTAAATAATATGATAACAAACTGAATCAAAGGCTATTGATGCAGAAATTATTTGGGCTAGTAAACTTAATGTTAGGTAGTTAAATAATATTGCGGAAAAAACAAGATAGACAGGACGGCACATAGCAAGGATGCGAATTGCCAAAACATACCGTAGATTGCAAAGGGCTGGCAAAAATTTCTATTGGCGTTAAAGGAGCGTTCACGCAAATCGCCAAACAGCTGTGTGCTTATGTTTTTGTTTTATTTTCGGTATCGCGTAGCATTCAACAAGTTAGATATGGGTGCGACATTTCAATTAAGCGGGTCTTCATTTGATTCTTCTGCATCAAATAAAATATAAAACGTATATTTTTGTTATAGCGCCGACATAATCGTTTGTATCTGTTGACTAAATTGTGTTTATTAGCGTTTTTTAAAAGATCGCAATAGAACTAAGATAAAAAAATTATACATTATTACATATTCCATAGTTTCATAACTTTCATTAAATGTATTTCGAGTAGTGAAATTCTTTTCCTACTCATCCACTAGTTCAAATTAATAATTTCACAATAACATTTAATCCTTAATAATGAAATGATTATTATAATAAAGTTTGTTTACTTAAAAGATTAAAAAAATTTTTTTTTATTGTTTAGCAGAGACTTAGTTTCCAATTCTATATTCATTAATTAAACTTAATGGCTCTGCTCGATAACCATTTACAATTTTTTTAAAATTTTATTTAATTTTCTGTTATTATGAAATTCCTTAAATATTTTTCGACGTAGAGATTATTTAGCAATAATGCGAAAAGCTGAAATTTATAAATGTATAATATTTCTAAATGTTTAAGAGAATTTTTAGCAGCTATTTTGTACTAATTATTTTAATTGAAATGTTCATTATATGCAGTTTTATAATAATAATCGTAAAATTCATTGAACAATTGAGTATTACGTTTTAAAATGCAAGTATAATTTAATAATTATTTCATTTTATAACTGCAAAACGGTAGATAAGTAACTTCGTTATAAAGTTTTACATGATACGAGAATATTATACGATTGCTTTATAATGAAAGAACAACAATTTAAGTTATAAACTTTTTGTGAAAAAGAAAAAATTGAAAATGTCTCCTGTCATCGGTGTTAGCGATTAGAGAGTCTTTTATCGTATAAATATTAAGTCAGTATTTTTCCCTTTTAAATAAAAATGCATTTTGCTCCGGAAAAAAAATTTTTTTGAATTTTGTCGATAGAAATTCTCTAATTATAGCAGCAAAAACTTTTAAATTTCTAATCAAACTTTCCTTCATTTTAATTTTGTGTAAATAATTATTATTAATAATATAAATGACTATTGAAAGGAATTAATTGAGAATGTCCAATTTTAATGAATTAACTGTTTACGCAATCAGATTAATAATTTTTTTCATAATTTACAAATGAAGAAAAAGTCTTTACAGTTTAAAAGTGAAGAGAAAAATACAATTGAGATTAAATTTATAAAGTAAGCACAACCCGAAGGAGATTGAAGTAATGGCATTAAAATCGAAATTTCAAAAGAAAAAAAATCCCGCTTGAGTGTACAGTGAGCAGTAAACAAAAATCTAAAACTAACTTTTGATCTAATGATCAGATGTTTACGTTCTAGGACTCAATCTTAACCCTTTCGCGCCGACTGTCACAAATACGTGACAGCAAAAAACCGTATCAATCAGGGTAAGAAGATAAAACTGGTAATCAAAGTATTTCTTTAGCAGTTTATTTGTAGGCGGAGTTATAATTTTTTGATTTATTTAATTCACCATTACTTTGTTCAAAATAAAACTATTTAGTTATACTTTGAATTAACATTGATTATACATGTGATTAAACTAACAATAATTAAAATAAAAGCAAAGTAAGTTTGTCAAATTAGTAACGACTACATTTAAGTTACCGTTTTTTATTTAATTGCAACTTGATTCTGATTTTGTACGAATGCTTTTCTGAATCACCCGTCCCCAAGGGGTTAATGGATCGAGAGGGTGAATTCAAATATGCCGCTTAATTATAGCAGACAATATATTTTAAGTTCGGAAATCAGACTCTAAAACGAGCCTACTTTGAGAAATTTTTTTCCTGCGTATTCCGATTTTTGTTTCCCAGTATATAGGGGTTGCCGCAATCTGGAAATATTATCCCAATAGTTTGGTCAGGAAAGCAATGCAATGTTAGGACCCCTTAGTGTTAACCTTACTTTTTGCGCATTTCACCATATCTTGGGAACTTTTCAGTGAACTTTCAAGTGAATTGAAAATTTTTTGCACTTCATGTTTTAATGTTCATTTAATTTAGAATTTCCTTAATTTCCTACCACTATTGTAAGATATTTACTTTTCACCTAACTTGTAAAATTAAAAAGTTTAGAATTCTTTACAAAATCACTCAGGCGAAGTGATGGCGTTTTATTTAAATCTTATTTAGAAGGTATTTTTCTAAAAGTATTTCATTTAAAGTTTTTATCTAATTTTTGCTTCTTATTTATCTATAGTTATTGAAAGTTAAGTTGATATATTTTAAGTTGAAATGAATGTCGCCCTGCTTTGCATAGTTCAAAAATTATTTCAAAGAAAACATAACTTAACATTAAACACTCAGGACTTACAATTATAAATCAAACAATCACTAAATTTATTTATTAAAAAACACTCTTATGAACTGATAATAAATTGATCTAAGTCCTAAATGTGAGTTCTATAATATATAATTTATTTAAACTCAGTATAAACATCTGACCTCTGTTGTCGCCAATGGCTCAATTTTAAAATATAATTTTTCTTTTACAAATTTTCGGATATTTTCATATGAAGGATAGTATTAAGTTTTAGAATTAAAAATGCTTGTTTAAGAAAGTTGTTAAAAATTATAATTATTATTAATACTTGACAACAGGAAGTTTTTAATTAAAGGTTGAAATTTTTTTAAATTATGTTATTTTTTAATTCAATTATTTTTTTTATTATGTTTTTAATTACCTAATTCATATAGCAGTATTTAGGAATCCATAAATTTATGCTACATATAATCCTTGCAGAATAACCTGTACACAATATATGTAAATAAAATATATTTTTAAAATTGTGCATTTTCTATTAATTGCATTTATTATTCTTATACTGAAAGAGTATCAAAGTATCTATGACCTCCATAATAAATGAAGTATTTATGGACTTTTATATATATTAAGGAATTGAATCAATTTTTCACGAAGTTTAAGATCTCATCCCATTGAAAAAAAAGTTATTTAATAAATATTTTTTTACAATAAATGCTTCTAGGAATAAAACAAACGCGATATAGGTCATTGAAGAAAAATTCCTTCATTTGTACATTTTTCCCATCTTGAAATTATTTCACATATTTCTTTTTTCACTAGCGAATTTCCGATTACTTTAAAATTTTAAAAATATCGATTTTTTCATTTGCAAAAAATTTTTACTTTAAAGCGTGATAACATTTTTGAATACTCCAATTTTTTTTCTAATAAATAATATGTCTTAGTTAATTTCTAAAAAAAATGCTCAGAAAAAAGTTTACATTATTCTTTTATCAAGATTGATTTAACAGAGAAAATCACTAAATTAAAACAGGTTATGTTTTCTTACAATAAAGGTTAAATAGAATTAATTGTTCAAAATAGCGTTCCAATAAAACAAGGTATTAAAATGTTACATTATTTTTTGTGATTGGTTCATTAATAAATTATTTTTATTTCTTCACAAACACAATTCTTGAAAAAAAAATTAAAAATTAAATCTGTTGTATTAAAAAACTAGATCGTTTTATGAAATACAAATTATTGCGCTTAATAAAATATATGCAGATTATTTGTAACGTGATCCTAAGAATAAAAAGGCTATTTTCTTTTTTAATTCTCTACTAAAACGAATTAACCCTTTCGCGCCGATTGTCACAAATACGTGCCAGCATAAAACAGAATCAATGAGGGTAAAAAGATAAAATTGGTAATCAAAGTAATTCTTCAGCAGTTTATTTGTGGGCGGGGTTATGATTGTTTGATTTATTTAATTCACCATTACTTTGTTCAAAATAAAACTATTTAGTTATACTTTGAATTAACATTGATTATATATATGATTAAACCATCAATAATTAAAGTAAAAGCAAAGTAAGTCTTTCAAATTAGCAACGACTACATTTAAGCTACCGTTTTTTATTTAATTACAACTTGATTCTGATTTTGTACGAATGCTTTTCTGAATCTCCCGTCCCCAAGGGGTTAATGAGTTATTTTTATTCATCATGGCTAGTCGAGGAGGAGAAAAAAATATCGAATTTCACTGTTTAGGTTAATGTAATTTCGTTCTCCCACCACATTTACGCGTAATCCATCGCCAACTCCACTTGCAATCGCCTAGTTTATAATCTACGGTATGTTTTGTCAATTCGCAGCAGGCGAAAACACAGACAGGTAATAACATAAACAAACAAATGAAGTCATTAATCTTCAAGAAAAAATATTTTATTGTATTATTTATAATTAACGTTGCATTTTATATGATACTTATAATTTTTGATATCTAGCCGCGAAAAAATTACTTGAAATGAAAAATAAGAAACTAAAGGTAATTTGAATTTCGCTACCACTAGAAATTTTTCAAAGCGGAGCATGCTGGCTTCTCCACAAATAATATACTTCTAAAATTGAGCATTTACCAGCATATTTTCATGCTAGTAAAACTTTTCAATTAAGTAATATGCACTTTTTATATATAATGTTTTAATTTGGAAAAAATATATAACAAATAATTCTTAGGAAAAAGTGGTACATAAAAACTGTCGATCATTACCTTAAAGTAAAGATTTAAATTTCTTTGTAAATTTCGAAAAAAAGAAAATTTAACGCTGATATAAAGCAATCGTGAATCGATTAATAGTTTCAGTTTTACATACATATAGTCAGTTTAATTTACAATGCAAATCGGTTTAATTTACATTTATATATAACTTTTAGTAACTATTTCAAACTATAATCAAATAATTAGCGCAACTCAAAATTATATATATCTTTGTTTTAGCAGATATATATTATTTGGCAGCACATTAAAACACTAAACTGCATGTTAATTAAAATAATCCAGACAATGCTGTATAATAGTTGTTTCAATCCACTTGTTCACATAAATAAATATAGCTATCTGTAGTAAAGTTATATTAAAACAAATGTAACGTCATTAGCCTATATTTTTAGTATAATAGGAATTTTGAAATAAAAACATAAAGATTATCTCTTTAATTCAATTTTTATTGGTTTTCGAACCTATATAACTATATAAGATCAGAAAAAATGCTTTCTTTCACACTTTATATTCTACATAAAGAGGCAAACTGCATCACAGCTTTAGGTAAGCTATTTAAAGTTCAGTCTAAGAGAGTTACCACTCCATTGCTAAGACATGCGAAAAATCGAAGTATTAAAACGCAGGGAATTGGCTATGTTCTCCAATTTATAGTATACAAAGGTAAAAATGGATTACTAGAGTCGTGGGGAGGGGATAGAGTGCTCGCTCTCCAATGAGATGAACCGGGTTCGAATTCCAATGGTGGCTGGTCAATATGAATTACACGCTCGGGCGCACTTACGACAGTGCTGATATAAATTGTTCTCATTGGTAAACAGATTACAAATTAGAGTCCCCGAGTGGGCAGGCTAACATTGGGAGTTTTTCGTGTTTTTTTCTCTTCGTGTAACGTAAATCCGGCTTAGTTCCATCAAAAAACCTCCCCGAAGAACATTTTTCCCTGTACTTGAGTTCCCTTGTTTTCTGGATTGGGTTTCAAATTAGAAGACTACGAAGTTGAGCATTGGTTGTGGTAAACTCAAAATTAGGTCGGCATCTAAAAGAAATCGCAACTAACTCGAAAATGAAAACTAAAATAAATGGAAAATTATTTTTCTTGATAATAATTAAGAAATTCTTAGATTTTGAATTAATAGTTATGGAGAAAACATCAGATGAATTTTCCCAAGGACTAACAGTGAATGCGGCTGTTGAGATTTAGGAGTAACGAGTTAAATGCTTAACAGTTTTCTGACATCAGTTTTCAAAATTTATTCAATAACAGATTATATCCATTCGAAAATGCAGGGTTTCTCATGATTATTATTACAAACTTTAAAGGGAGGTAAGGGACATTCAGATTTGCATAGCAACCCAAAGTCGGAAATGTATTCAATCGCCACTAGGTGTTGTTGTTCTCAAGATGGATTAGTTCTTTGGCCATCAGATTCTCCTGATTTAAGCAGCATGATTTCCAACAAAATCCCAACGTATTTCCTGCACGTTCTCCAACTCTGAATCTCATTGAAATTGCGAGGGTTGCTTTAGAAAGGAGTGTTTCTCAGGTCGACAATACCCTACGATAAAAAAGGACACACTCAGCCATGCAATGACAGAGAAAGTGGAAAATACCTCGACAGCTGCTGAATATTGTTGTTCTGCAATGTCTGGTAACTTGCATCGCCTTCCAAGGTCGCCTTCCAAGGTCGCCTTCCAATACCCTTATTGAAGAATTACTCTAGGATGCCTACAAGTATTATTTGCATTTTTTTCCTTAACATCTTTATGTTTTCTGACTATTTTGTTCCTTCTACATATTTTAAACCTTCTGGGTAACAGAGCAGAATAAATTATAATTTTTTTTAATGTCCTAACATTCTGACAATTTTTTTAATCTTGGCATTTAACCACACTTAATTTTTTACGCGCCATGCAGCCATTTGCCCATCTATGTATTAATAAATTACTATTTTAAGCCTTACAAATTATCTCAATGGTTGCTACCATTATAATTCATTATTACTTTTTAATTTTCGTTAACTTACATTGAGCGTAGCAAAGCATAATAAAGCATAAAAAATCATAAGTAAAAGAAAGCATAAAATAAAGAATATAAAATTAAATAAAAACTTTTATAGTTATATATTCTTCGATAACCATAGTTGGAAAATTTGTAAAAATTTAAATGCATAAATTTAATATATTTCGTAGAAAATAATAACAATTTTCTAGTCCTTTATAAATAGAAAAAATCAACAAGTTTTTAAGTTCTACTTTCGAAATTTATGATATTATTTTCTATAATTTAAGACATTTTTTATGCTATTCGTTTTGATATGGAACGCTTGTCTTTTTAAAGCTACGGGACGGTACAGTATTGATTGAAATGACGAAATTCTAATATAAATTCTTAAATAAATTTTTTTTTATTGACAGCAGTATAAATTCCTCTTCTAGTTCTTATTATTCTTTTTATGAGACTTAGGTAACATATTGAAAATTACGTTCTCTTCTTTCAACTTTTACGAGAATTCCCGCAAGTAGATATTTCATTACTATTGTAAAATTTTTGTAATTAGATTAGAAGAATATAATCTCAAAAGATAGAGAAAAATTATTATGGAAAACAATGAAAGTTTCGGAATAATACCGGAATGCTAATTACTTGCGAAACGCTCTCTTCTGGAAGTAATAAATATTATAATAAAATAATAAATATTATAAGAAGTAAATTTTATAAAAAATTTATTTGAAGTATATAAAATTTATTTGCCTCATTTTATTTACCACTCCCTAATTTGAATAAAAAATCTTGTAATCATATTAAAAACGAGTGTCGATTTTTTATGACAACGTAGAAGTAAAAACAATTACGCAACATTTAACGTTACTCATATTGATTCAATTACATTAATATTATTTTTCCTGACTTTTGAATACCTTTGAAAGTATCACTTACCTGCTTCTTCCACTAAGCTCTTCAGTTAAAATAGCAGGGCTGGTGTGCTTATTGTAGTTCTGATTAATTTTTTTCGTTTATGCATGGAATGGTTACCAGGAAAACATATTTCTTTATTAATGAACTAAGTAGTTTTATTTTAAATTGAAAAAGTTTGCGGGGAAATATGAATGCATTTTTTTTAGAAATTGGTATTTTTTATCAATATTTAATATGTATTTGAATAAATTAATTTCTTAAAAATTATAAAATATATTAAAAAAATTATAGATCATTGATTAGATATAATTATGATTACAGGCTCAAAAAGTATAATTAGATAAAGTAAATCCTAAAAGTCAAATTCCCTGCAACCTTTCCACGATATTCATCACCTTTTGGGAGCCACTGCTTTAACGTATAGATCTTCACTTTTAGAACTTAAATCTTAAATTGTTTTACTTAATTACATATCGATAATTCAAACGTATATATAAAATATACATTAATTAGATAGTTACGCATTCAAACGTTAAAGAAGCTTAATTTTCAGAAAATACTTAATATCTTGTATACAACCACTTTGTAAAATATTTCCCAACGACCATCCTTGTTGGCAGTTATGTGTTCGCACATTTCATATTTATAACAAATTAAAATAAAGATATATGTTATTAAGTTTTATTTAACATGACTCTGAAATTTTATTTAGAAATTACACTTTTATATACACATTAAGAAATCAGATTAATTCCCGTATGAATTGCAATTTGTTGTATAAATGACATATTGACCGCTTGAGAGTTAGTTTCAGCTTCTTGCGAATTTTCAGTTGCAGGTTTTTCTGTATTTGGGAAGAAACTAAAAAGAAGAAAAAGAAAAAAACATCACCGAAAGGGACCAACTCAAAGAGTATAACTCGTAGACCCCTGGCAAAGATCTACATGTTTTTTTATTTTTTTTTTATTTTGTCAGTTTAAAATCAATTTGGTGCCTCGGCGATTGTATTTCGCGTGGAGATCACGATACGGAAATATCCCCTACAAATATGCGAAAGAATGACTTTGACCAAACTTCTTTCGCTGTTATTAATAACTAGCCGCCTAAGGCGGCCAGCTGTCCGCTATTCTAAAGGTTTTCACAAATAAAGTTTTTTAAAACATAGCAGGAAATCCGAAGATTAGTGGACAATTAAAGTGGTCTTGTCCTGCAATTTTGTTTTCATATCCTTGGGCCCTAGCACTGCTAGTAGAGACACGATCCTCTTCCAATCTTCTTTGACGTTTCTCTGATGTTTCTCGGACCCTAGCATTGCTAATTGAGACACGATCCTCTTCCAATTTTCTTTGACGTTCCTCAGGTGTTTCTCTGGCCCTAGCACTGCTAGTTGAGACACGATTCTCTTCTAATCTTCCTTGACGTTTCTCTGATACTTCTTGGGCTCTAGAATTGCTTGTCAAAATTCGGTCATGTTCCATCCGTCTTTCACGTTCCACAGACGTTTCTTGGGCCCTTCTTCTTTGAGAATCTCTTAATATCTTTTTCTTTGACAAAATACAAAGTTTTTTGGAAGGCGGTTCTGCCATGTCAGTAATCGGGTTTTTAAGAAGTCAACGAATGCTTTAGAACAACAATTACTATGAAAGCAAATCATGAAACTTCAATATTAAAATCTAAGTGCTTACCTGCAAACTGAAACTTTTCTGAAAATAACTAATTATATTTAATAAAAACTGTTAAAATAAAGAATAGAAAAACCAAAGAGATCCAAGGTAAGTGTGATCGTTCCTTCAAAAATAATTAAATTCCTATTTTATATAGCTACAACGCTTAAGAAGAAAAAAACTAAAATGCTAAATACATGAAAAGAACACGAAAACGAATTAATTTTTTATGGTATCAATTTCTATTTCTATATCGCTACAAAAACTATCGTCTTCGCTTAAGAAAAAAAAATAAAGCGTGGAAAGAAGAAAAAAAACTTATTATAACAATTATACACAGCGACAAATAAATCAAAGCGAAGCGTTCTATTTACGTATCGAATATGTTGCCACATTTTTAATACAAAAGTTAAACTTTTATCCACTTAAACTAATGCGAACCTTACAATTAAATTATTAATTCCTTCGTATATTATTGGTTTAAGTTGTCGAAAATTAATATTTCAATAGTAAGGTTCGCATTAGCATACGTTTATAAGAGTGGAGAAAAGTATATGCATTTTTTAATAGTTTTCTGAATATGGCTCTTTGAAAACGAAAAAGCATAAATTTTCTTACAAAATGACTGATAACTAAAAAACTAATCCAAATTTTTGAAAAAGAAAAAAATTACTTCTTCATTATGTCAAAACACAATTATGTGCCGAGTTTCATGCCTGGGCGAGGCTTCTGGGGCGATATATTGTGATTACAGACACACACACAGCCGCGTTTATTATTATGTATATATAACCCGTTAATGTGATAAATTTACTTAAAGTATTCATTTTAAATGGCTTATTTGGTTATTATTAGTATTGACAGGTTAGTATTAATAATTACCGATTATTCACATTAACAGTAACATAGACATGCTAGAACTGATACATACTAGATCCTAGGTTTCAGACGTTAGCCCTATCACCTCCAGGGATCGTTGGAGACTACTGGGGGGGGGGGGTTACGATTTTCTGGAGAACTTGAACAATTTACAATAATTATTCCAAACGCATTCAGTGAATGCATCTGACAGCAAAATATTTGACTGCTGGATACAGAAAATTAAGATGAGTATATTTCAGAATATTGTTGATTTCAATGAATTGGTTCAAAAGTTTATTTGTTTTTCTTTTAAAAATTGTGATGGTAATTAATAAATAAATGGACTTTTTTTTATTTCAGAAGATTGGTTGATAAGTATTCTACTTTTAGATCTGAAAATTTCTTCTGTTCTGGTATCGCTCTTCAACAGACTTCTCAACAATTAAAAAGTGGCTCAATAATCAACACAAATATAGATAATTCATAAAGTTCTGCTCACGAAAAAACGTGTATAATTTTCAGATATACAAAAGATGTATTTATTCACGCTATAATGAATTACAATTTTTTCCCTATTGCATTAGGTCTTTGACCGGAAAGTTGGACATTATTTCGTCGATGAACTCGCAATCGGTTTCAATCTACAAAATACAGTTTTTATGTAATTTAATTACATCTTTCTATTCAGAAATTTTTTAATTTTAATTTGTGTGCCTACTAAGAGTTCTCACTTCTCTGCTACGTAGAAAGTGGTAGGAAGAAGGAGAAAATACATTTACGATACGATAAATTACGTTAGTTTGCAATGGAAAAAAATAATCGATATTACTTTTTTCCAAAACAAACAAATATTTTTAATTCATAGGTACCATTTATCAGGCTGAAGTCGTGTTCCTTACAAGAAATATGCAGTGACGTCAATGGCAACTAAAATGTAAAAAGTGGTAGAAATTTATTTATTTATTATTTGTTTAATAACACTATTAGTTACATTTAAAACTGTTCTTTCTGAAAATTTAAGGAAAATTATTGTCTGAATATACTTTTAATTGTAAACTACAAATAAAAACTACTCCGCTTTCTGCAAAATTCTAAGTTGAATTAGAAAAAATTACGCCCCCTCTTTTAAAGTGGCGCCACGAGACTACAGCAAAATTGAGGTAGTTCAAATTTTAGAAACTACCGTTTCAGAAAACGAAATATATTAAATATAAAATTTAATCTCGCTTTGACACTCTCCCACAATTACTGTAAAATGCATTTACTAAAGGTATCTGACAGCAATACATTTGGCTGGTGGATACTGAAAATTAAAAAATGGAAAATATTGTTCATAATTCATTTAAATATAATTCATTTAAGATGCAATAAATTATGTTAGCCTGTTATGGAATAAAAGAATTTATATTTCTTTTTTCCATAGCAAACAAATATGATTAATTCTTAGGTACCATTAATCACACAGAAGTCGTGTTCCTTACAAAAGATATGCAGCGACGTCACATGCAACTAAAATGTAAAAAGTGGTAGAAATTTTATTTATTTATTATTTGTTTAATAATACTATTAGATACATTTCAGATTGTTCTTTTTAAAAATTTAAGGAAAATCATGCTCGGAATCCACTTTCAATCGTGAAGACTATGGATTAAATTATCTTTAGAAAAAGCTACTTTTAGTTTCGTTTGGTGTTACTGTGTGCCTGAAAGCAGAAGGAAGCCCAGTAACCTCTTTTGAAGTAGGTGGATGAGATTTTTCTGGTCATTTACTCCCATTAAATAACCTGCATTATAGCAATTTTTATGAGTTAAAAGCTATTTACATTGAGAGTTTTGTAATTGAGTTTTGCTCGAAAAGTATTTAAAAACGCGAAACTAGCTGATTTGCAGCTCGCTCTTACATAGCTAAGAGAGGTAATATGAGATTAAATGTCAATTACAGATGTGACATATATTATAAGAAAAAAACAGAGAAATTTAAAAAAAGAACCTGAGTTTTCGCCAAATCTTATAGAGGGGATTATAGAAAACCAGAAAACGGGATTAGACACAATCGATAAAAATAAATAATTAGAACAAAATAAGTTACAGAGAACTGTTACTAGAACTGTCTTGCTCGAAAACAGATATAAAAACTAACAACGACGATTCGAAAATAAAATTGAAAAATATGATTCCTTTAATTCGTTAATAAAAAGTATTAGAACATGGATGATTCGAGTTCCAAATCATCGGTTTTCTGCTTCTTTAAAAGTCTTCTTTTGTCTGATTATTTGATAATTTTGTCTGATCTTTTTGATAAATTTCAAGCAAGAATGCTTTTCAATTTAGTAGGCGAGAATGATTCAAAGGTAATTTCTTACATAAGTGATAATGAATGAGTGATTATGATAAAGAAAATTGTATTAAGACAGTTTGAACCGAATCCCAGTCAGTTTAAAAGCAATTCCGAAAAACTACGAGGCATGCAAATGAAACTCACGTGCAATTTGTTTGGAGATTTCCGTATCATAATCTGTGGCAGGATAATTGTCAAGTCTTGGTTACTTCCGGGAAGCGCCCTGAAAGAAATTTTAAAAAAAGAAAGAAAGAAAGGTACAATTTTGTAAGGTATAACTCGTAACCACCCCTGAACAAGCATCTACATGTTTTTTTTTATATTTGTAAGTTTAAAATCTATTTGGTAGCTTGGCGATTGTAGTTGGCGCTACAGATGAAGATACGGATATATCCCCCAATTTGCATCGCTTTTGACAACTAGCTTTGATTATTATTTCAATTTACTAGAAGTGTCGAATTTTGAGAAAATGCAGTAATGTATTGTATCAGATAAAATGTTTCAAACGTTAGACAAAGAAACCGCATTTAGACAATCAGGAAGTTGGTTTGATCCTGAAACCTTGAGAAAAGATGCAGATTTATTCTTTGTGTCAAGGGGTAAACCATTAACGGAGAGTTATAGTCAAAAATTCTCTAATTCGAGAAATGTGACTTACATATTTTGAGCTGATAATATGTATTCAAAATGTAGTCTGTGTTTCGATAATGCATTAACGTAAAAAATATCTAGCATTGCCATTTTTTTGAAAGAGCAGAAGAAATAAAGAGAAATAATTTTTGTTTTAATTGCCTGGATAAACGTTTGGTTAATAGTAGTAAATCTATATTTTCTTGTTCTTTGTGCGAAAGAGAGGTACAAAAAAGTAAGCGTCATTATTTTTCATTGCATTATTCGAGAAAGAATGATTCATTGCAAGTGCCATTGACCGAGGATTTCATCCCCCCATTGAGGCGAGGGAATCACCATCGTCGCTGCTTATATTCCAAACAACTGCAGCCGCTAGTAGTCAAAACAATGTTACTTCCTCCCTGTCAATAAATCAGTCAAAAACAGTTTTATTGAGTACAGTAAATTGTTTATTAGAAGATGAGAGAGGAAATAAATACCCATTGCCTCTGAAATTTTAGTTCTAGGAGGCCTGAACAATTTTTTGACCTCAGATTTTGCAAATATCCTTAATTTAAAAACAAGGAAAATCCATTTGGTCGCGTGTAGTATTGGCAATACATTCAAAATAAATAAATCTTATGCTACAACTAACTTGAAAGAATGTTTTGAAAAAGAATTAGATTTTTACATTTATATTTTTATTGTATAACAGTCGTTTAACAGCAGACCCAATTTTTTTTTTGAGGGGGGTTACGACTACTAATGTTTAACTCCGTATATTTGTAATTCTGAACACAACATGGAAGACAAGTGAACTCCTGGATCAATTATTGGCGAAAATTACCTACGGGGAGGACTTCTTGAGGGAATTAGCCCGCAGTTGCGTGGCATGGAGAGGAAAACCTCGAAAACCTCAAACGGTAAGTCTGATGGAAAGGGGACTCTAAACCATGATCCGCCTAAATCTGAGGATATTTTACGTCAGCTCTGTTGTCGATGCAAGCCGGATGCGGAATTTGTATCGACCCGCCATCGTTAGCATTCGAACCCGTTTCATCTAATTCGAAGGCGTATGATCTATCCCCTGAGTCATCACTGAGCCATCATTCATTATAGATAATACTAGTATAAACAACACTGTCTGAAAGATTTGGGAAATAGAAGATGCGCAGATTGAGGTACCCAGGAATAAAGAAGCAATAATTTGTGAAAAGAACTTGGAATAAAATATTAAAAGGGATGACACAGGGAGGTATACAGTAAAAATGCCGTTAAAAGATGACCTAACGTGTTTAGGGAAGTCCAAGGATATGACTCTTAAAAAATTAAATTCTCAATGCAAACGTTTTTTAAAGGAACTCGGGTATTTATGCAGGGAATTATTTTCGCGAATATGAAAATATGTGTCATATGACAGAAATATCAGCGTGTGAGAAAGAAGTAGGAATGTATCATGTACCGCATTTAGGAATTTATAGCCCTGATAAAAATACTAAAAAGCTTCGTATAGTATTCATTCAATGCCTCCTAGAAAAGAGAAGATCTCAGCATGAATTACCATAAAATTCAATGATCAGTTTGTATTCGTTAAGTCGGACTACTTAATTGATCTGCGCTTTCTTCGAGAAGATGTTGGTTCAATGCGTCCGTACAATTAAATTTTGGGAAATTTTAAATTCCTTAGAATATAACTGTGGAATATATCTTAGAACAAAGTGTGTATCCTACAAGAAGATTTATTTAAAATTTTGACGAGATTTTGTTAACATATTTATGAGCTTGTAGCAGACATTAAGTAGATGTATAACATGATTTTGAAGGATCCAAATGAAACTAACATTTTGAGATTATTTTGGAGGGAGGGAGTGAATGATCCAGTTAAGAGGTATGAGGTCAAAACAATGACATACGGAACAGTTAGTGCACCATATCTAGCAGCAAGGGTTTTGCCTCAATTGCAAAGAGACGGGAACTATTTTTCAGCATCTCATGTGTTAGAATGAGACTTCTATATGGATGATGCTTTGAGCCGCGCAGCCACCTTGAGAGAAACAAAAGAACTGCAATCGGAGTTATCAAATGTTCAGTGCAGAAATGCTACTGCATTGCATAAATGGTATAGCAAATAAAAATTAATACCGGGGTTTGGCAAAAGCTACACCTTTGAGGGGGAAACAAAAGTACTAGGAGTCATATGGAATTCAACCAGTGACCACTTTGTTTTCTAAATCCAGGTGGAAAGCACGGTTCCGCCCACGAAGAGATCCGTGCTTTCAACAGTTGTACGTATATTTGACCCCCTCGGACTTTCGGGTACAGCTATAAAGAAAGTTAAAATATTTCTGCAGAAACTGTAATATATAAAACTAGACTGTAATTATCGACTTGCTGAAGAGACGCAGCAGTGGCTAAATTTCGTCGAATCTTTGCCAGAAATAAACAATGTGAGTGTTCAGCGATGTATCCTAATAGAAAAATCAGTGCACATAGAGTTTCCTGGTCTTTCTGACGCTTCTGAATCTACTTATAAATTCTTCAATTATACACAGATATAAAATTCATTTATCCAAAGATTACTATAGGCAAAAAGTAGCTCTAAATTATTATTTATAATTTATTATTATTTTTGTGAAAAAGTTTCAAAAAATTTTGAATTTTAGAGTATATGATTTATTAAATCATTTTAACAAATGTAATTTTAAATTTGAAAAAAAATACTTCTTCCTTTTATGTGACAAATGTTGAGATAGAAATGAGGTAGTTCAAATTTTAGAAAGTACCATTTCAGAAAATAAAATATCTTTAATATAATTTTTAATTTTGTTAGTATTACCATTTACTGATTACGGTAAATAATTTTAGTAAAGATATCAGACAGCAATACATTTGACTGGTGGATACTGAGAGTAAAAAAAAAACAGAAAATATTTCTGTATATTGCTAATTCATTAAAATGGCTAGAAAAAGTTTTCCTCTTTTTTAAATTTTTTTTTATAAAATTGTTATAGTAATTAATAATGAAAAGGACTTTTGTGAGTTCAGAAGAATGGTTGATAAGTATTCTTTTTTTAAATCTGAAAATTTCTTCTGTTCTTGATCAGGTATCTCATCAATTAAAATGTGGTTAAATTATAATCACAAATGTAGATAATTAGGTCTATCTGAAAGTTCTGTTCGCGGAAAAACGCGTATCACTTTCAGATATGCAAAATGTGCATTTATTCACGCTATGATGAATTACAATTGTTTTTTTTATTTTCTAACGGTTTTTGACCGAAAATTTTTATATTTTTTCGCACTCATTAATTAGTGCAGCAGACAATATTTTTAGAAACAAAATCAGTCATATAACCGCACATTTTTTTAAAAGTTTCTTTTCCATCTAATTAGAATTCTGTCCTCGATCCCCATAGCATGGTCAGGAGAGCGATCAAAAGTTTAGTTCTCTTAATTATAATTGTACTTTTTGCGTGTTTCCCAATATATCGACGAATTTTGTAGCTCTTTGAAACATTTTATACACAGTTATAAATTTCGAGAATTTTTAAGGTATATGAATTATTAAATCATTTTAAGAAACTTAATATTAAATAAATAAAAAATACTGCTTCCTTCCACGTGACAAAAGCTCAGAGAGAAATGAGGTATCTCAAATTTTATAAACTACCGTTTTAGAAAATAAAATACAGTTAATATACATTTCAATTTTGTTAAAATTTCATCGGCTCCTCCTGTATTTTACATTTAATAAATGTATCTGTCAGCAATTCAATTGACTGGTGGATACTGAAAATTCAAAAAAGGTAATTAATACTGTTTACATAATTTAAATTTTTAAAAAAAGTGCATCTATTTTTTAAAAAATTTTTGTTTAAAACTGTCATAGTAATTGATAATAAATAGGACTTTTTTCGAGTTCAGAAGGTTGGTTGATAAGTATTCTTCTTTCAAGTCTGAAAATTTCTTCTGGTTTCGTATCGGTCTTGAACAGGTTTCTCAGCAATAGAAATGTGGGTTTAATTATAAACACAAATGTAGATAATTAGGTTTGCCTGAAAGATCAGTTCGTGAAAAGACACGTTTCATTTTCAGATATGCTAAAGGAGCAATTATTCAAGCTATAATGAAATACAATTTTTTATTTTCTAATACATTAGGTTTTTCACTGGAATTTTGGATATTTTATCGTAGCTGATTTCAAATTCGCAATCGGTTTCATTCTACAAGATACAGTTTTTATGCTATTTAACCCCTTGGAGACGGCTGATTCATAAAAGCATACGTACAAAATCAGAATCAGGATGTAAATAAATATAAAACGGTAGCATAAATGTTGGCATTGCTAATTTGACATACTTTATTCGCTTTGACTTTAATTATTGTTAGGTTAATCATATATATAATCAATGTTAGTTCAAATTATAACTAAATAATTTTATTTTGAACTAAGTAGTGGTGAATTAAATAAATCAAACAATTATAACCCCGTCCACAAATAAACTGTTAAAGAATTACTTTGATTACCAGTTTTATCTTTTTACCCTGGTTGATACTGTTTTATGCTGTCACGTATTTGTGACAGTCGGCGCGAAAGGGTTAATAATATATTAATAATTTGCTAAAATTTGTGTCCTTATTATGAGTTCCCACTTATCTGCCACGAAGAAAGTGGTAGGAAGAAGGAGATAATACATTTATGATGCGATAAATTATGTTAGTTTGTAATGGAAAAAAATAATCGATGTTACTTATTTCCATAGCCAACAAATATTATTAATTCATAGGTTCCATTTATCAGGCTGAAGTCGTGTTCCTTACAAAATATATGCAGCGACGTCACATGACACTAAAATGTGAAAAGTTGTCGAAAGTTTATTTATTTATCATTTGTTTAATAGCACTATGAGTTACATTTCAAATTGTTCTTGTTGAAAATTTAAGAAAAATCTTTCTCGGAATACACTCTCAATCATAAACTAGAAATAAAAACTACTCCGCTTTCTGCAAAATTCAATTAAATTGGTAGGGAATTGAAGAGTAAACAATGTTGGAATAGGAAAATTACGCCCCTTTCTTAAAAGTGTCGCCGCGAGACTACAGTAATAATGTTGCATTTCTTATTTTTACTGTGCCAAATTACTTGTCTTTTCTTGAAATTTGAGCAGGGAAACGCAGCTTCCCCAATTCCAGTCATCATGTTTCGTATATTTGGGGTAGAACTTTAAGGTTAGCAGTCTATGTGGTTGCTGTTATAGGGATTCAAGTACCTTGCTTGAGTAAATAATAATAATGGAAATTATAAGAAGCAGGCTTGCTTTAAACTATGTGTAGCTTTGAATGAATATTGGTGGTCAACGTGGGGAAATGTTTGATCAAATTGTCAGTATTGCTGTAGAATCTGATGCTATGGATGGATCTGTGATTATTAAAAAAAATAATTCAAAAAATTAATGCAAAAAGTTATTAAATTAAAAATTAATAAAAAAAAATAAAACATCCAAATGGGAAAAATGCGCTTAGCAGCAGAGAAACCAAGAGGAATTAAACAAATGAGACCATGAAGAAAAATTTGCAAAAAAATTGAAAAAGCATTGAACAAAATGACAATCAAGGCTGACGGCATCAAGGGGTACCAGCATTGAATTGGCAGAAAATGCAAAACATTTTCTATCAAGAAAGGTACAGAGAAAGCGATTTTTTGACTTTTGTCTTAGCTTTCTTGATAGAAAAAGTTTTGCATTTTATGACAATTCAAAGCTGGTACCCCCTGATGAAATCAACTTTGATTGTTATGTTTTTTCAATGTTTTTTTAAACTTTTTTACTAATTTTTCTTCATTGTCTCAGTTGGATCTGTAATTAGTTATTTAATTTGATGATTGTGATATGAGGTGTCGGAAATGAAGTGAGCAAGTATCGGTCTTAATTTTATATCTTTTTTGTAATTTTCAAAGTTGAATATCTGGTTGAAGTTCACTGCACTGCATTTTAGGGGCTTCTGATAGATATCTGCATTTAATTTAGAAACATATTGTGATAAGGTCGGGATCTAGAGTTCTTTGTGTATAGTTGTATTTCTGATGAGCCATCTGATTTTTCTGGGTATCTTGTTCTGTCATTGGTTGAGTTTTTTCATGAGGTGTTCCGGTATGGTTGTCCAGGCAGGTGAGGCAAATGTGAGAATTGATCTGATCATTCATGTATACAGTAGTTTTCTTAGTTTTAATGAGACATTCTGGTTATAGACTCTCATCTATAACCAGAATGTCTCATTCATGTATACAGTAGTTTTCTTAGTTTTAATGAGACATTCTGGTTATAGATGAGAGTCTGTATTGTTGTTGCTGCATTTGTTTTGTCGATCATATATTTGATAGGGTCATTCCAAGTGAACTTGCTGTTTATTTTAAGGTCAAGGCAGTTTGCTTTTTTAACTATTGGTGTTTGGATATTGAACAGTTTTAATTTGCATTGTGGTAGTATTTATATTCTTCTTTTCTGTATGTTAGGATTTGATATTTGTCTGCATTTACGGATGTTTTTCACTTAACGTATCAGTCTTCTATTTCAAGAATTTGATCCTGTAGTCTCTGTAATTCTATATTTGGATTTTTTGATTTGATGATGATTCCTGTGTCGTCTGCATAAAAAGTTTTAATACTATTGTAATCTGTTCTTTTAACTGGAAAATCATGAGTGTATAAAATATATAGAATCGGTCCACGCATGCTGACCTGAGTTACTTTGTGATATTTCTCGATGATGATTTGTAGCTTTGAATGGATACTTGGAAGGTTCCGTTTGAAATATAGCAGGAAAGTAATTTGATGAGACCAGGTGAAAAGTTAAGCTGATTTAATTTAAATATTGTGCCAGTTGGCCAGACTTTTTCAAATGCTTTTGAGATGTTTATCATTAAAAATGCTATTGTTTCTTTGTTGATTAGAGCTCTGCCTGTATAGTTTACTAGGAGAAGTAGTTGTTTTCAGTTTTTGGTGGAATCCGAACTGCTCGTCGGGGCGGGCTGTAAGTAGTGGTTTGAATCTATTGTATATGACCTTTTTTATTTATTTTTCCCAGTATGTTTAAGAGACTGATTGGTCTCTAAATCTCAGGACTGCTTGGATTCTTAGTTTTCTTTAGAAATAGAACGATTGATGTGTTTTTCCAAATTTGAAGATAATAATTGAGAGCAAGACAGTTATTGATGATATGGATGATTTTCTCCATGTAATTGGGACGTAGCAGATTTACCGTTTTATTTTTATACCATCTTCACATGGTGCTTTGTTATTTTTTAAATTATGGATAATGTTGCAGATTTCTTCATTATTTGTTGGTTCTATTGTTTCTGGGATAGGATGTTCATGATGGAAACTGTTTACTTCTTCAGGGATTAAATTATGATGGCTATGATTTGAATTTGGATTTGGGGAAAACTGGTTATGGAGGGAGTCTTCAAAAATGTGAGTTTTATCTTCTATTGCTTGTGCTGTGCCAAATGACCCATTGATTGGTGTGTTTATGTGCGATACAGTCTTTAATATTTTGACCATTCTCCAATTATACTAAAATAGTGCTTGTTGTAAGCTATCGTTTCAGATTCGTCATCAACCTGAGAAGTTCAACTTAAAAAACGTTTATGAATTTTAAATTCAAGGAAATTCGCCAAAGTGAATTATTCAATATAAAAGAAATTCAAAAACAGGAATTTACAGAATAATTCCGGAGTTAAAGTCGCGAAAAAAATCTTCCTGATAAAAGTAAATAGAATATTTAAATCATATTTTTTTGACAGGAATGGAGTACTAAGAGTCAAAGATAGAATAGGACATACTAATATCAATTTTAACAGCGAATTCCCAGTTATTCTACCTAAGATTCCTAAATTAAATACAGTTAAATTTAGAATCCTACCATAAACGATAAACGGAATTTCTGTTTAGGTCCTTTTGCATTACGTCCGACAAAAAGTTTAACAAGAGTAAAGCAATGTGTCGGAAAGTTGTGCATGATAGTGGAAAAAGTGTTAAAGTTAAATTCATTGGAGTTGAAAATGATGTGTAATTTGCCCTGAGAGAGAGGGGGGTGCGGGGAGAGAGAGGCATGACTTCCCTTTTAATTGCTAGAGTAGAGCAGAAATAGATTTGTGGTCCATTCCTTATTAAATACAATAAACATCAAAGGAGAGGAAATTATCATAATACTTTGTATGCATAGTCACTAACGGTGCTCACCTGGAAAATGTGACAGATTTAACACCAGAGGCTTTTGTGGAATGTTTAAAGAGATTTGTGGCTCATTGAGGTGCATATGCCCAAAATTATTTTCTGATAATGCCACAAATTTCATCAGAGCGAATAAAGAGCTTTCTAAGCTACAAAATTTAATTATAAAACCATACCAGGGACTTCAAAATTATATTTCAATTCAAGGTGGAAGAGAGCTCCCAAATTTGGTAGCCTCTGGAAAAGTGCAGTTAAGCCATTTAAATATAATTTTGAAAGGGCTTTAGGAAATTCCAGAATGAGCTATGAAAAATTTGTAACAGCCGTTACCCAAATAGATGGATTTATTAACTCCAAACGGCTTGTACGTCTGTTTTTCGATACTGATGTGTATAATGTCTTAACTCCTGTCCATTTTCTAATTGGTAGACGCTTAAATACTATTGTAGAGAAGAATGTTGTATGAATGAGTAATCTTGTAAAGTGTATATTTTAATAAGTAGTTTTATTTTTACATTATTATTGCTTTTTATTTAACTGCGAATTAATTGTGACTCTTATTGATTGAATTTTAACATTGCAATGTGAGGTGGAATGTTCCAAACTTAAGAGCAAGTGCTATTTTAGAAGCGCCCTCAAGCGGTGAATATTGTTGAAATTCTGTGTTAAATTATAAAATGTTATGAGAGGTCGCATAGTGAGAATTAAAAATAAAAGCTAATACAGTGTGTGAGCTTCATTAATTATTACGAGAGAGAGAAAAGCTTTCACTTGAATATTTTTCGCAGATGTTATGGAGTCCAGAACTTGTCTCCTTTTTTAAAAGATTAAGGTGGGTTAAGGGGTCTGTCATATATTAGGTCTGAAAAGGTTTGAAACGCGTTTTGCGTATATAAATACATAATAACGTAAAAGTCATTGGAAAGGGCAACAAATAACAATAAATTTAAAAAAAATGAAAACACGTATTGTAGCTTTATTAATTGAGTCGGTATGTGTGTTTTTTATATTGTGCACAATTTCGTAAATACCTTCGTGAATTTTATAGCATCATATTATAATTTCTAATATGCTTGTTATGACATTGTTATATTCCTTTTTACGTAGTTTACAAGTGAATAGTTTTATATATAGGGGAAAATATAAACATTACTAGGAGGCTTCGCCCCCTGCTCGCTGGCGTTCGCCGACCCCCGGAACTGCTTTTGCAGTTCATTTCGGATTGCTTCGCAGTCCGATGCTCGCTTTGCTCGCTCATTGGATACGTTCTTAACGTCTAGCTTTTGTATACTTTTTTGAACACTGAAGTTCCGAAAACTTTTCACTGTAGAAAATTCTAAACTTGTGCATTTCAATATTAATTTGAAATTGCAAACAATTCGCATATTTTTCTTAATTACACTACTCTAAATTTCAGTTGTTGAGAAAAGTAACTGTAGTAAGTTTTGTTTTAAAGTCTTTCCCACCAGAGGGCTAAAGCCATGTGTTGTAAAGCAGTATGAAATAGTTTGAAAGCCGGATGTAAAGCATCGGCTTCGATGACGATAATTTTGTGAGAATTGTTTTGATAATTCGGTGAGAATTCACCCGATTAGACATATGATATGCTCACTACGTGCTCTTGCGCGCCGAAGTCTATCAATTAAAACGTATTAGCGTTTTATATAATACAAGTGGGCTGCGCCCCGTGCTCGCTAACGCTCGCCAACCCCCGAAAATTGCTATGCAATCTTATATGGTTTGTTTCGCAAACCAAGCTCGCTTCGCTCGCTACTAACTTAGGTACATTGCATATGCACAAAATTCTAAGAATTCAAAACAATCATTCAAATTCATATAACAACTTTTTTTTAAAGAAAAATAACATCTTTTTAGTAAATACTAAGTCATCAAAATAAATTTGAATTCAAATAAATGACATGTAATTCGTTAAGCCTATTGGAAATGCGCTATAGTATAAGATCTAAAAGCGTAACTGCACGACTGAGACTCATTTTTCAATGAATAACTAATAACAATAATGAAACAAATAAATTCGTGATATAAATCAAAAATCGTCAAATAAATTCGTAATATATAAATTCGTGAAAAAAAGCGCTTTCGACAAAATACTAAAATAGAGATCTATTGACAAAGACTACTCACTTCTGCCTAGCTTAATAGTATGAGATTGCCGCAGCTGATAGGGTGAATTTCGGAAGAGATCACATCTTTGGTGAGAATGCTCTCTCTGGTTATTTCAGTTTACCTTTTTGAAGTGCTATATGTTAAGCCATTTCAGCTAGATTTGGCATGTGACATTTTTAGCTGCAATCATGGGTCGATATTCTAGCGTTGCCATTCGGGGAGTTGTAATGAGGCTTTTTTTTGTCGCCATGTAAGAGAAATATATATATAGATAGATCAGCCATATGATGCTCACTACGTGCTCTTGCGCGCCGAATCCTATGAATTAAAAATGAAAACTGTTGCCAACGCGAGAAAAGAAATATCATCGGTTTTATTGATACATACGTATTAGCGTTTTATATAATATAGATTGTTTGCTTGTGCGATGCTTGAAATTGTTCAACAATTTCAAGAAAGCTTACCCACCTTGTAAATTTGAATATTATGAAATAATTACTTTGTAAATGTTACCATTGTGCCACCTTGACTCGGAGGAGGATAAATGCAAGGCAATAGCTATGCACAGAGCAAAATCTCATTAACAAATGACAGTAATTTGAAAATCCGGTTTTCTATAAATTTATTGAATCAGGAGTCACTTTTCTACAGCGAGGAAAAATTTCCTCTCAGGGTGGAGTGAACGTCCATACATTCTACAAGGATGCCAACTGCTGTGCTTTCAAGAATAGTTTTAATAAAACGGTAGAAAATTATATAGTAAAATTCGTTAGAGACGGACAGTTACACCTACTTTTTAATGGAGTAACCAGTAGATAGAAGCGGAAACTAGTAATAGGTGCACCGGAGTACCTGGCCAAAAAGGCCACCTTCGTAAATAATATGATAACAAACTGAATCAAAGGCTATTGATGCAGAAATTATTTGGGTTAGTAAACTTAATGTTAGGTAGTTAAATAATATTGCGGAAAAAACAAGATAGACAGGACGGCACATAGCAAGGATGCGAATTGCCAAAACATACCGTAGATTGCAAAGGGCTGGCGAAAATTGCTATTGGCGTTAAAGGAGCATTCTCGCAAATCGCCAAACAGCTGTGTGCTTATGTTTTTGTTTTATTTTCGGTATCGCGTAGCATTCAACAAGTTAGATATGGGTGGGACATTTCAATTAAGCGGGTTTTCATCTGATTCTTCTGCATCAAATAAAATATAAAGCTTTTTTTTTTGTTATAGCGCCGACATAATCGTTTGTATCTGTTGACTAAATTGTGTTTATTAGCGTGTTTTAAAAGGTCGTAATAGAACTAAGATAGAAAAATTACACATTATTACATATTCTATAGTTTCATAACTTTCATTAAATGTATTTCGAGTAGTGAAATTCTTTTCCTACTCATCCACTAATTAGAATTAATAATTTCACAATAACCTTTAATCCTTAATAATGAAATGATTATTATAACAAAGTTTGTTTACTTAAAAGATTAAAAAAAATTTTTTTTATTGTTTAGCAGAGACTTAGTTTCCAATTCTATATTCATTAATTAAACTTAATGGTTCTGCTCGATAACCATTTACAATTTTTTTTAAATTTTATTTAATTTTCTGTTATTATGAAGTTCTTTAAATATTTTTCGACGTAGAGATTATTTAGCAATAATGCGAAAAGCTGAAATTTATAAATGTATAATATTTCTAAATGTTTAAGAGAATTTTTAGCAGCTATTTTGTACTAATTATTTTAATTGAAATGTTCATTATATGCAGTTTTATAATAATAATCGTAAAATTCATTGAACAATTGAGTATTACGTTTTAAAATGCAAGTTTAATTTAATAATTATTTCATTTTATAACTGCAAAACGGTAGATAAGTAACTTCGTTATAAAGTTTTACATGATACGAGAATATTATACGATTGCTTTATAATGAAAGAACAACAATTTAAGTTATAAACTTTTTGTGAAAAAGAAAAAATTGAAAATGTCTCCTGTCATCGGTGTTAGCGATTAGAGAGTCTTTTATCGTATAAATATTAAGTCAGTATTTTTCCCTTTTAAATAAAAATGCATTTTGCTCCGGAAAAAAAAATTATTTGAATTTTGTCGATAGAAATTCTCTAATTATAGCAGCAAAAACTTTTAAATTTCTAATCAAACTTTCCTTCATTTTAATTTTGTGTAAATAATTATTATTAATAATATAAATGACTATTGAAAGGAATTAATTGAGAATGTCCAATTTTAATGAATTAACTGTTTACGCAATCAGATTAATAATTTTTTTCATAATTTACAAATGAAGAAAAAGTCTTTACAGTTTAAAAGTGAAGAGAAAAATACAATTGAGATTAAATTTATAAAGTAAGCACAACCCGAAGGAGATTGAAGTAATGGCATTAAAATCGAAATTTCAAAAGAAAAAAAATCCCGCTTGAGTGTACAGTGAGCAGTAAACAAAAATCTAAAACTAACTTTTGATCTAATGATCAGATGTTTACGTTCTAGGACTCAATCTTAATGGATCGAGAGGGTGAATTCAAATATGCCGCTTAATTATAGCAGACAATATATTTTAAGTTCGGAAATCAGACTCTAAAACGAGCCTACTTTGAGAAATTTTTTTCCTGCGTATTCCGATTTTTGATCCCCAGTATATAGGGGTTGCCGCAATCTGGAAATATTATCCCAATAGTTTGGTCAGGAAAGCAATGCAATGTTAGGACCCCTTAGTGTTAACCTTACTTTTTGCGCATTTCACCATATCTTGGGAACTTTTCAGTGAACTTTCAAGTGAATTGAAAATTTTTTGCACTTCATGTTTTAATGTTCATTTAATTTAGAATTTCCTTAATTTCCTACCACTATTGTAAGATATTTACTTTTCACCTAACTTGTAAAATTAAAAAGTTTAGAATTCTTTACAAAATCACTCAGGCGAAGTGATGGCGTTTTATTTAAATCTTATTTAGAAGGTATTTTTCTAAAAGTATTTCATTTAAAGTTTTTATCTAATTTTTGCTTCTTATTTATCTATAGTTATTGAAAGTTAAGTTGATATATTTTAAGTTGAAATGAATGTCGCCCTGCTTTGCATAGTTCAAAAATTATTTCAAAGAAAACATAACTTAACATTAAACACTCAGGACTTACAATTATAAATCAAACAATCACTAAATTTATTTATTAAAAAACACTCTTATGAACTGATAATAAATTGATCTAAGTCCTAAATGTGAGTTCTATAATATATAATTTATTTAAACTCAGTATAAACATCTGACCTCTGTTGTCGCCAATGGCTCAATTTTAAAATATAATTTTTCTTTTACAAATTTTCGGATATTTTCATATGAAGGATAGTATTAAGTTTTAGAATTAAAAATGCTTGTTTAAGAAAGTTGTTAAAAATTATAATTATTATTAATACTTGACAACAGGAAGTTTTTAATTAAAGGTTGAAATTTTTTTAAATTATGTTATTTTTTAATTCAATTATTTTTTTTATTATGTTTTTAATTACCTAATTCATATAGCAGTATTTAGGAATCCATAAATTTATGCTACATATAATCCTTGCAGAATAACCTGTACACAATATATGTAAATAAAATATATTTTTAAAATTGTGCATTTTCTATTAATTGCATTTATTATTCTTATACTGAAAGAGTATCAAAGTATCTATGACCTCCATAATAAATGAAGTATTTATGGACTTTTATATATATTAAGGAATTGAATCAATTTTTCACGAAGTTTAAGATCTCATCCCATTGAAAAAAAAGTTATTTAATAAATATTTTTTTACAATAAATGCTTCTAGGAATAAAACAAACGCGATATAGGTCATTGAAGAAAAATTCCTTCATTTGTACATTTTTCCCATCTTGAAATTATTTCACATATTTCTTTTTTCACTAGCGAATTTCCGATTACTTTAAAATTTTAAAAATATCGATTTTTTCATTTGCAAAAAATTTTTACTTTAAAGCGTGATAACATTTTTGAATACTCCAATTTTTTTTCTAATAAATAATATGTCTTAGTTAATTTCTAAAAAAAATGCTCAGAAAAAAGTTTACATTATTCTTTTATCAAGATTGATTTAACAGAGAAAATCACTAAATTAAAACAGGTTATGTTTTCTTACAATAAAGGTTAAATAGAATTAATTGTTCAAAATAGCGTTCCAATAAAACAAGGTATTAAAATGTTACATTATTTTTTGTGATTGGTTCATTAATAAATTATTTTTATTTCTTCACAAACACAATTCTTGAAAAAAAAATTAAAAATTAAATCTGTTGTATTAAAAAACTAGATCGTTTTATGAAATACAAATTATTGCGCTTAATAAAATATATGCAGATTATTTGTAACGTGATCCTAAGAATAAAAAGGCTATTTTCTTTTTTAATTCTCTACTAAAATGAATTAACCCTTTCGCGCCGATTGTCACAAATACGTGCCAGCATAAAACAGAATCAATGAGGGTAAAAAGATAAAATTGGTAATCAAAGTAATTCTTCAGCAGTTTATTTGTGGGCGGGGTTATGATTGTTTGATTTATTTAATTCACCATTACTTTGTTCAAAATAAAACTATTTAGTTATACTTTGAATTAACATTGATTATATATATGATTAAACCATCAATAATTAAAGTAAAAGCAAAGTAAGTCTTTCAAATTAGCAACGACTACATTTAAGCTACCGTTTTTTATTTAATTACAACTTGATTCTGATTTTGTACGAATGCTTTTCTGAATCTCCCGTCCCCAAGGGGTTAATGAGTTATTTTTATTCATCATGGCTAGTCGAGGAGGAGAAAAAAATATCGAATTTCACTGTTTAGGTTAATGTAATTTCGTTCTCCCACCACATTTACGCGTAATCCATCGCCAACTCCACTTGCAATCGCCTAGTTTATAATCTACGGTATGTTTTGTCAATTCGCAGCAGGCGAAAACACAGACAGGTAATAACATAAACAAACAAATGAAGTCATTAATCTTCAAGAAAAAATATTTTATTGTATTATTTATAATTAACGTTGCATTTTATATGATACTTATAATTTTTGATATCTAGCCGCGAAAAAATTACTTGAAATGAAAAATAAGAAACTAAAGGTAATTTGAATTTCGCTACCACTAGAAATTTTTCAAAGCGGAGCATGCTGGCTTCTCCACAAATAATATACTTCTAAAATTAAGCATTTACCAGCATATTTTCATGCTAGTAAAACTTTTCAATTAAGTAATATGCACTTTTTATATATAATGTTTTAATTTGGAAAAAATATATAACAAATAATTCTTAGGAAAAAGTGGTACATAAAAACTGTCGATCATTACCTTAAAGTAAAGATTTAAATTTCTTTGTAAATTTCGAAAAAAAGAAAATTTAACGCTGATATAAAGCAATCGTGAATCGATTAATAGTTTCAGTTTTACATACATATAGTCAGTTTAATTTACAATGCAAATCGGTTTAATTTACATTTATATATAACTTTTAGTAACTATTTCAAACTATAATCAAATAATTAGCGCAACTCAAAATTATATATATCTTTGTTTTAGCAGATATATATTATTTGGCAGCACATTAAAACACTAAACTGCATGTTAATTAAAATAATCCAGACAATGCTGTATAATAGTTGTTTCAATCCACTTGTTCACATAAATAAATATAGCTATCTGTAGTAAAGTTATATTAAAACAAATGTAACGTCATTAGCCTATATTTTTAGTATAATAGGAATTTTGAAATAAAAACATAAAGATTATCTCTTTAATTCAATTTTTATTGGTTTTCGAACCTATATAACTATATAAGATCAGAAAAAATGCTTTCTTTCACACTTTATATTCTACATAAAGAGGCAAACTGCATCACAGCTTTAGGTAAGCTATTTAAAGTTCAGTCTAAGAGAGTTACCACTCCATTGCTAAGACATGCGAAAAATCGAAGTATTAAAACGCAGGGAATTGGCTATGTTCTCCAATTTATAGTATACAAAGGTAAAAATGGATTACTAGAGTCGTGGGGAGGGGATAGAGTGCTCGCTCTCCAATGAGATGAACCGGGTTCGAATTCCAATGGTGGCTGGTCAATATGAATTACACGCTCGGGCGCACTTACGACAGTGCTGATATAAATTGTTCTCATTGGTAAACAGATTACAAATTAGAGTCCCCGAGTGGGCAGGCTAACATTGGGAGTTTTTCGTGTTTTTTTCTCTTCGTGTAACGTAAATCCGGCTTAGTTCCATCAAAAAACCTCCCCGAAGAACATTTTTCCCTGTACTTGAGTTCCCTTGTTTTCTGGATTGGGTTTCAAATTAGAAGACTACGAAGTTGAGCATTGGTTGTGGTAAACTCAAAATTAGGTCGGCATCTAAAAGAAATCGCAACTAACTCGAAAATGAAAACTAAAATAAATGGAAAATTATTTTTCTTGATAATAATTAAGAAATTCTTAGATTTTGAATTAATAGTTATGGAGAAAACATCAGATGAATTTTCCCAAGGACTAACAGTGAATGCGGCTGTTGAGATTTAGGAGTAACGAGTTAAATGCTTAACAGTTTTCTGACATCAGTTTTCAAAATTTATTCAATAACAGATTATATCCATTCGAAAATGCAGGGTTTCTCATGATTATTATTACAAACTTTAAAGGGAGGTAAGGGACATTCAGATTTGCATAGCAACCCAAAGTCGGAAATGTATTCAATCGCCACTAGGTGTTGTTGTTCTCAAGATGGATTAGTTCTTTGGCCATCAGATTCTCCTGATTTAAGCAGCATGATTTCCAACAAAATCCCAACGTATTTCCTGCACGTTCTCCAACTCTGAATCTCATTGAAATTGCGAGGGTTGCTTTAGAAAGGAGTGTTTCTCAGGTCGACAATACCCTACGATAAAAAAGGACACACTCAGCCATGCAATGACAGAGAAAGTGGAAAATACCTCGACAGCTGCTGAATATTGTTGTTCTGCAATGTCTGGTAACTTGCATCGCCTTCCAAGGTCGCCTTCCAAGGTCGCCTTCCAATACCCTTATTGAAGAATTACTCTAGGATGCCTACAAGTATTATTTGCATTTTTTTCCTTAACATCTTTATGTTTTCTGACTATTTTGTTCCTTCTACATATTTTAAACCTTCTGGGTAACAGAGCAGAATAAATTATAATTTTTTTTAATGTCCTAACATTCTGACAATTTTTTTAATCTTGGCATTTAACCACACTTAATTTTTTACGCGCCATGCAGCCATTTGCCCATCTATGTATTAATAAATTACTATTTTAAGCCTTACAAATTATCTCAATGGTTGCTACCATTATAATTCATTATTACTTTTTAATTTTCGTTAACTTACATTGAGCGTAGCAAAGCATAATAAAGCATAAAAAATCATAAGTAAAAGAAAGCATAAAATAAAGAATATAAAATTAAATAAAAACTTTTATAGTTATATATTCTTCGATAACCATAGTTGGAAAATTTGTAAAAATTTAAATGCATAAATTTAATATATTTCGTAGAAAATAATAACAATTTTCTAGTCCTTTATAAATAGAAAAAATCAACAAGTTTTTAAGTTCTACTTTTGAAATTTATGATATTATTTTCTATAATTTAAGACATTTTTTATGCTATTCGTTTTGATATGGAACGCTTGTCTTTTTAAAGCTACGGGACGGTACAGTATTGATTGAAATGACGAAATTCTAATATAAATTCTTAAATAAATTTTTTTTTATTGACAGCAGTATAAATTCCTCTTCTAGTTCTTATTATTCTTTTTATGAGACTTAGGTAACATATTGAAAATTACGTTCTCTTCTTTCAACTTTTACGAGAATTCCCGCAAGTAGATATTTCATTACTATTGTAAAATTTTTGTAATTAGATTAGAAGAATATAATCTCAAAAGATAGAGAAAAATTATTATGGAAAACAATGAAAGTTTCGGAATAATACCGGAATGCTAATTACTTGCGAAACGCTCTCTTCTGGAAGTAATAAATATTATAATAAAATAATAAATATTATAAGAAGTAAATTTTATAAAAAATTTATTTGAAGTATATAAAATTTATTTGCCTCATTTTATTTACCACTCCCTAATTTGAATAAAAAATCTTGTAATCATATTAAAAACGAGTGTCGATTTTTTATGACAACGTAGAAGTAAAAACAATTACGCAACATTTAACGTTACTCATATTGATTCAATTACATTAATATTATTTTTCCTGACTTTTGAATACCTTTGAAAGTATCACTTACCTGCTTCTTCCACTAAGCTCTTCAGTTAAAATAGCAGGGCTGGTGTGCTTATTGTAGTTCTGATTAATTTTTTTCGTTTATGCATGGAATGGTTACCAGGAAAACATATTTCTTTATTAATGAACTAAGTAGTTTTATTTTAAATTGAAAAAGTTTGCGGGGAAATATGAATGCATTTTTTTTAGAAATTGGTATTTTTTATCAATATTTAATATGTATTTGAATAAATTAATTTCTTAAAAATTATAAAATATATTAAAAAAATTATAGATCATTGATTAGATATAATTATGATTACAGGCTCAAAAAGTATAATTAGATAAAGTAAATCCTAAAAGTCAAATTCCCTGCAACCTTTCCACGATATTCATCACCTTTTGGGAGCCACTGCTTTAACGTATAGATCTTCACTTTTAGAACTTAAATCTTAAATTGTTTTACTTAATTACATATCGATAATTCAAACGTATATATAAAATATACATTAATTAGATAGTTACGCATTCAAACGTTAAAGAAGCTTAATTTTCAGAAAATACTTAATATCTTGTATACAACCACTTTGTAAAATATTTCCCAACGACCATCCTTGTTGGCAGTTATGTGTTCGCACATTTCATATTTATAACAAATTAAAATAAAGATATATGTTATTAAGTTTTATTTAACATGACTCTGAAATTTTATTTAGAAATTACACTTTTATATACACATTAAGAAATCAGATTAATTCCCGTATGAATTGCAATTTGTTGTATAAATGACATATTGACCGCTTGATAGTTAGTTTCAGCTTCTTGCGAATTTTCAGTTGCAGGTTTTTCTGTATTTGGGAAGAAACTAAAAAGAAGAAAAAGAAAAAAACATCACCGAAAGGGACCAACTCAAAGAGTATAACTCGTAGACCCCTGGCAAAGATCTACATGTTTTTTTATTTTTTTTTTATTTTGTCAGTTTAAAATCAATTTGGTGCCTCGGCGATTGTATTTCGCGTGGAGATCACGATACGGAAATATCCCCTACAAATATGCGAAAGAATGACTTTGACCAAACTTCTTTCGCTGTTATTAATAACTAGCCGCCTAAGGCGGCCAGCTGTCCGCTATTCTAAAGGTTTTCACAAATAAAGTTTTTTAAAACATAGCAGGAAATCCGAAGATTAGTGGACAATTAAAGTGGTCTTGTCCTGCAATTTTGTTTTCATATCCTTGGGCCCTAGCACTGCTAGTAGAGACACGATCCTCTTCCAATCTTCTTTGACGTTTCTCTGATGTTTCTCGGACCCTAGCATTGCTAATTGAGACACGATCCTCTTCCAATTTTCTTTGACGTTCCTCAGGTGTTTCTCTGGCCCTAGCACTGCTAGTTGAGACACGATTCTCTTCTAATCTTCCTTGACGTTTCTCTGATACTTCTTGGGCTCTAGAATTGCTTGTCAAAATTCGGTCATGTTCCATCCGTCTTTCACGTTCCACAGACGTTTCTTGGGCCCTTCTTCTTTGAGAATCTCTTAATATCTTTTTCTTTGACAAAATACAAAGTTTTTTGGAAGGCGGTTCTGCCATGTCAGTAATCGGGTTTTTAAGAAGTCAACGAATGCTTTAGAACAACAATTACTATGAAAGCAAATCATGAAACTTCAATATTAAAATCTAAGTGCTTACCTGCAAACTGAAACTTTTCTGAAAATAACTAATTATATTTAATAAAAACTGTTAAAATAAAGAATAGAAAAACCAAAGAGATCCAAGGTAAGTGTGATCGTTCCTTCAAAAATAATTAAATTCCTATTTTATATAGCTACAACGCTTAAGAAGAAAAAAACTAAAATGCTAAATACATGAAAAGAACACGAAAACGAATTAATTTTTTATGGTATCAATTTCTATTTCTATATCGCTACAAAAACTATCGTCTTCGCTTAAGAAAAAAAAATAAAGCGTGGAAAGAAGAAAAAAAACTTATTATAACAATTATACACAGCGACAAATAAATCAAAGCGAAGCGTTCTATTTACGTATCGAATATGTTGCCACATTTTTAATACAAAAGTTAAACTTTTATCCACTTAAACTAATGCGAACCTTACAATTAAATTATTAATTCCTTCGTATATTATTGGTTTAAGTTGTCGAAAATTAATATTTCAATAGTAAGGTTCGCATTAGCATACGTTTATAAGAGTGGAGAAAAGTATATGCATTTTTTAATAGTTTTCTGAATATGGCTCTTTGAAAACGAAAAAGCATAAATTTTCTTACAAAATGACTGATAACTAAAAAACTAATCCAAATTTTTGAAAAAGAAAAAAATTACTTCTTCATTATGTCAAAACACAATTATGTGCCGAGTTTCATGCCTGGGCGAGGCTTCTGGGGCGATATATTGTGATTACAGACACACACACAGCCGCGTTTATTATTATGTATATATAACCCGTTAATGTGATAAATTTACTTAAAGTATTCATTTTAAATGGCTTATTTGGTTATTATTAGTATTGACAGGTTAGTATTAATAATTACCGATTATTCACATTAACAGTAACATAGACATGCTAGAACTGATACATACTAGATCCTAGGTTTCAGACGTTAGCCCTATCACCTCCAGGGATCGTTGGAGACTACTGGGGGGGGGGGTTACGATTTTCTGGAGAACTTGAACAATTTACAATAATTATTCCAAACGCATTCAGTGAATGCATCTGACAGCAAAATATTTGACTGCTGGATACAGAAAATTAAGATGAGTATATTTCAGAATATTGTTGATTTCAATGAATTGGTTCAAAAGTTTATTTGTTTTTCTTTTAAAAATTGTGATGGTAATTAATAAATAAATGGACTTTTTTTTATTTCAGAAGATTGGTTGATAAGTATTCTACTTTTAGATCTGAAAATTTCTTCTGTTCTGGTATCGCTCTTCAACAGACTTCTCAACAATTAAAAAGTGGCTCAATAATCAACACAAATATAGATAATTCATAAAGTTCTGCTCACGAAAAAACGTGTATAATTTTCAGATATACAAAAGATGTATTTATTCACGCTATAATGAATTACAATTTTTTCCCTATTGCATTAGGTCTTTGACCGGAAAGTTGGACATTATTTCGTCGATGAACTCGCAATCGGTTTCAATCTACAAAATACAGTTTTTATGTAATTTAATTACATCTTTCTATTCAGAAATTTTTTAATTTTAATTTGTGTGCCTACTAAGAGTTCTCACTTCTCTGCTACGTAGAAAGTGGTAGGAAGAAGGAGAAAATACATTTACGATACGATAAATTACGTTAGTTTGCAATGGAAAAAAATAATCGATATTACTTTTTTCCAAAACAAACAAATATTTTTAATTCATAGGTACCATTTATCAGGCTGAAGTCGTGTTCCTTACAAGAAATATGCAGTGACGTCAATGGCAACTAAAATGTAAAAAGTGGTAGAAATTTATTTATTTATTATTTGTTTAATAACACTATTAGTTACATTTAAAACTGTTCTTTCTGAAAATTTAAGGAAAATTATTGTCTGAATATACTTTTAATTGTAAACTACAAATAAAAACTACTCCGCTTTCTGCAAAATTCTAAGTTGAATTAGAAAAAATTACGCCCCCTCTTTTAAAGTGGCGCCACGAGACTACAGCAAAATTGAGGTAGTTCAAATTTTAGAAACTACCGTTTCAGAAAACGAAATATATTAAATATAAAATTTAATCTCGCTTTGACACTCTCCCACAATTACTGTAAAATGCATTTACTAAAGGTATCTGACAGCAATACATTTGGCTGGTGGATACTGAAAATTAAAAAATGGAAAATATTGTTCATAATTCATTTAAATATAATTCATTTAAGATGCAATAAATTATGTTAGCCTGTTATGGAATAAAAGAATTTATATTTCTTTTTTCCATAGCAAACAAATATGATTAATTCTTAGGTACCATTAATCACACAGAAGTCGTGTTCCTTACAAAAGATATGCAGCGACGTCACATGCAACTAAAATGTAAAAAGTGGTAGAAATTTTATTTATTTATTATTTGTTTAATAATACTATTAGATACATTTCAGATTGTTCTTTTTAAAAATTTAAGGAAAATCATGCTCGGAATCCACTTTCAATCGTGAAGACTATGGATTAAATTATCTTTAGAAAAAGCTACTTTTAGTTTCGTTTGGTGTTACTGTGTGCCTGAAAGCAGAAGGAAGCCCAGTAACCTCTTTTGAAGTAGGTAGATGAGATTTTTCTGGTCATTTACTCCCATTAAATAACCTGCATTATAGCAATTTTTATGAGTTAAAAGCTATTTACATTGAGAGTTTTGTAATTGAGTTTTGCTCGAAAAGTATTTAAAAACGCGAAACTAGCTGATTTGCAGCTCGCTCTTACATAGCTAAGAGAGGTAATATGAGATTAAATGTCAATTACAGATGTGACATATATTATAAGAAAAAAACAGAGAAATTTAAAAAAAGAACCTGAGTTTTCGCCAAATCTTATAGAGGGGATTATAGAAAACCAGAAAACGGGATTAGACACAATCGATAAAAATAAATAATTAGAACAAAATAAGTTACAGAGAACTGTTACTAGAACTGTCTTGCTCGAAAACAGATATAAAAACTAACAACGACGATTCGAAAATAAAATTGAAAAATATGATTCCTTTAATTCGTTAATAAAAAGTATTAGAACATGGATGATTCGAGTTCCAAATCATCGGTTTTCTGCTTCTTTAAAAGTCTTCTTTTGTCTGATTATTTGATAATTTTGTCTGATCTTTTTGATAAATTTCAAGCAAGAATGCTTTTCAATTTAGTAGGCGAGAATGATTCAAAGGTAATTTCTTACATAAGTGATAATGAATGAGTGATTATGATAAAGAAAATTGTATTAAGACAGTTTGAACCGAATCCCAGTCAGTTTAAAAGCAATTCCGAAAAACTACGAGGCATGCAAATGAAACTCACGTGCAATTTGTTTGGAGATTTCCGTATCATAATCTGTGGCAGGATAATTGTCAAGTCTTGGTTACTTCCGGGAAGCGCCCTGAAAGAAATTTTAAAAAAAGAAAGAAAGAAAGGTACAATTTTGTAAGGTATAACTCGTAACCACCCCTGAACAAGCATCTACATGTTTTTTTTTATATTTGTAAGTTTAAAATCTATTTGGTAGCTTGGCGATTGTAGTTGGCGCTACAGATGAAGATACGGATATATCCCCCAATTTGCATCGCTTTTGACAACTAGCTTTGATTATTATTTCAATTTACTAGAAGTGTCGAATTTTGAGAAAATGCAGTAATGTATTGTATCAGATAAAATGTTTCAAACGTTAGACAAAGAAACCGCATTTAGACAATCAGGAAGTTGGTTTGATCCTGAAACCTTGAGAAAAGATGCAGATTTATTCTTTGTGTCAAGGGGTAAACCATTAACGGAGAGTTATAGTCAAAAATTCTCTAATTCGAGAAATGTGACTTACATATTTTGAGCTGATAATATGTATTCAAAATGTAGTCTGTGTTTCGATAATGCATTAACGTAAAAAATATCTAGCATTGCCATTTTTTTGAAAGAGCAGAAGAAATAAAGAGAAATAATTTTTGTTTTAATTGCCTGGATAAACGTTTGGTTAATAGTAGTAAATCTAAATTTTCTTGTTCTTTGTGCGAAAGAGAGGTACAAAAAAGTAAGCGTCATTATTTTTCATTGCATTATTCGAGAAAGAATGATTCATTGCAAGTGCCATTGACCGAGGATTTCATCCCCCCATTGAGGCGAGGGAATCACCATCGTCGCTGCTTATATTCCAAACAACTGCAGCCGCTAGTAGTCAAAACAATGTTACTTCCTCCCTGTCAATAAATCAGTCAAAAACAGTTTTATTGAGTACAGTAAATTGTTTATTAGAAGATGAGAGAGGAAATAAATACCCATTGCCTCTGAAATTTTAGTTCTAGGAGGCCTGAACAATTTTTTGACCTCAGATTTTGCAAATATCCTTAATTTAAAAACAAGGAAAATCCATTTGGTCGCGTGTAGTATTGGCAATACATTCAAAATAAATAAATCTTATGCTACAACTAACTTGAAAGAATGTTTTGAAAAAGAATTAGATTTTTACATTTATATTTTTATTGTATAACAGTCGTTTAACAGCAGACCCAATTTTTTTTTTGAGGGGGGTTACGACTACTAATGTTTAACTCCGTATATTTGTAATTCTGAACACAACATGGAAGACAAGTGAACTCCTGGATCAATTATTGGCGAAAATTACCTACGGGGAGGACTTCTTGAGGGAATTAGCCCGCAGTTGCGTGGCATGGAGAGGAAAACCTCGAAAACCTCAAACGGTAAGTCTGATGGAAAGGGGACTCTAAACCATGATCCGCCTAAATCTGAGGATATTTTACGTCAGCTCTGTTGTCGATGCAAGCCGGAAGCGGAATTTGTATCGACCCGCCATCGTTAGCATTCGAACCCGTTTCATCTAATTCGAAGGCGTATGATCTATCCCCTGAGTCATCACTGAGCCATCATTCATTATAGATAATACTAGTATAAACAACACTGTCTGAAAGATTTGGGAAATAGAAGATGCGCAGATTGAGGTACCCAGGAATAAAGAAGCAATGATTTGTGAAAAGAACTTGGAATAAAATATTAAAAGGGATGACACAGGGAGGTATACAGTAAAAATGCCGTTAAAAGATGACCTAACGTGTTTAGGGAAGTCCAAGGATATGACTCTTAAAAAATTAAATTCTCAATGCAAACGTTTTTTAAAGGAACTCGGGTATTTATGCAGGGAATTATTTTCGCGAATATGAAAATATGTGTCATATGACAGAAATATCAGCGTGTGAGAAAGAAGTAGGAATGTATCATGTACCGCATTTAGGAATTTATAGCCCTGATAAAAATACTAAAAAGCTTCGTATAGTATTCATTCAATGCCTCCTAGAAAAGAGAAGATCTCAGCATGAATTACCATAAAATTCAATGATCAGTTTGTATTCGTTAAGTCGGACTACTTAATTGATCTGCGCTTTCTTCGAGAAGATGTTGGTTCAATGCGTCCGTACAATTAAATTTTGGGAAATTTTAAATTCCTTAGAATATAACTGTGGAATATATCTTAGAACAAAGTGTGTATCCTACAAGAAGATTTATTTAAAATTTTGACGAGATTTTGTTAACATATTTATGAGCTTGTAGCAGACATTAAGTAGATGTATAACATGATTTTGAAGGATCCAAATGAAACTAACATTTTGAGATTATTTTGGAGGGAGGGAGTGAATGATCCAGTTAAGAGGTATGAGGTCAAAACAATGACATACGGAACAGTTAGTGCACCATATCTAGCAGCAAGGGTTTTGCCTCAATTGCAAAGAGACGGGAACTATTTTTCAGCATCTCATGTGTTAGAATGAGACTTCTATATGGATGATGCTTTGAGCCGCGCAGTCACCTTGAGAGAAACAAAAGAACTGCAATCGGAGTTATCAAATGTTCAGTGCAGAAATGCTACTGCATTGCATAAATGGTATAGCAAATAAAAATTAATACCGGGGTTTGGCAAAAGCTACACCTTTGAGGGGGAAACAAAAGTACTAGGAGTCATATGGAATTCAACCAGTGACCACTTTGTTTTCTAAATCCAGGTGGAAAGCACGGTTCCGCCCACGAAGAGATCCGTGCTTTCAACAGTTGTACGTATATTTGACCCCCTCGGACTTTCGGGTACAGCTATAAAGAAAGTTAAAATATTTCTGCAGAAACTGTAATATATAAAACTAGACTGTAATTATCGACTTGCTGAAGAGACGCAGCAGTGGCTAAATTTCGTCGAATCTTTGCCAGAAATAAACAATGTGAGTGTTCAGCGATGTATCCTAATAGAAAAATCAGTGCACATAGAGTTTCCTGGTCTTTCTGACGCTTCTGAATCTACTTATAAATTCTTCAATTATACACAGATATAAAATTCATTTATCCAAAGATTACTATAGGCAAAAAGTAGCTCTAAATTATTATTTATAATTTATTATTATTTTTGTGAAAAAGTTTCAAAAAATTTTGAATTTTAGAGTATATGATTTATTAAATCATTTTAACAAATGTAATTTTAAATTTGAAAAAAAATACTTCTTCCTTTTATGTGACAAATGTTGAGATAGAAATGAGGTAGTTCAAATTTTAGAAAGTACCGTTTCAGAAAATAAAATATCTTTAATATAATTTTTAATTTTGTTAGTATTACCATTTACTGATTACGGTAAATAATTTTAGTAAAGATATCAGACAGCAATACATTTGACTGGTGGATACTGAGAGTAAAAAAAAAACAGAAAATATTTCTGTATATTGCTAATTCATTAAAATGGCTAGAAAAAGTTTTCCTCTTTTTTAAATTTTTTTTTATAAAATTGTTATAGTAATTAATAATGAAAAGGACTTTTGTGAGTTCAGAAGAATGGTTGATAAGTATTCTTTTTTTAAATCTGAAAATTTCTTCTGTTCTTGATCAGGTATCTCATCAATTAAAATGTGGTTAAATTATAATCACAAATGTAGATAATTAGGTCTATCTGAAAGTTCTGTTCGCGGAAAAACGCGTATCACTTTCAGATATGCAAAATGTGCATTTATTCACGCTATGATGAATTACAATTGTTTTTTTTATTTTCTAACGGTTTTTGACCGAAAATTTTTATATTTTTTCGCACTCATTAATTAGTGCAGCAGACAATATTTTTAGAAACAAAATCAGTCATATAACCGCACATTTTTTTAAAAGTTTCTTTTCCATCTAATTAGAATTCTGTCCTCGATCCCCATAGCATGGTCAGGAGAGCGATCAAAAGTTTAGTTCTCTTAATTATAATTGTACTTTTTGCGTGTTTCCCAATATATCGACGAATTTTGTAGCTCTTTGAAACATTTTATACACAGTTATAAATTTCGAGAATTTTTAAGGTATATGAATTATTAAATCATTTTAAGAAACTTAATATTAAATAAATAAAAAATACTGCTTCCTTCCACGTGACAAAAGCTCAGAGAGAAATGAGGTATCTCAAATTTTATAAACTACCGTTTTAGAAAATAAAATACAGTTAATATACATTTCAATTTTGTTAAAATTTCATCGGCTCCTCCTGTATTTTACATTTAATAAATGTATCTGTCAGCAATTCAATTGACTGGTGGATACTGAAAATTCAAAAAAGGTAATTAATACTGTTTACATAATTTAAATTTTTAAAAAAAGTGCATCTATTTTTTAAAAAATTTTTGTTTAAAACTGTCATAGTAATTGATAATAAATAGGACTTTTTTCGAGTTCAGAAGGTTGGTTGATAAGTATTCTTCTTTCAAGTCTGAAAATTTCTTCTGGTTTCGTATCGGTCTTGAACAGGTTTCTCAGCAATAGAAATGTGGGTTTAATTATAAACACAAATGTAGATAATTAGGTTTGCCTGAAAGATCAGTTCGTGAAAAGACACGTTTCATTTTCAGATATGCTAAAGGAGCAATTATTCAAGCTATAATGAAATACAATTTTTTATTTTCTAATACATTAGGTTTTTCACTGGAATTTTGGATATTTTATCGTAGCTGATTTCAAATTCGCAATCGGTTTCATTCTACAAGATACAGTTTTTATGCTATTTAACCCCTTGGAGACGGCTGATTCATAAAAGCATACGTACAAAATCAGAATCAGGATGTAAATAAATATAAAACGGTAGCATAAATGTTGGCATTGCTAATTTGACATACTTTATTCGCTTTGACTTTAATTATTGTTAGGTTAATCATATATATAATCAATGTTAGTTCAAATTATAACTAAATAATTTTATTTTGAACTAAGTAGTGGTGAATTAAATAAATCAAACAATTATAACCCCGTCCACAAATAAACTGTTAAAGAATTACTTTGATTACCAGTTTTATCTTTTTACCCTGGTTGATACTGTTTTATGCTGTCACGTATTTGTGACAGTCGGCGCGAAAGGGTTAATAATATATTAATAATTTGCTAAAATTTGTGTCCTTATTATGAGTTCCCACTTATCTGCCACGAAGAAAGTGGTAGGAAGAAGGAGATAATACATTTATGATGCGATAAATTATGTTAGTTTGTAATGGAAAAAAATAATCGATGTTACTTATTTCCATAGCCAACAAATATTATTAATTCATAGGTTCCATTTATCAGGCTGAAGTCGTGTTCCTTACAAAATATATGCAGCGACGTCACATGACACTAAAATGTGAAAAGTTGTCGAAAGTTTATTTATTTATCATTTGTTTAATAGCACTATGAGTTACATTTCAAATTGTTCTTGTTGAAAATTTAAGAAAAATCTTTCTCGGAATACACTCTCAATCATAAACTAGAAATAAAAACTACTCCGCTTTCTGCAAAATTCAATTAAATTGGTAGGGAATTGAAGAGTAAACAATGTTGGAATAGGAAAATTACGCCCCTTTCTTAAAAGTGTCGCCGCGAGACTACAGTAATAATGTTGCATTTCTTATTTTTACTGTGCCAAATTACTTGTCTTTTCTTGAAATTTGAGCAGGGAAACGCAGCTTCCCCAATTCCAGTCATCATGTTTCGTATATTTGGGGTAGAACTTTAAGGTTAGCAGTCTATGTGGTTGCTGTTATAGGGATTCAAGTACCTTGCTTGAGTAAATAATAATAATGGAAATTATAAGAAGCAGGCTTGCTTTAAACTATGTGTAGCTTTGAATGAATATTGGTGGTCAACGTGGGGAAATGTTTGATCAAATTGTCAGTATTGCTGTAGAATCTGATGCTATGGATGGATCTGTGATTATTAAAAAAAATAATTCAAAAAATTAATGCAAAAAGTTATTAAATTAAAAATTAATAAAAAAAAATAAAACATCCAAATGGGAAAAATGCGCTTAGCAGCAGAGAAACCAAGAGGAATTAAACAAATGAGACCATGAAGAAAAATTTGCAAAAAAATTGAAAAAGCATTGAACAAAATGACAATCAAGGCTGACGGCATCAAGGGGTACCAGCATTGAATTGGCAGAAAATGCAAAACATTTTCTATCAAGAAAGGTACAGAGAAAGCGATTTTTTGACTTTTGTCTTAGCTTTCTTGATAGAAAAAGTTTTGCATTTTATGACAATTCAAAGCTGGTACCCCCTGATGAAATCAACTTTGATTGTTATGTTTTTTCAATGTTTTTTTAAACTTTTTTACTAATTTTTCTTCATTGTCTCAGTTGGATCTGTAATTAGTTATTTAATTTGATGATTGTGATATGAGGTGTCGGAAATGAAGTGAGCAAGTATCGGTCTTAATTTTATATCTTTTTTGTAATTTTCAAAGTTGAATATCTGGTTGAAGTTCACTGCACTGCATTTTAGGGGCTTCTGATAGATATCTGCATTTAATTTAGAAACATATTGTGATAAGGTCGGGATCTAGAGTTCTTTGTGTATAGTTGTATTTCTGATGAGCCATCTGATTTTTCTGGGTATCTTGTTCTGTCATTGGTTGAGTTTTTTCATGAGGTGTTCCGGTATGGTTGTCCAGGCAGGTGAGGCAAATGTGAGAATTGATCTGATCATTCATGTATACAGTAGTTTTCTTAGTTTTAATGAGACATTCTGGTTATAGACTCTCATCTATAACCAGAATGTCTCATTCATGTATACAGTAGTTTTCTTAGTTTTAATGAGACATTCTGGTTATAGATGAGAGTCTGTATTGTTGTTGCTGCATTTGTTTTGTCGATCATATATTTGATAGGGTCATTCCAAGTGAACTTGCTGTTTATTTTAAGGTCAAGGCAGTTTGCTTTTTTAACTATTGGTGTTTGGATATTGAACAGTTTTAATTTGCATTGTGGTAGTATTTATATTCTTCTTTTCTGTATGTTAGGATTTGATATTTGTCTGCATTTACGGATGTTTTTCACTTAACGTATCAGTCTTCTATTTCAAGAATTTGATCCTGTAGTCTCTGTAATTCTATATTTGGATTTTTTGATTTGATGATGATTCCTGTGTCGTCTGCATAAAAAGTTTTAATACTATTGTAATCTGTTCTTTTAACTGGAAAATCATGAGTGTATAAAATATATAGAATCGGTCCACGCATGCTGACCTGAGTTACTTTGTGATATTTCTCGATGATGATTTGTAGCTTTGAATGGATACTTGGAAGGTTCCGTTTGAAATATAGCAGGAAAGTAATTTGATGAGACCAGGTGAAAAGTTAAGCTGATTTAATTTAAATATTGTGCCAGTTGGCCAGACTTTTTCAAATGCTTTTGAGATGTTTATCATTAAAAATGCTATTGTTTCTTTGTTGATTAGAGCTCTGCCTGTATAGTTTACTAGGAGAAGTAGTTGTTTTCAGTTTTTGGTGGAATCCGAACTGCTCGTCGGGGCGGGCTGTAAGTAGTGGTTTGAATCTATTGTATATGACCTTTTTTATTTATTTTTCCCAGTATGTTTAAGAGACTGATTGGTCTCTAAATCTCAGGACTGCTTGGATTCTTAGTTTTCTTTAGAAATAGAACGATTGATGTGTTTTTCCAAATTTGAAGATAATAATTGAGAGCAAGACAGTTATTGATGATATGGATGATTTTCTCCATGTAATTGGGACGTAGCAGATTTACCGTTTTATTTTTATACCATCTTCACATGGTGCTTTGTTATTTTTTAAATTATGGATAATGTTGCAGATTTCTTCATTATTTGTTGGTTCTATTGTTTCTGGGATAGGATGTTCATGATGGAAACTGTTTACTTCTTCAGGGATTAAATTATGATGGCTATGATTTGAATTTGGATTTGGGGAAAACTGGTTATGGAGGGAGTCTTCAAAAATGTGAGTTTTATCTTCTATTGCTTGTGCTGTGCCAAATGACCCATTGATTGGTGTGTTTATGTGCGATACAGTCTTTAATATTTTGACCATTCTCCAATTATACTAAAATAGTGCTTGTTGTAAGCTATCGTTTCAGATTCGTCATCAACCTGAGAAGTTCAACTTAAAAAACGTTTATGAATTTTAAATTCAAGGAAATTCGCCAAAGTGAATTATTCAATATAAAAGAAATTCAAAAACAGGAATTTACAGAATAATTCCGGAGTTAAAGTCGCGAAAAAAATCTTCCTGATAAAAGTAAATAGAATATTTAAATCATATTTTTTTGACAGGAATGGAGTACTAAGAGTCAAAGATAGAATAGGACATACTAATATCAATTTTAACAGCGAATTCCCAGTTATTCTACCTAAGATTCCTAAATTAAATACAGTTAAATTTAGAATCCTACCATAAACGATAAACGGAATTTCTGTTTAGGTCCTTTTGCATTACGTCCGACAAAAAGTTTAACAAGAGTAAAGCAATGTGTCGGAAAGTTGTGCATGATAGTGGAAAAAGTGTTAAAGTTAAATTCATTGGAGTTGAAAATGATGTGTAATTTGCCCTGAGAGAGAGGGGGGTGCGGGGAGAGAGAGGCATGACTTCCCTTTTAATTGCTAGAGTAGAGCAGAAATAGATTTGTGGTCCATTCCTTATTAAATACAATAAACATCAAAGGAGAGGAAATTATCATAATACTTTGTATGCATAGTCACTAACGGTGCTCACCTGGAAAATGTGACAGATTTAACACCAGAGGCTTTTGTGGAATGTTTAAAGAGATTTGTGGCTCATTGAGGTGCATATGCCCAAAATTATTTTCTGATAATGCCACAAATTTCATCAGAGCGAATAAAGAGCTTTCTAAGCTACAAAATTTAATTATAAAACCATACCAGGGACTTCAAAATTATATTTCAATTCAAGGTGGAAGAGAGCTCCCAAATTTGGTAGCCTCTGGAAAAGTGCAGTTAAGCCATTTAAATATAATTTTGAAAGGGCTTTAGGAAATTCCAGAATGAGCTATGAAAAATTTGTAACAGCCGTTACCCAAATAGATGGATTTATTAACTCCAAACGGCTTGTACGTCTGTTTTTCGATACTGATGTGTATAATGTCTTAACTCCTGTCCATTTTCTAATTGGTAGACGCTTAAATACTATTGTAGAGAAGAATGTTGTATGAATGAGTAATCTTGTAAAGTGTATATTTTAATAAGTAGTTTTATTTTTACATTATTATTGCTTTTTATTTAACTGCGAATTAATTGTGACTCTTATTGATTGAATTTTAACATTGCAATGTGAGGTGGAATGTTCCAAACTTAAGAGCAAGTGCTATTTTAGAAGCGCCCTCAAGCGGTGAATATTGTTGAAATTCTGTGTTAAATTATAAAATGTTATGAGAGGTCGCATAGTGAGAATTAAAAATAAAAGCTAATACAGTGTGTGAGCTTCATTAATTATTACGAGAGAGAGAAAAGCTTTCACTTGAATATTTTTCGCAGATGTTATGGAGTCCAGAACTTGTCTCCTTTTTTAAAAGATTAAGGTGGGTTAAGGGGTCTGTCATATATTAGGTCTGAAAAGGTTTGAAACGCGTTTTGCGTATATAAATACATAATAACGTAAAAGTCATTGGAAAGGGCAACAAATAACAATAAATTTAAAAAAAATGAAAACACGTATTGTAGCTTTATTAATTGAGTCGGTATGTGTGTTTTTTATATTGTGCACAATTTCGTAAATACCTTCGTGAATTTTATAGCATCATATTATAATTTCTAATATGCTTGTTATGACATTGTTATATTCCTTTTTACGTAGTTTACAAGTGAATAGTTTTATATATAGGGGAAAATATAAACATTACTAGGAGGCTTCGCCCCCTGCTCGCTGGCGTTCGCCGACCCCCGGAACTGCTTTTGCAGTTCATTTCGGATTGCTTCGCAGTCCGATGCTCGCTTTGCTCGCTCATTGGATACGTTCTTAACGTCTAGCTTTTGTATACTTTTTTGAACACTGAAGTTCCGAAAACTTTTCACTGTAGAAAATTCTAAACTTGTGCATTTCAATATTAATTTGAAATTGCAAACAATTCGCATATTTTTCTTAATTACACTACTCTAAATTTCAGTTGTTGAGAAAAGTAACTGTAGTAAGTTTTGTTTTAAAGTCTTTCCCACCAGAGGGCTAAAGCCATGTGTTGTAAAGCAGTATGAAATAGTTTGAAAGCCGGATGTAAAGCATCGGCTTCGATGACGATAATTTTGTGAGAATTGTTTTGATAATTCGGTGAGAATTCACCCGATTAGACATATGATATGCTCACTACGTGCTCTTGCGCGCCGAAGTCTATCAATTAAAACGTATTAGCGTTTTATATAATACAAGTGGGCTGCGCCCCGTGCTCGCTAACGCTCGCCAACCCCCGAAAATTGCTATGCAATCTTATATGGTTTGTTTCGCAAACCAAGCTCGCTTCGCTCGCTACTAACTTAGGTACATTGCATATGCACAAAATTCTAAGAATTCAAAACAATCATTCAAATTCATATAACAACTTTTTTTTAAAGAAAAATAACATCTTTTTAGTAAATACTAAGTCATCAAAATAAATTTGAATTCAAATAAATGACATGTAATTCGTTAAGCCTATTGGAAATGCGCTATAGTATAAGATCTAAAAGCGTAACTGCACGACTGAGACTCATTTTTCAATGAATAACTAATAACAATAATGAAACAAATAAATTCGTGATATAAATCAAAAATCGTCAAATAAATTCGTAATATATAAATTCGTGAAAAAAAGCGCTTTCGACAAAATACTAAAATAGAGATCTATTGACAAAGACTACTCACTTCTGCCTAGCTTAATAGTATGAGATTGCCGCAGCTGATAGGGTGAATTTCGGAAGAGATCACATCTTTGGTGAGAATGCTCTCTCTGGTTATTTCAGTTTACCTTTTTGAAGTGCTATATGTTAAGCCATTTCAGCTAGATTTGGCATGTGACATTTTTAGCTGCAATCATGGGTCGATATTCTAGCGTTGCCATTCGGGGAGTTGTAATGAGGCTTTTTTTTGTCGCCATGTAAGAGAAATATATATATAGATAGATCAGCCATATGATGCTCACTACGTGCTCTTGCGCGCCGAATCCTATGAATTAAAAATGAAAACTGTTGCCAACGCGAGAAAAGAAATATCATCGGTTTTATTGATACATACGTATTAGCGTTTTATATAATATAGATTGTTTGCTTGTGCGATGCTTGAAATTGTTCAACAATTTCAAGAAAGCTTACCCACCTTGTAAATTTGAATATTATGAAATAATTACTTTGTAAATGTTACCATTGTGCCACCTTGACTCGGAGGAGGATAAATGCAAGGCAATAGCTATGCACAGAGCAAAATCTCATTAACAAATGACAGTAATTTGAAAATCCGGTTTTCTATAAATTTATTGAATCAGGAGTCACTTTTCTACAGCGAGGAAAAATTTCCTCTCAGGGTGGAGTGAACGTCCATACATTCTACAAGGATGCCAACTGCTGTGCTTTCAAGAATAGTTTTAATAAAACGGTAGAAAATTATATAGTAAAATTCGTTAGAGACGGACAGTTACACCTACTTTTTAATGGAGTAACCAGTAGATAGAAGCGGAAACTAGTAATAGGTGCACCGGAGTACCTGGCCAAAAAGGCCACCTTCGTAAATAATATGATAACAAACTGAATCAAAGGCTATTGATGCAGAAATTATTTGGGTTAGTAAACTTAATGTTAGGTAGTTAAATAATATTGCGGAAAAAACAAGATAGACAGGACGGCACATAGCAGGGATGCGAATTGCCAAAACATACCGTAGATTGCAAAGGGCTGGCGAAAATTGCTATTGGCGTTAAAGGAGCATTCTCGCAAATCGCCAAACAGCTGTGTGCTTATGTTTTTGTTTTATTTTCGGTATCGCGTAGCATTCAACAAGTTAGATATGGGTGGGACATTTCAATTAAGCGGGTTTTCATCTGATTCTTCTGCATCAAATAAAATATAAAGCTTTTTTTTTTGTTATAGCGCCGACATAATCGTTTGTATCTGTTGACTAAATTGTGTTTATTAGCGTGTTTTAAAAGGTCGTAATAGAACTAAGATAGAAAAATTACACATTATTACATATTCTATAGTTTCATAACTTTCATTAAATGTATTTCGAGTAGTGAAATTCTTTTCCTACTCATCCACTAATTAGAATTAATAATTTCACAATAACCTTTAATCCTTAATAATGAAATGATTATTATAACAAAGTTTGTTTACTTAAAAGATTAAAAAAAATTTTTTTTATTGTTTAGCAGAGACTTAGTTTCCAATTCTATATTCATTAATTAAACTTAATGGTTCTGCTCGATAACCATTTACAATTTTTTTTAAATTTTATTTAATTTTCTGTTATTATAAAGTTCTTTAAATATTTTTCGACGTAGAGATTATTTAGCAATAATGCGAAAAGCTGAAATTTATAAATGTATAATATTTCTAAATGTTTAAGAGAATTTTTAGCAGCTATTTTGTACTAATTATTTTAATTGAAATGTTCATTATATGCAGTTTTATAATAATAATCGTAAAATTCATTGAACAATTGAGTATTACGTTTTAAAATGCAAGTTTAATTTAATAATTATTTCATTTTATAACTGCAAAACGGTAGATAAGTAACTTCGTTATAAAGTTTTACATGATACGAGAATATTATACGATTGCTTTATAATGAAAGAACAACAATTTAAGTTATAAACTTTTTGTGAAAAAGAAAAAATTGAAAATGTCTCCTGTCATCGGTGTTAGCGATTAGAGAGTCTTTTATCGTATAAATATTAAGTCAGTATTTTTCCCTTTTAAATAAAAATGCATTTTGCTCCGGAAAAAAAAAATTATTTGAATTTTGTCGATAGAAATTCTCTAATTATAGCAGCAAAAACTTTTAAATTTCTAATCAAACTTTCCTTCATTTTAATTTTGTGTAAATAATTATTATTAATAATATAAATGACTATTGAAAGGAATTAATTGAGAATGTCCAATTTTAATGAATTAACTGTTTACGCAATCAGATTAATAATTTTTTTCATAATTTACAAATGAAGAAAAAGTCTTTACAGTTTAAAAGTGAAGAGAAAAATACAATTGAGATTAAATTTATAAAGTAAGCACAACCCGAAGGAGATTGAAGTAATGGCATTAAAATCGAAATTTCAAAAGAAAAAAAATCCCGCTTGAGTGTACAGTGAGCAGTAAACAAAAATCTAAAACTAACTTTTGATCTAATGATCAGATGTTTACGTTCTAGGACTCAATCTTAATGGATCGAGAGGGTGAATTCAAATATGCCGCTTAATTATAGCAGACAATATATTTTAAGTTTGGAAATCAGACACTAAAACGAGCCTACTTTGAGAAATTTTTTTCCTGCGTATTCCGATTTTTGATCCCCAGTATATAGGGGTTGCCGCAATCTGGAAATATTATCCCAATAGTTTGGTCAGGAAAGCAATGCAATGTTAGGACCCCTTAGTGTTAACCTTACTTTTTGCGCATTTCACCATATCTTGGGAACTTTTCAGTGAACTTTCAAGTGAATTGAAAATTTTTTGCACTTAATGTTTTAATGTTCATTTAATTTAGAATTTCCTTAATTTCCTACCACTATTGTAAGATATTTACTTTTCACCTAACTTGTAAAATTAAAAAGTTTTGAATTCTTTACAAAATCACTCAGGCGAAGTGATGGCGTTTTATTTAAATCTTATTTAGAAGGTATTTTTCTAAAAGTATTTCATTTAAAGTTTTTATCTAATTTTTGCTTCTTATTTATCTATAGTTATTGAAAGTTAAGTTGATATATTTTAAGTTGAAATGAATGTCGCCCTGCTTTGCATAGTTCAAAAATTATTTCAAAGAAAACATAACTTAACATTAAACACTCAGGACTTACAATTATAAATCAAACAATCACTAAATTTATTTATTAAAAAACACTCTTATGAACTGATAATAAATTGATCTAAGTCCTAAATGTGAGTTCTATAATATATAATTTATTTAAACTCAGTATAAACATCTGACCTCTGTTGTCGCCAATGGCTCAATTTTAAAATATAGTTTTTCTTTTACAAATTTTCGGATATTTTCATATGAAGGATAGTATTAAGTTTTAGAATTAAAAATGCTTGTTTAAGAAAGTTGTTAAAAATTATAATTATTATTAATACTTGACAACAGGAAGTTTTTAATTAAAGGTTGAAATTTTTTTTAATTATGTTATTTTTTAATTCAATTATTTTTTTTATTATGTTTTTAATTACCTAATTCATATAACAGTATTTAGGAATCCATAAATTTATGCTACGTATAATCCTTGCAGAATAACCTGTACACAATATATGTAAATAAAATATATTTTTAAAATTGTGCATTTTCTATTAATTGCATTTATTATTCTTATACTGAAAGAGTATCAAAGTATCTATGACCTCCATAATAAATGAAGTATTTATGGACTTTTATATATATTAAGGAATTGAATCAATTTTTCACGAAGTTTAAGATCTCATCCCATTGAAAAAAAAGTTATTTAATAAATATTTTTTTACAATAAATGCTTCTAGGAATAAAACAAACGCGATATAGGTCATTGAAGAAAAATCCCTTCATTTGTACATTTTTCCCTTCTTGAAATTATTTCACATATTTCTTTTTTCACTAGCGAATTTCCGATTACTTTAAAATTTTAAAAATATCGATTTTTTCATTTGCAAAAAATTGTTACTTTAAAGCGTGATAACATTTTTGAATACTCCAATTTTTTTTCTAATAAATAATATGTCTTTGTTAATTTCTAAAAAAAATGCTCAGAAAAAAGTTTACATTATTCTTTTATCAAGATTGATTTAACAGAGAAAATCACTAAATTAAAACAGGTTATGTTTTCTTACAACAAAGGTTAAATAGAATTAATTGTTCAAAATAGCGTTCCAATAAAACAAGGTATTAAAATGTTACGTTATTTTTTGTGATTGGTTCATTAATAAATTATTTTTATTTCTTCACAAACACAATTCTTGAAAAAAAAAATTAAAAATTAAATCTGTTGTATTAAAAAACTAGATCGTTTTATGAAATACAAATTATTGCGCTTAATAAAATATATGCAGTTTATTTGTAACGTGATCCTAAGAATAAAAAGGCTATTTTCTTTTTTAATTCTCTACTAAAACGAATTAACCCTTTCGCGCCGATTGTCACAAATACGTGCCAGCATAAAACAGAATCAATGAGGGTAAAAAGATAAAATTGGTAATCAAAGTAATTCTTCAGCAGTTTATTTGTGGGCGGGGTTATGATTGTTTGATTTATTTAATTCACCATTACTTTGTTCAAAATAAAACTATTTAGTTATACTTTGAATTAACATTGATTATATATATGATTAAACCATCAATAATTAAAGTAAAAGCAAAGTAAGTCTTTCAAATTAGCAACGACTACATTTAAGCTACCGTTTTTTATTTAATTACAACTTGATTCTGATTTTGTACGAATGCTTTTCTGAATCACCCGTCCCCAAGGGGTTAATGAGTTATTTTTATTCATCATGGCTAGTCGAGGAGGAGAAAAAAAATATCGAATTTCACTGTTTAGGTTAATGTAATTTCGTTCTCCCACCACATTTACGCTTAATCCATCGCCAATTCCACTTGCAATCGCCTAGTTTATAATCTACGGTATGTTTTGTCAATTCGCAGCAGGCGAAAACACAGACAGGTAATAACATAAACAAACAAATGAAGTCATTAATCTTCAAGAAAAATTTTTTTATTGTATTATTTATAATTAACGTTGCATTTTATATGATACTTATAATTTTTGATATCTAGCGGCGAAAAAATTACTTGAAATGAAAAATAAGAAACTAAAGGTAATTTGAATTTCGCTACCACTAGATATTTTTCAAAGCGGAGCATGCTGGCTTCTCCACAAATAATATACTTCTAAAATTTAGCATTTACCAGCATATTTTCATGCTAGTAAAACTTTTCAATTAAGTAATATGCACTTTTTATATATAATGTTTTAATTTGGACTTAAAAAATATATAACAAATAATTCTTAGAAAAAGTGGTACATAAAAACTATCGATCATTACCTGAAAGTAAAGATGTAAATTTCGAAAAAAAGAAAATTTAACGCTGATATAAAGCAATCGTGAATCGATTAATAGTTTCAGTTTTACATACATATAGTCAGTTTAATTTACAATGCAAATCGGTTCAATTTACATTTATATATAACTTTTAGTAACTATTTCAAACTATAATCAAATAATTAGCGCAACTCAAAATTATATATATCTTTGTTTTAGCAGATATATATTATTTGGCAGCACATTAAAACACTAAACTGTATGTTAATTAAAATAATCCAGACAATGCTGTATAATAGTTGTTTCAATCCACTTGTTCACATAAATAAATATAGCTATCTGTAGTAAAGTTATATTAAAACAAATGTAACGTCATTAGCCTATATTTTTAGTATAATAGGAATTTTGAAATAAAAACATAAAGATTATCTCTTTAATTCAATTTTTATTGGTTTTCGAACCTATATAACTATATAAGATCAGAAAAAATGCTTTCTTTCACACTTTATATTCTACATAAAGAGGCAAACTGCATCACAGCTTTAGGTGAGCTATTTAAAGTTCAGTCTAAGAGAGTTACCACTCCATTGCTAAGACATGCGAAAAATCGAAGTATTAAAACGCAGGGAATTGGCTATGTTCTCCAATTTATAGTATACAAAGGTAAAAATGGATTACTAGAGTCGTGGGGAGGGATTAGAGTGCTCGCTCTCCAATGAGATGAACCGGGTTCGAATACCAATGGTAGCTGGTCGATATGAATTACACGCTCGGGCGCATCTACGGCAGTGCTGATATAAATTATTCTCATTGGTAGACAGATTAAAAATTAGAGTCCCCGAGTGGGCAGGCTAACATTGGGAGTTTTTCGTGTCTTTTTCTCCTCGTGTAACGTAAATCCGGCTTAGTTCCATCAAAAAACCTCCCCGAAGAACATTTTCCCCTGTACTTCAGTTCCCTTGTTTTCTGGATAGGGTTCCAAATTAGAAGACTACGAAGTTGAGCATTGGTTGTGGTAAACTCAAAATTGGGTCGTCATCTAAAAGAAATCGCAACTAACTCGAAAATGAAAACTAAAATAAATGGAAAATTATTTTTCTGGATAATAATTAAGAAATTCTTAGATTTTGAATTAATAGTTATGGAGAAAACATCAGATGAATTTTCCCAAGGACTAACAGTGAATGCGGCTGTGGAGATTTATGAGTAACGAGTTAAATGTTTGACACTTTTCTGATATCAGTTTTCAAATTTTATTCACTAACAAATTATTTCCATTCGAAAATGCAGGGTTTCTCATTATTATTACAAACTTTAAAGGGAGGTAAAGGACATTCAGATTCGCATAGCTACCCATAGTCGGAAATGTATTTGATCGCCACTAGGTGTTGTTCACAAGAAGGATTAGTTCTTTGGCCACCACACCAGGTTCTCATGATTAGGCAGCATGGATTTCCAACAAGATCCCATCGTATTCCCTGCACGTTCTCGAAATCTGAATCTCATTGAAATTGCGTAGGATGCCTTAGAAAGGAGTGTTTTTCTGGCCAAGAATGCCCTACAATAAAAAAGGATACACTCACCCATGCAATGACAGAGAAAGTGGAAAATACCCCGACAGCTGCTGAATATTGTTGTGCTGCAATGTCTGGTAACTTGCATCGCCCTTCATGGTGGTCATACCCTTATTGACAACTTACTCTAGGATGTCTACTAGTATTATTTGCATTTTTTTCCTCAACATCTTTATGTTTTCTGACTATTTTGTTCCTTCTACACATTTTAAACCTTCTGGGTAACAGAGCAGAACAAATTATAATTTTTTTTTAATGTCCTAACATTCTGGCAATTTTTTAAATCCAGGCATTTAACCACACTTAATTTTTTATGCGCCATGCAGCCATTTGCCCATCTATGTATTAATAAATTACAATTTTAAGCCTTAAAAATTATCTCAATGGTTGCTACCATTATAATTCATTATTACTTTTTAATTTTCGTTAACTTACATTGAGCGAAGCAAAGCATAATAAAGCATAAAAAATCATAAGTAAAAGAAAGCATAAAATAAAGAATATTAAATTCAATAAAAACTTTTATAGTTATATATTCTTCGATAACCATAGTTGGGAAATTTGTAAAAATTTAAATGCATAAATTTAATATATTTCGTAGAAAATAATAACAATTTTCTAGTCCTTTATAAATAGAAAAAATCAACAAGTTTTTAAGTTCTACTTTTGAAATTTATGATATTATTTTCTATAATTTAAGACATTTTTTATGCTATTCGTTTTGATATGGAACGCTTGTCTTTTTAAAGCTACGGGACGGTACAGTATTGATTGAAATGACGAAATTCTAATATAAATTCTTAAATAATTTTTTTTTTTATTGACAGCAGTATAAATTCCTCTTCTAGTTCATTTTATTATTCTTTTTATGAGACTTAGGTAACATATTGAAAATTACGTTCTCTTCTTTCAACTTTTACGAGAATTCGCGCAAGTAGATATTTCATTACTATTGTAAAATTTTTGTAATTAGATTAGAAGAATATAATCTCAAAAGATAGAGAAAAATTATTATGGAAAACAATGAAAGTTTCGGAATAATACCGGAATGCTAATTACTTGCGAAACGCTCTCTTCTGGAAGTAATAAATATTATAATAAAATAATAAATATTATAAGAAGTAAATTTTATAAAAAATTTATTTGAAGTATATAAAATTTATTTGCCTCATTTTATTTACCACTCCCTAATTTGAATAAAAAATCTTGTAATCATATTAAAAACGAGTGTCGATTTTTTATGACAACGTAGAAGTAAAAACAATTACGCAACATTTAACGTTACTCATATTGATTCAATTACATTAATAATATTTTTCCTGACTTGAATACCTCTGAAATTGTCACTCACCTGCTTCTTCCACTAAGCTCTTCAGTTAAATTCGCAGGGCTGGTGTGCTTATTGTAGTTTCGGTTTAGTTTTTTCGTTTATTCGTGAAATGGTTACCAGGAAACCATATTTCTTTATTAATGAACTAAGTAGTTTTATTTTAAATTGAAAAAGTTTACGGGGAAATATGAATTCATTTTTTTTAGAAATTGGTATTTTTATCACTATTTAATATGTATTTGAATAAATTAATTTCTTAAAAATTATAAAATATATTAAAAAAATTATAGATCATTGATTAGATATAATAATGATTACAGGCTCAAAAAGTATAATTAGATAAAGTAAATCCTAAAAGTCAAATTCCCTGAAACCTTTCCACGATATTCATCACCTTTTGGGAGCCACTGCTTTAACGTATAAATCTTCACTTTTAGAACTTAAATCTTAAATTGTTTTACTTAATTACAAATCGATAATTTAAACGTATATATAAAATATACATTAATTAGATAATTATGCATTCAAACGTTAAGGAAGCTTAATTTTTAGAAAATAATTAATATCTTGGATACAACCACTTTGTATAATATTTCCTAACAACCATACTTGTTGGTAGTTATGAGTTCACACATTTCTTTTTTATAACAAATTAAAATAAAGATATATGTTATTAAATTTTATTTAACATGACTCTGAAATTTTATTTAGAAAATCCACTATTGTATACACCTTAAGAAATCAGATTAATTCCCGTATGAATTACAATTTGTTGTATAAATGATATATTAACCCCTTGAGAGTTAGTTTCAGCTTCTTGCGAATTTTCAGATAGAGGTTTTTCAGTATCATTGAAGAAACTAAATAAAAAAAGAAAAGAAAGAAGGGAAAAAAAAAACAGCGCAGAAAGTAATCAACGCGAAGCGTATATCTCGTAGACCCCTGGCAATGATCTACATGTTTTTTTTAATTTTTTTATTTTTTCTGTCTAAAATAAATTTGGTGCCTCGGCGATTGTATTTCCCTTGGAGATCACGATAAGGAAATATCCCCAATAAAAATGCGAAAGAATGACTTTGACCAAACTTCCTTCGCTATTATTAATAACTAGGAGGCTCCGCCCCCTGTTCGCTAACGCTCGCCAACCCCCGAGAATTGCTACGCAATCCTATGTGGTTCAAGCCGTGAACCATGGCTCGCTGCGCTCCCTCGCCAGTGAACACGATGTTCTAGCACAAAGACATAGTATATTATCCTCAAAGACATAGTATTTTATCATCAAAGACATAGTATTGTACTTAGGTAGAAGAATTCTATCAATGGTCTAATTGGCTTTTAAGAAAGTATATTAGTTATTTAGATTGAGCATGGTGAAAAAATCAAAACACTAGCTAAATGAGAAACATATTAGCAAAATAAATTATCAAATATTGCAGTTACTCACCTAAATTCAACTAAATGTGTATAATAAATCAGTTAATGCTAGAAATTCTGAAAGTCTTAGAATTTTTTTTTATTATTTAAAAATATAAACTTTAAACCCTAACTTTTCCTTGTGAGATAATAACCCTCAAAAAGTCTTTCATTTTCAAGAACACAAAAATTTGTTTTATCGCCAAATGAAATATTTTTTGGTGATCAGCATTATTGAAATCAATTTCTATATTGATTAACATTTGTGATAAAGTACATAACATTTTAGAACAAAATAAGGATGTTTTACATACAATAAATTAAAATGCATACAATAAACTAAAGCATTACCCGTAATTACTGTTAGCATTACCCGAGAAATACGACGTGGAGGTCGCCATGCTGCATTTCTAATCGGGGAGTTTTGATTTTGGCAGTTCCCCTTGCCTACTGTCAATAGAAGTTTCCATGAAATTTTTTCCAAAAAACATTTATTTCTGCAAAGCTCTAAAATTAACACTAAGCATTGAGAATTTCTTTGAAAACACAATTATAGATTTGGCATCTTAGAGCAATTCGCGATCGCAACGCTCGAGTACGCCGTCTAGCGGGAGCCTGTAAATATCGGACATTAATTTATCACGTTTTCATTTAGTTCCATCAAAGTCATTGACTGAATCAGACGCCATTTTTTAGCAGCAAATAAGAAACAAAATTTCCCTAAGGAAAAGGCCGAAGAACTTGAAAAAAATCTCCAGAATATTAGTAAATCTTTCAGGAACAGAACACGCCAAACATTTGAAGAAAAATTCCTCAATAATTTGTAATTTCTATTATCAACAAACTTGCAACTGATGACTTCCGATTTCGGATACTGTTACAGATGTGTGTATTAAGGTAAAATGCATTTCTTCTGTCTTCAATTCATTACGAATTAAAGTGAAGTCAACATTGCTTTCGTCATTCCAGTGAATAAATATGAATTCAGAACATACAGAATTGTAATATTTATAGCATATTCTTCTTCGTTATAGAATAGTATATATTTATGTATCCATATAATTCGGAAAACAACAATAAAAAATTATCCAAGTTACTTGAAATAGTGCCATTTGTGCTGATTCTTAATTAATTTAAATCGTTTTCTTGGTAAGTTTTTTTTTAATTTTGAAAGAATAAGTTCAACTAGAATTCAGCTATTCTGTTTTTAGCTACATATTCAAATTCATATCAATTATAAAATTTTGCTGTGTAGTATGTTATCTAAAAGTAATGAAGGTATAAACTATGTATCTACTATTTGAGAATAAAGTTTTCAAACAAGGAACTTATCATTTTGGAATTCTCCGGGAATCATAAATCAGGTAAGTGCAATGATTTTTACAATAAAAAATTTGCTTGTAAATATTTTTTTTTCATTTGATGATGATTCTCTACAGAATGGTTTTTTACGTCTGATTAAGAACTATAAGAATAATAAAAAAAGAAGCAATATGAAAGTTTTTATTTCAGTGTTAATAATTCTTAAAATCGTTTTTTTTTATCCTATGAATTCTTTATTTTCCGTTTTTTAGTTTATAATTTTTTGATAAAAATTGTTCTCAAAATACTTTTGAAAAATTAAATGGTATAACATTATGTGTTTATGTATACTTCTTGTATATTCCAATGTTTGAAATAATATGATTCAGAAAAGTATGGAATAAAAATTCGGTACTTACGATGTATTAACGCCACCGCCGCTACAGATTTGGCGGTTTTTAAGTGCCGCCAATCTACACTTAAAATTTTTGCGACAGTTCATAAAATAAAACACTTTATTTAAAATCAAAATAGTTAATTGGATTTCGGTGGAAAATGAGCCGATATAGAGTTTAGCATAGATTCAAAACAATCATATCGCCATATGAACTCTGATGAATAAGATTCCAAATGAAATAACATTTCCAAAACGTACGTTTGCCAAGATAAAGTTTTATGTTGTGGGAATTGGTACATTTTCGTTTTTTCGGTCAAATATTTCCCTCCTGAAAAAATAAAATTGCATCTTGTTTTGTTTTTGGCAAATCCCAAAGACGAATATTCGTAGCACTAAAAATGGCGACAAAAAAGAATTGTTTTTTGTTTTTGTTTCGTCAGCATTCTTTATTTTACGTTTCTTAGTTTCTAAATAATGATTTTTATTGAAACTTGAAATTTTTTGATAAAAATTGTTGTCAAAAAACGTTGTTTACAAAATTAAATTTCATAAAATTATGAGGCTTATGTATACTTTTTGTTCATTTTAATTTTTGAACTAATATGATTCTTAAAACTATAGAATGTAAAGTTTAAATGGGCCTTTCATGTTATATCATTAAATTTAGTAATTCTATTTCTCGGGCATTAGGTTTTAACTCTTATAAGAATATACATATTTTTTTCTGTTAATGTACAAATATTTTTCCGATGTGTTTTGGATATTCCTTCTCTAATAAAAAGAGATACCATTTTGTTTTCGGTTGTACAAGAAAGAAGATCAAGCATTTTTCTTTTTTAAATTTAATAAGCCACATTAAAGAAGGAACGTTGCAATGCTACACGCTACATTAACGACGTCTCCAGAGTAACTGAATGACGGTTCATATGGAAATCGCAGGTAAGCGTCTCATACAACAACGCCCCCTATAGTTCATTGCGATCGCGAATTACAGAAAGACTGTCAAATGACTTAACTTTTGACAGGCCAACATAAAGTTGTCCATGACTAAAAACTTGCTTAGTCAATACTAAACTGTTTTTCTCAAAAGTCTGACCTTGTGACTTATTTATAGTCATGGAGAAGGCCAGTCTAATTAATTCCTAATTGAGTTTAAATTAAATATTATCATGTTTTTAGGGCATGAATCTGAATAAACCTGATAATGCTCACTCTGGTTATTGTTTCCGTTTTTAAAAGCGCTATATGTTGAGCCACCTCATGTGACATTTGCCATGTGACATTTTTAGTAGCAATCATTGGTCGCTTTTCTAACGTTGCCTTTCGGGGAGTTGTAATGAGGCTTCTTTTTGGTGCCGTGTGAGAGAAATATAAATATAGATAGCCGGTAAATGTGATAAAATTACTTAAAGTATTCATTTTAAATGGCTTATTTGCTTATTATTAGTATTGACAGGTTAGTATTAAAAATTACCGATTATTCACATTAACAGTAACATAGACATGCTGGAACTGATACATACTAGATCCTAGGTTTCGGACGTTAGCCCTACCACCTCCAGGGATCGTTGGAGACTACTGGGGGGGGGGTTACGATTTTCTGGAGAACTTAAACAATTTATAGAAGACATTTATTTTATACAGCATTTTTCATATTAAAATTAACTATTTCGTTTGTTTCGTTGTTGCAAAGCCAGTACATGTGTTACTCTGCATACATTAAATGCTATAGAGAATAATTAATTTATTGAGAGAAGGATTACTAACTAATTATGGTGAAGACTGGAGTTTTTTTTTTTTTTAAATATCACTAGATAGTCCAATGATTTTTTTTCAGAATAGATTAAATTTTGAAATTCAAAATTTTTTTAAAATTTTTAACAAAATATTTTGATGATTTTTTTTCATTAATTATGAACATTATAATATTACAATAGTTTAATTTTTAAGAGAAATTGATGAAAAGTTCAACCTTCAAAGTTCGAAGCAAATAATTATTCGCTGTAGTAAGGTATAGTAAGCTTTTCAAAATAAATAAAGATATAAATAGATAATAATTAAAAAAAGATTAAAGATGTGATAAGTAAAGACTTAAATCGGAATGATCATATCATTGAAAACAATGCTGAAGCATTCATTAATTAAACTAAAACTAAAATGCATACCCAAATATGTCACTTAAAAGCAAACGTTACAAATACTTAACGTACATAAAACAAATAATTACCTATACCTCCACTACCTGGTGCAACATAACTAAATTTTTGTTGGATACCCTCACACGTCGGCATTCTTGGAAATGACCGTGTTGATATCATAGCTAAAACTACTCAAAACTTAAGCAGTAATCTCTTGACATGTTTGGACCTCAAACACATTTGTAAATCTTCAGTTCATCAAGCCTGGAAAAATCATTCGAATAGTCAAAATAATAATAAATTACATGAAATTTATCCTAATCTTGATAATTGTAAGACATTAACTGTTGATCGCAAAACCCAGACTTTAATAAACAGACTACGTATCGGGCATACTCGTTTTACCCATATGCATTTACTGGTAGCCGAACCTGCACCCAGCTGTACTCTATGTCAAGTTTACGTTTCAATTAAACACATATTAACTAACTGCAGACGATTCAAATATTTGAGGAAGAAACTTTTTGGCAGATTTTATCCCAATCTTTCATCCCTACTTAGTGACCCTATACATCACAATTTAATCAAGTTCATCAAAACAATAGGACTGTATTCACTAATATAAGTAAAAGTGCAATTCATTTACCTAGTGACTGGCGCAGTATAGCCACTTCTGGCTCTTGTGCCATTAAACTTTAACTAACCAACCAACCAACCAACCAACCAGCAACATAACTAAAGTACAAAACAAAATCTTTATTGTTGAAATGCTGAAAGAGGATTTAAAATATAGACCCTTGATCGCTTTCTCTTTCCCTTGATGACGAAATTCTCTCAAATAAACTTTTCAAAATCACGTTCAGTGGCTCTGTAGTCGAATTCAATCATCGTACTCTAATTTAGTGGAGCTGCATTCGCAGCACATTTTAACCAATTATATTCAAGTATCTATTTTATGATTTCACAAGTCAATTCTTATCTATTTTTTTCCTTTTGCTTGCAGCTAAAATTCAGGATTCATGAGTAAAACAACCTCAAAATAAAGTAACACATGATGGAAGGGTTTAAAATTTATGACAAGAGATTATCAAAGGTCGTACTTACTAATATTCTGTCTGATTAGAACTTTCACTCGAAATTCGCTGTTCCGGAAAGGGTTAATGAACATTTGCGATGAAATTTTAAAAAGGGGCGCTTAAAAATTCTAAGAGAGCGGTGACCTGAAAAAGATTGAGAATCAATTTTCAAAAGGAATTATGTATTTACAAACTTAGGAAAACTTCAAATTATTTTGATAATTCCTTCAGTAGTTTACTTCTGTTCCGTGCCTAAACGTAAGTGCTATTTTAGCAGTGCGTTCATGTGGGAAGTATTGTAAAAGTTCAGTGTTTAATTATAAAATGGGACGAGAGGTTGCTTTATTAGAATAGAAAATATTGAATAAATATGAGAATTAAAAATAAAAGATAATACAGTTCACTAATTTGCGTGAGCCTCAATAATTATTAAAAGAGAGAACATTTGATTCGTGACCTTGAAAAGATATTAAGAAGACTATGGATTATAGATTTAATTATATTTAGAGAAAGCTACTCTCAGTTTCGTTTGGTGCTTCTATGTGTCATATGGCTCAGTACAGAAATTCTACTGCATAAATGGTATAGCAAATAATAATTGATACCGGGGTTTGACAAAAGTTACAACTTTGAGGAGGAAACAAAAGCACTAAGAGTCATGGAATTCAACCAGTGACCACTTCGCTTTCTAAATCCAGTTGGAAAGTTGGAATCCAGTTGGCCCACAAAGAGATCAGTTCTTTCAACAGTTGTACGTATATTTACGTACTACTATACTACTTACGTACTACTATATGCATAGCTGCCAACTCTTTCGGTTTTCCCAGAAGATTTTATTTCCATATTTAAAGTGGTAGCGAAATTCATGTCATTCCGCTAAAATTTTTGTATTTTAATAATAATTATAAATGAGTTTGATCACCACTACATATAAATAATTACAAAAAATATATGAAAGCATATCAATCTTCATGACAGCGAATTTCAACCTGTTTAAAACATAAATATATTTTTGAGGAAGATAGTTTTTCGGTAATTGTCTTACTGCCATTTGGAAAATCCATTCTCGAAAGGAGTGAATGTTGGCAGGTATGTGTATATGTCATATGGAATTCAATCAGTGACCATTGTGTTTTCTGAATCCAGGTGGAAAGCATGTCTCCGCCCACAAAGAGATCAGAGTTTTCAACAGTTGTGTGTATGTTTGACCCCTCGGACTTTCAGGTACAGCTTTATAGAAAGCTATAATATTTCTGCAGAAACTGTAGTGTATAAAACAAGACTGTAATGATCGGTTTGCTGAAGATGCGCAGCGGTGGCTAAGTTCCTTTGAATCTTTGCCAGCAGTAAACAATGTGAGTGTTCAGCAATGAATCCTAATAGAAAACTCAATGTTCATAGAATTTCATGGTCTTTCTGACGTTTACTGAATCTACTTATAATTGCTTCATTTATGTGGAGGTTGACGTCAGGTATAGTTGAAATAACTACGCTTTTGTAATAACAAATTTAATGAAAAAAAAAACAACAATGGAAATAACACAACCGCTCCGTCTGAGCGTTTAGCTGGAATCTGACATAAGTGGGGTGGCGCTGCTGTAGTGGGGATTGGATTCCCACATTGGCCATCCGACAAGAAGCACCTGCCCTCAGGTGGGCATATCAAAAAAAAATTCAAAAAAATACTTACATAATAGCTAAATATCATTAAACAGTAAACACCGTTTGTGTTTAATTATCAATTATCGTTGGTTAATCAACACCGTCTATGTTAATTATATTTTATCAAACGGCCGAGCCCCCATGTGGAGGTTGACGTCAGGTATAGTTGAAATAACTACGCTTTTGTAATAACAAATTTAATGAAAAAAAAGCAACAATGGAAATAACACAACCGCTCCGTCTGAGCGTTTAGCTGGAATCTGACATAAGTGGGGTGGCACTGCTGTAGTGGGGATTGGATTCCCACATTTATACACAGTTATAAAATTCGTTTACCAGAATATTATTCTAAGCAAAGAGTAGCTTTAAATAACTATTTATAATTTTTTATTATTTGTGTGAAATCCTTTCAAAAAATTTTGTGTTTCAAGGAACATGAATTATTAAATCATTTTATGGAATGTAATTTTAAATGAATGAAAAAACCTACTGCTTCCTTTCCGTGACAAATGTTCAGGTAGAATTCAGGTAGTTTAAATTTTGGAAACTACCGTTTCAGAAAACAAAATAGAATTAATATGAATTTTAGTTTTGTTAAGACCTTACTTCTTTAATTATTCGAAACGCATTCAGTGAATGTATCTGACGGCAAAATATTTGACTGCTGGATACTGAAATTAAGATGAGAATATTTCTGAATATTGTTGATTTCAATGATTGGTTAAAAAGTTTATTTGTTTTCTTTTAAAAATTGTGATGGTAATTAATCCTTTCGCGCCGACTGTCACAAATACGTGCCAGCATAAAACCGTATCAATCAGGGTAAAAAGATATAACTGGTAACCAAAGTAGTTCTTTAGCAGTTTTTTGTGGGCGGGGTTATAATTGTTTGATTTATTTAATTCACCATTACTTTAGTTCAAAATAAAATTATTTAGTTATATTTTGAACTAACATTGATTATATATATGATTAACCCCTTGGGGACGGGTGATTCAGAAAAGCATTCGTACAAAATCTAAATCAGGATGTAATTAAATAAAAAACGGTAACTTAAATGTAGTCGTTGCTAATTTTATAGACTTACTTTGCTTTTACTTTAATTATTGTTAGTCGCATCATATATATAATCAATGCTAGTTCAAAGTATAACTAAATACTTTTATTTTGAACAAAGTAATGGTGAATTAAATAAATCAAACAATCATAACTCCGCCCACAAATAAACTGCTAAAGAATTGCTTTGATTACCAGTTTTATCTTTTTACCCTGTTTCATATGGTTTTATGCTGGCACGTAATTGTGACAGTCGGCGCGAAAGGGTTAAACTAACAATAATTAAAGTAAAAGCAAAGTAAGTCTGTCAAATTAGCAATGCCTACATTTAAGTTACCGTTTTTTATTTATTTACATCCTGATTCTGATTTTGTATGAATGCTTTTATGAATCACCCGTCCCCAAGGGGTTAATAAATAAATGGACTTTTTTTTATTTCAGAAGATTGGTTAATAAGTATTCTACTTCTAGATCTGAATATTTCTTCTGTTCTCGTATCGCTCTTCAACAGACTTCTCAACAATTAAAAAGTGGCTCAATAATAAGCACAAATATAGATAATTAGGTCTATCTGAAAGTTCTACTCACGAAAAAACATGTATAATTTTCAGATATACAAAAGATGTATTTATTCACGCTATAATGAATTACATTTTTTTCCCTATTGCATTAGGTTTTTGACCGGAAATTTGGACATTATTCCGTCGATGAACTCGCAATCGGTTTCTATCTACAAAATACAGTTTTTATGTAATTTAATTACATCTATCTATTCAGAATTTTTTTAATTTTAATTTAGTGCCTACTTAGAGTTCCCACTTCTCTGCTACGTAGAAAGTGGTGGGAAGAAGGAGATAATACATTTACGATGCGATAAATTACGTCAGTTTGCAATGGAAAAAAATAATCGATATTACTTTTTTCCATCACAAACAAATATTATTAATTCATGGGTACCATTTATCAGGCTGAAGTCGTGTTCCTTACAAGAAATATGCAGTGACGTCAGAGGCAACTAAAATGTTAAAAGTGGTAGAAATTTATTTATTTATTATTTGTTTAATAACACTATTAGATACATTTTAGATTGTTCTTTTTGAAAATTTAAGGAAAATCATGCTCGGAATCCACTTTCAATCGTGAAGACTATGGATTTAATTATTTTTAGAAAATGCTACTTTCAGTTTCGTTTGGTGCTACTGTGTGCCTGAAAGCAGAAAGAAGGAAGCCCAGTAACCTCTTTTGAAGTAGGTGGATGAGATTTTTCTGGTCATTTACTCCCATTAAATAACCTGCATTATAGCAATTTTTATGAGTTAAAAGCTATTTACATTGAGAGTTTTGTAATTGAGTTTTGCTCGAAAAGTAATTAAAAACACGAAATTAGCTGATTTGCAGCTCGCTCTTACATAGATAAGAGAGGTAATATGAGATAAAATGTCAATTACAGAGCTGACATACATTATAAGAGAAAAACTGAGAAATTTAAAAAAAGGAACCTGAGTTTGTGTCTAATCTTATAGAGGGGATAATAGAAAACCAGAAAACGGGATTAGTGACAATCGAGAAAAATAAACAATTAGAACAAAATAAGTTACAGAGAGCTAAAGAAAGGCTAGAACTGTCTCTTGCTCGAAAACAGATATAAAAACTAACAACGACGATTCCGAAAATAAAATTGAAAAATATGATTCCTTTAATTCGTTAATAAAAAGTATTAGGACATGGATGATTCGAGTTCCAAATCATCGGTTTTCTGCTTCTTTAAAAGTCTTCTTTTGCCAGATTTTTCTGACAAAAAATGCTCTTTTTGATAAATTTAAAGCAAGAATGCTTTTCAATTTAGTAGGCAAATTATTCAAATGTAATTTCTTACATAAGTGATAATGAATGAGTGATTATGATAAAGAAAATTGTATTAAGACAGCTTGAACCGAGACCCTAGTCGTTTTAAGAGCAATTCCGAAAAACTACGAGGCATGCAAATGAAACTCACGTGCAATTTATTTGGAGATTTCCGTATCTTAATCTGTGGCAGGATAATTGCGAAGTCTTGGCTACTTCCGGGAAGCGCCCTGAAAGAAATTTAAAAAAAAAGAAAGAAAGGTACAATTTTGTAAGATATAACTCGTAACCTCCCCTGAACAAGCATCTACATGTTTTTTTTTTTTTTTATAGTTGAAAGTTTAAAATCTATTTGGTAGCTTGGCGATTGTAATTGACGCGACAGATGAAGATACGGATATATCCCCCAATTTGCATCGCTTTTGACAACTAGCTTTGATTATTATTTCAATTTACTAGAAGTGTCGAATTTTGAGAAAATGACGTAATGTATTGTATCAGATAAACTGTTTTAAACATTAGACAAAGAAACTGCATTTAGACAATCAGGAAGTTGGTTTGATCCCGTAAACTTGAGAAAAGAAGCAGATTTAATCTTTGGGACAAGGGGAAAACCATTAACGGACAGTTATAGTCTAAAATTCTCTAATTCGAGAAATGTGTCTCAAGATAGTTTGAGCTGATAATAAGTGTTCAAAGTGTATTCTGTGCTTTAATAATGCATAAATGTAAATAAATATCCACTTTTGAAAGAGTAGAAGAAATAAGGAGAAATAATTTTGGTTTTAATTGCCCGGATAAACGTTTGGTTAGTAATAGTAAATCTAAATTTTTTTGTTCTTTATGTAAAAGAGAGGTAAAAATAAGGGTCATTATTTTATATGCCTCATTCGAGAGAAAATGATTCATTGCAAGTGCCATTGACTAAGGATTTCATATCCCCATTGATTGGAGGGAATCTGCATTGTAGCCGCCTACATTCCAAACAACAGCCGACGCTAGTCGTCAAAACAAAGTTACTTTCTCGCGGTTAAAAAATCAGTTAAAAACGGTTTTATTGAGTGCAGTAAATTTTTTAATAAAAGATAAGGGAAATAAATACCCATTGCCTCTGCAATTTTAGTTCTAGGAGCTATGAATGATTTTATAACGTCGGTTTTTGCAAGTACCCTTAATTTAAAAAGAAAGAAAACCCATTTGGTCGCGTGTAGTATTGGCAATACTTATGTTAATGCAACTAACTTGAAAGGATGTTTTGAAAAAGATTTTTAATTGTTTCTAATACTACAGATTTCATGGTGTCAAGAGCGTTAATGATTAATCTACCAGAATTAAAATGCATTAAACTAGCAGATGAGAATTGAAATATGGCAAATCGTAAGGATTTGTTTTTAAAGGCCGAAATCATTCGAGACGTTGTGGCCCGGTTAAATTTGCCTCGCTAATAGTAATCTAACTTTCCAGAATACTATTTTTGGATTTGTAGTGAGTGGAAGTGTTCCTATAGAAAATCAGGGAAGGGTACATTGTGGCTTCATTTTATACTTTTATTGTAAAACAGTCGTTGAACAGCAGACCCAATTTTTGTGCGTGTGTGTGTGGGGGGGGGGGGTAGTTTACGACTACTAATGTTTTACTCCATATACTTGTAATTTTGAACACAATATTTAAGACAAGTGAACTTCTGGATCAATTATTGGCAAAAATTGCCAACGTGGAGGACTTCTTGATGGAATTAATCAGCAGTTGCGTGACATGCAGAGGAAAACCTCGAAAATCTCCCACTGTAAGCCAGATGGAAAGGGGACTCTAACCCATGATCCTCCAAAAACTGAGGATATGTTACGTCAGCACTGTGGTCGATGCAAGCCGGAAGCGGAATTTTTATCGACCAGCAATCGTTGGCATTCAAACCCAGTTTATCTAATTGGAAGGCGAACACTCTGTCTGAAGTACAAACAACACTGTCTGAAAATTTAGGAAAATAATGGATGCGCAGATTGAGTTACCCAGGAATAAAGAAACAACAATTTGTGAGAAGAAGTTGGAAGAAAATATTAAATGCCGAAGTGTAGTAAAAATGCCGAAAGATGATCTAACGTGTTTAGGGAAACCCAAGGATATTGCCCTTAAAAAATTAAATTCACTGTGTGAACGTTTTTTAAAGGAGCTTAGGTATTTAGCATTGTGCAGGGAATTTTTTCGCGAACATGAAAATATGTGTCGTATGACAGAAATATCAGATTGTGAGGAAGAAGTAGGAATGTATTACATACCGTATTTGGGGTACGTAATACATTCCCCAAATTACATAGGGCATGCTGCCCTGATAAACGTATAACAAAGCTTCGTGTAGTGTTCAATCAATGCCTCCTGGAAAAAAGAAGGCCTCAACATGGATCAACATAATATTCACTGCTCTGTTTATATTCGTTAAGTCGGACTACTAAATTGATTCAGGCGGAGGCCTTCTTTATTCTAGGAGATGTTGGTTCAACGCTTCCGCACAAACAAACGTGGGGAATTCTTTATATTCCTTTGAATATAACTGTGGAAATATTAGAATATAACTTAGAACAAACTGTGTATCAGATAGGACGATTTAATTAAAATTTGGACGAGATTTTGTTAACATATTTATGCGTTTGCAGTAGACATTAGGTAGTTGCATATGATGATTTTAATTGAACCAAGTCAAACTAAACTTTTGAGAGTTCTTTGGAGGGGGGCAGTGAATGATCCAGTTAAGATGTATAAGGTCAAAACAATAACCTACGGAACAGTTAGTGCCCCATATCCAGCGGCAAGGGTTTTGCTTCAATTGTCAAGAACCGAGAACTATCCTTTAGCATGTCATGTGTCAGAAAGAAGACTTCTATATGGATGATGTTTTCAGTCCTGCAGTTGTCCTTGCGAGAAACAAAAGAACTGCAATCGGAGTTATCAAAGACTCAGTACAGAAATGCTACTGCACAAATGGTATAGCAATTAATAATTGATACCGGGGTTTGACAAAAGCTACAACTTTGAGGAGGAAACAAAAGCACTAGCAGTCATATGGAATTCACACCTGCCAACTCTTCCGGATTTTCCGGAAGATTTTATTTTCTTATTTAAAGTGGTAGCATTACTCAGGTTATTCCAATTAACTTTTTGAATTATAATGATAATTATAAATGAAATTCACTACCACTACATATAAATAATTACAATAAATATATGAAAGAATAATAATCCTTGCGAAAGCGAATTTCAACGGGATCAAAATATATATTTTTGGGTCAAATTGTTTTCCGTTTATTGTTTTACAACCACTCCGAAAGTAAATTATCGGAAAGAGTGAAAGTTGGCAGGTATGGGAATTCAACCAGCGACCACTTTGCTTTCTAAATCCAGGTTGAAAGCATGGTTCCTCCCACTAAGAGATAAGTGCTTTCAACAGTTGAACGTATATTTGACCCCCTCAGACTTTCAGGTACAGCTGTAAAGAAAACTAAAATATTTAAAAAGAAACTGTAGTATATAAAACCAGACTGTAATGATCGACTTGCTGAAGAGGAGCAGCAGTGGCTAAGTTTCATCGAATCGTAGCCAGCAATAAATAATGTGAGTGTTCAGCGATGTATCCTTATAGAAGAATCAGTGCGCATGGAGTTTCATGGTCTTTCTGAATCGACTCTGAATCTACTTATAAATACTTCATTTATACACATAGTTATAAAATTCGTTTACCCAAAGATTATTCTAAGCAAAATGTAGCTTTAAAAATTTATTTAAAATTTATTATTATTTTTGTGAATACGTTTCAAAAAATTTTACATTTTAAGGTATATGAACTTTTAAATCATTTTCAGAAATGCAATTTTAAATAAAAAAAAAATACTGCTTCCTTTTACACGACAAATGTTCAGATAGAAATGAGGTAGTTCAAATTTTAGATACTACCGTTTCAGAAGATAAAATATGTTTAATATAAATTTTAAATTTGTTAAAGCTTTGATCGCCGACGGCGCTCTACCGCATTTAATAAAGGTTTCTGACAGCAATACAGTTGGCTGGTGGATACTGAAAATAAAAAAAGAAAATATTTCTGTACATTGTCGATCTAATTGAAATAGTTAGAAAAAGTTTATAATTTTTTTAAAATTTTCGTTAAATTGTGATTGCAATTAGTAATGAAAAGGACTTTTTGTGACTTCAGAAGATTGGTTGATAAGAATTCTTCTCTCAGAACTGAAAATTTCTTCTGTTCTCGTATCGCTATTAAACAGGTTTCATTGCACAGGTTTGATCGAAAAAACACGTATCATTTTCAGATAAGCAAAAGGTGAATCAATTCACGCTGTTATGAATTGCAATTTTTTATTTTGTTTTCTAATGCATTAGGTTTTTGACAGGAATTTTGGATAGCTTTTCGTCGCTGATTTCAAATTCGCAATAAATTTCACTCTTCATGATACAGCATTTATGCAATTTAATAATATATTTCAATTTAATATTTTTTTAAATTTAATTTGTGTGCCTATCGAGAGTTCCCACTTCTCTGCTACTTAGAAAGTGGTAGGAATAAGGAGATAATGCGTTTACAATGCGATAAATTGTGTTAGTTTGGCATGGAAAAAAATAATCGATATTACATTTTTCCATATTTAACTAATATTCATAGGTACCATTTATCAGGCTGAAGTCGCGTTCCTTACAAAAAAATATGCAGCGACGTCACAGGCAACTAAAATGTAAAAAGTGGTAGACATTTTATTTATTTATTATTTGCTTAATAACACTATGAATCACATTTCAAATTGTTTTTGTTGAAAATTTATGAAAAATGATTCTCGGAATCCACTTTCCATCGCAAACTAGATATAAAAACATTTCCGCTTTCTGCATAATTCTAATAAATTGTGTGCGAATTGAAGAGTCAGGATCAGAGTCATTTATCAGGATGAAGTCGTGTTCCTTACAAAAAATATCCAGTGACGTCACAAGCAACTAAAATGTAAAACGTTTTAGAAATGTTATTTATTTATCATTTGTTTAATAGCACTATGAAATACATTTAAAACTGTTCTTGGTGAAAATTTAAGGAAAATCATTCTCGGAATCCACTTTCAATTATAAACTAGAAATAAAAACTACTCGCTTTCTGAAAAATTCTAATAAATTGGTAGCGGATTGAAGAGTACACCATGTTGAATAAGTTAAATTTCGTACACTTTAAAAGTGTCACCACGAGACAACAATAATAATGTTGCATTTCTTATGATATTTTATATTTTCAATATTTCAAATTACTTGTCCTTTCTTGAAATTTGAACTGGGAAGCCCAGCGGTCTCTATCCCATTCATCATATTTCTCATACTTGTGGTAGAACTTTAAAGTTGGCAGTCTATGTGGATGCTGTTATTGGGGTTCAAGCACCTCGCTTGAGTAAATAATAATAATGGGAGTTATAAGAAGCAGGCTTGCTTTAAACTACGCGTGGCTTTGAATGTAGATATATGGTCAACGAGGGGAAAACGCTTGATCAAGTTGTCAGTATAGTTGATGGATTTGATGCTATGGATGAATCTGTGATTATTTATTTATTTTGATGATTGTGATATGAGGAGTCGGATGTAAAGTGAGCAGCTATTATCTGTAATTTTATATCTTTTTTGTAATTTTCAAAATTGAATATCTGGTTGAAGTTCACTGCATTGCATTTCATGGCCTTGTCATAAAAATCATTTGCAAATTTATCGTGATAAGGTCGGGGGTTCTTGAGTTCTTTGTGGATGTTTGTATTTCTGATGAACCGTCTGGCACGGGTGATTTTTCTGAGTATCTTGATCTGGCATTGTTTGAGTTTTTTCATGAGATGTTCCGGTATGGTTGTCCAGGCAGGTAAGGAATAAGTGAGAATTGGTCTGATCATTGACGTATATAGTTGTTTTCTCACTTTTAATGAGACATTCTGGTTATAGAGGAGTGGCTGTATTATTGTTGTTGCTGCTTTATATTCGTCTATTATATTTTTGATATGGTCGTTTCAGGTGAGCTTGCTGTTTATTATAAGGCCGAGGTAGTTTTTTTTTAACTATTGGTGTTTGGATATTGGACAGTTTTGGTTTGCATTGTGGAATTATTTTTATTCTTCTTTTCTGTATGATTGGGATTTGATATCTGTCTGCATTTACAGCTGTTTTCTTTTTAACTCACCAGTCTTCTATTTCATGAATTTCAACCTGTAGTTTGCGTAATGCTATATTTGGATTTCTTGATTTGATGATGAGTCCTGTGTCGTCTGATTAAAAAGTTGTAATACAATCGTAATCTGTTCTTTTAATTATAAAAGCATAAGTGTATAAAATATATAGAATCGGTTCACGTATGCTGACCTGAGCTACTCCAGCTGTGATACTTCTTTATGTTGATTTGTAGTTTTGAACGGATACTTGGAAGGTTCTGTTCGAAATATAGCAGGAAAGTAATTTGATGAGACCAGGTGAGAAGTTAAGCTGATTCAATTTAAATATTGTACCATTAGGCCAGACTTTTTCAAATACTTTTGAGATGTCTATTATTAAAAATAAAAATTGTTTCTTTGTTGATTAGAGCTCTGCCTGTACAGTCTGATATACAAAGTAGTTGTTTTGTGGTGTCCGGTTTTTGGCGGAATCCGAACTGCTCGTCGGCGCGGGCTGTAAGTAGTGGCTTGATTCTATTGTATATGACCTTTTTTATGTATTTTTCCCAGTATGTTTAATAGGCTGATTGGTCTGTAACACTCAGGACTGCTTGGATTTTTCTTTTTCTTAGAAATAGAACAATTGATATGTTTTTCCGAATTTGAAGATAATAATTCAGAGCAAGACAGCTATTGGTGATATGGATGATTTTCTCTATCTAATTGGGAGATAGCAGTTTTATCGTTTTATTTTTTATACCATCTTCATCTGGTGCTTTGTTATTTTTAAAATAACGGATAATGTTGCAGATGTCTTCATTATTTGTAGGTTCTATTGTTTCTGGGATAGGATGTTTGTGATGGAAACTGGTTACTTCTTCTGGGATTAAATTATGATGGCTTTGATCTGAGTTTGGATTTGGGGAAAACTGGTTTTGGAAGGAGTCTGCAAAAATTTGAGCTTTATCTTCCATTGGGTGTGCTGTGCCAAATGGTCCATTGATTAGTCTGTTTACGTGTGGTACAGTCTTTAATATTTCGGTCATTCTCCTGTTATACTAAAATAGTTCTTGTTGTAAGCTATCGTTTCAGATTCGTCAACAACTTGAGAAGTTCAACTGAAAAACGTTTATGAATTTTAAATTCAAGGAAATTCGCCAAAGTGAATTATTCATTATAAGAGAAATTCAGAAACAAAAATTTGCAGAATATTTATGGAGTTAAAGTCGCGAGAAAAATCTTCCTGATAAAAGTTAATAAAATATTTAAATCATTTTTTTTGACAGAGATGGAGTACTGAGAGTTAAATATAGAATAGGACTTGCTAATGTCAGTTTTAACAGTGGATTCCCAATTATTCTACCAAATATTCATAAATTAAATACAGTTAAATTTAGAATAATTTAAAATCCTACCATAAACGATATTTCTGTTTCGGTCCTACTGCTTTACTATATTACGTCCGACAAAAATTTTACAAGAGTAAAGCAATGTGTAGGAAAGTTAAATTCTTAGGAGTTGAAAATAATGTGTAATTTGGTCTGAGAGAGAGGGGGGGGGTGCAGGGAGAGAGAGACTTGACTTCCCATTTAATTCCTAGAGTAGAGCAGGAATAGAATAGTGGTCCATTCCTCATTAAATATAGACATCAAAGGAGAGGAAATTATCATAATACTTTGTATGCTTAGTCACAAACTGTGCTCACCTGAAAAATGCGACTTATTTACCACCAGAGGCTTTTGTAGCATGTTTCAAGAAATTTGTGGCTCAAAGAGGTGTATATGCCCAAAATTATTCTCTGATAATGCCACAAATTTCATCGGAGTTAATAAAGAGCCTTCTAAGTTACAAAATTTAATTATAAAACCAGACAAGGGACTGCAAAATAATATGTCAATTCAAGGTGGAACTTAGAGCTCCCAAATTTAGTAGCCTCGGGAAAAGTACAGTTGAGCCATTTAAATATAATTTTAAAAGGGCTTTAGGAAATTCCAGAATGAGCAATGAAAAAATTCCTAACAGCTGTTAGTCAAATAGAAGCATTTCTTAACTCCAAACCGCTTGCACGTCTGTCAGATGTGTATGATGTCTTAACTCCTGTCCATTTCCTTATTGGTAGACTTTTAACTCCTTTTGTAGAAATAAGTTTAGTTAAGGTGAAAGATAATCGATTATCAAACTGGAAAAGACTGAAAAAAAGTTATTCAAGTTTTTTTTGTGTGGAAGAAATAGCAAATACAATATCTTAATAATTTGCAACCGAGGTCCAAGCGGATGGTAGAAAAAAGCATTGTAAAAATCATTGAGTTCGTACTTCTAAAAGACGAAAATCTACATCCTATAAAATAGGCACTGGATAGAATTATTGAACTTTATTTTGGTAAAGACAAACGAGTGAGAGCAGTTAAAGTAAAATCTCAATCTGAAATTTATTAACGCTCTATATTTAAAATTGTATTTTACCTATTAATGAGTTATCGTTTAAAGAATGCTGTATTAATGAGTAATCTTGAAAAGTGTATTTTTGAATAAGTAGTTTAATTTTAATTATATATTATTATTGCTTTTTATTTAACTGTGAATTAATTGAGACTCTTAGTGATTGAATTGTACCATTGCAATGTGAGGCGGAATGTTCCAAACTTAAAAGTCAGTGCTATTTTAGAAGCGCCCTCATGCGGTGAATATTGTGAAAGTTCTGTGCTAAATCATAAAATGTTACGAGAGGTCGCATTGTGAGAGTGGGAGATATTGAGAAAATATGAGAATTAAAAATAAAAGCTAATACAGTGTGTGAGCTTCATTAATTATTGCGAGAGAGAGAGAAAAGCTTTCACTTGAATATTTTTCGCAGATCTTTGGGAGTCCAGAACATGACTTCCTTTTTAAAAGATTAAGGTAGGTTAATGGGTCGGTTATATATTCAGTCTGAAAAGGTTAGAAACGAGTTTTGCGTACATAATAATATAATAACGTAAAAGTCATTAGAAAGGGCAACAAATAACAATAAATAAGAAAAACAATAAAGTACGTATTGTAGCTTTATTAATTGCATCGGTAAGGGCGCTATTTATTTTGTGCCCAATTTCGTAGGTACCTTTGTGAATTTTATAGCATCATATGATAATTTCTAATATGCTTGTTATGACATCGTTATATTCCTTTTTAAGTAATTTACAAGTGAATAGTTTTATATATAGGGGAAAAATAAACTTTATTGTTTGCTTGTGCGATGTTTGAAATTGTTCAAAAACTTCAAGAAAGCTAACCCACTTTGTAAATTTGAATATTATGATATGATTACTTTGTAAATGTTACCATTGTGCCACCTTGATTCGGAGGAGGATAAATGCAAGACAATAACTGTGCACAGAGCAAAATCTCATTAACAAAACACAGTAACTTGATGGGAAAATCCGGTTTTCTATAAATTTATTAAATCAGGAGTCACTTTTCTCCAACGAAGAAAAATTTCCTCTCATGGTGGAGCGAACTTTCATATATTCACAGGGATGCCAACTGCTCCGCTTTCAGGAATAATTTCAATAAAATAGTAGCTAATTATATAGTAAAATTCGTTAGAGACTGACAGTTATGCCTTCTTTTTAATGGAGTAAAAAGTAGATAGAAACTTACTTACTTTATTTACAAAAATTGGGCACCTGGGCCACTTAGCGGCCCCTATCCCATACATCTAAAAATTTACAGAAAATTTATAGTAATAACATTTTGAATTTAGCAGTCGATGTGGTAGCTAATAGAAAAACAAGCACTTTGCTTGAGTAAATATAACATTTGAATATCTGATTCATCGAATCTAAGTTGATATATATAAATATAAACATAATTTGACATATATATATACATTTTTGCAATTAGATAAGATGTATATAATCTCAAAAGATGGAGAAAAATTATTATGGAAATCAATGAAAGTTTCGGAATAATACCGGAATGCTAATTACTTGCGAAACGCTCTCATCTAGAAGTAATAAATATTATAATAAAATAATAAATATTATAAGAAGTAAATTTTATAAAATATTTATTTGAAGGATATAAAATTTATTTGAAGGATATTGAATTAATATTTGCTTCATTATATTTACCACTCCCTAATTTGAATTAAAAATCTTGTAAGCATATTGAAAACGAGTGTATTATTATTTATGGCAACATAAAAGTAAAAACAATTATGTGACATTTAACGTTACTCATATTGATTCAATTACATTAATGTTGTTTTTCCTGATTTTTAAATACCTCCGAAAATGTCACTTGCCTGCTTCTTCCACTAAGTGTGCTTATTGTACTTCTGGTTAAATTTGCATACGCATGGAATGGTTACCAGGAAAACATATTTATTTATTGATGAACTAAGTAGTTTTATTTTAAATTGAAAAAGTTTGCGGGGAAATATGAATGCATTTTTTTTTTAGTAATTGGTATCTTTATCATTATTTAATATGTATTTGAATAAATTAATTTCTTAAAAATTAAGGAAATATTAAATAAATAATAGATCATTGAATAGATATAATTATGATTACGAGAACAAAAAGTATGATTGGATAAAGTAAATCCTAAAAGTCAAAGTCCCTGCAATCCTTCCACGATATTCATAACCTTTTGGGAGCCACTGCTTTAACGTATAAATCTTCATTTATAGAATTTAAATCTTAAATTGTTTTACTTAATGACAAATCGATAATTCAAACATATATATAAAATATACATCAATTAGATAGTTATGTATTTAAATGTTAAAGAAGCTTAAGTTTCAGAAAATACTTAATATCTTGTATACAACCACTTTGTAAAATATTTCCCAACGACCATACTTGTTGGCAGCTATGTGTTCACACATTTCATATTTGTAACAAATTAAAATAAAGATATATGTAATTAAGTTTTATTTAACATAACTTTGAGATTTTATTTAGAAATTACTCTTTTATATACACCTTAAGAAATAAGATTAATTACCGTATGAATTACAATTTGTTGTATAAATGATATATTAACTTTTTGAGAGTTAGTCTCTGCTTCTTGCGAATTTTCAGCTGCTGGTTTTTCTGTATTATAAAACAGATTCTATCAATCACGTAAAGCAGTTAAAATTATTCAACTAAAAAGAGCACTTATCCACTTCCCTCGTCCAAATATTTTCTCCATTAAGATCTATTAGGAAGCATAATCCATTTTTTTAAGTAATAATTTTTTTGACGAAACCTTTAATATTAAAGGTGTATTGTTATAAAAAATTTGGAAAGTTCACAACTTTAATTTAATATTTTATCCTAAAAAATGTTCACATGTTACAATTTTACGGAATTTTTGCATTCATCACTTTGTGTGCATGAAGCTGAAAGTTAAGTTCTAAATCATTTAACGAATGTCTTTAAACGTATTTCATAAGAGTATGTTGTAATAATTTGATGTAATGATTTGATCTATGTTAATGTAATGACAAAAATAATAATTGTAAAATGGTTAATAAGATCAGACACTGATTTAAATAACTTGATCTTAAAATGCAACGTAGAATTAGGTTATTCTAATAATAATAAAAACAATAATCTTAAAACTCTTAATTTCGAAAACAAACAAAATCAACAATGTAATAATAATAACAGTACAGGTAAATACCTTTAAATTAGGGATGCAAAAACATTTATAAGAAAACAATACCATTATAACTTATATATATTTTATGCAGAAGGCAGTCAAAGCAATAAGAAAATTAATGTGCGAAAAGTGAATCTTACCATGTGATTTTCTATCCAACAAAAATGCACTGACAACGACGGAAAACTGCGACTCTATCATTAGATTAACCCTTTCGGGCCGACTGTCACAAATACGTGACAGCATAAAACCGTATCAATCAGGATAAAATGATGAAACTGGTAATCAAAGTAATTTTTTTCCAGTTTATTTGTGGGCGGAGTTATAATTTTTTGATTTATTTAATTCACCATTATTTAGTTCAAAATAAAACTATTTAGTTATACTTTGAATTAACATTGATTATATATATGATTAAACTAACAATAATTAAAGTAAAAGCGAAGTAAGTCGGTCAAATTAGCAACGACTAAATTTACGTTACCGTTTTTTATTTAATTACAACTTGATTCTGATTTTGTACGAATGCTTTTCTGAATCACCCGTCCCCAAAGGGTTAAGCATAGTTAGATTTATAAAATTACCTGTAGCAAATGGCCTTATTTTTTTGTCAATTTGGTAAATTCGTACAGTTTAACTAGGTTTGCTTTTGATACATAATAGTATGGAAACTTTTCTGAAAAATGTTTTATTTCTCGTTCAATATTTGAAAGCTTTCGAATAATGTACACCAACAGTCATATGCAAATTTGGCTTGGATCAGCTTTCAGCATACAAGACTGGTCAGTCATAAAGTTAAAAATGTCTTGCTCGCTGCATTGCATTTTAAGGTACATGAATTATTAAATCATTTTAAGAAATGCAATTTTAAATTTAAAAAATGCTGCTTCCTCTCATGTGACAAATGTTCAGATAGAAATGAAGTAGTTCAAATTTTAGAAAGTACCGTTTCAGAAAATAAAATATATTTAATATAAATTTTAATTTTGCTAAAACTTCGGTCTCATAGGTTCGTTCATGCATTTAATAAAGATATCTGACAGCAATATAATTGGCTGGTGGATTTTGCAAAATAAAAAAGAAAATATTTCTGTACATTGTCGAACTCATTGAAATGGCTAGAAAAAGTAAATCGTTTTTGTTAAATTATCGTAAAATCGTGATTGTGATTAGTAATGAAAAGTACTTTTTGTGAATTCAGAAGAATGGTTGATAAGAATTCTTCTTTTAGAGCTGAAAATTTCTTCTGTTCTCGTATCGCTCTTGAACAGGTTTCATTTAACAGGTTTGAACGAAAAATCACGTATCATTTTCAGATATGCAAAAAGTAAATCAATTCACGCCGTAATGAATTATAATTTCTTATTTTGTTTTCTAATGCATTAGGTTTTTGACAGTAATTTTGAATAGTTTTTCGTCGCTGATTTAAAATTCGCAATCGATTTTATTCTTCAAGATACAGTTTTTCTGCAATTTAATAATATATTTTAATTTAGAATTTTTATAAATTTAATTTGTGTGCCTATTAAGAGTTCCCACTTCTCTGCTATTTAGAAAGTGGTAGGAAAAGGAGATAATACATTTACGTTTACAATGCGATAAATTATGTTAGTTTGGCATGGAAAAAAAATAATCGATATTACATTTTTCCATGTTTAACTAATATTACTAATTCATAGATACCATTTATCAGGCTGAAATCGCGTTCCTTACAAAAGAAATATGCAGCGACTTCACAGGCAACTAAAATGTTAAAAGTGGTAGACATTTTATTTATTTATTATTTGCTTAATAACACTATGAGTTACATTTCAAATTGTTCTTCTTGAAAATTTATGAAAAATCATTCTCGGAATCCACTTTCCATCGTAAACTAGATATAAAAACATTTCTGCTTTCTGCAAAATTCTAATAAATTGGTTGCGAATTGAAGAGTAAACCCAGGGATGCCAATTGCTCCTCTTTCTGGAATAGTTTTAATAAGAGTGGTAGCGAATTGCATCGCAAAATTCATTAAAGAAGGATAGTTATGCCTTTATTTTTGATAGAGTAACCAGTAGATTGATGCTTTAACGTTGCGTTTTATATGATACTTATATTTTTTGATATTTAGTGGTGAAAAATTACTTAAAAGGAAAATACTAAACTAAAAGTAACTTAAATTTTTCTACCACTAGGATATACTATTTTACAAAGCGGAGCAAGTTGGCATCCCTGTAAACCATGTTGAATTAGGAAAATTACGCTCTTCCTTTAAACGTGTCACCACGAGACATCAGTAACAATGTTGTTTCGACTCATAATATTTTCAATATGTCAAATTACAAAACTTAACAAGAAATAATTTTAATTTTGATTTTACTAGAACGAATTTTTTTAAAAAAGATGACCAAGTTGGCATTTCTGGAAAACTAAAGAAATATGCAATAAAATGTGCACATTTTTATCTCTCTTATTAAAATTCTAAATTTTAATCATTACCACTTTTTGCTATTTTAGCCTCCAAACCTAGGAAATGCATGCTATTTAAAAAAACAAACCATATTTTGTAATAAATATTGATTTATAACAGGCTCATGATTAGCATTTAATGCAAGAAGTGTTTAGTTTTAACTTTATTCTCTTTGTATTTTGTTTTTGTGACAAAAAAAAAAAAAAGAAACTCTGAGTAACATATGAACTAATGATCGGAATTAGACTTCTGAGCCGATCTTAATAATTCAAGGGCCAAAACTTGAATTTGCTTTAATTAATTGCACTCATTAATTAGTACAGCAGGTAATATTTTAAGAAACAAAATCAGCCATATAACAGCAAATTTTTTATTAAGTTTCTTTTCTGTTAAATTCTAATTCTGTCCAATTCCCATTGTATGGTCAGGAGAGCTATCAAAAGTTTAGTTAGAAATTAATTTTAATTTTTACATGCGTCGCAATATCGAAACATTATGAAAATTATACTATGCAAAAAGAAGCTCTAAATAATTATTTATAATTTATTATTATTGTTGGGAATACATTTCAAAAAATTTTTAATTTTAAGGTATATGAATTATTAAATCATTTTAACAAATGTAATTTTAAATAAATAAGAGAAATACTGCTTTCTTTTACTTGACAAATGTTGAGATGGAAATGAGACAGTTCAAATTTTAGAAACTACCGTTTCAGAAAATAAAATATATTTAACATAAATTTTAATTTCGTTGCTCTATTGTATTTTTCTATTTTGAAAATCCATTTAATAAAGGTATCTAAAAGCAATACATTTTGCTGGTGGATACTGAAAATAAAAAAAAGGAAATTATTTATGATTATAGTTTATATCATTAAAATGGTACGGTTTATTAATTTTTCTTTTTAAATTTTCTTTTTAAAAATTTTGATACTAGTTGATTATAAAGAGTACCTTTACTTTTTATTTGTTAGTTCAGAAGATTGTTTGATAAGTATACTTTTAGCTCTGAAAATTTCTTCTGTTCTCGTACTGCTCTTGAACAGACTTCTCAACAATTGAAAAGTATTTCAATTATAAACACAGATATAGATAATTTGGTCTGTCTGAAAGTTCTGTTCGCGAAAAAACACGTGTGATTTTCAGATATGCAAAAGTTGCATTTATTCACGCTATAATAAATTACATTTTTTTATTATTTTCTAACGCATCAGGTTTTTTTGACCGGAAATTTGGATATTTTTTCGTCGATGGATTTCATTTATCAGGATGAAGTCGTGTTCCTTACAAAAAATATCCAATGACGTCACATGCAACTAAAATGTAAAACGTTTTAGAAATTTTATTTATTTATTATTTGTTTAATAGCACTATGAGATACATTTCAAATTGTTCTTGGTGAAAATTTAAGGAAAATCATTCTCGGAATCCACTTTCAATTATAAACTAGAAATAAAAACTACTCGCTTTCTGCAAAATTCTAATAAATTGGTAGCGGATTGAAGAGTACACCATGTTGAATAAGTTAAATTTCGTACACTTTAAAAGTGTCACCACGAGACAACAATAATAATGTTGAATTTCTTATGATATTTTATATTTTCAATATTTCAAATTACTTGTCCTTTCTTGAAATTTGAGCTGGGCAGCGCAGCGGTCTCTATCCCATTCATCATATTTCTCATACTTGTGGTAGAACTTTAAAGTTGGCAGTCTAAGTGGTTGCTGTTATTGGGGTTCAAGTACCCCGCTTGAGTATATAATAATAACGGGAATTATAAGAAGTAGGCTTGCTTTAAACTATGCGTGGCTTTGAATGTAGATATATGGTCAACGAGGGGAAACGCTTGATCAAGTTGTTAGTACAGTTGATGGATTTGATGCTATGGATGAATCTGTGATTATTTATTTATTTTGATGATTGTGATATGAGGAGTCGGATGTAAAGGGAGCTGCTATTTTTTGTAATTTTATATTTTTTTGTAATTTTCAAAATTGAATATCTGGTTGAAGTTCACTGCATTGCATTTCATGGTCTTGTCATATAAATCTGCATTTAATTTGTAATTTTATAGTGATAAAGTCGGGGGTTCTTAAGGTCTTCGTGGATGTTTGTATTTCTGACGAACCATCTGGCACGGGTGATTTTTCTGAGTATTTTGTGCTGGCATTGATTGAGTTTTTTCATGAGATGTTCCGATATGGTTGTCCAGGCAGGTAAGCAATATGCGAGAACTGGTCTGATCATTGACGTATATAGTTGTTTTCTCACTTTTAATGAGACATTCTGGTTATAGAGGAGTGGCTGTATTATTGTTGTTGCTGCTTTATATTCGTCTATTATATTTTTGATATGGTCATTTCAGGTGAGCTTGCTGTTTATTATAAGGCTGAGGTAGTTTTTTTTAACTATTGGTGTTTGGATATTGGACAGTTTTGGTTTGCATTGTGGTACTATTTTTATTCTTCTTTTCTGTATGATTGGGATTTGATATCTGTCTGCATTTACGGATGTTTTCCACTTAACTCACCAGTCTTCTATTTCATGAATTTCAACCTGTAGTTTGTGTAATGCTATATTTGGATTTCTTGATTTGATGATGAGTCCTGTGTCGTCTGCATAAAAAGTTGTAATACGATTGTAATCTGTTCTTTTAATTGGAAAAGCATAAGTGTATAAAATATATAGAATCGGTCCACGTATGCTGACCTGAGCTACTCCAGCTGTGATACTTCTTTATGATGATTTGTAGTTTTGAACGGATACTTGGAAGGTTTTGTTCGAAATATAGCAGGAAAGTAATTTGATGAGACCAGGTGAGAAGTTAAGCTGATTCAATTTAAATATTGTACCATTAGGCAAGACTTTTTCAAATACTTTTGAGATGTCTAACATCAAAAATAAAAATTGTTTCTTTGTTGATTAGAGCTCTGCCTGTACAGTCTATTATACAAAGTAGTTGTTTTGTGGTGTCCAGTTTTTGGCGGGATCCGAACTGCTCGTCGGGGCGGGCTGTAAGTAGTGGCTTGATTCTATTGTATATGACCTTTTTTATATATTTTTCCCAGTATGTTTAAGAGGCTGATTGGTCTCTAGCTCTCAGGACTGCTTGGAGTTTTCTTTTTCTTAGAAATAGAACAATTTATATGTTTTTCCGAATTTGAAGATAATAATTCAGAGCAAGACAGCTATTGGTGATATGGAGGATTTTCTCTATCTAATTGGGAGATGGAAGTTTTATCGTTTTATTTTTTATGCCATCTTCACCTGGTGCTTTGTTATTTTTTAAATTACGGATAATGTTGCAGATTTTTTTCATTATTTGTGGGTTCTATTGTTTCTTGGATAGGATGTTCGCGATGAAAACTGTTTACTTCTTCTGGGATTAAATTATTAGCATCTGAGCTAGGCTTTGCATCTAGGCTTAGCATTTAGGCTTTGATCTGAGTTTGGATTTGGTGAAAACTGGTTTTGGAGGGAGTCTGCAAACATTTGAGCTTTATCTTCTGTTGCGTGTGCTGTGCCAAATGGTCCATTGATTAGTCCGTATAAGTGTGGTACAGTCTTTAATATTTCGGAGTAATTTAAAATCCTACCATAAACGATATTTCTGTTTCGATCCTACTACTTTACTGCATTACATCCGACAAAAATTTTACAAGAGTAAAGCAATGTGTAGGAAAGTAAAAGTTAAATTCTTAGGAGCTGAAAATAATGTGTAATTTGCCCAGAGAGAGAGGGGTGGGTGCAGGGAGAGAGAGACCTGACTTCCCATTTAATTCCTGGGGTAGAGCAGGAATAGAATAGTGGTCCATTCCTCATTAAATATAGACATCAAAGGAGAGGAAATTATCATAATACTTTGTATGCTTAGTCACAAACGGTGCTCACCTGGAAAATGCGACTTATTTAACACCAGAGGCTTTAGTAGCATGTTTCAAGAAATTTGTGGCTCAAAGAGGTGTATATGCCCAAAATTATTTTCTGATAATGCCACAAATTTCATCGGAGCGAATAAAGAGCCTTCTAAGTTACAAAATTTAAGTATAAAACCAGACAAGGGACTGCAAAATAATATGTCAATTCAAGGTGGAACTTTGAGCTCCCAAATTTAGTAGCCTCGGAAAAGTACAGTTAAGCTATTTAAATATAATTTTAAAAGGGCTTTAGGAAATTCCAGAATGAGCTATGAAAAAATTCCTAATAGCTGTTAGTCAAATAAAAGCATTTCTTAACTCCAGACAGCTTTCACGTCTGTCATCCGATGCAGATGTATATTGCAGATGTGTATGATGTCTTAACTCCTGTCCATTTTCTAATCGGTAGACCTTTAACTTCTTTTGTAGAAATAAATTTAGTTGAGGTGAAAGATAATCGATTATCCAACTGGAAAAGACTGAAAAAAAGTTATTCAATTTCTTTTGTGTGGAAGAAATGGCAAATACAGTATTTTAATAATTTGCAATAGAGGTCCAAGCGGATGGTAGAAAAAAGCATTGTAAAGATCATTGAGTTCGTACTTCTGAAAGATGAAACTCTACAGCCTCAAAAACGGGCACTGGATAGAATTATTGAACTTTATTTTGGTAAAGACAAACGAGTGAGAGCAGTTAAAGTAAAATCCCAATCTGAAATTTATTAACGCTCTATATTTAAAATTGTATTTAACTAATTGATGAGTTATCGTTTAACCCTTTCGCATGGGTGAAAGCCCTTATATAGCAAGACGGAAAAGAGAAAAACCTGGTACGTAAAACATTTCATTCCAGCATTTTTTTCGAAAAAAATGAAATATCCGTAACTATCAAGATTTCTTTTATAATTCTGACATATATATAAAACTGCTTCTTTTCCAAGATAAAGTAGATATTGTTGAAAAATTTAAAAAATAGAATAAGTAAACTCCTCCCCAAAACTAGCTATAACTGAAATGGTTTTACAACCAGCCTTTCCTCTTTTCCGTCTCGCTTTCACCCCTGCCCTTTCGCGCCGACTGTCACAAATACGTGACAGCATAAAACCGCATCAATCAGGGTAAGAAGATAAAACTGGTAATCAAAGTATTTCTTTAGCAGTTTATTTGTGGGCGGAGTTATAATTTTTTGATTTATTTAATTCACCATTACTTTGTTCAAAATAAAACTATTTAGTTATACTTTGAATTAACATTGATTATATATGTGATTAAACTAACAATAATTAAAGTAAAAGCAAAGTGAGTCTGTCAAATTAGCAACGACTACATTTAAGTTACCGTTTTTTATTTAAATACAACTTGATTCTGATTTTGTACGAATTCTTTTCTGAATCACCCGGCCCCAAGGGGTTAAAGAATGTTATATTAATGAGTAATCTTGTAAAGTGTATTTTTGAATAAGTAGTTTAAGTTTATTTTTTATATTATTATTGCCTTTTATTTAACTGTGAATTAATTGTGACTCTTATTGATTGAATTTTGCCATTGCAATATGACGTGGAGTGCTCCAAACTTAAAAGAAAGTGCTATTTTAGAAGCGCCCTCATGCGGTGAATATTGAAGAAATTCTGTGTTAAATTATAAAATGTGACGAGAAGTGGCATTATGAGAGAGGGAGATATTGAGTAAATATGAGAATTAAAAATAAAAGCTAATACAGTGTGTGAGCTTCATTAATTACTACGAGAGAGAGAAAAGCTTTCAGTTGAATATTTTTCGCAGATGTTTGGGAGTCCAGAACATGGCTCCTTTTTTAAAAGATTAAGGAAGGTTAAGGAGTCGGTTATATATTAGGTCTGAAAAGGTTTGAAACGCGTTTTGCGTACATATTAATATAATAACGTAAAAGTCATTGAAAAGGGCAACAAATAACAATAAATTAAAAAAAAAATGAAAATACGTATAGTAGCTTTATTAATTGCGTCGGTATTTGCGCTATTTATTTTGTGCGCAATTTCGTAACTACCTTTGTGAATCTTATAGCATCATTTGATAATTTCTAATATGCTTGTTATGACATCGTTATATTCCTTTTTAAGTAATATAGAAGTGAATAGTTCTATATATAGGGAAAAAATATACATTATTGTTTGCTTGTGCGATGTTTGAAATTTTTCAAAAACTTCAAGAAAGCTAACCAACTTTGTAAATTTGAATATTATGAAATAATTACTTTGTAATTGTTACCATTGTGCCTTCTTGATTCGGAGAGGGATATATGCAAGACAATAACTATGCACAGAGCAAAATCTCATTAACTATAACTTGGTGGGGAAAATCCGGTTTTCTATAAATTTATTAAATCAGAAGTCAGATATCACTTTTCAGCAGCGAGGAAGGGAGGGCAGGGTGGAGCGAGCGTCCATACACTCTACAGCAGGGTTTCTTAATCTGTGGTTCACGGACCCTTTAGGGGTCCATGGGTCAAATTTTGGGGGTCCACCGACTACTCCTAATTTTTAAAATGTTTGGAATCCTTCCCATTGCTTGTAAAATGAGCTGTGGCAGCTATAATTCCGTTTGCTACAGTGTATCTTTGCGAAGCGGGATTTTCCACACTTGTTACAATAAAAACAAAGCATCGAAATCGATTGAATGTTGAACATAATATGCGCGTTGCTTTGTTGAAAACCATTCCTCAATTCAATTTATTAATTAAGAAAAAGCAGCAACAAAAATTTTGTCTACTATTAAAATAATAAAATTATATGTTTTCTAATTATGGATGTTTTTTGCAAATATTTTTTTCACTGGGGGTGGTCCGTGACTTCTTAAAATTTTTAAAAGGGGTCCATTCTACCAAAAAGATTAAGAAACACTGGTTTAAGGTATTAATTAATTGTTTCCATTTACCACTTTTTCTTTGGAATTACTTATTATATAAATTTTTAGTCAGCGTAGTTCAATGTCGTCAAACATTATGCAGAATGTAATTAAAAAGTTTTTCTAGCATAGAAATATGCTGGTAAATGCTTAATTTTAGAAGTATTTTATTTGTGGAGAAGCCAACCTGTTCCACTTTGAAAAATGTCTAGTGGTATTGAAATTCAAGTTACTTTTAGTTTATTGTATTTCCTTTTAAGTAAAATTTTCACCACTAAATATCAAAAAGTATAAGTATCATATAGAATGCAACGTTAATTATTAACATTAAATAAACAATATAAAATATTTTCTCTTAAAAATTAATAACTTCATTTGTTTGTTTATGTTATTACCTGAGTGTGTTATCTTCTTCTTTTTCCGCAATATTATTTAACTACCTAACATCAAGTTTACTAACCCAAATAATTTTAGCATCAATGGCCTTTGATTCAGTTTGCTATCATATAATTTACGGAGGTGGCCTTTTTGGCCAGGTACTCCGGTGCACCTATTACTAGTTTCCGCTTCTATCTAGTGGTTACTCCATTAAAAAATAGGCGTAACTGTCCGTCTCTAACGAATTTTACTATATAATTTTCTACCGTTTTATTAAAACTATTCCTGAAAGCACAGCAGTTGGCATCCCTGTAGAGCAGTGTTTCTTAATCTTTTTGGTAGAATGGACCCCTTTTAAAAATTTTAAGAAGTCACGGACCACCCCCAGTGAAAAAAATAATTGCAAAAAACATCCATAATTAGAAAACATATAATTTTATTATTTTAATAGTAGACAAAAATTTTTAAAATAAATATTTTTAATGTGAAGGTTGTTGCTGCGTTTTCTTAATTAATAAATTGAATTGAGGAATGGTTTTCAACAAAGCAACGCGCATATTATGTTCAACATTCAATCGATTTCGATGCTTTGTTTTTATTGTAACAAGTGTGGAAAATCCCGCTTCGCAAAGATACACTGTAGCAAACGGAATTATAGCTGCCACAGCTCATTTTACAAGCAATGGGAAGGATTCCAAACATTTTAAAAATTAGGAGTAGTCGGCGGACCCCCAAAATTTGACCCATGGACCCCTAAAGGATCCGTGAACCACAGGTTAAGAAACCCTGCCTTAAACTAAAGACTTATATTTCCTAGGAAAATTCACACAAAAAATTAAACACTGATACAAAGTGATCGCGAATCGATTAATAGTTTCAGTTTTACATACATACAATCAGTTTAATAAACAATGATATTATTTACATATAACTTTTAGTAACTATTTCAAACTAAAATCAAATAATTGGCGCAAATCAAATTTTTATATAACATTGTTTTAGCAGATATATATTATTTGGCAGCACATTGAAACACTAAACTGTATGTTCATAAAAATGATCCAGACAATGCTGTATAATAGTTGTTTCAATCCACTTGTTCACATAAATAAATATAGTTATCTGTAGTAAAGTTATATTAAAACAAATGTAACGTCTTTAGCCTATACTTATAGTATTACAGGAATTTTGAAAGAACATAAAGATTATCTCTTTAGTTCAATTTTTATTGGTTTTCGAACCTATATAACTATATAAAATCAGAAAAAATGCTTTCTTTCACACTTTACATTCTACATAAAGAGGCAAACTGCATCACAGCTTTAGGTAATCTATTTAAAGTTCTGTCTAAGAGAGTTGCCACTCCATTGCTAAGACATGCGAAAAAGCAAAGTATTAAGACGCAGGGAATTGGCTATGTTCTCCTATTTATAGTATACAAAGGTAAAAATGGATTACTAGAGTCGTGGGGGGGACAGAGTGCTCGCTCTCCAATGAGATGAACCGGGTTCGAATCCCATTGGCGGCTGGTCAAAACGAATTACACGGTCAGTCGCACCAACCACAGTGCAGATGTAAATTATCATCAGTGGTAGACAAATTAAAAATTAGAAGCCCCGAGTGGTCAGGCTAACATTGGGAGTTTTTCGTGTTTTTTCTCTTCGTATAACGTAAATCCGGGTTAGTTCCATCCAAAAAAAACCTCCCCAAAGAAAATTTATTCCCTGTACTTGAGATCCCCTGTTTTCTGGATAGGGTTCCAAATTAGAAGACTATGAAGTTGAACATTGGTTGTGGCAAACTCAAAATTGGGTCGGCAACTAAAAGAAATCGCAACTAACTCAAAAATGACAACTAATAGATATGAAGATCTATTTTTCTAGATAATAGTTAAGAGATTCTTAGATTTTGAGGTAATAGTTATTGAGAAAACATCGGATGAATTTAACCAAAAACTAACAACGGCTGTGGAGATTTTTGAGTAGTGACTAGCCTTGATTTCTTAGAATGAGTTAAATGTTTGACACTTTTCTGATATCAGTTTTCAAATATTATTCAATAAAAAATTATTTCTTTTCGAAAATGATAATTATTACAATTCTCCTGATAATTATTACAATTTTTAAAGACAGGTAAGGGACAACACATGTTTGCATAGCAATCCATGGTCGGAAATGAATTCGATAGCCACTAGCTGTTGTTTTTGCTCACAAGATGAATTCGTTCCTTGGCCACCAGATTCTCCTGATTTAAACAGCATGATTTCCAACAAAAACACATCGTATCATCGGCACGTTCTCCAAATCTGAATCTCATTGAATTTGCAAGGGATGCCTTGAATTAATTGTGACTCTTATTGATTGAATTTTAAAATTGCAATGTGAGGCGGAATGTTCCAAACTTAAGAGTAAGTGCTATTTTAGAAGCGCCCTCATGCGGTGAATATTGTGAAAATACTGTGCTAAATTATAAAATGTGAGGAGGAGTCGCATAGTGAGAGAAGGAAATATTGAGTAAACATAAGAGTTAAAAATAAAAGCTAGTACAGTGTGTGGGCTTCATTAATTATTACGATAGAGAGAGAAAAGCTTTCTCTTGAATATTTTTCGCTGATCTATGGGAGTCCAGAACATTTAAAAAGATTAAGGTATGTTAAGAGGCCTGTCATATTAGGTCTGAAAAGTTTAGAAACGCGTTTTGCGTACATAATAATATAATAACGTAAAAGTCATTGGAAAGGGCAACAAATAACAATAAATGTTTAAAAAAAAATAAAGTACGTATTGTAGCTTTATTAATTGCGTCGGTATGTTTGTTATTTATTTTGTGCACAATTTCGTGTATACCTTTGAGAATTTTATAGCATCATATGATAATTTCTAATATGCTTGTTATGACATCGTTATATTCCTTTTCAAGTAATTTACAAAATAATAGTTTTATATATAAGGGAAAAATAAACATTATTGTTTGCTTGTGCGATGTCTGAAATTGTTCAAAAACTTCAAGAAAGCTAACCCACTTTGTAAATTTGAATATTATGATATGATTACTTTGTAATTGTTACCACTGTGCCACCTTGACTCGGAGGAGTATAAATGCAAGACAATAACTACGAAGGGAGCAAAATCTCATTAACAAAAGACAGTAACTTGATGGGGAAAATCCGGTTTTCTATAAATTTATTAAATCAGGAGTCAGATATCACTTTTCTACAACGAGGAAAAATTTCCTCTCAGGGTGGAGCGAACTTTCATGCATTCAGAGGTATGCCAACTGCTTTCAGTTTCAATAAAATGGTAGCAAATTATATAGTAAAATTCGTTAGAGACGGACAGTTATGCCTTTTTTTAATGGAGTAAAAAGTAGATAGAAACTTTAACATTGCATTTTATATGAGACGTATAATTTTTGATATAAAGTGGTGAAAAATATACTTAAAAAATAGTAAACTAAAATTAACTTGAATTCCATTTTTCAAAGCTGAGCAAGTTGGCTTCTCCACAAATAAATTACTTCTAATATTAAGCATTTACTGGCATATTTTTATGCTAGTAAAACTTTTGAATTACATAAAAGAAATCGCAACTAACTCGAAAATGAGAATTAACAGATATGAAGACGTATTTTTCTAGATAATAGTTAAGAGATTTTCAGATTTTGAGGTAATAGTTATTGATAAAACATCAGATGAATTTTACCAAGAACTAACAACGACTATGGAGATTTTTGAGTAGAGACTGGCCTTGATTTCTTAGCTGTTCTGTAAGGAATGAGTTAAATGTTTGACACTTTTCCGATATCAGTTTTCAAATATTATTCAATAACAAATTATTTCTATTCGAAAATGCAGGGTTTCTCATGATTATTATTACAAACTTTAAGGGGAGGTAAGGGACATCACAATTATTCAGATATGCATAGCAACCCACAGTCGTAAATGTATTCGATCGCCACTAGGTGTTGTTGTTCACAAGATGGATTCGTTCTTTGGCCACCAGGTTCTCCTGATTTAAGCAGCATGGATTTCTAAAAAAATCCCATCGTATTCCCTGCACATTCTTCAAATCTGAATCTCATTGAAATTGTGTGTAATGCTTTAGAAAGGAGTGTTTTTCTGGCCAAGAATGCCCTACAATAAAAAAGGAGACACTCACACATGCAATGACAGAGAAAGGGGGAAATACCCTGAGAGCTGCTGAATACTGTTGTGCTGCAATGTCTGGTAACTTGAATCACCCTCCATGGTGGTCATACCCTTATTGACAACTTACTCAAGGATGCCTACAAGTGATATTTGCATTTTTTTCCCTAAAATGTTTTCAACGCAAAATGAGTCCTTTTACATTTTAAACCGTCTGGGTTTCAGAGCACAATAAACTATCATTTTTTATAATCATTTTTTCAATAAACTATCATGTCCTAACATTCTGGCAATTTTTTTTTATTGAACTTTGCATTTATCCGCGCTTAATTTATTTATTAGCTATGCAGCCCTTTGTGGTCCATCCTTAGCAATTGTCTAGCTATGTATTATTAAATAACAATTTTTAGTCGGAAAAAATATCTTAATGGTTGCTACCATTATAATTCATTATCACTTTTTAATTTTCATTAACTTACGTTGAGCAAAGCAAAGCATAGTAAAGCATAAAAAATCATAAGTAAAATAAAGCATAAAAAAAGAATATTAAATGAAATAAAAACATGTATAGTTGTATATTCTTCGATTTTTAATAGATTTTGTATAACATGGGTCTTTCGTAAATTGTTTGACCTTCATAATGGTCTGATCGGACTAGCTATAAAAAACCGTGTGGAGGCTTTTAGTTATACAGCTTGTCTGGTGGAGAACTTTCTGGAAGCTGAAACAGCTCAGCGTGTGGTTAACAGCATGCTCTCCTAGTCTTAATCCGATAGAGCGTGTTTGGTAGGCACTCGGACAACGCGTTGCTGCAAGATCAAGGCCTACTGTTTGTGGTCAAGAGATGGAAATCGCACTTCGTCAAAATTCGAACCATATTCTCCAAAATGTCAACGATAACATGCATTCGTGCAAAACAAGTTTGCTGCAGTCTTAGCAGTTCGGGGGAACCGCATACCATATTAAACATTATGTATCAATTCCAGATAAGTTTTTTGTCAGTTATATGTTTTCAAATTGCTGGCCTCAAGAGTAATTTCATGATTTTTATACCATTTGAAAGAATTGAAATTCCTATATATATATTTTTTGGTATTGCGTTTTGTTCAACCAGTATCCTACATTTTTTGTCAACGCATGCCTGTCGCACAATTAATTCCTGACCAATGAAGTTTGGTCAATGTGATTAAACGGTTTCTATACCATTAGGATATGGGTAAGTTTCTTTTCATACGTTACTGTTAAAGTGATAAATCCAATTATTATTAATACTTATCTGTCGAAATTAATAAAAACCGTCAATTAATATTAACCGCTTCTTCTAGTCAAAGTGAGAAATAAAAAAGGGATATTTTTCCGTATCGTGATCAGTGGCAATTAATCGCCAAGTCTTGGCAACTTCCGAGCAGTAGTCCACAAGAAACTAAAACGAAGGAAAAAAACATCACACAAAGAAACCAACTCGAAGGGTATTACTTGTAGACCCCCGGCAAACATTTACATATTTTTTTTATTTTGTTTTTCCAGTTTAAAATCAATTTGTTGCCTCGGCGATTGTAGTTGGCTTGGCAGATCACGATACGGAAATATCCCCAATAAAAATGCGAAAGAATGACTTTGATCAAACTTCATTGATTATTGTTAATAATAGCAGGTTAATGTGATAAATTCACTTAAATTATTCACTTTAAACGGCTTGTTTGGTTTTTATTAATATTTACATTTTAGGATTAATGATAACCGATTATTCACATTAACAGTAGCATAGACAGGCTAAAACTTATACATACTGGATCCTAGGTTTCTGACGTTAGCCCTACCCCCTCCAGAGATTGTTGGAGAATCCTGGGGGGGGGGGCTACGATTTACTGGAGAACTTGAACAATTTATAGAAGACATTTATTTCATACAGCATTTTTTATATTAAAATTAACTATTTCGTTTGTTTTGTTGTTGAAAAGCCAGTACATGTTTTACTCTGCATACATTAAATGTTATAAAAATTATTAATTTACTGAGAGAAGGATTACTAACCAAATAAGGTGAAGACAGGAGTTTTTTTTTTTTTTTTTTTAAATAACACTAGTATGTCAAACGATTTTTTTTTTCTGAATAATTTTAATTTTGAAATTCAATTTTTTTTTATATATTTTTAACAAAATATTTTGATATTTTTTTTCATTTATTATGAACATTATATTATTACAATAGTTTGAATTTTTAAGAGAAGTCGATGAAAAGTTATTCTCTGCTTCAAAGTTTGAAGCAAATAAATATTCGCTTTAGTAAGATATAGTAAGCTTTTCAAAATAAATAAAGATATAAATAAATAATAATTAAAAAAGATTAAAGATATCATAAAAAAAGATGTAAATTGCAATGACCATATCATTAAAATCATTGCTAAAGCCTTCATGGTTTATAAATTAAACTAAAACTAAAATGTGTACCCAAAAAATGTCACGCGTTACAAACATATAACGTACATAAAACAAATAAACTCCTATACCTCGACTACCTGGTGTAATATAACTAAAGTTCAAAGCAAAAACTCAACCCTTTCCAAATTAAATGCTCAATAGAATGAGCAGCCTAACATATTTAATGCGAAAAAAAGCCATGTATACTGATTTTAAATTAAATACTTGAATTGAAACACGTATGAATTTAAATACTAAATTTCATAAAAAAGCTCAAAAATGCGCAACCTGTTACAACAAAAGCTGTTGAAATGCTGAAAGAGGATTTAAAAAATAGACCCCTTGATCGCTTTCTCTTAAATGACGAAATTCTTTGAAATAAATTTTTAAATAATTTTCACTCAAATTGATTATTATTTAAAATTACTAAAAGTGTATAATTTTGAGAAAATGAAGCAATGTTTCGTATCAGACAAACTGTTTCAAACATTAGACAAGGAAACCACATTTAGACAATCATTAAGTTGATTTGATCCTGTAACCTTGAGAAAAGAAGCAGATTTATTCTTTGTGTCAAGAAGTAAACCTCTAACGGGGAGTTATTGTCAAAAATTTTCTAATTCGAGAAATGTCTCTTAGATATTTTGAGCTGATGAAAAATGTTCAAAGTGTTTTCTGTGGTTTGATAATGCATAAATGTAAATAAATTTGATAATGCATAAATGTAAATAATATGAAAAGTAGAAGTAATAAAGAGGAATAATTATTGTTTCTGGATAAACGTTTGGTTCATGGTAGTAAATCTAAATTTTCTTGTTCTTCGTTTAAAAGAGAGATAAAAAGAAAATAAGCGTCATTATTTTTCTTTGCCTCATTCGAGAAAGAATGATTCATTGCAAGTGTGATTAACCGAGGATTTCAGTTCCCCCCCCCCCGTTGAGGTGAGGGAATCTGCATTGTAGCAGCCTGCAGCAGTCAAAACAATGAGGTAAAAACAATGACATACGGAACAGTTTGTGCACCATATCTAAGAGCAAGGGTTTTGCTTCAGTTGTCAAGAGACGAGAACTAGCCTTTAGCATGTCATGTGTTAGAATGAGACTTTAATATGGATGATGTTTTGAGCCCAGCAGTTGTCCTTGAGAGAAACAAAAGAACTGCAATCGGAGTTATCAAAGACTCAGTACAGAAATGCTACTGCATAAAAGGTATAGCAAATAATAATTGATACCGGGGTTTGACAAAAGTTACAACTTTGAGGAGGAAACAAAAGCACTACGAGTCATGGAATTCAACCAGTGACCACTTTGCTTTCTAAATCCAGTTGGAAAGTTGGAATCCAGTTGGCCCCACAAAGAGATCAGTTCCTTCAACAGTTGTACGTATATTTGACCCCCTCGAACTTTCAGATACAGCTGTAAAGAAAGCTAAAATATTTCTGCTGAAACTGTAGTGTATAAAACTAGACTGCAATGATCGGTTTGCTGAAGAGACGCAGCAGTGGCTAAATTTCGTCAAATCTTTGTCAGCAATAAAAAATGTGAATGTTCAGCGATGCATCCTAAATGAAAAATCAGTGCGCATAGAGTTTCATGGTCTTTCTGACGCCTTTGAATCTACTTATAAATACTTCATTTATACACAGTTATAAATTTCGTTTCCCCAAAGATTATTCTATGCAAAATGTAGCTTTAAAAAATTATTTATAATTTATTATTATTTTTGTGAAAACCTTTCAAAAAATTTGCATTTTAAGGTATATGAATTATTAAATCATTTTAAGAAATGCAATTTTAAATAAATAAAAGAAATACTGCTTCCTTTTACGTGACAAATGCTCAGATAGAAATGATAGTTCAAATTTTAGAAAGTACCGTTACAGAAAATAAAATATATTTAATATATATTTTAATTTTGAGAAATCTTTGGTTACATCAAATATACTCCGGCATTTAATAAAGGTATCTAACAGCAATATATTTAGCTGGTGGATACTGAAAAGAAAAAAGGAAAATATATTCTTCTACATTGTCGAACTCATGGAAATGGCTAGAAAAAGTTTTCATCATTTTTTATAAATTTTCGTAAAATTGTGATTGTAATTAGTTAGGAAAAGGACTTTTTGTGAATTCAGAAGAATGGTTGCTGAGGATTCTTCTTTTAGAACTGAAAATTTCTTCTGTTCTCGTATCGCTCTTGAACAGGTTTGAACGAAAAATCACGTATCATTTTCAGATATGCAAAAGGTGAATCAATTCACGCTGTAATGAATTGCAATTTTTTATTTTGTTTTCTAATGCATTAGGTTTTTGACAGGAATTTTGGATAGCTTTTCGTCGCTGATTTCAAATTCGCAATAAATTTCACTCTCCATGATACAGCTTTTATGCAATTTAATAATATATTTCAATTTAATATTTTTTAAAATTTAATTTGTGTGCCTATTGAGAGTTCCCACTTCTCTGCTACTTAGAAAGTGGTAGGAATAAGGAGATAATACATTTATGCTTACAATGCGATAAATTATGTTAGTTTGGCATGGAAAAAAATAATCGATTTCACTTTTTTCCATATCAAACAAATATTATTAATTCATAGGTACCATTTATTAGGCGAAAGTCGCGTTCTTCACAAACGTCACAGGCAACGACGCGACGTCACAGGCAACTAAAATGCAAAAAGTGATAGACATTTTATTTATTTATTATTTGTTTAATAGCACTATGAGATACATTTCAAATTGTTCTTGTTGAAAATTTACGAAAAATCATTCTCGGAATCCTTTTTCTATGGTAAACTAGAAATAAAAACTACTCTGCTTTCTGCAAAATTCTAATAAATTGGTAGCGAATTGAAGAGTAAAGTATGTTGAATTGGGATAATAACGCCCACTCTTTTAAAGTGTCACCACAAGACATCAGTGACAATGTTGTATTTCTTACGACAGTTGATACTTTCAATATGTCAAATTACAAAAACGTAAAAAAAAACTTAACTAGAAATAACTTTAATTTTGATTTTACTAGAAAGTACTTTTTTACAAAGCTGAGAAAGTTGGCATTTCTGGTAAACTAAAAAAATGTGCTATAAAATGTGCAAATTTTTATCTCACTTATTAAAATTCCAAATTTTAATCACCACCACTTTTTTCTATTCACGCCGCCAAACTTGGAAATGCATGCTATTTAAAAAAAAAAAAATCATATTTTGTAATAAATGTTTATTTATAACAGGCTCATGATTAGCATTTAATGCATGAAGTGTTTAGTTTTAACTTTATTCTGTTTCTATTTTGTCTCTGTTGCAAAAAAAAAAAAAAAACTCTGAATAACATATGAACTAATGATCGGATTTAGAGTTCAGAGCCGATTTTAATAATTCAGAGCCGATTTCATTAATTAATTGCACTCATTAATTAGTGCAGCAGACAATATTTTAAGAAACAAAATCAGCTACATGACAGCAAATGTTTTATTAAGTTTCTCTTCTGTTAAATTCGAATTTTTTCGTATTCCCATAGTGCAGTCACGAGAGCGATCAAAAGTTTAGTTCTCGTAATTTTACCTTCAATTTTTGCATGTGTCGCAATATCTCGATGGATTTTCAAGCTCATCAAAACACATTTTATACACAGTCATAAAATTTTTGTTTACCCAAAGATGCCAAAAGTAGTTTTAAATAATTATTTGTAATTTATTATTATTTCTGTGAATATGTTTCAAAAAGTTTTGAATTTTAGGGACATGAACTATTAAATCATTTTAAGAAATGTAATTTTAAATAAATAAGAAAAATACTGCTTCCTTTTACTTAACAAATGTTGAGATAGAAATGAGATAGTTCAAATTTTAAAAACTACCGTTTCAGAAAATAAAATATATTTAAGATATATTTGAATTTAGTTGAGGAATTTAAAAAGTTTTCTTCTCTATACTCCATTTACTAAAGGTATCTAAAGGCAATAAATTTTCCTGGCGGATACCGATATTAAAAAAAAAAAGGAAAATGTTCATGAATATACTCTATTTCATTAAAATGGTATGGTTTATTAATTTTTCTTTTTTAATTATCTTTTTAAAAATTGTGATACAAGTTTATTATAAAATAAACTTTTTTTTGTTAGTTCAGAAGATTGGTTGAGAAGTATTCTCTTAGTTCTGAAAATTTCCTCTGTTCTCGTATTGCTCTTGACTTCTCAACAATTAAAAAGTATTTCAATTATAAACACAAATATAAATAATTAGGTATGTATGAAAGTTCTGTCCGCGAAAAATCACGTATGATTTTCAGATATGCAAACGGTGCATTTATTCACGCTAAGTGGGAGGTAATGGTATAACTCGTAGACCCCCTTAAAAGATCTACATGTTTTTTATTTTTTCCGTCTAAAATTAATTTGGTGCCTCGTCGATTGTATTTCGCGTGGAGATCACGATACTTAAATATCCCCAATAAAAATGCGAAAGAATGACTTTGACCAAACTTCTTTCGCTGTTATTAATAATAGCCCGTTAATGTGATAAATTTAATTAAAGTATTCATTTTAAATGGCTTATTTGGTTCTTATTTATATTAACAGGTTAGTATTAATAATTACCGATTATTCACACTGTAACATATACATGCTAGAACTGATACATACTAGATCCTAGGTTTCAGACGTAAGCCCTGCTACCTCCAGAAATTGCCTCGTTGGGGACATCTGGGGGGTTGCGATTTTCTGGAGAACTTGTCCAATTTATCGAAGAAATTTATTTCAGACAGCATGTGCTTTTTAAAATTAACTATTTCGTTTGTTTTGTTTTTGAAAAGTCAGTACGTGTTTTACTCTGCATACATTAAATGTTATAGAGAATTATTAATTTATTGAGAGAAAAATTACTAACCAATTATGGTGAAGACCAGAGTTGTTGTTTTTTTTTGCAAATACGTAACACTAGAATGACCAATGAATTTTTTTTGTGAACAGTTTAAATTTTGAAATTCAAAAAATTTTTTTGGATTGTTAACAAAATATTTCAATAATTTTTTCATTTATTATGAACATTGTAATATTACAATAGTTTGAATTTTTAAGAGAAATCGATGAAAAGTTATTCTCTGCTTCAAAGTTTGAAGCAAATAATTATTCGCTTTAGTAAGGTATAGTAAGATTTTCAAAATAAATAAAGATATAAATACATAATAATTAAAAAAGATTAAAAATATAATAAATAAAGATTTAAATTGGAATGACCATATCATTGAAAACAATGCTAAAGCCTTCATTCATTAAACTAAAACTAAAATGCAAACCCAAAAATGTCACTTAAAAGCAAACGTGTTACAAATATCTAACGTACATAGAACAATAAATCACCTATACCTCCACTACCTGGTATAACATAGCTAAAGTTCAAAGCAAAAAACTTAACCCATTCCAAATTAAATGCTCACTAAAATGAGCAGCCTGACATATTTCATAAGAAACAAAACCATGTATACTGATTTTAAATTAAAAACTTGAATTGAAACACATATGAATTTAAATCCACTATTTCATAAAAAAAGCTTAAAAATGCACAACTAGTTACAGCAAAATCTGCTGAAATGCTTATACAGGATTTGAAAAATGGACCCTCTGATCACTTTCTCTTAAATGACAAAATTCTCTCAAATAAATTTTTAAATAATTTTTACTCAAATTGATTATTATTTAAAATTACTAGAAGAGTCTAATTTTGAGAAAATTAAGTAAGGTATTGCTTCGGATAAACTGTTTCAAACGTTAGACAAAGAAACTGCATTTAGACAATCAGGAAGTTGGTTTGAACCCATAACCTTGAGAAAGGAAGCAGATTTATTCTTTGGAACAAGGGGAAAACCATTAACGGAGAGTTAGTTGTAGTCAAAAATTTTCTAGTTCGAGAAATGTGTCTTAAGATAGTTTGAGCTGATAACAAGTGTGCAAAGTGTATTCTGTGTTTTGATAATGCATAAATGTAAAAAATATCTAGCACTGCCATTTTCTGAAGGAGTAGAAGTAATAAAGAGAAATAATTTTTGTTTTAATTGCCTGGATAAACGTTTGGTTAATAGTAATAAATCTAAATTTTCTTGTTCTTTGCGTAAAAGAGAGGTAAAAAAAATAAGTGTCATTATTTTTCTTTGCATTATTCGAGAAAGATTGAATAATTGCAAGAGCCATTGACCGAGGATTTCTGAGGCGAGGGAATCTGCATATCTGCCGCCTATGTTCCAAACAACTGCCGCCGCTAGTAGTTAAAACAATGTTACTTCCTCGCGGCTAATAAATCAGTCAAAAACAGTTCTTTTGAGTACAGTAAATTGTTTATTAAGAGATGAGAGGGGAAATAAATACCCATTGCCTCTGAAATTTTAGTTCTAGGAGACATGAAAAATTTTATAACGTCGGATTTTGCAAATGCCCTTAATTTAAAATGAAAGAAAACCCATTTGATCGCGTGTAGTATTGGCAATACATTCAGAACAAATAAATCTTATGCTAATGCAACTAACTTGAAAGGATGCTTTGAAATAGAATTAGATTTTTAATTGTTTCTAATATTACAGATTTCATTGTGTCAAAAGCGTTAATGATTAATCTACCAAAATTAAAATACATTAAACTAGCAGATGAAAATTGAAGTATGCCAGGTCGTAGTTTTTTGTTTTTAAGTGCCGAAATCATTTGAGACGTTATGGCCTGGTTAAATTTGTCTCGTTAATAGTAATCTAACTTTCCAGAATACTATTTTTGGATATGTAGAGAGTGGAAGTGTTCCCTTTGAAAATCAGAGAAGGGTACATTGAGGCTTCATTTTATATTTTTATTGTATAACAGTTGTTGTGAACAGCAGACCCAATGTTTAACTCTGTAGATTTGCAATTTTGAACTTAATATGGGAAACAAGTCAACTCCTGGATCAATAATTGGCGAAAATTATTGGAGGACTTCTTGGTAGAATTAACCTGCAGTAGCGTGACATGGAGAGGATAACTTCGAATACCACCCACGGTAAGCCTGGTGGAAAGGGGACTCTAACTCATGATCCGCCTAAAGCTGAGGATATTTTACGTCAGCACTGTTGTCAATGCAAGCCGGAAGCGGAATTTATATCGACCAGCCGTCGTTGGCTTTCGAACCCGGTTCATCTAATTGGAAGGCGTGCGCTCTATGCCCTGAGTCATCACATAGCCATCATTCATTATAGATAATACTAGTATAAACAACACTGTCTGAAACTTTTGGGAAGTAGAAGATGCTCAGATTTAGGTACCCAGGAATAAAGAAACAATAATTTGTGAAAAGAACTTGGAATAAAATATTAAAAAGGATAACACAAAGACGTATACAGCAAAAATGCTGCTAAAAAATGACCTAACGTGTTTAGGGAAGTCCAAGAATATGACCCGTAAGAAATTAAATTTTCTGTGCAAACGTGTTTTTAAAGGAGTACGAGTATTTATGCAGGGAATTATTTTCGCGAATATGAAAATATGAGTCATATACCAGAAATATCAGAGTGTGAGAAAGATGTAGGAATGTTTCATATACCGCATTTAGGAATTTAGAGCCCTGATAAAAATACTACAAAGCTTCGTATAGTGTTCATTCAATGCCTCCTAGAAAAGAGAAGGCCTCAGCATACGTTACCATAAAATTCACTGCTCAGTTTATATTCGTTAAGTCGGAGTTTTAAATTGATCTGTGCTGAGGCCTTCTTTTTTATAGGAGATGTTGGTTCAATTCGAACCCGTCGAATTTTTGCCAGCAATAAACAATGCGATGTATCCTAATAGAAAAATCAGTGCGCATGGAGTTTCATGGTCTTTCTGAATCGACTTATAAATACTTCATTTATACTTTCTTTTACGTGACAAATGTTGAGATAGAAATGAGGTAGTTCAAATTTTAGCAACTGCCGTTTCAGAAAATAAAGTATATTTAATATAAATTTTAATTTTATAAGTAACTGATTTTACTGATTGATGCTAATTGTTATATTAAAGGTATCTGACAGTTTAACATTTGACTGATGGATATTGAAAATTAAAAAACAGGAAAATATTTATGTATTTTGTCTAATTCATTGAAAAGGTTTATCGTTATAAAATTGTGATAGTAATTAATAATAAAAAAGTTCTTATGTGAGTTCAGAAGAATGGTTGATAAGTATTCTTTTTTTAAATCTGAATATTTCTTCTGTTCTCGTATCACTCTTGATCAGGTTTCTCATCAATTAAAATGTGGTTGAATTATAAACACCAATGTAGATAATTAGGTCAATCAGAAAGTTCTGATCGCGAAAAAACGCGTATAATTTTCAGATATGCAAAACGTGCAATTATTCACTCTATGATGAATTACAATTGTTTTTTATTTTCTAAAGGTTTTTGACCGAAAATTGACTTTTTCGCAGTCATTAATTAGTGCAGCAGACAATATTTTTAGAAACAAAATCAGTCATACAACCGCACATTTTTTTAAAAAGCTTCTTTTCCATCAAATTCGACTTCTGTCCTATTTCCATAGCATGGTCAGGAGAGCGATAAAAAGTTTAGTTCTCTTAATTATAATTTTACTTTTTACGTGTTTCCCAATATATCGACGAATTTTATTACTCTTTGAAACATTTTATACACAGATATAAGATTCGCTTACCCAAAGATTATTCCATGCAAAAATTATCTTAGATAGTTAATTATAATAATTATTATTTTTGTGTAAACGATTCAAACCATTTTGAACTTTAAAGTATATGAATTATTAAATCATTTTAAGAAACTTAATATTAAATAAATAAAAAAATACTGCTTCATTCTACGTGAAAAAAGTTTAGAAAGAAATGAGGTAGTTCAAATTTTGGAAACTACCGTTTCAGAAAATAAAATACAGTTAATATATATTTCAATTTCGTTGACATTTTCGGAAGAACCAGTAAACCAAAAACATTTAATAAATGTACCAGTCAGCAATACCCTTGGCTGGAAGATACTGAAAATTCGAAAAAGAAAAATATATCAGAATACTGTTTGCAACATTTAAATTTTTAGAAAAAGTTTACTTATTCTCTTAAGAATTTTGTTTAAAATTGTGATAGTAATTGATAATAAATAGGACTTTTTTAGAGTTCAGAAGATTGATTCTTCTGAAAATTTCTTCTGTTTTAGTATCGCTCTTGAACAGGCTTCTCAGTAATTGAAATGTGGGTTTAATTATAAACACAAATGTAGATAAATAGGATTGCTTGAAAATTCAGTTCGCAAAAAGACACGTATCATTTTCAGATATGCAAAAGGCATATATGGCAGTACTTTTACTTTCGTTACTTGTACCGCCGGTACAAGTAGAAAGTACGTACTTTTACTTGTACTTAATTTTTAATTTAGTACATTTACTAGTACTTTCGTTACTTTTTTAGAGAAAAAGTACAAGTATTTGTAACGGAAATATCGAATGAAATCGTTACTTTTTTCTAAAATTTGGTAAGCTTTCTAAAAAAAAATTGAATTAAAAAAACTGCTTATGTTTTTTTAATTTATAAAATTAATGAGCAATATATATGCATTCATAGCTAACTTCGTGTTTAAATACCTTCTGTTTCAACTTATACTGCACATTCAATTATTTTTTACTAGCTCAAAGCTATCTGAAACCCCGTGTTTGCTTTGTTTATGTTTGTGCTTTTAAAACACGTTTCTAAAGAGTCAAACAATTTTAAATCAATGGTAATTTAAATAAATAAAAATAATAAACTAAAAATTAAAATCAATAGATAAAATTTCTTTTTCGTGCAAATCCATAAAAAGTTTGATATTAAAATTATATTTGATTTTAAAATTATATTGTACATGATTATATTATAAAATTATATTATAATATTATTCCGAATTTAAAAATAAATTGATATCCATAACTTTCAAAATTAAAAATAATTAAATAAATAGCAACAATTTTGCAAAAACATTAAATAACATAAAAATATTATTCAATAAAATTTTAGGTTACTTTGAATTTTCGATTTTCTAGAAATGTACTTTTAAATCGTTACTTTTTTTGTTTAGTACTTGTACTTTTACTTGTACTTTTTGCTCGTTACTTTTTAAAATGAGAAATTTTTACTTTTTATTCGTTACTTTTTTTAAAAATACTTGTACTTTTACTCGTTACTTTTTAAAAGTAACGTTGCCATATATGGCAAAAGGTGCATTTATTCAAGCTATAATGAATAGAAATTTTTTATTTTCTAACGCATTATGTTTTTCACCGAAATTTTGGATATTTTATCGTCGCTGATTTCAAATTCGCAATCGGTTTCACTCTACAAGATACAGTTTTTATGCTATTTAATAATATATTTCAATTTATAATTTGCAAAAATTTGTGTGCCTATTAAGAGTTCCCACTTCTCTGCTACGTAGAAAGTGGTAGGAAGAAGGAGATAATACATTTATGATCCGATAAATTCTGTTAGTTTGTAATGGAAAAAAATAATCGATATCACTTTTTTCCATAACAAACAAATATTATAAATTTATAGATACCATTAATCACGCTGAAGTCGTGTTCCCTTCAAAATATATGCAGCGACGTCACATGGAAATAAAATGTAAAAAGTTGCAGAAATTTTATTTATTTATTATTTGTTAATAGCACTGTGAGTTACATTTGAAATTTTTCTCGTTGAAAATTTAAGAAAAATCATTCTCGGAATCCACTTTCAATCATAAACTAGAAATAAAAACTTCTCTGCTTTCTGCAAAATTCTAATAAATTGGTAGCGAATTGAAGAGAAAATAATGTTGGATTAGGAAAATAACGCCTCTTCCTTAAAAGTGTCGCCGCAAAACTACAGTAGTAATGTTTCATTTCTTATGACACTTTATATTTTCACTGTGTCGAATTGTCTTTTCTTGAAATTTGAGCTTGCAGCTAAGCTGCCCCAATTCCATTCGTCATACTTCTCATATTTGTGGTAGAACTTTAAGGCTAGCAGTCTTTGTGGTTGCTGTTATAGGGATTCAAGCACCTTGCTTGAGTAAATAATAATAATGGAAATTATAAGAAGCAGGCTTGCTTTAAACTATGTGTAGCTTTGAATGTAGATTGATGGTCAACGTGGAGAAATGTTTGATCAAGTTGTCAGTATTGCTGTAGAATCTGATGCTATGGGTGGATCTGTGATTATTAAGAAAATAATTCAAAATATTATGCAAAAGTTATTAAATTAAAAATTAATAAAAAAAACAACAACCAAATGGAAAAATGGGCTTAGCAGCAGAGAAACCAAGAAAAATTAAACAAATGAGACAAAAAAGAAAAATAAGTAAAACAATTGAAAAAAACATTGAAAAACATGACAATCAAAGCTGACGTCATCAAGGGGTACTAGCTTTGAATTGTCATAAAATGCAAAACTTTTTCTATCAAGAAAGGTACAGACAAAGCGACTTTTTGACTTTTGTCTTAGCTTTCTTGATAGAAAAAGTTTTGCATTTTATGACAATTTAAAGCTGGTACCCTCTGGTACCCTTTTTACTAATTTTTCTTCATTGTCTCATTTGGATCTGTGATTAGTTATTTATTTTAATGATTGTGATATGAGGTGTCAGAAATGAAGTGAGCAGCTATCGGTCTTAATTTTATATCTTTTTTGTAATTTTCAAAATTGAATGTCTGGTTGAAATTCACTGCACTGCATTTTGTGACCTTGTCATAGTAATCTGCATTTAATTTGTAAATATAGTGTGATAAGGTCAGGATCTTGAGTTCTTTGTGGATAGCTGTACTTCTGATGAACTATCTGATTTGTCTGGGTACCTTGTTCCGGCATTGGTTGAGTTTTTTCATGAGATGTTCCGGTATGGCTGTCCAGGCAGGTGAGGCATATGTGAGAATCGGTCTGAACATTCATGTGTATAGTAGTTTTCTTAATTTTAATGAGACATTCTGGTTATAGATGAGAGTCTGTATTGTTGTTGCTGCATTTGTTTTGTAGATTATATTTTTGATAGGGTCATTCCAGGTGAGCTTGCTGTTTATTATAAGGTCAAGGCAGTTTGCTTTTTTAACTATTGGTGTTTGGATATTGAACAGTTTTGCAAATAATTCAGTATTGCATAGTGGTAGTATTTTTATTCTTTATTTCTGTATGAATAGAATTTGAAAATTCTCTGCATTTACGGATGTTTTCCACTTAACGCATCAGTCTTCTATTTCAAGAATTTGATCCTGTAGTTTCTGTAATTCTATATTTGGATTTCTTTATTTCATGATGATTCCTGTGTCGTCTGCATAAAAAGTTGTAATGCTATCTGTTATTTAATTGGAAAATCATAAGTGTATAAAATATGTAGAATCAGTCCACGTATGCTGACCTGAGCGACTCCAACTGTGATATTTCTCGATGAAGATTTGTAGTTTTGAATGTTTACTTGGAAGGTTCTGTTTAAAATATAGCAGAAAAGTAATTTGATGAGACCAGGTGAGAAGTTATGCTGATTTAATTTAAATATTGTGCCATTATTCCAGACGTTTTCAAATGCTTTTGAGATGTCTATCATTAAAAATGAAATTTTTTCGTTGTGGACTAGAGCTCTGCCTGTATATTCTATTATACAAAGTAGTTGTTTTGTGGTGTCCAGTTTCTGGCGGAATCCGAACTGCTCGTCGGGGCGGGATGTAAGTAGTGGCTTGATTCTATTGTATATGACCTTTTTTATATATTTTTCCCAGTATGTTTAAGAGGCTGGGTCTGTAACTCTCAGGAATGCTCGGATTTTTAGTTTTCTTTAGAAATAGAACGATTGTTGTGTTTTTCCAAATTTGAAGATAATAATTCAGAGCAAGACAGCTATTAATGATACGGATGATTTTCTCTATCTAATTGGGAGATATTTTATAGTTTTGTTTTTTATACCATCTTCGCCTGATGCTTTGTTCTTTTTTAAATTACGGGTAATGTTGCAGATTTTTTTCATTATTTGTGGGTTATATTGTTTCTTGGATAGGATGTTCGCGATAGAAACTGTTTACTTCTTTTGGGATTAAATTATGATGGCTTTGATCTGAGTTTGGATTTGGTGAAAACTGGTTTTGGAGGGAGTCTGCAAAAAATTTAGCTTTATCTTCTATTGGGTGTGCTGTGACAAATGTTCCATTGATTGGTCTGTTTATGTGTGGTACAGTCTTTAATATTTCGGTCATTCTCCAATTATACTAAAATAGTACTTGTTGTAAGGTATCGTTTCAGATTCGTCAACAACCTGAGAAGTTCAACGGAAAAACGTTTATGAATTTTAAATTCAAGGAATTTCGCCAAAGTGAATTATTCATTATAAGAGAAATTCTAGAACAAAAATTTACAGATTAATTACGGAGTTAAAGTCGCGAGGAAAATCTTCCTGATAAAAGTAAATAATACATTTAAATCATATTTTTTTTACAGAGATGGAGTACTGAGAATCAAAGCTAGAATAGGACATTCTAATGTCAGATTTAACAGTGAATTCCCAATTATTCTACCTAAGATTCATAAATTAAATAAATAATTTAGAATAATTTAGAATCCTACCATAAACGATATTTCTGTTTCGGTCCTACTGATTTACTGCATTACGTCCGACAAAAATTTTGACAAGAGTATAGCAATGAGTAGGAATGTTGTGCATGACAGTGTAAAACGTGTTAAAGTTAAAGTCATTGGAATTGAAATTGATATGTAATTTTCCCAGAGAGAGAAAGGGAGGTGCAGGGAGAGAGAGAAATGACTTCCCATTTAATTGCTAGAGTAAACTAGGAATAGATGTGTGGTCCATTCCTTATTAAATATAAACATCAAAGGAGAAGAAATTATCATAATACTTCGCATGCTTAGTCACAAACGGTGCTCACCTGGAAAATGTGACAGATTTAACACCAGAGGCTTGTTTGTTGGAATGTTTAAAGAGATTTGTGGCTCATTGAGGTGCATATACCCATAATTATTTTCTGATAAGGCCGCAAATTTCATCGGAGCGAATAAAGAGTCTTCTAAGTTACAAAATTTAATTATAAAACCAAACAAGTGACTGCAAAATTATATGTCAATTCAAGGTGGAACTTAGAGCTACCAAATTTGGTAGCCTCTAATGTGCAGTTTAGCCATTTAAATATAATTTTAAAAATGTTTTAGGAAATTCCAGAATGAGCTATGAAAAAATTACTAACAGCCGTTACTCATATAGAAGGATTTCTTAACTCCAGACTGCTTGCAAGTCTGTCATACGATACTGATGCTTACGATGTCTTACCTCATTTCCATTTTCTAATTGGTAGCATATTGCACACTTTACTCTTTAGCACCTTTAACTCTTTTTGCATATAGCTCTTTAACTCTTTTCGCATATAGCCCCTTTAACTCTTTTTGTAGAACTAAATTTAGTTGAGGTGATAGATAATCGATTATCCAACTGGAAAAGACTGAAAAAAGTTATTCAAGTATTTTTGTGTGGAAGAAATAGCAAATACAGTATTTTAATAATTTGCAACAGAGGTCCAAGCGGATGGTAGAAAAAAGCATTGTAAAAATAATTGAGTTCATACTTCTAAAAGATGAAAATCTACAGCCTCAAAAATGGGCACTGGGTAGAATTATTGAGCTTTATTTTGGTAAAGACAAAAGAGTGAGAGCAGTTAAAGTAAAATCCCAATCTGAAATTTATTAACGCTTTATATTTAAAATTGCATTTCACCTATTAATGAGTTATCTTGTAAAGAATGTTGCATTAATGAGTAATCTTGTAAAGCGTTTTTTTAATAAGTAGTTTAATTTTATTTTTATATTATTATTGCTTTTTATTTAACTATGAATTAATTGTGACTCTTATTGATTGAATTTTACCATTGCAATGTGAGGCGAAATGTTCCACACTTCAGAGTAAGCACTATTTTAGAACCGCCCTCATGCGGTGAATATTGTGAAAATTCTGTGTTAAATTATAAAATGTGACGAGAGGTCGCATAGTGAGAGAAGGAAATAGTGAGTAAACATGAGAATTAAAAATAAAAGCTGATACAGTTTGTGAGCTTCATTAATTATTACGAGAAAGAGAAAAGCTTTCACTTGAGTATTTTTCGCAGATATTTGGGGGTCCAGAACATGTCTCCTTTTTTAAAAGATTAAGGTAGGTTAAGGGGTCTGTCATATTAGGTCTGAAAAGGTTAGAAACACGTTTTGCTTACATAATAACGTAAAAGTCATTGGAAGGGGCAACAAATAACAATAAATTTAAAAAAAATGAAAGTACGTATTGTAGCTTTATTAATTGCGTCAGTATGTGTGTTATTTATTTTGTGCACAATTTCGTAAATACCTTCGTGAATTTTATAGCATCATATTGTAATTTCTAATATGCTTGTTATGACTATGTTATATTCCTTTTTACGTAGTTTACAAGTGAATAGTTTTATATATAGGGGAAAAAATAAGCATTATTGTTTGCTTGTGCGTTGTTTGAAATTATTCAACAATTTCAAGAAAGCTTACCCACTTTGTAAATTTAAATATTATGAAATAATTACTTTGTAAATGTTACCATTGTGCCACTTTAAATTGGAAAAGGATGAATGCAAGACAATAACTAAACATATAGGGAAATCCCATAAACAACAGACAGTAACGTGACAGGAAAGATCCTGTTTTCTATAAATTAATTAAATCAGGAATCAGATATCACTTTTCTGCAACGAGAATAAAATTTCTTCTCTGGTTGGCTTCTCAACAAATAAAATACTTCAAAAATTAAGCATTTACTAGCACATCTTTTTGCTAGTAAAACTTTTTAATAGGTTAGTTAAAGTATTATACGAATAGCAGTACATTACTTACTTACTTTATTTACAAAAATTGGGCACCTGGGCCACTTAGCGGCCCCTATCCCATACATCTAGAAATTTACAGAAAATTTATAGTAATAACATTTTGAATTTAGCAGTCGATGTGGTAGCTAATAGAAAAACAAGCACTTTGCTTGAGTAAATATAACATTTGAATATCTGATTCATCGAATCTAAGTTGATATATATAAATATAAACATAATTTGACATATATATACATAAGTTGACATAAATAAATAATAACATAAATTGATACATATTTCACTAATTAAATTTCTATATTTTAACTAGCACATATTTAATTGTGACATACATTGAAGTTCATTCGAATACATTGTGGTAACCATAAAAAAAAATTAAGCCGTTTGTTTGTGAAATAATAAAACAATGAAATTTAATATGACAAATTGACTTAACACTAGAAATATTGATTGTAGACTGTCCGCGCCCTCATTGGCGAGATTGTAATGCGCCAAGCGTAGCTTTCTAACATTCTTTTCTCATTCAATAAAAAATTACCAAACGTTACAGTCCACTAGACTCTATTAGCTCCGACATCTTTGGTCCTAGCGACCTGGAGCAGAACTAGCCTCAATATGAGCACAATTAACTCAATAACAAATCTTAATCGCCAACGTGGGGCAATTAAAACAAAAATAAACAAAATCCAAAAATTTTTGGAAGAACATTCAACGCAGCAGGATGCAAGCGCCGCTGCCATCATTCTCAAAAAGAAACTGAAAGTAGCAATGGAACTACAAGCATCGATATCAGAACTGATAAAAGGATATACGCTACTTCCGGAAGAAATTGATCTGAAAGATAATCTAGATGTTGCTCAAGATATAGAAGATGAAATCGAAGAAATAGAGGTAAAGATTAATATTTTACTCTCTAAAATTGATAATAATAAACCTAATGAAACGGAATCAAATGCTTCATGTACCAATATATATAAAATTCCGGATTTACCCCTACCTTTCTTTTCCGGAAAATATGAAGAATTTCAAAATTTTAAAATTCAATTTAATTCTATTATTGGAAATAATAAAGAGTTGAGCGACACACAACGACTGTGCTATCTTAAAAGTTGCCTCAAAGGTGAAGCAAAACGCCTTGAGTCAGCCCAAGATACATTTGAATCTTTATGGTCTTCCCTTGAAGATAGATACGAAAACAAACGAGCAGTTATCGATTGCCATGTTAATAAATTATTAAATTTTTCAAGAGTTCCTGACTCTCCTAATCAGCTCATGCAATTAATCGATAACACTAAATGTAATTTACGAGCGTTAAACTTGCTTGAATTTAAATCAAATGAACTATCAGATACATTGATTATGCACATTTTATTCCAAAAACTCGATCCAGAAGTTAGAAAAAGTTTTGAAATGAAATTGTCGAAAAACGAAATACCCAAACTAGACAATTTTCTAAGTTTTTTGGAAGAACGTTCTAGAATTATGCAAGGTCTTAATATTAAAGAGGAAAGAAAGAAGCCCCATTTTAGTTCAAGGCCAAATACAGAGAAAATGTATTTAATTAAATCGAAAGTGAATAACCCATGTTTATTAGGTTGTAGGGAAAGTCATAAACTTTATAAATGCGATAAATTCAAACGAATGAGTGTAAATCAGCGAATTGAAATAGTAAAAACTCATAATTTGTGTTTTGCATGCTTAAATAAGCACTTTCCTAATCCTTGCATGTCTAAATACACTTGCTTTTGTAAAAGCAAAGATCATCATTCTTTACTTCATGAAAATATGAGAAATGAGTCATTTACATTTGATACAGCAGTAGAAGAGAAAAGGGAGACAGACATCTTGTCACCCCTCTCCCCTCCTTTCATTCCTTCGAACACTTTGTTTACGAATAAAAACGAAAATGCTAATTGCGTGATTTTAAATACGGCGGTTGTTTATATTAAAGATGGGCAGGGCATATTTAGACCATTAATAGCCACTTTAGATAGCTGTTCAAGTTCGAATTTAATAAGCAGTAGAGCTGCTAATTTATTGGGTTTAAAGAAACAAAAAACAAATGTTCCGATTTCTGGTGTTAATGACTCGTGCATTACAGCTAAATCATTTGTTCGTACCGAGTTAACAAATGAAGAAAATAATAAATCTTATTATTTAGACTTGTTAATAGTTCCAAAAATTGCGGTTCTTCCACCCACATTTGTAAACATATCGAATTTAAGTTTATCTGAAAGAATAAAACTTGCCGATAATAATTGGAATAAACCAAAACGAATTGATGCTCTTTTAGGAGCAGAATTATTCTTCGAACTATTGGGTACGAATAAAATTAAAATTAAAGATTCCAAATTAATATTAATTGAAACGTTTTTTGGTCATGTTGTATCGGGAGTTGCGAACAACTTTAATTCTAATTTAGAGAAAATTAACGATTCGTGTTTTTTACTTGCTGAAACCGAAAATCTTGATAAGGCGTTAACTTCCTTTTGGGAAATAGAACACGTAAACGAAAATAAACCAATGGTTGATGACGAATTAAACTATTGTAATGAGCATTTTTTAAATACTCACTACCGAAAAACAGATGGTAGATACGTGGTTGAATTGCCGATTAAACAACAATATTCAGCTAATATTTCATTAGGTGATTCAAAACAAATTGCGTCTAAGAGATTAAAACAATTATGGAATCGCTTAGATCGTGATCCTAAATTAAAAGAATTGTACATTAGTTTTATTAGCGAGTACGAATCTTTAGGTCACATGGAAGAAATTTGCGATGATTCAATTCCGGATGAAGGATATTTTTTACCCCATCATGGTGTATTGCGACCGTCCAGCACTTCAACTAAATTAAGGGTTGTTTTTTATGGGAGTTGTAAAACTACGAATGGAATGTCCTTAAATGATTTTTTATGTAAAGGCGGAATCCTACAGGACGATCTTTTTACAATTATGGTTCGTTTTCGAAAGCATATTTTCGCATTTACGGCCGATATAAATAAAATATTTCGGCAAATCGAAATAAATCCGTTGCAAACTAAATATCAAAAAATTTTGTGGAAAGAGGGGAGGGAGGAACCTCTCAAGGTGTACAATTTGAAAACCGTTACCTATGGTTGTGCATCCAGTCCCTATCTTGCTACAAGAGTTCTACATCAAATTGCAACCGATGAAGAAAAGGATTTTCCTATTGCCTCTAAGGTTCTAATGGAGGATTTCTATATGGATGACTGCCTTTCGGGGTCAAGCAGTATTGAGGAATTTAATGAACTAAGACAACAACTAACTAAGCTCCTTCAAAAGGGTCAAATGAAATTACATAAATGGCGTTGTAATGCCATTGATACTTCAACGGAATCATCTCAATCGTTTCCCTTCAAACAAGATTGTGCAGATACTACCATAAAAACTCTGGGAATACTGTGGAATAGTAGAAAGGATACTTTTCACTTCAATGTCACAACGGCTTTAAGCTCGAATTACACTAAGCGTGAAGTGCTAAGCCAAATTGCCAAAATCTTCGATCCATTGGGCCTACTTGGTCCTGTTATCTGCAGTGCTAAAATATTCATGCAGCAATTGTGGCTTTTAAAATGTGAATGGAACGAAATGATTCCACCTCACGTCTACCAAAAATGGGACAAATTTTTACGATCTCTTTCTTACATAGAAACTTTGCATATCCCAAGATGCATTATGATCCTGGAACTAACGATTATTCGACTTCATGGCTTTGCAGACGCCAGTGAAAGGGCCTACGGTGCCTGCATCTACATACAAACTGTTTCCAATTCCAATGTGCCTTCCAGTCAGCTAATTTGCAACAAAAGCAGAGTGGCTCCTATTAAGACCATAAGTATCCCCAGACTTGAACTTTCAGCTTGCTTACTATTGTGTCAACTCGTGCATCGAGTTATTTCATCTCTAAAATTAAAATTCGATCAAGTCATCTTGTACTCCGATTCCACGATCGCATTAGCTTGGATCAAGACCTCACCCCATCTTCTTAAGACTTTCGTCAGCAATCGAGTGGTACAGATACAAGAACTGTCCAAGGACTTTCTCTGGAAACACATTGCATCAGAATTTAACCCGGCAGATGCTTTGTCCAGAGGTCAAGATGCCTTTGTTTTTTCTACCAATAAACTTTGGTGGAAAGGCCCTGTGTTCCTGAGTGAGAACATAATTAAAAACAATGAACCTGAACTAGATTTAATTCCTGATTGTGAACCTTTTCAGAAAGAACTGAAACCAGTTCTGCTACTGACTTCAATCACCAACAATGACTTTATTGATGACTTTTTAAATCTTTCAAATAATTACATGAAACTAATAAGAATTTTAGCTTTTATTTTTAGGTTTCTTTCAAATTGTAGAAATGTGAATAAATTTAGGGGTCCTCTCAAAGTAGAAGAATTAGATAAAGCCAGAAATGTTATTATAAAACAGGTGCAAGGTGAGTACTTTGTTGCAGATATCTCAGCCTTAAAAAAAGGTAAGCCTGTTCCTGTAAATAGTAAATTGAAATTTTTGAATCCCTTTTTAGATCAGGATGGTTTGCTTAGAGTTGGTGGTCGGTTGACCAATTCTAATTTGAATTATAATTCTGTTCATCAAATAATATTACCTCCTGGTCATAAACTTTCTAAGATTATTTTTTCTTACTTTCATTTGAGAGATTTGCATGTTGGTCCTCAAGGACTATTAAATACGGTAAGACAAATTTTTTGGCCAATTAGTGGCAGAAAATTAGCTCGTCAAGTTGTGCACGATTGTGTGCAGTGTTTTAAAATAAGGCCAACAGTCTCTTCTCAAATAATGGGTGATCTCCCTCCTGAGAGGGTGGTTCCTAGCCCACCCTTTTCGAACGCAGGACTTGACCTGTGTGGTCCATTTTGGATTAAATATCGTAACCAGAGAAAGGGGTTATATAACAAAGTATATGTAGCTATTTTCATATGCATGGTCACTAAAGCTGTACATTTTGAATTATTGTCTGATTTAACAGCTAGTGCTTTAATAGCTACACTTAAACGGTTTTTTGCCCGCAGAGGTAAAAGTTGTACTATATCTTGTGACAATGCGTCCAATTTTGTTGGCGCTTCGGCGGAGATAAGCAAATTCTTAAAGTCTTTAAATGCTAAAAAAGATAATTTATCTGGTTTCCTTTCATCGGAGCAAGTACTGTGGAAATTTCTACCCCCTCGTTCACCAAATTTTGGCGGATTATGGGAGAGAGGAGTCGGACAATTCAAATATCACCTTAAAAGAACCATTGGTTCTACGAAATTAACAATTGAAGAATTTTTAACTATAACTATTCAAATAGAAGGTATTCTTAATTCCCGTCCTCTTTCTCCTATGTCATCTGATCCAGAAAATTATGAAATTTTAACTCCTGGACATTTTTTAATTGGAAGAGCAATTAATGCACTTCCTGAGCAAAATTTGATTGATTTTAAAGAAAATTTGCTTAACCGATGGCAGAAAACTCAAAAAATTGTTCAAACAATTTGGAAAAATTGGTGTAACTCTTATCTCAGTCATTTACAACAAAGATCAAAATGGTTGTTTCAAAAACAAAATGTAAAACCAGGTATGATGGTTCTGGTAAAAGAAAGCAATTTACCTATATGTAAATGGGTTATAGGACGAATTTCTGAAATTATCACCGGTAAGGATGATAATGTCCGTGTGGTTTTCGTACGCACACCTCATGGAATTTTCAAAAGAAGCATTTCAAATATTGCTGTATTACCAATTGTTAACAATACTTAAATTTATATGTTGAATTCAAAATGTGAAAAAATAATTGTATTAATATTGCTTAAATTTGTATTTTTATTATTATTTCTATTATTGTTGTTATTTTTATGATTATTGAAACATTCAAATGTCAGAATATTTCAATGGGGGCCGGGATGTCCGCGCCCTCATTGGCGAGATTGTAATGCGCCAAGCGTAGCTTTCTAACATTCTTTTCTCATTCAATAAAAAATTACCAAACGTTACAGTCCACTAGACTCTATTAGCTCCGACATAGACTTAAATTAAAAATAAAGATAAAACATGATTTGATATGTACAGTAATTGATTTTTGAAAAATGAAAGGCATAATTGATGAATATAGATAAATCATACCTTGATACATGATGAAATAACATATTTGGAGAAAATGCAGTGAATATATTTTATCAGAGAAGTATTGCTCATTAAATACAATAGAATTTTCAAAAGAATTTAACATGCAAAGTTGATATATATGTATGCATAAATTGGTTATATTATCAGAAAATAATTCTTAATGTAATTTAATTTAACTTAAGTAAAAGTCTGATGTGAAAAGTTCAGTGAATTTAACTTGAGAGTCTTGAAAATAAAAGTAGAACTCACTGGGATTGAGATGTTTCCCCGATGATCCCCCGCAGAAGACGGAGCACTTCTTCATTTTTGAGCAATTCCTGTAATTCTTTGATTAATGACACTAATCGATGAGCAAGTTTAGGCGTCGAATATGATGTTGTTCGAGGGCTCCTTCTGCTGGGACGGGTCTCGCACCCAGTATAGTTGGCTGTGTGGCTTTTGTAACAATTACAGCATTTTGGAGGTGTAGTTCTGTCTTTGTTGCATTCATGTGACCTGTGGTTTTCAGCACATTTTACACACCTTGCAGGTGCATTGCAGTGGCTTTGTGTATGTCCATAATTTTGGCAGTTGTAACATTGTATAGGTCCTCGACCTCCTCGAAATCGTTCGATTTTGATCGGGATCTGCTGTATGTTGTTGACTTCGAATATTCTTTGGTGATTCGCCGTTGATGTTAGGATTATGAGAAAAAGTGGAAGGAGCCGACAGGCCTCTCCCATTCTTTTCTTAAACTGCACAATTTTAAAGATTTCAATACTGTTTTTCTGTAATTCTGTATTGATGGCATCTGTATCAAAGTCCACAGGCAGGCCCCGGACCAAAACCTTAATATATCTGGCTTGCAGTGTTATTTCAGGTTTGCTGGGCGGATCCCGTACTTTGTCGGTATCCTCCTTAGGTTTTGTTGTCGGCAAGATAGTGACGTCATCTGTTGAATTATGTTGGCTAGAAGAAGGACAGCTGTTTGCAGATATGAGTGTAGAATTATCTTCAATTGTTTTGATTGCATTTTGCTTTTTCTTCTTCTTTTTTCTTTTCTTTGCAAGTGGTTCTGTGCTATTGTTAATATTGATGTCCGTGTCTGTTTCTGTATTCGGTGTTGTATTCAGGTTTTCATCTTTATTTTCCATGGTTATGTCTTCAGTGCTTGGATTAATTTCAGTCATTATTGATTCGAGTTGAATGGAGTTTTTATTCATCTCCTTGTTTTCTTCCGCTTGAAAGTTTTTCCTCTTCCACCTGACGTGATAAGCTGCATTTGTCAGTTTTAGGAAGTAGGAGTATTCATAGTCTCCAGAGTAACTTGATCTTATTTGAATGAGCAGTTTGCTAAGTAATTTATCTAAACCAATCAGCTCCTCTGTATCAAACTGAGTGTAAAACTCTACGAGATCGTCAATATGTTCGTGTTCAACTGGTGGAAAGTATTTTTTTGATATCCCACAGGTAGCAATGATTTCTTCTAATGACGTGGATTCTTTGCAATGCGACGGTGAATTACGAATGGAGAGTGAGACCTTTCCACCACGAGCTGTTTTATGATACGGCATGACTTGAAAAAACAAAATGGCGGGCTCAAAATCCAGACATCAAAATGGCCAGTTGTCAGTATTGTCTCTCCCGACTCAGGAACCTGACGAGATCAAAATCTGTATCACTCACCTCGTAACGTTCAGGATAATCAGCATCAATTCAGCATAACCGGCATCGCAAGGGAGAAGAGAACGTCTGTAGAGCATGATCAGCATCAGTTATCGGCAGCGTTTTCGCATGGCATCATTTCGAAAAACTCTTCCTTAAAGTGACATCACCGCATCTAATCCGTGACACATACTTCCTCCATAGCATCTAATTTGATATCATAGCAGTACATTACTTAGATTTAAAGAGATCATATAATGAATAATTCCTAGGAAAAAGTGGTAATTAAAAACTATTCAGTTATACCTTAAGCTAAAGGTTTACATTTCTTTGCAAAATTCACAAAAAAGAAAATTTAACGCTGATATAAAGTGATAGCGCATCGATTAATGGTTTCAGTTTTACATACATACAATCAGTTTAATTAACAATGATATTATTTACATATAACTTTTAGTAACTATTTCAAGCTATAATCAAATAATTGGCGCAAATCAAAAATTTTTATAACACTGTTTTAGCAAATATATATTATTTGGCAGCACATTGAAACACTAAACTGTATGTTCATAAAAATGATCCAGACAATGCTGTATAACAGTTGTTTCAATCCACTTGTTTACATAAATAAATATAGTTATCTGTAGTAAGATATATTAAAACAAATATAGTAACGTCTTCAGCCTATACTTTTAGTATATTTTTGAAAGAATATCATAAAGATTATCTCTATAATTCATTTTTATTGGTTTTCGAACCTATATAACTATATAATATCATAAAAAATGCTTTCTTTCACACTTTATATTCTACGCTAAGAGGCAAACTGAATCACAGCGTCAGGTAAGTTAATTAAAGTTTAGTTCAAAAGAGTTACCACTCTATTGCTAGGACATGCAAAATGCTAAAAAAGAGTAGTATTTAAAAAAAAAATGCAGCATATTGGCTACGTTCTCCAATTTATAGTATACAATAGTGAAAAAGTATTACTAGGGATAGAGTGTTCACCCTGCAACGAGGTGAATTCCAACGGTAGCTGGTCGATACGAATTAGACGCTCGGTCGCACCAATCCATCACCTCCTACATCAGAAAGCCTCCACACGGTCTTTCATAAGAAGTCCGCGCAGACTGCTTAAAAAGTGAACCAGTTGTGCCCATGAACCTAAAACCTTTTATAACAGTAATTGAGAAAAATTCATCATATATATTTGAGAATTGAATCTGTAGAGGTTGACAAGTGAATAAGGCAAACCAATAATATTCATAAATAAAACAAATTTTTAGTCATATATTTGCTACCACTTTCTTATTTTAACTAGATTTTGTATTAAATGACTGGTTTGGAAAGTGGATATCCTTCAGAGTGGTCTAATAGGACCACCTATAAAAAACCGTGTGGAGGCTTTCAGTTATAGAAGGCGTTTACCAACCACAGCAGAGGTGCCAAAATAATTTAAAAAAAACGGTAAACAACTACAAAGGAATATTTGACTATTTTTGCTTGTTTTTTAAAAGGTATAGGATGACATAAGCACTGTAAAGTGGTGAATTATATAAACCTGCGAATTATTTAGAAATAGTGGTGGATAAATATCCACTAAATTGAATTTATTAAACTAAGAAACACAATTGATAAACTACCACTTTAAAATATATATTTGCTGTCCGGAGCAAGTTGGCATCTCTGTTACAGTAGTGATGTAAAATATCCTCAGTGGTAGACAGATTAGGGAAGTCTTCATGCTTATTCTCTCCATGTAACGCAAATCAGGGTTAGTTCCATTGACAATTCCTCCACGAAGACCGATCTTTCCCAGTACTTGATCCTGGAATTCCCTTGTCTTCTGGATTGGGATCAAAATTAGAAGACTACGATGTTGAACATTGGTTGTGGTAAACTCAAAATTGGGGCGGCAACTAAAAGGAAACACAACTAACTCGAAAATTACAACTGAAAGAATTTATTTTTCTAGATAATAATTTTGAAATTCTTAGGTTTTTGAATAGCGAAACCACTTTCGAATTTGAATTAGATATCTTGTAAGCATATTAAAAACTAGTGTCGATTATTTATGACAACATAGAAGTAAAAACAATTATGTAACATTTAACGTTACTCATATAGATTCAATTACATTAATATTATTTTTCCTGACATTTAAAAACCTCCGAAAATGTCACTTGCCTACTTCTTCCACTAAGCTCTTCAGTTAAATTCGCAGGGCTCGTGAGCTTATTGCAGTTCTGGTTAATTTTCCTCGTTTATGCATGGAATGGTTACCAGGAAAACATATTTCTTCATTGATGAACTAAGTAATTTTATCTTAAATGGAAAAGATTGAGGGGAAATATTAATGCTTTTTTTTTTAGAAATTGATATCTTTATCATGACTTAATATGTATTAGAATAAATGAATTTCTTAAAAATTATAGAAATACTAAATAAATTACAGATTACTGATAAGATATAATTATGATTACAGGTTCAAAAATCATAAATGGATAAAGTAAATCCTATTCTTGCAACCTCTCCACGATATTCAAAATCTTTTGGGAGCCGCTGCTTTAAAGTATAAATCTTCATTTTTAGAACTTACATTGTATAAGTTAATGACAAATCGATAATTCAAACATATATATAAAATATACATTAATTATATAGTCATGCATTCAAAAGTTAAAGTAGCTTAATTTTCGTAAAATACTTAATATCTTATATCTTGTATACAAACACTTTGTAAAATATTTCCCAACGACCATACTTGTTGGCAGCTATTTGTTCACACATTTCGTATTTATAACAAATTAAAATAAAGATATTTGTAATTTAGTTTTATTTAACATGACTCTGAAATTTTATTTAGAAATTCCACTATTGTATGCATCTTAAGAAATCAGATTAATTCCCGCATGAATTACAATTTGTGGTATAAATGATATATTAGCCCTTTGAGAGTTAACCTCCGCTTCTTGCGAATTTTAAGCTGAAGGTTTTTCAGTATCATTGAAGAAACTAAAAAAGAAAAAAGAAAAGAAACAGCGTAGAAAGGGACCAACGAGAAGGGTATAACTCGTAGACCCCCGGCAAACATCTATATGTTTTTTATTTTTTCAGTCTAAAATCAATTTGGTGCCTCGGCGATTGTATTTCGCGTATAGATCAGGATACGGAAATATCCCCAATAAAAAAGCGAAAGAATTACTTTGACCAAACTTCATTGGTTATTATTAATAACAGCCGGTTAATGTCATAAATTCACTGATTATTCACTCTAAATGGCTTGTTTGGTTCTTATTAATAATGACAGGTTAGTATTAATAATAACCAATTATTCACACTGTAACATATACATGCTATAACTGATACATATGTGGCGTCATCAAAGACTCATCACATCGAACGTCACACAGAACGTCATCTTCATTAAAATGCAACGCTGTTGGAAGAAACCGATCTCTCAAGATGCAAATCAGCTTTTCCCGGACTGCGCGCGCCTGCACTCAAGAAGGATAAAAACCAGCTCACCGACGATCAGGATGCCACTTCGACTTCAGCTCTCACCCGGAGATGTGTGCTGGACCTAAGCCACCTAGTCCCGCATTACTGATGTCTTTCCACTTACTCTGATGATAGACTTTATTTTGTACAACTCTTTTTTAGTATTTTAGTTGTTTATGAAGGAAATAAACTAAGTTATAGTTATAAAATGTCTGGTATCTTCCACATCCTTCCAAACACTAAAGATGGTGACCCCAGGACTAGAACTCATTTGAATGGAGTCTTGCAAGATTCAAGAAATTTCCGCACGTAAGTTCCTTATTTTTGCTCATAAAACATCTTTTTGATTGCCCTCTGCCGTACAAGGAATATTCTGTGCCTTTTTTGCATTATTTTCTACAATGCCTACAGATAGTGAAGTCATGCGTGTGGCTGTTAAAACACCTCCCGTTTGGAGGGATAATATAGAGTTGTGGTTTAGTAACATGGAGTCCCAATTCGAAATTGCGAACATTACTGCGGACGGTACCAAATTTCACTACGTTGTTTCTGCATTGGACAGTGAACTTTCGTCTTTTGTCTCTGACATAATAAAAAATCCTCCGGCAGAAGATTCCTACGTAGCGCTCAAAAAACGTCTAATCGATCAGTTTTCCGATTCTGAAAGTGCTCGTATTAGGACTTTATTATCTGATGTGTCGTTGGGTGATCTGAGACCGTCTCAACTTTTACACAAAATGACTCAATTGTCCGCTACTAAAGTTTCAGATGAGGTACTTAAAATGCTCTGGCTTCAACGTTTACCATTAAACATTCAACAAATTTTATCAGTCAGTTCGGATAAGTTAGAAAGTTTGGCTACAATAGCCGACAAAATCTCAGAAATTACTAATATAACCCCTAACGTTTCTGCAATACAAGATGACTCTGATAGAATTAGTAGACTAGAAGCAACTGTTGCCGAACTGAATAAAACCATAAAGAGACTTTCATCATTTCGGTCAAAATCTCCCAGAAATAGACTGCGAAGCAAGTCTCCAGCAAGAAAACAGTATTCTACGTGCTGGTACCATTTTAAATTCGGAAATAAAGCGCTGAAATGCAAGCAACCATGCAGTTTTCAGGAAAACTAGCTTGCTCGCAAGTTTCGGCGACGGCTTCTGCGAGTTATGATCATAGTCGCTTATTTATTAAAGACCAAAATTCCGGTACGAAATTTCTGGTAGATAGCGGATCAACAGTTTCGGTTTATCCTGTTCAGCGTCCAGCAAAACATCTTGATAAAAATATCCAATTACTTGCTGCTAACGGTTCGAAAATTTCCACTTATGGGAAAAAGGTGCTTATATTAGATTTAGGATTTCCGCGAACTTTTCGGTGGACTTTCATTCTGGCTGATGTGTCACGGCCGATTTTAGGAGCAGATTTCCTTGAACGATTCGAACTCATTCTGGATATTAAAAATCGTCAACTAATCGATAACACATCTGCAAAGTACATTCGTGGTTTTTACACCTCTCAGCCGAGTAATAGCATTACCGCAATAGGTAAAAATTCGGTATATCATGAACTTTTATTTAAATTTCCGAATTTGACAAATCCTTCAGTTAATGTCGTAGTCAAGGATCACGGAACTACGCACTGTATTATAACGAGAGGTCCTCCTCTCTGTTCCCGAGCTCGTAGGTTGCCGCCTCATAAATTGGCTGCCGTTAAAGAGCAATTTCAGGAGATGGTCGACCAGGGAATTTGCCGTACTTCCAGCAGTCCTTGGAGCAGCCCCATACATCTCGTGCCAAAGGGGAAGAATAATTGGCGTATTTGTGGGGATTACCGCCGGCTCAACAGCGCCACGGAGCCGGACAGATATCCAATACCACACATTCAGGATTTTGCCTCTGAATTACATGGAAAAACAATTTTTACAAAACTGGATCTAAAACGCGCGTATCACCAGATACCTGTTGAACCTAGTGACATTCCAAAAACTGCTTTAATCACCCCAATAGGGTTGTTTGAATTTAAGTACATGACTTTCGGATTAAGGAATGCAGCCCAAACCTTTCAACGGTTTATTGACGAAACATTAAGAGGTTTAAAATGTTTCGCATACCTTGACGACTTACTTATCGCGTCAACGGATTTTGAAACACATTTATCGGACTTGGAGGCTATTTTCACGCGTTTAAATGCTAAAGGACTGGTTTTAAATTTGGATAAATGTATATTTGGTGTAAAAGAACTTACTTTTTTGGGATGTCTAGTTTCGAAAGAGGGAATCAAACCAGATCCCGACAAAGTTGCGGTACTTAGCAACTATCCAAAACCAAACAAAGTTCGTGCCTTACGACGGTTTCTAGCAATGGTCAATTTCTATCGCAGATTTATTCCCAAAGCTGCAATTCAACAAATGGCACTTTACGATCTAACTAAGGGAAGGAAGAAGATTGACTCCACCCCTTTACAATGGACTGATGAATCTAATAAAGCTTTCAATATTTGCAAGGAATCAATCGCAAACGCTGCACTTTTAGCACATCCATACCCTAATGCTAAAATCTCTCTTTCAGTTGATGCTTCAGACCTTGGCATAGGAGCTGTATTACAACAGCATATAGCTGATGGGACCGAACCACTTGCATTTTTTTCTCGTCGTTTAACACCTGCTGAAAGTAAATACAGTACTTACGACCGAGAATTGCTTGCGATTTATAGTGCTATTAAAAATTTCCATTATACACTGGAAGGTAGATCCTTCACAGTTTTTACAGACCATAAGCCGTTAATTTTTGCTTTTAGCCAGAAGCACGAAAAAATCTCTCCTCGTCAACTCAGACACTTAGATTTTATTAGTCAATATACTACTGACATTAGATTTATTTCAGGCAGCGATAACGTTGTCGCAGATGCATTCTCTCGTATAGAGGTGATAGATTTACCTAGTACGATAGATTACGCAGCAATGGCGGAGGAGCAATCAAAAGACGCTGAGCTGAAGGAATTACAATCTAACCCTTCCTTGACGATCAAGCCGATCGTTTTTAGCTCAAGTGATCTACCACTATTTTGCGATACCTCTACGGGTAACATACGCCCGTATGTTCCAGAGAGCTTCAGACACCTAGTGTTCCAGTCAATACACAACTTGTCTCATTCAGGCCCCAGACCGACGACTCACGCTGTTAAACAGCGATTCATTTGGCGATCTCTGAAGAAAGACTGTTCGGAATGGTGCAAGAAATGTTTAGATTGTCAGCGATCAAAAATTTCACGACACACCAAAACTCCTCTTGGGCAATTTCCAACGGCGGTCGACAGATTTCGACACGTCCACTTGGACATAGTGGGACCACTTCCTCCATCGCAAGGATACACTTACATCCTCACGTGTATCGATCGCTTCACTCGATGGCCTGAAGCTATTCCCCTGAAAGATCAGTCTGCTGAAAGTGTTGCTAACGCTTTCTTTTCAGGATGGGTTGCTCGGTTCGGTGTGCCAGAGATTATTACGACTGACCAGGGTCGTAACTTCGAAAGTAATTTATTTTTAGCTCTTTCGAAGTCTCTGGGTACCAAACGTAATAGAACCACAGCTTACCACCCTTCTGCAAATGGCTTGATCGAACGCTTTCACCGGCAGTTAAAGGGAGCCCTCAGGTGTAGTCTCGCCGGCACTGAAAGATGGATGGAAAAATTGCCGATCGTCCTCCTGGGAATACGAACTGCCTTAAAGGAAGATCTTAACACCTCGACAGCAGAACTGGTATACGGCTGTAATCTCCGCCTGCCTGGCGAATTTTTTTCTTCTATTTCAGGTACGAAATCTCCACAGCAACTGCTACTATCCTTGAAGGAGCACTTCCGGCAGATTCGACCAACACCTACCTCACGCCATGGATCAACGGAGATGTTTGTCCATGCTTCCCTGAAAGAAACTTCGCATGTTTTCATCCGTGACGATGCTGTCCGTCGTCCATTCCAGTCTCCTTACCTTGGTCCTTATCCTGTGATCGAACGCAAGCCGAAGTTTTTTCAAGTCCAGATCGGAACTAAGAAGAGATGGATCTCCACTGATAGACTTAAGCCTGCTCATTCTTTTTCACAGATTCAAGAGGCTCCAGTCATCCCGCCGCCGATACATCCCGTGAAGTCTGCTCTTAAGACGTCCACAACAACTCGGTCCGGTCGACACGTCCGTTTCCGGATTCCCGTACGTCAGCGTTCTGGACTGGTGGGGGAGTCCTGTGGCGTCATCAAAGACTCATCACATCGAACGTCACACAGAACGTCATCTTCATTAAAATGCAACGCTGTTGGAAGAAACCGATCTCTCAAGATGCAAATCAGCTTTTCCCGGACTGCGCGCGCCTGCACTCAAGAAGGATAAAAACCAGCTCACCGACGATCAGGATGCCACTTCGACTTCAGCTCTCACCCGGAGATGTGTGCTGGACCTAAGCCACCTAGTCCCGCATTACTGATGTCTTTCCACTTACTCTGATGATAGACTTTATTTTGTACAACTCTTTTTTAGTATTTTAGTTGTTTATGAAGGAAATAAACTAAGTTATAGTTATAAAATGTCTGGTATCTTCCACATCCTTCCAAACACTAAACATACTAGATTTTAGGTTTCTGACGTAAGCGAGTTTCGATTTGGAGTTGCGATTTTCTGGAGAACTTGTACAATTTATAGAAGAAATTTATTTTAGACAGCAAGTGCTTATTAAAATTAACTATTTCGTTTGTTTTGTTGTTGAAAAGCCAATACATATTTTACTCAGCATAATTCAGCAATTTTCGAAATTCAAATTTTTTTTGGATTTTTAACAAAATATTTTTATAATTTGTTTCATTTATTATGAACATTATAATATTAAAATAGTTTGAATTTTTAAGAGAAATTGATGAAAAGTTATTCTCTTCTTCAAAGTTTAGAATAATGCAAATAATTATTCGAATATTAATGCAAGTAATTATTCGAAGCAAATAATTATTCATTTTAGTAAGGTATAGTAAGTTTTTCTAAATAAATAAAAATATAAGTAGATAATAATTAAAAAATGTTAAAGATATAATAAATAAAGATTTAAATTGGAATGACCATATCATTGAAAACAATGCTAAAGAGAATAGAAGGGCTGGTTCACTCCTTTGAAGAAACTCTCGCCGCGCCAATCCTCCGATTTTCTCTAGTGACGTCACTTTGGAGCAAAGCTCGCACTTTTACTTCTAGAACAGAGCGTCCGGCCTTACTAGCTCTAACTAATATTGGATCATTTCTTTTTGTGACATATTCTAAGACATTTGTTATTTTCTATAATGACCTTCCTCAGTTTTTGCCGTGAATTTACAAAATTTTAAAACTATTAACGAAATGCCAATTTGCGCGATTGCCACTTGCAAAAATTCTGATAGAAAAACAAAAGGAAAAAAATATAATTTTCCGCGTGTTCCCTAAAGTAAATGATCAACTATGTAAAGAATGGATTCCGAAATGACACAGTTAATATAAAACAGCAATAAGTTTTTTCTATCGTTAAGAACTTTTATAAAAATTCGTTATCTAAACCGCCTCGTTACTTCAAAAAGAAAAGCATGTGAAAAAAATTAAAAAATGGATAAAGTTAAAGAAAATTAAAACGTAAGTAAAAAGTATAAATAAAATATATAGTGTACAGTTGAAATTCTCCTAATTTCATAACTTATTTTTTTAATGTAGTTATTCTAAATATTTATGATTTAAATATTATGAAATATTTATGATTTAAAAATTATATTCTCTTGAATTTAAATATTTAAAAATTATATCATCTTAAATTTAACTATCTATAAACAATTGTAAAATTTCTAATGTCATTATGAACCTAAATTATTATTTTGTTTCAGTAATTAGCGTTTAAGGTTGATGTTCCCTAATGATTAAAAATGAACAAATTGCTATTAACGGCATATTTTAAAATCGGGGATTCTAAATTTAACTCAACTTATTGTTATAAAAGAATATGTAGATAAAAAAGTGTCCATATACGCTTTCATTTTTCTTAATAATTAAAGTTAAAACTGAACTTTTTAAAATAAAGTATTTTATAGTGTCATTTTCGCCAATTAGTAAAATATTTTTATAAGTTTAAAATGGTATTTTTTTAATATAATGACCAAGAAAGTTTTTTTAAACTATATTTATGAATGGAAATAATGTGTTAATTACGTAAAGTTTCAAAGCTAATAACAGAAAAAGTCTAACTTATTTTTACAAAGAGAAAGATGCAAAGTTATCATAATATCTTTGCTTGCGATCTTCCGAGATCTGTGGACACAGTGACGTCATGAGGAGGAAAATCGTAGCTTCAGCTCTAAGAGCGGAGTGAACTAGTACTTCAATTCTCTTTAACCCTGTGCTAAAGCCTTCATTAATTAAACTAAAACTAAAATACATACCCAAAAATGTCACTTAAAAGCAAACGTTACAAATACTTAACGTACATAAAACAAATATTTACCTATACTTGCACTACCTGGAACAACATAACTAAAGTACAAAACAAAAAAAAACTCAACTCATTCCAAATTAAATGCTCAGTAAAACGAGCAGCCTAACAGATTTCATAAGAAACAAAGCCATGTATGCTGATTTTTAATTAAAAACTTGAATTGAAACACGCATGAATTTAAAAACACAATTTCATAAAAAAGCACAAAAATGCACAACTAATTACAACAAAATCTTTATTGTTGAAATGCTCAAAGAGGATTTAAAAAATAGACCCCTTAATCGCTTTCTCTTAAATGACGAAATTTTCTCAAATAAACATTTCAAAATCACGCTCAGTGGCTCTGTAGTTGAATCCAATCATCGTACTCTAATTTAATGGCGCTGCTTTCGCAGCACATTTTAAACAATTAAATTAAAGCATCTATTTTATGATTTTACAAGTCAATTCTTATCTATTATTTTCCTTTTGCTTGCATCTGAAATTCAGGATTCATGAGTAAAACAACTTCAAAATAAAGTAACACATGATGGAAGGGTTTAAAATTTATGACAAGAGATTATCAAAGGTCGTACCTGCTAATATTCTGTCTGATTAAAACTTTCACTCGAAATTCGTTGTTCTGGAAAGGGTTAATGAACTTTTGCGATGAAATTTTATAAAAGGGGCGCTTAAAAATTCTAAGAGAGCGGTGACCGGAAAGCGGTGACACTGGTTGGTTTACCCTATCTACAAACTTAGGAAAACTTCAAATTATTTTGATAATTGTTTCAGTAGTTTGCTTCAGTTCCGTGCCTAAGTGCTATTTTAGTAGTGCGTTGATGTGGCGAGTATTGTAAAAGTTCAGTGTTTAATTATAAAATGGGACGAGAGATCGCTTTGCGAGAATAGAAAATATTGAATAAATATGAGACGTAAAAATAAAAGATAATAGAGTTCACTAATTTGCGTGAGCCTCAATAATTATTAAGAGAGAGAACATTTGGTTTCGTGACCTTGAAAAGATATTAAGAGGACTATGGTTTATAGATTTAATTATATTTAGAGAAAGCTACTTTCAGTTTCGTTTGGTGCTACTATGTGTCATATGGAATACTATCAGTGGTAGCGAAATTCATGTTATTCCGCTAAGATATTTGTATTTTAATAATAATTATAAATGAGTTTGACCACCACTACAGATAAATAATTGCAACAAATATATGAAAGCGCATTAGTCTTTATGATAGCGAATTTCCACCTGTTTAAAATATAAATATATTTTTGAGGAAGATAGTTTTTCGGTAATTGTTTTACTACCACTTGGAAAATCAATTCTCGAAAAGAGTGAATGTTGGCAGGAATGTATATGTCATATGGAATTCAACCAGTGACCACTTTGCTTTCTAAATCCAGGTGGTAAGCATGGTTCCGCCCACGAAGAGATCAGTACTTTCAACAGTTGTGTGTATATTTGACCCCTCAGACTTTCAGGTACAGCTGTATAGAAAGCTGAAATATTTCTGCAGAAACTGTAGTGTATAAAACAGGACTGTAGTGATCGGTTTGCTAGAGAGGCGCAGCAGTGGCAAAGTTTCATTGAATCTTTGCCAGCAATAAACAATGAGAGTGTTCAGCGATGTATCCTTATAGAAGAATCAATGCTCATAGAGCTTCATGGTCTTTCTGACGCTTCTGAATCTATTTATAATAACTTCATTTATACACAGTTAAAAAATTCGTTTACCCAAGGATGTAAAAAGTAGCTTTAAATAATTATTTATAATTTATTATTATTTTTGTGATAACCTTTCAAAATATTTTGCATTTCAAGGTATATGAATCATTAAATCATATTATGAAATACTGCTTCCTTTTACGTGACAAATGTTCAAATAGAATTGAGGTAGTTCAAATTTTAGAAATTCGGAAAACAAAATATACTAAATATGATTGTTCAGTTTCGCTTCGACACTCTCCCACAAATACTATAGAAGGCATTTAATAAAGGTATCTGACAGCAATATATTTGACTTGTGTATATTGAAATTTAAAAGAAGAATTTATTTATGTACGTTGTCTATTTGTTTTTCTTTTAAAAATTGTGATATTAATTAATAATAAAAGGACTTTTTTTCATTTCAGAAGATTGGTTGATAAGTATTCATCTTTTAGATCTGAAAATTTCTTCTGTTCTCGTATCGCTCTTGAACAATTAAAATGTGGTTGAATTAAAAGCACAAATGTAGATAATTAGGTCTATCTGAAAGTTCTGTACACGACAAAACGCGTATCATTTTCAGATATGCAAAATGTGCATTTAGTCACGCTACGATGAATTACAATTGTTTTATATTTTCTAAAGATTTTTGACCGAAAATTGAGATATTTTTTTGTCGATGATTTCAAAATCTGCTTCACTCTCCAAGATACAGTTTTCATGCAATTTAATAATATATTTCAATTTAGAATTTTTTTAAATATAATTTGTGTGCCTATTAACAGTTTCCACTTCTCTGCTACGTAGAAAGTGGTATTAAGAAGGAGATAATTCTTGTTCGCTTACGATGTGATAAAATATGTTGATCTGTAATGGAAAAAATAATCGATATTACTTTTTTCAATTACAAACAAATATTATTAATTCATAGGTACCACTTTTGAGGCTGAAGTCGTGTTCCTTACAAAAGATATGCGGCGATGCCGCAGGCAACTGAAATGCAAAAAATTGGTAGAAATTTCATTTATTTTTTCTTTGTTTAACCCTTTCGCGCCGACTGTCACAAATACGTGACAGCAAAAAACCGTATCAATCAGGGTAAGAAGATAAAACTGGTAATCAAAGTATTTCTTTAGCAGTTTATTTGTGGGCGGAGTTATAATTTTTTGATTTATTTAATTCACCATTAATTTGTTCAAAATAAAACTATTTAGTTATACTTTGAATTGACATTAATTATATATATGATTAAACTAACAATAATTAAAATAAAAGCAAAGTAAGTCTGTCAAATTAGTAACGACTACATTTAAGTTACCGTTTTTTATTTAATTGCAACTTGATTTTGATTTTGTACGAATGCTTTTCTGAATTACCCGTCCCCAAGGGGTTAATGACACTATGAGATACATTTCAAATTGTTCTTTTGGAAAATTTAAGGAAAACTATTGTCTAAATATATTCTTTCAATAGTAAACTACAAATGAGAACTAATCCGGTTTCTGCAAAATTCTAATAAGTTGGTAGAGAATTGACCAGTAAACCATGTTGAATTAGAAAAAATTACGCCCCCTCTTTTAAAGCGTCGCCACAAGACAGCAGTAATCGCCACGAGACAACAGCAAAATTGAGGTAGTTCAAATTTTAGAAACTACCGTTTCAGAAAATAAAATATATTTAATATAAATTTTAATTTCGTGAAAGTTTTGGTCTCTTTTAGGTCACTGATACATTTACTAAAGGTATCTGGCTGAATGATACTGAAAAAAAAAAAGGAAAATATTTTTGTACATTGTCGAACTCATTGAAATGGCTGGAAAAAGTTAATCGATTTTTTTAAATTTTTGTAAAATTATGATTGTAATTAGTAACGAAAGGGACTTTTTGGGAATTCAGAAGAATGGTTGATAAAAATTCTTTTTGAACTGAAAATTTCTTCTGTTCTCGTATCGCTCTTGAACAGGTTTGAACGAAAAATCACGTATCATTTTCAGATATGCAAAAGGTGAATCAATTCACGCCGTAATGAATTAAAAAATTTTATTTTGTTTTCTAATGCATTAGGTTTTTGACAAGAATTTTGGATAGTTTTTCGTCGCTGATTTCAAATTCACAATCGATTTCACTCTTCAAGATACAGTTTTTATACAATTTAATAATATATTTCAATTCAGAAGTTTTTAAAATTTAATTTGTGTGCCTATTAAGAGTTCCCACTTCTCTTCTACTTAGAAAGTGGTAGGAATAAGGAGATAATACAGTTACATTTACGATGCGATAAATTATGTTAGCTTGGTATGGAAAAAAAGTAATCGATTTTACATATTTCCATATTTAACTAACATTATTAATTCATTGGTGCCATTTATCAGGCTGACATTTTTTTAATTTAATATTTGCTTAATAACACAATGAGTTACATTTCAAATTGTTCTTGTTAAAAATTTACGAAAAATCATTCTCGGAATCCACTTTCCATCGTAAACTAGATAAAAAAAACTACTCAACTTTCTGCAAAATTGTAATAAGTTGGTAGAGAATTGAAGAGTAAACCATGTTGAATTAGAAAAAATTACGCCCCCTCTTTTAATGTGTCGTCACAAGAGAGCAGTAATTGCCACGAGACAACAGCAAAATTAAGGTAGTTCAAATTTTAGAAAATAATAATATAAGAAGAAAAAATAGAATTAAATATATTTATTATAAATTTTTATTTCGAATTCACACTACATTTGAAGCTTACCGAGGCATATAATAAAAGTATCTGACAGCAATACATTTGGCTGGTGGATACTGAAAATAAAAAGAAAGGAACTTTTTATGAATATAGTCAGTTTCATCGAAATGTTCAGAAAGTTATTTATTTTTCTTTTTTCATTTTCTTTTTAAAAATTGTGGTAGTAATTAATAATAGAATGGACTTTTTTTATATTTCAGAGAGAGAGAGAGTTTGGTTCGTGACCAGGAGAAGATATTCAGAAGACTATGGATTATAGATTTAATTATTTTTAGAGAAAGTTACTTTCAGTTTCGTTTGGTGCTACTGTGTGCCTGAAAGCAAAAGGAAGCCCAGTAACTTCTTGTGAAGTAGGTGCATGAGATTTTTCAGGTCATTTTATCACATTAAATAACCTGCATTATTGCAATTTTTATGAGTTAAAAGCTTTTTACATTGAGAGTTTTGTAACTGAGGTTTGCTCAAAAAATATTTAAAAACGCGAGATTAGTTGATTTGCAGCTTGCTGCTACATAGTTAAGAGAGGTAATACGAGATAAAATGTCAAGTACGGAGCTGACATATATTATAAGAAAAAAACTGAGAAATTTAAAAAAGAACCTGAGTTTGTGTCTAATCTTACAGAGGGAATAATAGTAAACCAGAAAACAGGATTAGAGACAATCGAGAAAAATAAACAATTGGAACAAAATAAGTTAGAGAGAGCGAAAGCAGGGCTAGAATTGTCTCGCTCGAAAATAGATGTAAAAACTATCAACGATTCCGAAAATAAAATTCAGAAATATGATTCCTTTAAATCGTTAATAAAAAGTGTAAAGACATTAAAGATTCAAGCATGGGTGAAAGCCCTTATATAGCAAGACGGAAAAGAGAAAAACCTGGTACGTAAAACATTTCATTCCAGCATTTTTTTCGAAAAAAATGAAATATCTGTAACTATCAAGATTTCTTTTATAATTATGGCATATATATAAAACTGCTTCTTTTCCAAGATAAAGTAGATATTGTTGAAAAATTTAAAAAAGTAATAAGTAAACTCCTCCCCAAAACTAGCTATAACTGAAATGGTTTTACTACCAGCCTTTCCTCTTTTCCGTCACCCCTGGATTCAAGTTCCAAATCATTTTTTTTTGTTTCTTTAAAAAGATCTTTCTGACAAAAAATAATCTTTTTGATAAATTTAAAGCAAAAATGCTTTTTAATTTACTAGGCGAGAAAGATTCAAATTTAATTTCTTACATAAGTGATAATGAATGAGTGATCATGATAAAGAAAATTGTATTAAGGCAGTTTGAACCGAGACCCCTGTCGTGTTAAAAGGAATTCCAAAAAACTACGAGGCATGCAAATGAAACTCACGTACAATTTGATTGGAGATTTCCGTATCGTTATCTGTGGCAGGATCATTGCCAAGTCTTGCATACTTCCGGGCAACGCCCTGCAAGAAATTTAAAAAAAAAGAAAGAAAGGGACAAACTTGTATAACTCGAAACCAACCCTAAGCAAACATCTACATGTTTTTTTTTTTAAATTTGCAAGTTTAAAACTTATTTGGCGATTGCAGTTGGCGCGACAGATGAAGATACGGAAATATCATCCAATTTGCATCGCGTTTGACAACTAGCTTTGATTATTATTTAAAATTACTGGAAGTGACTAATGTCGAGAAAATGAAGTAATGTATTGTATCAGATAAACTGTTTCAAACATTAGACAAAGAAACCGCATTTAAATAATCAGGAAGTTGCTTTGATCCCGCAACCTTAAGGAAAGAAGCAGCTATGTTTTTTGTGTCAAGGGGTAAAACATTAACGGAGAGTTATAGTCAAAAATTCTCTTATTCGAGAAATGTGTCTTAAGATATTTTGAGCTGATAATAAAAGTTCAAAGTGTATTCTGAGTCTTGATAATGCATAAATGTAAAATATATCTAGCATTGCCATTTTCTGAAAGATTAGAAGTAATAAAAAGAAATAATTTTTGTTTAAATTGCCTGGATAAACGTTTGGTTAGTAGTAGTAAATCTAAATTTTCTTGTTCTTTGTGTAAAAGAGAGGCAAAAATAAGCGTTATTATTTTTATTTGCCTCATTTGAGAGAGAATGATTCATTGACCATTGTCATTGACGGAGGATTTCATACCCCCATTGATTCGAGGGAATCTGCATTGTAGCCGCCTATATTCCAAACAACTGCTGCCGCTAGTCGTCAAAACAAAGTTACTTCCTCGCGGTTGATAAATCAGTCAAAAAGAGTTTTATTCAGTAAAGTAAATTATTTATTAAAAGATAAGAAGGGAAATAAATACCCATTGCCTCTGCAATTTTAGTTCTAGGAGCCATAAATAATTTTATAACGTTGGGTTTTGCATGTACCCTTAATTTAAAATGAAAGAATACCCATTTGGTAGCGTGAAGTATTGGCAATACATTCAAAACAAATAAATCTTATGTTAATGCAACTAACTTGAAAATATGTTTTGAAAATGACGTTAATGATTAATATACCAGAATAAAAATACATTAAACTAGCAGATAAGAATCGAAATATGCCAGGTTGTTGAGATTTGTTTATAAGTGCCGAAATCATTTGAGACGTTGTGGCCTTGTTAAATTTGTCTCGCTAATACTAATCTAACTTTCCAGAATACTATTTTTGGATATATAGTGAGTGGAAGTGTTCCCATTGAAAATCAGAGATGGGTAGAATGAGGCTTCATTTTAAATTTTGAATTAGATTTGCAATTTTGAACTTAATATGGAAAACAAGTGAACTCCTGGATCAATTATTGGCGAAAATTACCTACGTGGAGAACTTCTTGGTAGAATTAACCTGCAGCAGCGTGACATGGAGAGGATAACTTCGAAAACCACCCACGGTAAGCCTGATGGAAAGGGGACTCTAACTCATGATCCGCCTAAAGCTGAGGATATTTTACGTCAGCACTGTGGTCGATGCAAGCCGGAAGCGGAATTTGTATCGACCAGCCATCGTTGGCATTCGAACCCGGTTCATCTAATTGGAAGGCGTAAGCTCTATCCCCTGAGTCATCACATAGCCATCATTCATTATAGATAATACTAGTATAAACAAAACTGTCTGAAGCTTTTGGGAAATAGAAGATGCTCAGATTTAGGTACCCAGGAATAAAGAAGCAATAATTTGTGAAAGGAACTTGGAATAAAATATTAAAAGGGATATCACAGGGAGGTATACAGTAAAAATGCCGTTAAAAAATGACCTAACGTGTTTAGGGAAATCCAAGGATATTGCTCTTAAAGAATTAAATTTACTGTGGAAACGTTTTTTAAAGGAGCTTGAGTATTTAGCATTGTGAAGGGAAGTTTTTTTCGCGAATATGAAAATATGAGTCATATGACAGAAATATCAGTGTGTGAGGAAGAATTAGGAATGATAAAAATACTACAGAGCTTCCTATGGTGTTAATTCAATGCCTCCTAGAAAAGAGAAGGCCTCAGCATGGGTTACCATAAAATTCACTGCTCAGTTTATATTCGTTAAGTCGGACTACTAAATTGATCTGCGCTGAGCCCATCTTTTTTATAGGAGATGTTGGTTCAATTCGAACCGGTCGAATTTTTGCCTGCAATAAACAATGTGAGTGTTCAGCGATGTATCCTAATAGAAAAATCAATGCGCATGGAGTTTTATGATCTTTCTGACGTCTATGAATCTACTTATAAATACTTCATTAATACTCACAGTTATAAAATTCGTTCATCCAAAGATTATTCTATGCAAAAAGTATGTTTAAAAAAATTATTTATAATTTATTATTATTTTTGTGAAAAAGTTTCAAAAGATTTTTAATTTTAAAGTATATGATTTATTAAATCATTTTAACAAATGTAATTTTAAACAAATAAAAAAAATACTTCTTCCTTTTACGTGGCAAATGTTGAGATAGAAATGAGGTAGTTCAAATTTTAGAAACTACCGTTTCAGAAAATAAAATATATTTAATATAAGTTTCAATTTTATTAGACTTGTCAAGTACTGGAATAAGGCGACAATTTTATTACAGGTATCTGACAGTAAAACATTTGACTAATTCATTGAAAAGGTTTATCATTTGATTTAAAAGTTTTCATAAAATTATGGATAGTAATTAATAATGAAAAGGACTTTTGTGAGTTCAGAAGAATGGTTGAAAAGTATTCTTTTTTTAAATCTGAAAATTTCTTCTGTTCTCGTATCACTCTTGAACAGGTTTCTCATCAATTAAAATGTGGGCTTAATTATAAACACAAATGTAGATTATTAGGTATATCTGAAAGTTCTGTTCGCGAAAAAAAGCATATCATTTTCAGATAGGCAAAAGGTGCAATTATTCACGCTATGATGAATTACAATTGTTTTTTATTTTCTAAAGGTTTTTGTCCAAAAATTTGGATATTTTTTCGCACTCATTAATTAGTGCAGCAGACAATATTTTTAGAAACAAAATCAGTCATATAACCACACATTTTTTTTTTAAAGTTTCGTTTCCATCAAATTCGAATTCTGTCCTATTCCCATAGCATGGTCAGGAGAGCGAAATTATCTTTAAATAGTTATTTATAATTATTTTTGTGAAAAAGTTTCAAAAAATTTTGAATTTTAAGGTATATGAAATATTAAATCATTTTAAGAAACTTGATATTAAATAAATAAATACTGCTTCCTTCTAGGTGACAAACGCTCAGATAGAAATGAGGTAGTTCAAATTTTATAAACTACCGTTTCAGAAAATAAAATACAGTTAATATATATATTTTAATTTTGTTAAAACTTCTATCACTTCAGATTTTTCGGGCACCGCATGATTTAACGAAATTTTTACTTTTGAAAACTTAAGAGAAGACATAAACCTCAGGCCGATTGCAGCTCATTTTTATAGTGACATAATTTTAACTTAAATACAAAATATTTAATTTCCTTTTATTCCAATTACCAGAAAGAACCACCTTAAAGATTAAGTACAAGATGAATGGAAAAGAGGCCGCTAACGGCCCCAGGCGCCCAGTTATACTTCGATGATGATGATGATAAAACTTTCATCAGCAACCAAAAAATTTTTGCATTTAGTAAATGTATCTGTCAGCAATACATATGGCTGATGGATACTGAAAATTCAAAAAAGGAAAATATTTCTGAATACTGTTTACATCATTTAAATTTTTAGAAAAAGATTATTTATTTGTTTAAAATTGTGATAGTAATTGATAATAAATAGGACTTTTTTTTGAGTTCAAAAGATTGGTTGATAAGTATTCTTCTTTTAAGTCTGAATATTTCTTCTGTTTTAGTATCGCTCTTGAATAGGCTTCTCAGTAATTGAAATGTGGGTTTAATTATAAACACAGCTGTAGATAAATAGGTTTGCCTGAAAATTCAGTTCCCGAAAAGACACGTATCATTTTCAGTTATGCAACAGAATATTGAATTTGAAAAGAATATAATGAATAAAATTTTTTTATTTTCTAATGCATTTTGTTTTTCAAAGGAATTTAGGATATTTTATCGTCGCTGATTTCAAATTCCGATCGGTTTCACTCTACAAGATACAGTTTTCATGCGATTTAATAATATATTTCAATTTAGATTTTGGTAAAATTTGTGTGCCGATTAAGAGTTTCCACGCCTCTGCTATGTAGAAAGTGGTAGGAAAAAGGAGATATACATTTATGATGCGATAAATTATGTTAGTTTGTAATAGAAAAAAAATAATCGATATCGCTTTTTTTCCATAACAAACAAATATTATTTATTCATATGTACCATTTATCACGCTGAAGTCGTGTTCCTTACAAAATATATGCAGCGATGTCACATGGAACTAAAATGTAAAAAGTTGTAGAAATTTTATTTATTTATTATTTGTTTAATAGCACTATGAGTTACATTTCAAAGTTTTCTTGTTGAAAATTTATGAAAAATCATTCTCGGAATCCACTTTCAATCATAAACTAGAAATAAAAACTACACCACTTTCTGCAAAATTCTAATAAATTGGTAGCGAATTGAAGAGTAAACTATGTTGAATTAGGAAAATTACGCCCCTTTCTTAGAAATGTCGCCGCCGGACTACAGTAATAATGTTGCATTTCTTATGACACTTTATATTTTCACTGTGTCAAATTACTTGTCTTTTCTTGAAATTTGAGCTGGGCAGCAAAGCTGCCCCAACTCCATTCGTCATGTTTCTCATATTTGAGGTAGAACTTTATGGTTAGCCGTCTATGTGGTTGCTTATATAGGGGATCAAGCACTATGAAATTATAAGAAGCAGGCTTGCTTTAAACTATGTGTAGCTTTGAATGTAGATTGATGGTCAACGTGGGGAAATGTTTGATCAAGTTGTCAGTATTGCTGTAGAATCTGATGCTATGGGTCGATCTGTGATTATTAAGAAAAGAATTCAAAATATTAATATAAAAAGTTATTAAATTAAAAATTAATAAAAAAAATTAAACATCAAATTGAAAAATGCGTTTAGCAGCAGAGAAACCAAGAGGAATTAAACAAATGAGACCATGAAGAAAAATTTGTAAAAAAATTGAAAAAACTTTGAAAAGCATGACAATCAAGGCTGACGTCATCAAGGGGTACCAGCTTTGAATTGTCATAAAATGCAAAACTTTTTCTATCAAGAAAAGGACAGAGAAAGTGATTTTTTGACTTTTGTCCAAGCTTTCTTGATAGAAAGAGTTTTGCATTTTATGACAATTCAAAGCTGGTACCCCCTGATGAAATCAGCTTTGATTGTTATGTTTTTTCAATTTTTCTTCATTGTCTCGTTTGGATCTGTAATTAGTTATTTATTTTGATGAATGTGATATGAGGTGTAGGAAATGAAGTGAGCAGCTTTCGGTTTTAATTTTATATCCTTTTTGTAATTTTCTAAATTGAATATCTGGTTGAAGTTCACTACACTGCATTTTAGGGGCTTGTCATAGAAATCTGCATTTAATTTGTAATCATATTGTGGTAAGTTCGGGATCTTGAGTTCTTTGTGGATAGTTGTATTTCTGATATACCATCTGATTTTTCTGGGTATCTTGTTCTGGAATTGGTTGAGTTTTTTCATGAGATGTTCTGATATGGTTGTCCAGGCAGGTGAGGCATATGTGAGAATTGGTCTGATCATTCATGTATATAGTAGTTTTCTTAGTTTTAATGAGACATTCTGGTTATAGATGAGAGTCTGTATTGTTGTTGTTGTATTTGTTTTGACAATTATATTTTTAATAGGGTCAATCCAGGTGAGCTTGCTGTTTATTATAAGGTCAAGGCAGTTCGCTTTTTTAACTATTGGTGTTTGGATATTGAACGGTTTTGATTTGCATTGTTGTACTATTTTTATTCTTCTTTTCTGTATGATTAGGATCTGATATTTGTCTGCATTTACGGATGTTTTCCACTTAACGCATCAGTCTTCTATTTCAAGAATTTGATACTGTAGTTTCTATAATTCTATATTTGGATTTCTTGATTTGATGATGATTCCTGTGTCGTCTGCATAAAAAGTTGTTTCACTATTGTAATCTGTTCTTTTAATTGGAAAATCTTTAGTGTATAAAATATATAGAATCGGTCCACGTATGCAGACCTGAGCAACTCCACCTGTGATATTTCTTTATGATGATTTGTAGTTTTGAATGGATACTTGGAAAGTTCTGATTGAAATATAGCAGGAAAGTAATTTAATGAGACCAGGTGAAAAGTTAAGCTACTTTAATTTAAATATTTTGCCTGTAGGCCAGACGTTTTCAAATACTTTTGAGATGTCTATCATTAGAAATAAAAATTGTTTCTTTGTTGATTAGAGCTCTGCCTGTATAATCTATTATGCGAAGTAATTGTTTTGTGGTGTCCTGTTTTTGGCGGAATCCGAACTGCTGGTCGGGGCGGGCTGTAAGTAATGGCTCTATTCTGTTGTATATGACCTTTTTTATATATTTTTCCCAGTATGTTTAAGAGACTGATTGGTCTGTAATTCTCAGGACTGCTTGGATTTTTAGTTTTCTTTAGAAATAGAACGATTGATGTGTTTTTCCAAATTTGAATATAATAATTGAGAGCAAGGTAGCTCTTGATGATATGGATGATTTTCTCTATCTAGTTGTTAGGTAGCAGTTTTATCGTTTTATTTTTTATACTATCTTCACCTGGTGCTTTGTTATTTTTTAAATTAAGGATAATGTTGCAGATTTCTACATTAATTGTAGGTTCTATTGTTTCTGGGATAGGATGTTCGTGATGGAAACTGATGTTTACTTCTTTTGGGATTAAATTATGATGGCTTTGATCTAAGTTTGGATTTGGTGAAAACTGGCTTTAGAGGGAGACTGTAAAATTTTGAGCCTTATCTCCTTTTGCGTGTGCAGTGCCAAATGGTCCACTGATTGGTCTGTTTATGTGTGGTACAGTCTTTAATATTTTGACCATTTTCCAATTATACTAAAATAGTACTTGTTGTAAGCTATCGTTTCAGATTCGTCAACAACCTGAGAAGTTCAACTGAAAAACGTTTAAGAATTTTGAATTCAAGGAAATTCGCCAAAGTGAATTATTCATTATGAAAGAAATTCAAAAACAAGAATTTACAGAATAATTACGGAGTTAAAGCCGCGAGAAAAATCTTCCTGATAAAAGTAAATAAAATATTTAAATGATATTTTTTTGACAGAGATGGAGTTCTGAGAGTCAAAGATAGAATAGGACATACTAATGTCAATTTTAACAATGAATTCCCAGTTATTCTACCTAAGATTCCTAAATTAAATATAGTTGAATTTAGAATCCTACCATAAACGATAAACGGAATTTCTGTTTAGGTCCTACTGCTTTACGTCCGACAAAAAGTTTAACAAGAGTAAAGCAATGTGTCGGAAAGTTGTGCATGATAGTGTAACAAGTGTTAAAGTTAAATTCATTGGAGTTGTGTGTTGTTGTGTGTAAAGATGTGTAATTTGCCCTGAGAGAGAGGGCGGTGCGGGGAGAGAGAGACATGACTTCCCATTTAATTGCTAGAGTAGAGCAGAAATAGATTTGTGGTTCATTCCTTATTAAATACAATAAACATCAAAGAGGGCCGGGATAGCCTGGTCGGTACGGCGCTGGGCCCATATCCAAGACGTCGTGGGTTCGATCCTCGCCGGCCGAAGACTCCCCGTGTAGTAAATGGTGACTGATGCTCGTTAAATCTGTCGAGTATCAAAGTCCTCCATGTTCCCACAGCAAATCAGTACCTCTGGGGGTACTGATCCAGGAGTTTCCTTGTCTTCTGGATTGGTTCAAAATTACAAGGCTACGGAGTTGAACGTAAGTAGTCGTAAACTCATGAAATTGGGTCGGCTGTTCAACGACGGTTATAAAAATAAAATAAACATCAAAGGCCGGGATAGCCTGGTCGGTAGGGCTCTGAGCCCATATCCAAGAGGTCGTGGGTTCGATCCTCGCCGGCTGAAGACTCCCCGTGTAGTAAATGGTGACTGATGCACGTTAAATCTGTCGAGTCTCAAAGTCCTCCATGTTCCCACAACAAATCAATACCTCTGGGGGTACTGATCCAGGAGTTTCCTTGTCTTCTGGATTGGTTCAAAATTACAAGGCTACGGAGTTGAACGTTAGTAGTCGTAAACCCATGAACTTGGGTCAGCTGTTCAACGACGGTTATAAAATAAAAAAAACATCAAAGGAGGGGAAATTATCATAATACTTTGTATCATAATACTTACAAACGGCGCTCACCTGGAAAATGTGACAGATTTAACACCAGAGGCTTTTGTATCATGATTAATGAAATTTGAAGCTCGAAGAGGTGCATATGCCCAAAACTATTTTCTGATAATGCCACAAATTTCATCGGAGCGAATAAAGAGCCTTCTAAGTTAAAAAATTTAATTATAAAATCAAACAAGGGACTGCAAAATAATATGTCAATTCAAGGTGGAACTTCCACCTAGAATTCTCAAATTTAGTAGCCTCTGGAAAAGTGCAGTTAAGCCATTTAAATATAATTTTAAAAGGGTTTCAGGAAATTCCAGAATGAGCAATGAAAAAATTCCTAACAGCTGTTAGTCAAATAGAAGCATTTCTTAACTCCAGTCCGCTTGCACGTCTGTCATCCGATACTGATGTGTATGATGTCTTAACTCCTTTCCATTTTCTAATTGGTAGACCTTTAATTCTTTTTGTAGAACTAAATTTAGTTGAGGTGAAAGATAATCGATTATCCAACTGGAAAGGACTGAGAAAAATTATTCAAGTTTTTTTGTGTGGAAGAAATAGAAAATACAACATTTTAATAATTTGCCACAGTGGTTCAAGTGGATGGTATTGTAAAAATCATTGAGTTCGCATTTCTAAAAGATGAAAAAAAGTGGGCACTGGATAGAATTATTGAACTTTATTTTGGTAAAGACAAACGAGTGAGAGCAGTTAAAGTAAAATCCCAATCTGAAATTTATTAACGCTCTATATTTAAAATTGTATTTTACCTATTAATGAGTTATCTTGTAAAGAATGTTGTATTAATGAGTAATCTTGTAAAGTGTATTTTTGAATAAGTAGTTTAATTTTGATTTTATATTGTTATTGCTTTTTATTTAACTGTGAATTAATTGTGACTCTTATTGAATTTTACCATTGCAATGTGAGTCGAAATGTTCCAAACTTAAGAGTAAATGCTATTTTAGAAGCGCCGTCATGCGGCGAATATTGTGAAAATTCTGTGTAAATTTATAAAATGTGAGGTGAGGTTGCATTGTGAGTGAAGGAGATATTGAGTAAACATGAGAATTAAAAATAAAAGCTAATATAGTGTGTGAGCTTCATTAATTATTACGAGAGAGAGAAAAGCTTTCATTTGAATATTTTTCGCAGATGCTTGGGAGTCCAGAACATGTCTCCTTTTTTAAAAGATTAAGGAAGGTTAAGGGGTCTGTTATATATTAGGTCTGAAAAGGTTAGAAACGCGTTTTGCGTACATAATAATATAATATCGTAAAAGTCATTGGAAAGGGCAACAAATAACAATAAATTAAAATAAAATAAAGTACGTATTGTAGCTTTATTAATTGCGTCGGTATATGCGTTTTTTATTTTGTGCACAATTTCGCAAATACCTTTGTGAATTTTCTAGCATCATATGATAATTTCTAATATGCTTGTTATGACATCGTTATATTCCTTTTTAAGTAATTTACAAGTGAATAGTTTTATATATAGGGGGAAAATAAACATTATTGATTGCTTGTGCGATGTTTGAAATTGTTTAACAACTTCAAGAAAGATTACCCACTTTATAAATTTGAATATTATGATATAATTACTATGTAAATGTCACCATAGTGCCACCTTGACTTGGAGGAGGATAAATGCAAGACAATAACTGTGCACAGAGCAAAGTCTCATTAACTGTAACTTGATGGGGAAAATCCGGTTTTCTATAAATTTATTAAATCAGGAGTCAGATATCACTTTTCTACAAGGAGGAAAAATTTCCTCTCAGGGTGGAGCGAACGTCCATACATTCTACAAGGATGCCAACTGCTGTGCTTTCAGGAATAGTTTTAATAAAATGGTAGCAAATTATATAGTAAAATTCGATAGAGATGGACAGTTAAGCCTACTTTTTAATGGAGTAACCAGTAGATAGAAGCGGAAACTAGTAATAGGTGCACCGGAGTACCTGGCCAAAAAGGCCACCTCGTGTAAATTATATGATAACAAACTGAATCAAAGGCCATTGATGCTGAAATTATTTGGGTCAGTAAACTTAATGTTCGGCAGTTAAATAATTATGCCGAACAACAAACGAGGCATTACATAAGAGGTAATAACATAAACAAACAAATGAGGTCATTAATTTTTAAGAGAAAATATATTATATTGTTTATTTAATATTAATAATTAACGTTGCATATGATACTTATAATTTTTGATATCTAGTGGTGAAAAATTACTTAAAATGCGAAAAAATAGGTAACTTGAATTTCGCTACCACTAGAAACTTTTCAAAGCGGAGAAAGTTGGCTTCTCCACGAATAAATACTTCTAAAATTAATCATTTACCAGCATATTTTTATGCTTGTAAAATTTTTCAATTGCGTTCTACAAAATGTTCACCCACCTTTAACTTCGCTGACAAGAAATGTATATAATAAATAATTCCTAGGAAAAAGTGGTAAATGAAAACTATCAATTAATGCCTTAAACTAAAGACTTACATTTACACCCTACAATAAAAAAGGATACACTCACCCGTGCAATGACAGAGAAAGTGGAAAATACCCCGACAGCTGCTGAATACTGTTGTGCTGCATACCTGCCAACTTTTAATCCCTTCAATTACGATTTTTCCAATTCAATTACGAATCATCAAAGAACTAAAAGAACTTTTAAAAAACAGGGAAGTTTTACAACTGCTGCTAACAATCAAGCGTGAGTCCACTCCTGAATAATGTCACCTTTGAACTTTACTCTTTTTTTGAACTTTAGTTAGTATCTCTATTACTTTACAAATGAATATTTTTGAATGTTGATCACACTAGATGGCGCCGCAAAGGCTTAGCAGAATTTATGTAGAATCTTCAAGATTTTGAATCCCGATTTTCTGTATCGATGCTATCATCAATTTTTAATGCTCAATTCCAAATTTCTACTGCAATTAATGTAAATATCACAGATTAAGCATGTATTTCATGTTTTTGAATCACGATTTTGTGTATATATGCTATCATAAATTTTTAATGCTCAATTTCAAATTTCTACTGCAATTAATGTAAATATCACAGATAAAGCTCGTTTTTCATGTATATCCATCTAATCATGGCTGTATTCATTTCTCAATGGCAATTAATGTAAATCTCCGATCAAGTTTGTTCATACTTCTGATCATGGTTACTTTATTATAATGTTACCACATTGTTACATAATTCAAAATGTTTTATTCACTGTATATAATTTTCATGATGAATGGGGTGGGGGACGCTGCGCGGCCTAGGCACCCAGTTTTGTTTAAAGAAAGAAAGAAAGAAAGGTCGTAGAGATTTGTTTTTAAGTTCCGAAATCATTTGAGACGTTGCGGCCTGGTAAAATTTGTTTTGATAATAGTAATCTAACTTTCCAGAATACTATTTTTGGATATATAGTGAGTGGAAGTGTTACCATTGAAAATCGCAGAAGGGTACATTGTGGCTTCCAGTCGTTGAACAGCAGACCCAATTATTTCTTAATGGGGATTACTAATGTTTAACTCCGCAGATTTTTAATTTTGAACACAATATGGAAGACAAGTGAACTCCTGGATCACTTTTAGGCGAAAAGTGCCTGCGTGGAGGACTTCTTGATGGAATTAACTCGCAGTTGCGTGACATGGAGAAGAAAACCTCCCACGGTAAGCCTGATGGAAAGGGGAATCTAACCCATGATCCGCCTAAAACTGATGATATTTTACGTCAGCACTGTGGTCGATCGAGAAATGTGTAGATAGTTTGAGTTGATAATAAGTGTTCAAAGTGTATTCTATGTTTTGATAATGCATAAATGTAAATAAATATCCATTTCTGAAGGAGTAGAAGTAATAAAAAGAAAGAATTTTTGTTTTAATTGCCTGGATAAACGTTTGATTATTAGTAGTAAATCTAAATTTACTTGTTCTTTGTGTGAAAGAGGGGTAAAAAAAATAAGTGTCATTATTTTTCTTTGCATTATTCGAGAAAGAATGATTCATTGCAAGTGCCATTGACCGAAGATTTCATCCCCTTCACCCCCATTGAGGCAAGGGAATTTGCATTGTCGTCGCCTATATTCCAAACAACTGCCGCCTCTAGTAGTCAAAACAGTGTTACTTCCTCCCTGTCAATAAATCAGTCAAAAACAGTAGATTTGTAATTTTGAATCCGTAGATTTGTAATTTTGAACACAATATGGAAGACAAGTGAACTCCTGGATCAATTATTGGCGAAAAGTGCCTACGTGGAGGACTTTTTGAGGGAATTAGCCCGCAGTTGCGTGACACGGAGAGGAAAACCTCGAAAACCTCCCACGGTAAACCTAATGGAAAGGGGACTCTAAACCATGATCCGCCTAAAACTGAGGATATTTTACGTCTGCACTGTTGTCGATGCAAGCAGGATGCGGAATTTGTATCGACCAGCCATCGTTGGCATTCAAACCCGTTCCATCTAATTAGAAGGCGTATGATCTATCCCCTGAGTCATCACTCCTCCACTGAATCATCACTGAGTCACCTTGCATTATAAATAATACTAGTATAAACAACACCGCGTGAAAATTTTAGAAAATAGAAGATGCGCAGATTTAGGTACCCAGGTATAAAGAAGCAATAATTTGTGAAAAGAACTTGGAATAAAATATTAAAGGGGATGACACAAGGTGGTATATAGTAAAAATGCTGTTAAAAGATGTCCTAATGTGCTTAGGGAAATCCAAGGATATTGCTCTTAAAAAAATTAAATTTCCTGTGTAAACGTTTTTAAAGGAGAGTGAGTATTAGCATTGTGCAGGGAAGTTTTTCGCGAATATGAAAATATGAGTCATATGACAGAAATATCAGAGTGTGAGGAAAAAGTAGGAATGTATTATATACCGCATTTAGGAATTTATAGCCCTGATAAAAGTACTACAAAGCTTCGTGTAGTGTTCAATCAATGCTCCTAGAAAAGAGAGGGCCTCAGCATGTTTTACCATAAAATTCACTGCACAGCTTATATTCTTTAAGTCGGATTACTTAATTGATCTGCGCTGAGGTCTTCTTTCGTCTAGAAGGTGTTGGTTTAACGCATCCGTACAAACAAACTTGGGGAATTCTTTAAATTCTTTGGAATATAACTGTGGAATATAACTTAGAACAAACTGTGTGTTATAGATAAAGATTTATTTAACATTTGGACGAGATTTTTTTGACATATTTATTCGTTTGTAGCAGACATTAGGTAGATGTAGAGGATTATTTAAATTAATCCGAGTCAAACTAAACTTTTGAGAATAATTTGAAGGGAGGGAGTGAATGATCCAGTTGAGAAGTATGAGGTCTAAACAATGACATACGGAGCAGTTAGTGCACCATATCTAAGAGCAAGGGTTTTACTTCAATTGTCTGGAGACGAGAAATCTCATCTCATGTGTATTAGAAAGAGATTTCTATATGGATGATGTTTTGAGCCCCGTAGCCATCTTCAGAGAAACAAAAGAACTGTAGTCGGAGTTATCACAGACTCAATACAGAAATGCAGCTGCTCAAATGGTATAGCAAATGAAAATTGATACCGGGGTTTGACGAAAGCTACAACTTTGAGGAGGAGACAAAAGTACTAGGAGTCATATGGAATTCAACCAGTGACCTTTTTGCTTTCTAAATCCAGGAGGAAAGCATGGTTCCGCCCACGAAGAGATCAGTTCTTTCAGCAGTTGTACGTATATTAGACCCCCTCTGACTTTCAGGTACAGCTGTAAAGAAAGGTAAAATATTTCTGCAGAAACTGTAGTGTATAAAACTAGACTGTAATGATCGGCTTGCTGAGGAGGCGAAGCAGTGGCTAAACTTCGTCGAATCTTTGCCAGCAATAAACAATGTGAGTATTCAGTTATGTATCCTAATAGAAAAATCAGTGCGCATAGAGTTTCATGGTCTTTCTGACTCTACTTATAAATACTTGATTTATACGCAGTTGTAAAATTCATTTACCCAAAGGTTATTCTGTGGAAAAAGTAGCTTTAAATAATATCTCATAATCTATTATTATTTTTGTGAAAACCTTTCAAAACTCTTTAAATTCTAAGTTATATGAATTATTAAATCATTTTAAGGAATGTAATTTTAAAAAATTTAAAAAAAAATACTGCTTTCTTTTATGTGACAAATGTGTTAATAGATAGAAATTAGTTAGTTCAAATTTTAGATACTACCGTTTCAGAAAATAAAATATATTTAATATAAATTTTAATTTTTTAGGAAATTTCCTTCTTCAAAGAAACACGACGTGCATTTTATAAAAGTATCTAAAAGCAATACATTTGGCTGGTGGATACTGAAAATAAAGAAAAGGGAACAATTTTCTGTATATTGTAGTGATGTGCCAATTGATTCATTTGAATTTTAAATGAATCGATTCTTTAGAATCAATTCACTAAAATGAATGGTTTTATGAATCGATTATTTTTTTAATGGTCGTTATAATGGAAGAATCTTTATAAGAGGAGGTTGTACAAATTAGTTTAAACTGTTTTAGTATTTGAATTAGTTGATCTAGGTCAGCGGCTCCCAATATTTTTCCGCTATGGAACCCTAAATAATTAACCTCATTTCGGCGGACTATATAAATAAAGTTTTTTAGGGAAATAGTGAACTTTATAGCCTATTAAAACTGTTTTTAAAATATTTAACTAGAGGAAATAAGAATTTTCATCGTTTTATCATTAATATCTGAAAGTTAAATTTTTAGTTCTTGTGCTATATTTAGTGTAATGATGATTTCGTTTTTAGTGTTTAAATTGAAAATAAATAATTTGAATTGAATTGAAATAAATTTGAATAAATTTGAATTGAAAATAAATAATTTGAAATCTTTTAAAAAATGCCATTTCTATTTTATTGGCATTTTCTCAGAATTAATTTCATAAAGGCAACCGAAATGTTAAATAAATTATAGATTGCATCTAAATACAATCTGAGGTTATGAAACTCATCACTGGCTATAAAAAGTGCCAACTCGTGGATCCCTGCAACTCTTTGTGGAACCCTAGGGTTCCACGGAACAGCATTTGGGAACCGCTTTTACAGACCCTCGTACTCTAGGGTGCATAAGCTGAATGTTCTAGTTGGGTGGCCATAAAAGTACTATCTCGTGTAACCGCTGAAACTTTTCCATAGGGCTTCACGGAACACCAATTGGGAACCGTTAATCTAGACCTTGGGCTCTAGGAAGCAGAAGCAGAATGTTCCTCTTGGGTGATCTAGTCGAATGCGGCTATAAATAGTAATAACTAGTGGAACTCACTGTAATTCTTAACGAAACCCTAAGGTTCCATGGAACACCATTAGGGAACTGCTGATCTAGGCAATACTAATCATCGAGTGTCTATTCGACTGAGTTGGGATTTTAGCATGCCCCAATTGTATAAACGAAATGCTATAGGAAATGCATATGCGGATGTTTAGTAAGTATCTAACTCTGAATGAGCTATAATACAGTGTAGAATACCAAATATTGAAAAACCAAAAAAAGGACTCGATTCTTTTTAAAAAACGAACTTGATGAATCGATTCACAAAAAAGAGTTGATTAAAATATCGATTCATACGTTTTTCGTAGGGTTCAAATGCACCAGGAAAAAATTAATATCTGGTATCAATTCTGATATAAAAAGGCTGAACTTTTTATAATTTATTTACTTTTTATAATATAACTCGGGCTGGGCAAGGTTCACTCAGCCTTTCATCCCGTCAGTGGGTCGATAAATGAGTACCAAGCACGCTTGGGAACTAAACACTGGGGGTTCGGCTGACCACCTGACCGGAGCATCTGCTCCTGCACCTCAGAGCCCTAGGTCAAGAAAACTGAGATGGGCACAGTAGGCCTTGGCCCGCAAGGGCTGAGGCGCAGCTGAGTTTTTGAGTCACTATTAAAATAAAATTTTATATCCACCAACTTCGGATCTATTCATATTTACTTAGAGAAAATAAATGACTCTGGAAGCTACGATTATAATATATATTTATAAGAAATTGGGCACCTGGGCCGCGCAGAAGGCCCACATCCCATACATCATGAAATAGAATAAAAAGTTAAAATAAAAGACAGTTTGAGTTCAGCAGTCTATGGAGTGGCTGTTACAGGGAGACAAGCACCTTCCTTGTATAACTGAAAGAAAATGAAAATAATAAGAGCAACTTGCTGTAATCTGTGGATGACTGTAGTTTGATTGTCAACGTGAAGCAGGCCTGAAAGCGGGACGGAAAAGAGAAAATACTGGTAGAAGAACTATTTCAATATTAGATAATATTCGGGAGGAGTTAATCTACAGGGTTCCCACTGTCCTTGAGAATTTGAAAAAGTGGTAATAAAAATAAAAGAAATTTTGACATTTTTATTTCTGTGTAGCCACCACTAAAAGATGTTTTCTAAAAAATATATATATTCACGAAAATTTCAGCACTTTACGATGAAAAAGCATATTAAAACAAAAAAATATATTGTAGCTCCACCCTAAATTTACTACCACTTTTTAAATTTTTCAAGGACCGCGGGAACCCTGATCTATTCTCAACAATAACAGTTCACTGTAAGGAAATTTATCACGGCGAAGAAGCAATTCAATATAAAAATTGCATCCGCTAAAAACAATTGGTAGTTATTGATTTTTATTATTCCATAAAAAGAGCTAAAAAATGAAATTTATTTGTTACCAGTTTTTACTCTTTTCTGTCTTGATATACAAGGGCTTTCAGTCCTGGTTCTACAACAACGAACGAACGGATAAATAATCAGCTGTTTTACATTAAATAATTGTAAACAGTGGAATGTTCTTAATTTCTTAACAAGGTTTTATTATTAGCTAGCAGACAATAATTCTTTCAAAAAAAAACTTGACTATAATTTAAAAAGGAACTTCACTTTAAAGAAAACCTAAATTAAAGTACTAAAAAATTGATAAGTATATTAATGAAGAAATAATAAACGTAGTAGGGTAAAGAATAAGATTTTTGAAAATGTTAAAATTTAATTAAATAGTTGGTAAAATAGTTTTGCGAAACACTTCCGGACAGGTGATTAAAAAATTATATAACGATATATAAGATGTTGAGAAATTTGGGATGATGTGAGGTATGCTTAAATATGTTTACTACGTATTTTTATTAATATTTATAAACAATATACTCAAGAAATTGATAAATATTTTATACCAAATCTATTCATACGTATGTGTATTATTGAAATTGTATCAGTTATTGAGATGAAAAAACTCAAAAATAATCACATTAAATAAGCACAATCTGGTGTATAATCATATTCTATCAGAAGCATGCTTTTATAAAACTCGACATTCGTTGAATAAAATGTTTTTTATTCAATAAGATGTTTTATTCAAATTTCTTAACTAAATTACAAATAGAATTTTAGACTATTAAAAAAGAAACATCGTATTTTATAATTTTAAGAAAATAAAAATAAAAAGATTTGCAAACGATTATTAGCGAAAAAAATATGAATGAAATTTTCGCTACGCTTGCTAAGTTTAATTCCTCGTAAGCTTATCAAATTTTAATATTTATCGCCCCACTTAATCATTTCTTCATTGTCACCAAATTATTTTTTTTAAATAATTAATTTTAATTTTTCTCAACTTCTAATAAATAAAAACAGTTGAAACTTTAGATTTTTCAATTGAAAAATATGTTGATTAAAATGGTATAAAAAAAATCATACCTTATAATTCAACTTTTTTTCATCCTCACTTTAATTAAATAATAAAAAACAATAAATAATTATTAAATATTATTTTTTTCATGAAATTATCTTTGGGTAAATGAGTTTTATGAGTGGGTGCAATTTTTTTTTTGAATTGCTTCATTAGTTTATAAATATGACTGAAAACGCAAAAATCAAAATTAACATTAAGGGGCCCGAACTTTGAATCGCTCTCCTGACCAAACAATGGGGACCACATTTCCCAGATTGCGGCTACACCCTATATTTTGAAGATGAAAAATCCAAATATGTAAAAAAAAATTTATGTTTATTCAGAGAAAGTACGTTTTTGTGTCTGATTTCGTAACTTAATTAATAGTTAGTACTAATTAATTAGCATATTTGAGGTCACCCCCGGGAACCATTAAGATTGACTTTTAGTTCATGAAAATCCGATCATTAGAACGAAAGTTATTCAGGGTGATATCTTTTTTTTTGCGAACTGTACATGGGATTGTGACGGAGGATTCGCAAATGAGAAAGGACTGTGCGAAGCTTGTGCCGAAGGTGTTGGAGGAGCAATAACTTCCTGACCCAAAGTAAGGCCCCTTGGTACCCCAGCCTCCCTATTGCCCTGACTTGGCGCCGTGTGACTTTTTTTTGTTCCTTCGACTGAAAAGAGAGCTGAAGGAAAGGCACTGGGATTCGGTAGAGAACATCCAAGCTCATGTTACAAGGTTCCTGAGAGGCATTCCTGTCGAGGAGTTCCTCGGTGCCTTCCAGGCGGGGCAGAATCGTCTCCGCAAGTGCATTGATGCACAAGGGAACTATTTTAAAGAATTTTAACCATTTGTATCCATAGGATCAATAAATCTATTTTCCCCAGAAAATGCGCATTACTTTCAGAACGCAACTGATTTTGTTTCTAAAAATATTGTCTGTGGGATAGAGGTAAAACTAAACACTTTATGCGTTAAATGCTAATTATGACCCTGCTATAAATCATTTATTACAAAATATGCTTTTTTACATAGCATGCATTTCCAGTTTTGCCACGGGTGACTAAAATAGCAAAAAAAGATGACGATGAAAATTTAGAATTTTAATAAAAGAGATAAAAATTTATAAATTTTATAGAATATTTTTTTTTTAGATTACCAGAAATGCCAACTTGCTCAGCTGTGTAAAAAAATACTTTCTTGTAATATTAAAATTAAAGTTATTTTTAGTTAAGTTTTTTTTTTTTTTTAATTTGACATACTGAAAATATAAAGAATTATAAGAAATGCAACATTATTACTGTTGTCTCGTGGGGACACTTTTAAAGAGTGGGCGTAATTTTTCTAATTCAACATGGTTTACTTTTCAATTCGCTACCAATTCATTAGAATTTTTAAGAAAGTGGAGTTGTTTTTATTTCTAGTTTACTATTGAAAGTGGATTCAGAGAATGATTTTCCTTAAATCTTCAACTAGAACAATTTGAAATGTATCTCATAGTGTTATTAAACAAATAATAAATAAATAAAATTTCCACCACTACTTACATTTTAGTTGCCTATGACGACGCTGCATAACTTTTGTAAGGAACACGACTTCAGCCTGATAAATGGTACCTAAGCATTACTAATATTTGTTTTTTATGGAAAAAAAGTAATATCGATTATTTTTTCCATTGAAGACCAACATACTTTAACGCATCGTGAAAGTACATGTATTATCTCCTTCTTCCTGCCACTTTTTACGTAGCAGAGAAGTGGGAACTCTTAATAGGCACACAAAATAAATTTTAAAAAATTCAGGAGAGTAGGTAATTAATTTGCAGAAAACTGTATCTTGTAGAGTGAAACCGATTGTGAAATCAGCGACGAAAAATATCAGAAATTCCGGTCAAAAACCTAATGCTTTAGAAAATAAAAAAAACATTGTAATTCTTTATAGCGTGAATGAGTGCACCATTTGCATATTTGAAAATGATGCATGTTTTTTAACGAACAGTACTTTCAGATAGATCTAGATATCTGCATTTGTTTTTATAATTAAACCACATTTTTATTGCTGAGAAGCCTGTTCAAGAGCGATACGAAAACAAGAAACTTTCAGTTCTGAAAGAAGAATACATATCAACCAATCTTCTGAACTCAAAAAAGTTCTTTTATTTTATATTACTATCACAACTTTATAAAAATAAATAATACTCTAAACATTGCAATGAAACATGCAATATTCAGAAAAATTTCCTTTTCTTTTTGTCAGTATCCACCAGCCAAGCGTATTGCTGTCAGATACCTTTATTAAGCTAATTATGTTTGATGAATTAAAAATATCTTAGCTACAGAATTAAAACTTATATTAAATATATTTTATTTTTTGTAACGGTAGTTTCAGAAATTTGAATTTCTTCATTTCTATCTCAGCACTTGTCACGTTAAAGGAATTTTTTTTTTATTTAAAGTTACATTTCTTAAAATTATTTAATGATTCATATACCTTAACATTTATAATTTTCTGAAACGTTTTCACAAAAATAAATTATAAATAATTATTTAAAGCTACTTTTGGCGTAGAATAATCTTGGATAAATGATTTTTTTAACTGAGTATAAAATGCTTCGATCAGCTTGAAAATTCCTCGAGATATTGCGAAACACGCGAAAAATAAAATTATTACCGGCGGTAAGTAATAAAATAGTTTTCTTTAAAAAATTTATTTTCTGTTACTGATATCTTCTTTAAAATCTTATGATCAAAATTTTAAAAAAATAAATAAATAAATCAGTATTCTCACACACATTTTTCATTCTTGCGTTAAAAATAAATACTGTCCCAAACAGTGGGTTGGGGAATCAGATATTATATTTTTTTCTAAGCCTGGCAAGGTTGTTTCATCTTCTGAGAACTATCGCCTCATTGGCCTTCTTCCAATGATTTAAAAAATTGTCTAAAAAAAGCCAAATCAGGCTGTGCAACCTGGGTCTTAAACTTTATATTTAATGGCAAATTGCAACTTGATTTCAGATGCGAAAGAACTATCTTAAAAAATTTATTTACTTAATATTAACTTATGCTTTTTTTCACTTACCACCCTTCCTATCTAAAAAACTAACTCTCTTCTACAGAGGATAGAATTCCGGGACTCTTAATTAGTCTTATTGCTCAGAAACTTGAAGTTTCGAAAACTATCATTTTATCGCCCGAATGATTGCCAAGTTTCCAAAATTATCACCAAGTCGGCAAGCATGTCTCCATGCCGAATCTTCAATAAGAAAGACATTAGGCATTATTTTCTCCCCTAATTACGATAGAATTTCGCGACATTATAGCAAATTTCCTAATTAAACTGATTATTTTGGATCCCTTTGATTCATAAAAGAATATTTAAAAAATTAAACGCATAGTAGCATCGTAATTTTGTACAATTTTGTAACAATGCTAAGTTACTAGCAGAGAATGCTGTACCAGTGACTTCAATCAACTACCTGGTATGGAATTGCTTGCTGCCGATGATAACACAAAATACAGTCGTATTTCTGCTTTTCCTTAATGTGAATCTGGCTACGTCTTTTATTTTCACCTTTCATTTTCTCTAATTTATTTCTGCTAATTTCAATTTAGTTCTTTAATTTACATGCGCAGATTTACAACTCTGCAATTTATCGCTGCTTCAGTACGCGAATAACCCCCTGGATCGCAGCAATGGAATCATTTAGATGATAACTAAAGAGTGATGATTGACCTAGAAACGAGTGCATAGATGTTAACTTGTACTGCCGTTGAGTTAGTTGAAAACGTTGAGCTCAAAGTAAGCGTTTTGACGTATTAAATCTAAAAATTTTCTTTTTAACCTACCACGAAACAATCTATTTATTGATTTTTGTACAGTTTCTGTCAAGTACCTGTAGTCAATTTTTATTTTTATATTTTGAGTGAAATAAATTTTTTTGCAGCGATAAACTTTTTGAATTGATTATTTCTTTGTATGGGTCCATTAGAGATTATTTATTGCAATCAGTCCATTTTTACCATAATGTTTTGATTTATTCTTAAAAAGTGTAAGAAGGTTTACTTCATTCTTTTCATATTTCTCGCTTCTTGGAAATTTTAAAAATGTGGTTTCAAAGTTTTCTCGCTTTCAATAAGAGAGTCAGATATTTAGAGGTTAAAAATAAAATGTTACGCATTAACTGGTAGAGTTGGCAACTAAAATTATAAAAAATATTTTATTCAAAAACGAAAAACATTGCCTCTCGATGTGAATAACGTAAAAAAAATGCGTTGCATAATTTTACCACTTTAAAAATAAAATTAATAAAAATATATAATTGGATATTTCCATACCTGCCAACTATTAATCCTTTCCATTATAATTTTTCCCAGTGGTATTAAAATGGAATTAGTTCTTCAATTTTAAGCAAACAAATATGTGTATTTGAGAAAACTGAAGTTGACAACCATGATAGTAAGACAATTATGATAGTAACGCATATTTATATATGTGCTTAATTTTTGAAAGAATAGTGGTGATCAAAATCATTTGAAAATTAAATTTATAAAGAAAAAGTAGTATATATTTACTACCACTTTAAATATAAAAATAAAATCTTCCGGAAAAGTTGGCACGTATGTATTTCTAGCTATTTGCAATAAATGAAGAATGCCGTCACGTTGTGGCTTTGTAGTTGTAATAAAGCTATATCCTAGAATTAGAATCTTTATTTTTTCTTAGATACTATATTGTACCGATGATTAATGATTTTTTTTCTTAGTGCTTATAATATTTATATTTCAATATAAAAAATCAACATTTTTAAAGTTAAATCTTGAGATGCCAGTTTTGACAACATATTTTACAAAGTAGTAGAAAACTACAAAATAATGGATGCAGACTTTCGATTATTTTTGTTAAATTTTTATAATGCTGAATTGCAATTAAGTGGGGCGTCACAAAAGCCTTTGAATTATTTAAAAGTAGTGGACAGTGATAGCGTTATAAATCAAATTTACTGTACCGAGTATCATCCATAAAAACACTAACACTCGAAAGTTGACGCCTTCGTAAATCTCTTAAATACAATGATAAACAAGCAATTCAAACACGCGAATATCATACCTGCCAAGTTTTACCGTTTTCTTTTTCTTAGTGGGAAGAAAATTTCAATTTAACTAAGATTGTATTGTTGTTGAAAATTGTGTTAAAATTATATGTTTTATTGTATTAATTAATACTTAAATTTATTTTTAACACCACTACATATAAATGATTTAAAAGTTCATATGCAACGACAGTTAATTATCATTTTTGTTTCTTGTCTTTGTCATATAGCAGAGATGCCAACTGCTCCGGACACGGCAAAATAATTTAAAAATCGGTAAATAACGACAAAGTAAATTCTGCAAATATTTGACTATTTCTGCTTGCTTTTTGAAAGGTATGACTTGACACTTGTACCATTAAGTGGTAAATTATTTAAGCCTACGAATTATTTGGAAATAGTGGTGGATAAAAATCTATTAAATTGAATTTATTAAATCAAGAATCACAATTGATAAACTACCACTTTGAAATATATATTTGCTGTCCGGAGCAAGTTGGCATCTCTGATATATGCATATAAATTAATAAAAGTAAAACGTGTACAATAGGGATAATAAATGCTTACTTCATAAAGTTGTCACCATCAGATAATTGCATATTTATAACCATATTATTTACCAAGGCCTTTAGGCCCTGAAGGATCTTTTACATTTTCATCTTGATTTGTAAAGTAATTTCCATGATAAGTTTTCAAAACAAGAATGGAAAAAAAAATAGGGTAATGCAATCAATGATGTAGAAAAGAGTAAACATAATTTTGAACTATTTGCCGCAACGGCTGAATCGCCGTATCAATGAGAAATCAGAGTTATGAATAGTAAGAGAAACGACTGCTGCACCAATCGCTTGCAATGTTATAATTTAAATTTACCAATAAAAGGGATTAAAAGTAGTGAAGGATAAATTGAATTATATCTGATAAAATAAAAGCGCTAGTTATAAAGTTTGGCTAAAGGTTCGATTTTAGAATCTTCAATTAGTATTTTTGCTTTAAAAATACCAAAAAGTTTGAAGTTTGCGGCTGAGCATTTTGACGCTTTAAAAAAATTGTGTGTTAAGTGTCAATAAAGTTTCAGTGAGGGTCTTCATTTTTCTCTGTATGTATTTGTCTCGAATAAAATATGGGACTCCACACATTTTTTTAGTAATTTATTTTGGAATTCATTAAGTTTTTTAGCATTTATTTTATAGTAATTGCATTAAGACAGGGGATGCATAAGTAATTATAGGTATGATATATGTAAAATCATACCTGCCAACATTCACTCTTTTCGAGAATGTATTTTCCAAGTGGTAGTAAAACAATTACCGAGAAACTATCTTCCTCAAGAATATATTGATATATTTTAATTAGGTTGACATTCGCTATCGTAAGGAATAATATGCTTTTATATATTTGTTGTAATTATTTATATGTAGTGGTGGTCAAACTGATTTAAAATTATTATTATAATTCAAAAAGTTTAGTGAAATAACATGAATTTCACCAGCACTTTAAATATGAAAATAAAATCTTCCGGGAAAACCGGAAGAGTTGGCAGCTATAGTAAAATACATGTGTCATTTGTTTTTAAATGACATTTTGGAGTAAGGACGGAGTAGACATTTTAATTTATTGTATATTCCTGTGGTTTAGCTATTAACTTCAATTTATGACTTTTTTATGTTTACCCGATCGTGGTCAATCTATTTTTGTGAAACACTCCTATTCAAATTCTAATTTCAAAATTCGGAATATAATAAAAATAAATAGCATGAATTTTGTTACCACTTTAAGTATGAAATAAAATCTTATGAACAAATTTATTCAATATAATCGGATAATACAATTTAACTCTTATCTGCTTAATCTCCAATGTTTTCGGTAAATTTTCTCTTAATATTTAAAGTTGGTTCAAAACTTTTGTTTTGATAGTTGATTCCTGTTTTAACACACTGCAAGCGGGTGACTTTAAAATACGTTTTTGAAAATTCTAAGAACCATTCAAAAGCTTAACAAATGGTAGCTGAACTACTTGTCTCGGGTCTGTTTTTCCAAGAAATTAACCATTTAACCACAAATTAACCATTTAACCTACAAACATAAATAATTCAATATATATGTAATCAGTAGTATAATCGTTCGTGGTAATTTTTTTTTATAAAACTAGATTAATTATTAAATTTTTCAACTAAAGTGATAATTTTGCTCTAACTGTTATGAAATCTTGCCAACTACTTTTTTTAAAAATTTCAATTTATAGCAACAGTTATGCCTCGTTTGGAAAAGTTGCCTGCGTGCAATGTGTTAATAAACTTGATTGAAATGGTTTTTGTTAACTCCATGTGCAAATAATTCAAATATAAAGGAAACGGATAAATATTTTCGGTACAATTTCAGTTGTTAGCAAAATAAGGTACGCTCTCATTTATCAATTGTTCCTTATCTGTTAAAGAAAATTCTTGTCAGTGAATATGTTTATTGATTGAAATAAAAAGTGATGCATATTTATAGAAGTCACCTGAAAAAAAGTGATAATAGAGATGCCTACTACACTTTATTCAACAATTTATTTTAAAATACGGCATATAACTATAAATTGACATGTACGAAATTTCGGTTATTTTTGTCAACGTTTTAAAATTCTCTTCACAAAATAACTACAGTGTTATTAACCAACGAAGAAAAATGTAAGATTTAGTAGAGACGAAAGAGTAAGATGAAGTAGATTAATTTTTTTTTTTTAACAAACAAATATATAACTTTATTGGGAACAAAAACACATAAATACAAAGAATATATATTCGTCGTCAAGAGGAAAATCCTGTCCTGGCGACAAAGAAAAGTAATACAATAAATTTAAAATAGAAATTAAAAAAAAGGGGGGGTTATTACATTCATAAATTATTTTGCTCATGATAAGACGTCATATATTGTTGAACACTATAATAATAGAAAACAAACAGAAAAAAATGCATGAAACTATATAAAAAAAATAACATAACAAAGGCAACATAAGAAATTCATTTGGATTGGCACAAGACTGGTATAAAAAATCAAATGCATACCTGCCAACTCTTCCGGAAGATTTTATTTTTATATTTAAAGTGGTAGTAAATATATACTTTTTTTTCTTCTATAAATTTATTTTTGAATGATTTTGATCACCACTATTCTTACAAAAATTAAGCACATATATTAATAAGCGTTACTATCATGGTTGTCAACTTACGGTTTCTCAAATACAACGTATTTGTTTGCTTAAAATTGAAGTTTTAATTCCATTTTAATACCACTGGGAAAAATGATAATGGAAAGGATTAAAAGTTGGCAGGTATGCAAATGCTTCCTTTAAAGTGAAAAATAGAGATCTAAATCGTCAATGTTCATCACAAATTGAAATAAAGCACGCTTAACAGAAGAATATGTTTGGATGTTTTGCAACTGAAATGGTAATTAATTATATAATTTAGGTGCTAAGTAAAAAACACTGTTTTCGTGAAATTTCTTTTGTAAAGTGGGGAATCTCAAATATTTCAGTTGGTCTCCTTTCAGACACATTAGTTTTTAATTTGCATATTAATTTATTGTTGTGTAAATACAGTAAAATACGAAATAAAAACATTATGGCGAAATGGTAATAGGTTAATTCTTATATATATATTGGTAGTAGTTATACTTGAATTATTTATATTTAGAGATTTAATAATCTTGAAGCATTTATTCTGAACTGAGATTAACCCCTTGGGGACGGGTGATTCAGAAAAGCATTTGTACAAAATCAGAATCAAGTTGCAATTAAATAAAAAGCGGTAACTTAAATGTAGTCGTTGCTAATTTGACAGACTTACTTTGCTTTTACTTTAATTATTGTTAGTTTAATCATATATATAATCAATGTTAGTTCAAAGTATAACTAAATAGTTTTATTTTGAACAAAGTAATGGTGAATTAAATAAATCAAACAATTATAACTCCGCCCACAAATAAACTGCTAAAGAATTACTTTGATTACCAGTTTTATCTTTTTATCCTGATTGATACAGTTTCATGCTGTCACGTATTTGTGACAGTCGGCGCGAAAGGGTTAAAGGAAGTAAATTAGTTTTATATTCACCGCCATATATTATTGCACCATAATTAATTAAAGAATAAAACCAGGAGTAATAGAGTGCTTTCACAAAATTAAAGTGAATTTTATTCTTAAGGTGATAAAATTTAACTAAATTGTTAATATGTGTTTTCCATTTCAAATTAGAATCGATATATAGTCCTAAATGTTTTATATTATTTACAGATTATAGAATATAGCATTGACAATTTTTATTAGTACTTTTGCAGGAGAGAGAGTGAAATTTTAAATTTAAGTTAAATTCTGATTTTCTTAAACTGAAATAAATATATTTAGTTTTATTTAGATTTAAATTTAAGTCATTTATTGTAAACCATTTTGAAATTACGCGTAAATCAGATTCAATTTGAAAAATTAGTTGATTTAAATCAGTGCAAGAATACAAAATTACGGAATCATCAGCATATGTTATTATCTTACCAAAAAGTTTGAGTTGACAAAAGTCATTGATGAATATAATAAACAATAAGGGTCCTAGAATAGATCCTTGAGGAACACCACGGTTTGAAAAAATATAATTACTAAAATTACTTCGGATTTTAACTCTATGTTCTCTGTTTGAAAGATATGAAATAAACCAATTTAAAATAATTCCTCTGATACCAGCAAATTCTAATTTTTTGATTAAAAGATTGTGATTGACATTATCGAAAGCTTTTGATATATCAAGAAATATAGCTACTGTTATCTTATTTTCAGCAATACTATTATGAATAAATTTTGAAAATTCCAAAAGAGCTTTTTCTGTACTTTTGCCTTTAATAAATCCATGTTGATTAACAGAGAAAAAATTTCTATGTTTTAAATAATTGTACATTTTATCAGCTAGAGCTTTTTCAATGATTTTGGAAAAAAACAGGTAATATTGAAATTGGTCTATAGTTTGATAAGCAATTTTTATCGCCGGTTTTAAAAATAGGAGTTATGGTTGCTCTTTTTAAAGAAGTTGGAAAAATTGTTGGCTTGATTGAGGTATTGATGAAATTAGTTATAAAATTTATATTATTGAGAGCAAATAGTTTAATTAATTTTACATTAATACCGTCATAGTCAAAGGAGTTTTTATTAGAAAGAGAATTTATTAAGTGAAGTACTTCACAATCATTCAATTCTAGGAAAACAAACGAGGTTAAACTTGGTGAAATATATATTTGCAAACTGTTTGAATTTGGGTTTGAGGTACTGTTGGCATTTGCAAATGATTTATTGAATTGATCAGAAGATTTATAGTCGTTTAAAATATCAGGTAAAGTAGGTGATTTGCTCTGATTACCAATAATACCATTTACAAGATCCCATTTTTGTTTATTTGAATCACAATTTAAAAATTTGATTTTGAAATATTCTGATTTTGCTGTTTTAATTAAGCTTTTAAGCTCAGAAACTATAGTGTTGTATGCTGTTTTGTAAATAATATCCCATGGATATTTTCAAGTTTTTTTAAATAGTTTTTCCTTTCTTCGAATTAAAATCAAGATATTACTAGTCATCCAGTTATTTTTGGCTTTTTTGTTTGATTTATGCTTAGATTTAAAATTATTTTTTAAATTATTGAGTTTGAAAACAAAACTTCGATATTGTTGATCAAGAGAATCTTGAGGATTGTAATTAAATTCTATATATAAATATATAAATTTCATTTATATATTATGTGTATAATTATTCAATCGTAACTATTATTATGACTAATTTTTCAAATTAATCAAATTTAAAGAAAAAACATGCGAACCATTCACTTTCAATATTTCACTATAAAAATGTGCTGTAAAAATATGTTAATTTTATTTTCTTTCTACAAAATTTTGCACTTTTAGTCGCCCGTGGCAACTCTTTTACTGTACTAAAGTGATATTTTATGTAAACACATGCATTATTTAATAGTATTCATGTAAACGTATCCTATTTAATCGAATTAACTAAATTAAGAATCATACATTAACCTTTTTGAGACGGGTGAGTCATGCTCGTTCGTTCGTTGTAGTGGAACTGGGCGTTTGAGGCCTTACGGCCCTTTTCCCATTCATCTTGAAGTTAAACTTAGAGAAATACATGACAAAATTAAAGTTTGGGGAGCAAATGGAGTTCTTGAGAAAAGAAAAATGGCACTTTGCCATTATTAGGCAATGACAAAATTACAAGTAATAAAAATGTACGTGAAAAAGGTAAAATTAAAGTACAATGGGAAAATAAACACTAATGAATATTTACAGTTTGGAAATACAAAAGGGGGGGAGTTAAAGGATTGTGAGGATGTGTGTATATGTGTAAGTAAATGTGGCTCTGTTAAGTAGAGACCCGGCCGTCAGTGAGTGCTTGTGTTGTTAAATGTTAGTATGATATCAGAAGTGTAGAAGTGTGCAATGGGTCGAATTTTTGCATCCTCTTTGAGATTTATGCAGTCGAAAATATCATTAAAATTTGCGGTATTGCAGGTGGCGGCTTTAATAAAGAAGTTTCTATTTAATTTGTTGAAATGATGGTCAAAGCGGTCAATATTAAGATCTCTATGAATGGCATTGTTGCGGATAAACCATCTGGCTCCCGTGAGTTTTCTCAAGATGTTGTTTTGGAGTACGATAAGTTTTTTGAGGTCTTTTTCGGAGGCGTTACACCAGGCAGCTGAGGCGTACGTCATAATAGGACGTATCATCGAGGTATACAGGAGTTTTTTCAGTTTTAAACTAAGGTGTCGGTTATGAAAAAGTGTTTGAAGTTTGTTGGTTGCTGCATATACTTTATTTTTAATGTTATTTACATGGTCAGACCAGGTCAGTTTTTTATTAATGGTTAAGCCTAAATATATAGCTTTATCAACTATGGGTATAGTGTTGTTAAAGAGAACTAGTTGGTATTTATTAGAGTAGGACTTTCTATTCTTTTGTATTATTAAAAGTTGCGATTTACTAGCATTTAGTTTGAACTTCCAATTTAGGCACCAGTCTTCCACATCATATAACTTTTAGGGTGAGTCATGCATGCATTCTTAGGGTGTTGATAGTTAGGGAAAAAAAGATAAAACTGGTAGCTAAACTGTTTTTATTGCAGTTTATTTGTGGGTGGGGTAATGATAGTTTGCTTTATTTAATTTTACCACTACTTAGTTCGTATTAAAAATAGTATAGTTACACTTTTAGCTTACGTGGATTGGATTTTTTAACCCCTTGGGGATGGGTGAGTCTTTAACCCCATGGGGACGGATGATTCAGAAAAGCATTCGTACAAAATCAGAATGAAGTTGTAATTAAATAAAAAACGGTAACTTAAATCTAGTCGTTGCTAATTTGACAGACTTACTTTGCTTTTACTTTAATTATTGTTAGTGTAATCATATATATAATCAATGTTAGTTCAAAGTATAACTAAATAGTTTTATTTTGAACAAAGTGTTGGTGAATTAAATAAATCAAACAATTATAACTCCGCCCACAAATAAACTGCTAAAGAAATACTTTGATTACCAGTTTTATCTTTTTATCCTGATTGATATGGTTTTATGCTGGCACGTATTTGTGACAGTCGGCGCGAAAGGGTTAAAGCTATTCGTTCAAAATCAGAATCGGGATGTAAATAAATAAAAAACGGTAGCTTGAATGCAGTCGTTGATAATTTGACAGACTTACTTTGCTTTTACTTTAATTATTGTTAGTTTAATCATATATGTATTCAATGTTAATTCGAAGTTTAACTAAATCGTTTTATTTTGAACTAAAGTAGTGGTGAATTAAATGAATCAAACAATTATAACCCCTCCCACAAATAAACTGTTAAAGAACTACTTTGGTTACCAGCTTTATCTTTTTACCCTGATTGATACAGTTTTATGCTGGCACGTATTTGTGACAGTCGGAGCGAAAGGATTAAAGTTACCATAATGCTGCTTAACTCAAAATGCTTTTACTCATTGTTTTAAAATAATTTTCATAATGTATGGGTTATCATTGACTGACACAGCCGAAGAAGAAGATATGGATGATACAGAAGATATCCAATACCAGAGAACAAGTAAGCCGAGAATTCTACCTATTATTATTAAAAAAAGTAATGTGACATAAATAAATTCAAAACAAAAAATGCAAGAACAAAAAATAACAGGATTTGAAGGAAAATATACAGGTGAATATGTAAACCTGCACTTTTTCGAAGTTGATATGAGGCGTTGTGCAATAGATATACTGAATGAACTAAAAGTAAAATACCGCACATTCCAATTTTACGTAGAAAGACCATTCAGAGTTGTAACAATAAGCATTCTAATAGATATAACATCAGATGAAGTTCACCAAAACCTAATAAATTACGGATTCACCCCAACAAATGTAACTCAGATGGGAAAATATACCGAGCAAGGCAGAATCAATCTTCCGCTGCACATAGTTACCCTGGATAAAACTGAAAACAACAAAGATATTTTAGACTTAACCAGACTCATGGACATCGTTGTCCTTGTATCAAACTAAAGAGGGTGCCGTGATCATCCACAGTGCAATAGATGCCAACTATTCTCTCACGTGCAAGCTTCCCGTCGACACACTCCAAAATGTCTAAAATGCGGTCAGGAGCACCTGACCAAAAAAACAAAGGATACACCAGCAAACTGTGCAAGTGTTGGACCACATCCAGACAACTTCACAACTTCAAACAATGCCTCAGGTACCCAACTACTAGAATCACCAACATCAATAGAACCAACAGCCTAAACAACAGAAATGCTCCTGGCAGCACAAATACATATGCAGATATCTTGCAATCCACAAACAAAGAAAACAGCAACAACGGTCTGTAACTGGACACAACTACAATTAAAGAAGCAAGATTTCTCTTCACAGATTTGAAGCTCTTTGTAGACTTTATACGAGACAACAAGGGTTTTAACATGTTCAAAAAGATTCAGCAGGCCATATACTCAAATCAACAACCAATAGAAGATGATTAAAAGCATACAAAAACCATTACTCAATGTATATTTCTGGAATGCTAATGGGATACTCGAAAAATAAAACGAATTAAAAGAAACTTCATCTTAGAACATAACCCAGATATTTTAATAATTTCAGAATCTCACCTGAATCCAACCCAAAGTATTTAAATAGCCAACTACTGAACATACAGATACGATAGACGGTGCAGAGGTGGTGACGTTGCACTACTATCTAAAACCAGCTTAACTACTTCAGAACTGCAAAAACAACTGCAAAGCTGACAGAGGTTATGAACAAATATCTATCCTGCTAAATCATCATAATCAGAATATCAAAATTACAGTCATATATAACTCAGAAAAAAACACACTGACAGAAGAAGACGTAAAATTTCCAACCTGCCAACAACAGTAGCAACTGAAGAAGACGTAAAATTGCCAACCTGCCAACAACAGTAGCAGGCGATTTCAATACTAAGCATACAACAAGGGGCTGCAGCAACAATAATATAGGAACTCAACCGAAAAACCTCATCTCAAAACATCAACTCGTAGTCATAGCTCCATCTTCTCCAGCCTATATACCAAACCTACAAAATCATAGATCAGATATTCTAGACTTTGCCATAACAAATATGCATGTCCCCATGTTCGCCAGCTAAATAAACCATCTGTCATCTGATCACCAACCTATCCAACTGCTCGTCGGGCTGACAACCGAACACTCTGAAAAATCGAAATTTAAAGCAGACTGGAACCTCTACAGTAATGTTCTCATAAATAACAATAGAAACCTGCCAACCCTAGAAGACAAAACTACAATAGATAACCATATCCAACAGTTACAATCTGAAATCATCGAAGCCTGCAAAAGTGCCTCAATAGAAGCAGAACATACAGCACATCATTACCGACTACCTCTAGAGATTAAAAATAACATCAGACTAAGAAATTATTGCAGAAAGTGGCATCACAGTACCACCGATCGGGCTCACATTAATGAAATAAAACAGCTCAATAAACAGATAAGAAAATGCAAAAAGCAACTTTGGCAAAAACAAAGTCGCCTCTTTCTGCTCTACCGACAATACTATTTGGAAAATAGTCAAAATATTCTAGACTGTACCACAGATAAACAGACCAATCAATATACCATCCGGCACAGCACACGCAATGGAAGATAAAGCTAACATTTTTGCAGACTGCCTCCAAAACCAGTTTTCAACCAAATTCAGATCAAAACCATCATAATTCAATCACAGAAGAAGTACACAGCTTCCATTAAGAACATTAAATCCCAGAATCAAGAGAACCTACGTATAATGAAGAAATCTGCGACATTATCCGTAATTTAAAAAATAACAAAGCACCAGGTGAAGATGGTATAAAAAATAAAGCGATAAAACAGCTACCTCCCAACTATATGCAGAAAATCATCCATATCCAGAGATGCCAACTTACTCCGGATAACAAATATATATTTTAAAGTGGTAGTTTATCAATTGTGATTCTTGGTTAATTAGATTCAATTTAGTAGGTTTTTATCCACCACTATTTCTAAATAATTCGTAGGCTTATATAATTCACCTCTTTATAGTTCTTATGTTAAAGTGATCATTTAAAAAATAAACTCTCTATGGCAGAAGGGAAGATTATTAGAAGACTCGGCGGCGCACCTATATGCATTAGCAATAATATTATAAAAAGGGATCTTAAAATTGATGACATCAACGTCTATATAAAAAATTTAAATAAAAATTTCTACAATGAAGCAAAAACCTGTACCACCAGCAATTTTAGCTCACTCCTAGATATAGAACTAATTGACGACAACACTAAATTTAGCCCAATCACTGCCTTTTTCCTTTGGGATATGGTGTTGCCGTAGCACACGAAATACACTCAGCCCCAGCCGACTCACACGAACCACCTCTCGATTTTTTGGTGCTAAGCACCTCCTCTTCTTCCCATCTCCATTCCTCCTCATCATCGATTTATTACTACAGATGAATCAGTTAATGCCGCTTCGCGGCAGTGCACCGAGATTTATGTGATTTCTACCATTCTACCATAGTTCTTATGTTATGCTATACCTTTAAAAAAAGCAAGCAAAAATAGTCAAATATTTGCAGTGTTTACTTTGTAGTTATTTACCGTTTTTTATTTATTTTGGCTAGTCCAGAGCAGTTGTCATCTCTGCATATCATCAATAGCTACCTTGCTCTGAATTATTATCCTCAAATCTGAAAAACGCATCCGTTTTCTATTTCTAAGGAAACATAAAAATTCTAGTTGCTCTTAGAGTTACAGACCAATCAGCCTCTTAACACATTGCTGACCGGTCACGAGTTAACTCGTGTTTTCGTGGCCAAGCGTTGGTGACCGGTCACGAGTCTTAGCAATCTTGTTAGCAGTGGTGACTATTTGAAAAAGTGGGCGAAATTTTTCTTACTTTTCAAGTTTTACTATTTAAATCTGTACCAATATATATATATTATAACCTTACGAAACTTCATATATTTGCAAAACTTCTCGTATACTTTTACACGTAGGTGATTGTTACACTCTTTATCATACAAAAAAGAAATATTATGAGTTTAATAATAAATAAAAAAAAATTTAGTCTATTTATATTGTTTCACTTCCACATAAGCTTTCAAAACAATAGCCGGGCACAAGAAGTAATTTTCAGAAAAGTTGCCGATCTGCAATGTGTTTAGCATACAGGGAAAAATATACGAAAAGGTCATATAAAATAGAATCAAACCACTACTTACAGCCCTCCCCGACGAGCGGTTCGGATTCCGCCAAAATCAGGACGCCACAGAACAACTACTTCGCATAATAGACTATACAGGCAGAGCTGAAATCAACTAAGAAGCAATAGCATTTTTAATGATAGACATCTCAAAAATATAATGATGTGATGACATGATGACATCTCAGTCGAAATGATAGACATCTCAGTCGATAAAGTCTGGCCTACTGGTACGATATTTAAATTAATGCATCTTAACTTTCCACCTGGTTCATGAAATTACTTTCCTGCTACCTTTCAAGTAGAACCGTCAAAGTATCCATCCGAAATTGCAAATCATTAAAAAGATCATAATCATAAAATCACCCTTGGCAGATGGTTAATCAGCAATACAAATACAGTGAACTCTAACTTATGCACCGGTGTAAGGGGCCAATAGAAAAAGGCGCATAAGTGAAAAATTTCAAAATTCTAAAACGCAACGCAAATTGCAGTGACAACATGAATAAATATGTTTCTAAAGATTTAATGTTAATATTTATACTGTTTTGGTATTTACTATAATTATACAAAGAAAAAATTTAACATACCTTAAGACAATTTATTTTCTTACAAAGTAATCTTAATACATGTTTGTATTTGTTTTCGCCGACGTTATTTGAGAACAGTTTTTTCCAGTTCATATAAATGGGATAAGGGAGTGTTTCAAAAGCAAAATTAAATTGTAAATAGTCAGGAATAGTGTCTAAAGCTTTCAATACTGCTGTGTGATTTGGAGAAACTTTATCATCTCTGTCAGTATCACCCACTACGTTCTCATCATTCACAAGTTTTAGTTAGATATAAATGAACAGTTCTTCACAAAAAATTTGAGTTTTATGGGAGGGGGTGAAACATATCACATGATAAATTTCTAAGAAAAATACTTGACGTCATAATATGCTGCACAATAAGTTGTTCAAGTATTTCCCTCACTAAACAGATCACCTCCTTTTATGTACTCGTAATGTCCATCTGACTGCAAGTAAGTGATCGCGGTCTCTTTCCTCTTTCGTATTCCAGGTGTCTTCTTTTTCTAGAAAACAGCATGGGGGTAAAACTAACCTCTGGACAAGAGGAATTGGTCATTTTCTGAAAGATGAATGGGCTTTCATTGTTGTTGGTGTAAAAGATAAGACACCCTATTCAAAATTTTAGAAAGAATCTCTTTCCAGAAACAGAAAAAATGAAAAGGTCACAGGGGGAAGCAAATTCAATAGGATCTAACAACATATATTTCTTTTTATCTGTAACAAGGATTGCTCATTTGCTTCATTTTTAATTTAAAACATTTTTTTTAAAAGAAAAAATATTTAAAGGATTAAAAAATTAAAATGCCAGCCAAAAATTTCGGCACATAATTGAAAAATTTATTTTTAAAGCGACGCATAAACGAAGGATGTTTATCATTATTTTCCTATCTAATGTACTGGGACCTATAAAAATCGTCGTATAAATGAAAAAGGTGCATAAAAGAGGTGGTGCATAAGGGAGAGATCACTGTATTATTTTTATTTCATAGGTGTCATTTATCAGGCTGAAGTAGTGTTCCTAACAAAAGATATGCAGCGACGTCACAGGTAATTAAAACGTAAAAAGTTTTCGAAATTTTATTTATTTATTATTTTTTAAATAATTCTATGAGTTACTTTTCAAATTGTTCTTGTTTCTTGTTAAAAATTGAAGGAAAATCCTTCTCGGAATCCACTTTCCATCGTAAACTAGATATAAAAACTTCTCCGCTTTCTGCAAAATTCTAATAAATTGGTTGTGAATTGAAGAGTAAACCCAGGGATGCCAATTGCACCACTTTATGAAATAGTTCTAATAAGAGTGGTAGCGAATTGTATCGCAAAATTCATTAAAGAAGGATAGTTGCGCCTTTATTTTTGATAGAGTAACCAGTAGATTGATGGATGCTTTAACGTTGCGTTTTATATGATACTTATATATTTTGATATTTAGTGGTGAAAAATTACTTAAAAGGAAAATACTAAACTAAAAGTAACTTAAATTTCTCTACCACTAGAATATACTATTTTACAAAGCGGAGCGAGTTGGCATCCCTGTAAACCATGTTGAATTAGGAAAATTACGCTCACTCTTTAAACGTGTCACCACGAGACATCACTAACAATGCTGCATTTCTTTCGACACATAATATTTTCAATATGTCAAATTACAAAAATATGAAGAAAAAGTTAACTAGAAATAACTTTAATTTTGATTTTATTAGAAAGTACTTTTTTAAAGCTGAGCAAGTTGGCATTTCTAGTGAACTAAAAAAATATGCTATAAAATGTGCAAATTTTTATCTCACTTATTAAAATTCCAAATTTTAATCGCCACCACTTTTTTCTATTTAAGCCGCCAAACCTAGAAATGCATGCTATTTAAAAAAAAAAAAAACATATTTTGTAATAAATATTTATTTATAACAGGCTCATGCATTTAATGCAGGCATTTAATGCATGAAGTGTTTAGTTTTATCTTTATTCTGTTTGTATTTTGTTTCTGTTGCAAAAAAAAAAAACTCTGAATAACATTAGAACTAATGATCGGATATAGAGTTCAGAGCCGATTTTAATAATTCAAGGGACAAAACTTAAATTTGCGTTAATTAATTGCACTCATTAATTACTGCAGCAGACAATATTTTAAGAAACAAAATCAGCCACATGACAGCAAATTTTTTATTAAGTTTCTCTTCTGTTAAATTCGAATTTTTTCGTATTCTCATAGTATTCCCACGAGAGCGCATACCCTCCAACTGCTACGGAATTTCCGTATTTTCAGAAATCTTCTTTTCAGACGGTAGCAAAATTAATGTCTTAATATTTAAAAAAAATTAATTTTAGCGTAACTTGTCCACTATTACTTATAAAAGTGCAGGCCATATGGCTAGATTCTTAAGTTCTGATAAAAGTTTTATAAGAGATCCATTTGCTTTAAAAATTTCTACTTTGGTTTGCTACCACTAGAAAGAATTATTTTCAAAATCCTCATAAGTTGGAGGGTATGAGAGCGATCAAAAGTTTAGTTCTCTTAGTTTTTCTTTTAGATTTTGCATGTGTCGCAATATCTCGATGGATCTTCTAGCTCATCAAAACATTTTATACACAGTTATAAAATTTTTGTTTACCCAAAGATGCCAAAAGTAGCTTTAAATAATTATTTGTAATTTATTATTATTTCAGTGAATACGTTTCAAAACATTTTGAATTTTAAGGTACATGAACTACTAAATCATTTTAAGAAATGCAATTTTAAATAAATAAGAAAAATACTGCTTCCATTTACTTGACAAATGTTGACATAGAAATGAGACGGTTCAAATTTTAGAAACCACCGTTTCAAAAAATAAAATATATTTAACATATAGGTTAATTAAGTTACGAAATTGTATATCTTCAACCCCTATAGTCCATTTCATAATGGTATCTAAAGGCAATAAATTTTCCTGGCAGATACTGATAATAAAAAGAAAAGGAAAATGTTCATGATAGTCTATTTAATTAAAATGGTACGGTTTATTAATTTTTCTTTTTTAATTTTCGTTTTAAAAATTGTGATACCAGTTGATTATAAAGAGGACTTTTTTTGTTAATTCAGAAGATTGGTTTTTAAAAAAAAAGACGTTTTAAAAATTTTATTTATTTATTATTTGTTTAATAACACTATGAGATACATTTCAAATTGTTCTTTTTGAAAATTTAAGGAAAATCATTCTCTGAATCCACGTTCTATAGTAAACTATAAAGAAAAACTACTCCGCTTTCTGCAAAATTCTAATAAATTGGTAGCGGATTGAAGAGTAAACCATGTTGAATAAGGAAAATTTCGACCACTTTAAAAGTGTCCCAACGAGACAACAGTAATAAGGTTGCATTTCTTATGATTTTTTAGAAATTGATATCTTTATCATTATTTAATATGTATTTGAATAAATTATTTTATTAAAAATTATAAAATATATTAAATAAATAATAGATCATTGATTAGATATAATTATGATTTCAGGCTCAAAAATCATGATTGGATAAAGTAAATCTTAACAGTCAAAGTCCCTGAAACCTCTCCACGATATTCAAAACCTTTTGGGAGCCGCTGCTTAAACGCATAAATCTTCACTTTCAGAACTTAAATCTTAAATTGTTTTATTTAATGACAAATCGATAATTCAAACGTATATATAAAATATACATTAATTATATAGTCATGCATTCAAATGTTAAAGAAGCTTAATTTTCAGAAAATACTTAATATCTTATATCTTGTATACAAACACTAAGTAAAATATTTCCCAACGACCATACTTGTTGGCAGCTATGCGTTCACACATTTCATATTTATAACAAATTAAAATAAAGATATATGTTATTAAGTTTTATTTAACTAATCACCGTATGAATTACAATTTGTTGTATAAATGATGTATTAGCCCTTTGAGAGTTAGTCTCAGCTTCTTGCGAATTTTAAGCTGAAGGTTTTTCAGTATCATTGAAGAAACTAAAAAAGAAAAAAACAAAAAAAACATCGCAGAAGGGGATCAACTCGAAGGGTATAACTCGTAGACTCCCGGCAAACATCTAGATGTTTTTTAATTTTTCAGTTTAAAATCAATTTGATGCCTCGGCAATTCTATTTCACGTGACTTTGACCAAACTTCATTGGTTATTATTAATAATATCCGGTTAATGTGATAAATTCATTTAAATTATTCACTCTAAATGGCTTGTTTGGTTTTTATTAATATTTACAGGTTAGTATTAATAATAACAGATTATTCACACTGTAACAAATACATGTTATAACTGATACATACTAGACTTTAGGTTTCTGACGTAAGCCCTGCCACCTCCAGAAATTGCCTCGTTGGGGACTCCTGGGGGGTTGCGATTTTCTGGAGAACTTGTACAATTTATAGAAGAAATTTATTTTAGACTGCATGTGCTTATTAAAATTAACTATTTCGTTTGTTTTGTTGTTGAAAAGACAGTACATGTTTTACTCTGATTACATTAAATGTTATAGAGAATTATTAATTTATTGAAAGAAAAATTACTAGCCAATTATAGTGAAGACCGGAGTTTTTTTTTTTTTAAAAAAATAACACTAGAATGTTTAATGATTTTTATTTTCCGAATAGTTTAAATTTTGAAATTCAAAATTTTTTTTGCGATTTTTAATAAAATAGTTAGATAATTTTTTCATTTATTATGAACGTTATAATATTACAATAGTTTGAATTATTAAAAGAAATTGATGACAAGTTATTCTCTGCTTCAAAATTTGTAGCAAATAATTATTCGCTTTAGTAAGGTACAGTAAGCTTTTCAAAATAAATAAAGATATAAATAAATAATAATTAAAAAAGATTAAAGATATAATAAGTAAAGATGCAAATTGGAATGACCATATCATTAAAATCATTGCTAAAGCCTTTACGGTTTATTAATTAAACTAAAACTAAAATGCATATCCAAAAATGTCACTTAAACGCAAACGTGTTACAAACAAATAACGTACATAAAACAAATAAACACCCATACCTCCACTACCTGATGGGACATAACTAAATTTCAAAACAAAAAACTCATCCCATTCCAAATTAAATGATCAGTAGAATGAGCAGCCTAACATATTTTATAAGAAACAAAGCCATGTATACTGATTTTAAACTAAAAACTTGAATTGAGGGAAGCAAGACGATTTCGATGTCGAACAAATTATTTTTTCAACCATATCGACAAGCCATTTTTTCTTAATATTAAATACATTTTAAAACTTTAAACTTTACATTTATGAAAACTACATATTAATATCATTCAATAACAATAAAAAGGAATTTAAAATGTTTATAAATTTAATTTTTTAAATATTTGAAAATTTAATGTATATATAATTTTTTTTAACCAGACATAGCTTTCGGTACGCTCAAAAAATTTTCTACATGAAATATCAACCAAAAATTGGCAGACACTCATGTAAATATGTTTGAAAAATCAGGTGAAATAGTTTGTTTCATAATATGTACAGAATATATTTTAGATAAGCAAAATAAATGTAGTATTTCTGAAAAAATGCAAAATTTCGTTCAAATTTTGAAAAACTTCCCCTGTATAACAAAATTATAATGAAAAAAATAAACTTTATGTAGTTAATTAAATGTAAATAAGGTATATGTACATGCATAGAAATTTTCATAACTTTACAATGATTTGTTTTTTGTACGAGCGTACCGAAAGTTATGTCTGGTAAAAAAAAATTATATTTACATCAAATATTCAAATATTTATAAAAATTAAATTTATAAACATTTTAAAATTCTTTTTATTGTTATCGAATGACATTAATATGTAGTTGTCATAAATGTAAAGTTTAAAGTTTTAAAATGTATTTAGTATTAAGAAAAAATGGCTTGTCGATAAGGTTGTAAAAAATCATTATTTCGACATAGAAAACGTCTTGCTTCCCTTGAAACACGTATGAATTTAAATACAAAATTTCATAAAAAAGCTCGAAAATGCACAACTAGTTACAACAAAATCTGTTGAAATGCTGAAAGAGGATTTAAAAAATAGACCCCTTGATCGCTTTCTCTTAATTGACGAAATTCTCTCAAATAAGTTTTTAAATAATATTTACTCAAATCGATTATTATTTAAAATTACTAAAAGTGTCTAATTTTGGGAAAATGAAGCAATGTATTGTATCAGATAAACAGTTTCAAACATTAGACAAAGAAACCGCATTTAGACAATCAGGAAGTTGGTTTGATCTTGAAACCTTGAGCAAGGAAGCAGATTTATTCTTTGGGACAAGAAGTAAACCATTAGCGGAGAGTTATAGTCAAAAATTCTCTAATTCGAGAAATGTGTCTTAAGATATTTTGAGCTTATAACAAGTGTTCAAACTGCATGCCGAGTTTTGATAATGCATCCAGCATTGTCATTTTCTGAAAGAATAGAAGTAATAAAGAGTAACAATCTTTGTTTTAATTACCTGTATAACTGTTTGGTTAATAGTAATAAATCTAAATTTTCCTGTTCTATGCGTAAAAGAGGGGTAAAAAAAATAGGTGTCATTATTTTACTTTACATTATTCGAGGAAGATTGAATAATTGCAAGTGCCATTGACCGAGGATTTCTGAGGAGAGGGAATCTGCATATCCGCTGCCTTTATTCCACACAACTGACACCGCTAGTCGTCAAAACAATGTTACTTCCTCGCGGCTAATAAATCAGTCAAAAACAGTTCTTTTGAGTACAGTAAATTGTTTATTAAAAGATGAGAGGGGAAATAAATACCCATTGCCTCTGCAATTTTAGTTCTAGGAGCCATGAATGATTTTATAACGTCGGATTTTGCAAATGCCCTTAATTTAAAATGAAAGAAAACCCATTTGGTTGCGTGTAGTATTGGCAATACATTCAAATCAAATAAATCTCATGTTAATGCAACTAACTTTAAAATTTGTTTTGAAAAAGAATTAGATTATTAACTGTTTCTAATATTACAGACTTCATGTTGTCAAAAGAGTTAATGATTAATCTACCCGAATAAAAATACACTAAACTAGCAGAGGAGAATTGAAATATGCCAGGTCGTAGAGATTTGTTTTTAAGTGCCGAAATCATTAGTGACGTTGTGGCCCTGTTAAATTTGTCTCGCTAATACTAATCTAACTTTCCAGAATACTATTTTTGGATATGTAGTGAGTGGAAGTGTTCCCTTTGAAAATCAGAGAAGGGTACATTGAGGCTTCATTTTATATTTTTATTGTATAACAGTTGCTGTGAACGGCAGACCCATTGTTTAACTGTGTAGATTTGCAATTTTGAACTTGATATGGAAAACAAGTGAACTCCTAGATCAATTATTGGCGAAAATTGCCTTCGTGGAGGACTTCTTGGTAGAATTAACCTGCTGTAGCGTGACATGGAGAGGATAACTTCGAAAACCACTCACGGTAAGCCTGATGGAAAGGGGACTCTAACTGATGATCTGCCTAAAGTTGAGGATATTTTACGTCAGCACTGTTGTCGATGCAAACCGGAAGCGGAATTTGTATCGACCAGCCATCGTTGGCATTCGAACCTGGTTCATCTAATTGGAAGGCGTAAGCTCTTTCCCCTGAGTCATCACAGAGCCATCATTCATTATAGATAATACTAGTATAAACAAAACTGTCTGAAACTTTTGGGAAATAGAAGATGCTCAGATTTAGGTACCCAGGAATAAAGAAGCAATAATTTGTGAAAAGAACTTGGAATAAAATATTAAAAGGGATAACGCAGGGAGGCGGTATACAGTAAAAATGCCGTTAAAAGATGACCTAACGCATACCTGCCAACTTTTAATCCCTTCCATTATTATTTTTCCTAGTGGTATTAAAATGGAATTTAAACTTCAACTTTAAGCAAACAAATACGTTGTATTTAAGAAAACTTAAGTTGACAACCATGACAGTAACGCATATTAATATATGTGCTTAATTTTTGTAAGAATAGTGGTGATCAATATCATTTAAAAATTAAGATTAAAAAAGAAAAAATAGTATATAATTACTACCACTTTAAATATGAAAATAAAATCTTCCGGAAAATCCGGAAGAGTTGTCAGGTATGCTAACGTGTTTAGGGAAGTCCAAGGATATGACCCTTAAAAAATTAAATTCTCTGCTCAAACGTTTTTTAAAGGAGCTCGGGTATTTGTGCATTGAATTATTTTCGCGAATATGAAAATATGAGTCATATGACAAAAATATCAAAGTGTGAGAAAGAAGTAGGAATGTATTAGGAATTCATAGCCCTGATAAAAGTACTACAAAGCTTCGTATAGTGTTCATTCAATGCCTCCTAGATAAGAGATGGCCTCAGCATGGGTTACCATAAAATTCACTGCTCAGTTTATATTCGTTAAGTCGGACTTTTAAATTGATCTGCGCTGAGGCCTTCTTTTTTATAGCAGATGTTGGTTCTATTCGAACCGGCCGAATTTTTGCCAGCAATAAACAATGTGAGTGTTCAGGGATGTATCCTAATAGAAAAATCAGTGCGCATAGAGTTTCATGGTCTTCTGACGCTTCTGAATCTACTTATAAATACTTCATTTATACACAGTTATAAAATTCGTTTATCCAAAGATTGTTATAGGCAAAAAGTAGCTCTAAATAATTATTTATAATTTATTATTATGATTGTGAAAAAGTTTAAAAAAATTTTGAATTTTAAAGTATATGATTTATTAAATCCTTTTAACAAATGTAATTTTAAATAAATAAAAAAAAAATACTGCTTCCTTTTACGTGACAAATGTTAAGATAGAAATGAGATAGTTCAAATTTTAGCAACTACCGTTTCAGAAAATAAAATATATTCTATATAATCTTTAATTATTTTAAAACTTGGCATTTACATAATTTGGTAAATAATATTGTTAAAAGTATCTGACGGCAATACATTTGACAGGTGGATACTGAAAGTAAAAAAAAAGGAAAATATTTCTGTGTATTGTCTAATTCTTTGAAATGACTAAAAAAAGTGTATCATTTTTTTAAAAATTTTTATAAAATTGTGATAGTAATTAATAATGAAAAGGACTTTTGTGAGTTCAGAAGAATGGTTGATAAGTATTCTTTTTTTAAATCTGAAATTTTTTTCTGTATTACTCAGATTTCTCATCAATTGATCAGGTTTCTCATCAATTAAAATGTGGTTGAAATATGAACACAAATGTTATTAATTAGGTCTATCTCATAGTTCTGTTCGCGAAAAAAAGCGTATCATTTTCAGATATGCAAAAGGTGCATTTATTCACGCTATGATGAATTATAATTGTTTTTTATTTTCTAAAGGCTTTTGACCGAAAATTTGGATATTTTTTCGCTCTCATTAATTAGTGCAGCAGACAATATTTTTAGAAACAACATCAGTCATATAACCCCACATTTTTTTTAAAGTTTCTTTTTCATCAAATTCGAATTCTGTCCTATTCCCATAGTATGGTCAGGAGAGCGATCAAAAGTTTAGTTCTCTTAATTATAATTTCACTTTTTGCGTGTTTCCCAATATATCGACGAATTTTCTAGCTCTTGAAACATTTTAAACACAGTTATAAAATTCGCTTACCCAAAGATTGTTCTATTCAAAAAGTATCTTTAAATAGTTATTTATATTTATAATTATTTTTGTGAAAACGCTTCAAAAAATTTTGAATTTTTAAGTATATGAATTATTAAATCTTTTTAAGAAACTTAATATTAAATAAATAAAAAAATACTGCTTCCTTCCACGTGACAAAAGCTCAGATAGAAATGAGGTAGTTCAAATTTTATAAACTACCGTTTCAGAAAATAAAATACAGTTAATATAAATTTCAATTTAGTTGAAACTTGCGCTCTGCTCTGCGTTGCGAAGTCCATTCATTAAATGTATCTGTCAGCAATACGTTTGGCTGGGGGGTACTGATTATTCAAAGGAGGAAAATATTTCAGAATACTGTTTGCATCATTTAAATTTCTAGAAGAATATTTTTTTAAAATTTTGTTTAAAATTGTGATAGTAATTGATAATAAGTAGGACTTTTTTTGAATTCAGAAGATTGGATGGTATGTATTCTTCTTCTTAGTCTGAAAATTTCTTCTGTTTTCGTATCGCTCTTGAACAGGCTTCTCAGCAATTGAAATGTGGGTTTAATTATAAACACAAATGCAAATAATTAGGTTTGCCTGAAAGTTCAGTTCGCAAAAAGACACGTATCATTTTCAGATGTGGAAAAAGGTGCATTTATTCAAGCTGTAATGAATTACAATTTTTTTATTTTCTAATGCATTATGTTTTTCACCGGAATTTTGGATATTTTATCGTCGCTGATTTCAAATTCGCAATCGGTTTCACTCTACAAGATACAGTTTTTATGCTATTTAATAATATATTTCAATTTATAATTTGCTAAAATTTATGTGCCTATTAAGAGTTTCCACTAATCTGCTACGTAGAAAGTGGTAGGAAGAAGGAGATAATACATTCATGATGCGATAAATTATGTTAGTTTGTAATGGAAAAAAATAATCGATATCACTTTTTTCCATAACAAACAAATATTATTAATTCATAGGTACCATTTATCACACTGAAGTCGTGTTCCTTACAAAATATATGCAGCGACGTCACGTGCTACTAAAATGTAAAAAGTTGTAGAAATTTTATTTATTTTGTTATTTGTTTAATAGCACTATGAGTTACATTTCAAATTGTTCTTGTTGAAAATCTAAGAAAAATCGTTCCCGGAATCCACTTTCATTCATAAACTAGAAATAAAAACTACTCCGCTTTCTGCAAAATTCTAATAAATTGGTAGCGAATTGAAGAGTAAACCATCTTGAATTAGGAAAATTACGCCCCTTTCTTAAAAGTGTCGCCGCGAGACTACAGTAATAATGTTGCATTTCTTATGACACTTTATATTTTCAATGTGTCAAATTACTTGCTTTTTCTTGAAATTTGAGCTAGGCAGCGCAGCTTCTTCAATACCAGTCATCATGTTTCTCTTATTAGTGGTAGAACTTTAAGGTTAGCAGTCTATGTGATTGTTGTTATAGGGATTCAAGCACCTTGCTTGAGTAAATGATAATAATGGAAATTATAAGAAGCAGGCTTGCTTTAAACTATGAGTAGCTTTGAATGTAGATTGATGGTCAATGTGGGGAAATGTTTGATCAAGTTGTCAGTATTGCTGTAGAATCTGATGCTATTAATGGATCTGTGATTATTAAGAAAAGAATTCAAAATATTAATGCAAAAAGTTATTAAATTAAAAATTAAGGAAAAAAAATAAAACATCCAAGTGGAAAAATGCGCTTAGCATAGAAACCAAGAAGAATTAAACAAATGAGACAATGAAGAAAAATTAGTAAAAAAATTGAAAAAACATTGAAGAACATGACAATCAAGGCTGACGTCATCAAGGGGTACCAGTTTTGAATTGTCATAAAATGCAAAACTTTTTTTATGAAGAAAGGTACAGGGAAAGCGATTTTTTTAATTTTGTCTTAGCTTTCTTAAAAGAAAAAGTTTTGCATTTTATGACAATTCAAAGCTGGAACCCCCTGATGAAATCAGCTTTGATTGTTATGTTTTTTCAATGTTTTTTCCTTTTTGTTACTAATTTTTCTTCATTGTCTCATTTGGATCTGTGATTAGTTACTTACTTTGATGTTTGTGATATGAGGTGTCGGAAATGAAGTGAGCAGCTATCGGTCTTAATTTTGTATCTTTTATGTAATTTTCAAAATTGAATATCTGGTTGAAGTTCACTGCACTGCATTTTAGGGGCTTGTCATAGAAATCTGCATTTAATTTGTAAATATATTGTGATAAGATCGGGATCTTGAGTTCTTTGTGGATAGTTGTATTTCTGATGAACCATCAGATTTTTCTGGGTATCTTGTTCTGGCATTGGTTGAGTTTTTTCATGAGATGTTCCGATATGGTTGTCCAGGCAGGTGAGGCATATGTGAGAATTGGTCTGATCATTCATGTATACAGTAGTTTTCTTAGTTTTAATGAGACATTCTGGTTATAGATGAGAGTCTGTATTGTTGTTGCTGCATTTGTTTTGTCGATTATATATTTGATAGGGTCATTCCAGGTGAGCTTGCTGTTTTTTTTAAGGTCAAGGCAGTTGGCTTTTTTAACTATTTGTGTTTGGATATTGAACAGCTTTGATTTGCATTGTTGTAGTATTTTTATTCTTCTTTTCTGTATGATTAGGATTCGATATTGGTCTGCATTTACGGATGTTTTCCACTTAACGCATCAGTCTTCTATTTCAAGAATTTGATCCTATAGTTTCTGCAATTTTATATTTGGATTTCTTGATTTGATGATGATTCCTGTGTTGTCTGCTTAAAAAGTTGTAATACTACTGTAATCTGTTCTTTTTATGGGAAAAGCATAAGTGTATAAAATATATAGAATCGGTCCACGTATATAGCTGACCTGAGCTACTCCAGCTGTGATATTTCTTTATGATGATTTGTTGTTTTGAATGGATACATGGAAGGTTCTGTTTGAAATTTAGCAGGAAAGTAATTTGATGAGACCAGGTGGAAAGTTAAACTGATTTAATTTAAATATTGTGCCAGTAGGCCAGACTTTTTCAAATGCTTCTGAGATGTCTATCATTTAAAATGCTGCTGTTTCTTTATTGATTGGAGCTCTGCTTGTATAATTTGTTATGTGAAGTAGCTGTTTTGTGGTTTCCAGTTTGTGGCGGAATCCGAACTGCTGGTTGGGGTGGGTTGTAAATAGTGGCTTGATTCTTTTGTATATGACCCTTTCTTATATATTTTTCCCAGTATGTTTAAGAGACTGATAGGTCTGTAACTCTCAGGACTGCTTGGATTTTTAGTTTTCTTTAGAAATAGAACGATAGATGTGTTTTTACAAATTTGAAGATAATAATTCAGAGCAAGATAGTTATTGATGATATGGATGATTTTCGCTATCTAATTGGGATGTAGTAGTTTTATTTTTTATACCATGATCACGTGGTGCTTTGTTCTTTTTTAAATTACGGATAATGTTGCAGATTTTTCTTATTATTTGTGGGTTCTTTTGTTTCTGGGATAGGATGTTTGTGATGGAAAATGTTTACTTCTTCTGGGATTAAATTATGAGGGGTTTGATCTGAGTTTGGATTTGGTGAAAACTGGTTTTAGGTCTTCAAAAATTTGAGCTTTATCTTCTATTGCGTGTGGTCTGCCAAATGGTCCACTGATTTGTCTCTTTATGTGTGGTTCAGTCTTTAATATTTTGACCATTTTCCAATTATACTAAAATAGTGCTTGTTGTCAGCTATCGTTTCAGATTCGTCAACATCCTGTGAAGTTCAACTGAAAAACGTTTATGAATTTCAAATTCAAGGAAATTCACCGATAGGGAATTATTCATTATAAAAGAAATTCAAAAACAAAAACCTACCGAATAATTACGGAGTTAAAGTCGCGCTGAAAATCTTACTGATAAAAGTAAATAAAATATTTAAATCATATTTTTTTTGACAGAGATGGAGTACTGATAGTCAAAGATAGAATAGGACATGCTAAAGTCAGTTTTAACAGTGAATTCCCAATTATTCTACCTAAAGGTCTGGTTTCTTAGGACAAGCGCCTTATCTGAGCGTCAGCGGGACGTCAACGTCCCGCTGACGCCAGCAAAATACTGGTTTGTTAGCTCAAGGCCTGGTTTCTTAGAACTAGCGCCTTATCTGGGCGTCAGCGGAAAGTTGACGTAGAGCTGACGCCAAAAAAAAAAAACTTTTTTGTTAACTCAGTGTGAGCAGTCGTTCCAACGCAGACATTATCTCTCATTGAGCATGCGTTAATAACATAAACAAATATTTATTTTGAATTTGTATTGATTTTGTTATTGTCGACCAGTGTTTTAGAGAACAAATAAGGACTTTGTCCAAGAAAAAACACATTATAGCTGAGTTAAATGAGGAGTGCTATGTTCAATAAGAAGCTATGTTTAATGTCAAAATCAAACTCTTGGCTGATTTCAATGTGCTGTTGGATGTTGTCCGCCATTGCGTCTGTGGTTAACGTCACGTTGTAATCCAACTGCAGTTGAGTTGGACTGCAATTGTAGTTCCAGATGAGCGTTCGATGACGTATACTATCAAACTCACAAATGGACCAATCAGAGGTTAGCGCTGATTTCCAGCTGACGGCGTCCTGTCCTAAGAAACCAAGCTTAAGATTCATAAATTAAATACATTTAAATTTAGAATCCTACCTTAAACGATATTTCTGTTTAGGTCCTACTGCTTTACTGCATTACGTCCGAAAAACATTTTGACAAGATTAAAGCAATGTGTAGGGAAGTTGTGCTTGATAGTGTAAAGAGTGCTAAAGTTAAATTCATAGGAGTTGTAAATTATGTGTAATTTTCCCAGAGAGAGAGAGAGAGAGAGCGAGAGGGGGGGGGTGCAGGGAGAGAAAGACCTGACTTCCCATTTAATTGCTAGAGTAGAGCAGGAATAGATTTGTGGTCCATTCCTTATTAAATATAAACATCAAAGGAGAGGAAATTATCATGATACTTTGTATGCTTAGTCACTAACGGTGCTCACCTGGAAAATGTGACAGATTTAACACCAGAGGCTTTAGTAGCATGATTAAAGAAATGTGTGGCTCAAAGAGGTGTGTATGCTCAAAATTATTTTCTGATAATGCCACAAGTTTCATTGTAGTGAATAAAGAATCTTCTAAGTTACAAAATTTAATTATAAAACCAAACAAGTGACTGCAAAATTATATGTCAATTCAAGGTGGAACTTCCTTCCACCTAGAACTCCCAAATTTGGTAGCCTCTAAAGTGCAGTTATGCCATTTAAATATTATTTTAAAAATGCTTTAGGGAACTCCAGAATGAGATATAAAAAAATTTCTAGCAGCCGTTTGTCAAATAGAAGCATTTCATAACTCCAGTTCGCTTGCACGTCTGTCATCCGATACTGATGAGTATGATGTCTTAACTCCTGTCCATTTTCTAATTGGTAGACCTTTTACTCCTTTTGTAGAACTAAATTTAGTTGATGTGAAGGATAATCGATTATCCAACTAGAAAAAACTGAAAAGAATTATTCAAGTTTTTTTTGTGTGGAAGAAATAGCAAATACAATATTTTAATAATTTGCAGCAAAGTTCCTAGCGGATGGTGGAAAAAAATCATTGTAAAAATCCTTGAGTTCGTACTTCTGAAAGATGAAAATCTACAACCTCAAAAATGGACACTGGATAGAATTATTGAACTTTATTTTGGTAAAGACAAACGAGTGAGAGCAGTTAAAGTAAAATCCCAATTTGAAATTTATTAACGCTTTATATTTAAAATTGCATTTCACCTATTAATGAGTAATCTTGTAAAGAATGTTGTATTAATGAGTAATCTAGTAAAGTGTATTTTTTAATAAGTAGTTTAATTTTATTTTTACATTATAATTGCTTTTTATTTAACTGTGAATTAATTGTGACTCTTATTGACTGAAATTATCATTGCAATTTGAGGCGGAATGTTCCAAACGTAAGAGTAAGTGCTTTTTTAGAAGCGCCCTCATGCGGTGAACATTGTGAAAATTCTGTGTTAAATTATAAAATGTGACGAGAGGTTGCATTGTGAGAGTAGGAGATATTGAGTAAACATGCGAATTAAAAATAAAAGTGTGTGAGCTTCATTAATTATTACGAGAAAGAGGAAAGCTTTCACTTGAATATTTTTCGTAGATCTTAGGGAGTCCAGAACATATCTCCTTTTTTAAAAGATTAAGGTAGGTTAAGGAATCGGTTATATATTAGGTCTGAAAAGGTTAGAAACGAGTTTTGAGTACACAATAATATAATAACGCTAAAGTCATTGGAAAGGGCTACAAATAACAATAAATTAAAAAAAATAATAAACTACGTATTGTAGCTTTAATAATTGCGTCAGCATGTGCGTTATTTATTTTGTGCACAATTTCGTAAATACCTTTGTGAATTTTATAGCATATGAACGTGAACGTGAATTTTATAGCATAATCATATGATAATTTCTGATATGCTTCTTATGACATCGTTATATTCCTTTTTAAGTAATTTACAAGTGAATAGTTTAATGTACAGGGGGGAAATAAACATTATTGTTTGCTTGTGCGATGTTTGAAATTGTTCAAACACTTCAAGAAAGCTTACCCAGTTTGTAAATTTGAATATTATGAAGTAATTACTTTGTAAATGTTACCATTATGCCACCTTGACTCGGAGGAGGATAATTACAAGACAATAACTATGTACATAGCAAATTCTCATTAACAAAAAACAGTAACTTGATGGGAAAAATCCGGTTTTCGATAAATTTATTAAATCAGGAGTCAGATATCACTTTTCTACAACGAGGAAAAATTTCCTCTCAGGGTTGAGCGAACTTTCACAGGGATGCCAACTGCTCCTCTTTCAGGAATAATTTCAATAAAATGGTAGCAAAATATATAGTAAAATTCGTTAGAGAAGGACAGTTATGCATTCCCTTTAATGGAGTAAAAATTAGATAGAAACTTTAACATTGCATTTTATATGAGACGTATAATTTTCGATATTTAGTGGTGAAAAATATACTTAAAAAAATAGTAAACTAAAATTAACTTGAATTTCGCTACCACTAGAAAATAATATTTTTCACAGCGGAGCAAGTTGGCTTCTCCATAATAAAATACTTGTAAAATTAAGCATTTACCAGCATATTTTATGCTAGTAAAATTTTTCAATTGCGTAAGATTTACTTTTTTAAACAGCCAACTCACTTATGGACTTAAAAGAGCGTATAACAAATAATTCTTAGGAAAAAGTGTTATATAAAAACTACCTTATTACCTCATTACCTACCGATTATTACCTTAACGTAAAGATTTAAATTTCGAAGAAAAGGAAATTTAACACTGATATAAAGCAATCGCGAATCGATTAATAATTTCAGTTTTATATAGATATAACAGTTTAATTTACAATGCCAATCGGTTTAATTTACATTTATATATAACTATTAATAACTATTTCACAGTATAATCAAATAATTGCCGCAAATCAAAATTATATATAGCATTGTTTTAGCAGATATATATTATTTGGCGGCACATTAAAACACTAAACTGTATGTTAATTCAAATAATCCAAACAATGCTGTATAATAGTTGTTTCAATCCACTTGTTCACATAAATAAATATTGTTATCTGTCATAAAGATACATTAAAACAAATGTAGTAACGTCTTTAGTCTATACTTTTAGTGTAATAGGAATTTTGAAATAGGAACATAAAGATTATCTCTTTAATTCAATCTTTACTGGTTTTCGATCCTAAATAACTGTATAATAATAAAAAAATGCTTTCTTTCACACTTTATATTCTACATAAAGAGGCAAACTGCATCACAGCTTTAGGTAAGCTATTTAAAGTTCTGTCTAAGAAAGTTACCACTCCATTGCTAAGACATGCGAAAAAGCGAAGTATTAAAACGCAGGGAATTGGCTATGTTCTCCAATTTATAGTATACAAAGGTAAAAATGAATTACTAGAGTCGTGGGGAGGGGATAGAGTGCTCGCTCTCCAATGAGAAGAACTGGATTCGAATTCCAATGGTGGCTGGTCGATTTGAATTACACACTCGGTCGCACCAACCATAGTGCTGATCACAAGATGGATTCGCTCTTCGGCCACCAGGTTATCCAGATTAAGCTGCATGTATTTCCAACAAAATCCCATTGTATACCTTGCACGTTCTCCAAATCTGAATTTCATTGAGTGTTTTCAGGCCAAGAATGCCCTACAATAAAAAAGGATACACTCACCCATGCAATGACAGAGAAAGTGGAAAATACCCAGACAGCTGCTGACTACTGTTGTGCTACAATGTCTGGTAACTTGCATCGCCCTCCATGGTGGTCATACCCTTATTGATAACTTACTCAAGGATTCCTACAAGTGATATTTGCATTTTTTTTCCTAAAATTTATATGTTTTCCGCGCAAAATGACTCCTTTTACATTTTAAACCTTCTGGGTTTCAGAGCACAATAAACTATCATTTTTTATAATAATTTTTTCAATAAACTATCATGTCCTAACATTCTGGCAATTTTTTTTATTTAACTTTGCATTTATCCGCGCTTAATTTATTTATTAGCTATGCAGCCCTTTGTGGTCCATCCTTAGCAATTGTCTAGCTATGTATTATTAAATAGCAATTTTTATTCGGAAAAAATATCTCAATGGTTGCTACCATTATAATTCATTATCATTTTTTAATTTTCATTAACTTACATGGAGCAAATCAAAGCATAGTAAAGCATGAAAAATCATAAGTAAAATAAAGCATTAAAAAAAAGAATATTAAATGAAATAAAAACATGTATAGTTATATATTCTTCGATTTTTAATAGATTTTGTATAACATGGGACTTTCGTAAATTGTTTGACCTTCATAATGGTCTGTTTGGACTAGCTATAAAAAACCGTGTGGAGGCTTTTAGTTATACAGCTTGTCTGGTGGAGAACTTTCTGGAAGCTGAAACAGCTCAGCGTGTGGTTAACAGCATGCTCTCCTAGTCTTAATCCGATAGAGCGTGTTTGGTAGGCACTCGGACAACGCGCTGCTGCAAGATCAAGGTCTACTGTTTGTGGTCAAGAGATGGAAATCGCACTTCGTCAAAATTCGAACCATATTCTCCAAAATGTCAACGATAACATGCATTCGTGCAAAACAAGTTTGATGCAGTCTTAGCAGTTCGGGGGAACCGCATACCATATTAAACATTATGTATCAATTCCAGATAAGTTTTTTGTCAGTTATATGTTTTCAAATTGCTGGCCTCAAGAGTAATTTCATGATTTTTATACCATTTGAAAGAATTGAAATTCCAATATATATATTTTTTGGTATTGCGTTTTGTTCAACCAGTATCCTACATTTTTTGTCAACGCATGCCTGTCGCACAATTAATTCCTGACCAATGAAGTTTGGTCAATGTGATTAAACGGTTTCTATACCATTAGGATATGGGTAAGTTTCTTTTCATGCGTTACTGTTAAAGTGATAAATCCAATTATTATTAATACTAATCTGTCGAAATTAATAAAAACCGTAAATTAATAATAACCGCTTCTTCTAGTCAAAGTGAGAAATAAAAAAGGGATATTTTCCGTATCGTGATCAGTGGCAAAATAATCGCAAAGTCTTGGCAACTTCCGAGCAGTAGTCCACAAGAAACTAAAACGAAGGAAAAAAACATAACACAAAGAAACCAACTCGAAGGGTATTACTTGTAGACCCCCGGCAAACATTTACATATTTTTTTATTTTGTTTTTCCAGTTTAAAATCATTTTGTTGCCTCGGCGATTGTAGTTGGCTTGGCAGATCACGATACGGAAATATCCCCAATAAAAATGCGAAAGAATGACTTTGATCAAACTTCATTGATTATTATTAATAATAGCAGGTTAATGTGATAAATTCATTTAAATTATTCACTTTAAACGGCTTGTTTGTTTTTTATTAATATTGTCATTTTAGTATTAATAATAACCGATTATTTAAATTGACAGTAACATAGACATGCTAGAACTGATACATACTGGATCCTAGGTTTCTGACGTTAGCCCTACACCCTCCAGAGATCGTTGGAGACTCCTGAGGGGGGGTTACGATTTTCTGGAGAATTTGTCCAATTTATAGAAGAAATTTTTTTTAGACAGCATGTGCATATTAAAATTAACTATTTCGTTTGCTTTGTAGTTGAAAAGCCTATGCATGTTTTACTCTGCATACATTAAATGCTATAAAGAATTATTAATTTATTGAGAGAAGCATTACAAGCCAATTATGGTGAAGACCGGAGTTTTTCTTTAAAAAAAATAACACTAGAATGTCCAATGTTTTTCTTTCTGAATAGTTTAAATTTTGAAATTCAAAAAAAATTTTTTTTTGGATTTTTAACAAAATATTTTGATATTTTTTTTTCATTTATTATGAACATTATATTATTACAATAGTTTGAATTTTTAAGAGAAGTCGATGAAAAGTTATTCTCTGCTTCAAAGTTTGAAGCAAATAAATATTCGCTTTAGTAAGGTATAATAAGCTTTTCAAAATAAATAAAGATATAAATAAATAATAATTAAAAAAGATTAAAAATATAATAAGTAAAGATGTAAATTGCAATGACCATATCATTAAAATCATTACTAAAGCCTTCATGGTTTATTAATTAAACTAAAACTAAAATGTATACCCAAAAAATGTCACGCGTTACAAACATATAACGTACATAAAACAAATAAACTCCTATACCTCGACTACCTGGTGTAACATAACTAAAGTTCAAAGCAAAAAACTCAACTCATTCCAAATTAAATGCTCAGTAGAATGAGCAGCCTAACATATTTAATGAGAAAAAAAGCCATGTATACTGATTTTAAATTAAAAACTTGAATTGAAACACGTATGAATTTAAATACTAAATTTCTAAAAAAAGCACAAAAATGCACAACCAGTTACAACAAAAGCTGTTGAAATGCTGAAAGAGGACTTAAAAAATATACCCCTTGATCGCTTTCTCTTAAATGACAAAATTATCTGAAATAAATTTTTAAATAATTTTCACTCAAATTGATTATTATTTAAAATTACTAAAAGTGTATAATTTTGAGAAAATGAAGCAATGTTTTGTATCAGACAAACTGTTTCAAGCATTAGACAAGGAAATCGCATTTAGACAATCAGGAATTTGATTAGATCCTGTAACCTTGAGAAAAGAAGCAGATTTATTCTTTGTGTCAAGAAGTAAACCCCTAACGGGGAGTTATTGTCAAAAATTCTCTAATTCGAGAAATGTGTCTTAGATATTTTGAGCTGATGAAAAATGTTCAAAGTGTATTCTGTGTTTTGATAATGCATAAATGTAAATAAATTTGATAATGCATAAATGTAAATAATATGAAAAGTTGAAGTAATGAAGAGGAATAATTATTGTTTCTGGATAAACGTTTGGCTAATTGTAGTAAATCTAAATTTTCTTGTTCTTCGTTTAAAAGAGAGGTAAAAAGAAAATAAGCGTCATTATTTTTCTTTGCCTCATTCGAGAAAGAACGATTCATTGCAAGTGTGATTAACCGAGGATTTCAGTTCCCCCCCCCCCCCGTTGAGGTGAGGGAATCTGCATTGTAGCAGCCTGCAGCAGTCAAAACAATGAGGTAAAAACAATGACATACGGAACAGTTTGTGCACCATATCTAAGAGCAAGGGTTTTGCTTCAGTTGTCAAGAGACGAGAACTAGCCTTTAGCATGTCATGTGTTAGAATGAGACTTTAATATGGATGATGTTTTGAGCCCAGCAGTTGTCCTTGAGAGAAACAAAAGAACTGCAATCGGAGTTATCAAAGACTCAGTACAGAAATGCTACTGCATAAAAGGTATAGCAAATAATAATTGATACCGGGGTTTGACAAAAGTTACAACTTTGAGGAGGAAACAAAAGCACTACGAGTCATGGAATTCAACCAGTGACCACTTTGCTTTCTAAATCCAGTTGGAAAGTTGGAATCCAGTTGGCCCCACAAAGAGATCAGTTCCTTCAACAGTTGTACGTATATTTGACCCCCTCGAACTTTCAGATACAGCTGTAAAGAAAGCTAAAATATTTCTGCTGAAACTGTAGTGTATAAAACTAGACTGCAATGATCGGTTTGCTGAAGAGACGCAGCAGTGGCTAAATTTCGTCAAATCTTTGTCAGCAATAAAAAATGTGAATGTTCAGCGATGTATCCTAAATGAAAAATCAGTGCGCATAGAGTTTCATGGTCTTTCTGACGCCTTTGAATCTACTTATAAATACTTCATTTATACACAGTTATAAATTTCGTTTCCCCAAAGATTATTCTATGCAAAATGTAGCTTTAAAAATTATTTATAATTTATTATTATTTTTGTGAAAACCTTTCAAAAAATTTGCATTTTAAGGTATATGAATTATTAAATCATTTTAAGAAATGCAATTTTAAATAAATAAAAGAAATACTGCTTCCTTTTACGTGACAAATGCTCAGATAGAAATGATAGTTCAAATTTTAGAAAGTACCGTTACAGAAAATAAAATATATTTAATATATATTTTAATTTTGAGAAATCTTTGGTTACATCAAATATACTCCGGCATTTAATAAAGGTATCTAACAGCAATATATTTAGCTGGTGGATACTGAAAAGAAAAAAGGAAAATATATTCTTCTACATTGTCGAACTCATGGAAATGGCTAGAAAAAGTTTTCATCATTTTTTATAAATTTTCGTAAAATTGTGATTGTAATTAGTTAGGAAAAGGACTTTTTGTGAATTCAGAAGAATGGTTGCTGAGGATTCTTCTTTTAGAACTGAAAATTTCTTCTGTTCTCGTATCGCTCTTGAACAGGTTTGAACGAAAAATCACGTATCATTTTCAGATATGCAAAAGGTGAATCAATTCACGCTGTAATGAATTGCAATTTTTTATTTTGTTTTCTAATGCATTAGGTTTTTGACAGGAATTTTGGATAGCTTTTCGTCGCTGATTTCAAATTCGCAATAAATTTCACTCTCCATGATACAGCTTTTATGCAATTTAATAATATATTTCAATTTAATATTTTTTAAAATTTAATTTGTGTGCCTATTGAGAGTTCCCACTTCTCTGCTACTTAGAAAGTGGTAGGAATAAGGAGATAATACATTTATGCTTACAATGCGATAAATTATGTTAGTTTGGCATGGAAAAAAATAATCGATTTCACTTTTTTCCATATCAAACAAATATTATTAATTCATAGGTACCATTTATTAGGCGAAAGTCGCGTTCTTCACAAACGTCACAGGCAACGACGCGACGTCACAGGCAACTAAAATGCAAAAAGTGATAGACATTTTATTTATTTATTATTTGTTTAATAGCACTATGAGATACATTTCAAATTGTTCTTGTTGAAAATTTACGAAAAATCATTCTCGGAATCCTTTTTCTATGGTAAACTAGAAATAAAAACTACTCTGCTTTCTGCAAAATTCTAATAAATTGGTAGCGAATTGAAGAGTAAAGTATGTTGAATTGGGATAATAACGCCCACTCTTTTAAAGTGTCACCACAAGACATCAGTGACAATGTTGTATTTCTTACGACACTTGATACTTTCAATATGTCAAATTACAAAAACGTACAAAAAAACTTAACTAGAAATAACTTTAATTTTGATTTTACTAGAAAATACTTTCTTACAAAGCTGAGAAAGTTGGCATTTCTTTTAAACTAAAAAAATAGGCTATAAAATGTGCAAATTTTTATCTCACTTATTAAAATTCCAAATTTTAATCGCCACCACTTTTTTCTATTTACGTCGCCAAACCTGGAAATGCATGCTATTTAAAAAAAATAAATAAAAAATCATATTTTGTAATAAATGTTTATTTATAACAGGCTCATGATTAGCATTTAATGCATGAAGTGTTTAGTTTTAACTTTATTCTGTTTCTATTTTGTCTCTGTTGCAAAAAAAAAAAAAAACTCTGAATAACATATGAACTAATGATCGGATTTAGAGTTCAGAGCCGATTTTAATAATTCAAAGGTCAAAACCTTAAATTTGCATTAATTAATTGCACTCATTAATTAGTGCAGCAGACAATATTCTAAGATACAAAATCAACCATATAACAGCAAAGTTTTTATTAAGTTTCTCTTCTGTTAAGGGGGGTCAGGACCCTTTAACGCCTTAAACGATACAATGAAATACCATATTTTCGACACACTGTAACTATCTTTGAATTTATCCTAAAGCTATGACATTTTTTTTTATCATTTACTAGCACTATTATCAATATAATTAAATAGCTAAATTCAAAAAAAATCATTCATAAAAAAAATACAGACTTTTTTTAATATAGTGAAATTTTTTTATTTTCGAAAAAGTGAGTTTCATTGCGCGCAAAGCGTACGAGTCAAATATCATCAAAATAATGTCAAACTAATTTTAAATTAAAGTTATAATTACCCTAAACCTGTGTTACCTAATATTATTTTGATATACATATATTTTAATTTTCTAAAAATTAAAAAAGTTTAAGTTTTTCAAATTTCTATATTTTTGGCACATTACACAATTATTTAAAAAAATTTTAAGAGAGTAATGGTTTTTATAGTAGGTACCAGTTGTAGCAAACCATATCATAAAACTTTTCCTAAAGTTTCGTACAATTCTATCAATTAGTTCTTTGTACGCAGTGCGCACAAGTTCAACATATCACATTTTGAGAAAAATGACTTTAAAGTTAAAAATTTGTTTTTTTCGAATACCACTCAATATATTTTTCTAAAAATGCCTAAATAAATAAAATAAATCATTTTACAATACCTACATACAACTTAAACAGTAATACATTAACTAAATTTGACTTATAAACAAAATAAAGTAACATTTCACAACGACTTGTCACATAACGAGCATCGAGTCAAATAGTAATCAACTTTTCAAACATTAGAAATGATTGATACAAAAACCAAACCAACCTAAATGATAGATTTTTGAGATTTATAAAAATCTAAAAGATGATGTTTTAAAATAAATTTTCAAAAGCAAACAAAAGATTTTCAAATTAGTAACTTTTAAAAAATTGTTTATAAAAATGACCACAAAGTTAAAATTTTGATTATTATAACAATATCCATTTTTATGTTTATCTAGAAATCCTAAGTAACCTCAAAGACATAGATATAAAGGAATAAATTTCTTACATTTTATTATTTTATAATAAAATCAATATAAAAAAAAACATTTAAAAATTAAAAGCCACCAGAAATATACATATCCCCCCCTTCACTTTTTTTCATTCTCTCATTTTCACAAATCTTTTTTTGTCGTTTCACTCTACGAGCTACAATAGACTGTTCACTAGCTCGCTTTTCAGCTTTTGTTACGCGGAGTTTATCTTGAGCATGAAAGTTTTGCTTTGCTTTTTTGTTGATTTGTAGCTCCAACAGTTTCATAATAGACATCAAAGACTTTTTTCCATCGTTAAAAACACAAACACCCATACATGCAGCTATTTCGGCAACATTTTTGCCAGCACTAGCAAATTTAGGGCAAAACTTCCATATGAGTGAGTTCAACGACTCATTTGGGTTTTGGGTCTTACCCCCCAAACATCTTTTCAAAAGAGACGGATGAGACAGATCCTTAAATATTGGCTTTATTGCCTCCATAACAACTTTAGCAACCAGCATTGGGTGCTTATACTCATGCACTTTGTTGTTATGCACAGCTTTATTATAGCTGCACCAACTATTTTCGCCTTTCGGACAAAACCAGTGCATCGGCTCTTTATCCGTGCTGCAAGTATGAGCCCATATGGCCCAAATCGCTGTTCGCATGTTGACTGAGTTATTGCTGTTTTGGCGAATTGCATTGCCATAATAACTTGTAATTCTATTTATTGTTACGTCTGTCAGTCTTCCCCGACCACCTATCGTCTTACCATCTGAAAGCCTTTTTTTGCCATATGAAGTTTTGAGTTTTCGCAAACGAGTGCCCATTCTCTTCTGTATGTGTCCCACACACTCCACTTTGGTTATCGAAACATCTTTTCCATATGGCTTTGCCTCACAAATAGCCTGGAAAGTTTTACAATCACCATCGCCAATGTATGTTTCATACTTGACGTCATATTTTTCTTCAGATCTTTGGAAAATCCTCTTCATGCCGTCAACCTCCATTTTTCCAGAAGAGCCGGCATGATTTTTCTGGCACACTGTTTTATGAGAAGATAGCCACTTATGATATCTCAAGCCAAACTTTGGACCCTTGTACGAAGCACAACCTTTGCAGAATGTCGACATTACTTCTATGTCAACAGCTTTTCCTGTCTCGCCGCCTACCAGGGTACATACGCCTATTAAAGACGTATGACCTCTGGTTTTCCAGGTGCCGTCTTCACTGACGGTTAGACTGTTTGGATTATCTGATAGACACTTTTCCTCGTTAACTGCCTGTTCCATGGATGACAAAGCAACTTCTTTTGATACTTCCAATATTTTAGAATTAATTTTATCATAAGATTTCTGAGTTATGGGCTTGGGCAAGCACATCACAGAACAAAATGTCTGCAGACTTGAAAGTCCACCACCAATGCACCGCATTGCAAAAACAGATCTTCTGTTTACTTCTGGAATGTTCTTATTCACTCCTATCAGTTTGCAGCTTTTAAAAACATCCCTTTTCTGACATGCTTGACATGTTATTTCAAAAGAAGACAACAATCCACACTGGGATTTCTCAGTCATTTTCAAGGAAGCATGACAAATTCCACAAGCAGCTACATTATTGAAAAAACTTATCAAGGAAGCAACATCAATAAGGCGATAACCATCAAAAGTCTCTTTAGTTTCAGTTTCGATATCCTTGAAACTGGAACATGACATCGAAAGCTTTTTCTTAGAAGCACTTTTAAAATCCTCTTTTTCAATAAAAACATTGCAACTGCCCACATTTACACTTTGCCGAAATTGATTTCCACGAAATCTTCTCTTTTTTGGTCTCTGACCAGATCTACGAGGATTATTCATGATTATTTATAATAAATAAATCAAACCGAAACTAGATTTTTGACTAAAATGAAAGCTAATAGACGAATGTACAAATATTAATCTAAGATTAAAAAACGCATGCAATTCGAATATAAACAAATAAAATCTGCAAAGGGTTGGAGCAGAGTTGAGTTGTAGACACTTTAAATCTCAGATTATTATTAGAAACTATAAGATAAGCCCGAAATGAAGCAATTCGCGACCACGCCCACTAAAGCAATTGTTGGTGAGTGACTTGTCTTCTAACCCTTATAACTTTTGAACCAATTGAAAGATTTCGAAATGTAAGATATGAAAATGCGCAGAATAATGCAAGGAATAAAAAAAAATGATTCTTGAAAAATCGATTTTTTGAGAGTTTTAAGGGTCCTGACCCCCCCTTAAATTCGAATTTTTTCGTATTCCCATAGTACAGTCACGAGAGCGATCAAAAGTTTAGTTCTCGTAATTTTACCTTCAATTTTTGCATGTGTCGCAATATCTCGATGGATTTTCAAGGTCATCAAAACACATTTTATACACAGTCATAAAATTTTTGTTTACCCAAAGATACCAAAAGTAGTTTTAAATAATTATTTGTAATTTATTATTATTTCTGAGAATACGTTTCAAAAAGTTTTGAATTTTAGGGACATGAACTATTAAATCATTTTAAGAAATGTAATTTTAAATAAATAAGAAAAATACTGCTTCCTTTTACTTAACAAATGTTGAGATAGAAATGAGATAGTTCAAATTTTAAAAACTACCGTTTCAGAAAATAAAATATATTTAAGATATATTTGAATTTAGTTGAGGAATTTAAAAAGTTTTCTTCTCTATACTCCATTTACTAAAGGTATCTAAAGGCAATAAATTTTCCTGGCGGATACCGATATTAAAAAAAAAAGGAAAATGTTCATGAATATAGTCTATTTCATTAAAATGGTATGTTTTATTAATTTTTCTTTTTTAGTATCTTTTTAAAAATTGTGATACAAGTTTATTATAAAGAGGACTTTTTTTTTGCTAATTCAGAGGATTGGTTGAGAAGTATTCTCTTAGTTCTGAAAATTTCCTCTGTTCTCGTATTGCTCTTGACTTCTCAACAATTAAAAAGTATTTCAATTATAAACACAAATATAAATAATTAGGTATGTATGAAAGTCAGCGAAAAATCACGTATGATTTTCAGATATGCAAAAGGTGCATTTATTCACGCTATGTGGGAGGTAATGGTATAACTCGTAGACCCCCAGAAAAGATCTACATGTTTTTTATTTTTTCCGTCGAAAATTAATTTGGTGCCTCGTCGATTGTATTTCGCGTGGAGATCACGATACTTAAATATCCCCAATAAAAATGCGAAAGAATGACTTTGACCAAACTTCCTTCGCTGTTATTAATAATAGCCCGTTAATGTGATAAATTTAATTAAAGTATTCATTTTAAATGGCTTATTTGGTTCTTATTAATATTAACAGGTTAGTATTAATAATTACCGATTATTCACACTGTAACATATACATGCTAGAACTGATACATACTAGATCCTAGGTTTCAGACGTAAGCCCTGCTACCTCCAGAAATTGCCTCGTTGGGGACTTCTGGGGGGTTGCGATTTTCTGGAGAACTTGTCCAATTTATCGAAGAAATTTATTTCAGACAGCATGTGCTTTTTAAAATTAACTATTTCGTTTGTTTTGTTTTTTAAAAGCCAGTACGTGTTTTACTCTGCATACATTAAATGTTATAGAGAATTATTAATTTATTGAGAGAAAAATTACTAACCAATTATGGTGAAGACCAGAGATGTTTTTTTTTTTTGCAAATACGTAACACTAGAATGACCAACGATTTTTTTTTGTGAACAGTTTAAATTTTGAAATTCAAAAAATTTTTTTGGATTGTTAACAAAATATTTCAATAATTTTTTCATTTATTATGAACATTGTAATATTACAATAGTTTGAATTTTTAAGAGAAATCGATGAAAAGTTATTCTCTGCTTCAAAGTTTGAAGCAAATAATTATTCGCTTTAGTAAGGTATAGTAAGATTTTCAAAATAAGTAAAGATATAAATACATAATAATTAAAAAAGATTAAAAATATAATAAATAAAGATTTAAATTGGAATGACCATATCATTGAAAACAATGCTAAAGCCTTTAATTAAACTAAAACTAAAATGCAAACCCAAAAATGTCACTTAAAAGCAAACGTGTTACAAATATCTAACGTACATAGAACAATAAATCACCTATACCTCCACTACCTGGTATAACATAGCTAAAGTTCAAAGCAAAACACTTAACCCATTCCAAATTAAATGCTCACTAAAATGAGCAGCCTGACATATTTCATAAGAAACAAAACCATGTATACTGATTTTAAATTAAAAACTTGAATTGAAACACATATGAATTTAAATCCACTATTTCATAAAAAAAGCTTAAAAATGCACAACTAGTTACAACAAAATCTGCTGAAATGCTTATACAGGATTTGAAAAATGAACCCTCTGATCACTTTCTCTTAAATGACAAAATTCTCTCAAATAAATTTTTAAATAATTTTTACTCAAATTGATTATTATTTAAAATTACTAGAAGAGTCTAATTTTGAGAAAATTAAGAAAGGTATTGCTTCGGATAAACTGTTTTAAACGTTAGACAAAGAAACTGCATTTAGACAATCAGGAAGTTGGTTTGAACCCATAACCTTGAGAAAGGAAGCAGATTTATTCTTTGGGACAAGGGGAAAACCATTAACGGAGAGTTAGTTGTAGTCAAAAATTTTCTAGTTCGAGAAATGTGTCTTAAGATAGTTTGAGCTGATAACAAGTGTGCAAAGTGTATTCTGTGTTTTGATAATGCATAAATGTAAAAAATATCTAGCACTGCCATTTTCTGAAAGAGTAGAAGTAATAAAGAGAAATAATTTTTGTTTTAATTGCCTGGATAAACGTTTGGTTAATAGTAATAAATCTAAATTTTCTTGTTCTTTGCGTAAAAGAGAGGTAAAAAAAATAAGTGTCATTATTTTTCTTTGCATTATTCGAGAAAGATTGAATAATTGCAAGTGCCATTGACCGAGGATTTCTGAGGCGAGGGAATCTGCATATCTGCCGCCTATGTTCCAAACAACTGCCGCCGCTAGTAGTTAAAACAATGTTACTTCCTCGCGGCTAATAAATCAGTCAAAAACAGTTCTTTTGAGTACAGTAAATTGTTTATTAAGAGATGAGAGGGGAAATAAATACCCATTGCCTCTGAAATTTTAGTTCTAGGAGGCATGAAAAATTTTATAACGTCAGGTTTTGCAAATGCCCTTAATTTAAAATGAAAGAAAACCCATTTGATCGCGTGTAGTATTGGCAATACATTCAGAACAAATAAATCTTATGCTAATGCAACTAACTTGAAAGGATGCTTTGTAATAGAATTAGATTTTTAATTGTTTCTAATATTACAGATTTCATCGTGTCAAAAGCGTTAATGATTAATCTACCAAAATTAAAATACATTAAACTAGCAGATGAGAATTGAAGTATGCCAGGTCGTAGTTTTTTGTTTTTAAGTGCCGAAATCATTTGAGACGTTATGGCCTGGTTAAATTTGTCTCGTTAATAGTAATCTAACTTTCCAGAATACTATTTTTGGATATGTAGTGAGTGGAAGTGTTCCCTTTGAAAATCAGAGAAGGGTACATTGAGGCTTCATTTTATATTTATTTTGTATAACAGTTGTTGTGAACAGCAGACCCAATGTTTAACTCTGTAGATTTGCAATTTTGAACTTAATATGGGAAACAAGTGAACTCCTGGATCATATATATCGGCGAAAATTGCCTACTTGGAGGACTTCTTGGTAGAATTAACCTGCAGTAGCGTGACATGGAGAGGATAACTTCGAATACCACCCACGGTAAGCCTGATGGAAAGGGGATTCTAACTCATGATCCGCCTAAAGCTGAGGATATTTTACGTCAGCACTGTTGTCACTGCAAGCCGGAAGCGGAATTTATATCGACCAGCCGTCGTTGGCTTTCGAACCCGGTTCATCTAATTGGAAGGCGTACGCTCTATGCCCTGAGTCATCACATTGCCATCATTCATTATAGATAATACTAGTATAAACAACACTGTCTGAAACTTTTGGGAAATAGAAGATGCTCAGATTTAGGTACCCAGGAATAAAGAAACAATAATTTGTGAAAAGAACTTGGAATAAAATATTAAAAAGGATAACACAAAGACGTATACAGTAAAAATGCCGCTAAAAAATGACCTAACGTGTTTAGGGAAGTCCAAGGATATGACCCGTAAGAAATTAAATTTTCTGTGCAAACGTGTTTTTAAAGGAGTACGAGTATTTATGCAGGGAATTATTTTCGCGAATATGAAAATATGAGTCATATACCAGAAATATCAGAGTGTGAGAAAGATGTAGGAATGCTTCATATACCGCATTTAGGAATTTAGAGCCCTGATAAAAATACTACAAAGCTTCGTATAGTGTTCATTCAATGCCTCCTAGAAAAGAGAAGGCCTTAGCATACGTTACCATAAAATTCACTGCTCAGTTTATATTCGTTAAGTCGGAGTTTTAAATTGATCTGCGCTGAGGCCTTCTGTTTTATAGGAGATGTTGGTTCAATTCGAACCCGTCGAATTTTTGCCAGCAATAAACAATGCGATGTATCCTAATAGAAAAATCAGTGCGCATGGAGTTTCATGGTCTTTCTGAATCGACTTATAAATACTTCATTTATACTTTCTTTTACGTGACAAATGTTGAGATAGAAATGAGGTAGTTCAAATTTTAGCAACTGCCGTTTCAGAAAATAAAGTATATTTAATATAAATTTTAATTTTATAAGTAACTGATTTTACTGATTGATGTTAATTGTTATATTAAAGGTATCTGACAGTTTAACATTTGTCTGGTGGATATTGAAAATTAAAAAACAGGAAAATATTTGTGTATATTGTCTAATTCATTGAAAAGGTTTATCGTTATAAAATTGTGATAGTAATTAATAATAAAAAAGAACTTATGTGAGTTCAGAAGAATGGTTGATAAGTATTCTTTTTTTAAATCTGAATATTTCTTCTGTTCTTGATCAGGTTTCTCATCAATTAAAATGTGGTTGAATTATAAACACCAATGTAGATAATTAGGTCAATCAGAAAGTTCTGTTCGCGAAAAAACGCGTATCATTTTCAGATATGCAAAACGTGCAATTATTCACTCTATGATGAATTACAATTGTTTTTTATTTTCTAAAGATTTTTGACCGAAAATTTGGAGATTTTTTCGCAGTCATTAATTAGTGCAGCAGACAATATTTTTAGAAACAAAATCAGTCATACAACCGCACATTTTTTTAAAAAGCTTCTTTTCCATCAAATTCGACTTCTGTCCTATTTCCATAGCATGGTCAGGAGAGCGATAAAAAGTTTAGTTCTCTTAATTATAATTTTACTTTTTACGTGTTTCCCAATATATCGACGAATTTTATTACTCTTTGAAACATTTTATACACAGATATAAGATTCGCTTACCCAAAGATTATTCCATGCAAAAATTATCTTAGATAGTTATTTATAATAATTATTATTTTTGTGTAAACGATTCAAACCATTTTGAACTTTAAAGTATATGAATTATTAAATCATTTTAAGAAACTTAATATTAAATAAATAAAAAAATACTGCTTCCTTCCACGTGACAAAAGTTTAGAAAGAAATGAGGTAGTTCAAATTTTGGAAACTACCGTTTCAGAAAATAAAATACAGTTAATATATATTTCAATTTCGTTGACATTTTCGGAGGAACCAGTAAATCAAAAACATTTAATAAATGTACCAGTCAGTAATACCCTTGGCTGGAAGATACTGAAAATTCGAAAAAGAAAAATATATCAGAATACTGTTTGCAACATTTAAATTTTTAGAAAAAGTTTACTTATTCTCTTAGAATTTTGTTTAAAATTGTGATAGTAATTGATAATAAATAGGACTTTTTTCGAGTTCAGAAGATTGATTCTTCTGAAAATTTCTTCTGTTTTAGTATCGCTCTTGAACAGGCTTCTCAGTAATTGAAATGTGGGTTTAATTATAAACACAAATGTAGATAAATAGGTTTGCTTGAAAATTCAGTTCGCAAAAAGACACGTATCATTTTCAGATATGCAAAAGGCATATATGGCAGTACTTTTACTTTCGTTACTTGTACCGCCGGTACAAGTAGAAAGTACGTACTTTTACTTGTACTTAATTTTTAATTTAGTACTTTTACTAGTACTTTCGTTACTTTTTTAGAGAAAAAGTACAAGTATTTGTAACGGAAATATCGAATGAAATCGTTACTTTTTTCTAAAATTTGGTAAGCTTTCTAAAAAAAAATTGAATTAAAAAAACTGCTTATGTTTTTTTAATTTATAAAATTAATGAGCAATATATATGCATTCATAGCTAACTTCGTGTTTAAATACCTTCTGTTTCAACTAATACTGCACATTCAATTATTTTTTACTAGCTCAAAGCTATCTGAAACCCCGTGTTTGCTTTGTTTATGTTTGTGCTTTTAAAACGCGTTTCTAAAGAGTCAAACAATTTTAAATCAATGGTAATTTAAATAAATAAAAATAATAAACTAAAAATTAAAATCAATAGATAAAATTTCTTTTTCGTGCAAATCCATAAAAAGTTTGATATTAAAATTATATTTGATTTTAAAATTATATTGTACATGATTATATTATAAAATTATATTATAATATTATTCCGAATTTAAAAATAAATTGATATCCATAACTTTCAAAATTAAAAATAATTAAATAAATAGCAACAATTTTGCAAAAACATTAAATAACATAAAAATATTATTCAATAAAATTTTAGGTTACTTTGAATTTTCGATTTTCTAGAAATGTACTTTTAAATCGTTACTTTTTTTGTTTAGTACTTGTACTTTTACTTGTACTTTTTTCTCGTTACTTTTTAAAATGAGAAATTTTTACTTTTTATTCGTTACTTTTTTTAAAAATACTTGTACTTTTACTCGTTACTTTTTAAAAGTAACGTTGCCATATATGGCAAAAGGTGCATTTATTCAAGCTATAATGAATAGAAATTTTTTATTTTCTAACGCATTATGTTTTTCACCGAAATTTTGGATATTTTATCGTCGCTGATTTCAAATTCGCAATCGGTTTCACTCTACAAGATACAGTTTTTATGCTATTTAATAATATATTTCAATTTATAATTTGCAAAAATTTGTGTGCCTATTAAGAGTTCCCACTTCTCTGCTACGTAGAAAGTGGTAGGAAGAAGGAGATAATACATTTATGATCCGATAAATTCTGTTAGTTTGTAATGGAAAAAAATAATCGATATCACTTTTTTCCATAACAAACAAATATTATAAATTTATAGATACCATTAATCACGCTGAAGTCGTGTTCCCTTCAAAATATATGCAGCGACGTCACATGGAAATAAAATGTAAAAAGTTGCAGAAATTTTATTTATTTATTATTTGTTAATAGCACTGTGAGTTACATTTGAAATTTTTCTCGTTGAAAATTTAAGAAAAATCATTCTCGGAATCCACTTTCAATCATAAACTAGAAATAAAAACTTCTCTGCTTTCTGCAAAATTCTAATAAATTGGTAGCGAATTGAAGAGAAAATAATGTTGGATTAGGAAAATAACGCCTCTTCCTTAAAAGTGTCGCCGCAAAACTACAGTAGTAATGTTTCATTTCTTATGACACTTTATATTTTCACTGTGTCGAATTGTCTTTTCTTGAAATTTGAGCTTGCAGCTAAGCTGCCCCAATTCCATTCGTCATACTTCTCATATTTGTGGTAGAACTTTAAGGCTAGCAGTCTTTGTGGTTGCTGTTATAGGGATTCAAGCACCTTGCTTGAGTAAATAATAATAATGGAAATTATAAGAAGCAGGCTTGCTTTAAACTATGTGTAGCTTTGAATGTAGATTGATGGTCAACGTGGAGAAATGTTTGATCAAGTTGTCAGTATTGCTGTAGAATCTGATGCTATGGGTGGATCTGTGATTATTAAGAAAATAATTCAAAATATTATGCAAAAGTTATTAAATTAAAAATTAATAAAAAAAACAACAACCAAATGGAAAAATGGGCTTAGCAGCAGAGAAACCAAGAAAAATTAAACAAATGAGACAAAAAAGAAAAATAAGTAAAACAATTGAAAAAAACATTGAAAAACATGACAATCAAAGCTGACGTCATCAAGGGGTACTAGCTTTGAATTGTCATAAAATGCAAAACTTTTTCTATCAAGAAAGGTACAGACAAAGCGACTTTTTGACTTTTGTCTTAGCTTTCTTGATAGAAAAAGTTTTGCATTTTATGACAATTTAAAGCTGGTACCCTCTGGTACCCTTTTTACTAATTTTTCTTCATTGTCTCATTTGGATCTGTGATTAGTTATTTATTTTAATGATTGTGATATGAGGTGTCAGAAATGAAGTGAGCAGCTATCGGTCTTAATTTTATATCTTTTTTGTAATTTTCAAAATTGAATGTCTGGTTGAAATTCACTGCACTGCATTTTGTGACCTTGTCATAGTAATCTGCATTTAATTTGTAAATATAGTGTGATAAGGTCAGGATCTTGAGTTCTTTGTGGATAGCTGTACTTCTGATGAACTATCTGATTTGTCTGGGTACCTTGTTCCGGCATTGGTTGAGTTTTTTCATGAGATGTTCCGGTATGGCTGTCCAGGCAGGTGAGGCATATGTGAGAATCGGTCTGAACATTCATGTGTATAGTAGTTTTCTTAATTTTAATGAGACATTCTGGTTATAGATGAGAGTCTGTATTGTTGTTGCTGCATTTGTTTTGTAGATTATATTTTTGATAGGGTCATTCCAGGTGAACTTGCTGTTTATTATAAGGTCAAGGCAGTTTGCTTTTTTAACTATTGGTGTTTGGATATTGAACAGTTTTGCAAATAATTCAGTATTGCATAGTGGTAGTATTTTTATTCTTTATTTCTGTATGAATAGAATTTGAAAATTCTCTGCATTTACGGATGTTTTCCACTTAACGCATCAGTCTTCTATTTCAAGAATTTGATCCTGTAGTTTCTGTAATTCTATATTTGGATTTCTTTATTTCATGATGATTCCTGTGTCGTCTGCATAAAAAGTTGTAATGCTATCTGTTATTTAATTGGAAAATCATAAGTGTATAAAATATGTAGAATCAGTCCACGTATGCTGACCTGAGCGACTCCAACTGTGATATTTCTCGATGAAGATTTGTAGTTTTGAATGTTTACTTGGAAGGTTCTGTTTAAAATATAGCAGAAAAGTAATTTGATGAGACCAGGTGAGAAGTTATGCTGATTTAATTTAAATATTGTGCCATTATTCCAGACGTTTTCAAATGCTTTTGAGATGTCTATCATTAAAAATGAAATTTTTTCGTTGTGGACTAGAGCTCTGCCTGTATATTCTATTATACAAAGTAGTTGTTTTGTGGTGTCCAGTTTCTGGCGGAATCCGAACTGCTCGTCGGGGCGGGATGTAAGTAGTGGCTTGATTCTATTGTATATGACCTTTTTTATATATTTTTCCCAGTATGTTTAAGAGGCTGGGTCTGTAACTCTCAGGAATGCTCGGATTTTTAGTTTTCTTTAGAAATAGAACGATTGTTGTGTTTTTCCAAATTTGAAGATAATAATTCAGAGCAAGACAGCTATTAATGATACGGATGATTTTCTCTATCTAATTGGGAGATATTTTATAGTTTTGTTTTTTATACCATCTTCGCCTGATGCTTTGTTCTTTTTTAAATTACGGGTAATGTTGCAGATTTTTTTCATTATTTGTGGGTTATATTGTTTCTTGGATAGGATGTTCGCGATAGAAACTGTTTACTTCTTTTGGGATTAAATTATGATGGCTTTGATCTGAGTTTGGATTTGGTGAAAACTGGTTTTGGAGGGAGTCTGCAAAAAATTTAGCTTTATCTTCTATTGGGTGTGCTGTGACAAATGTTCCATTGATTGGTCTGTTTATGTGTGGTACAGTCTTTAATATTTCGGTCATTCTCCAATTATACTAAAATAGTACTTGTTGTAAGGTATCGTTTCAGATTCGTCAACAACCTGAGAAGTTCAACGGAAAAACGTTTATGAATTTTAAATTCAAGGAATTTCGCCAAAGTGAATTATTCATTATAAGAGAAATTCTAGAACAAAAATTTACAGATTAATTACGGAGTTAAAGTCGCGAGGAAAATCTTCCTGATAAAAGTAAATAATACATTTAAATCATATTTTTTTTACAGAGATGGAGTACTGAGAATCAAAGCTAGAATAGGACATTCTAATGTCAGATTTAACAGTGAATTCCCAATTATTCTACCTAAGATTCATAAATTAAATAAATAATTTAGAATAATTTAGAATCCTACCATAAACGATATTTCTGTTTCGGTCCTACTGATTTACTGCATTACGTCCGACAAAAATTTTGACAAGAGTATAGCAATGAGTAGGAATGTTGTGCATGACAGTGTAAAACGTGTTAAAGTTAAAGTCATTGGAATTGAAATTGATATGTAATTTTCCCAGAGAGAGAAAGGGAGGTGCAGGGAGAGAGAGAAATGACTTCCCATTTAATTGCTAGAGTAAACTAGGAATAGATGTGTGGTCCATTCCTTATTAAATATAAACATCAAAGGAGAAGAAATTATCATAATACTTCGCATGCTTAGTCACAAACGGTGCTCACCTGGAAAATGTGACAGATTTAACACCAGAGGCTTGTTTGTTGGAATGTTTAAAGAGATTTGTGGCTCATTGAGGTGCATATACCCATAATTATTTTCTGATAAGGCCGCAAATTTCATCGGAGCGAATAAAGAGTCTTCTAAGTTACAAAATTTAATTATAAAACCAAACAAGTGACTGCAAAATTATATGTCAATTCAAGGTGGAACTTAGAGCTACCAAATTTGGTAGCCTCTAATGTGCAGTTTAGCCATTTAAATATAATTTTAAAAATGTTTTAGGAAATTCCAGAATGAGCTATGAAAAAATTACTAACAGCCGTTACTCATATAGAAGGATTTCTTAACTCCAGACTGCTTGCAAGTCTGTCATACGATACTGATGCTTACGATGTCTTACCTCATTTCCATTTTCTAATTGGTAGCATATTGCACACTTTACTCTTTAGCACCTTTAACTCTTTTTGCATATAGCTCTTTAACTCTTTTCGCATATAGCCCCTTTAACTCTTTTTGTAGAACTAAATTTAGTTGAGGTGATAGATAATCGATTATCCAACTGGAAAAGACTGAAAAAAGTTATTCAAGTATTTTTGTGTGGAAGAAATAGCAAATACAGTATTTTAATAATTTGCAACAGAGGTCCAAGCGGATGGTAGAAAAAAGCATTGTAAAAATCATTGAGTTCATACTTCTAAAAGATGAAAATCTACAGCCTCAAAAATGGGCACTGGGTAGAATTATTGAGCTTTATTTTGGTAAAGACAAAAGAGTGAGAGCAGTTAAAGTAAAATCCCAATCTGAAATTTATTAACGCTTTATATTTAAAATTGCATTTCACCTATTAATGAGTTATCTTGTAAAGAATGTTGCATTAATGAGTAATCTTGTAAAGCGTTTTTTTAATAAGTAGTTTAATTTTATTTTTATATTATTATTGCTTTTTATTTAACTATGAATTAATTGTGACTCTTATTGATTGAATTTTACCATTGCAATGTCAGGCGAAATGTTCCACACTTCAGAGTAAGCACTATTTTAGAACCGCCCTCATGCGGTGAATATTGTGAAAATTCTGTGTTAAATTATAAAATGTGACGAGAGGTCGCATAGTGAGAGAAGGAAATAGTGAGTAAACATGAGAATTAAAAATAAAAGCTGATACAGTTTGTGAGCTTCATTAATTATTACGAGAAAGAGAAAAGCTTTCACTTGAGTATTTTTCGCAGATATTTGGGGGTCCAGAACATGTCTCCTTTTTTAAAAGATTAAGGTAGGTTAAGGGGTCTGTCATATTAGGTCTGAAAAGGTTAGAAACACGTTTTGCTTACATAATAACGTAAAAGTCATTGGAAGGGGCAACAAATAACAATAAATTTAAAAAAAATGAAAGTACGTATTGTAGCTTTATTAATTGCGTCAGTATGTGTGTTATTTATTTTGTGCACAATTTCGTAAATACCTTCGTGAATTTTATAGCATCATATTGTAATTTCTAATATGCTTGTTATGACTATGTTATATTCCTTTTTACGTAGTTTACAAGTGAATAGTTTTATATATAGGGGAAAAAATAAGCATTATTGTTTGCTTGTGCGTTGTTTGAAATTATTCAACAATTTCAAGAAAGCTTACCCACTTTGTAAATTTAAATATTATGAAATAATTACTTTGTAAATGTTACCATTGTGCCACTTTAAATTGGAAAAGGATGAATGCAAGACAATAACTAAACATATAGGGAAATCCCATAAACAACAGACAGTAACGTGACAGGAAAGATCCTGTTTTCTATAAATTAATTAAATCAGGAATCAGATATCACTTTTCTGCAACGAGAATAAAATTTCTTCTCTGGTTGGCTTCTCAACAAATAAAATACTTCAAAAATTAAGCATTTACTAGCACATCTTTTTGCTAGTAAAACTTTTTAATAGGTTAGTTAAAGTATTATACGAATAGCAGTACATTACTTACTTACTTTATTTACAAAAATTGGGCACCTGGGCCACTTAGCGGCCCCTATCCCATACATCTAGAAATTTACAGAAAATTTATAGTAATAACATTTTGAATTTAGCAGTCGATGTGGTAGCTAATAGAAAAACAAGCACTTTGCTTGAGTAAATATAACATTTGAATATCTGATTCATCGAATCTAAGTTGATATATATAAATATAAACATAATTTGACATATATATACATAAGTTGACATAAATAAATAATAACATAAATTGATACATATTTCACTAATTAAATTTCTATATTTTAACTAGCACATATTTAATTGTGACATACATTGAAGTTCATTCGAATACATTGTGGTAACCATAAAAAAAAATTAAGCCGTTTGTTTGTGAAATAATAAAACAATGAAATTTAATATGACAAATTGACTTAACACTAGAAATATTGATTGTAGACTGTCCGCGCCCTCATTGGCGAGATTGTAATGCGCCAAGCGTAGCTTTCTAACATTCTTTTCTCATTCAATAAAAAATTACCAAACGTTACAGTCCACTAGACTCTATTAGCTCCGACATCTTTGGTCCTAGCGACCTGGAGCAGAACTAGCCTCAATATGAGCACAATTAACTCAATAACAAATCTTAATCGCCAACGTGGGGCAATTAAAACAAAAATAAACAAAATCCAAAAATTTTTGGAAGAACATTCAACGCAGCAGGATGCAAGCGCCGCTGCCATCATTCTCAAAAAGAAACTGAAAGTAGCAATGGAACTACAAGCATCGATATCAGAACTGATAAAAGGATATACGCTACTTCCGGAAGAAATTGATCTGAAAGATAATCTAGATGTTGCTCAAGATATAGAAGATGAAATCGAAGAAATAGAGGTAAAGATTAATATTTTACTCTCTAAAATTGATAATAATAAACCTAATGAAACGGAATCAAATGCTTCATGTACCAATATATATAAAATTCCGGATTTACCCCTACCTTTCTTTTCCGGAAAATATGAAGAATTTCAAAATTTTAAAATTCAATTTAATTCTATTATTGGAAATAATAAAGAGTTGAGCGACACACAACGACTGTGCTATCTTAAAAGTTGCCTCAAAGGTGAAGCAAAACGCCTTGAGTCAGCCCAAGATACATTTGAATCTTTATGGTCTTCCCTTGAAGATAGATACGAAAACAAACGAGCAGTTATCGATTGCCATGTTAATAAATTATTAAATTTTTCAAGAGTTCCTGACTCTCCTAATCAGCTCATGCAATTAATCGATAACACTAAATGTAATTTACGAGCGTTAAACTTGCTTGAATTTAAATCAAATGAACTATCAGATACATTGATTATGCACATTTTATTCCAAAAACTCGATCCAGAAGTTAGAAAAAGTTTTGAAATGAAATTGTCGAAAAACGAAATACCCAAACTAGACAATTTTCTAAGTTTTTTGGAAGAACGTTCTAGAATTATGCAAGGTCTTAATATTAAAGAGGAAAGAAAGAAGCCCCATTTTAGTTCAAGGCCAAATACAGAGAAAATGTATTTAATTAAATCGAAAGTGAATAACCCATGTTTATTAGGTTGTAGGGAAAGTCATAAACTTTATAAATGCGATAAATTCAAACGAATGAGTGTAAATCAGCGAATTGAAATAGTAAAAACTCATAATTTGTGTTTTGCATGCTTAAATAAGCACTTTCCTAATCCTTGCATGTCTAAATACACTTGCTTTTGTAAAAGCAAAGATCATCATTCTTTACTTCATGAAAATATGAGAAATGAGTCATTTACATTTGATACAGCAGTAGAAGAGAAAAGGGAGACAGACATCTTGTCACCCCTCTCCCCTCCTTTCATTCCTTCGAACACTTTGTTTACGAATAAAAACGAAAATGCTAATTGCGTGATTTTAAATACGGCGGTTGTTTATATTAAAGATGGGCAGGGCATATTTAGACCATTAATAGCCACTTTAGATAGCTGTTCAAGTTCGAATTTAATAAGCAGTAGAGCTGCTAATTTATTGGGTTTAAAGAAACAAAAAACAAATGTTCCGATTTCTGGTGTTAATGACTCGTGCATTACAGCTAAATCATTTGTTCGTACCGAGTTAACAAATGAAGAAAATAATAAATCTTATTATTTAGACTTGTTAATAGTTCCAAAAATTGCGGTTCTTCCACCCACATTTGTAAACATATCGAATTTAAGTTTATCTGAAAGAATAAAACTTGCCGATAATAATTGGAATAAACCAAAACGAATTGATGCTCTTTTAGGAGCAGAATTATTCTTCGAACTATTGGGTACGAATAAAATTAAAATTAAAGATTCCAAATTAATATTAATTGAAACGTTTTTTGGTCATGTTGTATCGGGAGTTGCGAACAACTTTAATTCTAATTTAGAGAAAATTAACGATTCGTGTTTTTTACTTGCTGAAACCGAAAATCTTGATAAGGCGTTAACTTCCTTTTGGGAAATAGAACACGTAAACGAAAATAAACCAATGGTTGATGACGAATTAAACTATTGTAATGAGCATTTTTTAAATACTCACTACCGAAAAACAGATGGTAGATACGTGGTTGAATTGCCGATTAAACAACAATATTCAGCTAATATTTCATTAGGTGATTCAAAACAAATTGCGTCTAAGAGATTAAAACAATTATGGAATCGCTTAGATCGTGATCCTAAATTAAAAGAATTGTACATTAGTTTTATTAGCGAGTACGAATCTTTAGGTCACATGGAAGAAATTTGCGATGATTCAATTCCGGATGAAGGATATTTTTTACCCCATCATGGTGTATTGCGACCGTCCAGCACTTCAACTAAATTAAGGGTTGTTTTTGATGGGAGTTGTAAAACTACGAATGGAATGTCCTTAAATGATTTTTTATGTAAAGGCGGAATCCTACAGGACGATCTTTTTACAATTATGGTTCGTTTTCGAAAGCATATTTTCGCATTTACGGCCGATATAAATAAAATGTTTCGGCAAATCGAAATAAATCCGTTGCAAACTAAATATCAAAAAATTTTGTGGAAAGAGGGGAGGGAGGAACCTCTCAAGGTGTACAATTTGAAAACCGTTACCTATGGTTGTGCATCCAGTCCCTATCTTGCTACAAGAGTTCTACATCAAATTGCAACCGATGAAGAAAAGGATTTTCCTATTGCCTCTAAGGTTCTAATGGAGGATTTCTATATGGATGACTGCCTTTCGGGGTCAAGCAGTATTGAGGAATTTAATGAACTAAGACAACAACTAACTAAGCTCCTTCAAAAGGGTCAAATGAAATTACATAAATGGCGTTGTAATGCCATTGATACTTCAACGGAATCATCTCAATCGTTTCCCTTCAAACAAGATTGTGCAGATACTACCATAAAAACTCTGGGAATACTGTGGAATAGTAGAAAGGATACTTTTCACTTCAATGTCACAACGGCTTTAAGCTCGAATTACACTAAGCGTGAAGTGCTAAGCCAAATTGCCAAAATCTTCGATCCATTGGGCCTACTTGGTCCTGTTATCTGCAGTGCTAAAATATTCATGCAGCAATTGTGGCTTTTAAAATGTGAATGGAACGAAATGATTCCACCTCACGTCTACCAAAAATGGGACAAATTTTTACGATCTCTTTCTTACATAGAAACTTTGCATATCCCAAGATGCATTATGATCCTGGAACTAACGATTATTCGACTTCATGGCTTTGCAGACGCCAGTGAAAGGGCCTACGGTGCCTGCATCTACATACAAACTGTTTCCAATTCCAATGTGCCTTCCAGTCAGCTAATTTGCAACAAAAGCAGAGTGGCTCCTATTAAGACCATAAGTATCCCCAGACTTGAACTTTCAGCTTGCTTACTATTGTGTCAACTCGTGCATCGAGTTATTTCATCTCTAAAATTAAAATTCGATCAAGTCATCTTGTACTCCGATTCCACGATCGCATTAGCTTGGATCAAGACCTCACTCCATCTTCTTAAGACTTTCGTCAGCAATCGAGTGGTACAGATACAAGAACTGTCCAAGGACTTTCTCTGGAAACACATTGCATCAGAATTTAACCCGGCAGATGCTTTGTCCAGAGGTCAAGATGCCTTTGTTTTTTCTACCAATAAACTTTGGTGGAAAGGCCCTGTGTTCCTGAGTGAGAACATAATTAAAAACAATGAACCTGAACTAGATTTAATTCCTGATTGTGAACCTTTTCAGAAAGAACTGAAACCAGTTCTGCTACTGACTTCAATCACCAACAATGACTTTATTGATGACTTTTTAAATCTTTCAAATAATTACATGAAACTAATAAGAATTTTAGCTTTTATTTTTAGGTTTCTTTCAAATTGTAGAAATGTGAATAAATTTAGGGGTCCTCTCAAAGTAGAAGAATTAGATAAAGCCAGAAATGTTATTATAAAACAGGTGCAAGGTGAGTACTTTGTTGCAGATATCTCAGCCTTAAAAAAAGGTAAGCCTGTTCCTGTAAATAGTAAATTGAAATTTTTGAATCCCTTTTTAGATCAGGATGGTTTGCTTAGAGTTGGTGGTCGGTTGACCAATTCTAATTTGAATTATAATTCTGTTCATCAAATAATATTACCTCCTGGTCATAAACTTTCTAAGATTATTTTTTCTTACTTTCATTTGAGAGATTTGCATGTTGGTCCTCAAGGACTATTAAATACGGTAAGACAAATTTTTTGGCCAATTAGTGGCAGAAAATTAGCTCGTCAAGTTGTGCACGATTGTGTGCAGTGTTTTAAAATAAGGCCAACAGTCTCTTCTCAAATAATGGGTGATCTCCCTCCTGAGAGGGTGGTTCCTAGCCCACCCTTTTCGAACGCAGGACTTGACCTGTGTGGTCCATTTTGGATTAAATATCGTAACCAGAGAAAGGGGTTATATAACAAAGTATATGTAGCTATTTTCATATGCATGGTCACTAAAGCTGTACATTTTGAATTATTGTCTGATTTAACAGCTAGTGCTTTAATAGCTACACTTAAACGGTTTTTTGCCCGCAGAGGTAAAAGTTGTACTATATCTTGTGACAATGCGTCCAATTTTGTTGGCGCTTCGGCGGAGATAAGCAAATTCTTAAAGTCTTTAAGGGGTCACAGTACCTTTGCGAAAATTTTTTAAAATAAAGGTATAATCATTCATTTTGAGCATGCTTTACATGCTCATTTAAGTTATAATCAATAATTTATCTTCAAAAAGTAATTAAACTGTTTAATTTTTTTAAAATTTTAAAAAAAGTTGGAAAAATTCTAAATTTTTAAATCCCTAAGGCTTTTTTATTTTATCATATTTTCAAGAAAAGTTTTTTTCATAGTGCTTGCAATATTTATCTTAATAATTTTGTGCATTCATTTGTTGATCTTTCAATTAGAAAATTTTTTATAGATTATTTTCTAAAAAAGTAGAAAAAAAAGGCTAAAAATTCCTGTTAAGTATATATAACAAGCCGTAAAAATTGTAATACCTCATAAAATGCTTATTCCATGCACAGTTTAAATAAGTGTATTATTCTCAAGATAAAAAAGTTTACTTCAAAGCTTTATCTTAAATAGAAAAAATTCCTTAGGGATTTAATTAAGATGAAGACTCAAAATTATCATCTATGTGAAAAAGCACTTTAAAGTCAGACTGCTGAGCAAGTTTCTGTATTAGAACAATTTAAAATCATTCATAACTTTTTAAAAAATGTAGATAGAGGGATGAATTTTTTTCTGTACATTTGAAATACTTTGAAGTTTTATTATAAGCAATAAAAAAAAATTTGGTATTTTTGTCATTTTTTGGGTACTGTGACCCCTTAAATGCTAAAAAAGATAATTTATCTGGTTTCCTTTCATCGGAGCAAGTACTGTGGAAATTTCTACCCCCTCGTTCACCAAATTTTGGCGGATTATGGGAGAGAGGAGTCGGACAATTCAAATATCACCTTAAAAGAACCATTGGTTCTACGAAATTAACAATTGAAGAATTTTTAACTATAACTATTCAAATAGAAGGTATTCTTAATTCCCGTCCTCTTTCTCCTATGTCATCTGATCCAGAAAATTATGAAATTTTAACTCCTGGACATTTTTTAATTGGAAGAGCAATTAATGCACTTCCTGAGCAAAATTTGATTGATTTTAAAGAAAATTTGCTTAACCGATGGCAGAAAACTCAAAAAATTGTTCAAACAATTTGGAAAAATTGGTGTAACTCTTATCTCAGTCATTTACAACAAAGATCAAAATGGTTGTTTCAAAAACAAAATGTAAAACCAGGTATGATGGTTCTGGTAAAAGAAAGCAATTTACCTATATGTAAATGGGTTATAGGACGAATTTCTGAAATTATCACCGGTAAGGATGATAATGTCCGTGTGGTTTTCGTACGCACACCTCATGGAATTTTCAAAAGAAGCATTTCAAATATTGCTGTATTACCAATTGTTAACAATACTTAAATTTATATGTTGAATTCAAAATGTGAAAAAATAATTGTATTAATATTGCTTAAATTTGTATTTTTATTATTATTTCTATTATTGTTGTTATTTTTATGATTATTGAAACATTCAAATGTCAGAATATTTCAATGGGGGCCGGGATGTCCGCGCCCTCATTGGCGAGATTGTAATGCGCCAAGCGTAGCTTTCTAACATTCTTTTCTCATTCAATAAAAAATTACCAAACGTTACAGTCCACTAGACTCTATTAGCTCCGACATAGACTTAAATTAAAAATAAAGATAAAACATGATTTGATATGTACAGTAATTGATTTTTGAAAAATGAAAGGCATAATTGATGAATATAGATAAATCATACCTTGATACATGATGAAATAACATATTTGGAGAAAATGCAGTGAATATATTTTATCAGAGAAGTATTGCTCATTAAATACAATAGAATTTTCAAAAGAATTTAACATGCAAAGTTGATATATATGTATGCATAAATTGGTTATATTATCAGAAAATAATTCTTAATGTAATTTAATTTAACTTAAGTAAAAGTCTGATGTGAAAAGTTCAGTGAATTTAACTTGAGAGTCTTGAAAATAAAAGTAGAACTCACTGGGATTGAGATGTTTCCCCGATGATCCCCCGCAGAAGACGGAGCACTTCTTCATTTTTGAGCAATTCCTGTAATTCTTTGATTAATGACACTAATCGATGAGCAAGTTTAGGCGTCGAATATGATGTTGTTCGAGGGCTCCTTCTGCTGGGACGGGTCTCGCACCCAGTATAGTTGGCTGTGTGGCTTTTGTAACAATTACAGCATTTTGGAGGTGTAGTTCTGTCTTTGTTGCATTCATGTGACCTGTGGTTTTCAGCACATTTTACACACCTTGCAGGTGCATTGCAGTGGCTTTGTGTATGTCCATAATTTTGGCAGTTGTAACATTGTATAGGTCCTCGACCTCCTCGAAATCGTTCGATTTTGATCGGGATCTGCTGTATGTTGTTGACTTCGAATATTCTTTGGTGATTCGCCGTTGATGTTAGGATTATGAGAAAAAGTGGAAGGAGCCGACAGGCCTCTCCCATTCTTTTCTTAAACTGCACAATTTTAAAGATTTCAATACTGTTTTTCTGTAACTCTGTATTGATGGCATCTGTATCAAAGTCCACAGGCAGGCCCCGGACCAAAACCTTAATATATCTGGCTTGCAGTGTTATTTCAGGTTTGCTGGGCGGATCCCGTACTTTGTCGGTATCCTCCTTAGGTTTTGTTGTCGGCAAGATAGTGACGTCATCTGTTGAATTATGTTGGCTAGAAGAAGGACAGCTGTTTGCAGATATGAGTGTAGAATTATCTTCAATTGTTTTGATTGCATTTTGCTTTTTCTTCTTCTTTTTTCTTTTCTTTGCAAGTGGTTCTGTGCTATTGTTAATATTGATGTCCGTGTCTGTTTCTGTATTCGGTGTTGTATTCAGGTTTTCATCTTTATTTTCCATGGTTATGTCTTCAGTGCTTGGATTAATTTCAGTCATTATTGATTCGAGTTGAATGGAGTTTTTATTCATCTCCTTGTTTTCTTCCGCTTGAAAGTTTTTCCTCTTCCACCTGACGTGATAAGCTGCATTTGTCAGTTTTAGGAAGTAGGAGTATTCATAGTCTCCAGAGTAACTTGATCTTATTTGAATGAGCAGTTTGCTAAGTAATTTATCTAAACCAATCAGCTCCTCTGTATCAAACTGAGTGTAAAACTCTACGAGATCGTCAATATGTTCGTGTTCAACTGGTGGAAAGTATTTTTTTGATATCCCACAGGTAGCAATGATTTCTTCTAATGACGTGGATTCTTTGCAATGCGACGGTGAATTACGAATGGAGAGTGAGACCTTTCCACCACGAGCTGTTTTATGATACGGCATGACTTGAAAAAACAAAATGGCGGGCTCAAAATCCAGACATCAAAATGGCCAGTTGTCAGTATTGTCTCTCCCGACTCAGGAACCTGACGAGATCAAAATCTGTATCACTCACCTCGTAACGTTCAGGATAATCAGCATCAATTCAGCATAACCGGCATCGCAAGGGAGAAGAGAACGTCTGTAGAGCATGATCAGCATCAGTTATCGGCAGCGTTTTCGCATGGCATCATTTCGAAAAACTCTTCCTTAAAGTGACATCACCGCATCTAATCCGTGACACATACTTCCTCCATAGCATCTAATTTGATATCATAGCACTGGAACTACATTAATTTTTGGGGCACCTACACAATTGTGTTTATCCCCAGTATAAAAGTTGTTGTGCCTGATGAGCTAAGTTTTCTTCAGGTGGAAAAAATTTTACATGAAGTGATGAAAAAATATCTAAGTAGACTTAGGGAGAACTTGAAGAAGATCTAAAAGTTGATAAAAAAAAAAAAAAAAAAAAAAAAAAAAAAAAAAAAAGGGGGGGGGGGATTAGTTCCGAGATCCTATCGCCCTGTTGGCCTGTGGAAAGTCATGGAGATATCACTAGAGTCCATATTTCCTGGGGGTCAATTTTCCTATGCATCCGAAAAGGGTTTTCACATTTTTTTTAGGCTCACCCGTTTATTAAACATAAAGGGGAGTATATTACAAGGGGGGAACAAATGATGATGATAATGATAACATGAGTATATACAATGATATCATAGCAGTACATTACTTAGATTTAAAGAGATCATATAATGAATAATTCCTAGGAAAAAGTGGTAATTAAAAACTATTCAGTTATACCTTAAGCTAAAGGTTTACATTTCTTTGCAAAATTCACAAAAAAGAAAATTTAACGCTGATATAAAGTGATAGCGCATCGATTAATGGTTTCAGTTTTACATACATACAATCAGTTTAATTAACAATGATATTATTTACATATAACTTTTAGTAACTATTTCAAGCTATAATCAAATAATTGGCGCAAATCAAAAATTTTTATAACACTGTTTTAGCAAATATATATTATTTGGCAGCACATTGAAACACTAAACTGTATGTTCATAAAAATGATCCAGACAATGCTGTATAACAGTTGTTTCAATCCACTTGTTTACATAAATAAATATAGTTATCTGTAGTAAGATATATTAAAACAAATATAGTAACGTCTTCAGCCTATACTTTTAGTATATTTTTGAAAGAATATCATAAAGATTATCTCTATAATTCATTTTTATTGGTTTTCGAACCTATATAACTATATAATATCATAAAAAATGCTTTCTTTCACACTTTATATTCTACGCTAAGAGGCAAACTGAATCACAGCGTCAGGTAAGTTAATTAAAGTTTAGTTCAAAAGAGTTACCACTCTATTGCTAGGACATGCAAAATGCTAAAAAAGAGTAGTATTTAAAAAAAAAATGCAGCATATTGGCTACGTTCTCCAATTTATAGTATACAATAGTGAAAAAGTATTACTAGGGATAGAGTGTTCACCCTGCAACGAGGTGAATTCCAACGGTAGCTGGTCGATACGAATTAGACGCTCGGTCGCACCAATCCATCACCTCCTACATCAGAAAGCCTCCACACGGTCTTTCATAAGAAGTCCGCGCAGACTGCTTAAAAAGTGAACCAGTTGTGCCCATGAACCTAAAACCTTTTATAACAGTAATTGAGAAAAATTCATCATATATATTTGAGAATTGAATCTGTAGAGGTTGACAAGTGAATAAGGCAAACCAATAATATTCATAAATAAAACAAATTTTTAGTCATATATTTGCTACCACTTTCTTATTTTAACTAGATTTTGTATTAAATGACTGGTTTGGAAAGTGGATATCCTTCAGAGTGGTCTAATAGGACCACCTATAAAAAACCGTGTGGAGGCTTTCAGTTATAGAAGGCGTTTACCAACCACAGCAGAGGTGCCAAAATAATTTAAAAAAAACGGTAAACAACTACAAAGGAATATTTGACTATTTTTGCTTGTTTTTTAAAAGGTATAGGATGACATAAGCACTGTAAAGTGGTGAATTATATAAACCTGCGAATTATTTAGAAATAGTGGTGGATAAATATCCACTAAATTGAATTTATTAAACTAAGAAACACAATTGATAAACTACCACTTTAAAATATATATTTGCTGTCCGGAGCAAGTTGGCATCTCTGTTACAGTAGTGATGTAAAATATCCTCAGTGGTAGACAGATTAGGGAAGTCTTCATGCTTATTCTCTCCATGTAACGCAAATCAGGGTTAGTTCCATTGACAATTCCTCCACGAAGACCGATCTTTCCCAGTACTTGATCCTGGAATTCCCTTGTCTTCTGGATTGGGATCAAAATTAGAAGACTACGATGTTGAACATTGGTTGTGGTAAACTCAAAATTGGGGCGGCAACTAAAAGGAAACACAACTAACTCGAAAATTACAACTGAAAGAATTTATTTTTCTAGATAATAATTTTGAAATTCTTAGGTTTTTGAATAGCGAAACCACTTTCGAATTTGAATTAGATATCTTGTAAGCATATTAAAAACTAGTGTCGATTATTTATGACAACATAGAAGTAAAAACAATTATGTAACATTTAACGTTACTCATATAGATTCAATTACATTAATATTATTTTTCCTGACATTTAAAAACCTCCGAAAATGTCACTTGCCTACTTCTTCCACTAAGCTCTTCAGTTAAATTCGCAGGGCTCGTGAGCTTATTGCAGTTCTGGTTAATTTTCCTCGTTTATGCATGGAATGGTTACCAGGAAAACATATTTCTTCATTGATGAACTAAGTAATTTTATCTTAAATGGAAAAGATTGAGGGGAAATATTAATGCTTTTTTTTTTAGAAATTGATATCTTTATCATGACTTAATATGTATTAGAATAAATGAATTTCTTAAAAATTATAGAAATACTAAATAAATTACAGATTACTGATAAGATATAATTATGATTACAGGTTCAAAAATCATAAATGGATAAAGTAAATCCTATTCTTGCAACCTCTCCACGATATTCAAAATCTTTTGGGAGCCGCTGCTTTAAAGTATAAATCTTCATTTTTAGAACTTACATTGTATAAGTTAATGACAAATCGATAATTCAAACATATATATAAAATATACATTAATTATATAGTCATGCATTCAAAAGTTAAAGTAGCTTAATTTTCGTAAAATACTTAATATCTTATATCTTGTATACAAACACTTTGTAAAATATTTCCCAACGACCATACTTGTTGGCAGCTATTTGTTCACACATTTCGTATTTATAACAAATTAAAATAAAGATATTTGTAATTTAGTTTTATTTAACATGACTCTGAAATTTTATTTAGAAATTCCACTATTGTATGCATCTTAAGAAATCAGATTAATTCCCGCATGAATTACAATTTGTGGTATAAATGATATATTAGCCCTTTGAGAGTTAACCTCCGCTTCTTGCGAATTTTAAGCTGAAGGTTTTTCAGTATCATTGAAGAAACTAAAAAAGAAAAAAGAAAAGAAACAGCGTAGAAAGGGACCAACGAGAAGGGTATAACTCGTAGACCCCCGGCAAACATCTATATGTTTTTTATTTTTTCAGTCTAAAATCAATTTGGTGCCTCGGCGATTGTATTTCGCGTATAGATCAGGATACGGAAATATCCCCAATAAAAAAGCGAAAGAATTACTTTGACCAAACTTCATTGGTTATTATTAATAACAGCCGGTTAATGTCATAAATTCACTGATTATTCACTCTAAATGGCTTGTTTGGTTCTTATTAATAATGACAGGTTAGTATTAGTAATAACCAATTACTCACACTGTAACATATACATGCTATAACTGATACATACTAGATTTTAGGTTTCTGACGTAAGCGAGTGTCGATTTGGAGTTGCGATTTTCTGGAGAACTTGTACAATTTATAGAAGAAATTTATTTTAGACAGCAAGTGCTTATTAAAATTAACTATTTCGTTTGTTTTGTTGTTGAAAAGCCAATACATATTTTACTCAGCATAATTCAGCAAATTTCGAAATTCAAATTTTTTTTGGATTTTTAACAAAATATTTTTATAATTTGTTTAATTTATTATGAACATTATAATATTAAAATAGTTTGAATTTTTAAGAGAAATTGATGAAAAGTTATTCTCTTCTTCAAAGTTCGAAGCAAATAATTATTCGCTTTAGTAAGGTATAGTAAGTTTTTCTAAATAAATAAAAATATAAATAGATAATAATTAAAAAAATGTTAAAGATATAATAAATAAAGATTTAAATTGGAATGACCATATCATTGAAAACAATGCTAAAGAGAATAGAAGGGCTGGTTCACTCCTTTGAAAAAACTCTCGCCTCGCCAATCCTCCGATTTTCTCTAGTGACGTCACTTTGGAGCAAAGCTCGCACTTTTACTTCTAGAACAGAGCGTTCGGCCTTACTAGCTCTAACTAATATTGGATCATTTCTTTTTGTGACATATTCTAAGACATTTGTTATTTTCTATAATGACCTTCCTCAGTTTTTGCCGTGAATTTACAAAATTTTAAAACTATTAACGAAATGCCAATTTGCGCGATTGCCACTTGCAAAAATTCTGATAGAAAAACAAAAGGAAAAAATTTAATTTTCCGCGTGTTCCCTAAAGTAAATGATCAACTATGTAAAGAATGGATTCCGAAATGACACAGTTAATATAAAACAGCAATAAGTTTTTTCTATCGTTAAGAACTTTTATAAAAATTCGTTATCTAAACCGCCTCGTTACTTCAAAAAGAAAAGCATGTGAAAAAAATTAAAAAATGGATAAAGTTAAAGAAAATTAAAACGTAAGTCAAAAGTATAAATAAAATATATAGTGTATAGTTGAAATTCTCCTAATTTCATAACTTATTTTTTTTAATGTATTTATTCTAAATATTTATGATTTAAATATTATGAAATATTCATGATTTAAAAATTATATTCTCTTGAATTTAAATATTTATAATTTATATCATCTTAAATTTAACTATCTATAAACAATTGTAAAATTTCTAATGTCATTATGAACCTAAATTATTATTTTGTTTCAGTAATTAGCGTTTAAGGTTGATGTTTCCTAATGATTAAAAATGAACAAATTGCTATTAACGGCATATTTTAAAATCGGGGATTCTAAATTTAACTCAACTTATTGTTATAAAAGAATGTGTAGGTAAGAAAGTGTCCATATATGCTTTCATTTTTCTTAATAATTAAAGTTAAAACTGAACTTTTTAAAATAAAGTATTTTATAGTGTCATTTTCGCCAATTAGTAAAATATTTTTATAAGTTTAAAATGGTATTTTTTTAATATAATGACCAAGAAAGTTTTTTTAAACTATATTTATGAATGGAAATAATGTGTTAATTGCGTAAAGTTTCAAAGCTAATAACAGAAAAAGTCTAACTTATTTTTACAAAGAGAAAGATGCAAAGTTATCATAATATCTTTGCTTGCGATCTTCCGAGATCTGTGGACACAGTGACGTCATGAGGAGGAAAATCGTAGCTTCAGCTCTAAGAGTGGAGTGAACTAGCCCTTCTATTCTCTTTAACCCTGTGCTAAAGCCTTCATTAATTAAACTAAAATACATACCCAAAAATGTCACTTAAAAGCAAACGTTACAAATACTTAACGTACATAAAACAAATATTTACCTATACTTGCACTACCTGGTACAACATAACTAAAGTACAAAACAAAAAAACTAAACCCATTCCAAATTAAATGCTCAGTAAAACGAGCAGCCTAACAGATTTCATAAGAAACAAAGTCATGTATGCTGATTTTAAATTAAAAACTTGAATTGAAACACGTATGAATTTAAATACACAATTTCATAAGAAAAGCACCAAAATGCACAACTAATTACAACAAAATCTTTATTGTTGAAATGCTCAAAGAGGATTTAAAAAATAGACCCCTTGATCGCTTTCTCTTAAATGACGAAATTCTCTCAAATAAACATTTCAAAATCACGCTCAGTGGCTCTGTAGTTGAATCCAATCATCGTACTCTAATTTAATGGCGCTGCTTTCGCAGCACATTTTAAACAAGTAAATTAAAGCATCTATTTTATGATTTTACAAATCAATTCTTATCTATTATTTTCCTTTTGCTTGCAGCTAAAATTCAGTATTCATGAGTGAAACAACTTCAAAATAAAGTAATACATGATGCAGACCTGCCAACTTTTAATCCCTTCCAGTATCATTTTTCCCAGTGGTATTAAATTGGAATTAAAACTTCAATTTTAAGCAAACAAATACGTTGTATTTGAAAAAAATTAAGTTGACAACCATGACAGTAACGCATATTAATATATAAGCTTAATTTTTGTAAGAATAGTGGTAATCAAAATCATTTAAAAATTAAATTTATAAAAGAAAAAATAGTATATATTTACTACCACTTTAAATATGAAAATAAAATCTCCGGCAAAATCCGGGAGAGTTGGCAGGTATGATGATGGAAGGGTTTAAAATTTATGACAAGAAATTATCAAAGGTCGTACTAACCCTATTTACAAACTTAGGAAAACTTCAAATTATTTTGATAATTGTTTCAGTAGTTTGCTTCAGTTCCGTGCCTAAACGTAAGTGCTATTTTAGTAGTGTGCTGATGTGGCGAGTATTGTATAAGTTCAGTGTTTAATTATAAAATGGGACGAGAGATCGCTTTGTGAGAATAGAAAATATTGAATAATTATGAGACGTAAAAATAAAAGATAATAGAGTTCACTATTTTGCGTGAGCCTCAATAATTATTAAGAGAGAGAACATTTGGTTTCGTGACCTTGAGAAGATATTAAGATGACTATGGATTATATATTTAATTATATTTAGAGAAAGCTACTTTCAGTTTCGTTTGGTGCTACTATGTGTCATATGGAATTCAATCAGTGGTAGCGAAATTCATGTTATTCCGCTAAGATATTTGTATTTTAATAATAATTATAAATGAGTTTGACCACCACTACATATAAATAATTACAACAAATATATATGAAAGCGCATTAGTCTTTATGCTAGCGAATTTCCACCTGTTTAAAATATAAATATATTTTTGAGGAAGATAGTTTTTCGGTAATTGTTTTACTACCACTTGGAAAATCAATTCTCGAAAAGAGTGAATGTTGGCAGGTATGTATATGTCATATGGAATTCAACCAGTGACATGGGTGAAAGCCCTTATATAGCAAGACGGAAAAGAGAAAAACCTGGTACGTAAAACATTTCATTCCAGCATTTTTTTCGAAAAAAATGAAATATCGGTAACTATCAAGATTTCTTTTATAAATCTGGCATATATATAAAACTGCTTCTTTCCCAAGATAAAGTAGATATTGTTGAAAAATTTAAAAAAAGAATAAGTAAACTCCTCCCCAAAACTAGCTATAACTGAAATAGTTTTACTACCAGCCTTTCCTCTTTTCGGTCTCGCTTTCACCCCTAACCAGTGACCACTGTGCTTTCTGAATCCAGGTGGTAAGCATGGTTCCGCCCACGAAGAGATCAGTATTTTCATCAGTTGTGTGTATATTTGACCTCTCTGACTTTCAGATACAGCTGTATAGAAAGCTAAAATATTTCTGCAGAAACTGTAGTGTATAAAACAAGACTGTAATGATCGGTTTGCTGAAGAGGCGCAGCAGTGGCAAAGTTTCATTGAATCTTTGCCAGCAGTAATAAATGTGAGTGTTCAGCGATGTATCCTTATAGAAGAATCAATTCATGGTCTTCTGACGCTTCTGAATCTACTTAAAACTATACACAGTTAAAAAATTCGTTTACCCAAAGACGTGAAAAGTAGGTTTAAATAATTATTTACAATTTATTACTATTTTTGTGATAACCTTTCAAAAAATTTTGCATTTCAAGAATTATTAAATCATTTTATGAAATATTATTTCAAATGAATAAAAAAACATACTGCTTCATTTTACGTGACAAATGTTCAAATAGAATTGAAGTAGTTTAAATTTTAGAAACTACCGTTTCAGAAAATAAAATATATTTAATATGGATTTTAATTTTACAATGAATCTACACGGTAACCACCTCTAAAGGCATGTAGTAAAAGTATCTGACAGCGATATATTTGACTGGTGGATATTTAAAATTAAAAGAAGAATTTATTTATGTACGTTGTCTATTTGTTTTTCTTTTAAAAATTGTAATATTAATTAATAATGAAAGGACTTTTTTTTATTTCAGAAGATTGGTTGATAAGTATTCTTCTTTTAGATCTGAAAATTTCTTCTGTTCTCGTATCGCTCTTGAACAATTAAAATGTGGTTGAATTATAAGCACAAATGCAGATAATTAGGTCGATCTGAAAGAACTGTTCACGAAAAAACGCGTATCATTTTCAGATATGCAAAATGTGCATTTATTCACGCTATGATGAATTACAATTGTTTTTTATTTTCTAAGGATTTTTGACCAAAAATTGGGATATTTTTTGTCGCCGATTTCAAAATCTGCTTCACTCTACAAGATACAGTTTTCATGCAATTTAATAACATATTTCAATTTAGAATTTTTTAAAATATAATTTGTGTGCCGATTAACAGTTTCCACTTCTCTGCTACGTAGAAAGTGGTATTAAGAAGGAGATAATTCATTTTCGCTTACGATGTGATAAATTATGTTGGTTTGTAACGGAAAAAATAATCGACATTACTTTTTTCAATAACAAACAAATATTATTAATTCATAGGTACCACTTTTGAGGCTAAAGTCGTGTTCCTTACAAAAGATATGCGGTGATGTCACAGGCAACTAAATTGTAAAAAGTGGTAGAAATTTTACTTATGTGACGTGTGGTGCTTAGGGGGGAATTAAAGCCATCGGCTAGCTAACTTTTATTTTATTTTAAACAACATTATTATAGTTAGCACTCAACACATTCACAAACAAAACATATATGAAGAAGAAAATAAGGAGCTCTGCATGGCAGGCTCTCTATCGTTCGTTCACACGCTCTCACTCTCTCTCTGTCTCTGAGTTTTTATCTAGTTTCTCACTAGGGGGCGTTACTAGTTCCAGTTTCTCCACAGACTCCCCCTCTGGCTCTGATGGCGTCTCGACGAGGAGCCAGGATTCCTTTCCTGGGACGTCCCCTTCTTTTTATAGGAGCGACAGGTCCTCCAGTGTCTCTTTTCACTTCGGGTTCCACATAAGGTTTTATAGATGACACGTGATAAGTTCCCAGAGTTTGGTCTGGACTGGCCGGATCGGCAATGTCATAAGTTGTTGGAGATCGGTTAGTAAGAACTACGTAAGGTCCTTCTCTTCTAGGCATAAACTTTCTACTTTTCTTATTTTTACTAATTGGGTGGATGTTTACCCAAACTTTGTCACCAGGTTGGAAGTACAGTGGTCGTTGACGACGATCAAAATTTGCCTTCCGTTGATCCTGTTTGGATTCGACTCGTTCTTTGATCTGAGCTGTTAGACGTGCAAACCTTTTTAGGTATGGTGTTATTTCAGGCACAAAGTTACTATTTTCAATGACAGCTTTAACATCATGATTAACGTCATCTGTGGTTCGGAGTTCCCTTCCAAACTGTAAATAGGCGGCGGTGTGTCCTGTTGTATCACATTTTGTTGTGTTCATGGCGAAACGTATCATGGATAGTTTTTCTTCCCACGTATCATGTGAGTTACCAACAAGAATGGCTAGTCTCGGCTTGAGATCTCTGTTTTTCCTTTCAGAAGGATTTGCTCGAGGGTGATAGACAGGTGTCAGGTCTTGCTTAATATCAAGTAAATCGCAAGTTTGTTGCATAACAGCACTAACAAATTGCGTACCGTTATCGCTGATCAACCTCCTGGGTAAACCGTAACGCAAGTAAACTTCTTCTATTAATGTTTTAGCGCAATTTGCAGCTGTGGCTTCCTGTAGAGCAAAGAGTTCCACCCATTTGGTACTGGTATCTTCAATTAAAAAGATCCATCTTTTTCCTGTAGGAGTTTCTGGAAGTGGACCAAAAAGATCGATTGCAAGAGTCTCAAACCTTTGAGCGTAAATTGGTGTTCTAAGTAATCCAGCTGGTTTTTGGTTCGTAGGTTTGTATCGATTGCATTCTGCACAGGTTTTGATGTACTCAGAGATGTACTGTCTCATTCCAGAGAAATAGTATCTAGAAGCGATCTTGTTGTAAGTGCGTTCTACACCATAATGTCCAGCTGTTGGAGAGTCATGGTACTCCTGCAACACTCTTTGACGTTCATGAATAGGAACTACGAGTTGAGCATCGTCCGACTCAGTTTCAGGTGAATAGCGGTATAGGATACCCTCATTCATTATGTATCCTCGACTGATAAAGTTGGCAAAATTTTCGTCTTTTTCATTACTTTCAAGACAGTCAATGATTTTCTTTATTTCTGCGTCTGCCAGTTGTTCTTTTCGGATATCGCTTGATTTTCTTGTAGGCATATTGATGGATACAGCTTGCATTTCACAGTTTGGATCTTCATATGGATATATCGACCTAGAGAGCAGGTCAGCAACTGCATTAGCTTTTCCTGGAGTATATACAATCTTTAGATTGAAGGATTGTATTTTTAAAGCCCATCTTGCTAAGCGTCCAGATGGTGTCTTAATGCTCAGAAGCCATTTAAGTGGTTGATGGTCTGAAGCAATAATAATCTCTTGATGTTCGATGTAACCTCGAAACTTCTCTAAGGCCCAAACTACAGCCAATGCTTCACGTTCAGTAGTTGAATAGTTGCGCTCTGCTGGGATCAACAGACGACTGCATACTCGATAACATGCTCTTCTGAACCATCTCCTTGGAGAAGTACTGCACCGAGGGCGTAGTTACTTGCATCTGTGCGTATTATAAAAGGCTTAGATCCATCAGGTTGCTTTAAAATAGGAGCTGTTGTTAAGCGTTCTTTTAAAATTTCAAAAGCTTCTTGTTGTTCAGGTCCCCAGGACCAGTCTACTCTCTTCTTAGTTAGATTGCTAAGTGGTCGTGCTATATCTGCAAAGTTTGGAACATATCTTCTGAACCAAGAGCAAGTCTGCAAGAAAGACAAGAGTTCTTTCACATTAGTTGGAACTGAAATTCTTTGGATGGCAGCAATTTTCTCAGCATCAGCTTCAATTCCATCTCTCGTAATCCAGAAGCCTAGGTATTTTACTCGATCACAAGAAAAATGACATTTTTCTCTATTTGCGTGAAGTTTAAATAAAGAAAGTCTTTCAAAAATAGTTTTCAAGTCTTTCATGTGTTTTTCAAATGTTTCCGATAGGATGAAAATGTCATCCAGGTATGAGAGTGCAAAAACATCTTTGAGGCCACTTCGGAATTTGTCTATTAATCTCTGAAATGTGGCAGGTGCATTTCTCAAACCAAAAGGCATGCGCTTAAAACGATAGATGCCAAATGGACAAATAAAAGCAGTTTTATCCATGTCAGATTCATCCATTTGCACTTGATGATAGCCAGATTGTAAGTCTATTGTTGACATGAATGATGTTGGCGTAGCTTCATTCAAAAGATCGTCCATGCGTGGTAATGGATAAGTGTCCGGTTTTGTTACAGCATTGAGGCCTCTGTAGTCAACGCATAATCTGTATTTCCCGTTGGGTTTAGCAACAAGCACTACCGGAGCAGCATAAGAGGATTCACATTCTTCAATAATGTTCTTTTCTAAAAGTTCCTCAATTTGTTCTTTCAAAATTTCTTTTTTGGCCGGCGACATACGATACGGAGGAACCGATACAGGAAAATTATTTACAGTATCTATTCTGTGCTTCAAGAAAGGAGTAGGCTCTCCCCCTGGTTCAAAGCAGGTGATATGTTCTTGAAGTAAGCAATTCAATTTTTCTCGTTGTTCCTGGGTCAGATGTTTCCCTTCATCATCTCTCAAGTAGACATTAGTGGTAGGTTCAGGTATGATTGTCGATTCAAAAGTTTTTGGAGTTTCTTTCTTTTCAACAGGCTTCACGTAGAAAAAATATTGTTTTTGTGGATCTTCACTGAAGTGCCAGGTTCCTTTTTGAACATCAAGCACAATACCAGCTGCATGGAGAAAATCTCTCCCTAATAGGGTATCGTTCCCTTTAGCATCGGGCAGAACGAGAAGTTCAGTAGATACTGTTTCACCTTCTATGCACAGGTTGACGACAGTTTTCAGAGCAACTATCGAGTGAAGTTTTCCATCAGCGAGAGTCAAGGAAATCTTTTTGTCCTCAAAAACAACTCCGTGATTTCGTAAAAAGTCGTATAACTTTTCTCCTGCTATAGAGTGTGAAGCACCTGTATCGGCACATACAGCAATCTTTTCTCCAAAAAGTTCGAAAATTATTAAACTCGAGAGATTCAAATTTTTTCCATTTGTAAATAAGTTCATACAATTAACATTACTATCTTCAGGTTTAGCTCTTGTACAAGTAGGGCACTTGGATTTCACTATTCCTGGCATTCCACATCCGAAACATTGAAGTGGCACTCTTCCTTCGAATCTGGAAGCAGAATTTCGAGATACTGGCGTCCTTGGTTGACGACTTTGAACATTTTCTTGTCTGGTTACTTCAGAACCAAACTTTCTATCTGAAGTGGTTCTTCTATTTTCTTCTCTAGGATATGCTTTCTTTTGAGTTGGAGTCACTTGTTTCTTCACTACATGACGTATATTCTCGTATGTATCCAATTTTTCGGCTAATTCTAAAGGATTGACACAATCTGCCCATGAATCGATGAAATGGTCCTTGATATCTGGAGGAGCTTTCCTTTTAATCTGATCAGTAATTATTAAATTTTTGAGTTGATCGAATGTGGTAATATTCAGTTCCTTTGTCCATCCTTCGAAATAAGAAGCCAGTTCGAAGAAGTAATCCCTCCATGTCGTATCAGAACTCTTTCTATGTTGGGAGAATAGTTGTCTAAATTTATCAGCAGTGACTCGGAATCTCTTCAGTAGCATTTCTTTCACTTTATGATAATTCTTAGCATCCTGTTCATCTTCTCTAGCAAGTAACTGTGATATGTCAGCTGGTAAAGAACCAATGAGATATGGTATCCAAGATGATTCTGGAAGATTCATAAACTTCAACTGCCTTTCAAAAGTTATTAAGAACAATCCTATTTCATCGTCTTTAGGATTAAATTTTGGAATGATTCTGCTAAGTTCATATTTTGGGTCATTTGTGGAAACAGAAACAACAGCATTTGAGATCTTTTGCGTTTCGAGCTGGATTTTCAATTTTTCAAGTTCATATTGCCGTTCTTTTTCTAACCGAATTTGTTCATCTACTTGGGCTTTAAGAAGTCTTTCTGCTTCAACTTCTTTCTCCCTAGATATTCTTCCATCCTCAGCTTTCTGTTCTTCTTTAAGGCGATCTTCGATAATAATAGTGAGCATATTTTTCACTAGCTCTTCCTCGTAATTCTCACTTTTAAGAATTAGTTCTCGAAGATTAATTACTTTTAAGTTATCGGACACAGTCAGGCCAAGCTCTGAGGCAAGAAGTCGCAAGTCTTCTTTTTTTCCTTTTCCAAGAAATGCCATTTCAGAAGATGATTCAGAACCAAAGAAAGGGGAACGTTTGGTGCAAAAATGTTAACTAAAATTGTTCGATTCTTAAATTGTTCAAACGTAATTTAACAGTCTTAGTTCGATAAATAATTAATTATTTGAAAAAATCACCACCTTAATTTTTTTTCCACTCAAATATGAAATCTAAACAGTTAGAACCATAAACAATGTTTAAAATCAATATTAACAATAATGATATAAATTCTATAAATACTAATGATTTTTTTGTTGCTGTTAAACACTCAATTAATTAATTATAAGCTTGATGAAAACACTTATAAAAATAATGAACATAATTGAAAATTTGCAACAACTTATCACATAAAACCTCATTGAGAATTATATTACCATAAAATTGAAATTTTATACCCTTTAAATTTGCAGTAAAATATATTCAATATTTTGCATAAAAGCAGATTCAACGCTTAATAACTAAACTTCTAAGTGACAAAATAATTTGCTTTTTCATTAAAATGCCATATCTTTTCACCATAGAAAATAAGATATTTTCTAAAATAATATTCTGAATATTTGCTAAATCGTTAGTATCATTAATAGCACATAAAACATAATTATGTAAGCAAAAAGAAACAAATATTACTCATATAGCAGTTCTTCACAACTTTACTTTGACCTCTTTTTTTTTTCATTAATCATAAAACAGAATGCCAAATATAAAATCAGAAAACATATAAAACTTTACTAATACGTAATTAAATATTCAATAAACCATAAGGAGATGATTTCATTTAAACATCTACCATCATTAAAAGCAGTTAGTTATACAATGTTTCAGAATTACTAATTCCAAAGTCATAAATAACTCTTTAAAGTCTAAACATTTCTTCATCTAATAAACGAATTAATCAATCACTTCCGCTTTCGGGAAATGAGTTTCACTTTGTATGCCTAACTTTCTTTTTAAAATCTTTAAAAAACAATAGATTTTAGAATAAACTACAACTTTTTTATACAGATATAAACACAGTAAATATATATTTTCATTGATTAAAAATATGATTTTCTTAAGATTAGGTTAATCTTTATACATAAAAACATAATAAATTGATCAGGTTGATCAAAATGTTTTGAAATGACCAGGACGGTCTCTGAACGAACGATAATATTAAAAGTTTTAACCAGGATGGTTAAAATCTATATTTATGTATGATCAGGATTGATCAAATTTATATTTAATAAGCTAAATATAAAAACTACTTATCGTCTTGGATTGACGCATCTATTCATCGGGCCGCTCGTTGGGTTGCCAATTTGTGACGTGTGGTGCTTAGGGGGGAATTAAAACCAACGGCTAGCTAACTTTTATTTTATTTTAAACAACATTATTATAGTTAGCACTCAACACATTCACAAACAAAACATATATGAAGAAGAAAATAAGGAGCTCTGCATGGCAGGCTTTCTATCGTTCGTTCACACTCTCTCACTGTCTCTGAGTTTTTATCTAGTTTCTCACTAGGGGGCGTTACTAGTTCCAGTTTCTCCACACTTATTTATTCTTTGTTTAATAACACTATGAGATACATTTCAAATTGTTCTTTTTGAAAATTTAAGGAAAATTATTGTCTAAATATATTCTTTCAATAGTAAGCTACAAATAAAAACTAATCCGGTTTCTGCAAAATTGTAATAAGTTGGTAGAGAATTGAAGAGTAAACCATGTTGAATTAGAGAAAATTTCGCCCCCTCTTTTAAAGCGTCGCCACGAGACAACAGTAAATTTGAGGTAGTTAAAATTTTAGAAACTACCGTTTCAGAAAATAAAATATATTTAATATAATTTTTAATTTTGTGAAAGTTTCAGTCCCTCCTAGTTCGCTGTTGCATTTAACAAAGGTATCTGAGAGCAATACATTTGCATACCTGCCAACTTTTAATCACTTCCATCATCATTTTTCCCAGTGGTATTAAAATGGAATTAAAACTTCAATTTTAAGCAAACAAATACGTTGTATTTTAGAAAACTTAAGTCGACAACCATGATAGTAACGCATATTAATATATGTGCTTAATTTTTGTTAGAATAGTGGTGATCAAAATCATTTAAAAATTAAGTTTATAAAAGAAAAAATAGTATATATTTACTACCACTTTAAATATGAACATAAAATCTTCCGGAAGAGTCGGCAGGTATGCATTTGGCTGATGGATACTGAAAATTAAAAAAGGAACATATTTCTGTACATTGTCGAACTCATTGAAATGGTTAGAAAAAGATTATGTATTTTTTTAAATTTTTGTAAAATTATGATTGTAATTAGTAACGAAAAGGACTTTTTGGGAATTCAGAAGAATGGTTGATAAGAATTCTTCTTTTAGAGCTGAAAATTTCTTCTGTTCTCGTATCGCTCTTGAACAGGTTTCATTGAACAGGTCTGAACGAAATATCACGTATCATTTTCAGATATGCAAAAAGTAAATCAATTCACGCCGTAATGAATTACAATTTCTTGTTTCGTTTTCTAATACTTTAAGTTTTTGACAAGAATTTTGGATAATTTTTCGTCGCTGATTTCAAATTCGCAATCGATTTCACTCTATAAGATACAGTTTTTATGCAATTTAAAAATATATTTCAATTTAGAATTTTTTTAAATTTAATTTGTGTGCCTATTAAGAGTTCCCACTTCTCTGCTACTTAGAAAGTGGTAGGAAGAAGGAAATAATACGTTTACGTTTACAATGCGATAAATTATGTTGACTTGGACTGGAATAAAATTAATCGATATTACATTTTTCCATATTTAACTAATATTATTAATTCATCGGTACCACTTATCAGGCTGAAGTCGCGTTCCTTACAAAATGTATGCAGCGACGTCACACGCAACTAAAATGTGAAAAGTAATAGACATTTTATTTATTTATTATTTGCTTAATAACACAATGAGTTACATTTCAAGATTGTTCTTGTTGAAAATTTACGAAAAATCATTCTCGAAATCCACTTTCTATCGTACACTATTTAAAAAACTACTCAACTTTCTGCAAAATTCTAATAAGTTGGTAGAGAATTGAAGAGTAAACCATGGTGAATTAGAAAAAATTACGCAGAGAGAGAGAGGGAGAGAGATTAACTTCGAATAAATTTAAAATAATTATACTAAATAATTATACTAGGATTAAAAAAATTATACTAGGCGAGAAAGATTCAAATTTAATTTCTTCTTACATAAGTGATAATGAATGAGTGATTATGATAAAGAAAATTGTATTAAGACAGTTTGAACCGAAACCCCAGTCGTGTTAAAAGGAATTCCAAAAAACTACGAGGCATGCAAATGAAACTCACGTACAATTTGATTGGAAATTTCAGAATTGTAATCTGTGGCAGGATAATTGCCAAGTCTTGGATACTTCCGGGCAGCGCCCTGCAAGAAATTAAAAAAAAAGAAAGAAAGGGACAACGTTGTATAACTCGAAACCACCCCTGAGCAAACATCTACATGTTTTTTTTTTTTTTTTTTTTTTTTAAATTTGCAAGTTTGAAACCTATTTGGCGATTGCAGTTGGCGAGACAGATGAAGATACGGAAATATCCCCCAATTTGCATCGCGTTTGACAAATAGCTTTGTTTATTATTTAAAATTGCTAGAAGTGACTAATGTCGAGAAAATGAAGTAACGTATTGTATCAGATAAACTGTTTCAAACATTAGGCAAAGAAACCGCATTTAGGCAATCAGGAAGTTGGTTTTATCCCGTAACCTTGAAAAAAGAAGCAGATTTCTTCTTTGTGTCAAGGGGTAAACCATTAACGGAGAATTATAGTAAAAAATACTCTAATTCGAGAAATGTGTCTCAAGATATTTTGTGCTGATAATTAGTGTTCAAAGTGTATTCTGTGCTTTGATAATGCATAAATGTAAAAAAGTATCTAGCATTGCCATTTTCTGAAAGAGTGGAAGTAATAAAGAGAAATGTAATCTAAATTTTCTTGTTCTTTATGTAAAAGAGAGGTAAAAAAATTTGCGTCATTATTTTTCGTTGCATTATTCGAGAAAGATTGATTCAATGACCATTGCCATTGACCGACGATTTCTGAGGCGAGGGAATCTGCATTATCGCCGCTTACATTCCAAACAACTGCCGCCGCTCGTAGTCTAAACAATGTTATTTCCTCGCGGTTAATAAATCTGTCAAAAACGGTTTTATTGAGTAGAGTAAATTGTTTATAAAAAGATGGAAGGAGAAATAAATACCCATTGACTGCAATTTTAGTTCTAGCAGCCATGAATAATTTTATAACGTCGAATTTTACAAATATCCTTATTTTAAAAAGAAAGAAAACCCATTTGATCGCGTGTAGTGTTGGCAATACATTCAAAACAAATAAATCTTATGCTAATGCAACTAACTTGAAAGGATGCTTTGAAAAATAATTAGATTTTTAATTGTTTTTAATTTTACAGATTTCATGGTTTGAAAAGCGTTAATGATTAATCTACCCGAATAAAAATACATTAAACTAGCAGATGAGAATTGAAATATGTCTGGTCGTAGAGATTTGTTTTTAAGTGCCGAAATCATTTGAGACGTTATGGCCTGGTTAAATTTGTCTCGCTAATAGTAATCCAACTTTCCAGAATACTATTTTTGGATATGTAGTGAGTGGAAGTGTTCCTATGGAAAATCAGAGAAGGGTAAATTGTGGCTTCATTTTATATTTTTATTGTAAAATCATTGAACAGCAGACCCAATTTTTTTTTATTTGGTGGGGGGATTTACGACTATTAATTTTTAAATTCGTAGATTTGTACTTTTGAGCACAATATGGAAGACAAGAGAGCTTCTGATTCAATTATTGGCCAAAATTGCCTACGTGGAGGACTTCTTGATGGAATTAACCAGCAGTTGCGTGACATGGAGAGGAAAACCTCGAAAAACTCCCACGGTAAGCCTGATGGAAAGGGGACTCTAACCCATGATCCGCCTAAAATTGAGGATATTTTACGTCAGCACTGTGGTCGATGCAAGCCGGATGCGTAATTTGTATCGACCAGCCATCGTTGGAATTCGAACCCGGTTTATATAATTGGAAGGCGCGTGCTCTATCCCCTGAGTCATCACTGAACCATCATTCATTATAGATAATACCAGTACAAACAACACAGTCTGCAAATTTAGGAAAATAAAAGATGCGCAGATTGAGTTACCCAGGAATAAAGAAGCAATAATTTGTGAAAAGAAGTTGGAAGAAAATATTAAATGCCGAAGTGTAGTAAAAATGCCGAAAGATGATCTAACGTGTTTAGGGAAATCCAAGGATGCTACCCTTAAAAAATTAAATTCTCTGTGCAAACGTTTTTTAAAGGAGCTTGGGTATTTAGCATTACGCAGGGAATTTTTTCGCGAATATGAAAATATGACAGAAATATCAGAGTGTGAGGAAGAAGTAGGAATGTTTTATATACCACATATAGGAATTTATAGCCCTGATAAAAGTACTACAAAGCTTCGTTTAGTATTCAATCAATGCCTCCTAGAAAAGTGAAAGCCTCTGCACAAAGTACCATAAAATTCACTGCTCAGTTTATGTTCGTTAAATCGGACTACTTGATTGATCCGCTCTGTGGATCAATCTTCTTCTTGGAGATGTTGATTCAATGAGTCCGTACAACCAAGCGTGGGGAATTCTTTAAATTCCTTAGAATATTTTAGAATATGACTTAGAACAAACTGTGAGCGTTATGCAGGACGATTTAATTAAAATTTGGACAAGATTTTGTTAATATATTTATGCTTTTGCAGTAGACATTAGGTAGATGCATATGATGATTTTAATTGATCCGAGTCAAACTAAACTTTTGAGGATACTTTGGAGGGAGAGAGTGAATGATCCAGCTAAGACATATGAGGTCAAAACAATAGCCTACGGAGCAGTTAGTGCACCATATCTAGCAACAAGGATTTTCCTTCAATTGTCAAGAGACGAGATCTATCCTTTAGCATCTCATGTGTTAGAAGGAGACTTCTGTATGGATGATGTTTTGAGCCCAGCAGCCACCTTGAGAGAAACATAAGAACTGCAATCGGAGTTATCAAATGCTCAGTACAGAAATGCTACTGCATTGCATAAATGGTATAGCAAATAAAAATGAATATCGGGGTTTCGCAAAAGCTACAACTTTGAGGAGGTAACAAAAGCACTAGGAGTCATATGGAATTCAACCAGTGACCACTTTGCCTTCTAAATCAAGGTGGAAAGCATGGTTCCTCCTACGAAGAGATCAGTGCTTTCAACAGTTGTACGTATATTTGACCCCCTCGGACTTTCAGATACAGCTGTAAAGAAAGCTAACATATTTCTGCTGAAACTGTAGTGTATAAAACTAGACTGTGATGATCGGTTTGCTGAAGAGACGCAGCACTGGCTAAATTTTGTCGAATCTTTGCGAGCAATAAAAAATGTGAGTGTTTAGCGATGTAGCAATGTTCCCTAATAGAAAAAGTAGTGCGCATGGAGTTTCATGGTCTTTCTGACCCCCTTGAATCTACTTATAAATACTTTATTTATACACAGTTATAAAAGTTTACCCAAAGTATATTCTATGCAAAATGTAGCTTTAAAAATTATTTATAATTTATTATTATTTTTGTGAAAACCTTTCAAAACATTTTGCATTTTAAGGTATATGAATTATTAAATCATTTTAAGAAATGAAATTTTAAATAAATAAAGAAAATACTGCTTCCTTTTACGTGACAAATGTTCAGATAAAAATGAGGTAGTTCAAATTTTAGAAAGTACCGTTTCAGAAAATAAAATATATTTAATATAAGTCTTAATTTTGTTAAAACTTTGGGCTGTACAGGTTCGCTATTACATTTAATAAAGGTATCTGACCGCAGTACATTTGGCTGGTGGATACTGAAAATAAAAAAAAAGAAGGAAAATATTTTCGTACATTGTCGAACTCATTGAAATGGCTAGAAAAAGTTTATCATTTTTTTAAAATTTTCATAAACTTGTGATTGTAATTAGTAATGAAAAGGGCTTTTTGTGAATTCAGAAGAATGGTTGATAAAAATTCTTCTTTTAGAACTGAAAATTTCTTCTGTTCTCGTATCGCGCTTGAACAGGATTCATTGAACAGGTTTGAACGAAAAATCGCGTATCATTTTCAGATATGCAAGAGGTGAATCAATTCACGCTGTAATGAATTACAATTTTCTTTTGCTTTCAAATGCATTAGGTTTTTGACAGGAATTTTGGATAGTTTTTCGTCGCTGATTTATAATTCGCAATCGATTTTACTCTTCAAGATACAGTTATGCAATTTTATAATATATTTCAATTCAGAATTTCTTAAAATTTAATTTGTGTGCCTATTAAAAATTCCCACTTCTCCGCTACTTAGAAAGTGGTAGGAATAAGGAGATAATACATTTACGGTGCGATAAATTATGTTAGTTTGTAATGGAAAAAATATTCGATATTACTTTTTTCCACAACAAACAAATATTATTAATTCATAGGTACCATTTATCAGACTGAAGTCGCGTTCCTTACAAAAAATATGCAGTGACGTCACAGGCAACTAAAATGTAAAAAGTGGTAGAAATTTTATTTATTTATTATTTGCTTAACCGGGTACCGCCCAGCGTCATATATTAAGGACAGTTCCTTTTTTCAAAGACATTCTTTGTGGTGGGAAACTTTTTTCAGTATTTTCATTTATCTGGGTGAATTAAAAGATTCTCAGATACCACAATGATTTAGTTATTTCTGATTAGATATAGAATTATAAGGAGCAAGTACTTTTTGATCTATCAAAGACTTTTTGAATGCCCTAACAGTAGAAAAACCAAATAATTTCGATAATATATTATACCACCTTTTCCATAAAACCACTTCTTCTATCATTTCAATATATAAAGTCGGGACAAAACGGGTTAATAACACTATGAGTTACAATTCAAATTGTTCTTGTTGAAAATTTACGAAAAATCTTTCTTGGAATCCTCTTTCAATAATAAACCAGAAATAAAAACTACTCCGCTTTCTGCATAATTCTAATAAATTGGGAGCGGATTGAAGAGTAAACAATGTTGGATTAGAAAAATTACGCTCACTCTTTAAACGTGTCACCATGAGACAACAGTAATAATGTTGCATTTCTTATGACACTTGATACTTTCAATATGTCAAATTACAAAAATATGAAAAAAAAGTTAACTAGAAATAACTTTAATTTTGATTTTATTAGAAAGTACTTTTTTTACAAAGCTGAGCAAGTTGGCATTTCTGGTAAACTAAAAAAATATGCTATAAAATGTGCAAATTTTTATCTCTTTTATTAAAATTCCAAATTTTAATCGCCACCATTTTTTTCTACTTAAGCCGCCAAACCTATAAATGCATGCTATTTTAAAAAAAAAACATATTTTGTAATAAATATTTATTTATAACAGGCTCATGATTAGCATTTAATTCATGAAGTGTTTAGCTTTAACTTTATTCTGTTTGTATTTTGTTTCTGTTGCTAAAAATTTTTTTTTTGAATAACATATGAACTAATGATCGGATTTAGAGTTCAGAGCCGATTTTAATAATTCAAGGGACAAAACTTAAATTTGCGTTAATTAATTGCACTCGTTAATTAGTGCAGCAGACAATATTTTAACCCTTTCGCGCCGACTGTCACAAATACGTGACAGCATGAAACCGTATCAATCAGGGTAAAAAGATAAAACTGGTTTTCGTATTCCCATCAGTCACGAGTAGTGATGTGCCAATCGATTCATTTAAATGAACGGTTATATGAATCGATTCTTTGATTCTTTTTTTAATGGTCGTTATAATGGAAGTCTTTATAAAAGGTGGTCGTACAAATTAGTTTAGACTGTTTTAGTATTTGAATTAGTTGATCTAGGTCAGGGGCTCTCAATATTTTTCTGCCATGGAACTCTAAATAATTAACGTTCTTTCGGCGGAACACCTGATAAAAGTACTATCTCGTGTAGCCGCTGTAACCTTTCCACGGAACCATAGGGCTTTATGGAACACCAATTGGGGACTATTAATTTAGATCTTAGGCTCTAGGGTGCAGAAGCAGAATATTCCAGTTAAGTGATCAACCGAATGTGGCTAAAAAAAGTGCCAACTAGCGGAGCCCTTGCAATTCTTGACGGAACTCTAGGGTTCCATGGAACACCATTTGGGAACCACTCTTTTAGATCCTATACTCTAGGGGACAGAAGTTGAATGTTCTACTTGGCTGGCTATAAAAGTACTATCTCGTGTAACCGCTGTAACTTTTCCACGGAACCATTGAGCTTTCCGGAACACCAAATGGGGACCATCAATTTAGATCTTGGGCTCTAGGGTGCAGAAGCAAAATATTCCAGTTAAGTGGTCAGCCGAATGTGGCTAAAAAAGTACCAATTAGCGAAACCCTTGCAATTCTTGGCGGAACTCTAGGGTTCCATGGAACACCATTTGGGAACCACTCTTTTAGATCCTATACTCTAGGGGGCAGAAGTTGAATGTTCTACTTGGGTGGCTATAAAAGTACTATCTCGTGTAACCGCTGTAACTTTTCCACGGAACCATAGGGCTACCCGGAACACCAATTGGGAACCATTAATCTAGATCTTGGGCTCTAGGGTTCAAAAGCAGAATGTTCCACTTGGGTGGTCCAGTTGAATGTGGCTATAAAAAGTACTAACTAGTGGAACCCCTGTAATTCTAAACGGAACTCAAGGGTTCCGCGAAACACCATTTAGGAACTGCTAATCTAGGCAATGCTAATAATTTCTTTAGAATTTTAATATTTTTATTTTTTTTAATATTTGTTTGATTCATCAATTTTATTAAAAAATAACTATTTTTTTAAAAAAAATTGTTAATATAAAGACCAATAATGAATAATAAAGATATTCGTAAAAAAATAAAACGGTAAATTCACTTATAATAATGAAAAAAATTCAAATTGTATAACGTGAAACAAAATAAAAAAATAGTTAAATTGCGTTTTAAAACTTAAAAAATTAAAACTTGAAAAAGTGAGAGGATATGAATTGATATTCAATAAGTTTGTCTAAAAGTATCACCAATTAGCGAAACCCTTGCAATTCTTGGCGGAACTCTAGGGTTCCATGGAACACCATTTGGGAACCACTCTTTTAGATCCTATACTCTAGGGGGCAGAAGTTGAATGTTCTACTTGGGTGGCTATAAAAGTACTATCTCGTGTAACCGCTGTAACTTTTCCACGGAACCATAAGGCTACCCAAACACCAATTGGGAACCATTAATCTAGATCTTGGGCTCTAGGGTTCAAAAGCAGAATGTTCCACTTGGGTGGTCCAGTTGAATGTGGCTATAAAAAGTACTAACTAGTGGAACCCCTGTAATTCTAAACGGAACTCAAGGGTTCCGCGAAACACCATTTAGGAACTGCTAATCTAGGCAATGCTAATAATTTCTTTAGAATTCTAATATTTTTATTTTTTTTTAATATTTGTTTGATTCATCAATTTTATTAAAAAATAACTATTTTTTTAAAAAAAATTGTTAATATAAAGACCAATAATGAATAATAAAGATATTCGTAAAAAAATAAAACGGTAAATTCACTTATAATAATGAAAAAAATTCAAATTGTATAACGTGAAACAAAATAAAAAAATAGTTAAATTGCGTTTTAAAACTTAAAAAATTAAAACTTGAAAAAGTGAGAGGATATGAATTGATATTCAATAAGTTTGTCTAAAAGTATTCCTAACAAAAAAAAAAAAAAAGAAAAGGGGGAAAAAAATAAATAAATGAAATAATTAAAAATATCCCTCCCCCCAGCAGTAAAAGAATATTTACTCTAAATACTCACATTTTTCGCAATAAACAGTTTTTCAATCATTAAAAAAATAAATATTTTTTTTTATCTTTTCGTTTAAAAAAAAAAAAAAAAATTTTTTTTTTCTGAAAATTTTTAGTTACTTGCCCCTTTTCATAACCCCCATCCCTCTGAAGGCATCTTTTAATTTTAGAAAAAAAGATAATAGCGAAAAGAATCGATTCGTTTCTCAAAACAGTTCTTTTAATGTTAAAATATATAAAACCGCTCAAATGAATCATTTAAACAGTTCAGTGAATCAAATGCAATGTTAAAGTATAGGAAAACGACTCAAAAGAACTGATTGGAAATCCAAATCAACTCTTTGAGCCGATATCAATGTTAAGAGATACGAAACGACTCAAATGAATCGTTTAGAAGTTCAATTCAACTCTTTGAGCCGATTTCAATGTTAAGGGATAGGAAACAGTTCAAAAGAATCGATTCATTTGGCTTTATGATTCTTTTAATGCTAAGAGATAGGCAAACAGTTCAGTGAGTCTTTTATTCGACTCAACTCATTTTCAACCAATCAGAGGATCGTTCATTTGATTCTCGACTCTTTTTCTCTCATTCAGTTCATTTTCAACCAATCAGACATTTGCATTCATGCGTAAGTTCATTACCCAATCAGCGCAACGGTTTCATTTTCTATGGCTCTCGCTCCTTGGCATAGAATAAACGATAACATAAAACTCTGCTTTGCTTCATATTTACTGAAATTTATAAATTGAAAATTAAGCGTACGAATGAAAAAATTCGCTCTTTAATATTTAAGGATTGAAAAGTAATATCTGAGCTTTACAGCATCAATATCTTTTTTATTAGAAAGTAAGAACCGAAACTGGAGAAGACAGCTTTTCAGTTGTTGTTGCCATTTTTAAATTGTTGTTTATCAATAGAATTTATTAATTTCGTAGATGAAAAGAAAAAAAAAGAGAGTGATGCATACCTTTCACTGCATCAGAATGCAGTATGCATTGCATTAATAGCATTTTCAATCCCCTTCATCCTTCAAGTGAGTTCATTTTATTAATCACCTCCGGAAACCGGTTGTGCGCAAGCATTGACATCGGGGTCATTCTCATTGGATGCGATTTTTCCGCTTGCGAAAACTCTCACACATACGAGTAACTTATTGGCAAGTTGTTCGCATGTAAATATTTTCAACCAATCAGATTGTCATTCACATGATACTCGAGTGAGAATGTACCTGTGTCTTTTCGACTGAGTTGGGATTTTAGCAAGCTCCAATTGTATAAACGAAATGCTGTATCAAATGCATATGCGGATGTTTAGTAAGTATAAGTACTAACTCTGAATAAGCTTATAAAGTGTAGAGTACAAAATATTGTCAAAAAAAAAAAGAATCGATTCTTTTTCAAAAACGAACTTGATGAATCGATTCACAAGAAAGAGTTGATTAAAATATCGATTCGTTCGTTTTTCGCACATCACTAGTCACGAGAGCGATCAATAGTTTAGCTCTCTTAATTTTACTTTCAATTTTTGCATGTGTCGCAATATCTCGATGGTATTTGAATCTCATCGAAACATTTAATACGCAGTTATAAAATTTTTGTTTACCCAAAGATGCCAAAAGTAGATTTTAAATAATTATTTGTGATTTATTATTATTTCTGTGAATAGGTTTCAAAAAAATTTGAATTTTAAGGTACATGAACTATTAAATCATTTTAACCGGTTAACGCCCAGCGTCATATATTAAAGACAGTTCCTTTTTTCAAAGACATTTTTGTGGTGGGAAACTTTTTTCAGTATTTTCATTTATCTGGGTGAATTAAAAGATTCTCAGATACCACAATGATTTAGTTATTTCTGATTAGATATAGAATTATAAGGAGCAAGTACTTTTTGATATTATACACTTATGATTTTCCTATAAACAAAGCCGATTATAACAGCATAACAGCCTATTACGCAGACGATACCGGTATTATTATTAAATCCAGAAACCCAAATCATGCTCTTCAAAAACTACAAGACCATATAGACGAAATAGAAGACTGGTGCTTAAAATGGAAAACTGCAGTAAATGCTGGAAAATCACAAATATTAATTATACAAAAAAGAAGAATTAAAATACTTCCACAACTTCAACCAAAAATGTTCAACATACCAATACCAATAGTTAAAAAAGCAAATTATCTTGGCCTTATAATCAATAGCAAACTCACCTGGAATGATCACATCAAAAGCACAATAGATAAAGCAAATGCAGCAATAATAGCCATACAACCATTAATATATAATCAGAATATGTCACTTAAACTAAAGAAGCTACTATATACAGCAATGATCCGCCCAATACTTACCTATGCCTCACCTGCCTGGACAACGATACCTCAACATCTACTGAAGAAATTAAACCAATGCCAAAACAAGATCCTTAGAAAAATAACCTGTGCAAGATGGTTCATCCGGAATACCAATATACACGCAGATCTCAAAATACCAACTCTATCACAGCATATATACAAGCTAAATGCAGATTTTTTCGATAAAGCCATAGAATGTAAAACAGCAAATTTTAATGAAATCTTTAAATTTGAAAATTATATCAAAGATAAAAACTACAGACCAATAGCTGCACATTTCACCTCCGACGCCTCATATCATAACTATCAAAACAAATAATTTCATCAACTTTACTGAAAATAACGTTTACTCATGCTGATACAATTCTGAACAACTCCAAAATCAAACAAACACAGTTTAGAGCAAGCTGCTCAATTTATTTTTGATTCCTTTTTAGTTATTCAAGCAAAGAGCTTGAAACATTCATAAAAGCAACTCCATTGCCTGCTCACCTCATTGCTCAACCAAAACTGTTATAAAATTCCAGATGAATGGGATAGGGGCCGCTTCGCGGCCCAGGTGCCCAATAAAATCAAAACACTAGGACTAGTACTTTTTGATCTATCAAAGACTTTTTGAATGCTCTAACTGTAGAAAAACCAATTAATTTCGATAATATATTATACCACCTTTTCCATAAAACCACTTCTTGTATCATTTCAATTTGTCAGGACAAAACGGGTAAAGAAATGTAATTTTAAATAAATAAGAAAAATACTGCTTCCTTTTACTTGACAAATGTTGCGATAGAAATGAGGCAGCTCAAATTTTATAAACTACCGTTTCAGAAAATAAAATACAGAATTAAGGTTAGCAGTCTACGTGGTTGCTGTTATAGGGATTTAATAACCTTGCTTGAGTAAACAATAATAATGGAAATTAAAAGAAGCAGGCTTGCTTTAAACTATGTGTACCTTTGAATGTAGATTGATGGTCAACGTGGGGAAAGGTTTGATCAAGTTGTCAGTATTGCTGTAGAATCTGATGCTATGGGTGGATCTGTGATTATTAAAAAAAGAATTCAAAATATTAAAGCAAAAAGTTATTAAATTTAAAATAAATTAAAAAAAATAAAACATCAAATGGAAAAATGCGCTTAGCAGCAGAGAAACCAACCTTTTTTACTAATTTTTCTTCATTGTCTCATTTGGATCTGTGATTAGTTACTTACTTTGATGTTTGTGATATGAGGTGTCGGAAATGAAGTGAGCAGCTATCGGTCTTAATTTTGTATCTTTTATGTAATTTTCAAAATTGAATATCTGGTTGAAGTTCACTGCACTGCATTTTAGGGGCTTGTCATAGAAATCTGCATTTAATTTGTAATCATATTGTGATAAGTTCGGGATCTTGAGTTCTTTGTTGATAGTTGTATTTCTGATAAACCATCTGATTTTTCTGGGCATCTTGTTCTGGCATTGGTTGAGTTTTTCAGATGTTCCGGTATGGTTGTCCAGGCAGGTGAGGCATATGTGAGAATTGATCTGATCATTGACGTATATAGTAGTTTTCTTAGTTTTAATGAGACATTCTGGTTATAGATGAGAGTCTGAATTGTTGTTGCTACATTTGTTTCGACGATTATATTTTTGATATGGTAATTCCAGGTGAGCTTGCTGTTTATCATAAAGACAAGGCAGTTCGCTTTTTTAACTATAGGTGATTGGATATTGGGCAGTTTTGATTTGCATTGTGGTAGTATTTTTATTCTTCTTTTCTGTATGATTAGGATTTGATATTTGTCTGCAATTACGGCTGTTTTCCTTTTAACGCACCAGTCTTCTATTTCATGAAATTCTTCCTGTTGTTTTTGTAATGCTACATTTGGAATTCTTGATTTGATGACGAGTCCTGTGCCGTCTGCATAAAATGTTGTAATACTATTGTAATCTGTTCTTTTAATTATAAAATCATAAGTGTATAAAATGTTTAGAATCGATCCACGTATGCAAACCTGAGCTACTCCAGCTGTGATATTTCTTTATGATGATTTGTTGTTTTGAATGGATACTTGGGTGGTTCTGTTTGAAATATAGCAGGAAAGTAATTTGATGAGACCAGGTGAGAAGTTAAGCTGATTCAATCTAAATATTATGCCAATATGCCAGATTTTTTCGAATACTTTTGAAATGTCTATCATCAAAAATGAAAATTGTTTCTTTGTTGATTTGAGATCTGCTTGTGTAGTCTATTATACTAAGTAGTTGTTTTGTGGTGTCCAGTTTTTTACGGAATCCGAACTGCTCGTCGGGTTGGGCTGTAAGCAGTGGCTTGATTCCATTGTACGAGTATATGACCTTTTTTATATATTTTTCCCAGTATGTTTAAGAGGCTGATTGGTCTGCAACTCTCAGGACTGCTTGGATTTTTCTTTTTTCTTAGAAATAGAACGATTGATATGTTTTTTCAAATTTGAAGATAATAATTCAGAGCAAGACAGCTATTGGTGATATGGATGATTTTCTTCATCTAATTGGGAGGTAGCAGTTTTATCGTTTTATTTTTTATACCATCTTCACCTGGTGCTTTGTTATTTTTTAAATCACGGATAATGTTGCAGATTTTTATTATTATATGTAGGTTCTATTGTTTCTGGGATAGGATGTTCGTGATGGAAACTATTTACTTCTTCTGGGATTATATTCCTAATTATTCTACCTAAGATTCATAAATTAAATACAGATATTAGAATAATTTCGAATCCTACCATAAACGATATTTCTGTTTCGGTCCTACTGCTTTACTGTATTACAAAAATTTTGACAAGAGTAAAGCAATGAGTAGGATAGTTGTGTATGATAGTGTAAAAAGCGTTAAAGTTAAATTCATAGGAGTTGAAAATGATGTGTAATTTTCCCAGAGAGAGAGGGGGGGTGCAGGGAGAGAGATACGTGACTTCCCATTTAATTGCTAGAGTAGAGCAGGAACAGATTTATGGTCCATTCCTTATTAAATATAAACATCAAAGGAGAGGAAATTATATTAATACTTTGCATGCTTAGTTACAAATGGTGCTCACCTGGAAAATGTGTCAGATTTAACACCAGAGGCTTTTGTAGCATGTTTAAAGAAATTCGTGGCTCAAAGAGGTGTATATGCCAAATATTATTTTTTGATAATGTCACAAATTTCATCGGAGCGAATAAAGAGCCTTCTAAGTTAAAAATAATAATTATAAAACCAGACAAGGGAGTTCAAAATTATATGTCAATTCAAGGTGGAACTTCCTTCCACCTAGAGCTCCCAAATTTGGTAGCCTCTAAGGAGCAGTTAAGCCATTTAAATATAATTTTAAAAGGATTTAGGAAATTCCAGAATGAGATATGAAAAAATTCCTAACAGCCGTTAGTCAAATAGAAGGATTTTTTAACTCCAGACAGCTTGCACGTCTGTCATCCGATACTGATGTGTATGATGTCTTAACTCCTGTCCATTTTCTAATTGGTAGACCTTTAACTCCCTTTGAAGAACTAAATTTAGTTGAGGTGAAAGATAATCGATTATACAACTGGAAAAGACTGGAAAAAAAATATTCAAGTTTTTTTGTTTGGAAGCAATAGAAAATACAGTATCTTAATAATTTGCAACAGAGGTCCAAGCGGATGGTAGAAAAAAGCATTGTAAAAATCATTGAGTTCGTACTTCTAAAAGATGAAGATCTACAACCTCAAAAATGAGCTCTGGGTAGAATTATTGAACTTTAGTTTAGTAAAGACTTACGAGTGAGAGCAGTTAAAGTAAAATCCCAAACTGAAATTTATTAGCGCTCTATATTTAAAATTTTATTTTACCTATTAATGAGTAATCTTGTAAAGAATGTTGTATTAAGGAATAATCTTGTAAAGTGTATTTTTGAATAAGTAGTTTAATTTTATTTTTATATTATTATTGCTTTTTATTTAACTGTGAATTAATTGTGACTCTTATTGATTGAATTTTACCATTGCAATGTGAGGCGAAATGTTCCAAACTTAAGAGTAAGTGGTATTTTAGAAGCGCCCCCAAGCGGCAAATATTGTGAAAGTTCTGTGCTAAATTATAAAATGTTACGGGAGGTCGCATAGAGAGAGAAGGAGATATTGAGTAAACATGAGAATTAAAAATAAAAGCTAATAAGTGTGAGCTTCATTAATTATTACAAGAGAGAGAGAAAAGCTTTCACTTGAATAATTTTTCGCAGATGTTATGGAATCCAGAATTTGTCTCCTAATGTTTTTTTCTGGCTAATCGGGTCGAAAATAAGCATATTTTTGAGAAACAAATTTCTGTTAAAATCGATTATATAAACTCAAATCAAGAGTCAAAACTATTACAATTATTGAATTTATGAAATTATTTTAATTTTTATTTAGAGCAAAAAATATTACATTTTTACTTAAAGTTGGCTTTTCTACTAAGCTACTGAAAACAAAATTCACGCCTTTTCCCGCATGAAAGAAAAGCACCAAAATCTTTTGCAATCATTCCTCTACTGAAATTATTTTAAGCCATCTGTTAGAAACATTGTAAACTAAAAAAGAAAAAATTCGGGCAAAATCAATGCAATAGAGTAAATAAATCAGTCGCACTAGCGGCGCTGGGGCAAAACAGGGAAGGCCCCTGTTCAGTCAAAACTGGGAAGTGGTTAAGGTAGGTTAAGAGGTCTGTCTTATTAGGGCGGAAAAGGTCAGAAACGCGTTTTGAGTACATAATAATATAATAACGTAAAAGTCAATGGAAAGGGCAACAAATAACAATAAATTGTAAAAAAATAATAATAATAAAGTACGTATTGTAGCTTTACTAATTGCGTCGGTATGTGCGTTATTTATTTTGTGCACAATTTCATAAATACCTTTGTGAATTTTATAGCATCATATTATAATTTCTAATTCTCGTATGCTTGTTATGACATTGTTATATTCCATTTTACGTAGTTTGCAAGTGAATAGTTTTATATATAGGGGGGAATATAAACATTATTGTTTTCTTGTGCGATGTTTGAAATTGTTCAACAACTTCAAGAAATCTTACCCACTTTGTAAATTTGAATATTATGAAATAATTACTTTGTAAATGTCACCATTGTGCCACCTTGAATCGGAGGAGGATAAATGCAAGACAATAACTGTGCAGAGAGCAAAATCTCATTAACTGTAACTTGATGGGGAAAATCCGGTTTTCTATAAATTTATTAAATCAGGAGTCAGATATCACTTTTCTACAACGTGGAAAAATTTCCTCTCAGGGTGGAGCGATTGCTCATACATTCACAGGGATGCCAATTGCTCCGCTTTCAGGAATAGTTTTAATAAAAAGGTAGCAAATTATATAGTAAAATTCGTTAGAGACTGACAGTTATGCCTTCTTTTTAATGGAGTAAAAAGTAGATAGAAACTTTAACATTGCATTTTATATGAGACGTATAATTTTTGATATTTAGTGTTGAAAAATATACTTAAAAAAAATAGTAAACAAAAATTAACTTGAATTTCGCTATCACTAGAAAATACCATTTTTCAAAGCAAGTTGGCTTCTCTACAAATAAAATACTTCTAAAATTAAGCATTTACTAGCATATTTTTATGATAGTAAAACTTTTAAATTACGCAAAAAGTATAATGATTGAACAGTTTTCAATACTTCCTTATAATAACATATAACAAATAATTCATAGTAAAAAGTGGTATATAAAAACTATCAATTATTACCTTAAAGTAAAGGTTTACATTTCTTTGTAAATTTTGCAAAAAGGAAAATTTAACGCTGATATAAAGCAATTGCGAATCGATTAATAGTTTCTGTTTTACATACATATATTCAGTTTAATTTACAATGCCAATCGGTTTAATTTGCATTTATATATAACTTTTAGTAACTATTTCAAACTATAATCAAATAATTGCCGCAAATCAAAATTACATATAGCATTATTTTAGCAGATATATATTATTTGGCAGCACATTAAAACAATACTCTGTATGTTAATTAAAATAATCCAGACAATGCTGTATAATAGTTGTTTCAATCCACTTGTTCACATAAATAAACATAGTAATCTGTAAAGATATATTAAAACAAATGTAACGTCTTTAGCCTATACTTTTAGTATAATAGGAATTTTGAAATAAGAACATAAAGATTATCTCTTTAATTCAATTTTTATTGGTTTTCGAACCTATTTAACTATATAAGATCAGAAAAAATGCTTTCATTCACACTTTATATTCTACATAAAGAGGCAAACTGCATCACAGCTTTAGGTAACCTATTTAAAGTTCTGTCTAAGAGAGTTACCACTCCATTGCTAAGACATGCGAAAAAGCGAAGTATTAAAACGCAGGGAATGGTCTATGTTCTCCAATTTTCTAGTATACAAAGGTAAAAATTATTTGCTAGAGTCGTGGGGAGGGGATAGAGTGCTCGCTCTCCAATGAGAAGAACTGGGTTCGAATTCCAATGGTGGCTGGTCGAAATGAATTACACGCTCGGTCGCACCAACCATAGTGCTGATCACAAGATGGATTCGTTCTTCGGCCACCAGGTTCTCCTGATTAAGCTGCATGGATTTCCAACAAAATCCCATCGTACTCCCTGCACGTTCTCCAAATCTGAATCTCTTAGATATTGCGTGGGATGCTTTAGAAAGGAGTGTTTTTCTGGCCAAGAATGCCCTACAATAAAAAAAGGTCACACTCACCCATGCAATGACAGAGAAAGTGGAAAATACCCCGACAGCTGCTGACTACTGTTGTGCTGCAATGTCTGGTAACTTGCATCGCTCTCCATGGTGGTCATACCCTTATTGATAACTTACTCAAGGATGCCTACAAGTGATATTTGCATTTTTCTTTTATAAAATTTATATGTTTTCAGCGCAAAATGACTCCTTTTACATTTTAAACCTTCTGGGTTTCAGAGCACAGTAACCTATCATTTTTATAATCATTTTTTCAATAAACTATCATGTCCTAACATTCTGGCAATTTTTTTTAAATTTAACTTTGCATTTAACCACGCTTAATTTATTTATTCGCTATGCAGCCCTTTCTGGTCCATCCTTAGCAATTGTCAGCTATGTATTATTAAATAGCAATTTTTATTCGGAAAAAATATCTCATTGGTTGCTACCATTATAATTCATTATCACTTTTTAATTTTCATTAACTTATATTGAGCAAACCAAAGCATAAAAAATCATAAGTAAAATAAAGCATAAAATAAAGAATATTAAATGAAATAAAAACTTTTATAATTATATACTCTTCGATTTTTAATAGATTTTGTACAACATGGGTCTTTCGTAAATTGTTTGACCTTCATAATCGGACTAGCTATAGAAAACCGTGTGGAGGCTTTTATTTATACAGCTTGTCAGGTGGAGAACTTTCTGGAAGCTGAAACAGCACAGCGTGTGGTTAACAGCATGCTCTCCTAGTCTTAATCCGATAGAGTTTGTTCGGTAGGCACTCGGACAACGCGTTGCTGCAAGATCAAGGTCTACTGTTTGTGGTCAAGAGATGGAAATCGCACTTCGTCAAAATTCGAGTCAACGATAACATGCATTCGTGCGAAACAAGTTTGTTGCAGTCTTAGAAGTTCGGGGGAACAAAATACCATATTAAACATTATGTATCAATTCCAGATAAGTCTTGTGTGTTGCATTTTCTGACTAGGTGTTCTAGTTGTCTTTGTGTTGTTGCCACGTGTGGGTCTTTTTGTTTCGTTTTTCTAATAGCGTGTATACTAGCCAGACTGTCTGTGAAAATTGTTGCATCTTTGCAGCTGTGTGTCTCTAACCAACTGATGGCTTCTTTGATGGCTAAAACCTCTGCTTGAAACACTGTGTTTTCTTGTTTTAACGTAAATTTGTATGTATCTGTATGTTGGTTGTTGTGGTAAACACAGAATGCAGCTCCCACGCCATTGTCTGTTTTGGAGCCATCGGTGTAGATTTGTACCGTCGTTGTTTTGCTAGTATTAGTACTTGTTGGTAGGTTAGTATATTTATGGCTAGTCTTATGGGCCGGGTGGACCATATGTGTTTTTATCTTTTGTTGATAATCACCCGCTTTTATATTGTAATCTACTATCATTAGTTCTTTAAGACTGTTAAAATCTGTAATTTTGATGCCGGTTATCCATTCTTCGAAATAATGTTGTAGTTCATAAGCGAAATCTCGCCAAAAAACATTCTGTTCTTTTTTGTGGTAAATAAATTTTTGTCTAAATTGCGCCGGGGAAAGTTTAAAACGTTTCAATAACAAAGTTTTTACATAATCATAGTTAGAAGTGGATTCTTCTGGCTCTTGAGCTATAATTTGGACTATACTAAGCGGTAAAAGTCCCATTAAATAAGTAACGAATTCTTTTTTATCTATGTTTATTCTCGTAGCTTGTCTTTCAAATAGCAACAAATATGTGCTTATATCTGTTTCATTAGCATCAAAACTTTTGATTAATTTAGATAGATCACTAGATTTAAATGTGTCTGTGGTAGTTACATGAGTTCCATTTTGTTTATTTAAATTATCCGATTTTAATTTCTCAAGTTGAATTTCTTGCGCTAATCTTTCTTTTTCATTAGCGGCTTTTTCTAGTCTTTCGGAAACAATTGTTTCCAAGAGGTTTTTCGTTACCTCCTCGTTATATTCTTCACATGAAGTTATAAATTTAATTATTTCTATAATTTTTGCTGTAGGGGGCACATCAACAGTTAATTCCTCTGCTAATTTAATCAAGTCCTCCTTTCGAGCTCTCGACAGAAAAGTCATTATTTTATTTTTCTCTATAATTCACACAGAATAATAGTAAAAAAAACATAGTACTCACAGGTTCGTGATTTTCCTTTATCCAATTACAACTCACACTTCTGTCACCATATGTAAATGCCTTGGTTACCATTAATAAAGTCAATCAAGACATTTAATGATTATGCTTATTCTTTAATGATAACATGAGTCACACAAACTCTTAAAACAATTAAGATCGAACCATACAGGTTCTAAGTTTCACACAGAAACAAACTTCAATTAGGATATGGGTATGTTTCTTTTCATGCGTTACTGTTAAAGTGATAAATCCAGTTATTATTAATACTAATCTGTCGAAATTAATAAAATCCGTCAATTAATAATAACCGCTTCTTCTTGTCAAAGTGAGAAATAAAAAAGGGTTATTTTCCGTATCGTGATCAGTGGCAAAATAATCGCCAAGTCTTGGCAACTTCCGAGCAGTAGTCCACAAGAAACTAAAACGATAGAAAAAAACATCACACAAAGAAACCAACTCGAAGGGTATTACTTGTAGACCCCCGGCAAACATTTACATATTTTTTTTATTTTGTTTTTCCAGTTTAAAATCAATTTGTTGCCTCGGCGATTGTAGTTGGCTGGGCAGATCATGATACGGAAATGTCCCCAATAAAAATGCGAAAGAATGACGTTGATCAAACTTTATTGATTATTATTAATAATAGCTGGTTAATGTGATAAATTCACTTAAATTATTCACTTTAAACGGCTTGTTTGTTTTTTATTAATTATGTCAGGTTAGGATTAATAATAACCGATTATTTAAATTGACACTAATATATACATGCTAGAACTGATACATACTGGATCCTAGGTTTCTGACGTTTGCCCTACCCCCTCCAGAGATCGTTGGAGACTCCTGGGGGGGGGTACGATTTTCTGGAGAACATGTACAATTTATAGAAGAAATTTTTTTTAGACAGCATGTGCATATTAAAATTAACTATTTCGTTTGTTTTGTAGCTGAAAAGCCTATACATGTTTAACTCTGCATACGTTAAATGTTTTAAAGAATTATTACAAGCCAATTATTACAAGCAAAGAGAAGGATTACAAGCCAATTATGGTGAAGACCGGAGTTTTTCTTAAAAAAAATAACACTAGAATGTCCAATGTTTTTCTTTCTGAATAGTTTAAATTTTGAAATTCAAAAATTTTTTTTTGGATTTTTAACAAAATATTTTGATTTTTTTTTCATTTATTATAAACATTATATTATTACAATAGTTTGAATTTTTAAGAGAAGTCGATGAAAAGCTATTCTCTGCTTCAAAGTTTGAAGCAAATAAATATTCGCTTTAGTAAGATATAGTAAGCTTTTCAAAATAAATAAAGATATAAATAAATAATAATTAAAAAAGATTAAAGATATCATAAAAAAAGATGTAAATTGCAATGACCATATCATTAAAATCATTGCTAAAGCCCTTATGGTTTATTAATTAAACTAAAACTAAAATGTATACCTTAAAAATGTCACGCGTTACAAACATATAACGTACATAAAACAAATAAACTCCTATACCTCGACTACCTGGTGTAACATAACTAAAGTTCAAAGCAAAAAACTCAACCCATTCCAATTAAATGCTAAAGAAAAAAAGCCATGTATACTGATTTTAAATTAAAAACTTGAATTGAAACACGTAAGAATTTAAATACTAAATTTCATGAAGAAGCTCAAAAATGCAAAACCAGTTACAACAAAAGCTGTTGAAATGCTGAAAGAGGATTTAAAAAATATACCCCTTGATCTCCTTCTCTTAAATGACGAAATTCTCTGAAATAAATTTTTAAATAATTTTCACTCAAATTGATTATTATTTAAAATTACTTCAAGTGTATAATTTTGAGAAAATGAAGCAATGCTTTGTATCAGACAAACTGCTTCAAGCATTAGACAAGGAAACCGCGTTTAGACAATCAGGAAGTTGATTTGATCCTGTAACCTTGAGAAAAGAAGCAGATTTATTGTTTGTGTCAAGAAGTAAACCCCTAACGGGGAGTTATTGTCAAAAATTCTCTAATTCGAGAAATGTGTCTTAGATATTTTGAGCTGATGAAAAATGTTCAAAGTGTATCCTGTGTTTTGATAATGCATAAATGTAAATAATATGAAAAGTAGAAGTAATAAAGAGGAATAATTATTGTTTCTGGATAAACGTTTGGTTAATGGTAGTAAATCTAAATTTTCTTGATCTTCGTTTAAAAGAGAGGTAAAAAGAAAATAAGCGTCATTATTTTTCTTTGCCTCATTCGAGAAAGAACGACTCATTGCAAGTGTGATTGACCGAGGATTTCAGCTAACCCCCCCCCCCCCGTTGAGGTGAGGGAATCTGCATTCTAGCAGCCTGCAGCAGTCAAAACAATGAGGTCAAAACAATGACATACGGAACAGTTTGTGCACCATATCTAAGAGCAAGGGTTTTGCTTCAATTGTCAATAGACGAGAACTATCCTTTAGCATGTCATGTGTTAGAATGAGACTTCTATATGGATGATGTTTTGAGTCCTGCAGTCACCTTGAGAGAAACAAACGAACTGCAATCGGAGTTATCAAAGTCTTAGTACAGAAATGCTACTGCATAAATGGTATAGCAAATAATAATTGATACCGGGGTTTGACAAAAGTTACAACTTTGGGGAGGAAACAAAAGCACTAGGAGTCATGGAATTCAACCAGTGACCACTTTGCTTTCTAAATCCAGTTGGAAAGATGGAATCCAGTTGGCCCACAAAGAGATCAGTTCTTTCAACAGTTGTACGTATATTTGACCCCCTCGAACTTTCAGATACAGCTGTAAAGAAAGCTAAAATATTTCTGCTGAAACTGTAGTGTATAAAACTAGACTGCAATGATTGGTTTGCTGAAGAGACGCAGCAGTGGCTAAATTTCGTCGAATTATAATAGCAATAATAGCCAGCAATAAAAAATGTGAGTGTTCAGCGATGTATCCTAATAGAAAAATCAGTGCGCATGGAGTTTCATGGTCTTTCTGACGCCTTTGAATATACTGATAAATACTTCATTTATACACACAGTTATAAATTTCGTTTACCCAAAGATTATTCTATGCAAAATGTAGCTTTAAAAAATTATTTATAATTTATTATTATTTTTGTGAAAACCTTTCAAAAATTTTGCATTTTAAGGTATATGAATTATTAAATCATTTTAAGAAATGCAATTCTAAATAAATAAAAGAAATACTGCTTCCTTTTACGTGACAAATGTTCAGATAGAAATGATAGTTCAAATTTTAGAAAGTACCGTTACAGAAAATAAAATATATTTAATATATATTTTAATTTTGAGAAATCTTTGGTTACTTCAGTTTTACTCCGGCGTTCAATAAAGGTATCTAACAGCAATACATTTAGCTGGTGGATACTGAAAAGAAAAAAGGAAAATATATTCTTCTACATTGTCGAACTCATTGAAATGGCTTGAAAAAGTTAATCATTTTTTTTAAATTTTCGTAAAATTGTGATTGTAATTAGTTAGGAAAAGGACTTTTTGTGATTTCAGAAGAATAGTTGATAAGGATTCTTCTTTTAGAACTGAAAATTTCTTCTGTTCTCGCTTTGCTCTCGAACAGGTTTGAACGAAAAATCACGTATCATTTTCAGATATACAAAAAGTGAATCAATTCACGCTGTTATGAATTACAATTTTTTATTTTGTTTTCTAATGCATTAGGTTTTTGACAGGAATTTTGGATAGTTTTTCGTCGCTGATTTCAAATTCGCAATCGATTTCAGTCTTCAAGATACAGTTTTCATGCAATTTAATAATATATTTCAATTTAGAATTTTTTTAAATTTAATTTGTGTGCCTATTAAGAGTTCCCACTTCTCTGCTACTTAGAAAGTGGTAGGAATAAGGAGATAATACATTTATGTTTACGATGCGATAAATTATGTTAGTTTGTCATGGAAAAAAAATAATCGATATTTCATTTTTCCGTGTTTAATTAATATTATTAATTCATAGGTACCATTTATCAGGCTGAAGTCGCGTTTCTTACAAAAAATATTCAGCGACGTCACAGGCAACTAAAATGTAAAAAGTGATAGACATTTTATCTATTTATTATTTGCTTAATAATACTATGAGTTATATTTCAAATTGTTCTTGATGAAAATTTACGAAAAATCATTCTCGGAATCCACTTTCCATCGTAAACTAGACATAAAAACTTCTCCACTTTCTGCAAAATTCTAATATTGGTTGCGAATTGAAGAGTAAACCACGTTGAATTAGGAAAATTAAGCCCACTCTTTAAAAGTGTCACCACGAGATATAAGTAACAATGTTGCATTCCTTACGACAGTTGATACTTTAAATATGTCAAATTACAAAAACATGGAAAAAAAAACTTAACTAGAAATAACTTTAATTTTGATTTTACTAGAAAGTACTTTTTCACAAAGCTGAGCAAGTTGGCATTTCTGGTGAACTAAAAAAAATATGCTATAAAATGAGCAAATTTTTATCTCTTTTATTAAAATACTAAATTTTAATCGCTACCACTTTTTGCTATTTTAGTCGCCTAATCTGGAAATGCATGCTATTTAAAAAAACAAACCATATTTTGTAATAAATAATGATTTATAACAGGGTAATGATTTATAACAGGATTAGCATTTAATGTATAAAGTGTTTAGTTTTAACTTTATTCTGTTTGTATTTTGTTTTTGTTGCAAAAAAAAAATCTCTAAATAACATATGAACTAATAATCGGAATTAGACTTCAGAGCAGATCTTAATAATTTAAGGGCCAAAACTTGAATTTGCTTTAATTAATTGCACTCATTAATTAGTACAGCAGACAATATTTTAAGAAACAAAATAAATACTTTTAATTTTTACATGTGTCGCAATATCTCGATGGATTTTCAAGCTCATCGAAACATTTTATAGACAGTTATAAAATTTGTTTACCCAAAGATAATACTATGCAAAAAGAAGCTCTAAAAAAGTATTTATAATTTATTATTATTGTTGTGAATACGTTTCAAAAAATGTGAATTTTAAGGTACATGAATTATTAAATCATTTTAAGAAATGTAATTTTAAATGAATAAGAAAAATACTGTTTCCTTTTATTTGACAAATGTTGAGAGAGAAATTAGGTAGATCGAATTTTAGAATCTACCGTTTCAGAAAATAATATATATTTAACATATATTTTAATTTCGTTTAGAAGTATATCTGCGTCGGAGATAGTATTCCTCTTGATAAAGGTCTCTATAAGCAATACATTTTGCGGTGGAGACTGAAAATGAAAAAAAAGGAAAATATTCATGAATATAGTCTATTTCATTAAAATGGTACGGTTTATTAAATTTTCTTTTTTAATTTTCTTTTTAAAAATTGTGATACTAATAGATTATAAAAAGGACTTTTTATTGTTAGTTCAGAATATACTCAGATTTGACTGAAATTCAAAAGAGGCTTCACAGCCAACACTAGAATCTTTTTCCTTGCCAAAATCATTTAGTCTCAATTTATATCACATCATCAGATGAGGGAGTGGGGGGACCGCTTCGCGGGCAGGTACTCTGCTGCAATTAATATCAAGTTAGTTCAGAAGATTGGCTGATTAGCATTCTTTTAGTTCTGAAAATTTCTTTTGTTCTCGTACTGCTGTTGAACAGACTTCTCAACAATTAAAAAGTATTTCAATTATAAACACAGATATAGATAATTTGATCTGTCTGAAAGTTCTGTTCGCGAAAAGACATGTATCATTTTCAGATATGCAAAAGGCGCATTTATTCACACTATAATGAATTAATTTTTTTTATTATTTTCTAATGCATTTGGTTTCTGACCAGAAATTTGGATATTTTTTCGTCGATGGATTTCATTTATCAGGATGAAGTCGCATACCTGCCAACTTTCACTCTTTCCGAGAATGGATTTTCAGAGTGGTTGTAAAACAATAAATGAAAAACTACCTGACTCAATAATATATTTACATTTTTATCCCGTTGAAATTCGCTTGCGCAAGGATTATTAAGTTTTGATATATTTATTGTAATTATTTATATGTAGTGGTGGTCAAACTCATTTATAACTATCATTATAATTCAAAAAGTTAATTGGAATAACCTGAGTATAACTACCACTTTAAATATGAAAATAAAATCTTCCGGAAGAGTTGGCTGGTATGAAGTCGTGATAAATGAAATCCAACAAGAATCCTTACAAAAGATGCAAAAAGTGGTAGAGATGTAATAATAATAATTGAAATTATAAGAAGCAGGCTTGCTTTAAACTATGTGTGGCTTTGAATGCAGATATATAGTCAACGTGGGGGAATGTATATTTGATGAATTTGATGTCAAGTAAAGTTGATGAATTTGATGCTATGGATGAATCTGTGATTAATTATTTATTTTGAAGATTGTGATATGAGGAGTCGGATGTAAAGTGAGCAGCTATTTTTTTAATTTTGTATCTTTTTTGTAATTTTCAAAATTGAATATCTGGTTGAAGTTCACTGTATTGCATTTTATGGCTTTGTCCTAAAAATCTGCATTTCATTTGCAACTTTATTGTGATAAGGTCGGAGGTTCTTGAGTTCTTTGTGGATATTTGTATTTCCGATGAACCGTCTTGCACGGATGATTTTTCTGAGTATCTTGATCTGGCTTTGTTTGAGTTTTTTCATGAGATGTTTCGGTATGGTTGTCCAGGCAGGTGAGGCACATGTGAGATGTGGTCTGATCATTGATGTATATAGTAGTTTTCTTAGTTTTAATGAGACATTCTGGCTATTGATGAGTGGCTCTATTATGGTTGTGGCTGTAGTTGCTTTGCCTATTATATTTTTGATATGGTCATTCCAGTTGAGCTTGCTGTTTATCATAAGGTCAAGGCAGTTCGCTTTTTTAACTATTGGTGTTTGGATATTGAACAGTTTTTGTTTGCATTGTGGTAATATTTTTATTCTTCTTTTCTGCATGATTGATATTTGATATTTGTCTCCATTTAGGGCTCTTTTCCTTTTAACGTCAGTCTTCTATTTCATGAATATGATCCAGTAGTTTCTGTAATTCTATATTTAGATTTCTTGATTTGATGATGATTCCTGTGTCGTCTGCATAGAAAGCTGTAATTCTATTGTAATCTGTTCTAAAAATTGGAAAATCAAAAGTGTATTAAATATGTAGAATCGGTCCAAGTATGCTGTCTTGAGCTACTCCAGCGGCGATATTTCTTTCTGATGATTTGCAGCTTTGATTGGATACTTGGAAGGTTCTGTTTGAAATATAGCAGGAAAGCAATTTGATGAGACCAGGTGAAAAGATAAGCTGCATTAATTTAAATACTGTGCCAATAGGCCAGACTTTATCGAATGCTTTTGAGATGTCTATAATTAAAAATGCTATAGTTTCTATGTTGATTAGAGCTCTGCCTGTATAGGCTATTATGCGAAGTAGTTGCTTCGTGGTGTCCAGTTTTTGGCGGATCTGCTCGTTGGGGAGGGCAGTAAGGAGAGGCTGGATTCTAATGTATATGATCTTTTCGTATATTTTTCCCTGTATGTTTAAGAGGCAGATTGGTCTGTAACTCACTGGGCAGCTTGGATTTTTATTTTTCTTTAGAAATAGAACGATTAATGCGTTTTTCCAGATTTGAGGGCAATAATTCAGAGCAAGGCAGCTATTTATGATATGGATGATTTTCTGTATATAGTTAGGAGGTAGCAGTTTTATCCTTTTATTTCATATACCATCTTCAGCTGATGCTTTGTTATTTTTTAAATTACGGATAATGTTGCAGGTTTATTCATTATTTGTAGGTTCTATTGTTTCTGGGATAGGATGTTCTTAAGGAAAACTGCTTACTTCTTCTGTGATTTAGTTATGATGATTTTAATCTGAGTTTGAATTTGGTGAAAACTGGTTTAGGAGGGAGTCTGCAATAATTTGAGCTTTATCTTCTATTGCGTGTGCTGTGCCAAATGGTTCATTGATTGGTCTGTTTATCTGTGGTACAGTCTTGAATATTTTGGCTATTTTCCAAATAGTTTTGTCGGTGGTAGAGATAGAGACGGCTTAGTTTTGCCAGAGCTGCTTTTTGCATTTTTTGCTTTGTATTCTTATCTGCTTATTGAGTTGTTTTATTTCATTAAGGTAAGCTGGATCGGAGGTTCTTTGATGCCACTTTCTATAATAATTTCTTAGTCTGATGATATTTTTAATCTCTGGAGGTAATCGGTAATGATGTGCAGTATGGTCTGTTTGTATTGAGGCATTTTTGTGGGCTTCTATGATTTCAGACTGTAGCTGCTTGTTATGTATATCCATTGTAGTTTCATCTTCTAGGGTTGGCTGGCTTCTATTGTTAATAATGAGTATACTTCTGTAGAGGTTTCAGTCTGTTTAAATTTTGATTTTTCAGAATGTTCGGTTGTCAGCCGGACGAGCAGTTGGGCATTCAGGCGACCATGGAGACTTCCATATTTGGTATGAAACCTGCGCCCATTGAACTTAACCTTTATAAAATATCCGGACATCTGAGGCCGCTTGCGATCATTTCCCATTCATCTTGAGCTTGATCTGTGTGGTGCTTCGTTGAGGTTTTGGAATGCAAATGTGGATCATTGAGTTTCTGACTGTATAATTATATGCAGTAGGGTGTAAGATAATATTGGAAAAGTATGAAAATGAGTTTATGTATCTGCTATTGATGTCGGGAATATGATGCATCACTGCCACAGTATGCTGCTATTGGCCTGATGTTCTTGTCTGCAGTTAAATTTTCAAATAGATAAAATTCCCTTGAAATTTGCTGCAAAGCAAGGGGTGACATTTTCGTTGAATTTGATTTTTAATTTAGCTATATGTTTGTCGATTGCATCGATGTTGAGGCCATAGCGTTTTGTATAATTTCTTACGAACCATCTGACTTTTGTTATCCTTCTTAATACTTCAATCTGACAGACTATTAATTTAAAATGAGCTTGTGTTATACTTTTTAAGATTGGTGAAGCATATGTGCGTCCGTCCAAGGCTGAAAGTCTTTATATATCACGAGGGAAAAGAGTAAAATTTGGAGAAATGTTTTTTTTTTCATTTTCAGCTGTTTTTTCGGGAATAATAAAATATCCATAACTACCTAATTTTATTAAAGGATGCAGGTTATATGTTGAGTGGCTTCTTTCTCGAGAAAAAATTAACGGCAATGAGTTGTTTAGTGTTAAGAATAGATTTACCCCTCCCAGGAAATTATGTATTATTGAAATAGTTCTACTACTAGTGTTTTCTATTTTCAGTCTCGCTTTCGCACCTATGTCTGCCATCAAAGACGCATTTTCCTGTGAACTTAAACATTCAAAACAAAGTACTTACTGTGACTTATTGAAAAGTTAATTAACATTAGTAATAGTTATACAAAAAAAGTGCTTGTTGTAAGCTATCTTTTCAGATTCGTCAAAGTCCAACTGAAAAACGCTTACGAATTTTAAATTCAAGGAAATTCTCCAAAGTGAATTATTCATAATAAAAGAAATTCAAAAACAAAAATCTCCAGAATAAATATGGAGTTAAAGTCTTGAGAAAAATATTCCTGATAAAAGTAAATAAAATGTTTAAATCATATTTTTTTTGACAGAGATGGAGTACTTAGAGTCAAAGATAGAATAGGACATGCAAATAAGAGTTTTAACAGTGAATTCTCAATTATTCTACCTAAGATTCATCAATTAAATAAGCTAAATTTAGAATCCTACCGTAAATGATATTTCTATTTAGGTCCTACTGCTTTACTACATTACGTCAGACAAAAATTTTGGCAAGAGGAAAGCAATGTGTAGGAAAGTTGTGCATGATAGTGTAAAAAGTGTTAAACTCATAGGAGTTGAAACATTAATGTCTAGAGAAAAAAGGGGGGGCAGGGAGAGAGAGACATGTTTTCCCATTTAATAGCCAGAGTAGAGCAGGAGTATAGTTCGTCTAAAATTAGAACTCCTCCAGACATTCGTCTGTACCTGTGGCGGTGACTTTGGTAACAAGGTGTGACAATTTTATGTTGGGATGGGGGTCACTGTTTTGAAGTGGTTTTGGCTTGGATTGGTTTAGATTAAGGGAATCTCTTTCTTCTGTCTATTGTGTCTGTCCTAGAGTGAAGCTACCCTCCCTAAAATGATGCGCCATTCTTGTTTCCATAGCACCAAATGGCCTCAGACTTTGCGAAGGGTGGAGTTCATTGCTTTGACAAACTATAGATTTGCGGTCCATTCCTTATTAAATATAAACATCAAAGGAGAGGAATTTATCATAATACTTTGTATGCTTAGACACAAAAGGTGCTCACCTGAAAAGTGCGACAGATTTAACGACAGAAGCTCTTGTTGCATGTTTAAAGAAATTTGTGGCTCAAAGAGGTGTATGTGCCCAAAATTACTTTCAGATAATGCCAAATTCAAGGTAGAACTTCTTTTCATCTAGAGCTCTCAAATTTGGTAGCCTCTGAAAAAGTGCAGTTAAGCCATTTAAATATAATTTTTAAATGGTTTTAGGAAATTCCAGAATGAGCTATGAAAAATTCCTAAGAGCCGTTACCCAAATAGAAGGATTTCTTAACTCCAGACCGCTTGCACGTCTGTCATCCAATACTTATCTGAATGATGTCTTAACTCCTGTCCATTTTTTTAATTGGTAGATCCTTAAATACTATTGTAGAGTCAAAATTAGTTGAGGTGAAAGATAATCCATTATCTAACTGGAAAAGACTAAAAAAAATTATTCACGTTTTTTAAAAGAAATGGAAAATACAGTATCTCAATAATTTGCAACAGAGGTCCAAGTGGATGGTAGAAAAAAGTATTGTAAAAATCATTGAGTTAGTACCTCTAAAACATGAAAATCTACAGCCTCAAAAATGGGCACTGGGTAAATTTATTGAACTTTATTTTGGTAAAGACAAACGGGTGAGAGCAGTTAGAGTAAAAACCCAATCTGAAATTTATAAACTCTCTATATCTAAAACTGCATTTTACCTATTAATGATCTTGTATCTTGTAAAAAATTTTGTATCAATGAGTATTCTTGTATTCTTGTAAAGTGTATTTTTTAATGAGTTGTTTAATTTTATTTATATATTGTTATTGCTTTTTATTTAACTGTGATTTAATTGTGTCTACTATTGATTGAAGTTTACCATAGCAATATGGGGAGAAATGTTCCATACATAAGCGTAAGAGCTATTTTAGAAGCGCCCGAATACGGTGAATATCGTGAAAGTTCTGTGTTAAATTATAAAATGTGACGAGAGGTTGCATTGTGCGAGTGTGAGATATTGAGTAACCATGAGAATTAAAAATAAAAGCTAATACAATTACGCTAAAGCTAATACAGTTTGTGAGCTCCATTAATTATTACGAGAAAGAGAAAAGCTTTCACTTGAATACTTTTCGTAGATGTTTGGGAATCCAGAACATCACTCCTCTTTTAAAAGATTAAGGTAGGTTAAGGGGTCTGTCATATATTAGGTCTGAAAAGGTTTGAAACGCGTTTTGCGTTAATAAATACATAATAACGTAAAAGTCATTGGAAAGGGCAATAAATTAAAAAAAAAATAAAGTACGTATTGTAGCTTTATTAATTGCGTCGGTATATGCGTTTTTTACTTTGTGCACAATTTCGCAAATACCTTTGTGAATTTTATAGCATCATATGATAATTTCTAATATGCTTGTTATGACATCGTTATATTCCTTTTTAAGTAATTTGCAAGTGAATAGTTTTATATATAGGGGAAAATATAAACATTATTGTTTGCTTGTGCGATGTTTGAAATTGTTCTACAACTTCAAGAAAGCTTACCCACTTTATAAATTTGAATATTATGATATAATTACTTTGTAAATGCCACCATTGTGCCACCTTGACTCGGTGGAGGATAAATGCAAGACAATAACTGTGCACAGAGCAAAATCTCATTAACTGTAACTTGATGGGGAAAATCCGGTTTTCTATAAATTTATTAAATCAGGAGTCAGATATCACTTTTCTACAACAAGGAAAAATTTCCTCTCAGGGTGGAGCGAACGTCCATACATTCTACAAGGATGCCAACTGCTGTGCTTTCAGGAATAGTTTTAATAAAATGGTAGCAAATTATATAGTAAAATTCGTTAGAGGACGGACAGTTACGCCTACTTTTTAATGGAGTAACCAGTAGATAGATGCGGAAACTAGTAATAGGTGCACCGGAGTACCTGGCCAAAAAGGCCACCTCGTGTAAATTATATGATAACAAACTGAATCAAAGGCCATTGATGCTGAAATTATTTGGGTTAGTAAACTTAATGTTCGGCAGTTAAATAATTATGCCGAACAACAAATGAGGCATTACATAAGAGGTAATAACATAAACAAACAAATGAGGTCATTAATTTTTAAGAGAAAATATATTATATTGTTTATTTAATATTAATAATTAACGTTGCATTCTATATGATACTTGTAATTTTTGATATCTAGTGGTGAAAAAATTACTTAAAATGTGAAATAATAGGTAACTTGAATTTCGCTACCACTAGAAACTTTTCAAAGCGGAGAAAGTTGGCTTCTCCACAAATAAATACTTCTAAAATTAATCATTTACCAGCATATTTTTATGCTTGTGAAATTTTTCAACTGCGTTCTACAAAATGTTCATTCACATTTAACTTCGCTGACAAGAAATCTATATAATAAATAATTCCTAGGAAAAAGCGGTAAATGAAAACTATCAATTAATACCTTAAACTAAAGACTTACATTTACACCCTACAATAAAAAAGGATACACTCACCCGTGCAATGACAGAGAAAGTGGGAAATACCCCGACACCTGCCAACTTTTAATCTTTCAATTACGATTTTTCCCAGTGGTATTATAATGGAATTAAAATTTCAATTTTAAGCAACGAAATACGTTGTAATTGAAAAAGCTTGAGCTGAAATCGTTAATAGTAGCGCATATTAATATATATGCGTTAGTTTTTTTAAAAATAGTGGTGATCAAAATCATTTAAAAATTAAGTTTATAAAAGAAAAAAATAGTATATATTTACTACCACTTTAAATATAAAAATAAACCTTTACGCCAAATGCGTAAAAGTTGGCTGAGAGCTGCTGACTACTGTTGTGCTACAATGTCTGGTTACTTGCATCGCCCTCCATGGTGGTCATACCCTTATTGACAACTTACTGCAGGATGTCTACTAGTAATATTTGCATTTTTTCCCCTAAAATCTTTATGTTTTCTGATTATTTTGTTCCTTCCACACATTTTACACCGTCTGGGTTTCACAGCACAATAAGTTATAATTTTTTTTATTGTCCTAACATTCTGGCACTTTTTTTAAACTTGGCATTTAACCACACTTAATTTTTTATGCACTATGCAGCCATTCGACCATCTATGTATTAATAAATTACAATTTTAAGCCGGAAAAAAAATCTCAATGGTTGCTACCATTATAATTCATTTTCACTTTTTAATTTTCGTTAACTTACATTGAGCGAAGCAAAGCATAATAAAGCACAAAAAATCATAAGTAAATTAAAGCATAAAATGAAGAATATAAATTGAAATAAAAACTTTTGCAGTCATACAATATATTCTTCGATAACCATAGTTGGGAAATTTATAAAAATTTAGATGCTTAATTTTAATATATTTCGTAAGAGATAATAACAATTTTCTAATCCGTTATAACTAGAAAAAAAACAACCTTAAATGCTAAATACTAAACAAAATAATCTTTGGACAAATGATAGAAGTTTGCAATACTTTAAAAAATTTTAAGATTAAGGTGTAATATTAAAAAAACATTAATATTTAGAGTTAGGACATTAGAAGATAGATTATGAAATCGGAAAATATTTCAAGTTATAATAATAAATTCTATATTTGAAATCCATAATGTTATTTTCTATCATTTAAGACATTTTTCATGCTTTTCTTTTTGATAGAAAACGTTTGTCTTTTTAAAGTTACGGGACGGTATGGTATTGATTGAAATGGCGAAATTCTAATATAAATTCTTAAATGAAAAAATAGACATTTTTTTTTATTGACATGTTCATTTATTCCTCCTTTAGTTCATTTTATGCCGACCAGGTGGTCGAGTGGTTAGCGTGTCTGACTGTGGAGCCATTGGCCACGGGTTCGAATCCTACTCAGGGCATGGATGTTTCTTTCTTTCTCTGTGTTCTATGTCCTTTCATCTTTGTGTGAATGTGTGAACGTGACCCGCCCTATAAACGAGTTTGTGGTTGTGTGACGTGGGCGACGCTGCTCCATCGCCGTGGCTTCGCCACAGGTGCCCACTGGGTAACGAGAAGAAAGTAGCAGCTCTGGCATTTCTGTGGCCAATGGGACAAACCCCAAGTGCCCGCCATTAAAAAAAAAATTTAAAAAAAAAATTTCATTTATTTTTCTTTTTATGACACTGAGGTAACATATTGAAAATTACTCTCTCTTCTTTCTACTTTTACGAGAATTCTTGCAGATTGTCATCGCGCAAGTAGATATTTCACTACTATTGTAAAATTTTTGTATTTATATTAGAAGAGTATCACCTCAAAAGGTAGAAAAAAATTATTATGAAAAACAATGAAAGTTTTGGAATAATACCGGAAAGCTAATTACTTGCGAAGCGTTCTCTTCTCTTCTGGAAGTAATAAATGTAATAAGAAAATAATAAATATTATAAGAAGTAAATTTTATAATAAATTTATTTGAAATATTATTTGTCTTATTTTATATACCACTCCCTAATTTGAATTAAAAATCTTGTAAGCATATAAAAATCTAGAGTCGATTATACCCATCTCCATTCCTCATCATCATCGATTTATTACTGCAGATGAATCGGATACTGCCGCTTCTCGGCAGGGCACCGAGATTTTATGTGATTTCTACCAGAGTCGATTATTGATGGCAACATAAAAGTAAAAACAATTACGTAATATTTAACGTTACTCATATTGATTCAATAACATTAATGTTATTTTTGCTGATTTTTAAATACCTCTGAAAATGTCACTTACCTGCTTCTTCCACTAAGCTCTTCAGTTAAACTCACGGGGCTGGTGTGCTTAATGTAGTTCTGGTTAAGTTTTTTCGTTTACCCGTGGAATGGTTACCAGGAAAACACATTTATTGATGAACTAAGTAGTTTTATTTTAAATTGAAAAAGTTTGAGGAGAAATATTAATGCATTTTTTTTAGTAATTGGTATCTTTAGCATTATTTAATATGTATTTGAATAAATTAATTTCTTAAAAATTAAGGAAATATTAAATAAATAATAGATCATTGATTAGATATAATTATGATTATGAGCTCAAAAAGTATAATTGGATAAATAAATCCTAAAAGTCAAAGTCCCTGCAATCCTTCCACGATATTCATAACCTTTTGGGAGCCACTGCCTTAACGTATAAATCTTCATTTATAGAATTTAAATCTTAAATTGTTTCACTTAATGACAAATCGATAATTCAAACATATATATAAAATATACATCAATTGGATAGTTATGTATTTAAATGTTAAAGAAGCTTAAGTTTCAGAAAATAGATATGTTGTATACAACCATTTTGTAAAATATTTCCCAACGACCATACTTGTTGGCAGCTATGTGTTCACACATTTCATATTTGTAACAAATTAAAATAAAGATATATGTAATTAAGTTTTATTTAACATGACTCTGAGATTTTATTTAGAAATTACTCTTTTATATACACCTTTAGATATCAGATTAATCACCGTATGAATTACAATTTGTTGTATAAATGATATATTAACTATTTGAGAGTTAGTCTCAGTTTCTTGCGAATTTTCAGCTGCTGCTTTTTCTGTATCATAAAACAGATTCTATCAATCACATAAAACAGTTGAAATTATTCAACCAAAAAGAGTACTTGTACACTTCCCTCGTCCAAATATTTTCCCTATTAAGATCTATTAGAAAGCATAATCCATTTTTTAAAGTAATAATTTTTTAGACATAACATTTAATATTAAAAGTGTATTGTTATAAAAAATTTGGTAAGTTGACAACCGTAATTTAATATTTTTGCCTAAAAATGTTCGTATGTTACAATTTTACGGAATATTTGCATTCATCACTTTGTGCATGAAGCTGAAATTTAAGATCTAAATTATTTAATTGACCTCTCTACCCGTTATTCATAAAAGCATGTTAATGTAATTTGATGAAATCATTTGATCTATGTTAATGTAATAGCAAAAATAATAATTGTAAAACGGTTAATAAGATCAGACACTGATTTAAATAACTTGATCTTAAAAGGTATCGTAGAATTAAGTTATTCTAATAATAATAAAAACAATCCTCTTAAAATTCTTAATTTCGAAAACAAAGAAAATCAAAAACATAATAATATCAGTACAGGTAAACACCTTTAAATTAGGATGCTTTTGTTGTTGTTGTTCATTTACGTAGCACTGGAGCTGCACAATGGGCTATTGGCGACGGTCTGGGAAACATCCCTGAGGATGATCCGAAGACATGCCATCACAATTTTGATCCTCTGTAGAGGAGATGGCACCCCCGCTTCGGTAGCACAACGACCTGCACGCGAAGTCGAGCACTTTACGGTAGCACAGTTTAACGAGGGCCAATACCGCACTCCCTCGGTCCCTACGCAGACTGATCCAAGTGGGTCACCCACCCGCACACTGACCGCAGCCAGTGATTCTTGACTTCGGTGATCTGATGGGAACCGTGTCTTAACGATCAGTCCTCTGCGGGACTAAATTAGGATGCAGAAACATTTGTAAAAAACCTTTGTGACTTTTATTAATTTTATGCTGATGGCAACCAAACCAATAAGAAAATTAATTTGAGAAAAGTGAATCTTACCATGTGATTTTCTAGCCAGCAAAAATACACTGACAACAGTAGAAAATTGCGACACTATCATAAGATTAAGAATAGTTAGATTTATAAAATTATCTGTTGCAAATGGCCTTATTTTTTTTGTCAATTTGGTAAATGCGTCCAGTTTAACTAGGTTAGCTTTTAATACATAATAGTATGGAAACTTTTCTGAAAAATGTTTTATTTCTCGTTCTATATTTGAAAGCTTTCGAATAATGTACACCAACAGTCATATGCAAATTTGGCTTGGATCAGCTTTCAACATACAAGACAGGCCAGTCATAAAGATAAAAATGTCTTGCTCGCTGCATTGCATTTTAAGGTACATGAATTATTAAATCATTTTAAGAAATGCAATTTTAAATTTAAAAAATGCTGCTTCCTCTCATGTGACAAATGTTCAGATAGAAATGAAGTAGTTCAATTTTTAGAAAGTACCGTTTCAGAAAATAAAATATATTTAATATAAATTTTAATTTTGCTAAAACTTCGGTCTTATAGGTTCGCAATTGCATTTAATTAAGGTATCTGACAGCAGTACACTTGGCTGGTGGATACTGAAAATAAAAAAAAGGAAAATATTTCTGTACATTGTCGAACTCATTGAAATGGCTAGAAAAAGTTTATGATTTTTTTTAAATTATCATAAACTTGTGATTGTAATTAGTAATAAAAAGGATTTTTTGTGAATTCAGAAGAATGGTTGATAAGAATTCTTCTTTTAGAACTGAAAATTTCTTCTGTTCTCGTATCGCTCTTGAACAGGTTTCATTGAACAGGTTTGAACGAAAAATCACGTATCATTTTCAGATATGCAAAAGCTAAATCAATTCACGCCGTAATGAATTACAATTTCTTGTTTCGTTTTCTAATACTTTAGGTTTTTGGCAAGAATTTTGGATAGTTTTTCGTCGCTGATTTCAAATTCGCAATCGATTTCACTCTATAAGATACAGTTTTTATGCAATTTAATAATATATTTCAATTTAGAATTTTTTTAAATTTAATTTGTGTGCCTATTAAGAGTTCCCACTTCTCTGCTACTTAGAAAGTGGTAGGAAGAAGGAGATAATACATTTACGTTTACACTGCGATAAATTATGTTAGTTTGGCATGGAAAAAAATCATCGATATTACATTTTTCCATATTTAACTAATATTATTAATTCATAGGTACCATTTATCAGGCAGAAATCACATTCCTTACACAGGCAACCGTCACAGGCAACTAAAATGTAAAAGTGATAGACAGTTTATTTATTTATTATTTGCTTAATAACACTATGAATTACATTTCAAATTGTTCTTGTTGAAAATTTATGAAAAATCATTCTCGGAATCCACTTTCCATCGTAAACTAGACATAAAAACTTCTCCGCTTTCTGCAAAATTCTAATAAACTGGTTGCGAATTGAAGAGTAAACCCAGGAATGCCAATTGCTCCGCTTAATGGAATAGTTTTAATAAGAGTGGTTGCGAATTGTATCGCAAAATTCATTAAAGAAGAATAGTTACGCCTTTATTTTTGATAGAGTAACCAGTCGATTGATGCATACCTGCCAACTTTTAATCCTTTCAAGGATGATTTTCCCCAGTGGTAGTAAATTTAAATTTAAAATGCAATATTATGTAGTAACATTTGTTGTATTTCAAACAAGCTTATAAAGTTCACTACAAGAGTATTACATATTATTATATATGCTTAATTTTTTAAAAAATAGTGGTGGATTAAAAATATTATAAATGCAAATAATATATAGAAAACATATATTTTACTTCCACTTTAAATATAGAAATAAAATTTTACGCCAAATGCGTAAATATTGGGAGGTATGCTGATGCTTTAGCGTTGCGTTTTGTATGATACTTATATTTTTTGATATTTAGTGGTGAAAAATTACTTAAAAGGAAAATACTAAACTAAAAGTAACTTAAATTTCTCTACCACTAGAATATACTATTTTACAAAGCGGAGCAAGTTGGCATCCCGGTAAACCATGTTGAATTAGGAAAATTACACTCTTTCTTTAGACGTGTCACCGTGAAACAACAGTAACAATGTTGCATTTCATTCGACACTTAATATTTTCAGTATGTCAAATTACAAAAACATGAAAAAAACTTAACTAGAAATAACTTTACTAGAAAGTATTTTTTAAAAAAGATGACCATGTTGGCATTTCTGGTAAACTAAAAGAAATATGCTATAAAATGAGCAAATTTTTATCTCTCTTATTAAAATTCTAAATTTTAATCACCACCACTTTTTGCTATTTTAGCCGCCAAACCTGGAAATGCATGCTATTTAAAAAAACAGACCATATTTTGTAATAAATATTGATTTATAACAGGCTCATGAATAGCATTTAATGCATGAAGTGTTTAGTTTTAACTTTATTCTGTTTGTATTTTGTTTTTGTTGCAAAAAAAAAAAAACTCTGAATAACATATGAACTAATGATCGGATTTAGAGTTCAGAGGCGATTTTAATAATTCAAGGGACAAAACTTAAATTTGCGTTAATTAATTGCACTCATTAATAAGTGCAGCAGACAATATTTTAAGAAACAAAATCAGCCACATGACAGCAAATTTTTTATTAAGTTTCTCTTCTGTCAAATTCGAATTATTTCGAATTCCCATAGTATTCCCACGAGAGCGATCAAAAGTTTAGTCCTCTTAGTTTTTCTTTTAGTTTTTGCATGTGTCGCAATATCTCGATAGATCTTCTAGCTCATCAAAACATTTTATACACAGTTATAAAATTTTTGTTTACCCAAAGATGCCAAAAGTAGCTTTAAATAATTATGTGTAATTTATTATTATTCTTTGAATACGTTTCAAACAATTTTGAATTTTAAGGTACATGAACTATTAAATCATTTTAAGAAATGTAATTTTAAATAAGTAAGAAAAATACTGTTTCCTTTTACTTGACAAATGTTGTGATTGTTCAAATTTTAGAAACCACCGTTTCAGAAAATAAAATATATTTAACATATAGTTTAATTTAGTTACAACATTGTTTTCCTTCAATCCCTACATTCCATTTAATAAAGGTATCTAAAGGCAATAAATTTTCCTGGCGGATACTGATAATAAAAAAAGGAAAATGTTCATGAATATACTCTATTTCATTAAAATGGTTCGGTTTATTAATTTTTCTTTTTTAATTTTCTTTTTAAAAATTGTGATACTAGTTCATTATAAAGAGGACTTTTTTTTGCTAATTCAGAAGATTGGTTGATAAGTATTCTTTTAGCTCTGAAAATTTATTCTGTATTCGTATTGCTCTTGAACAGACTTCTCAACTATTGAAAAGTATTTTGATTCTAAACACAGATATAAATAATTTGGTCTGTCTGAAAGTTCTGTTCGCGAAAAAACACGTATGATTATCAGATATACAAAAGGTGAATTTATTCACGCTATAATGAATTACATTTTTTTATTATTTTCTAACGCATTAGTTTTCTGACCGGAAATTTGGATATTTTTTCGTCGATGGATTTCATTTATCAGTATGAAGTCGTGTTCCTTACAAAACATATACAGTGACGTCACAAGCAACTAAAATGTATAACGTTTTAAAAATTTTATTTATTTATTATTTGTTTAATAACACTATGAGATACATTTCAAAGTGTTCTTGTTGAAAATTTAAAGAAAATCATTCGCTGAATCCACTTTCTATAGTAAACTATAAAGAAAAACTACTCCACTTTCTGCGAAATTCTAATAAATTGGTAGCGGATTGAAGAGTAAACCATGTTGAATAAGGAAAATTTCGCCCACTTTAAAAGTGTCACCACGAGACAACAGTAATAAGGTTGCATTTTTTATGATTTTTTAGAAATTGATATCTTTATCATTATTTAATATGTATTTGAATAAATTATTTTATTAAAAATTATAAAATATATTAAATAAATAATAGATCATTGATTAGATATAATTATGATTTCAGGCTCAAAAATCATGATTGGATAAAGTAAATCTTAACAGTCAAAGTCCCTAAAACCTTTCCACGATATTTAAAACCTTTTGGAAGCCGCTGCTTAAACGTATAAATCTTCATTTATAGAACTTAAATAGTATAAGTTAATGAAAAATCGATAATCCAAACATATATTTATAAATTATACAGTCATGCATTCAAATGTTAAAGAAGCTTTATTTTCAGAAAATACTTAATATCTTATATCTTGTATACAAACACTTTGTACAATATTTCCCAACAACCATACTTGTTGGCAGCTATGTGTTCACACTTTTCATATTTATAAAAAAATTAAAATAAAGATATATGTTATTAAGTTTTATTTAACTGATCACCGTATGAATTACAATTTGCTGTATAAATAATATATTAGCCCTTTGAGAGTTAGTCTCAGCTTCTTGCGAATTTTAAGCTGAAGGTTTTTCAGTATCATTGAAGAAACTAAAAAAGAAAAAAAAAGAAGAAAACAAAAAAACATCGTAGAAGGGGATCAACTCGAAGGGTATAACTCGTAGACTCCCGGCAAACATCTAGATGTTTTTTATTTTTTCAGTTTGAAATCAATTTGGTGCCTCGGCGATTCTATTTCACGTGGAGATCACGATACGAAAATATCCCCAATAAAAATGCGAAAGAATGACTTTGACCAAACTTCATTGGTTATTATTAATAATATCCGGTTAATGTGATAAATTCATTTAAATTATTCACTTGAAATGGCTTGTTTGGTTTTTATTAATATTTACAGGTTAGTATTAATAATAACCGATTATTCACACTGTAACAAATACATGTTATAACTGATACATACTAGACTTTAGGCTTCTGACGTAAGCCCTGCCACCTCCAGAAATTGCCTCGTTGGGGATTTCTGGGGGGGTTGTGATTTTCTGGAGAACTTGTATAATTTAGAGAAGAAATTTATTTTAGACTGCATGTGCTTGTCAAAATTAACTATTTCGTTTGTTTTGTTGTTGAAAAGACAGTACATGTTTTACTCTGCATACACTAAATGTTATAGAGAATTATTAATTTATTGAAAGAAAAATTACTAACCAATTATAGTGAAGACCGGAGTTTTTTTTAAAAAAAAAAATAACACTAGAATGTTCAATGATTTTTATTTTCCGAATAGTTTAAATTTTGAAATTCAAAATTTTTTTTGCGATTTTTAATAAAATATTTTGATAATTTTTTCATTTATTATTAACGTTATAATATTATAATAGTTTGAATTATTAAAAGAAATTGATGACAAGTTATTCTCTGCTTCAAAATTTGTAGCAAATAATTATTCGCTTTAGTATGGTATAGTAAGTTTTTCGAAATAAATAAAGATATAAATAAATAATAATTAAAGAAGATTAAAGATATAATAAGTAAAGATGCAAATTGGAATGACCATATCATTAAAATCATTGCTAAAGCCTTTACGGTTTATTAATTAAACTAAAACTAAAATGCATATCCAAAAATGTCACTTAAACGCAAATGTGTTACAAACAAATAACGTACATGAAACAAATAAACACCTATACCTCCACAACCAGATGGGACATAACTAAATTTCAAAACAAAACACTCATCCCATTCCAAATTAAATGATCAGTAGAATGAGCAGCCTAACATATTTTATAAGAAACAAAGCCATGTATACTGATTTTAAACTAAAAACTTGAATTGAGGGAAGCAAGACGATTTCGATGTCGAACAAATTATTTTTTCAACCATATCGACAAGCCATTTTTTCTTAATATTAAATGCATTTTAAAACTTTAAACTTTACATTTATGAAAACTACATATTAATATCATTCAATAACAATAAAAAGGAATTTAAAATGTTTATAAATTTAATTTTTTAAATATTTGAAAATTTAATGTATATATAATTTTTTTTAACCAGACATAGCTTTCGGTACGCTCAAAAAATTTTCTACATGAAATATCAACAAAAAATTGGCAGACACTCATGTAAATATGTTTGAAAAATCAGGTGAAATAGTTTGTTTCATAATATGTACAGAATATATTTTAGATAAGCAAAATAAATGTAGTATTTCTGAAAAAATGCAAAATTTCGTTCAAATTTTGAAAAACTTCCCCTGTATAACAAAATTATAATGAAAAAAATAAACTTTATGTAGTTAATTAAATGTAAATAAGGTATATGTACATGCATAGAAATTTTCATAACTTTACAATGATTTGTTTTTTGTACGAGCGTACCGAAAGTTATGTCTGGTAAAAAAAAATTATATTTACATCAAATATTCAAATATTTATAAAAATTAAATTTATAAACATTTTAAAATTCTTTTTATTGTTATCGAATGACATTAATATGTAGTTGTCATAAATGTAAAGTTTAAAGTTTTAAAATGTATTTAATATTAAGAAAAAATGGCTTGTCGATAAGGTTGAAAAAAATCATTTTTTCGACATAGAAAACGTCTTGCTTCCCTTGAAACACGTATGAATTTAAATACAGAATTTCATAAAAAAGCTCGAAAATGCACAACTAGTTACAACAAAATCTGTTGAAATGCTGAAAGAGGATTTAAAAAATAGACCCCTTGATCGCTTTCTCTTAATTGACGAAATTCTCTCAAATAAGTTTTTAAATAATATTTACTCAAATCGATTATTATTTAAAATTACTAAAAGTGTCTAATTTTGGGAAAATGAAGCAATGTATTGTATCAGATAAACAGTTTCAAACATTAGACAAAGAAACCGCATTTAGACAATCAGGAAGTTGGTTTGATCTTGAAACCTTGAGCAAGGAAGCAGATTTATTCTTTGGGACAAGAAGTAAACCATTAGCGGAGAGTTATAGTCAAAAATTCTCTAATTCGAGAAATGTGTCTTAAGATATTTTGAGCTTATAACAAGTGTTCAAACTGCATGCCGAGTTTTGATAATGCATCCAGCATTGTCATTTTCTGAAAGAATAGAAGTAATAAAGAGTAACAATCTTTGTTTTAATTGCCTGTATAACTGTTAGGTTAATAGTAATAAATCTAAATTTTCCTGTTCTATGCGTAAAAGAGAGGTAAAAAAAATAGGTGTCATTATTTTACTTTGCATTATTCGAGAAAGAGTGAATAATTGCAAGTGCCATTGACCGAGGATTTCTGAGGAGAGGGAATCTGCATGTCCGCTGCCTTTATTTCACACAACTGCCACCGCTAGTCGTCAAAACAATGCTACTTCCTCGCGGCTAATAAATCAGTCAAAAACAGTTCTTTTGAGTACAGTAAATTGTTTATTAAAAGATGAGAGGGGAAATAAATACCCATTGCCTCAGCAATTTTAGTTCTAGGAGCCATGAATGATTTTATAACGTCGGATTTTGCAAATGCCCTTAATTTAAAATGAAAGAAAACCCATTTGGTTGCATGTAGTATTGGCAATACATTCAAATCAAATAAATCTCATGTTAATGCAACTAACTTTAAAATTTGTTTTGAAAAAGAATTAGATTATTAACTGTTTCTAATATTACAGACTTCATGTTGTCAAAAGAGTTAATGATTAATCTACCCGAATAAAAATACACTAAACTAGCAGAGGAGAATTGAAATATGCCAGGTCGTAGAGATTTGTTTTTAAGTGCCGAAATCATTAGTGACGTTGTGGCCCTGTTAAATTTGTCTCGCTAATACTAATCTAACTTTCCAGAATACTATTTTTGGATATGTAGTGAGTGGAAGTGTTCCCTTTGAAAATCAGAGAAGGGTACATTGAGGCTTCATTTTATATTTTTATTGTATAACAGTTGCTGTGAACGGCAGACCCATTGTTTAACTGTGTAGATTTGCAATTTTGAACTTGATATGGAAAACAAGTGAACTCCTGGATCAATTATTGGCGAAAATTGCCTTCGTGGAGGACTTCTTGGTAGAATTAACCTGCTGTAGCGTGACATGGAGAGGAAAACTTCGAAAACCACTCACGGTAAGCCTGATGGAAAGGGGACTCTAACTGATGATCTGCCTAAAGTTGAGGATATTTTACGTCAGCACTGTTGTCGATGCAAACCGGAAGCGGAATTTGTATCGACCAGCCATCGTTGGCATTCGAACCTGGTTCATCTAATTGGAAGGCGTAAGCTCTTTCCCCTGAGTCATCACAGAGCCATCATTCATTATAGATAATACTAGTATAAACAAAACTGTCTGAAACTTTTGGGAAATAGAAGATGCTCAGATTTAGGTACCCAGGAATAAAGAAGCAATAATTTGTGAAAAGAGCTTGGAATAAAATATTAAAAGGGATAACGCAGGGAGGCGGTATACAGTAAAAATGCCGTTAAAAGATGACCTAACGCATACCTGCCAACTTTTAATCCCTTCCATTATTATTTTTCCTAGTGGTATTAAAATGGAATTTAAACTTCAACTTTAAGCAAACAAATACGTTGTATTTAAGAAAACTTAAGTTGACAACCATGACAGTAACGCATATTAATATATGTGCTTAATTTTTGTAAGAATAGTGGTGATCAATATCATTTAAAAATTAAGATTAAAAAAGAAAATATAGTATATAATTACTACCACTTTAAATATGAAAATAAAATCTTCCGGAAAATCCGGAAGAGTTGTCAGGTATGCTAACGTGTTTAGGGAAGTCCAAGGATATGACCCTTAAAAAATTAAATTCTCTGCTCAAACGTTTTTTAAAGGAGCTCGGGTATTTGTGCATTGAATTATTTTCGCGAATATGAAAATATGAGTCATATGACAAAAATATCAAAGTGTGAGAAAGAAGTAGGAATGTATTAGGAATTCATAGCCCTGATAAAAGTACTACAAAGCTTCGTATAGTGTTCATTCAATGCCTCCTAGATAAGAGATGGCCTCAGCATGGGTTACCATAAAATTCACTGCTCAGTTTATATTCGTTAAGTCGGACTTTTAAATTGATCTGCGCTGAGGCCTTCTTTTTTATAGCAGATGTTGGTTCTATTCGAACCGGCCGAATTTTTGCCAGCAATAAACAATGTGAGTGTTCAGGGATGTATCCTAATAGAAAAATCAGTGCGCATAGAGTTTCATGGTCTTCTGACGCTTCTGAATCTACTTATAAATACTTCATTTATACACAGTTATAAAATTCGTTTATCCAAAGATTGTTATAGGCAAAAAGTAGCTCTAAATAATTATTTATAATTTATTATTATGATTGTGAAAAAGTTTAAAAAAATTTTGAATTTTAAAGTATATGATTTATTAAATCCTTTTAACAAATGTAATTTTAAATAAATAAAAAAAAAATACTGCTTCCTTTTACGTGACAAATGTTAAGATAGAAATGAGATAGTTCAAATTTTAGCAACTACCGTTTCAGAAAATAAAATATATTCTATATAATCTTTAATTATTTTAAAACTTGGCATTTACATAATTTGGTAAATAATATTGTTAAAAGTATCTGACGGCAATATATTTGACAGGTGGATACTGAAAGTAAGAAAAAGGAAAATATTTCTGTGTATTGTCTAATTCATTGAAATGACTAAAAAAAGTGTATCATTTTTTTAAAAATTTTTATAAAATTGTGATAGTAATTAATAATGAAAAGGACTTTTGTGAGTTCAGAAGAATGGTTGATAAGTATTCTTTTTTTAAATCTGAAATTTTTTTCTGTATTACTCAGATTTCTCATCAATTGATCAGGTTTCTCATCAATTAAAATGTGGTTGAAATATGAACACAAATGTTATTAATTAGGTCTATCTCATAGTTCTGTTCGCGAAAAAAAGCGTATCATTTTCAGATATGCAAAAGGTGCATTTATTCACGCTATGATGAATTATAATTGTTTTTTATTTTCTAAAGGCTTTTGACCGAAAATTTGGATATTTTTTCGCTCTCATTAATTAGTGCAGCAGACAATATTTTTAGAAACAACATCAGTCATATAACCCCACATTTTTTTTAAAGTTTCTTTTTCATCAAATTCGAATTCTGTCCTATTCCCATAGTATGGTCAGGAGAGCGATCAAAAGTTTAGTTCTCTTAATTATAATTTCACTTTTTGCGTGTTTCCCAATATATCGACGAATTTTCTAGCTCTTGAAACATTTTAAACACAGTTATAAAATTCGCTTACCCAAAGATTATTCTATTCAAAAAGTATCTTTAAATAGTTATTTATATTTATAATTATTTTTGTGAAAACGCTTCAAAAAATTTTGAATTTTTAAGTATATGAATTATTAAATCTTTTTAAGAAACTTAATATTAAATAAATAAAAAAATACTGCTTCCTTCCACGTGACAAAAGCTCAGATAGAAATGAGGTAGTTCAAATTTTATAAACTACCGTTTCAGGAAATAAAATACAGTTAATATAAATTTCAATTTAGTTGAAACTTGCGCTCTGCTCTGCGTTGCAAAGTCCATTCATTAAATGTATCTGTCAGCAATACGTTTGGCTGGGGGGTACTGATTATTCAAAAGAGGAAAATATTTCAGAATACTGTTTGCATCATTTAAATTTCTAGAAGAATATATTTTTTAAATTTTGTTTAAAATTGTGATAGTAATTGATAATAAGTAGGACTTTTTTTGAATTCAGAAGATTGGATGGTATGTATTCTTCTTCTTAGTCTGAAAATTTCTTCTGTTTTCGTATCGCTCTTGAACAGGCTTCTCAGCAATTGAAATGTGGGTTTAATTATAAACACAAATGCAAATAATAAGGTTTGCCTGAAAGTTCAGTTCGCAAAAAGACACGTATCATTTTCAGATGTGGAAAAAGGTGCATTTATTCAAGCTGTAATGAATTACAATTTTTTTATTTTCTAATGCATTATGTTTTTCACCGGAATTTTGGATATTCTTTAATTCCGGTATCTATAATCTTCTATAATCTTCTATAATCTTCTATAATTCTATAATCTTTTTCTTGAAATTTGAGCTAGGCAGCGCAGCTTCTTCAATACCAGTCGTCATGTTTCTCTTATTAGTGGTAGAACTTTAAGGTTAGCAGTCTATGTGATTGCTGTTATAGGGATTCAAGCACCTTGCTTGAGTAAATAATAATAATGGAAATTATAAGAAGCAGGCTTGCTTATGAGTAGCTATGAGTAGCTATGAGTAACTATGAGTAGCTTTGAATGTAGATTGATGGTCAATGTGGGGAAATGTTTGATCAAGTTGTCAGTATTGCTGTAGAATCTGATGCTATGGATGGATCTGTGATTATTAAGAAAATAATTCAAAATATTAATGCAAAAAATTATTAAATTAAAAATTAAGGAAAAAAAATAAAACATCCAAATGGAAAAATGCGCTTAGCATAGAAACCAAGAAGAATTAAACAAATGAGACAATGAAGAAAAATTAGTAAAAAAATTGAAAAAACATTGAAGAACATGACAATCAAGGCTGACGTCATCAAGGGGTACCAGTTTTGAATTGTCATAAAATGCAAAACTTTTTTTATGAAGAAAGGTACAGGGAAAGCGATTTTTTTAATTTTGTCTTAGCTTTCTTAAAAGAAAAAGTTTTGCATTTTATGACAATTCAAAGCTGGAACCCCTGATGAAATCAGCTTTGATTGTTATGTTTTTTCAATGTTTTTTCCTTTTTGTTACTAATTTTTCTTCATTGTCTCATTTGGATCTGTGATTAGTTACTTACTTTGATGTTTGTGATATGAGGTGTCGGAAATGAAGTGAGCAGCTATCGGTCTTAATTTTGTATCTTTTATGTAATTTTCAAAATTGAATATCTGGTTGAAGTTCACTGCACTGCATTTTAGGGGCTTGTCATAGAAATCTGCATTTAATTTGTAATCATATTGTGGTAAGTTCGGGATCTTGAGTTCTTTGTGGATAGTTGTATTTCTGATGAACCATCAGATTTTTCTGGGTATCTTGTTCTGGCATTGGTTGAGTTTTTTCATGAGATTTTCCGATATGGTTGTCCAGGCAGGTGAGGCATATGTGAGAATTGGTCTGATCATTCATGTATACAGTAGTTTTCTTAGTTTTAATGAGACATTCTGGTTATAGATGAGAGTCTGTATTGTTGTTGCTGCATTTGTTTTGTCGATTATATATTTGATAGGGTCATTCCAGGTGAGCTTGCTGTTTTTTTTAAGGTCAAGGCAGTTGGCTTTTTTAACTATTTGTGTTTGGATATTGAACAGTTTTGATTTGCATTGTTGTAGTATTTTTATTCTTCTTTTCTGTATGATTAGGATTCGATATTGGTCTGCATTTACGGATGTTTTCCACTTAACGCATCAGTCTTCTATTTCAAGAATTTGATCCTATAGTTTCTGCAATTTTATATTTGGATTTCTTGATTTGATGATGATTCCTGTGTTGTCTGCTTAAAAAGTTGTAATACTACTGTAATCTGTTCTTTTAATGGGAAAAGCATAGGTGTATAAAATATATAGAATCGGTCCACGTATATAGCTGACCTGAGCTACTCCAGCTGTGATATTTCTTTATGATGATTTGTTGTTTTGAATGGATACATGGAAGGTTCTGTTTGAAATTTAGCAGGAAAGTAATTTGATGAGACCAGGTGGAAAGTTAAACTGATTTAATTTAAATATTGTGCCAGTAGGCCAGACATTTTCAAATGCTTCTGAGATGTCTATCATTTAAAATGCTGCTGTTTCTTTATTGATTGGAGCTCTGCCTGTATAATTTGTTATGTGAAGTAGCTGTTTTGTGGTTTCCAGTTTTTGGCGGAATCCGAACTGCTGGTTGGGGTGGGTTGTAAATAGTGGCTTGATTCTTTTGTATATGACCCTTTCTTATATATTTTTCCCAGTATGTTTAAGAGACTGATAGGTCTGTAACTCTCAGGACTGCTTGGATTTTTAGTTTTCTTTAGAAATAGAACGATAGATGTGTTTTTACAAATTTGAAGATAATAATTCAGAGCAAGATAGTTATTGATGATATGGATGATTTTCGCTATCTAATTGGGATGTAGTAGTTTTATTTTTTATACCATGATCACGTGGTGCTTTGTTCTTTTTTAAATTACGGATAATGTTGCAGATTTTTCTTATTATTTGTGGGTTCTTTTGTTTCTGGGATAGGATGTTTGTGATGGAAAATGTTTACTTCGTCTGGGATTAAATTATGAGGGGTTTGATCTGAGTTTGGATTTGGTGAAAACTGGTTTTAGGTCTTCAAAATTTGAGCTTTATCTTCTATTGCGTGTGGTCTGCCAAATGGTCCACTGATTTGTCTCTTTATGTGTGGTTCAGTCTTTAATATTTTGACCATTTTCCAATTATACTAAAATAGTGCTTGTTGTCAGCTATCGTTTCAGATTCGTCAACATCCTGTGAAGTTCAACTGAAAAACGTTTATGAATTTCAAATTCAAGGAAATTCACCAAAGGGAATTATTCATTATAAAAGAAATTCAAAAACAAAAACCTACCGAATAATTACGGAGTTAAAGTCGCGCTGAAAATCTTACTGATAAAAGTAAATAAAATATTTAAATCATATTTTTTTTGACAGAGATGGAGTACTGATAGTCAAAGATAGAATAGGACATGCTAAAGTCAGTTTTAACAGTGAATTCCCAATTATTCTACCTAAAGGTCTAATTTCTTAGGACAAGCGCCTTATCTGAGCGTCAGCGGGACGTCAACGTCCCGCTGACGCCAGCAAAATACTGGTTTGTTAGCTCAAGGCCTGGTTTCTTAGAACTAGCGCCTTATCTGGGCGTCAGCGGAAAGTTGACGTAGAGCTGACGCCAAAAAAAAAAAAAAAACTTTTTTGTTAACTCAGTGTGAGCAGTCGTTCCAACGCAGACATTATCTCTCATTGAGCATGCGTTAATAACATAAACAAATATTTATTTTGAATTTGTATTGATTTTGTTATTGTCGACCAGTGTTTTAGAGAACAAATAATGACTTTGTCCAAGAAAAAACACATTATAGCTGAGTTAAATGAGGAGTGCTATGTTCAATAAGAAGCTATGTTTAATGTCAAAATCAAAATCTTGGCTGATTTCAATGTGCTGTTGGATGTTGTCCGCCATTGCGTCTGTGGTTAACGTCACGTTGTAATCCAACTGCAGTTGAGTTGGACTGCAATTGTAGTTCCAGATGAGCGTTCGATGACGTATACTATCAAACTCACAAATGGACCAATCAGAGGTTAGCGCTGATTTCCAGCTGACGGCGTCCTGTCCTAAGAAACCAAGCTTAAGATTCATAAATTAAATACATTTAAATTTAGAATCCTACCTTAAACGATATTTCTGTTTAGGTCCTACTGCTTTACTGCATTACGTCCGAAAAACATTTTGACAAGATTAAAGCAATGTGTAGGGAAGTTGTGCTTAATAGTGTAAAGAGTGCTAAAGTTAAATTCATAGGAGTTGAAAATTATGTGTAATTTTCCCAGAGAGAGAGAGAGAGAGCGAAAGGGGGGGTGCAGGGAGAGAAAGACCTGACTTCCCATTTAATTGCTAGAGTAGAGCAGGAATAGATTTGTGGTCCATTCCTTATTAAATATAAACATCAAAGGAGAGGAAATTATCATGATACTTTGTATGCTTAGTCACTAACGGTGCTCACCTGGAAAATGTGACAGATTTAACACCAGAGGCTTTAGTAGCATGATTAAAGAAATGTGTGGCTCAAAGAGGTGTGTATGCTCAAAATTATTTTCTGATAATGCCACAAGTTTCATTGTAGTGAATAAAGAATCTTCTAAGTTACAAAATTTAATTATAAAACCAAACAAGTGACTGCAAAATTATATGTCAATTCAAGGTGGAACTTCCTTCCACCTAGAACTCCCAAATTTGGTAGCCTCTAAAGTGCAGTTATGCCATTTAAATATTATTTTAAAAATGCTTTAGGGAACTCCAGAATGAGATATAAAAAAATTTCTAGCAGCCGTTTGTCAAATAGAAGCATTTCATAACTCCAGTTCGCTTGCACGTCTGTCATCCGATACTGATGCGTATGATGTCTTAACTCCTGTCCATTTTCTAATTGGTAGACCTTTTACTCCTTTTGTAGAACTAAATTTAGTTGATGTGAAGGATAATCGATTATCCAACTAGAAAAAACTGAAAAGAATTATTCAAGTTTTTTTTGTGTGGAAGAAATAGCAAATACAATATCTTAATAATTTGCAGCAAAGTTCCTAGCGGATGGTGGAAAAAAATCATTGTAAAAATCCTTGAGTTCGTACTTCTGAAAGATGAAAATCTACAACCTCAAAAATGGACACTGGATAGAATTATTGAACTTTATTTTGGTAAAGACAAACGAGTGAGAGCAGTTAAAGTAAAATCCCAATTTGAAATTTATTAACGCTTTATATTTAAAATTGCATTTCACCTATTAATGAGTAATCTTGTAAAGAATGTTGTATTAATGAGTAATCTAGTAAAGTGTATTTTTTAATAAGTAGTTTAATTTTATTTTTACATTATAATTGCTTTTTATTTAACTGTGAATTAATTGTGACTCTTATTGACTGAAATTATCATTGCAATTTGAGGCGGAATGTTCCAAACGTAAGAGTAAGTGCTTTTTTAGAAGCGCCCTCATGCGGTGAACATTGTGAAAATTCTGTGTTAAATTATAAAATGTGACGAGAGGTTGCATTGTGAGAGTAGGAGATATTGAGTAAACATGCGAATTAAAAATAAAAGTGTGTGAGCTTCATTAATTATTACGAGAAAGAGGAAAGCTTTCACTTGAATATTTTTCGTAGATCTTAGGGAGTCCAGAACATGTCTCCTTTTTTAAAAGATTAAGGTAGGTTAAGGAATCGGTTATATATTAGGTCTGAAAAGGTTAGAAACGAGTTTTGCGTACACAATAATATAATAACGCAAAAGTCATTGGAAAGGGCTACAAATAACAATAAATTAAAAAAAATAATAAACTACGTATTGTAGCTTTAATAATTGCGTCAGCATGTGCGTTATTTATTTTGTGCACAATTTCGTAAATACCTTTGTGAATTTTATAGCATCATATGATAATTTCTGATATGCTTCTTATGACATCGTTATATTCCTTTTTAAGTAATTTACAAGTGAATAGTTTAATGTACAGGGGGGAAATAAACATTATTGTTTGCTTGTGCGATGTTTGAAATTGTTCAAACACTTCAAGAAAGCTTACCCAGTTTGTAAATTTGAATATTATGAAGTAATTACTTTGTAAATGTTACCATTATGCCACCTTGACTCGGAGGAGGATAATTACAAGACAATAACTATGTACATAGCAAATTCTCATTAACAAAAAACAGTAACTTGATGGGAAAAATCCGGTTTTCGATAAATTTATTAAATCAGGAGTCAGATATCACTTTTCTACAACGAGGAAAAATTTCCTCTCTGGGTTGAGCGAACTTTCATGCATTCACAGGGATGCCAACTGCTCCTCTTTCAGGAATAATTTCAATAAAATGGTAGCAAAATATATAGTAAAATTCGTTAGAGAAGGACAGTTATGCATTCCCTTTAATGGAGTAAAAATTAGATAGAAACTTTAACATTGCATTTTATATGAGACGTATAATTTTCGATATTTAGTGGTGAAAAATATACTTAAAAAAATAGTAAACTAAAATTAACTTGAATTTCGCTACCACTAGAAAATAATATTTTTCACAGCGGAGCAAGTTGGCTTCTCCATAATAAAATACTTGTAAAATTAAGCATTTACCAGCATATTTTATGCTAGTAAAATTTTTCAATTGCGTAAGATTTACTTTTTTAAACAGCCAACTCACTTATGGACTTAAAAGAGCGTATAACAAATAATTCTTAGGAAAAAGTGTTATATAAAAACTACCTTATTACCTCATTACCTACCGATTATTACCTTAACGTAAAGATTTAAATTTCGAAGAAAAGGAAATTTAACGCTGATATAAAGCAATCGCGAATCGATTAATAATTTCAGTTTTATATAGATATAACAGTTTAATTTACAATGCCAATCGGTTTAATTTACATTTATATATAACTATTAATAACTATTTCACAGTATAATCAAATAATTGCCGCAAATCAAAATTATATATAGCATTGTTTTAGCAGATATATATTATTTGGCGGCACATTAAAACACTAAACTGTATGTTAATTCAAATAATCCAAACAATGCTGTATAATAGTTGTTTCAATCCACTTGTTCACATAAATAAATATTGTTATCTGTCATAAAGATACATTAAAACAAATGTAGTAACGTCTTTAGTCTATACTTTTAGTGTAATAGGAATTTTGAAATAGGAACATAAAGATTATCTCTTTAATTCAATCTTTACTGGTTTTCGATCCTAAATAACTGTATAATAATAAAAAAATGCTTTCTTTCACACTTTATATTCTACATAAAGAGGCAAACTGCATCACAGCTTTAGGTAAGCTATTTAAAGTTCTGTCTAAGAAAGTTACCACTCCATTGCTAAGACATGCGAAAAAGCGAAGTATTAAAACGCAGGGAATTGGCTATGTTCTCCAATTTATAGTATACAAAGGTAAAAATGAATTACTAGAGTCGTGGGGAGGGGATAGAGTGCTCGCTCTCCAATGAGAAGAACTGGATTCGAATTCCAATGGTGGCTGGTCGATTTGAATTACACACTCGGTCGCACCAACCATAGTGCTGATCACAAGATGGATTCGCTCTTCGGCCACCAGGTTATCCTGATTAAGCTGCATGTATTTCCAACAAAATCCCATTGTATACCTTGCACGTTCTCCAAATCTGAATTTCATTGAGTGTTTTCAGGCCAAGAATGCCCTACAATAAAAAAGGATACACTCACCCATGCAATGACAGAGAAAGTGGAAAATACCCAGACAGCTGCTGACTACTGTTGTGCTACAATGTCTGGTAACTTGCATCGCCCTCCATGGTGGTCATACCCTTATTGATAACTTACTCAAGGATTCCTACAAGTGATATTTGCATTTTTTTTCCTAAAATTTATATGTTTTCCGCGCAAAATGACTCCTTTTACATTTTAAACCTTCTGGGTTTCAGAGCACAATAAACTATCATTTTTTATAATAATTTTTTTATAATAATTTTTTCAATAAACTATCATGTCCGAACATTCTGTCAATTTTTTTTATTTAACTTTGCATTTAACCACGCTTAATTTATTTATTCGCTATGCTGCCTTTTGTGGTCCATCCTTAGTAATTGTCTAGCTATGTATTATTAAATAGCAATTTTTATTCGGAAAAAATATCTCAATGGTTGCTACCATTATAATTCATTATCATTTTTTAATTTTCATTAACTTACATGGATCAAATCAAAGCATAGTAAAGCATGAAAAATCATAAGTAAAATAAAGCATTAAAAAAAAGAATATTAAATGAAATAAAAACATGTATAGTTATATATTCTTCGATTTTTAATAGATTTTGTATAACATGGGACTTTCGTAAATTGTTTGACCTTCATAATGGTCTGTTTGGACTAGCTATAAAAAACCGTGTGGAGGCTTTTAGTTATACAGCTTGTCTGGTGGAGAACTTTCTGGAAGCTGAAACAGCTCAGCGTGTGGTTAACAGCATGCTCTCCTAGTCTTAATCCGATAGAGCGTGTTTGGTAGGCACTCGGACAACGCGCTGCTGCAAGATCAAGGTCTACTGTTTGTGGTCAAGAGATGGAAATCGCACTTCGTCAAAATTCGAACCATATTCTCCAAAATGTCAACGATAACATGCATTCGTGCAAAACAAGTTTGATGCAGTCTTAGCAGTTCGGGGGAACCGCATACCATATTAAACATTATGTATCAATTCCAGATAAGTTTTTTGTCAGTTATATGTTTTCAAATTGCTGGCCTCAAGAGTAATTTCATGATTTTTATACCATTTGAAAGAATTGAAATTCCAATATATATATTTTTTGGTATTGCGTTTTGTTCAACCAGTATCCTACATTTTTTGTCAACGCATGCCTGTCGCACAATTAATTCCTGACCAATGAAGTTTGGTCAATGTGATTAAACGGTTTCTATACCATTAGGATATGGGTAAGTTTCTTTTCATGCGTTACTGTTTAAGTGATAAATCCAATTATTATTAATACTTATCTGTCGAAATTAATAAAAACCGTAAATTAATAATAACCGCTTCTTCTAGTCAAAGTGAGAAATAAAAAAGGGATATTTTCCGTATCGTGATCAGTGGCAAAATAATCGCAAAGTCTTGGCAACTTCCGAGCAGTAGTCCACAAGAAACTAAAACGAAGGAAAAAAACATAACACAAAGAAACCAACTCGAAGGGTATTACTTGTAGACCCCCGGCAAACATTTACATATTTTTTTATTTTGTTTTTCCAGTTTAACACTTTACCGACCGGCCGTCGATTAATCGACGTTTTGTTCTCAGCGCTTACCGACCGGTCGTCGATTAATCGACGTTTTGTTCTCATCGTATACCGACCGGCCGTCGATTATTCAACTTTTGCTCCCCAGCGCTTACCGACCGGTCGTCGATTAATCGACGTTTTGTTCTCATCGTATACCGACCGGCCGTAGATTATTCAGCGTTTGCTCCCCAGCGCTTACCGACCGGTCGTCGATTAATCGACTTTTGACCGATCTGTGGTGACTACGTTTTCCACCAATTCAGCATGCCCTGAAAAAAATTCAGCTGTCGTTTTCTCGAGTGCAGCTGGGTGCGACCAGATTTTTCTGCGAAAAGAGTCGGGATTTTTCATCGATATGAAGGCAGGGATGCTAACTGCTCCGCTTTCTGGCTTTCTGGAAATAAAGTGGTAGCAAAATATTTTGTAAGATTAGTTAAAGCAAGATAGTTACGCCTACTTTTTAATACAGTAACCAGTATATTGATGATTTAACGTTGCATTTTATATCATATTTGTAATTTTTGATATTTAGTGGTGAAGTCCGCGCGTCAGTCTAGGCCGAAACCGAGCCGGTGTCTCGGACGATCTGCAGCTGAACGGGCGGTGAAAGGGCATAGTATGTTCGAACCGCTACCGGTCGGTAAAGTGTTAAAATCATTTTGTTGCCTCGGCGATTGTAGTTGGCTTGGCAGATCACGATACGGAAATATCCCCAATAAAAATGCGAAAGAATGACTTTGATCAAACTTCATTGATTATTATTAATAATAGCAGGTTAATGTGATAAATTCATTTAAATTATTCACTTTAAACGGCTTGTTTGTTTTTTATTAATATTGTCATTTTAGTATTAATAATAACCGATTATTTAAATTGACAGTAACATAGACATGCTAGAACTGATACATACTGGATCCTAGGTTTCTGACGTTAGCCCTACACCCTCCAGAGATCGTTGGAGACTCCTGAGGGGGGGTTACGATTTTCTGGAGAATTTGTCCAATTTATAGAAGAAATTTTTTTTAGACAGCATGTGCATATTAAAATTAACTATTTCGTTTGCTTTGTAGTTGAAAAGCCTATGCATGTTTTACTCTGCATACATTAAATGCTATAAAGAATTATTAATTTATTGAGAGAAGCATTACAAGCCAATTATGGTGAAGACCGGAGTTTTTCTTTAAAAAAAATAACACTAGAATGTCCAATGTTTTTCTTTCTGAATAGTTTAAATTTTGAAATTCAAAAAAAATTTTTTTTTGGATTTTTAACAAACTATTTTGATATTTTTTTTTCATTTATTATGAACATTATATTATTACAATAGTTTGAATTTTTAAGAGAAGTCGATGAAAAGTTATTCTCTGCTTCAAAGTTTGAAGCAAATAAATATTCGCTTTAGTAAGGTATAATAAGCTTTTCAAAATAAATAATGATATAAATAAATAATAATTAAAAAAGATTAAAAATATAATAAGTAAAGATGTAAATTGCAATGACCATATCATTAAAATCATTACTAAAGCCTTCATGGTTTATTAATTAAACTAAAACTAAAATGTATACCCAAAAAATGTCACGCGTTACAAACATATAACGTACATAAAACAAATAAACTCCTATACCTCGACTACCTGGTGTAACATAACTAAAGTTCAAAGCAAAAAACTCAACTCATTCCAAATTAAATGCTCAGTAGAATGAGCAGCCTCACATATTTAATGAGAAAAAAGCCATGTATACTGATTTTAAATTAAAAACTTGAATTGAAACACGTATGAATTTAAATACTAAATTTCTAAAAAAAGCTCAAAAATGCACAACCAGTTACAACAAAAGCTGTTGAAATGCTGAAAGAGGACTTAAAAAATATACCCCTTGATCTCCTTCTCTTAAATGACGAAATTATCTGAAATAAATTTTTAAATAATTTTCACTCAAATTGATTATTATTTAAAATTACTAAAAGTGTATAATTTTGAGAAAATGAAGCAATGTTTTGTATCAGACAAACTGTTTCAAGCATTAGACAAGGAAATCGCATTTAGACAATCAGGAATTTGATTAGATCCTGTAACCTTGAGAAAAGAAGCAGATTTATTCTTTGTGTCAAGAAGTAAACCCCTAACGGGGAGTTATTGTCAAAAATTCTCTAATTCGAGAAATGTGTTAGATATTTTGAGCTGATGAAAAATGTTCAAAGTGTATTCTGTGTTTTGATAATGCATAAATGTAAATAAATTTGATAATGCATAAATGTAAATAATATGAAAAGTTGAAGTAATGAAGAGGAATAATTATTGTTTCTGGATAAACGTTTGGCTAATTGTAGTAAATCTAAATTTTCTTGTTCTTCGTTTAAAAGAGAGGTAAAAAGAAAATAAGCGTCATTATTTTTCTTTGCCTCATTCGAGAAAGAACGATTCATTGCAAGTGTGATTGACCGAGGATTTCAGCTACTCCCCCCCCCCCGTTGAGGTGAGGGAATCTGCATTGTAGCAGCCTGCAGCAGTCAAAACAATGAGGTCAAAACAATGACATACGGAACAGTTTGTGCACCATATCTAAGAGCAAGGGTTTTGCTTCAATTGTCAATAGACGAGAACTATCCTTTAGCATGTCATGTGTTAGAATGAGACTTCTATATGGATGATGTTTTGAGTCCTGCAGTCACCTTGAGAGAAACAAACGAACTGCAATCGGAGTTATCAAAGTCTTAGTACAGAAATGCTACTGCATTGCATAAATGGTATAGCAAATAATAATTGATACCGGGGTTTGACAAAAGTTACAACTTTGAGGAGGAAACAAAAGCACTAGGAGTCATGGAATTCAACCAGAGACCACTTTGCTTCCTAAATCCAGTTGGAAAGATGGAATCCAGTTGGCCCACAAAGAGATCAGTTCTTTCAACAGTTGTACGTATATTTGACCCCTTCGAACTTTCAGATACAGCTGTAAAGAAAGCTAAAATATTTCTGCTGAAACTGTAGTGTATAAAACTAGACTGCAATGATCGGCTTGCTGAAGAGACGCAGCAGTGGCTAAATTTCTTCGAATCTTTGCCAGCAATAAAAAATGTGAGTGTTCAGCGATGTATCCTAATAGAAAAATCAGTGCGCCAGGAGTTTCATGGTCTTTCTGACGCCTTTGAATATACTTATAAATACTTCATTTATACACACAGTTATAAATTTCGTTTACCCAAAGATTATTCTATGCAAAATGTAGCTTTAAAAAATTATTTATAATTTATTATTATTTTCGTGATAACCTTTCAAAAATTTTGCATTTTAAGGTATATGAATTATTAAATCATATTAAGAAATGCAATTTTAAATAAATAAAAGAAATACTGCTTCCTTTTACGTGACAAATGTTCAGATAGAAATGATAGTTCAAGTTTTAGAAAGTACCGTTACAGAAAATAAAATATATATAATATATATTTTAATTTTGAAAAAACTATGGTTCCATCTGATTCACTTCTGCGTTCAATAAAGGTATCTAACAGCAATACATTTAGCTGGCGGATACTGAAAAGAAAAAAGGAAGATATAATCTTCTACATTGTCGAGCTCATTGAAATGGTTAGAAAAAGTTAATCATTTTTTTTAAATTTTCGTAAAATTGTGATTGTAATTAGTTAGGAAAAGGACTTTTTGTGATTTCAGAAGAATAGTTGATAAGGATTCTTCTTTTAGAACTGAAAATTTCTTCTGTTCTCGCTTCGCTCTTTAACAGGTTTGAACGAAAAATCACGTATCATTTTCAGATATACAAAAAGTTAATCAATTCACGCTGTTATGAATTACAATTTTTTATTTTGTTTTCTAATGCATTAGGTTTTTGACAGGAATTTTGGATAGTTTTTCGTGGGTGATTTCAAATTCGCAATCGATTTCACTCTTCAAGATACAGTTTTCATGCAATTTAACAATATATTTCAATTTAGAATTTTTTGAAATTTAATTTGTGTGCCTATTAAGAGTTCCCACTTCTCTGCTACTTAGAAAGTGGTAGGAAGAAGGAGATAATACATTTATGTTTACGATGCGATAAATTATGTTAGTTTGTCATGGAAAAAAAAATAATCGATATTACATTTTTCCGTATTTAATTAATATTATTAATTCATAGGTACCATTTATCAGGCTGAAGTCGCGTTTCTTACAAAAAATATTCAGCGACGTCACAGGCAACTAAAATGTAAAAAGTGATAGACATTTTATCTATTTATTATTTGCTTAATAATACTATGAGTTATATTTCAAATTGTTCTTGATGAAAATTTACGAAAAATCATTCTCGGAATCCACTTTCCATCGTATACTAGACATAAAAACTTCTCCACTTTCTTCAAAATTCTAATATTTGTTGCGAATTGAAGAGTAAACCACGTTGAATTAGGAAAATTATGCCCACTCTTTAAAAGTGTCACCACGAGACATCAGTAACAATGTTGCATTTCTTACGACAGTTGATACTTTAAATATGTCAAATTACAAAAACACGAAACAAAAAACTTAACTAGAAATAACTTTAATTTTGATTTTACTAGAAAGTACTTTTTCACAAAGCTGAGCAAGTTGGCATTTCAGGTGAACTAAAAAAAATATGCTATAAAATGTGCAAATTTTATTAAAATATTAAATTTTAATCGCTACCACTTTTTGCTATTTTAGCCGCCTAATCTGGAAATGCATGCTATTTAAAAAAACAAACCATATTTTGTAATAAATAATGATTTATAACTGGCTTATGATTAGCATTTAATGAATAAAGTGTTTAGTTTTAACTTTATTCTGTTTGTATTTTGTTTTTGTTGCAAAAAAAAATTCTCTAAATAACATATGAACTAATAATCGGAATTAGACTTCTGAGCCGATCTTAATAATTTAAGGGCCAAAACTTGAATTTGCTTTAATTAATTGAACTCATTAATTAGTACAACAGACAATATTTTAAGAAACAAAATAAATACTTTTAATTTTTACATGTGTCGCAATATCTCGATGGATTTTCAAGCTCATCGAAACATTTTATAGACAGTTATAAAATTTGTTTACCCAAAGATTATACTATGCAAAAAGAAGCTCTAAATAATCTATTATATATAATTCTCTTACGTGGCTCCCAAATTTTGGCTGTATTTCTTTTCCGTCGGTGGCAACGTTTGCTTTGTTTTGAAAACACCAAAGCATTCTGCCTTTTAATGATGTGTTTCTGATCTAATATATATAATTCTCTTACGTGGCTCCCAAATTTTGGCTGAAGTACTTTGTACAACTAAATAAGATTCTTTTCACAACAGTTAAATATTTACTTTATTTTCTTCATTCATAGAGAAAACAGTCGGCAAAGAATTCTGTTAGGTTAAAAAACATTTCGCTAAAAAATAACGAATTCTAAAAGAAATAAAAATAAACAACTTAAAAAATAAAAATGCTGTTGCCAGCCATAGAATTTTTTGAAAGTTAACTTAGCAACATAAATCAAAATGACATAGAAGCGCAACTAGATCAAATTTATGATACCTGAGCGCTTGACGTAACAAATCTTTCAATTCTAAAAGTGTTGTATCGCCAAATGCCCAAATTAACAATTGTGTTCTTAAAGAAATTCTATAAAAAGTTTTAAATAAACAACCTACTTCTACAACTGCTTCTTGAAGAACTTGGCTCATAGATTAAAAATATTGTTTTAATTTTACAGTACTAACTTTACTTCTACTTTCATTATTGCTATGACCCTCTTTCATTACATTTTACAACTTCATGCTAAATTTGAGAACTTTGAGTTGTTTTATGGTTGAATACTGACATTTAGAAATGTGTACATAAAAAAAATAATATTTAGAGGTTAAGAGTTGCCTCAGAAAAATTTGAATTGTTGACATTGAATTGTTAACATCAAAGTTAAAGATAATGTGTTTCAGCTTAACAATACTGCCTTAATTTATACTTTAGAATTTCCTCGGAGAAATTTGAATTGTTAGCAATGACTTAAACAAAAAGTTTTATTTTAACTAACAAATACTATATTATAATTTTAACTTTTTCTATGACTATACTCATTTTCTTACTCTTTTCTTTGTTTTTTATACATTTTATTTTTTTGTGATAAAATAAAAAACTTATAGTTGTTCTGCTTCTGAACACTGATGAAAACACAAAATGATGGGTTTCATCAAATATCAAAAATATATACATTTATTTTACAAATTCCATATTATTAAGGTGGCTCCCTTCAGAGAATTAAAAATACAAAATTATCTTCATCAAAGCCGATGCTTTACATCCGGCGTTCAGTGGCAGACTACTATTTCATATTGTTTTACAACACATGGCTTTAGCCCTCTGGTGGAAAAGACTTTAAAACAAAACTTACAACAGTTACTTTTCTCAACAACTGAAATTTAGAATAGTGTGATTAAGAAAAATATGTGAACTGTTTGTAATTTCAAATTAATATTGAAATGTACAGGTTTAGAATTTTCTACAGTGAAAAGTTTTCGGAACTTCAGTATTCAAAAAAGTATACAAAAACTAGACGTTAAGAACGTATCCAATGAGCGAGCAAAGCGAGCATTGGATTGCGAAGCAAATCCGAAATGAACTGTGAAAGCAGTTCCGGGGGTTGGTGAGCGCCAGCGAGCAGGGGGCGAAGCCTCCTAGTTATTTATAATTTATTATTATTTTTGTGAAAACGTTTCAAAAAATTTTGAATTTTAAGGTATATGAATTATTAAATTATTTTAAGAAATGTAATTTTAAATAAATAAGAGAAATACTGTTTCTTTTTACTTGACAAATGTTGAGAGAGAAATGAGATAGTTCATATTTTAGAAACTACCGTTTCAGAAAATAATATATATTTAACATATATTTTAATTTCATTACGTATTATCTCTTCTTCTAGAATTGTATACAATTTTATAAAGGTCTCTAAAAGCAATAAATTTTGCTGATGGAGACTGAAAATAAATAAATATATTAATGAATATAGTCTATTTCATTAAAATGGTACGGTTTATTAATTTTTCTTTTTTAATTTTCTTTTTAAAAATTGTGGTACTAATTGATTATAAAGAGGGCTTTTTTTTGTTAGTTCAGAATATACTCAGATTTGACTGAAATTCAAAAGAGGCTTCACAGCCAACACTAGAATCTTTTTCCTTGCCAAAGTCATTTAGTCTCAATTTATATCACATCATCAGATGAGGGAGTGGGGGGACCGGTTCGCGGGCAGGTACTCTGCTGCAATTTATATCAAGTCAAGTTAGTTCAGAAGATTGGTTGATTAGTATTCTCTTAGTTCTGAAAATTTCTTTAGTTCTCGTACTGCTATTGAACAGACTTCTCAACAATTAAAAAGTATTTCAATTATAAACACAGATATAGATAATTAGATCTGTCTGAAAGTTCTGTTCGCGAAAAGACATGTATCATTTTCAGATAAGCAAAAGGTGCATTTATTCACACTATAATGAATTAATTTTTTTATAACTTTCTAATGCATTAGGTTTTTGAACGGAAATTTGGATATTTTTTCGTCGATGGATTTCATTTATCAGGATGAAGTCGCATACCTGCCAACTTTCACTCTTTCCGAGTTTGGATTTTCAGAGTGGTTGTAAAACAATAAACGAAAAACAATCTGACTCAAAAATATATTTATATTTTGATCCCGTTGAAATTCGTTTGCGCAAGGATTATTATGTTTTGATATATTTATTGTAATTATTTATATGTAGTGGTGGTCAAACTCATTTATAATTATCATCATAATTCAAAAAGTTAATTGGAATAACCTGATTATTACTACCACTTTAAATATGAAAATAAAATCTTTCGGAAAATCCGGAAGAGTTGGCAGGTATGAAGTCGTTATAAATGAAATCCAACAAGAATCCTTACAAAAGATATGAAACGACGTCACAAGAAACTAAAATGTAGAAATTTAATAATAATAATGGAAATTATAAGAAGCAGGCTTGCTTTAAACTATGTGTGGCTTTGAATGCAGATATATGGTCAATGTGGGGGAATGTATATTTGATGAATTTGATGCTATGGATGAATCTGTGATTAATTATTTATTTTGAAGATTGTGATATGAGGAGTCTGATATAAAGTGAGCAGCTATTTTTTTAATTTTGTATCTTTTTTGTAATTTTCAAAATTGAATATCTGGTTGAAGTTCACTGTATTGCATTTTATGGCCTTGTCCTAAAAATCTCCATTTCATTTGCAAATTTATTGTGTTAAGGTCGGAGGTTCTTGAGTTCTTTGTGGATATTTGTATTTCTGATGAACCGTCTGGCACGGGTGATTTTTCTGAGTATCTTGATCTGGAATTGTTTGAGTTTTTTCATGAGATGTTCCGGTATGGTTGTCCAGGCAGGTGAGACACATGTGAGATGTGGTCTGATCATTGATGTATATAGTAGTTTTCTTAGTTTTAATGAGACATTCTGGTTATTGATGAGTGGCTCTATTATGGTTGTTGCTGTATTTGCTTTGCCTATTATATTTTTGATATGGTCATTCCAGTTGAGCGTGCTGTTTATCATAAGGTCAAGGCAGTTCCCTTTTTTAACTATTGGTTTTTGGATATTGAACAGTTTTGGTTTGCATTGTGGTAGTATTTTTATTCTTCTTTTCTGTATAATTTGTCTGCATTTACGGCTGTTTTCCACTTAACGCATCAGTCTTTTATTTCATGAATTTGATCTAGTAGTTTCTGTAATGCTATATTTGGATTTCTTGATTTAATGATGATTCCTGCGTAGTCTGCATAAAAAGCTGTAAGACTTTTGTAATCTGTTCTATTAATTGGAAAAAATCATAAGTGTATAAAATATGTAGAATCGGTCCAAGTATGCTGCTCTGAGCTACTCCAGCTGCAATATTTCCTTCTGATGATTTGCAGTTTTGATTGGATACTTGGTATGTTCTGTGTGAAATATAACAGGGAAGCAATTTGATGAGATCAGGTGAAAAGATAAGCTGCATTAATTTAAATACTGTGCCAATATGCCAGACTTTATCGAATGCTTTTGAGATGTCTAACATTAAAAATACTATTGTTTCTTTGTTGATTAGAGCTCTGCCTGTATAGTCTATTATGCGAAGTAGTTGTTTTGTGGTGTCCAGTTTTTAGCGGAATCCGATCTGTTCGTCGGGGAGCGCGGCAAGTAGAGGCTTGATTCTAACGTATATGACTTTTTCTTATATTTTTCCTTGCAAGTTTAAGAGGCAGATTGGTCTGTAACTCACAGGGCAGCTTGGATTTTTATTTTTCTTTAGAAATAGAACTATTAATGTGTTTTTACAGATGTGAGGACAATAATTCAGAGCAAGGCAGCTATTTATGATATGGATGATTTTCTGTATATAGTTAGGAGGAAGCAGTTTTATCGTTTAATTTTTATACCATCTTCACCTGGTGCTTTGTTATTTTTTAAATTACGGATAATGTTGCAGGTTTATTCATTATTTGTAGGTTCTATTGTTTCTGGGATAGGATGTTCTTAAGGAAAACTGTTTACTTCTTCTGTGATTTAATTATGATGATTTTAATCTGAGTTTGGATTTGGTGAAAACTGGTTTAGTAGGGAGTCTGCAATAATTTGAGCCTTAACATCTATTGCGTGCCAAATGGTCCATTGATTGGTCTGTTTATCTGTGGTACAGTCATGAATATTTTGGTTATTTTCCAAATAGTTTTGTCGGTGATACAGATAGAGGCGACTTAGTTAGGCTTTGTATTCTTATCTGCTTATTGAGTTGTTTTATTTCATTAAGGTAAGCTGGATCGGAGGTTCTTTGATGCCACTTTCTATAATAATTTCTTAGTCTGATGATATTTTTAATCTCTGGTGGTAGTCGGTAATGATGTGTAGTATGGTCTGTTTGTATTGAGGCATTTTTGCGGGCTTCTATGATTTCAGATTGTAGCTGCTGGTTTGAATATCTATTGTAGTTTCATCTTCTATGGTTGACTGGCTTCTATTGTTAATAATGAGTATACTTCTGCAGAGGTTCCAGTCTGACTTAAATTTTTATTTTTCAGAATGTTCGGTTGTCAGCCCGACGAGTAGTTGGGCATTCAGGCGACCAGGGAGACTTCCATATTTGGTATGGAACCTGCTCCCATTGAACTTAAACTGTATTAAATATCAGGGCATCTGAAGCCGCTTGCGGTCCTTTTCCATTTCATCTTGAGCTTCATCTGTGTGGTGTTTCATTGAGGTAGTGGATTGCAAATTAAGTATTTATGTGGATCATTGAGTTTCTGACTGTGTAATTATATGTAGTAGGGTGATAAGATTATATTGGTAAAGTATGAACTTTAGCAAAGCAGATATGATGAAAATGAGGTTATGTATATGCTATTGATTTCCGGAATATGATGCACTACTGCCACAGTATGCTGTTATTGGTCTTATGGTCTTGTCTGCAGTTAAATTTTCAAATGGAAAAATTTCATTGAAATTTGCTGTAGAGCGAGAGGTGGTTTTTTCGTGGAATTTGTTATTTAAATTAGCTATATGTTAGTCTATTGCATCTATTTTGAGGTCATGGTGTATTGTATCATTTCTTACGAACCATCTGGCTTTCGTTATCCTTCTTAATATTTAATTCTGGCAGACTATTAATTTATTTAGCTGAGCTTGTGTCATATTTGTCGAGACTGGTGAAGCATTTGTAACCTGCATCCGCCCAAGGCTGAAAGTCTGTATCTATCACGAGGGAAAAGAGTAAAAATTTCACTTTTAGCTTTTTTTTCAGGAATTATAAAATATCTATTACTACCAAATTTTTCAAAGGATACAATTTATATATTGAAGAGCTTCTCTCTTAAGAAAAATTAACCGCAATGTGTTGCTTAAAGTTAACCCTTTTCAAGGCCGCGGTAAGTATACTTACCACCACGTTTTACCACTTTTAATTTAGGTTTCCATTTTTCAATAACTTTAGCTTTCTTGAATAAAATTGGTAACCATTTGTCACAATTAAAAAACGTATAAAAGTTATAAAATACATAATTCCTTTTGAAGTTCGTAGCATTTAAGGAATTTATTTTATAAATAAAGAAAAATAAAAGTCAGTAAGTTCCTAATAGGTTATGTTAAATATATTTACCAGCAAAAAATGGCATTTTTATAAACTAAATGAGTAATTTTTTTTAATATAAATTACTGTTCTTAAAACAATTTCAATTCCAAAAATACTTTAATTTACCTTTACCAGAAATAAAGAGCCCGTTAAAGGGTTAAGAATCGATTATTGAAATAGTTCTACTACTAGTGCTTTCTCTTTTCTATCTCGCTTTGGGGCCTACGTCCGTCATAAAAGACAAACTTTCCAATGAACTTAAACATTCAGAGCAAAGTACTTTTTATGAAACATTTATTGAAAAGTTAATTAACATTAGTAATAATTACACTAAAATAGTACTTGTTGTAAGCTATCGTTTCAGATTCGTCAACAATCTGAGAAATCCAACTGAAAAACGTTTATGAATTTTGACATTCAAGAAAATTCGCCAAAGTGAATTATTCATAATAAAAGAAATTCAAAAAGAAAAATCTCCAGAATAAATGTGGAGTTAAAGTTGCGAGAAAAATCTTCCTTATAAAAGTAAATAAAATGTTTAAATCATACTTTTTTTGACAGAGATGGAGTACTTAGAGTCAAAGATAGAATAGGATATGCTAATGTCAGTTTTAACAGTGAATTCCCAATTATTCTACCTAAGATTCATCAACTAAATAAGCTAAACTTAAAATCCAACCATAAACGATTTTCTACTTAAATCCTACTGCTTTACTACATTACTGAGACAAAAATTTTGGCAAATTCAAATTCGTTAAGTCGAATTACTTATTTGATCCGTGCTGAGGCCGTCCTTATTTTAGGAGGTATTGGTTCATTGCTAGCGTACAAAAAAACTTGGGGAATTCTTTATATTCATTAGAATATAACTGTGGAAATATTCGAATACAATTTAGAACTAACTGTGTGTCATACAGAAAGATTTATTTAAAGTTTTTTGAGATTTTGTTAACATTTTATATGTGTTTTTAACAGACATTAGGTAGATGTATAGGATGATTTTAGGTGATCCGATTCAAACTATACTTTTGAGAATACTTTGGAGTGAAGTATTGAATGATTCAGTTACGACATATGAGGTCAAAACAATAACCTACGGAACAGTTAGTACACCATATCTAGCAGCAAGGGTTTCGCTTCAATTGTCTAGAGACCAGAACTATCCTTTACCATCTCATGTGTTAGAATGAGACTTCTATATGAATGATGTTTTGAGTCCTGCACTCACCTTTAGAGAAACAAATGAACTTCAATCGGAGTTATCAAAGGCTATGGGCAGAAATGCTACTGCACGAATGGTATAGCAAATAAAAATTGATACCGGGACAAAATAATAACCTACGGAACAGTTAGTGCATCATATTTAGCAGCAAGGGTTTTGCTTCAATTGTCAAAAGACTAGAACTATCCTTTAGCATCTCATGTGTTAGAAAGAGACATCTACCTTTCAAAAAATTTTGCATTTTAAGGTATATGAATTATTAAATCATTTTAAGAAATGTAGTTTTAAATAAATACAAAAAATACTGCTTCCTTTTACATGACAAATGTTCAGATAGAAATGAGGTTGTTCAAATTTTAAAAACAACCATTTCAGAAAATAAAATATGCTTGTTATTAATTTTAATTTTGCTAAAATGTGGATGCTGTACTTTGAAAAATACATTGAATAAAGTTAACTATAAGCAGTACATTCGGCTGGCGAACATATAAAAAAGGAAATTATTTCTATATATTGTCTTAATAATTGAAATGTTTAGAAAAAAGATGATAATTTTTGTAAAGTTGTGATAGTAATTAATAATGAAAGGATATTTTGTGAGTTCATAAGAATGGTTGATAAGTATTCTTCTTTTAGATCTGAAAATGTCTTCTGTTCTCGTATCGATCTTGAACAGGTTTCTCAACAATTAAAATGTGGTTCAATTATAAACGCAAGTATAGATAATTAGGTCTGTCTGAACGTTCTGTTCCCGAAAAAACACGTATCATTTTCAGATAGGCAAAAAGTGTGTTATTCACACTATTAAAAATTAATTTTTTTAAAAAATTTTCTAATGTATTAGGTTTTTGACCGGAAATTTGGATATTTTCTCGTCGCTGATTTCAAATTCGTAATCGGTTTCACTCTACAAGATACAGTTTTTATGCAATTTAATAATATATTTTAATTTAGAATTTTTGAACATTTAATTTGTGCGCCTATTAAGAGTAACCACTTCTCTGCTACGTAGAAAGTGGTAGGAAGAAGGAGATAATACATTTACGTTTACGAATGCGATAAATTATGTTAGTTCGCCATGGAAAAAAATAATCTATATTACTTTTTTCTATGACAAACAAATATTATTAATTCCTAGGTACCATTTATCAAGTTGAAGAGTCGTGTTCCTTACGAAAGATAGTCAGCGACGTTAAAGGCAACTAAAATGTAAAAGGTGGTAGAAATTTTGTTTATTTATTTTTTGTGTAATAACACTATGAGATACATTTCAAATTGCTCTTTTTGAAAATTTATGAAAAGTATCGTCCGAATATACTTTCGATAGTAAAATAGTAATAAAAATTACTCCACTTTCTGCAAAATTCTAATAAATTGGTAGCGAATTGAACATTGATCCATGTTGTATAGGGAAAATTAATTAATTTTTATTTTTGTAGCACAAAAATAAAAACTCTGAATAACACATGAGCTAATGATCGGAATTAGACTTCAGAACTGATCTTAAAGATTCAGGGGCCAAGATTAAATTTGCATTAATTAATTGCACTCATTAATTAGTGTGCAGTAGACAATATTTTAAGAAACAAAATCAGTAATATAACGCTTTATTAAGTTTCTCTTCCGTTAAATTCGATTTCTGTCCAATTCCCGTAGTATGGTCAAGAGAGCGATCAAAAGTTTATTTTTCTTAATTTCAATGTTATGTTTTGCATGTTTCGCAATATCTCAATGAATTTTCAAGCTCATCAAAAAATTTTATACAAAATTATTAAATTTGTTTACCCAAGGATTATTCTATGCAAAAAGTAGCTTTAAATAATTTTTTTATAATTTATCATTATTTTTGCGAAAACATTTCAGAAATTTTGAATTTTAAGGTATATGAATCATTGAATCATTTTAAAAAGTGAACTTTTAAATAAAAAAAGTATACTACTTCCTTTCACGTGACAAATGTTGAAATATAAATGAAGTAGTTTAAATTTTATAAACTACCGTTTCAGAAAATAAAATAAATTTAATAAAATTTTTAATTTTTTTCAAATTTTCATTATCTATTTATTAATTTAGAATTTAAAAAAGGTATCTGTCAGCAATACGTTTTGCTGGTGGATACTGAAAATAAAAAAAGGAAAATATTTCGGTATATTTGCAAGTTCACTGAAATGTTAAGAAGAAGTTTATTATTGTTTTTTACTTTTTATAAAATTGTGATAGTAATTAGTAAGGAAAAGGACTTTTCGTGAGTTCAGAGGAATGGTTGATTAGTATTCTTCTTTTAGATCTGAAAATTTCTTCTGTTCTCGTATCGCTCTTGAGCAGGTTTCTCAACAAATAAAAACGTGTTCAATTATAAACACAAATATAGATAATTAGGTCTGTCTGAAAGTTCAGTTCGCAAAAAACACGTATCATTTTCAGATATGCAAAAGGTGCATTTATTCACGCTATAATGAATTACATTTTTTCATCAATTGCATTAGATTTTTGACCGGAAATTTGGACATTATTCCGTCGATGAACTCGCAATCGGTTTCACTCCACAAGATACAGTTTTCATGCAATTTAATGATATATTTCTATTCAGAATTTTTTAAAATTTAATTTGTGTGCCTACTAAGAGTTCATACTTCTCTGCTACGTGGAAAGTGATAGGAAAAGATGTTTTGAAAAAGAATTAGATTTTTAATTATTACTAACATTACAGACTTCATGGTGTCAAAAGCGTTAATGATTAATTTACCAGAATTAAAATACATTAAACTAGCAGATGAGAATTGAAATATGGCAGGTCGTAGAGATTTGTATTTAAGTGTCGAAATTATTTGAGACGTTGAGGCCTGGATAAATTAGTCTAACTACTAGTAATCTAACTTTCCAGAATATTATTTTTGGATATGTAATGAGTGAAAGTGTTCCTATTGAAAGTCAGGGAAGGGTACATTGTATCTTCATTTTATATTTTTATTGCATAACAGTCGTTGAACAGCACACCCAATTTGTGTGTGTGTGGGGGGGGGGGGTAGTTTACGACTACTAATGTTTAATTCCGTATACTTGCAATTTTGAACACAATATTTAAGACAAGTGAACTTCTGGATCACTTTTGGCGAAAAGTGCCTACGTGGAGGACTTCTTGATGGAATTAACTCACAGTTGCGTGACACGGAGAGGAAAACCTCGAAAACCTCCCACGGTAAGCCTGATGGAAAGGGGACTCTAACCGATGATCTGCCTAAAACTGAGGATTTTTTACGTCAGCACTGAGGTCGATGCAAATCGGAGGCGGAATTTGTATCGACCAGCCATCGTTGGCATTCGAACCCGGTTCCTCTAGTTGGAAGTCGTGCGCTTTATCCCCTGAGCTATCACTCATCCACTGAGTCATCATTGAGCCACCATTCATTATAAATAATACAAGTATAAATAACGCTGCATGAAATTTTTGGGAAATAGAAGATGCGCAGATTAAGAACATGGAATAAAATATTAAAGGGAAGCACAGGGAGGTATATAGTAAAAATGCCGTTAAAAAATGACCAACCGTGTTTAGGGAAATCCAAGGATATTGCTCCTAAAAAATTAAATTCACTGTTGAAACGTTTTTTAAAGGAGCTTGATTATTTAGCATTGTGCCGGGAAGTTTTTCGCGAATATGAAAATATGAGTCATATGACAGAAATATCAGAGTGTGAAGAAGAAGTAGGAATGTATTATATACCGCATTTGGGAATTTATAATATGTAAAACCTTTTGTCTTTTTTTGAAATTTGAGCTGGAGACCTGGGCAGCGCAGCGGCCCCTATCCCATTCATCATGTTTCTCATATATGTGGTAGAATTTCAAGGAACTTTAGCTTTTTAACTGTTAGAACTTTAAGTTTTTCCAGATTTGAGGATAATAATTGAGAGCAAGGCAGCTTCAGCAGGCTGGCAGGCTTCTATTGTTAATACTGAGTATGTTTCTGTCGAGTCTCTAGTCTGTTTAAATTTTGATTTTTAAGAATGTTCAGTTATCAGCCCTGCGAGCAGTTGGGCAGGCAGGCGACCATTGACTTATATATTTGTTATTGACTTGTATATTTGTTATGCGTCCGTCCTCATACTCGTATATGGTAGTTATCTTAGCATCAGCCCCACGAGGGGCTCTAACTAATTCATCAGAGTGGGAATGAATAATAAATCGCCAAAGTGCATTACAATGAATGGGGATTGTTGGGATTCAGTAACATTCACTGACAGAAAATTAAAATAAAGTAGCGAGATGAAACAAACAAATTTAAGAGAGAGAAGAGGTTTTTGTGCCAGACTGCCTCGCCTTTTCTCTAGGTCCTGCTTCCGTTCGTTCGTTCGTTGTTTTAGAACTGGGCATCTAAGGCCTAAATGGCCCTTATCCCATTCATCATGAAATATCCCAAAGGGACATACATAAGAAAGTTGTATTGGTGGTTCGGAAAAGAACCTAAAATGCGATAAAATAATGAAAGGCATCATGAAAGATGTAGCAGGCTTGATGGTGCGGCTCCTCATCTATGTCTTTAGGGCTGGGAGCAGGGAGATGAGTAATGAGATGATTTTCTCGTCTTTCAAAAGTTCCTGAAGTTCTTTAATGATCCTTAGGAACTTCATTGCACTGCTGGGGGCATCTTGTGGTCTACGCGTGAAGGTGCGATGATTTCGCCTCGGATGAGCACCACAACCCGTAAAACAGGCCGGGTGATCGCCCTGACAATTAATGCATTTAGCCGGAAGGGAGAGAGGTTTCACGCACTGGTAGGTAAAATGTGCTCCTGCACATTTCATGCAGGCTGGATCACTTGAGCATGCTTTCTGTGTGTGTCCAAATTTTTGGCACTTGTGGCACTGGATGGCGTAACGCCCTCCGTTAAATTTCTCGATTTGGACTGGTAAGGACAGCAAATTCTTTGTGAAAATAAAGTCCCGATGTTCTGGGAAGTAATGAAATATCACTAGAAAAAGGGAGAGGAGCTTGTATCCGTTGTCATGCCTCTTTCTTAGTTGCTCTATCTTGATGGATCGTCGACCATTGTCCTCTATATCTTTCCGAAGATCTTCCATTCGGATGTCTACTATAGGTCCTGCTTCCGTCCAAGGCTGAAAGTCTATATATACCAAGACGGAAATGAGTAAAAATTGGTAAAAATATATGCTTCATTTTTAGCTTTTTTTTTCGGAGTTAATAAAATACCCATAACTGCCAAATTTTTTTAACGGATACAATTTATATATTGAATAGCTTCTTTCTCGAAGAAAAATTAACAGCAATGAGTTGTTTAGTGTTAAGAAAAGACTTACCCCTCCCAGAAAATTATCTTTCATTGATGTAGTTCTACTACTAGTGTTTTTTCTTTTCTGTCTCGCTTTCAGGCCTACGTCCGTCATAAAAGACGAAATTTCAAGTGAACTTAAACATTCAGAACAAAGTACTTACTGTGACTTATGAAACATTTATTGAAAAGTTAATTAACATTAGTAATAATTACACTAAAATAGTGCATGTTGTAAGCTATCTTTTCAGATTCGTTAGCAATCTGAGAAGTCCAACTGAAAAACGTTTACGAATTTCGACGTTCAAGGAAATTTGCCTAAGTGAATTATTCATAATAAAAGAAATTCAAAAACAAAAATTTCTAGAATAAATATGGAGTTAAATTCGTAAGAAAAATCTTCCTTGTGAAAGCAAATGAAATGCTTAAATCATATATTTTTTTTTGACAGAGATGGAGTACTGAGAGTCAAAGATAGAACAGGACATGCTAATGTCAGTTTTAACAGTGAATTTCCAATTATTCTACGAAAATTCATCAAGCAAATAAGCTCAATTTAGAAACCTACCATAAATGATATTTCTATTTAGGTCCTACTGCTTTACTACATTACGTCAGACAAAAATTTTGGTACGAGTAAAGCAATGAGTAGGAAAGTTGTGCATGATAGTGTAAAATGTGTTAAACTCATAGGAGTTGAAAAATTAATGTGTAATTTGCCTAGAGAGAGAGGAAGGGGGCAGAGAGAAATACCTTGCTTCCCATTTAATTGCTAGAGTAGAGCAGGAATATAGTTTGACTAAAATAAGAACTCCTCCAGATATTCGTCTGTTCCTGTGACGGTGACTATGGTAACGAGGTGTGACTATTTTAAGTAGGTTTGGGGGTCACAGTTTTGGAGTGGTATCGTCTCGGGTTGGTTTCGATTAAGGGAATCTCTTCGGTCTATTGTGTTAGTCCTAGAGTGAAACTACCTGCCCTAAAATGCGCCATTCTTGTTTCCATAGCACCAGATGGCCTCAGACTTTGTGGCGGGAGGAGTTCTTTGCTTAGACAAACTATAGTTTTGTGGTCTATTCCTTATTAAATATAAACATCAAAGGAGAGGAATTTATCATAATACTTTGTATGCTTAGAGACAAACGGTGCTCACCTGAAATTTGACAGATTTAACACCAGAGGCTTTTGCAGCATGTTTAAAAAAATTTGTGGCTCACAGAGGTATATGCCTAAAATTATTTTCAGATAATGCCACAAATTTCCTCGGAGCGAATAAAGAGCCTTCTAAGTTACAAAATTTAATTATAAAACCAGACGAAGGACTTCAAAATTATATGTCAATTCAATGTGGAACTTCCTTCCACCTAGAGCTCCCAAATTTGGTAGCCTCTAAAGTGCAGTTAAGCCATTTTAATATAATTTTAAAGTGGTTTTAGGAAATTCCAGAATGATCTACAAAAAAATTCCTAACAGCGGTTACCCAAATAGAAGCATTTCTCAACTCCAGACTGCTTGCACGTCTGTCATCCGATACTGATGCGTATGATGTCTTTACTCCTGTCCATTTTCTAATTGGTAGACCTTTAAATCCTTTTGCAGAACTAAATTTAGTTGAGGTGAAAGATAATCGATTATACAACTGGCAAAGACTGGGAAAAAAATTATTCAAGTATTTTTGTGTGGAAGAAATAGCAAATACAGTGTCTTAATAATTTGCAACAGAGGTCAAAGCGGATTGTAGAAAAAAGCATTGTAAAAATCATTGAGTTCATACTTCTAAAAGATGAAAATCTACACCCTCAAAAATGGGCATTGGGGAGAATTATTGAGCTTTATTTTGGTAAAGGCAAACGGGTGAGAGCAGTTGAAGTAAAAACCCAGTCTGAAATTTATTAGCGCTCGATATCTAAAATTGTATTTTACCTTTTAATGAGTTATCTTGTAAAGAATGTTGTATTAATGAGTAATCTTGTAAAGTGTATTTTTTAATAAGTAGTTTAATTTTATTTTTATATTATTATTGCTTTTTATTTAACTGTGAATTAATCGCCAAGCCCTCATGCGGTGAATATTGTGAAAATTCTGTGTAAAATTATAAAATGTGACGAGAGATCGCATAGAGAGAGAAGGAGATATTGAGTAAACATGAGAATTAAAATAAAAGCTAATACAGTGTGTGAGCGTCATTAATTATTACGAGAGAGAGAAAAGCTTTCACTCGAATATTTTTCGCAGATGTTTGAGAGTCCAGAACATGGCTCCTTTTTTAAAAGATTAAGGTAGGTTAAGGGGTCTGTCTAATTAGGTCGGAAAAGGTTTCAAACGCGTTTTGCGTCCATAATAATATAATAACGTGAAAGTCATTGGAAAGGGCAACAAATAACAATAAATTAAAAAAAGATAATAAAGTAAGTATTAGAGCTTTATTAATTGCGTCGATTTGTGCGTTATTTATTTTGTGCACAATTTCGTAAATACCTTTGTGAATTTTATAGCATCATATGATAATTTCTAATATGCTTGTAATGACATCGTTATATTCCTTTTTAAGTAATTTACAAGTGAATAGTTTTATATAGAGGGGAAAAATAAACATTATTGTTTGCTTGTGCGATGTTTGAAATTGTTCAACATTTTCAAGAAAGCTTACCCACTTTTTAAATTTCAATATTATGATATGATTACTTTGTAAATGTCATTGTGCCACCTTGACTCGGAGGAGGATAAATGCAAGACAATCACTATCTGCACAGAACAAAATCTCATTAACTGTAACTTGATGGGGGAAATCCGGTTTTCTATAAATTTATTAAATCATGAGTCAGATATGACTTTTCTCCAACGAAGAATTTCCTCTCATGGTTGAGCGAACGTCCATGCATTCACAGTTATGCCAACTGCTCCGTTTTCAGGAATAGTTTTAATAAAATGGTAGCAAATTTTATAGTAAAATTCGTTAGAGATGGACCGTTACGCCTACTTTTTAATGGAGTAACCAGTAGATAGAAGCGGAAACGTAATAGATGCACCAGAGTACCTGGCCAAAAAGGCCACCTCCGTAAATTATATGATAACAAATTGAATCAAAGGCCATTGATGCTGAAATTATTTGGGTTAGTAAACTTATTGTTAGGTAGTTAAATAATGTTGCGGAAAAAGAAGAAGATAACACAGAGAGGTAATAACATAAACAAACAAATGAAGTCATTAGTCTTTAAAAGAAAATATATTATATTGTTTATTTAATATTAATAATTAACGTTGCATTCTATATGATACTTATAATTTTTGATATCTAGTGGTGAAAAAATTACTTAAAAGGAAATATAATAAACTAAAGGTAACTTGAATTTCGCTACCAATAGAAATTTTTCAAAGCGGGGCAAGTTGGCTTCTCCACAAATAAAATACTTTCAAATTACGCATTTACCAGCATATTTTCATGCTAGTAAAACTTTTCAATTGCATACAACTTAGAGGCAGTCAACAGTCCAATTTCCTGACAAAAAAATTTATATAATAAATAATTTCTGGGAAAAAGTGATAAATAAAAACTATCGATTAATATCTCAAACCAAAGACTTACATTATTTTGCAAAATTCGAAAAAAAAAAAATTAAAGCTGATACAAAGTGATCGCGAATCGATTTATAGTTTCAGTTTTACATACATACAATCAGTTTAATTAACAATAATATTATTTACATATAACTTTTAGTTACTATTTCAAACTATAATCAAATAAGTGGTGCAAATCAAAATTTTATATAACATTGTTTTAGCAGATATATATTATTTGACAGCACATTGAAACACTAAACTGTATGTTCATACAAATGATCCAGACAATGTTGTACAATAGTTGATTCAATCCACTTGTTCACATAAATAAATATAGTTATCTGTAGTAAGATATATTAAAACAAATATAGTAACGTCTTCAGCCTATACTTTTAGTATAATTTTGAAAGAATATCATAAAGATTATCTCTTTAATTCATTTTTTATTGGTTTTCGATCCTATATAACTATATAAAATCAGAAAAAATGCTTTCTTTCACACTTTATATTCTACATTAAGGGGCAAACGAAATCACAGCTTTAGGTAAGTTAATTAAAGTTTAGTTTAAAAGAGTTGCCACTCTATTGCTAGGACATGCAAAATATTAAAAAAGCGTAGTATTTTTAAAAAAAAAATGCTACAAATTGGCTACGTTCTCCAATTTATAGTATACAATAGTGAAAAAGGATTACTAGAGTCGGGGGTCTCAGGGGATAGAGTGCTCGCCCTGCAATAAGGTGTGTTGAGGTTTGAGTTCGAGATTAGTTAGATTGTTTGATTTTCCTGTGCTGGCAACATCTTATTGTTTTATATTCTTTTTGATGTAAATAAAAGTTAAGTTTTCAGTTTGTTCTATGTGACTTTCAGTCTGATTTGCCCTCAACAAAATCCAACATTTGGTGCCGAAATAACTCGGTAAGTCATACTGAATTTGTTATAATTACTTTCGTCATAAATCTGAATTGGAATGGCTACCGGTAGTGAAAAACTTGTAATATTTAAACGCAAACGAACAACGCTACGTACCGCCATTACGAAACTAACGACGAAATTGAACGATGCTGCTAGTACACAAACTGAAAAGGAATACAACATTGAACGTTTACAAGATAAAATTAAAGAATTAACCTTGGCAGACGATGAAATACATAATTTTTTAAATGATGAAGAATATCAGGAAGACATAATAGAATGCGAAAGATACACAGAAAATGCTCATTTGGCGTTATTTAATTTCAAAAGAACAGCGAATCGGAACACGAATTCAATTTCTGAAACATCGCCAACAGCTGCCAATATAAATAATTTTTCGTCTTCGCCTTCAAATGTTACAGTAAAGTTGCCTACAATAAAAATAAATACGTTTTACGGCGAAATTGAGGAATTCCATAGTTTTTGGGAGCGTTTTGAAAATTGTATCGACAAAAACGAAAGTTTATCGCTGATTGACAAGCATGTTTTTTTGCGGGGATATTTAGATGGAGAAGCAAAACGAATAGTTGATGGAATTAATATAACTGCAGAAACATATGCAACAACAAAGAATATTTTGAAATCTAAATATGGCGATAAAGATAAAATAATACAGGCTCATCTCGCTTATTTAGAAAACCTAAAACCTGTCAAAAATCACTCTCCAGCAGCAATAAATGAGTTATATATTGATTGTAATCGAAGAATACAGGCTTTAGATGCTGTAGGAGAAAAAACTCAATCATACGGAAGAATTTTGGCTCCTAAAATACTTCGTGCTTTTCCTCATGAAATCTGTCGTAACTGGATTGTGCATGCCAAACGTGAAAATTTTGGTGAAAGCGATATTTCAAAATTAATGAAATTTTTATCAGAAGAGGTAGAGGGATCAATTACTGCAAGTAATATTAAAGGTTCACTTGCTCCAGACTATCCTATTAAATCCTCCTTAGGAAATTTTAACGTGAATTCTAAATCAGTTACCAAAAGTAAAATAATGTCACCCTTTTGTCCTTTCTGTGAAACCGTCGGACATTGGCCTCAACAGTGCAATGTTGTAACGGACATAGACGTGCGCATACAGAAATTGAAGACTAGTAATAGATGTTTTTTGTGCACTAACCGAGGACATACCAAAAAAAATTGCCCCCGAAGAGAAAAATTTCGCTGTGCCAAATGCAAGAGAAAACACCATACATCAATATGCAAACCTCTAACCAATGAGCAGCCTGTGGCTACATCTACAAACAAAATTGATGTATCGCCTTCCAATTTCGTTCATTTGCAAACTGCACGAGTTTTCATTACTGGGCCCACTGGGATTACAAAATTGACACGTTGTCTATTGGATGGTGGAAGTCAATCTAGTTTCGTTTCTTCTAATCTTGTGGATACTTTAAAACTTCCAGTAATTTCAACCAGACATTTGGACATTCAAGCCTTTGAATCCCCAGCTAATGTTGGCTACATGCGAAGACAAGTCAAATTTCAGTTATCAAGTATCTGGGACAAATCTAAAGTTAATGTTACTGCATTTGAAAGCTCCAACGAATATGCATCACACCTACCTTCATCAACGGATGTTTCACTTTTTGCTAAAAACAAGCAAATGAAACTTGCTGATCCAGATGATTCATTGTCGAACTTACCAATTGAGATTTTAATCGGTGCAGATTACTACTGGATTGTTATGAATTCTGAAGCTCCAGTCAGACTGTCGGATTCTCTGGCATTGGTCCCATCAAGTTTTGGTTGGGTACTTAGTGGAACTCTATCACACGCAACAGTTTCCTTCATTTCAACGGTTCATAATGTTGATGTGGATACTTCAACTCAGGAATTAGATAATTTGGTACGGTATTTCTGGAACTTAGAGAGCATTGGCATACAACCAACACAAGAAAAAATAAGTCCTCACAACTCTGAACTCTTAACGAACTTTCATCAATCTTTTGAAATCATCGATGGTAGAAGAGTTGTAAAATTGCCTTGGAAACCAGAAGTTCAACTTTCGTCGAACAATTATGAAGTAGCAATTCAACGATTTAAATCTTTAACAAGGAAAATGCATGCAAATTCAGAATTCAAAGAAAAATATATTGAACACATGCAAGATTACATTGATAAAAAACACGTTGAAGTTGTCTCAGAAACACATAATGAAGAACGTTTATATTACTTGCCCCATCACGCTGTAAAGAAAATCACAAATGGAGAAACTAAGCGGCGTATAGTTTTTGATGCATCTTCACATTCTCCAGGTCACCCATCTTTGAACGACGCTCTTGAAGTAGGACCAAATCTTCTTCCCGATATCTTAGCCACATTGTTGAGATTTCGACTTTCTAAAATAGCAATCACTAGTGATGGGCGACAAGCATTTCTGCAGCTGATTCTAGCAGAAGAAGACAGAGATGCAACACGATTTATTTGGTACAATACTGCATATACTCCTGATGGGAAACTCTGCACTGAAGATAAAATTGTAACCTATCGATTCACACGTCTTCCATTTGGACTCGTCTCTAGTCCATTTTTATTAGCAGCTTCTCTTCGCGAATTGGCTACAAAACACAAACAAGCATATCCTACAGCAACTAGACACATTGAGAATAACACCTATATGGATGATTTTGTAACCGGAACGTCTACGGATACTGAAGCTCTGATTCTTTACCAAGAACTGCAGCAACTTACATCACTTATTAGCCTACCATTAGACAAATGGACTACAAATTCTAAGATTTTGAAAGATATGTGGAAACAAGAAAACGTCTCGTTTAAGGATATTACGCAAGTCTTGGGTGTTAAATGGGATACTAACAGTGATATTTTTCAAATTGATGTGCAGACAAAAATTGTTCAAGCATGTAAAGAACCAGTAACAAAACGCTTACTACTGAAGTTGATGTCAAAGTTTTACGATCCTCTAGGCTTGTTTGCTCCAGTTACAGTAGTTGTGAAGATATTATTTCAAGATACATGGCTTAGTGGTATTCAGTGGGATGAACTATTACCTCCATCTGTAGCACAGCAGTGGCACAAGTGGATAAATGAATTACACTATCTGAATGAAATATGCATCCCAAGATGGATTGGCTTTTCCGAAAATTCCGACGTTACCATACATGTGTTTTGCGACGCTTCGGAACGTGCATATGGTGCTTGCTTGTACGCTTGTCACGCAGATGATATTTCTACTGAGATCCATCTCATTTGCAGTCGAAATAAACTAGCCCCAATCAAAAGGGTCACCCTTCCGAGACTTGAATTGTTAGCTGCACTACTAGGAGCTCGCCTACTCCAGTATTTTTGCAAGGAAACGAACATAAATTCCCACACTGCCATACTATGGAGCGATTCTACTGTAGCTTTAAGTTGGATAAAGGGAAATCCCAACCTTTGGAAAACATTTGTCTGCAACAGAACAACAGAAATCCTTCAAAACACTACTTCAGCACAATGGCGCCATTGTCCCGGTACAGATAACCCTGCGGATCATCTTACTCGTGGTACCTTTCCATCACAGTTATCGATTTTAGAATCTTGGTGGCACGGTCCGAAATGGCTAAAACATGATCCTGAAACTTGGCCTATCAAAGTTTTATCTACACGTACACAGCCTTTAGTTGACGCTGAATCACGGAAAATCAAATTTCAATCCTCCTACGTTGCAACTACAGAACCCATCATAGACATATCTCGTTATAGTTCTTATACGAAACTTCTTCGTGTGACTGCCTGGATACTACGTTTTGTATACAACTGTAAGACTCAGCAACGCACAGCTCATGAACTGAATTGTAATGAAATAGAGAAAGCTAAAAACTATTGGATACAGACTGTACAGAATCAATGTTTCTCAGCTGAAATAAATGCCTTAAAAGCGGAACGTCCCCTGCCGAAAAAATCCAAAATTTCCTGTTTCAATCCCTTTCTCGAAGATAATTATTTACGCCTTGGGGGAAGGCTGCAATTTTCAAACATTTCTTCTGACACTCGACACCCTTTATTGCTCGATGGTAAACACTATTTTGTCCACCTTTTGATCCAGCATACTCACATACAACTTCACCATTTAGGTGTGCGTATAATCCTGTCCGAGTTACGTTCAACCTTCTGGATTTTAAGAGGACGTCAAGCAATAAAGCAAGTTATTCACAAATGCCTACCTTGCAAGCTGTTCAAAGCGAAATGCGGAAAACAAATCGAAGCTCCTTTACCTCCTAAAAGAGTTGTACCTTCTGCTCCATTTACTACCACAGGAATTGATTTTGCTGGACCCGTGAATATTCGATGTTTGAAATCAAGAGACACAGCCTACATAACACTATTTACTTGTGCAACAACACGTGCATTACACATCGAACTTGTGTCGGATCTTACCACAGACAAATTTCTTTTGGCACTACAGCGTTTTGTTGGCAGCAGAGGACTCCCAAACACAATCTATACCGACAATGCTACCACTTTTCATGCAGAAAATAAGGACTTGATTCTGCTATGGCAAGTTCTGTCATCAGCTAAAACTCAGCAATATTATGCCCAAAATGGCATAACTTGGAAATTTATCGCCCCACGAGCGGCTTGGTGGGGAGGCTGGTGGGAGCGCCCAGTAGGAGTTGCATGTGGAAGAAAGCTAGAGTGGTGAACTTGCATGAAGGACGAGATGGAAAAATAAGATCCTGTGAGCTGAGAGTTAATGGTCACATTATAACCCGTCAGGTAGCTCTGGTCATCCCCCTCGAGGTCGACCAGGGTGGGGAGGATGTTGAGGTTTGAGTTCAAGATTAGTTAGATAGTTTGATTTTCCTGTGCTGGCAACATCTTATTGTTTTATATTCTTTTTGATGTAAATAAAAGTTAAGTTTTCAGTTTGTTCTATGTGACTTTCAGTCTGATTTGCCCTCAACAAAATCCAACAAGGTGAGCCGGGTTCGAATTACACGCTCGGTCGCAAACAAACACAGTAGTAACGTAAAATATCCTCAGTGGTAGACAGATTAGGGAAGTTTTCGTGCTTATTCTCTTCATATAACGTAAATCAGGATTAGTTAGTTTTATCAAAAAATCCTCTACGACGACAAATTTTTTCCAATACGTGATCCTGGAATTCCCTTGTCTTCTGGATTGGGTTCAAAATTAGAAGACTACGAAGTTGAACATTGGTTGTGGTAAACTCAAAAATGGGCCGGCAACTAAAAGGAATCACAACTAACTCGAAAATGACATCTGAAAGAGCTTATTTTTCTACATAATAATTAAGAAATTCTTAGCTTATGAGGTAATAGTTATTAAGAAAACATCAGATGAATTCTACTAAGAACTAACATTGGAAGCGGCTGAGGAGATTTTTGAGTAGCGACTAGCCTTGATTCACCTCCATGGTGGTCATGCACTAAATGTATCGACTTCCTTAAATAATTATTTATAATTTATTATTATTTTTGTGAAAGCGTTTCAAAAAATTTTGAATTTTAAGGTATATGAATTATAAAATCATTTTAAGAAATGTAATTTTAAATAAATAAAAAAAAACACACACACTGCCTCCTTTTACGAAACAAATGTTGAGATAGAAATGTGGTAGTTCAAATTTTGAAATTACCGTTTCAGAAAATAAAATATATTTAATATAAGTTTTGATTTCGATTGAGCACTACTCAACATATCTACCAAACATGAGAAATCAAAGACCGGACATTCTTGATTTCGCTGTTTCCAACTTGAATACACCCATAGCAGCTGACGTTATAAATGCATTATCTTCTGATCACCTTCCAGTCTACATCTCGATTGGGATATCCTTAACACTGGCGAGTAAGCAGATCACTAGAACCGACTGGAATCTTTTTCAAAATATTCTCACATTAAATAAACCAAACCTTGCAGCTCTAAAGAGTACCGAAGAAATTGATACACAAATTACAATTCTTCAGAATGATATAATAACGGCCTATAATAAATCAACTGTATCAAAAAAACTCGCTTCAAATTACCTTAAACTTCCATCCGAAATCAAGTTTTTAATCAAACAAAGAAACTGGTGCCGAAAGAAATACCAAAAAACTTCTGATCCAGACTACAGAGAAGAGATGATTAATCTTAACAAGCAAATACACAAGAAATGCCGTTATTACAGAAGAAGACAATGGGGAGACAAAATTGAATCGCTCAGTACGGAGGATAATTCTGTCTGGAGAATGATAAAATCACTTCAAGCCACACCTCAAGTGGATAAACCTTTACATAAAGATACCGGGTATGTCTTCACAGCTCAAGATAAAGCTGAAACTTTTGCTGACTCTCCAGAAAAACAATTTTCTCCAAACCCGGATTTCAATCTGAACAATCACAACATGGTTATCGAAGATATTAAGCAATTCAACGTAATGCATTCATCTCCAGAGATAATTGAACCGACCAACACGGAAGAAGTTATGAACCACATCAAAAAACTAAAAATAAAAACAGCTCCTGGTTGTGATAATATCAAAAACAAGATGATCAAGCTACTACCAAAACAGTACATAAAACTAATAGTTCATATCTACAATGCTTGCTTTACCTTAAACTACTTCCCTGATGCCTGGAAGAATGCAAACGTCATACTTTTCCTTAAACCCAGCAAAGATCCTACTTTACCTGAAAGTTACAGACCCATCAGTCTTTTGTGCAACTTAGGAAAGCTCATGGAAAAAATTATCTACACAAGGATCAAGCCTCACCTTACTTCACTACCAGATGAGCAGTATGGCTTTCGGAAGCATCTTGACACAACCAAACAGCTCCTCAGAATTGTCGACTATATTGGACGTGGACTCCATAACAAACAGAGTTCAGCACTACTGATGCTAGATATTGCAAAGGCTTTCGACCGAGTTTGGCATCAGGGTCTCATCTTCAAGCTTATACAACTGAAATTCCCAACTGGTATCATTAAAATAATACAGGCCTACTTACATAATAGAACCTTTCAAGTTAACTTTAAAAATATGAAATCAACAAACAGGAAAATAACAGCAGGAGTACCTCAAGGAAGCATCCTTGGGCCCATACTATTCATATTATTTACCTACGACTTTCCCATCGACCGACAAGACTTTAACAGCATCACAGCACTTTTCGCAGATGATACAGGAATTGTCGTGAAGTCCAAAAATCCCAACATTGCCTTACAAAAACTCCAAGAAAAGATCACAGAAATAGAAACCTGGTGCCTAGACTGGAAGTTTAAAGTAAACGGCCAAAAATCGAAACTACTAATCATTCAACATAAAAGAAAAACGATCCTCCCTAAAAATCAAGTTGTACTCTTTAACGAAACGATACCCATAGTCAAAACAGCAAAATATCTTGGTCTTGTCATAAACAGCAAATTTAATTGGAACGATCACGTCAAAACAGTCATCAACAAAGCACAAACAGCCTGCCACAGATTACAAATCCTTCTTCAGAACCCTAAAATGGAGCTCAGACTTAAACGTTTACTTTACATCTCGATGATCCGTCCCATCCTGACTTATGCATCTCCAGCTTGGTGCAACATCTCTACATCACTCCTTAAAAAACTCAAAATATGCCAGAACAAAATCCTCAGGAAAATAACAAAAGCAAGATGGTTTATCCGCAATAAAAACATACATAGCGACCTCAACATAGATTTTTTAGATCATCACATTGCAAAGCAAAACTTCAGATTTTTTGAAAAGACCATATATTGTGACACCGCAGGATTCAACGAAATTTTTACGTTCGAAAACTTAACAGAAGACATAAACCTCAGGCCGATTGCAGCTCATTTTTGTAGTGACATAATTTTAACTAAAATACAAAATATTTGATTTCCTTTTATTCCAGTTACCAGAAAGAACCACCTTAAAGATTAAATACAAGATGAATGGGAAAAAGGCCGCTAACGGCCCCAGGCGCCCAGTTATATTTCGATGATGATGATGATGAAGCACTACTCAACGTGAAATAATTAAAGCATTTAATAAAGGTATCTCACAGCAATACATTTGGCTGGTGGTTACTAATAATAATAAGAGGAAAATACTTCTGAAAATTTTATATTTCATCGAAATGGTAAGACAGAATCCCAAAACATTTAGATTCTAAGTCTTCGGTTATATTCTCAAAACATTTGATCTCCCTGCTATTAAAGGTATCTGACAGCAATACATTTGCGTACCTGCCAACTTTTACACATTTGCAGTAAAATTTTATTTTTACATTTAAAATTTTTATCATTATTTAATATATATGTGGGGGCGGAGTTACAGACCATGTCAACCGTCATCTATGAAAAGGTACCCCGACATAAAGTCGAGTTAACATGTCTTATATACTAGTGAATTGTAGTTGTAATTTTGTAGTGGTAGATACGCTACAGTACTCCCCCACTAGAATTATATCTGTGATAGAATTCGATGAACGAATACCACTAGTTGATTTATTGCTGTTTTGTGAGAAGCCGGGAGAGCTGTATTAAGATCACTGTATTTTTTGAGGGCTGAATGTGAGAGGTGTATTAACTTCACGGTCGTAGTCGCTCCTCTGTTGCCGTTAGCAGTCGAGTAATCACAAGTATGCAAGCCGACGTTGTGCGTGATCGAGACGAGACTGAGTAGCAACAGCGTGAGGAGCTGGATAATGATGCAGTCACAAGTAGCAAGTCAACTGTTCAATGTGGACCATCCAACGAAGTGGGCGTTATTGCCGATGTAGGCGTATCCAGATCAAAGTGGGCGTTTTTTTGCCAAGGTAGGCGTGTTCACATCACGTCCGGGTCACCAATGTGGGGGCGGAGTTACAGACCATGTCAACCGTCATCTATGAAAAGGTACCCCGACATAAAGTCGAGTTAACATGTCTTATATACTAGTGAATTGTAGTTGTAATTTTGTAGTGGTAGATACGCTACATATATTTGATTAAATAAATTTATAATAAATTACAAAATATATTAAATAAATAATAGATCATTGATTAGATATAATTATGATTACAGGTTCAATAATTCGATAAAGTAAATCTTAACACTCAAAGTCCATGCAACCTTTCCACAATATTCAATACCTTTTGGGAACCGCTGCTTTAACGTATAAATCATCATTTTTAGAACTTAAATATTTTTACTTAATGACAAATCGATAATTCAAACATATATGTAAAATATACATTAATTACATACTTATGCATTAAAATGTTAAAGAAGCTTAATTTTTAGAAAATACTTAATATCTTGTATCTTGTACACAACCACTTATTAAAATGTTTCCCAACGACCATACTTGTTGGCAGCTATGCGTTCATACATTTCATATTTATAACAAATTAAAATAAAGATATATGTTATTAAGTTTTATTTAACATGACTCTGAAATTTTATTTAGAAAATTCACTATTGTATGCACCTTAAGAAATCAGATTAATTCCCGTATGAATTACAATTTGTTGTATAAATGACATATTAACCCCTAGAGAGTTAGTTTCAGCTGCAGGTTTTTCTGTATCATAGAAGAAACTAAAGGGGAAAAAAAAGAAAAAAGAACATCGCAGAAAGGGACCAACTCAAAGAGTATAGCTCGTAGATCCCTGGCAAAGATCTTCATGTTTTTTTATTTTTCCAGTTTAAAATCTATTTGGTTTCCTCGTCGATTGTATTTCGCGTGGAGATCACGATACGGAAATATCCCCAATAAAAATGCGAAAGAATGACTTTGACCAAACTTCTTTCGCTGTTATTAATAATAGCCCGTTAATGAGATAAATTTAATTAAAGTATTCATTTTAAATTGCTTATTTGGTTATTATTAGTATTGACAGGTTAGTATTAATAATAACCGATTATTCACACTGTAACATATACATGCTACAACTGATACATACTAGATCCTAGATTTCAGATGTAACCACTGCTACCTCCAGAAATTGCCTCGTTGGAGATTTCTGGGGTGTTGCGATTTTCTGGAGAACTTGTCCAATTCATAGAAGAAATTTATTTTAGACAACATGTGCTTATTAAAATTAACTATTTCGTTTGTTTTGTTTTTGAAAAGATAGTACGTGTTTTACTCTGCATACATTAAATGTTATAGAGAATTATTAATTTATTGAGAGAAAAATTACTAACCCATTATGGTGAAGACCGGAGTTTTTTTTTTAAAAAAAAAATACGTAACACTAGAATGTCCAATAAGTTTTTTTCTGAATAGTTTAAATTTTGAAATTCAAAATTTTTTTTTTTGGATTGTTAACAAAATATTTCGTTAATTTTTTCATTTATTATGAACATTATAATATTACAATAGTTTGAATTTTTTAGAGAAATCGATGAAAAGTTATTCTCTGCTTCAAAGTTTGAAGCAAATAATTATTCGCTTTAGTAAGGTATAGTAAGATTTTCAAAATAAATAAAGATATAAATACATAATAATTAAAAAAGATTAAAGATATAATAAATAAAGATTTAAATTGGAATGCCCACATCATTGAAAACAATGCTAAAGCCTTCATTAATTAAACTAAAACTAAAATGCACACCCAAAAATGTTACTTACAAGCAAACGTGTTGCAAATATCTAACGTACATAGAACAAATAATCACCTATACATCCACTACCTGGAGGGACATAACTAAAGTTCAAAGCAAAAAACTCAACTCATTCCAAATTAAATGCTCAGTAGAATGAGCAGACTAACATATTTAAGGAGAAACAAAGCCATGTCTGTTGATTTTAAATTAAAAACTGGAATTGAAACACGTATGAATTTAAATCCAAAATTTCATAAAAAAGTTTAAAAATGCACAACTAGTTACAACAAAATCTGTTGAAATGCTCATACAGGATTTGAAAAATAGACTCTTTGATCGCTTTCTCTTAAATGACGAAATTCTCTCAAATAAATTTTTAAATAATTTTTACTCAAATTAATTATTATTTAGAATTACTATAAGAGTCTAATTTTGAGAAAATTAAATAATGTATTGTTTCGGATAAACTGCTTCAAACGTTAGACAAAGAAACCGCATTTAGTCAATTCGGAAGTTGGCTTGATCCTGAAACCTTGAGAAAGGAAGCAGATTTATTTGTTGGGGCAAGGGGAAAACCATTAAAGGACAGTTATAGTCAAGGATTCTCTAATTCGAGAAATGTGTTTTAAGATATTTTGAGCTGATAATAAGTGTTCAAAGTGTATTTTGTGTTTTGATAATTCATAATTGTAAATAAATATCCATTTCTGAAAGAGTAGAAGTAATAGAGAGAATTAATTTTTGTTTTAATTGCCTGGATAGACGTTTGATTAATAGTAGTAAATATCTATGCGAAGATAGCCCCCGAAAATGAGGAAAATCAAGAATTCAAACTGCATTCGTTTGACCATCTTTTGACCACAAATGACCACCTTTTAATTTTTTTGACCACCCTTATTTTGGACATAATCCTTAAAATTAAATTCGGGGGCTAACACCGCATTTTTTCGAAAAATAAATAAAAATCAAATTTTTGTATTGTATTCGGTTGACCACTTTTCGACCGCAAATGACCAGGCTTTAATTTTTCTTTGACCACCCTTATTTTGGACATAATCCTAAATATTAAATTCAGGGGCTAACTTCGCATTTTTCCAAAAATTAAATGCAAATCCAATTTTTATCTTGTATTCGTTTGACCAAAAATTACCACCCTTTAATTTTTTTTTACCACCCATATTTTGGACATAATCCTAAAAATTAAATTCGGGGGCTATCTTCGCATAGCTGTAGTAAATCTAAATTTTCTCGTTCTTTGTGTGAAAGAGAGGTAAAAAAAAAAAATAAGCTACATTATTTTTCTTTGCATTATTCGAGAAAGAATGATTCATTGCAAGTGCCATTGGCCGAGGATTTCATCCCCTTCCCCCATTGAGATGAGGGAATTTGTATTGTCGTCGCAAAACTTCCTCGCGGTTAATAAATCACGAGCGATTAATTCTCACTTGGGTCGGATCACGCTATTGGTCGAAAATAACATCACTGTTTGGGGAAGGGACATGCTGTGTATTGCATAGTATTTTGGCGACAGATCTTGATTCAGCGATAGATTTTATATTTAGTTTTAAAATGCGCTCTATTTACACGTGGTATTAATGTTGAGTAATAAAGACAATATTCACATTTTGGACAGTTTTGTGGTAATTTTTTATTAGAGTCTAAGTAAGTAAAATTAAACTATACTGCTTTTACGTCATTGGCAACTGGGGCTGTTCTAGAAAGGCAGGGGAGGGCGGGGGAGCTAGCCCAGAATTTTGGTCATTACTTTAAACTAAATTTACGTGTTGTTTTATTATGTAGTTAAAACTACATAATAAAACTTAAAATTATTCATAACACAACTAAATTGCGATGTATGAGTAAATTTGAGTTTATGTTTATTTCAATTTTTGTTACTTCATAACTGCAAAAGATAATTCTTAAGGAAAAACAAACAAAAAAGAAAAATAAACGTATTTGTAATATTAATATACAATCTTATATTTGTAAAAACATTCATTATTTTTATTTTTATTGTTTTTAGCTTTGATGAATTTAAATCAATTAAAACATAAATATTGTCTGAAATGCTGAAGGGGACATTTACCTATCTCCCCACCCTAACGGCGACATAATATTACGTAAACATTTACAAGGAATAAATAAATTCCGAGTGAGCACGCGTGCATACAAATTTTTTTGCCATACTCATACAAACACCAGCCAACAGCCACCATCTCCCTTCCCCCAAACAGTGACGTCATTTTCGACCAATAGCGTGATCCGGCCCAAGTGAGAATTAATCGCTCGTAATATATCAGTCAAGCAGTTTTATTGAGTACAGTAAATTGTTTATTAAAAGATGGGAGAGGAAATAAAAATCCATTGCCTCTGCAATTTTAGTTTTAAAAGCCATGAATAATTTTATAACGTCGAATTTTGCAAATGCCCTTAATTTAAAAATAAAGAAAACCCATTTGGTCGAGTGTAGTAATGGCAATATATTCAAAACAAATAAATCTTATGCTAATGCAACTAACTTGAAAAGGTGCTTTGAAAAAGAATTAGATTTTTAATTGTTTTTAATATTACAGATTTCATGGTGTGAAAAGTGTTAATGATTAATCTATCAGAATTAAAATACATTAAACTAGCAGATGAATTGAAATATGGCAGGTGGTAGAGATTTGTTTTTAAGTGTCGAAATCATTTGAGACGTTGTGGCCCTGTTAAATTTGTCTCGCTAATAGTAATCCAACTTTCCAGAATACTATTTTTGAATATGTAGTGAGTGGAAGTGTTCCCTTTGAAAATCAGAGTGGCTTCATTTTATATTTTTATTGTATAACAGTCGTTGATATTGCTGATCGGCTTGCCAAGGAAGGGAGTAAACTTGCTACTCCCCTTTCCTCTAAACAACTAGTGTCTGAGGTTCACTCACTGAAGTTAGCTAGGGTAAATTTAGCGTGGAAGCACCCACCAGATCATGATTGGTATGCCGCTAAATGCCCCGGATTATCCCTGAAGTGCACTTGTCCTAGATTTGCTCAAACAGCTTTGCAAGACTTAGGACCGGTCATACAAAATGCTTGACCTTCAGAGTGAAAGAAAAGACTTATGACTATTGTCATTGCTCGGCCATCGCTTCTCCATCTCATCTTTTGGATTGCATTGATGCCTCTGTAAGGCAAAACCTCTGGAGAGACTGATGCAACACGATCTTCTGGACTTGGTTTAGGGCTCTAGACCAAGGGGATAAGCAACAACAACAACACAGTCATTGAACAGCAGACCCAATTTTTTCTTGGGGGGGGGGATACGACTACTAATATTTAACTAAGTATATTTGTAATTTTGAACACAATATGGAAGACAAGTGAACTCCTGGATCAAATATTGGCGAAAATTGCCTACGTGGAGACTTCGTGATGGAATTAACCAGCAGCTGCGTGACATGGAGCGGAAAACCTCAAAAACCTCCCACGGTAAGCCTGAAGGAAAAAAGACTCTAACCCATGATCTGCCTAAACCTGAGGATATTTTACGCCAGCACTGTGGTCGATGCAAGCCGGATGCGGAATTTGTATCGACCTGCCATCGGTGGCCTTCGAACATGGCTCATCTAATTGGAGGGCGTACGCTCTTTCCCCTGAGTGATCACTGAGCCATCATTCATTATGGATAATACTAGTATAAACAACACGGTCTGAAAACTTTGGGAAATAGAAGATGCCCAAATTGAGGTACCCAGGAATAAAGAAGCAATAATTTGTAAAAAGAACTTGGAGTAAAATATTAAAAGGGATAACACAGGGAGGTATGTAGTAAAAATGGTGTTAAAAGATGACCTAATGTGTTTAAGGAAATCCAAGGTTATTGCTCTCAAAAAACTAAATTCACTATTTAAACGTTTTTTAAAGGAACTTGAGTATTTAGCATTATGCAGGGAATTTTTTCTCGTATATGAAAATATGAGTCATATAACAGAAATTGTTGTTGTTGATAATTTACGTCGCACTAGAGCTGCACAATGGGCTATTGGCGACGGTCTGGGAAACATCCCGGAGGATGATCCGAAGACATGCCATCACAATTTTGATCCTCTGTGGAGGGGATGGCACCCCCGCTTCGGTAGCCCGACGACCTGCGCGCGAAGTCGAGCACATAACAGAAATATCAGAGTGTGAGAAAGAAGTAGGAATGTATTATATACAGCATTCAGGAATTTATAGCCCTGATAAAAGTTCTACAAAGCTTAGTGTAGTTGTTAATCAATGCTCCTAGAAAAGAGAAGGCCTCACATGGGTTACCATAAAATTCACTGCGCAGTTTATAATCTTTAAGCCTGACAACTTAATTGATCCTCGCCGAGGTCTTCTTCTAGGAGGTGTTGGTTCAACAAACTAGGAGAATTTGTGGCGTTGCGGTCTGAAATGCAAAGTCCGAACTACGAATCTCTGACGTTGGACTACGTAGCTTGCAGCCGGTAATTGACGTAAACCTCATACCTGAATGGAGATATGCGTGAAGGGCGAAATCAGTAAAACGCTCACAGTATGTTTTGGATATAACTTGGCCGCTACCTCACAGCTTGCTCTCTCTCCCCGTCGGTTCTAGCTAGCAGTCCGGCATGTTCTCGCCGGTTACCTTTTGGCAGTTTATTTCTATGCTGCTTCAATGTTAAAGTGGTTAAGTTTTATAAATGTTAGAATGTTTTAGTTAAATTTACAAGTTTCCTAAATGCTAATAAAGATAGTTATTTATTTAAACTTAGTGTTATTTATGAAGAAACCTATAACCCATTCTCGGAAACATTTTCATGTGGAACGCCTTCCTAGAGTTATATTTCTTTTTAGAGTTTAAGTGGGGACTCTAACAAAGATACCAAACAACCCCACAAATTCTTTAAATTACTTAGAATATAACTGTGGAATGTAACTTAGAACAAAGTGTGTGTCATACAGAAAGACTTATTTAAAATTTAGGCGACATTTTGTTAACATATTCATGCGTTTGTAGCAGACATTAGGTAGGTGTATAGGATTATTTAAATTGATCCGAGTCAAACTATACTTTTGAGAATAATTTGGAGGGAGGTAGTTAATGATCCAGTTAAGACGTATGAGGTCAAAACAATGACCTACGGAACAGTTAGTGCACCATATCTAAGAGCAAGGGTTTTGCTTCATTTGTCTAAAGACGAGAAATCTCAACTCATGTGTTTTAGAAAGAGAAAGAACTGCAATCGGAGTTATCATATGCTTAGTACAGAAATGCTACTGCATAAAAGGTATAGCAAATAAAAATTGATACCGGGGCTTGACAAAAGCTTTGAGGAGGAAATAAAAGCACTAGGAGTCATATGGAATTCAACCAGTGACCACTTTGCTTTCTAAATCCAGGTGGAAAACATGGTTCCTCCTACGAAGAGATCAGTGCTTTCAACAGTTGTACGTATATTTGAACCCCCTCGGACTTTCAGATACAGCTGTAATAGATGCTAAAATATTTCCGCAGAAACTGTAGTGTATAAAACGACTGTAATGATCGGCTTGCTGAAGAGGCGCAGCAGTGGCTAAGTTTCATCGAATCTTAGCCAGCAATAAACAATGTGAGTGTTCAGCGATGTATCCTTATAGAAGAATCAGTGCGCATGGAGTTTCATGGTCTTTCTGACGCCTCTGAATCTACTTATAAATACTTCATTTATACACACAGTTATAAATTTCGTTTACCCAAAGATTATTCTAAGCAAAATGTAGCTTTAAAAAATTATTTATAATTTATTATTATTTTTGTGAATACATTTCAAAAAATTTTTCATTTTAAGAAATATTAATTATTAAATCATTTTCAGAAATGCAATTTTAAATAAATAAAAAAAATACTGCTTCCTTTTACATGACAAATGTTCAGATAGAAATGAGGTAGTTCATATTTTAGATACTACCATTTCAGAAAATAAAATATGTTTAATGCTATTATATAATTAATCTCTGCAGGCTCGCTATTGCATTTAGTAAAGGCATCTGACAGCAATACATTTAGCTGGTGGATTCTGAAAATAAAAAATTTATCATTTTTTTTAAAATTTCATTAAATTGTGATTGTAGTTAGAAATGATAAGGACTATTTGTGAATTCAGAAGAATAGTTGATAAGAATTCTTCTTTTAGAACTAAAAATTTCTTCTGTTCTTGCATCACTATTGCACAGGTTTCATTGAACAGGTTTGAACGAAAAATCACGTATCATTTTCAGATATGCAAAAGGTGAATCAATTCACGCTGTAATGAATTGCAATTTTTTATTTTGTTTTCTAATGCATTAGGTTTTTGACAGGAATTTTGGATAGTTTTTCGTCGCTGATTTCAAATTCACAATCGATTTCAGTCTTCAAGATATAGTTTTCATGTAATTTAATAATATATTTCAATTTAGAATTTTTCAAAATTTAATTTGTGTGCCTACTAAGAGTTCCCACTTCTCTGCTACTTAGAAAGTGGTAGGAATAAGGAGATAATACATTTATGTTTACGATGCGATAAATTATGTTAGTTTGGAATGGAAAAAAATAATCGATATTACATTTTTCCATATTTAACTAATATTATTAATTCATAGGTACCATTTATCACTGAAGTCTCGTTCCTTACAAAAAATAAGCACAGGCAACTAAAATATAAAAGTGATAGACATTTTATTTATTTATTATTTGCTTAACAACACTTTAAGTTACATTTCAAATTGTTCTTGTTGAAAATTTACGAAAAATCAGTCTCGGAATCCACTTTCCGTCGTAAACTAGATTAAAAAAAACTACTCCACTTTCTGCAAAATTCTAATAAATTGGTTGCGAATTGAAGAGTAAACCATGTTGAATTAGAAAAAATTACGCCCCCTCTTTTAAAGCGCCGCCACAAGACAGCAGTAATTGCCACGAGACAACAGCAAAATTGAGGTAGTTCAAATTTTAGAAACTACCGTTTCAGAAAATAAAATATATTTAATATAAATTTTTATTTCGCACACTCACTGTGCTGATGAATTACTAAAGGCAAATAATAAAGGTATCTGACAGCAATACATTTGGCTGGTAGATACCGAACATGAATAGAAGGAAAATATTTCTGAATTTAGTCTATTTCAGGTAAATGTAAGGTAAGTTATTTCTCTTTTTTCAATTTCTCTTTAAAAATTGTGGTAGTAATTAATAATAGAATGGACTTGTTTTATTTCAGAGAGAGAGTTTGGTTCGTGACCAGGAGAAGAAATTTAGAAGACTATGGATTATAGATTTAATTATTTTTAGAGAAAGCTACTTTCAGTTTCATTTGGTGCTACTGTGTGCCTGAAAGCAAAAGGAAGTCCAGTAACCTCTTGTGAAGTAGGTGCATGAGATTTTTCGGGTCATTTACTCACATTAAATAACCTGCATTATTGCAATTTTAATGAATTAAAAGGTATTTACATTGAGAGTTCTGTAATTGAGTTTTGCTCAAAAAATATTTAAAAACACGTGATTAGTTGATTTGCAGCTTGCTGCTGCATAGTTAAGAGAGGAAATACGAGAAAAAATGTCGTTACAGATTAGTTGGCGCGACAGATGAAGATACGGAAATATCCCCCAATTTGCATCGCGTTTGACAACTAGCTTTGATTATTATTTAAAATTACTAGAAGTGACTAATTTTGAGAAAATGAAGTAATGTATTGTATCAGATAAGCTGTTTCAAACATTAGACAAAGAAACCGTAATTTGGCAATCAGGAAGTTGGTTTGATACCGTAAACTTGAGAAAAGAAGCAGATTTATTCATTGTGTTAAGGGGTAAACCATTAACCGAGAGTTATAGTCAAAAATTCTCTAATTCGAGAAATGTGTTTTAAGATATTTTGAGCTGATAGTAAGTGTTCAAAGTGTATGTGTTTTGATAATGCATAAATGGAAAAGATATCTAGCATTGCCATTTTCTGAAAGAGTAGAAGTAATAAAGAGAAATGTACCTTAAAATTTTCTTGTTCTTTGTGTAAAAGAGAGGTAAAAAAAATTAGCTTCATTATATTTCGTTGCAATATTCGAGAAAGAATGATTCATTGACCATTGCCATTGATTGACGATTTCTGAGGCGTGGGAATCTTCATTGTCGCCGCCTACATTCCACACAACTGCCGCCGCTAGTAGTCAAAACAATGTTACTTCCTCGCGGTTAATAAATCAGTCAAAAACAGTTTTATTCAGTAAAGTAAATTGTTTATTAAAAGATGAGAGGGGAAATAAATACCCATTGCCTGCAATTTTAGTTCTAGGAGCCATGAATAATTTTATAACGTCGGATTTTGTAAATACCCTTAATTTAAAAAGAAAGAAAACCCATTTGGTCGCGTGTAGTATTGGCAATACATTCAAAACAAATAAATCTTAGGCTAATGCAACTAACTTGAAAGGGTGTTTTGAAAAAGAATTAGATTTTTAATTGTTTCTAAGTCGGACAACTTAATTTTTCCTCGCTGATGCCTTCTTTCTTCTAGTAGGTGCTGGTTCAATGCTTCCGTACGAACAAACTTGGGGAATTCTTTAAATTCCGTAGAATAAAACTGTGGAAATATTAGAATATAACTTGGAAGAAACTCTGTGTCATACAGGAAGATTTATTTACAATTCGGACGAGATTTTGTTAACATATTTATGCTCTCGTACTAGACATTAGGTAGATGTATAGTATGATTATAATTGATCCGAGTCAAACTAAACTTTTGAGAATACTTTGGAAGGAGGGAGTGGATTATCCAGTTAAGACGTACGAAGTCAAAACAATGACCTACGGAACAGTTAGTGCACCATATCCAGCAGCAAGAGTTTTGCTTCAATTGTCAAGACACGAGAACTATCCTTTAGCATGTCATGTGTTAGAAGGAGACTTCTATGTGAACAGAGATGCCAACTGCTCCGGACACGTCAAAATAATTAAAAAAAACGGTAACTGACAACAAACAAAATTTTGAAAATATTTAACTATTTTTGCTTGTTTTTTAAAAGGTAGCGCATAACATAACTATTGCAAAGTGGTGAATTATATAAACCTACGAATTATTTAGAAATAGTGGTCGATAAAAATCTACTGAATTGAATTTATTAAACCAAGAATCGCAATTGATAAACCACCACTTTAATATATTTATTTGCTGTCCATTGCAGGTTGGCATCTCTGTGTGGATGATGTTTTGAGCCCTGCAGTTGTCCTTGAGAGAAACATATGAACTGCAATCGGAGTTATCAAAGACTCAGTACAGAAATTCAACTGCATAAATGGTATAGCAAATAAAAATTGATACCAGGGCTTGACAGACGCTACAACTTTGAGGAGAAAACAAAAGCACTAGGAGTCGTATGGAATTTAACCAGTGATCACTTTGCTTTCTAAATCCAGGTGGAAAGCATGGTTCCGCCCACGAAGAGTTCAGTGCTTTCAACAGTTGTAAGTATATTTGACCCCCACGGACTTTCAGGCACAGTTGTAAATAAAACTAAAATATTTCTGAAGAAACTAGTGTATAAAACTAGACTGTAATGATCGACTTGCTGAAGAGGCGCAGCAGTGGCTAAGTTTCATCGAATCTTTGAAAGCAATAAAAAATGTGAGTGTTCAGCGATGTATCCTAATGAAAAAATTAGTGTGCATAGAGTTTCATGGTCTTTCTGACACTTCTGAATCTACTTATAAATACTTCAATTATACACAGTTATAAAATTCGTTTATCCAAAGATTATTTTATGCAAAATTAGCTTTAAAAAATTATTTATAATTTAGTATTATTTTTGTGAAAACCTTTCAAAATATTTTGCATTTTAAGGTATATGAATTATTAAATCATTTTAAGAAATGCAATTTTAAATAAATAAAAAAAAATACTGCTACGTGACAAATGTTCAGATAGAATTGAGGTAACTACTATAGTTACTACTATACTTGAGTTACTACTATACTATACTTTTTACTACTATACTTGAGATAGAAATGAGGTATAGTAACTTACCGTTTCAGAAAATAAAATATATTTAATATATTTTTAATTTCGGTAAGGGTTCTTAGTTACATAATTTGATAATAAATTTTATCAAAGGTATCTGACGGCAATGCATTTGCATACCTGCCAACTCTTCCGGATTTTCCGGAAGATTTTATTTTCATAATTAAAGTGGTAGTAATTATTCACAATTTTTTTCTTTTATAATCTTAGTTTTTAAATGTTATTGATCACCACTTTTCCTACAAAAATTTACCATATATATTAATATGCGTTACTGTCATGGTTGTCAACTTAATTTTTTTCAAATACAACGTATTTGTTTGCTTAAAATTGAAGTTTTAATTCCATTTTAATACCACTGGGAAAAATAATAATGGAAGGGATTAAAAGTTGGCAGGTATGCATTTGACAGGTGGATATTTATGTATATTGTCTAACTCATTGAAATGGCTAGAAAAAGTTTATCATTTTTTTAAAAAATTATTATAAAATTGTGATAGTAATTAATAACAAAAAGGATTTTTGTGAGTTCAGAAGAATGAGTGATAAGTATTCCTTTTTTAATCTGAAAATTTCTTCTGTTCTCGTATCACTCTTGATCAGGTTTCTCATCAATTAAAATATGGTTGAATTATGAACACAAATGTAGATAATTAGGTCTAAATGAAAGTTCTGTTCGCGAAAAAACGCGTATCATTTTCAGATATGCAAACGGTGCATTTATTCACGCTATGATGAATTACAATTGCTTTTTTATTTTCTAAAGGTTTTTGACCGAAAATGTGGATATTTTTTCGCACTCATTAATTAGTGCAGCAGAAAATATTTTTTGAAACAAAATCAGTCATATAACCGCACATTTTTTTAAAGTTTCTTTTCCATCAAATTCGAATTCTGTCCTATTCCCATAGCATGGTCAGAAGAGCGATCAAAAGTTTAGTTCTCTTAATTATAATTTTACTTTTTGCGTGTTTCCCAATATATCGACGAATTTTCTAGCTCCTTGAAACATTTTATGCACAGTTATAAAATTCGATTATTCAAAGATTATTCTATGCAAAAATTATCTTTAAATAGTTATTTATAATTTTTATTATTTTTGTGAAAACGTTTAAAAAAATTTTGAATTTTAAGGTACATGAATTATTTATTCATTTTAGGAAACTTAATATTAAATAAATAAAAAAATACTGCTTCCTACCACGTGACAAAAGCTCAGATAGAAATGAGATAGTTCAAATTTTATAAACTACCGTTTCAGAAAATAAAATACAGTTAATATATATTTCAATTTTGTTAATTCTGTAGACAGTTTCTTACGTTGTTTTCATTTAATGAATGTATCTATCAGCAATATATGTGGCTGGTGGATACGGAAAATTCAAAAAAGGAAAATATTTCTGAATACTGTCTAGATCATTTAAATTTTTAGAAAGAGTTTGTCTGAAATTGTGATAGTAATTGATAATAAATAGGACTTTTTTTTGAGTTCAGAAGATTGATTGAAAAGTATTCTTCTTTTAAGTCTGAAAATTTCTTCTGTTTTAGTATCGCTCTTGAATAGGCTTCTCAGTAATTGAAATGTGAGTTTAATTATAAACACAAATGTAGATAAATAGGTTTGCCTGAAAATTCAGTTCGCGAAAAGACACGTATCATTTTCAGATATGCAAAAGATTCATTTAGTCAAGCTACAATGAATTACACTTTTTTATTTTCTAACGCATTATGTTTTTCACCGGAATTTTGGATATTTTATCGTCGCTGATTTCAAATTCGCAATCATTTTCGCTCCACAAGATACAGTTTTTATGCTATTTAATAATATATTTCAATTTATAATTTGCTAAAATTTGTGTGCCTATTAAGAGCTCCCACTTATCTGCTACGTAGAAAGTGGCAGGAAGAAGGAGATAATACATTTATGATGTGATAAATTATGTTAGTTTGTAATTGTAAAAAATAATCGATATCGCTTTTTTCCATAACAAACAAATATTATTAATTGATAGGTACCATTTATCAGGCTGAAGTCGTGTTCCTTACAAAATATATGCAGCGACGTCACATGGAACTAAAATGTAAAAAGTTGTAGATATGATATTTATTTATTATTTGTTTAATAGCACCAGGAGTTACATTTAAAAGTTTTCTTGTTGAAAATTTAAGAAAAATCATTCTCGGAATTTACTTTCAATCATATTAGAAATAAAAACTACTCCGCTTTCTGCAAAATTCTAATTCATTGATAGCGAATTGAAGAGCAAACCATGTTGGATTAAGAAAATTACGCCCCTTCCTTAAAAGTGTAGCCGCGAGACTACAGTAATAATGTGGCATTTCTTATGACACTTTATATTTTCACTGTGTCAAATTACTTGCCTTTTCTTGAAATTTGAACTGGGCCGCTCAGCTGTCCCAATTCCATTCGTCATGTTTCTCATATTTGTGGTAGAACTTTAAGGTTAGCAGTCTATGTGGTTGCTGTTATAGGAATTCAAGCACCTTGCTTGAGTAAATATTAATAATGGGAATTATTAGAAGCAACGTGGGGAAATGTTTGATTAAGTTGTCAGTATTGCTGTAGAATCTGATGCTATGGGTGGATCTGTGATTATTATGAAAAGAATTCAAAATATTAATGCAAAAAGTTATTAAACTAAAAATTAATAAAAAAAATAAAACATCCAAATGGAAAAATGCGCTTAGCAGCAGAAAAAGCAAGAGGAATTAAACAAATGAGACAATGAAGAAAAATTAGTAAATAAATTGAAAAAAACATTGAAAAACATGACAATCAAGGCTGACGTCATCAAGGGGTACCAGTTTTGAATTGTCATAAAATGCAAAACTTTTTTTATGAAGAAAGGTACAGGGAAAGCGATTTTTTGAATTTTGTCTAAGCTTTCTTAAAAGAAAAAGTTTTGCATTTTATGACAATTCAAAGCTGGTACCCCTTGATGACGTCAGCCTTGATTGTCATGTTTTTCAATGTTTTTTTCAATTTATTTACTAATTTTTCTTCATTGTCTGATCTGGATCTGTGATTAGTTATTTATTTTGATGATTGTGATATGAGGTGTCGGAAATGAAGTGAGCAGCTATCGGTCTTAATTTTGTATTTTTTATGTAATTTTCAAAATTGAATATTTGGTTGAAGTTCACTTCACTGCATTTTAGGGGCTTATCATAGAAATCTGCATTTAATTTGTAAATATATTGTGATAAGGTCGGGATCTTGAGTTCTTTGTGGATAGTTGTATTTCTGATGAACCATCTGATTTTTCTGGGTATCTTGTTCTGGCATTGGTAAAGTTTTTTCATGAGAGGTTCCGATATGGTTCTCCAGGCAGGTGAGGCAAATGTGAGAATTGTTCTGATCATTCATGTATACTGTAGTTTTCTTAGTTTTAATGAGACATTCTGGTTATAGATGAGAGTCTGTATTGTTGTTGCTGCATTTGGTTCGTCGATTATATTTTTGATAGGTTCATTCCAGGTGAGCTTGCTTTTTATTATAAGGTCAAGGCAGTTCGCTTATTTAACTATTGGTGATTGGATATTGGACAGTTTTGATTTGCATTGTGGTAGTATTTTTATTCTTTTTTTCTGTATGATTAGGATTTGATATTTGTCTGCAATTACGGCTGTTTTCCTTTTAACGCACCAGTCTTTTATTTCATGAATTTCAACCTGTAGTTTGTGTAATGCTATATTTGGATTTCTTGATTTGATGATGATTCCTGTGTCTGCCTAAAAATTTGTAATATTACTGTAATCTATTCTTTTAATTGGAAAAGCATAAGTGTATAAAATATATAGAATCGGTCCACGTATATAGCTGACCTGAGCTACTCCAGCTGTGATATTTCTTTATGATGATTTGTTGTTTTGAATCGATTCATGGAAGGTTCTGTTTGAAATTTAGCAGGAAAGTAATTTGATGAGACCAGGTGGAAAGTTAAACTGATTTAATTTAAATATTGTGCCAGTAGGCCAGACTTTTTCAAATGCTTCTGAGATGTTTATCATTTAAAATGCTACTGTTTCTTTATTGATTGGAGCTCTGCCTGTATAGTCTATTATGTGAAGTAGCTGTTTTGTGGTTTCCAGTTTTTGGCGGAATCCGAACTGCTGGTCGGGGCGGGTTGTAAATAGTGGCTCGATTCTTTTGTATATGACCTTTTCTTATATATTTTTCCCAGTATGTTTAAGAGACTGATAGGTCTGTAACTCTCAGGACTGCTTGGATTTTTAGTTTTCTTTAGAAATAGAACGATAGATGTGTTTTTACAAATTTGAAGATAATAATTTAGAGCAAGATAGTTATTGATGATATGGATGATTTTCGCTATCTAATTTGGATGTAGTAGTTTTATTTTTTATACCATCATCACGTGGTGCTTTGTTCTTTTTTAAATTACGGATAATGTTGCAGATTTTTCTTATTATTTGTGGGTTCTTTTGTTTCTGGGATAGGATGTTTGTGATGGAAAATGTTTACTTCTTCTGGTATTAAATTATGATGGCTTCGATCTGAGTTTGGATTAGGTGAAAACTGGTTTTGGAGTTAGTCAGCAAAAATTTGAGCCTTATCTTCCATTGGGTGTGCTGTGCCAAATGGTCCATTGATTGGTCTGTTTATGTGTGGTACAGTCTTTAATATTTCGGTCATTCTCCAATTATAGTAAAATAGTGCTTGTTGTCAGCTATTGTTTCAGATTCGTCATCAACCTGAGAAGTTCAACTGAAAAACGTTTATGAATTTTAAATTCAATGAAATTCGTCAAAGTGAATTATTCATTATAAAAGAAATTAAAAAACAAAAATTTGCCGAATAAATACGGAGTTAAAGTCGCGCGAAAAATCTTCCTGATAAAAGTAAATAAAGTATTTAAATCATATTTTTTTTGACAGAGATGGAGTACTGAGAGTCAAAGATAGAATAGGACATGCTAATGTCTGTTTTAGCAGTGAATTCCCAATTATTCTACCCAAGAATCATAAATTAAATACAGGTAAATTTAGAATCCTTCCTTAAACGATATTTCTGTTTCGGTCCTACTGCTTTACTGCATTACGTCCGAAAAAAATTTTGACAAGAGTAAAGCAATGGGTAGGAAAGTTGTGCTTGATAGTGTAAAAAGTGTTAAAGTTAAATTCATATGAGTTGAAAATTATGTGTAATTTGCCCAGAGAGAGGGAGAGCGAAGGGGGGGGGCAGGGAGAGAATGACCTGACTTCCCATTTAATTGCTAGAGTAGAGCAGGTATAGATTTGTGGTCCATTCCTTAATAAATGTAAACATCAAAGGATAGGAAATTGTCATGATACTTTGTATGCTTAGTCACTAACGGTGCTCACCTGGAAAATGTGACAGATTTAACATCAGAGGCCTTTATAGCATGATTAAGGAAGTGTGTGGCTCAAAGAGGTGTATATGCCCAAAATTATTTTCTGATAATGCCACAAATTTCATCGGAGCGAATAAAGAGTCTTCTAAGTTACAAAATTTAATTATAAAGCCCGACAAGTGACTGCAAAATTATGTGTCAATTCAAGGTGGAACTGAGAGCTCCCAAATTTTGTAGCCTCTGGAAAAGTGCAGTTGAGCCTTATATAATTTTAAAAGGGTTTTAGGAAATTCCAGAATGTGCTATGAAAAAATTCCTAACAGCCGTTAGTCAAATAGAATGATTTCTTAACTTCAGTTCGCTTGCACGTGCGTCATCTGATACTGATGTGTATGATGTCTTAACTCCATTTTCTAATTGGTAGACCCTTAACTCCTTTTGTAGAAATAAATTTAGTTGAGGTGAAAGATAATCGATTATCAAACTGGAAAAGACTGAAAAAAAGTTATTCAAGTTTTTTTGTGTGGAAGAAATAGCAAATACAATATCTTAATAAGTTGCAACCGAGGTCCAAGCGGATGGTAGAAAAAAGCATTGCTAAAATCATTGAGTTCGTACTTCTAAAAGATGAAAATCTACAGCCTCAAAAATGGACACTGGATAGAATTATTGAACTTTATTTTGGTAAAGACAAACGAGTGAGAGCAGTTAAAGTAAAATCCCATTCTGAAATTTATTAACGCTCTATATTTAAAATTGTATTTTACCTATTAATGAGTTATCGTTTAAAGAATGTTGTGTTAATGAGTAATCTTGAAAAGTGTATTTTTGAATAAGTAGTTTAATTTTATTTATATATTATTATTGCTTTTTATTTAACTGTGAATTAAACTAGCAGATGAGAATTGAAATATGCCAGGTCGTAGAGATTTGTTTTTAAGTGCCGAAATCATTTGAGACGTTATGGCCTGGTTAAATTTGTCTCGTTAATAGTAATCTAACTTTCCAGAATACTATTTTTGGATATGTATTAAGTGGAAGTGTTCCTGCTGAAAATCAGGGAAGGGTACATTGTGGCTTCATTTTATATTTTTATTGTACGAGGGTTGTAAATTAAATAGTGGCAATTTAACCTTGAAACTCACAGAAGGGCGGGCACGCGTAAATAGGGTATGGGAGCGGTGAGGTGGCGCTGTTGTCGAAGTGTATAGTGCAAAAAACAGTCGATTTGCTTAGAAGGGTAGTTGTTGCGTGGCGTTAAAGTGAGGAGTTTCGTTTCCATCGCTCTAAAGCATGTTGTGAAAAGGCTTAATGACGAAAAAAGACGAGATGCTTGAACCCATCATGCTACTGTACTATACGGTAAAACATTTGCTCCACAGGCTTCCACTTATCCTCGATAGCATTCTGTTGCATTTTTGCCACGGGCTACCTCGATTTTAAGCCACGACAACTGATCACCTTTTGAGAACATGCTTTAGAGCGATGGAAACGAAACTCCTAACTTTAACGCCACGCAACAACTACCCTTCTAAGCAAATCGACTGTTTTTTGCACTATACACTTCGACAACAGCGCCACCTCACCGCTCCCATATCCAATTTGCGCATGCCCGCCCTTCTGTCAGTTTCAAGGTTAAGTTGCCACTATTTAATTTACAACCCTCGTATAACAGTCGTTGTGAACAGCAGACACAATTTTTTTGTTGTTGGGGGGGGTTACGACTACTAATGTTTAACTCCGTAGATTTGTAATTTTGAACACAATTAAAGACAAAAGAACTTCTGTATCAATTATTGGCGAAAATTTCCTACGTGGTAACCTCCCACGGTAAGCCTGATGGAAAAAGAACTCTAACAACCCATGATCCGCCAAAAAGTGAAGTTATTTTACGTCAGCACTGTGGTCGATGCAAGCCGGAGGCGGAATTTGTATCGACCAGAAGATGGAATAAAGTATTAAAAGGGATAACACAGGGAGGTATGTAGTAAAAATGGCGTTAAAAGATGATCTAGTGTGTTCAGGGGAATCCAAGGATATTGATTTAAAAAATTAATTTTTCAGCGCAGACGCTTCTTAAAGGAGCTTGATCATTTAGCATTATGCAAGGAATTTTTTCGTGAATATGAAAATATGAGTCATATGACAGAAATATCAGAGTGTGAGGAAGAAGTAGGAATGTATTATATACCGCATTTAGGAATTTATAGCCCTGATAAAAGTACTGCAAAGCTTCGTGTAGTGTTCAATCAATGCCTCCTAGAAAAGCGAAGGCCTCAGCATGAATTACCATAAAATTCACTGCTTAGTTTATATTCGTTAAGTCGGACTAATACTTAATTGATCCGTGCTGAGGCAACGCCTCCTATAACTGAAAGCCACCACACGGTTTTTTTATAGATAGTCCGATCAGACCACTGTTAAGGACATTCACTTTCCGAACGAGTCATTTGATACAAAATCTAGCTAAAATAAGAAAGTGGTAGCAAATTTATGACTACAAATTTGTTTTATTTATGAATATTATTGGTTTGCCTTATCGACTTGTCCACCAATACAGATTCAATTCCCAAATATATATGATTAATTTCTCCCAAGTACTTTTATTAAAGGCTTTGGTTCATGCGCACAACTGGTTCACTTTTGAAACAGACCGTGTGGAGGCCTTTTGATGTAGGAGGTGGTGGCTGTGGACTTCTTGGAGATGTTGGTTCAATGCGTCCGTTCAAACAAACTTGGGGAATTCTTAATATTCCTTTGAATATAACCGTGGTAATTGAGGGTTTAACTCGTAAAGTAGAGTATGCTAAAAATGATTAAAACACAAGTAAACTGGAACGCAACATTTATTACAACTTTAAATGTTTAACTTAAATCAAAAATTCGTTATGTTGAGCAAATATATAATGAATCATCATCATCATCTACAATCTTAATCCTATGACGGATATCAGGCCATCGGCCAAAGACTCAAAAGAAGGGCAGGCTGTTCATTCCTCAAGAAAAAAAATTGTTCGTTCTTTTATAGAACACGATGTCTTACGTCACATTGATTAACTGATCACTTCTCTTCACTTCCATCCTGGAGACGAATCTGCAAAAGACTAAAACACTAAAGTTTAAAACTTGAAATTACTTATTTCCACTGTAATATTAGAACATAACTTAGAACAAACTGTGTGCGTCATACAGGACGATTTATTTAAAATTTGGACGATATTTTGTTAATATATTTATGCGTTTGCAGCAGACATTAGATAGATGCATATGATTATTTTAATTGATCCGAGTCAAACTAAAATTTTCAGAATACTTTTAAGGGAGGGAGTGTATGATACAGTTAAGACGTATGAGGTCAAAACCATAACCTACGGAACAGTTAGTTAACCATATCTAGCAGCACGGGTTTTGCTTCATTTGTCAAGAGACGAGAACTATCCTTTAGCATCTCATGTGTTAGAAAGAGACTTACTTCTATATGGATGATGATTTGAGCCCCGCAGCCACCTTGGGAGAAACAAAAGAACTGCAATCGGAGTTATCAAAGTCTTAGTACAGAAATGCTACTGCATAAATGGTATAGGAAATGAAAATTGAAACCTGAATTGACAAAAACTACAACTTTGAGGGAGAAACAAAAGCACTATGTGTCATATGGAATTCAACCAGTGACCACTTGCTTTCTAAATTCAGATGGAAAGTATGGTCCTCCCACGAAGAAATCAGTGCTTTCAACATTTGTACGTATATTTGACCTCCTCGAACTTTCAGGTACAGCTGCAAAGAAAGCTAAAATATTTCTGCAGGAACTGTAGTATATAAAATTAGACTGTAATGATCCGCTTGCTGAAGAAGCGCAGCAGTGGCTAAATTTCGTCAAATTTTTGCCAGCAATAAACAATGTGAGTATTCAGCGATGCATCCTAATAGAAAAATCAGTGTGCATAGAGTTTCGTAGTCTTTTTGACGCTTCTGAATCTACTTATAAATATTTAAGCTATGCACAGTTATAAAATTCGTTTATCCGAAGATTATTTTGTGCAAAAATTAGGTTTAAAGAATTATTTATAATTTATAATTATTTTTGTGAAAAATTTTCAGAAAAATTTTAAATTTTAAAGTATATGATTCATTAAATCATTTTAACAAAGGTTTTAATAAAATAAATAAAATTTTAATAAAAAAAATTTCATAAAATATAATAAATTTTAAATAAATAAAAAAAATACTTCTTCCTTTTACGTGACAAATGTGGAGATAGAAATGAGGAAGTTCAAATTTTTGAAACTACCGTTTCAGAAAATAAAATATATTTTATATAAGTTTTAATTTTATTTAAACTTTGTTGGAGAAACTAATAATTCATATTTAAAAAAGGTATCTGACAGCAATACAGTTGGCTGGTGGATACTGAAAATTAGAAAAAAAAGGAAAGTAGTTTTGTATATTGTCGAACTCATAGAAATAACTAGAAAAAGGTTTATCATTTTTATAAAATTGTGATCGTAATTAACAATGAAAAGTACTTTTTGTGAGTTCAGAAGAATGGTAGATAAGTATTCTTCTTTTAGATCTGAATATTTCTTATGTTCTCGTTTCGCTCTTGAACAAACTTCTCAACAATTAAAATTGCGGTTCAATTATAAACACAACTGTAAATAATTAGGTCTGTCTAAAAGTACTGTTCTCGAAAAGACACGCATCACTATCAGATACGCAAGAGAAGCATTTATTCAAGCTGTAATGACGCTTCACGCTTTTTTTTATTTCCTAATGCATTAGGTTTTTAACCGAAAATTTGGATATTTTTTCGTCGCTTATTTCAAATTCGCAATCAGTTTCACTTTACAAGATACAGTTTTTATGCAATTCAATTATATATTTTGATTTAGAATTTTTTTAAAATTTATTTTGTGTGCATATTAAGAGTTCCCACTTCTCTGCTACGTAGAAAGTGGTAGGTAGAAGTAGATAAAACATTTACGATGTGATAAATTATGTTAGTTTGTAACGAAAGAAATAATGGATATTACTTTTTTCCATAACAAGCAAATATTCTTATATTCATAGGTATCATTTAATACGCTAAAGTCGTGTTCCTTACAAAAGACATGCAGCGACGTCACAGACAACTAAAATGTAAAAAGTGGTAGAAGATTTATTTATTTATTATTTGTTTAAAAACACAATGAGATACAAATTGTTCTTTTTGAAAATTTAAGGAAAATTATTAGCCGAATTCACTTTCAATATTAAGCTAGAAATAAAAACGGTTCCGCTTTCTGAAAAATTCTAATAAATTGGTAGCGAATTGAAGAGTACACCACGTTGATGTAGGAAAATTACGCCCACTCTTTAAAAGTGTAGCCGCGAGACTACAGTAATAATGTTGCATTTCCTAAGTAACTTTGTTTTTTCAATATGTCAAATTACAGAAAAATGAAAAAAACTTAACCAAAAAATACCTTTAAATTTGATTTTACTAGAAAGAATTTTTTTTTCCTAGCTGAGCAAGTTGGCATTTCTGGAAATCTAAAAAAAATATGCTATAAAACTTGAAAACTTTTATCTCTTGAAAATTTGAAAATTTTTATCACTTGTTAAAATTCTAAATTTTAATCGTCACCACTTTTTGCTATTTTAGTCGCCCCTAGCAAACCTGGAAATGCATGCTATTAAAAAAAAACATATTTTGTAATAAATAACACGGTTTTAACTTTATTCTTTTTGCAATTTGTTTTGGTAGCCGGAAAATAAAAACTCTGAGTAACATATGAACTAATGATCGGAATTCTGAGTAACATATGAACTTATTATCGGAATTTTGAACTGATTTTAATGATTCAAGGGCCAACACTTAAATTTGCATTAATTAATTGCACTCATTAATTAGTGCAGCAGACAATATTTTTCGAAACAAAATCAGTCATATAACCACACACTTTTTTTAAGGTGTCTTTTCCATCAAATTCGAATTCTGTCCTATTCCCATAGCAAAGTCAGGAGAGCGATCAAAAGTTTAGTTCTCTTAATTATAATTTTTGCGTGTTTCGCAATATATCGACTAATTTTCAAGCTCATCGAAACATTTTATACACAGTTATAAAAATAATTTACCCAAAGATTATTCTATGCAAAAAGTAGCTTTAAGTAATTATTTATAATTTATTATTTTTGAGAGAACGTTTCAAAAAAACTTGAATTTTAAGGTATATGAATGAGATTTAGACTGAGGGTGTTTACGGAGTACCTGTCCGCGAAGCGGACACTCCACTCCTTCAACTGAGATGGTTTCCCGTGGGCGCCTGGCGTAATGTCTTTAGGTTAAAAAAGACTGAAGTTGTAGATGAGATGGCTTGGCTGGATAGTCGGCATGATGGTGCAGTGATGATCACTATGACTTGTTCTCCGGAAGCAAAGATCTGAGAAGCTTAACTAGCTCCTCATTCTGTGATAGTTCTAGCAGATCACGGAAGACTTGCAGAAATCTATTGGCTTTATCGGTAGCACTCCTGTGCTGTGTTTTCTTCTGAGGTTGCTTTCTCCTTGGCCTAGCACCATAGCCTGAAAAACAGGCCGGGTGCGCTCCATTGCAGTTAATGCAGGTGGCAGGAAGACTCCTGGGTTTGGAGCATTCGTATGAAAAGTGAGCTCCCGCACACTTCATGCATGCAGAATCATCTGAACAGTTCTTTTGGGTGTGTTCAAATTTTTGGCAACGATAACATTGCACTGCATAGCGACCTCCTCGAAATCGCTCTATCTGAACACTAGTAGAGAGAATCTCCTTGGTGTTGATGCATTTCCTATTCTCCGGGCTATCTGGAAGTAGGATCAGAAAAATGGGAAGGAGCGGTATATGAATTATTAAATCATTTTAAGATATGTAATTTTAAATTAATAACAAGTACTGCTTCCTCTAAGTGACAAAAGTTGAGATAGAAATGAAGTAGTTCAAATTTTAGAAACTACCGTTTCAGATAATGAAATATATTTAACAATAATTTTTTACTCAGTCCGAGAATGTATTGTCAGAGTGGTTGTATCACAATAATCGAAAAACAATCTGACTCAAATATATATCTATATTTTAAAACCGTTGAAATTTGCTTGTGCAAGGATTATTATGCTTTTAGATATTTATTGTAATTATTTATCTGTAGTGGTGGTCAAACTCATTTATAATTATCATTATAATTCAAAAAGTTAATTGGAATAACATGAGTATTGCTACCACTTTAAATATGAAAATAAAATCCTCCGGAGGAGTTGGCGGCAGGTATACGTTCCATATTGATACCAAAGCTCGTCTCATGGCATTAAATAAAAGTATCTGACAGCAATACATTAGGCTGGTGGATACTGATAATAAAAAAAAGGAAACTATTTCTGAATATTGTCTATCTCATTGAAATGGTTAGTAAAAATTTATTATTTTTATGAAATTGTGATAGTAATTAATAAGGAAAAGGACCTTTTGTGATTTGAGAAGAATGGTTGATAAGTATTTTTCTTTTGGATCTGAAAAATTTTTCTATTCTCGCATCGCTCTTCAACAGGTTTCTCAACAATTAAAAATTTTTTCAGCTATAAACATAAATAATTAGGACTGTCTAAAAATTCTGTTCGCGAAAAAACACGTATCATTTTCAGACATGAAAAAGGTGAATTTATTCAATTTATTAGTTTCTGATGCATTAGGTTTTTGACCGGAAGTTTGGATAGTTTTTCGTTGCTGATTTCAAATTCGCCATCGGTTTTACTCTACGACATGCAGTTTTAATGCAATTTAATAATATATTTCAGTTTTGAATTTTTTTAAATTTAATTTGTGTGCCTATTAAGAGATCCCACTTCTCTGCTACATAGAAAGTGGTAGGAAGACGGAGTAATTTTAATAATTCAAGGGACAAAACTTAAATTTGCGTTAATTAATTGCACTCATTAATTAGTGCAGCAGACAATATTTTAAGAAACAATTTATTATTATTTCTGTGAATACGTTTCAAAACATTTTGAATTTTAAGGTACATGAACTATTAAATCATTTTAAGAAATGTAATTTTAAATAAATAAGAAAAATACTGCTTCCATTTACTTGACAAATGTTGAGATAGAAATGAGACAGTTCAAATTTTAGAAACCACCGTTTCAAAAAATAAAATATATTTAACATATAGTTTAATTTAGTTACGAAATTGTATTTCTTCAATCCCTACAGTTCATTTCATAAAGGTATCTAAAGGCAATAAATTTTCCTGGCAGATACTGATAATAAAAAGAAAAGGAAAATGGCACGGTTTATTAATTTTTCTTTTTTAATTTTCGTTTTAAAAATTGTGATACTAGTTGATTATAAAGAGGACTTTTTTTTGTTAATTCAGAAGATTGGTTGATAAGTATTCTTTTAGCTCTGAAAATTTCTTCTGTTCTCGTATTGCTCTTGAACAAACTTCTCAACTATTGAAAAGTATTTCAATTATAAACACAGATATAGATAATTAGGTATGTCTGAAAGTTCTGTTCGCGAAAAAACACGTATGATTTTCAGATATACAAAAGGTGCATTTATTCACGCTATAATGAATTACATTTTTTTATTATTTTCTAACGCATTAGTTTTTTGACCGGAAATTTGGATATTTTTTCGTCGATGGATTTCATTTATCAGTATGAAGTCCTGTTCCTTACAAAACATATACAGTGACGTCACAAGCAGCTAAAATGTATAACGTTTTAAAAATTTTATTTATTTATTATTTGTTTAATAACACTATGAGATACATTTCAAATTGCTCTTTTTGAAAATTTAAGGAAAATCATTCTCTGAATCCACTTTCTATAGTAAACTATAAAGAAAAACTACTCCGCTTTCTGCAAAATTCTATTAAATTGGTAGCGGATTGAAGAGTAAACCATGTAGAATTAACACCCACTCTTTAAAAGTTTTACTACGAGACAACAGTATTAATGTTGCATTTCAAACGATACTTTATATTTTTTAATATGTCAAAATACTTATCTTAAAATTTGAGCTGGGCACCTGGGCAGTATTGTTGTTGAATCTCATGCCATGGGTGGATCTGTGATTAGTTTTTCGCACACTTTAAAAGTGTTTTAGTTAGGATTAAATTTCGCACACTTTGAAAGTGTCACCACGAGACAACAGTAATAAGGTTGCATTTCTTATGATTTTTTAGAAATTGATATCTTTATCATTATTTAATATGTATTTGAATAAATTATTTTATTAAAAATTATAAAATATATTAAATAAATAATAGATCATTGATTAGATATAATTATGATTTCAGGCTCAAAAATCATGATTGGATAAAGTAAATCTTAACAGTCAAAGTCCCTGAAACCTCTCCACGATATTCAAAACCTTTTGGGAGCCACTGCTTAAACGTATAAATCTTCATTTTTAGAACCTAAATAGTATAAGTTAATGGAAAATCGATAATCCAAACATATATATATATATAAATTATACATTAATTATATAGTCATGCATTCAAATGTTAAAGAAGCTTAATTTTCAGAAAAAACTTAATATCTTATATCTTGTATACAAACACTAAGTAAAATATTTCCCAACGCCCATACTTGTTGGCAGCTATGTGTTCACACATTTCATATTTATAACAAATTAAAATAAAGATGTATGTTATTAAGTTTTATTTAACTAATCACCGTATGAATTACAATTTGTTGTATAAATGATATATTAGCCCTTTGAGAGTTAGTCTCAGCTTCTTGCGAATTTTAAGCTGAAGGTTTTTCAGTATCATTGCAGAAACTAAAAAAGAAAAAAAAAAGAAAGAAAGAAAGAAACAGCGCAGAAAGGGACCAACGCGAAGGATATAACTCGTTGACTCCCGGCAAACATCTAGATGTTTTTTATTTTTTCAGTTTGAAATCAATTTGGTGCCTCGGCGATTCTATTTCACGTGGAGATCACGATACGAAAATATCCCCAATAAAAATGCGAAAGAATGACTTTGACCAAACTTCATTGGTTATTATTAATAATATCCGGTTAATGTGATAAATTCATTTAAATTATTCACTTAAAATGGCTTGTTTGGTTTTTATTAATATTTACAGGTTAGTATTAATAATAACCGATTATTCACACTGTAACAAATACATGTTATAACTGATACATACTAGACTTTAGGCTTCTGACGTAAGCCCTGCCACCTCCAGAAATTGCCTCGTTGGGGATTCCTGGGGGGGGGGTTGTGATTTTCTGGAGAACTTGTATAATTTAGAGAAGAAATTTATTTTAGACTGCATGTGCTTGTTAAAATTAACTATTTCGTTTGTTTTGTTGTTGAAAAGACAGTACATGTTTTACTCTGCATACACTAAATGTTATAGAGAATTATTAATTTATTGAAAGAAAAATTACTAACTAATTATAGTGAAGACCGGAGTTTTTTTTTAAAAAAAAATAACACTAGAATGTTCAATGATTTTTATTTTCCGAATAGTTTAAATTTTGAAATTCAAAATTTTTTTTGCGATTTTTAATACAATATTTTGATAATTTTTTCATTTATTATTAACGTTATAATATTACAATAGTTTGAATTATTAAAAGAAATTGATGACAAGTTATTCTCTGCTTCAAAATTTGTAGCAAATAATTATTCGCTTTAGTATGGTATAGTAAGCTTTTCAAAATAAATAAAGATATAAATAAATAATAATTAAAGAAGATTAAAGATATAATAAGTAAAGATGCAAATTGGAATGACCATATCATTAAAATCATTGCTAAAGCCTTTACGGTTTATTAATTAAACTAAAACTAAAATGCATATCCAAAAATGTCACTTTAACGCAAACGTGTTACAAACAAATAACGTACATTAAACAAATAATCACCTATACCTCCACTACCTGATGGGACATAACTAAAGTTCAAAACAAAAAAACTCATCCCATTCCAAATTAAATGATCAGTAGAATGAGCAGCCTAACATATTTTATAAGAAACAAAGCCATTTATACTGATTTTAAACTAAAAACTTGAATTGAGGGAAGCAAGACGATTTCGATGCCGAACAAATTATTTTTTCAACCATATCGACAAGCCATTTTTTCTTAATATTAAATACATTTTAAAACTTTAAACTTTACATTTATGAAAACTACATATTAATATCATTCAATAACAATAAAAAGGAATTTAAAATGTTTATAAATTTAATTTTTTAAATATTTGAAAATTTAATGTATATATAATTTTTTTTAACCAGACATAGCTTTCGGTACGCTCAAAAAATTTTCTTCATGAAATATCAACAAAAAATTGGCATACACTCATGTAAATATGTTTGAAAAATCAGGTGAAATAGTTTGTTTCATAATATGTACAGAATATATTATATATAAGCCAAATAAATGTAGTATTTCTGAAAAAAATGCAAAATTTCGTTCAAATTTTGAAAAACTTCCCCTGTATAACAAAATTATAATGAAAAAAATAAACTTTATGTATTTAATTAAATGTAAATAAGGTATATGTACAGTCCGCAAAAAAAAAAAAGATATCACCCTAAATAACTTTTGTTCTAATGATCGGATTTTCACGATCCTTAGATCGTGAAAATCCGATGTCGATCTTAATGGTTCCCGGGGGTGACCTCAAATATGCTAATTAATTAGTGCTAACTATTAATTAAGTTACGAAATCAGACACAAAAACGTACTTTCTCTGAATAAACATGTATTTTTTTTTACATATTTGGATTTCTAAGCTTCAAAATATAGGGGGTAGCCGCAATCTGGGAAATATGGTCCCCATAGTTTGGTCAGGAGAGCGATCCAAAGTTCGTACCCGTTAATGTTAATTTCACTTTTTACGTTTTTAGTCATATTTTCAAAACTAATAAAGCAATTTGAAGAAAATTGCGCCCACTCATAAAACTCATTTACCCAAAGATAATTTCATGAAAAATATATATATATATATATATATATATATATATATATATATATATATATATATATATATATATCAAAATGCCATATAACATTTATTAAGTTTTACAATTTTATCGAAAATAAATACCGTGATTTCTGTAAAATTTTGCGATTATGCATCAGAATAGCTATCTTTTTTCAGGTCCATCTTTGCTTGATCACTTTTTTTTCCTTTCCTAAGAAACTCGAAGTGAGGGGCAAAAGCATTTAACCCTACAACTCTTCATAAATTTATGATAACTTATGAAAATTTGGTTTTAATTCAAAACTGTCATACAAATTACATTAAAACAGCTTGAAAAAAATAAATAATGTCAGATAAAAAGTCAAAGATTCTATAATCTTGGAGAATCAAAATTAATTTATTAATTTACTTAAATTTCCTTTTTAAAGGAGATTTTAAAAAAAAAAAGCCCAGAAAGCAACGCGAAAAATTCTTTTGGTTGCTTAGCAACGAGAAGCACTATCTTTTCCCATCTTGTCATTCATTCAGTTTCTTTATAGTTGTTATAAATTATTTCCCCTTCTATGGCGAGGTAATTTGGCATATTTTTAAACCATCGCCAGATATATAAATCCTTATTGCGACCTAATTTACAACCCCTGTTTTTCGAAATTTTGTCTACCCCCCCTATTTTAAGGGTCAGGATTCCAAATATGTAAAAAAAAAATGCATGTTTATTCAGAGAAAGTACGTTTTTGTGTCTGATTTCGTAACTTAATTAATAGTTAGCACTAATTAATTAGCATATTTGAGGTCACCCCCGGGAACCATTAAGATCGACACTTAGATCGTGAAAATCCGATCATTAGAACAAAAGTTATTCAGGGTGATATCTTTTTTTTTTTTGCGGACTGTACAAGCATAGAAATTTTCATAACTTTACAATGATTCGTTTTTTTGTACGAGCGTACCGAAAGTTATATCTGGTAAAAAAAAATTATATTTACATCAAATATTCAAATATTTATAAAAATTAAATTTATAAACATTTTAAAATTCTTTTTATTGTTATCGAATGATATTAATATGTAGTTGTCATAAATGTAAAGTTTAAAGTTTTAAAATGTATTTAGTATTAAGAAAAAATGGCTTGTCGATAAGGTTGTAAAAAATCATTTTTTCGACATAGAAAACGTCTTGCTTCCATTGAAACACGTATGAATTTAAATACAAAATTTCATAAAAAAGCTCAAAAATGCACAACTAGTTACAACAAAATTTGTTGAAATGCTGAAAGAGGATTTAAAAAATAGACCCCTTGATCGCTTTCTCTTAATTGACGAAATTCTCTCAAATAAGTTTTTAAATAATATTTACTCAAATCGATTATTATTTAAAATTACTAAAAGTGTCTAATTTTGGGAAAATGAAGCAATGTATTGTATTAGATAAACTGTTTCAAACATTAGACAAAGAAACCGCATTTAGACAATCAGGAAGTTGGTTTGATCTTGAAACCTTGAGCAAGGAAGCAGATTTATTGTTTGTGTCAAGAAGTAAACCTCTAACGGAGAGTTATAGTCAAAAATTCTCTAATTCGAGAAATGCGTCTTAAGATATTTTGAGCTGATAACAAGTGTTCAAACTGCATGCCGAGTTTTGATAATGCATCCAGCATTGCCATTTTCTGAAAGAGTAGAAGTAATAAAGAGTAACAATCTTTGTTTTAATTGCCTGGATAACTGTTTGGTTAATAGTAATAAATCTAAATTTTCCTGTTCTATGCGTAAAAGAGAGGTAAAAAAAATAGGTGTCATTATTTTACTTTGCATTATTCGAGAAAGAGTGAATAATTGCAAGGGCCATTGACCGAGGATTTCTGAGGAGAGGGAATCTGCATATCCGCTGCCTTTATTCCACACAACTGACACCGCTAGTCGTCAAAACAATGCTACTTCCTCGCGGCTAATAAATCAGTCAAAAACAGTTCTTTTGAGTACAGTAAATTGTTTATTAAAAGATGAGAGGGGAAATAAATACCCATTGCCTCTGCAATTTTAGTTCTAGGAGCCATGAATGATTTTATAACGTCGGATTTTGCAAATGCCCTTAATTTAAAAAGAAAGAAAACCCATTTGGTCGTGTGTAGTATTGGCAATACATTCAAAACAAATCAATCTTATGCTAATGCAACTAACTTGAAAGGATGCTTTGAAAAAGAGTTAGCTTTTTAATTGCTTTTAATATTACAGATTTCATTGTGTCAAAAGCGTTAATGATTAATCTACCAAAATTAAAATACATTAAACTAGCAGATGAGAATTGAAATATGCCGGGTCGTAGTCTTTCGTTTTTAAGGGCCGAAATCATTTGAGACGTTATGGCCTGGTTAAATTTGTCTCGTTAATAGTAATCTAACCTTCCAGAATACTATTTTTGGATATGTAGTGAGTGGAAGTGTTCCCCTTGAAAATCAGAGAAGGGTACATTGAGACTTCATTTTATATTTTTATTGTATAACAGTTGCTGTGAACAGCAGACGCTATGTTTAACTCTGTAGATTTGCAAAGAAACAATAATTTGAGAAAAGAACTTGGAATAAAATATTAAAAGGGATAACACAGAGAGGTATACAGTAAAAATACCGCTAAAAATGACGTGTTTAGGGAAGTCCAAGGATATGACCCTTAAAAAATTAAATTCTCTGTGCAAACGTGTTTTTAAAGGAGTTCGAGTATTTATGCAGGGAATTATTTTCGCGAATATGAAAATATGAGTCATATACCAGAAATATCAGAGTGTGAGAAAGATGTAGGAATGTTTCATATACCGCATTTAGGTATTTAGATCCCTGATAAAAATACTTCGTATAGTGTTCATTCAATGCCTCCTAGAAAAGAGAAGGCCTCAGCATACGTTACCATAAAATTCACTGCTCAGTTTATATTCGTTAAGTCGGACTTTTAAATTGATCTGCGCTGAGGCCTTCTTTTCTATAGGAGATGTTGGTTCAATTCGAACCCGTCGAATTTTTGCCAACAATAAACAATGCGATGTATCCGAATAGAAAAATCAGTGCGCATGGAGTTTCATGGTCTTTCTGAATCGACTTATAAATACTTCATTTATACACACAGTTATAAAATTCGTTTATCCAAAGATTATTCTATGCAAAAAGTAGGTTCAAAAAATTATTTATAATTTATTATTATTTTTGTGAAAAAGTTTCAAAAAAATTTGAATTTTAAAGTTAATGATTTATTAAATCATTTTAACAAATGTAATTTTAAATAAATAAAAAAAATACTTTTTTCTTTTACGTGACAAATGTTGAGATAGAAATGAGGTAGTTCAAATTTTAGCAACTACCGTTTCAGAAAATAAAATATATTTAATATAAGTTTTAATTTTATAAAGATATTCATTTACTGAAAGCGGTTAATTGGTTTAATAAAGGTATCTGACAGTTAAACGTTTGACTCGTGGATACTGAAAATAAAAAAAAGGAAAATTTTTCTGTATATTGTCTAATGCATTGAAAAGGTTTATCATTTGTTTTAAAAATTTTATAAAATTGTGATAGTAATTAAGAAAGGAAAAGAACTTTTGTGAGTTCAAGAGAATGGTTGATAAGTTTTCTTTTTTAAATCTGAAAATTTCTTCTGTTCTCGTATCACTCTTGATCAGGTTACTCATGAATTAAAATGTAGTTGAATTATAAACATAAATGTAGAAAATTAGGTTTGCCTGAAAGTTCAGTTCGCGAAAAGACACGTATCATTTTCAGATATGCAAAAGGTGCATTTGTTCACGCTAAAATTAATTGCAATTTTTGTTTATATTCTAATGCATTAGGTTCTTGACCGAAATTTTGGATATTTTTTCGCAGTCATTAATTAGTGCAGCAGACAATATTTTTAGAAACAAAATCAGTCATATAACCGCACATTTTTTTTAAAAGTTTCATTTCAATCAAATTCAAATTCTGTCCTATTCCCATAGCATGGTCAGGAGAGCGATTAAAAGTTTAGTTCTCTTAATTATAATTTTACTTTTTGCGAGTTTCTCACTATTCTAGCTCTTTGGAGCATTTTATACACAATTATAAAATTCATTTACCCAAAGATTATTCCATGCAAAAACTATCTTTAGATAGTTATTTATAATAATTATAATTTTTGTGATAACGTTTCAAAAAATTTTGAAATTTAAGGTATATGAATTATTAAATCATTTTAAGAAACTTAATATTAAATAAATAAAAAAATACTGCTTCCTTCATGGGTGAAAGCTCTTATATAGCAAGACGGAAAAGAGAAAAACCTGGTACGTAAAACATTTCATTCCAGAATTTTTTTCAAAAAAAAATGAAATATCTTTAACTGTCAAGATTTCTTTTATAATTCTGGCATATATATAAAACTGCTTCTTTTCCAAGATAAAGTAGATATTGTTGAAAAATTTAAAAAAAGAATAAGTAAACTCCTCCCCAAAACTAGCTATAACTGAATTGGTTTTACTTCCAGCCTTTCCTCGTTTCCGTCTCGCTTTCACCCCTGGCTTCCTTCCACGTGACAAAAGCTCTGAGAGAAATGAGGTAGTTCAAATTTTATAAACTACCGTTTCAGAAAATAAAATACAGTTAATATATATTTCAATTTTGTTGATACTTTCGGTGGAACCACCAATAATGGAACATTTAATAAATGCATCTGTTAGCAATACCCATGGGTGGTGGATACTGAAAATTCGGATAAGAAATATATTTTTGAAAAAAATCATTTATTCTTTTAAAAATTTTGTTTAAAAGTGTGATAATAATTGATAATAAATAGGACTTTTTTTGAGTTCAGGAGATTGGTTGATAAGTATTCTTCTTTTAAGTCTGAAAATTTCTTCTGTTTCCGTATCGCTCTTGAACAGGCTTCTCAGCAATTGAAATGTTGGTTTAATTATAAACACAAATGTAGATAATTAGGTTTGCCTGAAAAATCAGTTCGTGAAAAGACACGTATCATTTTCAGATATGCAAAAGGTGCATTTATTCAAGCTATAATGAATTACAATTTTTTATTTTCTAATACATTAGGTTTTCACTGGAATTTTAGATATTTTATCGTCGCTGATTTCAAATTCGCAATCGGTTTCACTCTACAAGATACAGTTTTTATGTTATTTAATAATATATTTCAATTTATAATTTGCTAAAATTTGTGTGCCTATTAAGAGTTCCCACTTATCTGCTACGTTGAAAGTGGTAGGAAGAAGGAGATATACATTTATGATTCGATAAATTATGTTAGTTTGTAATGGAAAAAAATAATCGATATTACTTTTTTCCATAACAAACAAATATTATTAATTCATAAGTACCATTTATCACGCTGAAGTCGTGTTCCTTTCAAAATATATGCAGCGACGTCACATGCAACTAAAATGTAAAAAGTGATAGACATTTTATTTATTTATTATTTGTTTTATAGTTTTACATTTCATGTTTTTACATTTCAAAGTTTTCTTGTTGAAAATTTAAGAAAAATCATTCTCGGAATTCACTTTCAATCCTAAACTAGAAATAAAAACTACTGCGGTTTTTGCAAAATTCTAATAAATTGGTAGCGAATTGAAGAGTAAACCATGTGGGATTAGAAAAATTACGCCCCTTCCTTAAAAGTGTTGCAGCCGGACTACAGCAATAATGTTGCATTTCTTATGACACTCTATATTTTCACTGTATCAAATTACTTGTCTTTCCTTGAAATTTGAGCTTCATATTTGTGGTAGAACTGTAAGGTTAGCAGTCTATGTCGTGGCTGTTATTGGGGTTCACGCACCTTGCTTGAGTAAATAATAATAATGGAAATTAAAAGAAGCAGGCTTGCTTTAAACTATGTGTAGCGTTGAATGTAGATTGATGGTCAACGTGGGGAAATGTTTGATCAAGTTGTCAGTATTGCTGTAGAATCTGATGCTATGGGTGGATCTGTGATTATTAAGAAAAGAATTCAAAATATTAATGCAAAAAGTTATTAAATTGAAAATTAATGAAAAAAATAATACATCAAATGGAAAAATGCGTTTAGCAGCAGAGATTAAACAAGTAACAAATAAACAAATGAGACCATGAAGAAAAATTTGTAAAAAAATTGAAAAAACATTGAACAACATGACAATCAAGGCTGACGGCATCAAGGGGTACCAGCTTTGAAGTGTCTTAAAATGCAAAACTTTTTCTATCAAGAAAGGTACAGAGAAAGCGATTTTTTGACTTTTGTCCTAGCTTTCTTGATGGAAAAAGTTTTGCATTTTACGACAATTCAAAGCTGGTTCCCCCCGATGAAAGAAGCTTTGATTGTTATTTTTTTCAATTTTTTTGCTAATTTTTCTTCATTCTCTCATTTGGATGTATGATTAGTTATTTATTTTGATGATTGTGATATGAGGTGTCGGAATTGAAGTGAGCAGCTATCGGTCTTAATTTTATATCTTTTTTGTAATTTTCAGAATTGAATATCTGATTAAAGTTCACTGCACTGCATTTTAGGGGCTTGTCATAGAAATCTGCATTTAATTTGAAAATATATTGTGATAAGGTCGGGATCTTGAGTTCTTTGTGGATAGTTGTATTTCTGATGAGCCATCTGATTTTTCTGGGCATCTTATTCTGGCATTGGTTGAGTTTTTTCATAAGATGTTCCGGTATGGTTGTCCAGGTAGGTGAGGCATATGTGAGAATTGATCTGATCATTCATGTATATAGTAGTTTTCTTAGTTTTAATGAGACACTCTGGTCATAGATGAGAGTCTGTATTGTTGTCGCTGCATTTTTTTTCCGATTATATTTTTGATATGGTCATTCCAGGTGAGCTTGCTGTTTATTATAAGGTCAAGGCAGTCCACTGTTTTAAATATTGGTGATTGGATATTGAGCAGTTTTGATTTGCATTGTGGTAGTATTTTTATTCTTCTTTTCTGTATGATTAGGATTTGATATTTGTCTGCATTTACGGATTTTTCCCACTTAACGCATCAGTCTTCTATTTCATTAATTTGATCCTGTAATTTATGTTATGCTATATTTGGATTTCTACATTTGATGATGTTTCCTGTATCGTCTACATAAAAAGCTGTAATACTATTGTAATCTGTTTTATTAATTGGAAAAAATCATAAGTGTATAAAATATGTAGAATCCACGTATGCTGACCTGAGCGACTCCAGCTGCGATATTTCTTTATGATGATTTGTAGTTCTCAATGGGTACTTGGAAGGTTCTATTTGAAACATAGCAGGGAAGCAATTTGATGAAACCAGGTGAAAAATAAGCTGCATTAATTTAAATACTGAGCCAATATGCCAGACTTTATCGAATGCTTTTGAGATCTCTAACATTCAAAATACTATTGTTTCTTTGTTGATTAGAGCTCTGCCTGTATAGTCTATTATGCGAAGTAGTTGTTTTGTGGTGTTCAGTTTTTGGCGAAATCCGATCTGCTCGTCGGGGAGGGCTGTAAGTAGAGGCTTTATTTTAACGTATATGACCTTTTCGTATATTTCGTATACAGCTTGGATTTTCAGTTTTCTTTAGAAATAGAACGATTGATGTGTTTTTCCAAATTTGAATATAATAATTGAGAGCAAGGTAGCTCTTGATGATATGGATGATTTTCTCTATCTAATTGGGAGGTAGCAGTTTTATCGTTTTATTTTTTATACCATCTTCACCTGGTGCTTTGTTATTTTATAAATTACGGATAATGTTGCAGATTTCTTCATTATTTGTAGGTTCTGTTGTTTCTGGGATAGGATGTTCGTGATGGAAACTGTTTACTTCTTCTGGGATTAAATTATTATGATTTTAATCTAAGTTTAGATTTGGTAAAAACTGGTTTAGGAGGGAGTCTGCAAAAATTTGAGATTTATCTTCTATTGCATGTGCTGTGCCAAATGGTCCATTGATTGATCTGTTTATGTGTGGAACAGTCTTTAATATTTTGGCAATTTTCCAATTATACTAAAATGGTGCTTGTTGTAAGATATCGTTTCAGATTCCTCAACAACCTGAGAAGTTCAACTGAAAAACGTTTATGAATTTTAAATTCAAGGAAATTCTCCAGAGGGAATTATTCATTATAAAAGAAATTCAAGAACAAAAATTTACCGAATAATTAAGGAGTTAAACTCGCGCGAAAAATCTTACTGATAAAAGTAAATAAAATATTTAAATCATATTTTTTTGACAGAGATGGAGTACTGAGAGTCAAAGATAGAATAGGACTTGCTAATGTCAGTTTTAACAGTGTATTCCCAATTATTCTACCTAATATTCATAAATTAAATACAGTTAATTTTAGAATTCTTCCATAAACGATATTTCTGTTTAAGTCCTACTGCTTTACTGCATTACGTCCGACAAAAATTTTACAAGAGTAAAGTAATGTGTATGAAAGTTGTGCACGATAGTGTAAAAAGTGCTAAAGTTAAATTCATAGGATTTGAAAATGATGTGTAATTTGCCCAGAGAGAGAGAGGCGGAGGTGAAGGGAGAGAGAGACCTGACTTCCCATTTAATTGCTAGAGTAGAGCAGGAATAGATTTGTGTTCCATTCCTTATTAAATATGAACATCAAAGGAGAGAAAATTATCATAATACTTTGTATGCTTAGATACAAACGGTGCTCATCTGAAAAATGATCTGAAAAATTTTTGTAGCAAGAAATTTGTGGCTCAAAGAGTTGTATATGCCTAAAATGTTTTTCTGATAATGCCACAAATTTCATCGGAGCGAATAAAGAGCCTTCTAAGTTACAAAATTTAATTATAAAACCAGGGACTGCAAAATTATATGTCCATTCAAGAAGGAACTTCCTTCCACCAGAGCTCCCAAATTTGGTAGCCTCTGGGAAAGTGCAGTTAAACAACTCAAATATAATTTTAAAAGAATTCAGGAAATTTCAGAATGAGATATAAAAAAATTCCTAACAGCCGTTACCCAAACAAAGGGATTTTTTAACTCCAGACCGCTTGCACGTCTGTCATCCAATACTGATGTGTATGATGTCTTAACTCCTGTCCATTTTTTTAATTGGTAGATCCTTAAATACTATTGTAGGACCAAATTTAGCTGAGGTGAAAGATAATCGATTATCCAACTGGAAAAGACTGAAAAAAAGTATTCAATTTTTTTGTGTGTGGAAGAAATAGAAAATACAATATCTTAATAATTTGCAACAGAGGTCCAAGCGGATAGTAGAAAAAAAAGCATTGTAAAAATCATTGAGTTCGCACTTCTAAAAGATGAAAATCTACAGCCTCAAAAAAGGGCACTATGCAGAATTATTGAACTTTATTTTGGTAAAGACAAACGAGTGAGAGCAGTTAAACTAAAATTCCAATCTGAAATTTATTAGCGCTCTATATTTAAAATTGTATTTTACCTATTGATGAGTTATCTTGTAAAGAATGTTGTATTAATGAGTAATTTGGTAAAGTGTATTTTTGAATAAGTAGTTTAATTTTATTTTTGTATTACTATTGCTTTTTATTTAACTGTGAATTAATTGAGACTCTTATTGATTGAATTTTACCATTGCAATATGAGGTGGAATGCTCCAAACTTAAGAGTTAGTGCTATTTCAGAAGCGCCCTCATGCGGCGAATATTGTGAAAGCTTTGTATTAAATTATAAAATGTGACGAGAGGTGGCATAGTGAGAGAAGAAGATACTGAGTAAACATGAGAATTACAAATAAAAGCTGATACAGTGTGTGAACTTCATTAATTATTACGAGAAAGAGAAAAGCTTTCACTTGAATATTTTTCGCAGATGTTTAGGAGTCCAGAACATGGTTCCCTTTTCAAAAGATTAAGGTAGGTTAAGGAGTCGGTTATATAGTAGGTCTGAAAAGGTTAGAAACGCGTTTTGCGTACATAATAATATAATAACGTAAAAGTCATTGGAAAGGGCAACAAATAACAATAAATTAAAAAAAAATATGGTAAGTATTATGGCTTTATTAATTGCGTCGGTATGTGCGTTATTTATTTTGTGCCCAATTTCGTAACTAACTTTGTGAATTTTATAGCATCATATGATATAATTTCTAATATGCTTGTTATGACATCGTTATATTCCTTTTTAAGTAATTTACAAGTGAATAGTTTCATACATAGGGGAAAAAACAAACATTATTGTTTGCTTGTGCGATGTTTGAAATTGTTAGCTGATAATTACTTTGTAAATGTTACCACTGTGCCACCTTGACTCGGAGGAGGATAAATGCAGGACATTAACTATGCACAAAGCAAAATCTCATTAACAAAAGACAGTAATTTGAAAATCCGGTTTTCTATAATTTTATTAAATCAGGAGTCAGATATCACTTTTCTACAACGAGGAAAAATTTCCTCTCAGGGTGGAGCGAACGTCCATATATTCTACAAGGATGCCAGTTGCTGTGCTTTCAAGAATAGTATTAATAAAACGGTAGATAATTATGTATTAAAATTCGCTTGAGACGGATAGTTACGCCTACTTTTCAATGGAATAACCAGTAGATAGAAGCGAAAACTAGTAATAGGTGCACCGGAGTACCTGGCCAAAAAGGCCACCTCCGTAAATTATATGATAACAAACTGAATCAAAGGCCATTGATGCTGAAATTATTTGGGTTAGTAAACTTAATGTTAGGTAGTTAAGTAATATTGCGGAAAAAAGAAGATAGAAAGGACAGCACACAACAGGTATAACACACAGTTAATAACATAAACAATCAAATGAAGTCAATAATCTTTAAGAAAAAATATTTTATTATATTATTTATTTACTTACTTACTTTATTTAAAAACAACTGGGCACCTGGGTCGCGCAGCGGCCCCTATCCCATTCATCATGAAATTACAACAATGAGGTAAAAACATTTTGAATATAAGCAGTCGTTGTGGTAGCTTTACAATAATATTACCATGATTAGAGAAAATACGAACTTGAACAGAGATATTTACAGTAATTGCCATGTATATTATTTATTTATAATTAACGTTGCATTTTATATGATACTTATAATTTTTGATATCTAGTGGTGAAAAAATTACTTAAAATGCAAAATAATAGGTAACTTGAATTTCGCTACCACTTGAAACTTTTCAAAGCGGAGAAAGTTGGCTTCTCCACAAATAAAATACTTCTAAAATTAAGCATTTACCAGCATATCTTTATGCTAGTTCAGGGTTCCCGCGGTCCTTGAAAAATTTAAAAAGTGGTAGTAAATTTAGGGTGGAGCTACAATATATTTTTTTGTTTTAATATGCTTTTTCATCGTAAAGTGCTGAAATTTTCGTGAATATATATATTTTTTAGAAAACATCTTTTAGTGGTGGCTACACAGAAATAAAAATGTCAAAATTTCTTTTATTTTTATTACCACTATTTAAAATTCTCAAGGACCGTGGGAACCCTGTAGTTAAACTTTTCAATTACGTAAAAGACGCTTCTATAGAGCCTATTCCATATAATAAACGGAAAAAGGATATAACAAATAATTCTTTAGAAAAAGTGGTACATAAAAACTATCGATTATTACCCTAACCAGGTTAACGCCCAGCGTTATATATTTAGGACAGTTCCTTTTTTCAAAGACATTCATAGTGGTGGGAAACATTTTTCAGCATTTTCATTTATCTGGGTGAATTAAAAGATTCTCAGATACCACAATGATTTAGTTATTTCTGATTAGATCTAGAATTAAAAGGAGCAAGTACTTTTTGATCTATCAATGACTTTTTGAATGCTCTAACAGTCGAAAAACCAATTAATTTCTATAATATATTATACCTCTGTTTCCATAAAACCACTTTTTGTATCATTTCAATATTTAACTTCGGGACAATAAGGGTTAAAGTAAAAGTTTAAATTTCTTTGTAAATTTCGCAAAAAAGAAAATTTAACGCTGATATAAAGCAAACGCGGATAGATTAATAGTTTCAGTTTTATATGCATATCTATGTTATATAAAACGCTAATAAGTATGTATCAATAAAACCAATGATAATTCTTTTCCCGCGTTGGCAACAGTTTTCATTCTTAATTGATAGGCTTCGGCGAACAAGAGCACGTAGTGAGCGTCATATGTCTAATCGGGTGAATTCTCACCGAATTATCAAAAAAATTCTCACAAAATTATCTTCATCGAAACCGATGCTTTACATCCGGCGTTCAGTACTATTTCATATTGTTTTACAACACATGGTTTTAGCCCTCTGGTGTGAAAGACTTTAAAACAAAACTTACAACAGTTACTTTTCTCAACAACTGAAATTTAGAATAGTGTGATTAAGAAAAATTTGTGAACTGTTTGCAATTTCAAATTAATATTGAAATTGACAGGTTTAGAATTTTCTACAGTGAAAAGTTTTCGGAACTTCAGTGCTCAAAAAATTATACAAAAGCTAGACGTTAAGAACGTATCCAATGAGCGAGCATCGGATTGCGAAGAAATCCGAAATGAACTGCGAAAGCAGTTGCGGGGGTTGGCGAGCGCCAGCGAGCAGGGGGCGAAGCCTCCTTGTAATTAGTTTAATTTGCAATGCCAATCGGTTTAATTTACATTTATATATAACTTTTAGTAACTATTTTAAACTATAATCAAATAATTGCCGCAAATCAAAATTATATATAGCATTGTTTTAGCAGATATATCTTATTTGGCAGCACACTAAAACACTAAACTGTATGCAAATTAAAATAATCCAGACAATGCTGTATAATAGTTGTTTCAATCCACTTGTTCACATAAATATAGTTATCTGTAGTAAAGGTATATTAAAACAAATGTAGTAACTGTGTAGTCTATACTTTTAGTATAATAGGAATTTTGGAATAAAAACATGAAGATTATCTCTTTAATTCAATTTTTATTGGTTTTCGAACCTATATAATTATATAAAATCAGAAAAAATGCTTTCTTTCACAATTTATATTCTACATAAAGAGGCAAACTGCATAAGAGATTTCCAGATTTGAGGATAATAATTCAGAGCAAGGCTTCTTTAGAAGGCTGGACGGTAAGCTGGCAGGCTTCTATAGCTATGTTTGGGAGGTTTTTCGTGTTTTTTTCTCTTCGTAATCCAGGTTAGTTCCATCAAAAAAACCTCCCCAAAGAAAATTTATTCCTTGTACTTGAGTTCCCTTGTCTCATGGATTGGGTTCCAAATTAGAAGACTACGAAGTTGAACATTGGCTGTGGCAAACTCAAAATTGGGTCAGCAACTAAGAGAAATCACAACTAACTCGAAAATGAAAACTAAAATAAATGAAAAATTATTTTTCTGGATAATAATTAAGAAATTCTTAGATTTCGAATTAATAGTTATGGAGAAAACATCAAATGAATTTTCCCAAGGACTAACAGTGAATGCGGCTGTTGAGATTTAGGAGTAACGAGTTAAATGCTTAACACTTTTCTGATATCAGTTTTCAAAATTTATTCAATAACAGATTATTTCCATTCGAAAATGCAGGGTTTCTCATGATTATTATTACAAACTTTAAAGGGAGGTAAGGGACATTCAGATTTGCATAGCAACCCAAAGTCGGAAATGTATTCGATCGCCACTAGGTGTTGTTGTTCTCAAGATGGATTTGTTCTTTGGCCACCACACCAGGTTCTCATGATTAGGCAGCATGGATTTCCAACAAGATCCCATCGTATTCCCTGCACGTTCTCCAAATCTGAATCTCATTGAAATTGCGTGGGATGCTTTAGAAAGGAGTGTTTTTCTGGCCAAGAATGCCCTACAATAAAAAAGGATACACTCACCCATGCAATGACAGAGAAAGTGGAAAATACCCCGACAGCTGCTGAATATTGTTGTGCTGCAATGTCTGGTAACTTGCATCGCCCTTCATTGTGTTCATACCCTTATTGACAACTTACTCTAGGATGTCTACTACACTGGTTATCATAAATTAAGGAAAATTCACAAAAATCGCGATAACTCAAGAAATTACACATGGAATTTTATGAAACTTACCCACAATATACAACACATAGTAAGGTATTAAACAACATAAAAAGAAATTATCAGACATTAATAGTAGTATAGAAATTAGCACATGTATAAAATAAACAAATTGGAAGTATCGGTTTGCAATAGAAAAAGTACCTTTAATATGGAATATGATTGCCTCTAGAAGCAATACAGCACAAACAGCGATGTGTGATGCTTTCAATTATGCGGTCTATCAGTTCAATAGGAAGTGAGAGCCATTGCTCTTGTAAAGCAGTTGCAAGCGTGGCAAGGGTCTGAGGGGGCGGATTGATGGCAGATACACGCCTCCCTAGAGCATCCCAAACGTGCTCGATAGGATTCAAGTCCGGGGACCGAGCTGGCCACTCCATGCGAGTAATTGTTTCCTGTTGAAGATAATCATCAACAATGCGAGCTCTGTGTGGTCTTGCATTATCGTCCTGTAACAGGAAGCAATCACCAATTGCCCCGGCATATGGGCGCACATAAGCATCAAGGATGTTGTCTCGATAAACCTGAGCATTCACGGTTCCCCTTGGAAAGACATGGAGGTATGTGCGCCCTCCTAAGGATATGCCTCCCCAAACACAGACACTGCCTCTTCCGTATGCATCTCTTTCACGGATGTTTGATGGATGATAACGGGTCCCAGGTTCTCTCCATATCAAATAACGTCTACTGTCACTTTCTAGACTAAACCTGGACTCATCCGTAAAGAGAACAGGCCTCCATTGATCTGACGTCCAGTGGACATGTTGTCGGGCCCACTGCAAACGGTCTCTCCTATGGCGTGATGTGAGCGGCACGCAAATGGCTGGTCGTCTCGCATACAGACCACCTTCGTGGAGCCTTCTGCGCACAGTTGACGTTGACACCAACCTTCCGGTGGCTGCAGCAAGAGAGGATCTAAGATGTGTCGGAGTAGCGGTTCTATTCCTGCGTGCACTTAATGTCAAATATCGGTCATCGGCACTGGTCGTAACAGTTGGCCGTCCTTGACTGAACCTCCTAGATGCCGAATCTGTGGTTTGAAATTGCCTCCAAAGTCTATGAACCACAGATGGACTCACATTTAGCCATCTGGCCACTTCTGATTGACTCTGCCCTGCCTCTAGTCTCCCGATGGCTCTCCATCGTAGTTCTTCAGGCAAATGATGCCTAGAGGTCATTATTACGAATTGGCTATCTCAGATTTTCAATGTCGCAATCACAGTAAAATTTGTGTGCTTTCTCTCAAACTTGGACTTTTATGCTCCAGGCAGATGACGTAAGCCGAGTGCAGCGCCACTAATTTGCATATTGCAATTTTACTCAGCTACTCTTAGTGGACAACATATGCAAATTTTGCACGGTTTGGCTTACTTTTGAAAGAGTTATCGCTATTTTTGTGATTTTTCCTTAATTTATGATAACCAGTGTAGTATTATTTACATTTTTTTCTTCAACATCTTTATGTTTTCTGACTATTTTGTTCTTTCTACACATTTTAAACCTTCTGGGTAACAGAGCAGAATAAATTATAATTTTTTTTAATGTCCTAACATTCTGGCAATTTTAATTTTTTATGCGCCATGCAGCCATTTGCCCATCTATGTATTAATAAATTACAATTTTAAGCCTTAAAAATTATCTCAATGGTTGCTACCATTATAATTCATTATTACTTTTTAATTTTCGTTAACTTACATTGAGCGAAGCAAAGCATAATAAAGCATAAAATATCATAAGTAAAAGAAAGCATAAAATAAAGAATATTAAATTAAATAAAAACTTTTATAGTTATATATTCTTCGATAACCATAGTTGGGAAATTTGTAAAAATTTAAATGCAAAATTTTAATATATTTCGTAGAAAATAATAACAATTTTCTAATCCTTTATAAATAGAAAAAATCAACAAGTTTTTAAGTTCTACTTTTGAAATTTATGATATTATTTTCTATAATTTAAGACATTTTTTATGCTATTCGTTTTGATATGGAACGTTTGTCTTTTTAAAGCTACGGGACGGTACAGTATTGATTGAAATGACGAAATTCTAATATAAATTCTTAAATAATTTTTTTTTTATTGACAGCAGTATAAATTCCTCTTCTAGTTCATTTCATTATTCTTTTTATGAGACTTAGGTAACATATTAAAAATTACGTTCTTTTCTTTCTACTTTTACGAGAATTCGCGCAAGTAGACATTTCATTAGTATTGTAAAATTTTTGAAATTAGATTACAAGAATATCACCTCAGAAGACAGAGAAAAATTATTAAGGAAAACAATGAAAGTTTCGGAATAATACCGGAATGCTAATTACTTGCGAAACGCTCTCTTCTGGAAGTAATAATTATTATAATATAATAATAAATATTATAAGAAGTAAATTTTATAAAAAATTTATTTGATGTTTATAAAATTTATTTGCATCATTTTATTTACCACTCCCTAATTTGAATTAAAAATCTTGTAATCATATTAAAAACGAGTGCCGATTTTTTATGACAACGTAGAAGTAAAAACAATTACGCAACATTTAACGTTACTCATATTGATTCAATTACATTAATATTATTTTTCCTGACTTTTGAATACCTTTGAAAGTGTCACTTACCTGCTTCTTCCACTAAGCTCTTCAGTTAAATTAGCAGGGCTGGTGTGCTTATTGTAGTTCTGATTAATTTTTTTCGTTTATGCATGGAATGGTTACCAGGAAACCATATTTCTTTATTAATGAAGTTTTATTTTAAATTGAAAATGTTTGCGGGGAAATATGAATGCATTTTTTTTAGAAATTGGTATTTTTTATCACTATTTAATATGTATTTGAATAAATTAATTTCTTAAAAATTATAAAATATATTAAAAAAATTATCGATCATTGATTAGATATAATTAAGATTACAGGCTCAAAAAGTATAATTAGATAAAGTAAATCCTAAAAGTCAAATTCCCTGCAACCTTTCCACGATATTCATAACCTTTTGGGAGCCACTGCTTTAACGTATAAATCTTAACTTTTAGAACTTAAATCTTAAATTGTTTTACTTAATTACAAATCGATAATTCAAAAGTATATATAAAATATACATTAATTAGATAGTTATGCATTAAAATGATAAAGAAGCTTAAGTTTCAGAAAATACTTAATATCTTGTATACAACCACTTTGTAAAATATTTCCCAACAACCATACTTGTTGGTACTTATGTGTTCACACATTTCTTATTTATAACAAATTAAAATAAAGATATATGTTATTAAATTTTATTTAACATGACTCTGAAATTTTATTTAGAAAATCCACTATTGTATACACCTTCAGAAATCAGATTAATTCCCGTATGAATTACAATTTGTTGTATAAATGATATATTAACCCCTTGAGAGTTAGTTTCAGCTTCTTGCGAATTTTCAGATACAGGTTTTTCAATATCATTGAAGAAACTAAATAAAAAAAGAAAAGAAAGAAGAAAAAAAGAAAAAAAAACAGCGCAGAAAGTAACTAACGCGAAGCGTATATCTCGTAGATCCCTGGCAATGATCTACATGTTTTTTTTTTATTTTTTCAGTCTAAAATAAATTTGGTGCCTCGACGATTGTATTTCGCGTGGAGATCACGATAAGGAAATATCCCCAATAAAAATGCGAAAGAATGACTTTGACCAAACTTATTCCTTCGCTATTATTAATAATAGCCGGTAAATGTGATAAATTTACTTAAAGTATTAATTTTAAATGGCTTATTTGCTTATTATTAGTATTGACAGGTTAGTATTTAAAATTACCGATTATTCACATTAACAGTAACATAGACATGCTAGAACTGATACATACCTAGGTTTCAGACGTTAGCCCTACCACCTCCAGGGATCGTTGGAGACTACTAAGGGGGTGGGAACGATTTTCTGGAGAACTTAAACAATTTATAGAAAACATTTATTTTATGCAGCATTTTTCATATTAAAATTAAATATTTCGTTTGTTTCGTTGTTGCAAAGCCAGTACATGTGTTACTCTGCATACATTAAATGCTATAGAGAATAATTAATTTATTGAGCGAAGGATTACTACCCAATTATGGTGAAGACTGGAGGTTTTTTTTTTTTTAAAACAACACTAGAATGTCCAATGATTTTTTTTCAGAATAGTTTAAATTTCGAAATTCAAATTTTTTTTAAAATTTTTAACAAAATTTTGATAATTTTTTTTTCATTAATTATGAACATTATAATATTACAATGTTTAATTTTTAAGAGAAATTGATGAAAAGTTCAAGCTTCAAAGTTCGAAGCAAATAATTATTCGCTGTAGTAAGGTATAGTAAGCTTTTCAAAATAAATAAAGATATAAATAGATAATAATTAAAAAAGATTAAAGATGTGATAAGTAAAGATTTAAATCGGAATGACCATATCATTGAAAACAATGCTGAAGCCTTCATTAATTAAACTAAAACTAAAATGCATACCCAAATATGTCACTTAAAAGCAAACGTTACAAATACTTAACGTACATAAAACAAATAATTACCTATATCTCCACAACCTGGTGCAACATAACTAAAGTACAAAACAAAAAAAACAAAATCTTTATTGTTGAAATGCTGAAAGAGGATTTAAAAAATAGACCCTTGGTCGCTTTCTCTTAAATGACGAAATTCTCTCAAATAAACTTTTCAAAATCACGTTTAGTGGCTCTGTAGTCGAATTCAATCATCGTACTCTAATTTAGTGGAGCTGCATTCGCAGCACATTTTAACCAATTATATTCAAGTATCTATTTTATGATTTCACAAGTCAATTCTTATCTATTATTTTCCTTTTGCTTGCAGCTAAAATTCAGGATTCATGAGTAAAACAACTTCAAAATAAAGTAACACATGATGGAAGGGTTTAAAATTTATGACAAGAGATTATCAAATATCGTACTTACTAATATTCTGTCTGATTAGAACTTTCACTCGAAATTCGCTGTTCCGGAAAGGGTTAATGAACATTTGCGATGAAATTTTATAAAAGGGGCGCTTAAAAATTCTAAGAGAGCGGTGACCTGAAAAAGATTGAGAATCAATTTTTAAAAGGAATTTTGTATTTACAAACTTAGGAAAACTTCAAATTATTTTGATAATTGCTTCAGTAGTTTACTTCTGTTCCGTGCCTAAACGTAAGTGCTATTTTAGCAGTGCGTTCATGTGGGAAGTATTGTAAAAGTTCAGTGTTTAATTATAAAATGGTACGAGAGGTTGCTTTGTTAGAATAGAAAATATTGAATAAATATGAGAATTTAAAATAAAAGATAATACAGTTCACTAATTTGCGTGAGCCTCAATAATTATTAAAAGAGAGAACATTTGATTCGTGACCTTGAAAAGATATTCAGAAGACTATGGATTATAGATTTAATTATATTTAGAGAAAGCTACTTTCAGTTTCGTTTGGTGCTACTATATGCAGAGCTGCCAACTCTTCCGATTTTCCCAGAAGATTTTATTTCCATATTTAAAGTGGTAGCGAAATTCATGTCATTCCGCTAAAATTTTTGTATTTTAATAATAATTATAAATGAGTTTGATCACCACTACATATAAATAATTACAACAAATATATAAAAGCATATTAATCTTTTCAGCGAATTTCAACCTGTTTAAAATATAAATATATTTTTGAGGAAGATAGTTTTTCGGTAATTGTTTTACTACCATTTGTAAAATCCATTCTCGAAAGGAGTGAATGTTTTCATGTATGTGTATATGTCATATGGAATTCAACCAGTGACCACTGTGTTTTCTGAATCCAGGTGGAAAGCATGTCTCCGCCCACAAAGAGATCAGAGTTTTCTACAGTTGTGTGTATGTTTGACCCCTCGGACTTTCAGGTACAGCTTTATAGAAAGCTAAAATATTTCTGCAGAAACTGTAGTGTATAAAACAAGACTGTAATGATCGGTTTGCTGAAGAGGCGCAGCGTTGGCTAAGTTTTATTGAATATTTGCCAGCAGTAAACAACGTGAGTGTTCAGCAATGTATCCTAATAGAAAACTCAATGCTCATAGAGTTTCATGGTCTTTCTGACGTTTACTGAATCTACTTATAATTGCTTCATTTATACACAGTTATAAAAATCGTTTACCAAAAGATTATTCTAAGCAAAAAGTAGCTTTAAATAATTATTTATAATTTTTTATTATTTGTGTGAAATCCTTTCAAAAAATTTTGCGTTTCAAGGTACATGAATTATTAATTCATTTTATGGAATGTAATTTTAAATGAATGAAAAAACATGCTGCTTCCTTTTCGTGACAAATGTTCAGGCAGAATTCAGGTAGTTTAAATTTTGGAAACTACCGTTTCAGAATATAAAATATAATTAATATGAATTTTAATTTTGTGAAGACCTTACTCCTTTAATTATTCCAAACGCATTCTGTGATTGTATCTGACAGCAAAATATATGACTGCTGGATACTGAAAATTGAGATGAGATTGTTTCTGAATATTGTTGATTTCTATGTATTGGTTAAAAAGTTTATTGTTTTTCTTTTAAAAATTGTGATGGTAATTAATAAATGAATGGACTTTTTTTTATTTCAGAAGATTGGTTGATAAGAATTCTACTTTTAGATCTGAACATTTCTTCTGTTCTCGTATCGCTCTTCAACAGACTTCTCAACAATTAAAAAGTGGCTCAATAATAAGCACAAATATAGATAATTCTAAAAGTTCTGCTCACGAAAAAATATGAATAATTTTCAGATATACAAAAGATGTATTTATTCAAGCTATAATGAATAACATTTTTTCCCCTATTGCACTAGTTTTTTGACCGGAAATTTGGACATTATTTCGTCGATGAACTCGCAATCGGTTTCAATCTACAAAATACAGTTTTTATGTAATTTAATTACATCTTTCTATTCAGAATTTTTTTTAATTTTAATTTGTGTGCCTACTAAGAGTTCCCACTTCTCTGCTACGTCGAAAGTGGCAGGAAGAAGGAGATAATACATTTACGATGCGATAAATTACGTTAGTTTGCAATGGAATAAAAGAATCGATATTACTTTTTTCCATAACAAACAAATATTATTAATTCATAGGTACCATTTATCAGGCTGAAGTCGTGTTCCTTACAAAAGATATGCAGTGACGTCACAGGCAACTAAAATGCAAAAAATGGTGGAATTTTATTTAATTATTATTTGTTTAATAACACTATTAAATACATTTAAAATTGTTCTTTTTGAAAATTTAAAGAAAATTATTGTCCGAATACACTTTTAATTGTAACATACGAATAAAAACTACTCCGCTTTCTGCAAAATTCTAATAAATTGGTAGAGAATTGAAGAGTAAACCATGTTGAATTAGAAAAAATTACGCCCCCTCTTTTGAAGTGTCGCCACGAGACAACAGCAAAATTGAGGTAGTTCAAATTTTAGAAACTACCGTTTCAGAAAACAAAATATATTTAATATAAATTTTAATTTCGCGTTGACAGTGGCACGCAAATACCGTATAAGGCATTTAATAAAGGTATCTGGCAACAATACATTTGGCGTGTGGATCATCTTTCTGAATATTTTCTTTTTAATTGAAATGTTAAGAAAATTATTTTTCTCTTTAAAAACTGTGGTAGAAATTAATATTAAAAAGGAAGAAATTAATATTTTTTAATTATGTGGTAGAAATTAATATTTTTTCAGAAGATTTTTTTATTTCAGGTCAGGCTAGGGCCCGTATGGGCTAAGCATGTCACTATGCATTCAATTCTATTTATCTCTTTTTGCCTTGTTTTTCTTGTTATTTTATCCATTTTGTTCTTTTAAATTGGCCTGCAACTGGAGATAAAAGAAAATCTTCAAGATATTTGAAAACTGAATCGTTTATAGCAAAATTTAAAACAATGGCCAGCTTTTAACCAATCAGAAAATTCCATTTCGATTTTCGCTGATACCGCTGGAACGGCTTGTCGCAGAATGTTCTAATGTCGACAGAAACCTTCCTCGTGCTTAGAACTATCTGTATGCCAAGTTTCATAGCTTTCTGTCCGTTGGTTTAGGAGTCTATAGAGGACAAACAAACACACATTCACTTTTATATATATATATAGATTTATTATTATTTTTGTGAAAACGTTTCAAAAAATTTTGAATTTTAAGGTATATGAATTATAAAATCATTTTAAGAAATGTAATTTTAAATAAATACAAAAATACTGCTTCCTTTTACGTGACAAATGTTAAGATAGAAATGAGGCAGTTCAAATTTCAAAAACTACCGTTTTAAAAAATAAAATATATTTAATATAAATTTTAATTTCGTTAGACTTCATTTCTTGTTCAATGTAAAAAAATTTAATAAAGCAATCTGACAGCAATACATTTTGCTGGTGGATACTGAAAAAAAAGGAAGATTTTTCTGAATATCGCCTCTTTCAATGAAATGGTTAGAAAAAGTTTAATTTAGTTAAGTTAAGAAAAAGGACTTCTTTTGAGTTCAGAAGATTAGTTGATAAGTATTCTTCTTTTAGATCTGAAAATTTCTTCTGTTCTCGTATCGCTCCTGAACAGACTTCTCAACAATTGAAAATTGGTTAAATTATCAACACAAATATAGATAATTAGTTCTGTCTGAAAGTTCTGTTTGTGAAAAAACCCGTATCATTTTCAGATATGCAAAAGGTGCATTTATTCACGCTATAATGAATAAAAAAAAATTTTGTGCATTTTCTAATGCCTCAGGTGTTTGACCGGAAATTTGGATATTTTTTCTTCGGTGAATTCAAATACACAACCGGTTTCACTGTACAAGATACAGTTTTAAATTATATATACAATTTAATTATATATGTCAAGTCAGAATTTTTTTTAAATTTGTGTGCCTACTAAGAGTTCCCACTTCTCTGCTACGTAGAAAGCGGTAGGAAGAAGAAGATAATACATTTAAGATGCAATAAATTATGTTAGTTTGCAATGGAATAAAAGAATCGATATTACTTTTTTCCATAACAAACAAATATTATTAATTCATAGGTACCATTTATCAGGCTGAAGTCGTGCTCCTTACAAAAGTTATTCAGCGACGACACTGGCAACTAAAATGTAAAAAGTGGTAGAAATTTATTTATTTATTATTTGTTTAATAATACTATGAGATACATTTCAGAATGTTTTTTTTTTTTTTTTTTTTTTTTGAAAATTTTAGGAAAATCATGCTTGGAATCCACTTTTAATCGTGAACTAGAAATAAAAACTTCTCTCTTAAATTATAAAATGGGACGAGAGGTCACATTGTGAGAATAGAAAATATTGAATAAATGTGAAAATTAAAAGTAAAAGATAATACTGTCCACTCATTCGCGTGAGAGAGAGAGAGAATTCGGTTCGTGACCAGGAGAAGATATTCAGAAGACCATGGATTATAGATTTAATTATATTTAGAGAAAGCTACTTTCAGTTTCGTTTGGTAATACTGTGTGCCTGAAAGCAGAAGGAAGCCCAGTAACCTCTTTTGAAGTAGGTGGAGGAGATTTTTCTGGTCATTTACTCCTATTAAATAACCAGCATTATTGCAATTTTTATGAGTTAAAAGCTATTTACATTGAGAGTTTTGTAATTGAGTTTTGCTCGAAAAGCATTTAAAAACGGGAGATTAGCTGATTAGCAGCTCGCTACTACAGAACTAAGAGAGATAATATGAGATAAAATGTCAATTACAGAGCTGACATATATTATAAGAAAAAAACTGAGAAATTTAAAAAAAGAACCTGAGTTTGTGTCTAATCTTACAGAGGGGATAATAGAAAACCAGAAAACGGGATTAGAGACAATCGAGAAAAGTAAATAATTAGAACAAAATAAGTTACAGAGAACTGTTACTAGAACTGTCTTGCTCGAAAACAGATATAAAAACTAACAACGACGTTTCCGAAAATAAAATTGAAAAATATGATTCCTTTAATTCGTTAATAAAAAGTATTAGGACATGGATGATTCGAGTTCCAAATCATCGGTTTTCTACTTCTTTAAAAGTCTTCTTTTGTCTGATAATTTTGTCTGATCTTTTTGATAAATTTCAAGCAAGAATGATTTTCAATTTAGTAGGCGAGAATGATTCAAATGTAATTTCTTACATAAGTGATAATGAATGAGTGATTATGATAAAGAAAATTGTATTAAGACAGTTTGAACCGAATCCCAGTCAGTTTAAAAGCAATTCCGAAAAACTACGAGGCATGCAAATGAAACTCACGTGCAATTTGTTTGGAGATTTCCGTATCATAATCTGTGGCAGGATAATTGTCAAGTCTTGGTTACTTCCGGGAAGCGCCCTGAAAGAAATTTTAAAAAAAGAAAGAAAGAAAGGTACAATTTTGTAAGGTATAACTCGTAACCACCCCTGAACAAGCATCTACATGTTTTTTTTTATATTTGTAAGTTTAAAATCTATTTGGTAGCTTGGCGATTGTAGTTGGCGCTACAGATGAAGATACGGATATATCCCCCAATTTGCATCGCTTTTGACAACTAGCTTTGATTATTATTTCAATTTACTAGAAGTGTCGAATTTTGAGAAAATGCAGTAATGTATTGTATCAGATAAACTGCTTCAAACATTAGACAAAGAAACCGCATTTAGACAATCAGGAAGTTGGTTTGATCCTAAAACCTTGAGAAAAAATGCAGATTTATTCTTTTTGTCAAGGAGTAAACCATTAACGGAGAGTTATAGTCAAAAATTCTCTAATTCGAGAAATGTGACTTAGATATTTTGAGCTGATAATATGTATTCAAAATGTAGTCTGTGTTTTGATAATGCACAAATGTAAAGCATATCTAGCATTGCCATTTTTTTGAAAGAGCAGAAGAAATAAAGAGAAATAATTTTTGTTTTAATTGCCTGGATAAACGTTTGGTTAATAGTAGTAAATCTAAATTTTCTTGTTCTTTGTGCGAAAGAGAGGTAAAAAAAAGTAAGCGTCATTATTTTTCGTTGCATTATTCGAGAAAGAATGATTCATTGCAAGTGCCATTGACCGAGGATTTCATCCCCCCATTGAGGCGAGGGAATCAGCATTGTCGCTGCCTATATTCCAAACAACTGCAGTCGCTAGTAGTCAAAACAATGTTACTTCCTCCCTGTCAATAAATCAGTCAAAAACAGTTTTATTGAGTACATTAAATTGTTTATTGAAAGATGAGAGGGGAATTAAATACCCATTGCCAGTGCAATTTCAGTTCTAGGAGCCATGAATAATTTTTTAACGTCGGATTTTGCAAATATCCTTAATTTAAAAAGAAAGAAAATCCATTTGGTCGCGTGTAGTATTGGCAACACATTCAAAACAAATAAATCTTGTACTACTACAACTAACTTGAAAGGATGTTTTGAAAAAGAATTAGATTTTTACATTTATATTTTTACTGTATAACAGTCGTTTAACAGCAGACCCAATTTTTTTTTGAGGGGGGCTACGACTACTAATGTTTAACTCCGTATATCTGTAATACTGAAAACAACATGGAAGACAAGTGAACTCCTGGATCAATTATTGGCGAAAATTACCTACGTGGAGGACTTCTTGAGGGAATTAGCCCGCAGTTGCGTGACATGGAGAGGAAAACCTCGAAAACCTCAAAATTTAATCCTGATGGAAAGGGGACTCAAAACCATGATCCGCCTAAAACTGAGGATATTTTACGTCAGCACTGTTGTCGATGCAAGCCGGATGCGGAATTGGTATCGACCAGCCATTGTTGGCATTCGAACCCGTTTCATCTAATTCGAAGGCGTATGATCTATCCCCTGAGTCATCACTGAGCCATCATTCATTATAGATAATACTAGTATAAACAACACTGTCTGAAAGATTTGGGAAATAGAAGATGCGCAGATTTAGGTACCCAAGAATAAAGAAGCAATAATTTGTGAAAAGAACTTGGCATAAAATATTAAAAGGGATGACACAGGGAGGTATATAGTAAAAATGCCGTTAAAAGATGACCTAACGTGTTTAGGGAAGTCCAAGGATATGACTCTTAAAAAATTAAATTCTCAATGCAAACGTTTTTTAAAGGAACTCGGGTATTTATGCAGGGAATTATTTTCGCGAATATGAAAATATGTGTCATATGACAGAAATATCAGCGTGTGAGAAAGAAGTAGAAATGTATCATGTACCGCATTTAGGAATTTATAGCCCTGATAAAAATACTAAAAAGCTTCGTATAGTATTCATTCAATGCCTCCTAGAAAAGAGAAGATCTCAGCATGAATTACCATAAAATTCAATGCTCAGTTTGTATTCGTTAAGTCGGACTACTTAATTGATCTGCGCTTTCTTCGAGAAGATGTTGGTTCAATGCGTCCGTACAATTAAATTTTGGGAAATTTTAAATTCCTTAGAATATAACTGTGGAATATATCTTAGAACAAAGTGTGTATCCTACAAGAAGATTTATTTAAAATTTTGACGAGATTTTGTTAACATATTTATGAGCTTGTAGCAGACATTAGGTAGATGTATAACATGATTTTGAAAGATCCAAATGAAACTAAAATTTTGAGATTATTTTGGAGGGAGGGAGTGAATGATCCAGTTAAGAGGTATGAGGTCAAAACAATGACATACGGAACAGTTAGTGCACCATATCTAGCAGCAAGGGTTTTGCCTCAATTGCAAAGAGACGGGAACTATTCTTCAGCATCTCATGTGTTAGAATGAGACTTCTATATGGAGGTTGCTTTGAGCCGCGCAGCCACCTTGAGAGAAACAAAAGAACTGCAATCGGAGTTATCAAAAGCTCAGTACAGAAATGCTACTGCATTGCATAAATGGTATAGCAAATAAAAATTAATACCGGGGTTTGGCAAAAGCTACACCTTTGAGGGGGAAACAAAAGTACTAGGAAAAGTATTCAACCAGTGACCACTTTGTTTTCTAAATCCAGGTGGAAAGCACGGTTCCGCCCACGAAGAGATCCGTGCTTTCAACAGTTGTACGTATATTTGACCCCCTCAGACTTTCGGGTACAGCTATAAAGAAATTTAAAATATTTCTGCAGAAACTGTAATATATAAAACTAGACTGTAATGATCGACATGCTGAAGAGACGCAGCAGTGGCTAAATTTCGTCGAATCTTTGCCAGAAATAAACAATATGAGTGCTCAGCGATGTATCCTAATAGAAAAATCAGTGCACATAGAGTTTCCTGGTCTTTCTGACGCTTCTGAATCTACTTATAAATTCTTCAATTATACACAGATATAAAATTCATTTATCCAAAGATTACTATAGGCAAAAAGTAGCTCTAAATTATTATTTATAATTTATTATTATTTTTGTGAAAAAGTTTCAAAAAATTTTGAATTTTAAAGTATATGATTCATTAAATCATTTTAACAAATGTAATTTTAAATTTGAAAAAAAAATACTTCTTTTTTTTATGTGACAAATATTGAGATAGAAATGAGGTAGTTCAAATTTTAGAAAGTACCGCTTCAGAAAATAAAATATCTTTAATATAATTTTTAATTTTGTTAGTATTACCATTTACTGATTACGGTAAATAATTTTAGTAAAGATATCAGACAGCAATGCATTTGACTGGTGGATACTGAAAGTAAAAAAACAGAAAATATTTCTGTATATTGTCTAATTCATTAAAATGGCTATAAAAAGTTTTCATCTTTTTTAAATTTTTTTTATAAAATTGTTATAATAATTAATAGTGAAAAGGACTTTTGTGAGTTCAGAAGAATGGTTGATAAGTATTCTTTTTTTAAATCTGAAAATTTCTTCTGTTCTTGATCAGGTATCTCATCAATTAAAATGTGGTTAAATTATAATCACTTATGTAGATAATTAGGTCTATCTAAAAGTTCTGTTCGCGGAAAAACGCGTATCACTTTCAGATATGCAAAATGTGCATTTATTCACGCTATGATGAATTACAATTGTTTTTTTTATTTTCTAACGGTTTTTAACCGAAAATTTTTATATTTTTTCGCACTCATTAATTAGTGCAGCAGACAATATTTTTAGAAACAAAATCAGTCACATAACCGCACATTTTTTTTAAAAGTTTCTTTTCCATCTAATTAGAATTCTGTCCTCGATCCCCATAGCATGGTCAGGAGAGCGATCAAAAGTTTAGTTCTCTTAATTATAATTGTACTTTTTGCGTGTTTCCCAATATATCGACGAATTTTGTAGCTCTTTGAAACATTTTATACACAGTTATAAATTTCGAGAATTTTTAAGGTATATGAATTATTAAATCATTTTAAGAAACTTAATATTAAATAAATAAAAAATACTGCTTCCTTCCACGTGACAAAAGCTCAGAGAGAAATGAGGTATCTCAAATTTTATAAACTACCGTTTTAGAAAATAAAATACAGTTAATATATATTTCAATTTTGTTAAAATTTCATCGGCTCCTCCTGAATTTTTCATTTAATAAATGTATCTGTCAGCAATTCAATTGACTGGTGGATACTGAAAATTCAAAAAACGAAATTAATACTGTTTACATAATTTAAATTTTTAAAAAAAGTGCATCTATTTTTTAAAAAAATTTTGTTTAAAACTGTCATAGTAATTGATAATAAATAGGACTTTTTTCGAGTTCAGAAGGTTGGTTGATAAGTATTCTTCTTTCAAGTCTGAAAATTTCTTCTGGTTTCGTATCGGTCTTGAACAGGTTTCTCAGCAATAGAAATGTGGGTTTAATTATAAACACAAATGTAGATAATTAGGTTTGCCTGAAAGATCAGTTCGTGAAAAGACACGTTTCATTTTCAGATATGCTAAAGGAGCAATTATTCAAGCTATAATGAAATACAATTTTTTATTTTCTAATACATTAGGTTTTTCACTGGAATTTTGGATATTTTATCGTAGCTGATTTCAAATTCGCAATCGGTTTCACTCTACAAGATACAGTTTTTATGCTATTTAACCCCTTGGAGACGGCTGATTCATAAAAGCATACGTACAAAATCAGAATCAGGATGTAAATAAATATAAAACGGTAGCATAAATGTTGGCATTGCTAATTTGACATACTTTATTCGCTTTGACTTTAATTATTGTTAGGTTAATCATATACATAATCAATGTTAGTTCAAATTATAACTAAATAATTTTATTTTGAACTAAGTAGTGGTGAATTAAATAAATCAAACAATTATAACCCCGTCCACAAATAAACTGTTAAAGAATTACTTTGATTACCAGTTTTATCTTTTTACCCTGGTTGATACTGTTTTATGCTGTCACGTATTTGTGACAGTCGGCGCGAAAGGGTTAATAATATATTAATAATTTGCTAAAATTTGTGTCCTTATTAAGAGTTCCCACTTATCTGCCACGAAGAAAGTGGTAGGAAGAAGGAGATAATACATTTATGATGCGATAAATTATGTTAGTTTGTAATGGAAAAAAATAATCGATGTTACTTATTTCCATAGCCAACAAATATTATTAATTCATAGGTTCCATTTATCAGGCTGAAGTCGTGTTCCTTACAAAATATATGCAGCGACGTCACATGACACTAAAATGTGAAAAGTTGTCGAAAGTTTATTTATTTATCATTTGTTTAATAGCACTATGAGTTACATTTCAAATTGTTCTTGTTGAAAATTTAAGAAAAATCTTTCTCGGAATACACTCTCAATCATAAACTAGAAATAAAAACTACTCCGCTTTCTGCAAAATTCAATTAAATTGGTAGGGAATTGAAGAGTAAACAATGTTGGAATAGGAAAATTACGCCCCTTTCTTAAAAGTGTCGCCGCGAGACTACAGTAATAATGTTGCATTTCTTATTTTTACTGTGCCAAATTACTTGTCTTTTCTTGAAATTTGAGCAGGGAAACGCAGCTTCCCCAATTCCAGTCATCATGTTTCGTATATTTGGGGTAGAACTTTAAGGTTAGCAGTCTATGTGGTTGCTGTTATAGGGATTCAAGTACCTTGCTTGAGTAAATAATAATAATGGAAATTATAAGAAGCAGGCTTGCTTTAAACTATGTGTAGCTTTGAATGAATATTGGTGGTCAACGTGGGGAAATGTTTGATCAAATTGTCAGTATTGCTGTAGAATCTGATGCTATGGATGGATCTGTGATTATTAAAAAAAATAATTCAAAAAATTAATGCAAAAAGTTATTAAATTAAAAATTAATAAAAAAAAATAAAACATCCAAATGGGAAAAATGCGCTTAGCAGCAGAGAAACCAAGAGGAATTAAACAAATGAGACCATGAAGAAAAATTTGCAAAAAAATTGAAAAAGCATTGAACAAAATGACAATCAAGGCTGACGGCATCAAGGGGTACCAGCATTGAATTGGCAGAAAATGCAAAACATTTTCTATCAAGAAAGGTACAGAGAAAGCGATTTTTTGACTTTTGTCTTAGCTTTCTTGATAGAAAAAGTTTTGCATTTTATGACAATTCAAAGCTGGTACCCCCTGATGAAATCAACTTTGATTGTTATGTTTTTTCAATGTTTTTTTAAACTTTTTTACTACGTTTTCTTCATTGTCTCAGTTGGATCTGTAATTAGTTATTTAATTTGATGATTGTGATATGAGGTGTCGGAAATGAAGTGAGCAAGTATCGGTCTTAATTTTATATCTTTTTTGTAATTTTCAAAGTTGAATATCTGGTTGAAGTTCACTGCACTGCATTTTAGGGGCTTCTGATAGATATCTGCATTTAATTTAGAAACATATTGTGATAAGGTCGGGATCTAGAGTTCTTTGTGTATAGTTGTATTTCTGATGAGCCATCTGATTTTTCTGGGTATCTTGTTCTGTCATTGGTTGAGTTTTTTCATGAGGTGTTCCGGTATGGTTGTCCAGGCAGGTGAGGCAAATGTGAGAATTGATCTGATCATTCATGTATACAGTAGTTTTCTTAGTTTTAATGAGACATTCTGGTTATAGACTCTCATCTATAACCAGAATGTCTCATTCATGTATACAGTAGTTTTCTTAGTTTTAATGAGACATTCTGGTTATAGATGAGAGTCTGTATTGTTGTTGCTGCATTTGTTTTGTCGATCATATATTTGATAGGGTCATTCCAGGTGAGCTTGCTGTTTATTTTAAGGTCAAGGCAGTTCGCTTTTTTAACTGTTGGTGTTTGGATATTAAACAGTTTTGATTTGCATTGTTGTAGTATTTTTATTCTTCTTTTCTGTATGATTAGGATTCGATATTGGTCTGCATTTACGGGGGTTTTCCACTTAACGCATCAGTCTTCTATTTCAAGAATTTGATCCTATAGTTTCTGTAATTTTATATTTGGATTTCTTGATTTGATGATGATTCCTGTGTTGTCTGCCTAAAAAGTTGTAATACTACTGTAATCTGTTCTCTTAATTGGATCTTTTCGTATATGATCTTTTCGTATATTTTGCCCTGTATGTTTAAGAGGCAGATTGGTCTGTAACTCACAGGGCACCTTGAATTTTTATTTTTCTTTAGAAATAGAACGATTAATGTTTTTTTCCAGATTTGAGGACAATAATTCAGAGCAAGGCAGCTATTTATGATATGGATGATTTTTTGTATATACAGTGAAACTTCTCCTAAAGGCCACCTCTATTAAGGGCCAATATTTTGAGGAACGAAAATTTTCCCCATAGACATAATGTTAATTTTCCTCCCATTAGAGGGCCACATTTTCCTGACTACCTCCAATAAAGGCCATTTTTTTAAAAAAAATTTCTCAAAAAAGCCATTTTTTTACATTTTTTTTCCTCGCAAAGGCCACAAATCTAAACAGGTGTGTCCAATTCTTTAGCTAAAAGTTTTATAATAGAAACAATATTGTTTTTTAAACTTTATGTGGTGAATCAGCTAATGTTGATAAAGATTTGTGTCAAGACTGGAAATCAAGGCTATCAATCATTCTGGCCGGCTATGAAGATCGTGATGTTTTTAACTTAGATGAGACAGGACTTTTTTTCCGTGTCTTACCAACCAAAAGTTTAGTTGAGAAAGCAGAAGAGGCCAAAGGAGGAAAACAAGCTAAACAGAGGCTAACTATGTGTTTTTCTGCTAATGCTGCTGGTGAAAAGGAAAGCCCATCGTCATTTGGCACTCCAAGAAACCTCGTTGTTTTAAAGGTAAAGATTTATTACAAATGGGAGTAAAATATCATTATAATAAGAAGGCATAGATGACCATGGAAATATTTAAAGATTGGTTGATTAGTTTTGACAATTAAATTACAAATCAAGGCAGAAAAGTGGTTCTTTTTTTGGATAATGCACCATGTCATTCATTTTACGAAAACTTGAAAAGTGTAAAGCTTCAATTCTTGCCTCCAAATACTACGTCTGAAATTCAACCTTTAGACCAAGGAGCTATTCGCTGCTTTAAATTAGAATACTGACGTTTTGTTTTGCGAAGACTCCTTTCTATTATAGATTGCGATAAAAATTCCTCACAAATCATTCTATCTATAACAGCATTAGATGCCATTCGGTGGATTTGACACGCGTGGGAAAATGTAAAAAGACAGACAATTGCAAATTGCTTTAAAAAATGCGAGCTAAGCAATACAGCTTTAGAGGCCACTATCGATGCAGCTGATTTAGAAAATGAAGTGGTTGAACTTTCAAAAGCTGCTGCAATTCAATATGACCCAAATTCAGATAAATATGAAAATGGGCTAGAATGTTACGATGATTTATCGGAAGATTGGGAGAAAAGACTTATAGATGATTTAGATACAGGTAAAACATTAATATACATTGTTTTAAGTTTTAAAAAAATACAATACATATTTTTTTAAACTTATTTGTTCAATTTTTTCAGGAGTTCAGTCTGATTCAGATAATGAGAATGAGTCCCCCATGCCATATTTATCAAACCAAGAAACGCTAATAGAAGTAAATAAACTGATATCCCAATCCAAGGCATTAATAAATGATGCGAATTTAACTAATTTGTTTTATAGAGTTAAGGAATCATTAGAAACTAAAATTGTTTGCGAAAAAATTTTAAAAAGTAAACAAACTTCAATTGAAAATTTTTTTAAACATGTAAACAATGTTAATAAACAGTTCTTTTCTACATAAATTTTGATTTCCTCATTTTATTTTTTGGTCACCCCCATTTAAGGGCCACCCCCCATAAGGGTCAATTTTCAATGGCCCTTACCGAGAGGTTTCACTGTAGTTAGAAGGTAGCAGTTTTATCGTTTAATTTTTATACCATCTTCAGCTGATGCTTTTTTATTTTTTAAATTACGAATAATGTTGCAGGTTTATTCATTATTTGTAGGTTCGATTGTTTCTGGGATAGGATGTTCTTAAGGAAAACTGTTTACTTCTTCTGTGATTTAATTATGATGATTTTAATCTGAGTTTGGTGAAAACTGGTTTAGGAGGGAGTCTGCAATAATTTGAGCTTTATCTTCTATTGCGTGTGCTGTGCCAAATGATCCATTGATTGGTCTGTTTATCTGTGGTACAGTCTTGAATATTTTGACTATTTTCCAAATAGTTTTGTCGGTGGTACAGATAGAGGCGACTTAGTTTTGCCAGAGTTGCTTTTTGCTTTGTATTCTTATCTGTTTATTGAGTTGTTTTATTTCATTAAGGTAAGCTGGATCCGAGGTTCTTTGATGCCACATTCCATAATAATTTCTTAGTCTGATGATATTTTTAATCTTTGGAGGTAGTCGGTAATGATGTGCAGTATGGTCTGTTTGTATTGATGCATTTTTGTGGGCTTCTATGATTTCAGACTGTAGCGTTGCTGGTTATGTATATCTATAGTAGTTTCATCTTCTAGGGTTGACTGGCTTCTATTGTTAATAATGAGTATATTTCTGTAGAGGTTCCAGTCTGTTTTAAATTTCGATTTTTCAGAATGTTCGGTTGTCGTTGTCATTCCGACGAGCAGTTGGGCATTCAGGCGACCAAGGAGACTTCCATATTTGTTATTGAACCAGCGTCTTTTCAACTTAAACTGTATAAAATATCCGGGCATCTGAGGCCGCTTGCAGTCCTTTTCCCATTCATCTTGAGCTTTATCTGTGTGGTGCTTCGTTGAGGTTTTGGAATGCAAATGTGGATCATTGAGTTTCTGACTGTGTAATTATATGCAGTAGGGTGATAAGATTATATTGGAAAAGTATGAACTTTAGCAAAGCAGATATGATGACAATGAGGTTATGTATATGCTATTGATGCCGGGAATATGATGCATCACTGTCACAGTATGCTGATATTGGTCTGATGTTCTTGTTTTCAGTCAAATTTTCAAATGGAAAAATTTCATTGAAATTTGTTGTAGAGCGAGAGGTGGTTTTTTTCGTAGAATTTGTTACTTAAATTAGCTATATTTTTGTTTATTGCATCTGTTTCGAGGTCATGGTGCATTGTATCATTTCTTACGAACCATCTGGCTTTCGTTATCCTTCTTAATATTTTATTCTGGCAGACTATTTTTGTCAAGACTGGTGAAGCATTTGTAACCAGCGTCCGCCCAAGGCTGAAAGTCTATATCTATCACGTTGAAAAAGAGTAAAAATTGGTAAAAATTTAGCTTTTTTTGTGAGTTGTAAAATATTCATTACTACCAAATTTTTCAAAGGATTCAATTTATACATTGAGCAGCTTCTTTCTTGAGAAAAAATTAACAGCAATGTGTTGTTTAAAGTGAAGAATCAATTATTGAAATAGTTCTACTACTAGTGCTTTCTTCTTTCTGTTTTGGGACCTAAGTCCGTCATAAAAGACAAACTTTCCAATGATTTAAACATTCAGAACAAAGTACTTATTGTAACATTTATTGAAAAGTTCATTAACATTAGTAATAATTATACAAAATCAGTGCTTGCTGTAAGCTCAATTATTCTACCTAAGATTCATCAATTAAATAAGCTAAATTTAAAATCCTACCATAAACGATATTTCCACTTAGGTCCTACTGCTTTACTACACTACGTCAGACAAAAAGTTTGGCAAGAGGAAGGCAATGTGTAGGAAAGTTGTACTCGATAGTGTAAAAAGTGTTAAACTCATAGGAGTTGAAAAATTAATGTGTAATTTGCCTAGAGAAAGAGGGGGGAGGCAGGGAGAGAGAGACATGTTTTCCCATTTAATAGCCAGAGTAGAGGAGGAATATAGTTCGTCTAAAATTAGAACTCCTCCAGACATTCGTCTGTACCTGTGGCGGTGACTATGGTAACAAGGTGTGACTATTTTAAGTTGGGATGGGGATCACTGTTTTGAAGTGGTTTCGGCTTGGATTGGTTTAGATTAAGGGAATCTCTTTCTACTGTCTATTGTGTCATTCCTAGAGTAAAGCTACCCTCCCTAAAATGATGCGCCATTCTTGTTTCCATAGCACCAGATGGCCTCAGACATTGTGAAGGGAGGAGTTCATTGCTTTGACAAACTATAGATGTGTGGTCCATTCCTTATTAAATATAAACATCAAAGGAGAGGAATTTATCGTAATACTTTGTATGCTTAGACACATAAGGTGCTCACCTGAAAAGTGTGACAGATTTAACGCCAGAAGCTCTTGTAGCATGTTTAAAGAAATTTGTGGCTAAAAGAGGTGTATATGCCCAAAATTACTTTCAGATAATGCCAAATTCAAGGTAGAACTTCCCTTCACCTAGAGCTCTCAAATTTGGTAGCCTCTGAAAAAGTGCAGTTAAGCCGTTTAAATATAATTTTTAAAGGGTTTTAGGAAATTCCAGAATGAGCTATGAAAAATTCCTAAGAGCCGTTTGTCAAATAGAAGCATTTCTCAACTCCAGACCGCTTGCACGTCTGTCATCCGATACTGATGTGAATGATGATGTCTTAACTCCTGTCCATTGTTTAATTGGTAGATCCTTAAATACTGTTGTAGAGTCAAAATTAGTTGAGGTGAGAGATAATCCATTATCTAACTGGAAAAGACTAAAAAAAATTATTCACGTTTTTTTAAAAGAAATGGAAAATACAGTGTCTCAATAATTTGCAACAGAGGTCCAAGTGGATGGTAGAGAAAATAGTGCGTGGAGTTCCTCCGCGCGGAAGAAGTTAAACTTCGCAACCTGCGACGTTAATTGTAGAAGAATCAGCAGTCGTAGAAGGATCACTAGTTCTATTCAACGACTCTTTTTCTTGCTCCGCTCGCTTCCATGCTCTGTAATCCCTCGTGTGCATTTTGCCCTCGTGGACCTTTTGAACCAGTGGAAGTCCTTGTGTTTGCCTCATCGTCTCGCCCTGGAAAATGTGTTTGTAATGTATGTGAATGCGTCATAATGAAATTTCAGAAAGGAAATAATCAATTGATATTCATAAGTGACGTACCTTGACATAACCTTAAATCCGTCGCATTGTCCGGGGTATTGTTTTCACTCATTTTTTACAATTGTCATCCACTAAGTTTGAAAATGAAAAATACTACCCTATTAAATTATATGTGTATCAAATCAAACTAAAAAAATATTTATAGATAAACAATATTTTTATGACTTTTATTATTTTTATGCTAGTGAGAACCAAAACAATATGGAAATGAATGAGGGAAAACTGGATCCTACCACGTGATTTCCCGGCCAATAAAAATGTAGGATTAAACGTTTAACGCAACCTTGTTGGAAGTCGCATAAGAAGTATAACTTCAAAAATTGTTGTAAAAGTCATTGAGTTAGTACCTCTAAAAAATGAAAATCTACAGCCTCAAAAATGGGCACTGGGTAAATTTATTGAACTTTATTTTGATAAAGACAAACGGGTGAGAGCAGTTAAAGTAAAAACCCAATCTGAAATTTATAAACTCTCTATATCTAAAACTGCATTTTACCTATTAATGATCTTCTATCTTGTAAAAAATCTTGTATTAAGGAGTAATCATGTATCTTATATTCTTGTAAAGTGTATTTTTTAATGAGTTATTTAATTTTATTTATATTTTGTTATTGCTTTTTATTTAACTGTGAATTAATTGTGTCTGCTATTGATTGAAGTTTACCATAGCAATATGGGCAGAAATGTTCCATACATAAGCGTAAGTGCTATTTTAGAAGCGCCCGAATGCAGTGAATATTGTGAAAGTTCTGTGTTAAATTATAAAATGTGAAGAGGTTGCATTGTGAGAGTGTGAGATATTGAGTAACCATGAGAATTTAAAATAAAAGCTAATACAATTACGCTAAAGCTAATACAGTTTGTGAGCTCCATTAATCATTACGAGAAAGAGAAAAGCTTTCACTTGAATACTTTTCGTAGATGTTTGGGAGTCCAGAACATCTCTCCTTTTTTAAAAGATTAAGGTAGGTTAAGGGGTCTGTCATATATTAGGTCTGAAAAGGTTTGAAACGCGTTTTGCGTGCATAAATACATAATAACGTAAAAGTCATTGGAAAGGGCAACAAATAACTATAAATTTTAAAAAAATGAAAATACGTATTGTAGCTTTATTAATTGCGTTGGTATGCGTGTTCTTTATATTGTGCATAATTTCTTAAATACCTTTGTGAATTTTATAGCATCATATTATAAATTCTAATATACTTGTTATATCATTGTTATATTCTTTTTTGCGTTGTTTGCAAGTGAATAGTTTTATATGTTGGAGAAAAAATAAACATTGTCTGTTTGTGCGATGTTTGAAATTATTCAACAATTTCAAGAAAGCTAACCCACTTTGTAAATTTAAATGTTATGAACTAATTACTTTGTAATTGTTACCATTGTGCCATCTTGGCACGGAGAAGGATAAATGCAAGACAATAACTATGCACAGAGCAAAATCTCATTAACAAAAGACAGTAACTTAATGGGGAAAATCCGGTTTTCTATAAATTTATTAAATCAGGAGTCAGATATCACTTTTCTCCAACGAAGAATTTCTTCTCATGGTTGAGGGAACGCCCATACATTCACAGGGATGCCAACTGCTCCGCTTTCAGGAATAGTTTTAATAAAATGGTAGTTAATTATATAGTAAAATTCGATAGACATGGACAGTTACGCCTACTTTTTAATGGAGTAACCAGTAGATAGAAGCGGAAACGCAACCATGCACCGGAGTACCTGGCCAAAAAGGCCACCTCCGTAAATTATATGATGACAAACTGAATCAAAGGCCATTAATGCTGAAATTATTTGGGTTAGTAAACTTAATGTTAGGTAGTTAAATAATATTGCGGAAAAAGAAGAAGATAACATAGAGAGGTAATAACATAAACAAGCAAATGAAGTCATTAATCTTTAAGAGAAAATATATTGTTTATTTAATATTAATAATTAACGTTGCATTTTATATGATACTTATAATTTTTGATATCTAGTGGTGAAAAATTATTTAAAATGAAATATAATAAACTAAGGGTAACTTGAATTTCGCTACCACTAGAAATATTTCAAAGTGGAGCAAGTTGGCTTCTCCACAAATAAAATACTTCTAAATTTAAGCATTTACCAGCACATTTTAATGCTAGTAAAACTTTTCAATTGCGTACAACTTGGGTGCAGTCAACAATTCAATATCCTGACAAAAAAATTTATATAATAAATAATTTTTAGGAAAAAGTGGTAAATAAAAACTATCGATTAATATCTCAAACCAAAGATTTACATTTCTTTGCAAAATTCGAAAAAAAAATTTAAAGTTGATACAAAGTGATCGCGAATCGATTAATAGTTTCGTTTTACATGCGCGCAATCCACCATTAACCATGATATTATTTACATACAACTTTTACTAATTATTTCAAACTATAATCAAATAAGTGGCGCAAATCAAAATTTTATATAACATTGTTTTGGCAGATATATATTATTTGACAGCACATTGAAACACTAAACTGTATGTTCATAAAAATGATCCAGACAATGTTGTACAATAGTTGATTCAATCCACTTGTTCACATAAATAAATATAGTTATCTGTAGTAAGATATATTAAAACAAATATAGTAACGTCTTCAGCCTATACTTTTAGTATAATTTTGAAAGAATATCATAAAGATTATCTCTTTAATTCATTTTTTATTGGTTTTCGATCCTATATAACTATATAAAATCAGGAAAAAAATGCTTTCTTTCACACTTTATATTCAACATTAAGGGGCAAACGAAATCACAGCTTTAGGTAAGTTAATTAAAGTTTAGTATAAAAGAGTTACCACTCTATTGCTAGGACATGCAAAATGTTAAAAAAGCGTAGCATTTAAAAAAAAATGCTACAAATTGGCTACGTTCTCCAATTTATAGTATACAATAGTAAAAAAGGATTACTAGAGTCGGGGGTCTCAGGTGATAGAGTGCTCGCCCTGCAATGAGGTGAGCCGGCTTCGAATTACACGCTCGGTCGCAACAAACACAGTAGTAACGTAAAATATCCTCAGTGGTAGACAGATTAGGGAAGTTTTCGTGCTTATTCTCTTCATATAACGTAAATCAGGATTAGTTAGTTTTATCAAAAAATCCCCTACGACGACAAAATTTTTCCAATACGTGATCCTGGAATTCCCTTGTCTTCTGGATTGGGTTCAAAATTAGAAGACTACGAAGTTGAACATTGGTTGTGGTAAACTCAAAAATGGGCCGGCAACTAAAAGGAATCACAACTAACTCGAAAATGACATCTGAAAGAGCTTATTTTTCTACATAATAAACTGCTGTTTGTAGAAAATGCAACACCATGAAAGAATCATCAGAATCAAATGAAATTTAATGCAGAAACGACTTGTACTGATACAAATAAATGATGAAATTTTCAAAACAAAAGAAACAAATTAAGCGTCCGAAATCAGTATTTGGTGCAGCCACCACGCGCTGCAATAAGTGCTGCTATACGACGTGGCATGGAGTCAAACAGATGTTGAATATCTGCTTGAGGAAGAGAATTCCATATCGCTTGTATGCGCAACCAAAGTTCGTCTTTGGAAACTGCAGGACGCGGATCACGAGTGAGACGCCGACCAACCATATCCCACACGTGCTCAATAGGCGACATATCCGGCGAATAAGCAGGCCAAGGAAGAAGTTGCATGCGTTGTGCTGAACAGAAGTCTTTAACAGTCCGCGCAACATGTGGGCGTGCATTATCCTGCTGAAAGATAGCTCCAGGGATGCCTTGAAGGAAAGGAACGACTTCGGGCTGTAGCACTTCACGGACGTATCTGTTGCTATTGAGATTACCCTCAATTCGTATCAAATTGGATCGTCCATGATACGAAATCGCACCCCAGACCATAACTCCGGGTGTTCGACCACTATGTCGTTCAATAATACACTCAGGAAGGCAGCGTTGACCGGCATAACGTCTAACACGAACACGGCCATCATGGGTCCACAAATTGAAGCGTGATTCATCTGAAAAGACAACTTGGTGCCAATCAGCTCGCCAGTCTCTGTGCTCAAGAGCCCACTGCCGACACAGCCGTCGATGATCCGCCGTGAGGGGAATCCTGTATAATGGCACCCTTGCACGCAATCCACGGCGCAGCAGACGACGACGAATTGACGAAGCCGACAATTGTACACCTGTAGCAGTAGACCAATGTGCTGCCAGCTGCCTGGAGGAAGCTGTGCGATCATTCACCGCCATGCGGAGCAGGTGTCGATCATCGCGCTCTGACGTCACCTTCTGTCGTCCAGTGCCTGTTTTTCGAGTTGTTCGGTGCTCGTCGGTCCACTGCTTCCAAACTCGCATCACTGTGGAACTGTTCCGCTGCATACGAGCTGCTATTGCGCTATAGGAAAATCCTCCTTCTCGAAGGCCGATTATCCTCCCTCGTTCAAACTCCGTAAGTTGCTTGAATTTCTTATTCTTCCGTCGTGGAGGCATACTCAGGTCTCACTAAACGTTTGCCACTAACAAATAATCATAGACTATTTTCAACGTCCCGCTACAGCACTTTATTTATACGCTTTCAGCATCAATTCAGAGGGCGCTGCGCGCGCCACGCACGCGCGATGGCTCTGAAACTTTATTAATTTGCATAATATCCTATAATTGACATTTGCTGCGAATTTCATTTGATTCTGATGATTCCTTCATGGTGTTGCATTTTCTACAAACAGCAGTTTAATTAGGAAATTCTTAGGTTATGAGGAAATAGTTATTAAGAAAACATCAGATGAATTTTACTAAGAACTGACATTGGAAGAGGCTGAGGAGATTTTTGAGTAGCGACTAGCCTTGATTCACCTCCATGGTGGTCATGCACTAAATGCATCGCCTTCCTTAAATAATTATTTATAATTTATTATTATTTTTGTGAAAGCGTTTCAAAGAATTTTGAATTTTAAGGTATATGAATTATAAAATCATTTTAAGAAATGTCATTTTAAGTAAATTAAAAAAAAAAAAAAAAAAAAAAAAAACACACACTGCCTCCTTTTACGTAACAAATGTTGAGATAGAAATGTGGTAGTTCAAATTTTAAAATTACCGTTTCAGAAAATAAAATATATTTAATATAAGTTTTGATTTCGCTTGAACAATACTCACCATCTCAATCCATACCCTCCAACTTATGAGGATTTTGAAAATAATTCTTTCTTGTGGTAGCGAACCAAAGTAGAAATTTTTAAAGCAAATGGATCTCTCATAAAACTTTTATCAGAACTTAAGAATCTAGCCATATGGCCTGCACTTTCATAAGTAATAGTGGACAAGTTACGCTAAAATTAATTTTTTTCAAATATTAAGACATTAATTTTGCTACCGTCTGAAAAGAAGATTTCTGAAACTACGGAAATTCCGTAGCAGTTGGAGGATATGTCAATCCAAAAAGTAATACAGTTTAAGAGAAAAGTGGGCGAGGCATATCGGCTCCTCCCACTTTTTCTTACAATTCTTATAGAAACAGAAAATAACCAACAAATCTTCTCCGTCACCAGCATATGTGATGTCCCGGTCAAAATTGAAAGGTTCCGCGGTGGGAGAGGCCCGATTCAGTGCTTTAACTGCCAAAATTTTGGCCACACTAAAAAAATATGTAATTCACCTCCAAGATGTGTTAAATGTGCTGCAGAACATCGATCTTACGAGTGCCACAAGGACATCAACACTCCACCTATGTGCTGCAATTGCGGGGAAATCCACACTGCCAACTACACGGGGTGTAAAGCCCGTCCCCCCAGGAGGGCCCCTCGTGCCATTCCATTCACAACTACAGGACAAGCTCACAGATTGGTAACGATCATCAAAGAACTTCATGATCTTTTAAAAAACAAAGAAGTGTTCCAGCTTTTACAATCGATCATGAGGGAGACCACTCCTGGTGATATCTCTTGCCTTAGTTAGAACTCTTATTTTAATCACAGAACTCTAATTTCGTATTTCCACACTGCTTATTTAACAAATATAGAATGTTTTTAGTTTATTCAATTTCGAGTTGCATACATCTGATGGTGCCACTAAAGTTTGGCAAAACCAAAGATTTATACAGCTCGACTTATGTTTTTATCTATGTATCATCTCGTTCAATAATTTTCAATTGCCTAATTTCCATTTCACCTTTCATATTTCTATGCATAATATTCATATCAAGCTGCATTTAATTACTATTACACATTTCTCAAATTTGGTTGAATTCATGTTTCTTTTGCAAATAATGATTAACGTATCTATCTCCAATAATGTTTGTAAATAAATACCAACGTATATTTTTCAAATCATGCCTGTATATAATTATCATATTTCTTTGTAATACAAAATGTTTTTAATTTATCAAGCAAAGAGCTTGAATTTTTTTTTAAAAAGCTAGCATAAAAAAGTTACACTGCATTTTCAAATCAAGCTATTGCACATTTCACTAATTATGTTTGAATACAATGTTTCTTTTTCATTGATCAATGTTGCAAATAATGATTAATGTATCTATCTCCAATTATGTCTGTAAATAAGTACCTATGTATATTTTCAAATCATGCCTGTATATAATGACCATCTTTAAATTGATTGTAGTACAAAATGTTTTAATTTATCAAGCAAAACGCTTGACTTTTAGAAATAGCTACCATACTGTTGTTAAATCAAAATGTCTTTAAATCAATGTATATAATATTTCATGATGTATGGGATAGGGGCCACTGCGCGGTCCAGGTGCCCAGTTTTTGCGAAATAAAGAATAAAGAACAATACTCACAGTATATTGCCTAAAGCATTTAATAAAGGTATCTCACAGCAATACATTTGGCTGGTGGTTACTGAAAATAATAAGAGGAAAATACTTCTGAAAATTTTCTATTTCATCGAAATGGTAAGACAGATTCCCAAAACATTTAGATTCTAAGTCTTCGGTTAGATTCTCAAAACATTTGATCTCCCTGCTGTTAAAGGTATCTGACAGCAATACATTTGCTTACCTGCCAACTTTTTTTTTATTTTTACATTTAAAGTGGTAGTAAATATATACCATTATTTATTTTATAAACCTATAAAAGAAATAATAGTTATTAAATTATTTTGATCACCACTATTCTTAAAAAAATTAAGCATATTGTCATGGCTTACAGCTTAAACTTTTTCAAATACATCGTATTTTTATGCTCAAAATTGAAATTTTATCTCCATTTTAATATCATTGGGAAAAATCATAATGGAAGGGATAAAAAGTTGGAAGTTATGCATTTTGCTAGTGGATACTGAAAAAAAAAGAAAAATATTTCTGTATATAGTCTAATTTCATGAAATGGCTAGAAACTGCATCGCCCTCCATGGTCACCCATCTTTAATTGACATATACACTTATTAACATATATTTTTAATTGTCTTGTTTTATTTGAGATGTTTATATCTTGTAACTACTCATTATGTATTGTAACACATACTGTATTCTCTGTAACTTTGTTGGGGTCTTCAATACTATTGTATTGCTTTAAGCACTATAAGGCGACCCTCCCGGCTGTTGAAATATGACTCTTGTATTTTATGTATTTTTTATGCACTTTATGCATTTTATGTTCTTTTCTGTTTTTACTTGGTTTTAATAAACATTTACCCGTTTGCCCTGAATTGGGGTGGGTCGGGGTAAATATTTTCATACATTTATTGACAACTTACTCTAGGATGCCTACAAGTGATATTTGCATTTTTTTTCTAAAAGTTTTATGTTTTCTGCTCCAAATGACTCCGTTTACACTATGAACCTTCTGGGTTTCAGAACACAATAAATCATAATTTTTTTTTAATGTCCTAACATTCTTTCAATTTTTTTATTTAACTTTGCATTTAACCACGCTTAATTTTTTATGCGCTTTGCACCATTTTGTGGTCCATCCTTAGCAATTGTCCATTTATGTATTAATAAATAACAATTTTAGGTCGGAAAAAGTATCTCAATGGTTGCTACCATTATAATTCATTATTACTTTTTAGTTTTCGTTAGCTTACATTGAGCGAAAGAAAGCATAATAAAGCAGAAAAAAGTCATAAGTAAAATAAATCATAAAATGATGAATATTATATGAAATGAAAACTTTTTTAGTTATATATTCATCGATAACAATAGTTGAGAAATTTGGAAAAATTTAGTTGTATAATTTAAATGTATTTCGTAGGAGATAATAGCAATTTTCTAATCTTTTATAACTAGAAAAAAAAAACCTTAAATGCCAATTACTAAGCAAAATTATCTTTGGATATATGATAGGAATTTGCTAATACTTTAAAATTTTTAAGATTAAGGTGTAATATTAAAAAAAACATAAATATTTGGAATCAGGACATTAAAAGATAGATTATGAAATCAGAAAATATTTAAAGTTATTATAAAGTCTACTTTTAAAATTTATGATATTATTTTCTATGATTTAAGACATTTTTTATGCTTTTCTTTTTGATACGGAACATTTGTCTTTTTTAAAGTTACGGGACGGTATGATATTGATTGAAATGGCAAAATTCTAATATAAATTCTTAAATGACAAAATAGACATATATATTTTTATTGACATGAGTATTTATTCCTCTCCTAGTTCATTTTATTATTCTTTTTATGAGACTTAGGTAACACATTGAAAATTACGTTCTCTTCTTTCAACTTTTACGAGAATTTTTGCAGATTGTCATCGCGCAAGTAGATATTTCACTACTATCGTAAAATTTTTGCAATTAGATTAGAAGAATATAATCTCAAAAGATAGAGAAAAATTATTATGGAAAACAATGAAAGTTTCGGAATAATACCGGAATGCTAATTACTTGCGAAACGCTCTCACCTGGAAGTAATAAATATTACAATAAAATAATTAACATTATAAGAAGTAAATTTTATAAAAAATTTCTTTGAAGGATATTGAATAATTATTTGCCTCTTTTTATTTACCACTCCCTAATTTGAATTAAAAATCTTGAAAGCATATTAAAAACGAGTGTCGATTATTTATGGCAACATGAAAGTAAAAAAAAAATTACGTAACATTTACCGTTATTCATATTGATTCAATTACATTAACATTGTTTTTCCAGATTTTTAAATACCTCCGAAACTATCACTTGCCTGATTCTTCCACTAAGCTCTTCAGTTAAATTCGCAGGGCAGGTGTGCTTATTGTAGTTCTGGTTAATTTTCTTCGTTTATGCAAGGAATGGTTACCAGGTAAACATATTTCTTCATTGGTGAACTAAGTAATTTTAATTTAAATGAAAAAGTTGAAATATTAATGAATTTTTTTAGAAATTGATATTTTTATCATTATTTAATATGTATTTGATTAAATAAATTTATTAAAAATTATAAAATATATTAAATAAATAATAGATCATTGATTAGATATAATTATGATTTCAGGCTCAAAAATCATGATTGGATAAAGTAAATCTTAACAGTCAAATTCCCTGAAACCTTTCCACGATATTCAAAACCATATGGGAGCCACTGCTTTAACGCATAAATCTTCACTTTTAGAACTTAAATCTTAAATTGTTTTATTTAATGAAAAATCGATAATCCAAAGATATACATATAAATTATACATTAATTATATAGTCATGCATTCAAATGTTAAAGAAGCTTAATTTTCAGAAAATACTTAATATCTTATATCTCGTACACAACCACTTATTAAAATATTTCAGAACGACCATACTTGTTGGCAGCTATGTGTTCACACATTTCATCTTTATAACAAATTAAAATAAAGATATATGTTATTAAATTTTATTTAACATGTCTCTGAAATTTTATTTAGAAAATTCTCTATTGTATAAACCTTAAGAAATCAAACTAATCACCGTATGAATTACAATTTGCGGTGTACATAATATATTAGCCCTCAGCTTCTTGCGAATTTTAAGCTGAAGGTTTTTCAGTATCATTGAAGAAACTATAAAAGAAAAAACATCGCTGAGGGGGATCAACTCGAAGGGTATAACTCGTAGACTCCTGGCAAACATCTAGATGTTTTTTATTTTTTCAGTTTGAAATCAATTTGGTGCCTCAACGATTGTATTTCGCGCGGAGATCACGATACAGAAATATCCCCAATAAAAATGCGAAAGAATGACTTTGACCAAACTTCATCGGTTTATTATTAATAATAGCCGGTTAATGTGACAAATTCACTTAAATTATTCACTCTAAATGGCTTGTTTGGTTCTTATTAATATTTACAGGTTAGTATTAATAATAACCGATAATTCACACGGTAACATATACATGTTATAACTGATACATAATAGATTTTAGGTTTCTGACGTAAGCCCTGCCACCTCGAAAAATTGTCTTGTTGGGGACTCCTGGGGGGTTGCGATTCTCTGGCGAACTTGTACAATTTGTAGAAGAAATTTATTTTAGACAGCATGTGCTTATTAAAATTAACTATTTCGTTTGTTTTGTTGTTGAAAAACCAAAACATATTTTACTCTGCATATATTAAATGTTATTAACAATTATTAATTTATTGAGAAAAGGATTACTGACCAATTATAGTGAAGACCGGAGTTTTTTTATTTTTGAAAATAACACTTGAATGTGCAATGATTTTTTATTCTTTCTGAATAGCTTTAATTTCGAAATTCATATTTTTTTTTTGGATTTTTAACAAAATATTTTTATAATTTTTTTTCATTTATATACATTATAACATTATAGTTTGAATTTTTAAGAGAAATCGAGGAAAAGTTATTCTCTTCTTCAAAGTTCGAAGCAAATAATTATTCGCTTTAGTAAGGTATAGTAAGTTTTTCAAAAGAAAAAAAGATATAAATAAATAATAATTAAAAATGTTAAAGATATAATAAATAAAGATTTAAATCAGAATGACCATATCATTGAAAACAATGCTGAAGCCTTCATTAATTAAACTAAAACTAAAATGCATACCCAAAAATGTCACTTAAAAGCGAACGTTACAAATACTTAACGTACGTAAAACAAATAGTTACCTATACCTCCACTACCTGGTGCAACATAACTAAAGTACAAAAACAAAAAAACTCAGCCCATTCCAATTTAAATGCTCAGTAGAATGAGCAGCCTAACATATTTAATAAGAAACAAAGCCTTGTATACTGATTTTAAATTAAAAACTTGAATTGAAACATGTATGAATTAAAGTACACAATTTCATGAAAAAGCACAAAAATGCACAACTAATTACAACAAAATATGTTGAAATGCTGAAAAAGGATTTAAAAAATAGACCCCTTTGATCGCTTTCTCTTAAATGACGAAATTATCTCAAACAAAATTTTCTAAATCAGTGGCTTTGTAGTTGAATTCAATCATCGTACTCTAATTTAATGACGCTGCATTCGCAGCACATTTTATCCAATTATAATCAAGCATCCATTTTATGATTTTGAAAGTCAATTCTTATCTATTATTTTCCTTTTGCTTGCAGCTAAAATTCAGGATCCATGAGTAAAACAACTTCAAAATAAAGTAATACATTATGGAAGGGTTTAAAATTTACGACAAGAGATTATCAAAGGTCGTACTTGCTAATATTCTGTCTGATTAAAACTTTCACTCGAAAATCGTTGTCCCGGAAAGGATTAATGAACTTTTGCGATGAAATTTTATAAAAGGGCCGCTTAAAAATTCTAAGAGAGCGGTGACTTAAAAAAGATTGAAAATCTATTTGCTAAAGGAATTTTATCGAAATTGAAGAATCTACAAACCTAGGAAAACTTCAAATTATTTTGATAATTACTTCAGTAGTTCTGTTCTGCTTCTGTTCCGTGCCTAAACGTAAGTGCTAATTTAGTAGTGCGTTCATGTGGGAAGTATTGTAAAAGTTCAGTGTTTAATTATAAAATGGGACGAGAGATCGCATTGTGAGAATCGAAAATATTGAATAAATATGAGAATTAAAAATAAAAGATAATACAGTTCACTAATTTGTGTGAGCCTCAATAATTATTAAGAGAGAGAGAACATTTGGTTCGTCACCTTGAGAAGATATTAAGAAGACTATGGATTATATATTTAATTATATTTAGAGAAAGCTACTTTCAGTTTCGTTTGTTGTTACTATGTGTCATATGGAATTCAACCAGTGACCACTTTGCTTTCTAAATCCAGGTGGTAAGCATGGTTCCGCCCACGAAGAGATCAGTACTTTCAACAGTTGTGTGTATATTTGACCCCTCAGACTTTCAGGTACAGCTGTATAGAAAGCTAAAATATTTCTGCAGAAACTGTAGTGTATAAAACAGGACTGTAATGATCGGCTTGCTGAAGAGGCGCAGCAGTGGCTAAGTTTCATCGAATCTTAGCCAGCAATAAACAATGTGAGTGTTCAGCGATGTATCCTTATAGAAGAATCAATGCTCATAGAGCTTCATGGTCTTTCTGACGCTTCTGAATCTATTTATAATAACTTCATTTATACACAGTTAAAAAATTCGTTTACCCAAGGATGTAAAAAGTGGCTTTAAATAATTATTTATAATTTATTATTATTTTTGTGATAACCTTTCAAAATATTTTGCATTTCAAGGTATATGAATCATTAAATCATATTATGAAATATTATTTCAAAAGAATAAAAAAACATACTGCTTCCTTTTACGTGACGAATGTTCAAATAGAATTGAGGTAGTTCAAATTTTAGAAATTCAGAAAACAAAATATACTAAATATGATTGTTCAGTTTCGCTTCGACACTCTCCTACAAATACTTAGTCTTAGTCTTAGTCGTGTGGGTTGGTCGGGGTCCCTGAGGCCATGATGGCCCTTTACCCCTTCATCATGAAGTAGAAATCGTTGAGGTGAAACCTTGTGGTGAAAAGCATGATGCTAAAGTTGAAGTGGGGAGAAAAATGGCACATTGCCATGGTGCGGAAAAGCTGTGGTGACTTGAAAAAGAGTTGAGAGTAATCAACAAAAATGAAGTTTACTGTGCTTTGCTTGAGGAAAACATCTCGCTGTTTTTAAGATTACTTATCTCGAATTCATAATTAGCATCTCCAGTCTCCGCTAGTAACTAAACTGGGCGAGGACCCGAAGGACAATAGATGTTAGTAAAGCCAGACTCCTACTAGCGAAACATGCTTCGACCAATCGGTTTCAAACGCAAATGACCGCCATTAACATGTCGGACAGGCCTAAATGCTACTAACGAAAGGTCAATGCAATCATCACGTTCACGTACGTCTAGGCTAAACAAGTTACTACTGCCGCTTACACGGTGTGTTCACGTTGACTGGATTTGAAAACTATTTCATCTTGATGTTCTGTCTTTCAAACATTGATCAGTGATCGACGTCGCAGAAGAACTGCAGTCATCAGGTCTGAATCAAACGCTCACGAAGAGAGGAAGAGATCATCGCTAAGCCATGGAGGTGGTGACGACTGGCTGGCCGGAACACATCGTTGGTCATCCCGCTGCATGGCGACCGAGCCCCCGGCTCGGAGAACTCGCAAGGCACGTCTGTCTCCTAAGGCATCTTCATCTGGAATGTTACAAATACAATAGAAGGCATTTAATAAAGGTATCTGACAGCAATATATTTGACTGGTGTATATTGAAATTTAAAAGAAGAATTTATTTATGTACGTTGTCTATTTGTTTTTCTTTTAAAAATTGTGATATTAATTAATAATAAAAGGACTTTTTTTTATTTCAGAAGATTGGTTGATAAGTATTCATCTTTTAGATCTGAAAATTTCTTCTGTTCTCGTATCGCTCTTAAACAATTAAAATGTTGTTGAATTATAAGCACAAATGTAGATAATTAGGTCTATCTGAAAGTTCTGTTCACGAAAAAACGCGTATCATTTTCAGATATGCAAAATGTGCATTTATTCACGCTATGATGAATTACAATTGTTTTATATTTTCTAAAGATTTTTGACCGAAAATTGGGATATTTTTTTGTCGATGATTTCAAAATCTGCTTCACTCTCCAAGATACAGTTTTCATGCAATTTAATAATATATTTCAATTTAGAATTTTTTTAAATATAATTTGTGTGCCTAATAACAGTTTCCACTTCTCTGCTACGTAGAAAGTGGTATTAAGAAGGAGATAATTCATGTTCGCTTACGATGTGATAAAATATGTTGGTTTGTAATGGAAAAAATAATCGATATTATTTTTTTCAATAACAAACAAATATTATTAATTCATAGGTACCACTTTTGAGGCTGAAGTCGTGTTCCTTACAAAAGATATGGGGCGATGCCGCTGGCAACTGAAATGCAAAAAATTGGTAGAAATTTCATTTATTTTTTCTTTGTTTAACACTATGAGATACATTTCAAATTGTTCTTTTGGAAAATTTAAGGAAAACTATTGTCTAAATATATTCTTTCAATAGTAAACTACAAATGAGAACTAATCCGGTTTCTGCAAAATTCTAATAAGTTGGTAGAGAATTGACCAGTAAAGCATGTTGAATTAGAAAAAATTACGCCCCCTCTTTTAAAGCGTCGCCACAAGACAGCAGTAATTGCCACGAGACAACAGCAAAATTGAGGTAGTTCAAATTTTAGAAACTACCGTTTCAGAAAATAAAATATATTTAATACATTTTTTAATTTTGAGAAAGTTTTAGTATACTCTAGTTCAATGATGCATTTAATAAAGGTATCTGGCTGAATGATACTGAAAGTAAAAAAAAAAAGGAAAATATTTTCGTACATTGTCGAACTTATTGAAATGGCTAGAAAAAGTTAATCGATTTTTTTAATTTTTTGGAAAATTATGATTGTAATTAGTAACGAAAGGGACTATTTGGGAATTCAGAAGAATGGTTGATAAAAATTCTTCTTTTTGAACTGAAAATTTCTTCTGTTCTCGTATCGCTCTTGAACAGGCTTGAACGAAAAATCACGTATCATTTTCAGATATGCAAAAGGTGAATCAATTCACGCCGTAATGAATTACAATTTTTTATTTTGTTTTCTAATGCATTAGGTTTTTGACAAGAATTTTGGATAGTTTTTCGTCGCTGATTTCAAATTCACAATCGATGTCACTCTTCAAGATACAGTTTTTATACAATTTAATAATATATTTCAATTCAGAATTTTTTTAAATTTAATTTGTGTGCCCATTAAGAGTTCCCACTTCTTTTCTACTTAGAAAGTGGTAGGAATAAGGAGATAATACAGTTACGTTTACGATGCGATAAATTATGTCAGCTTGGCATGGAAAAAAATTAATCGATATTACATTTTTCCATATTTAACTAATATTATTAATTCATTGGTACCATTTATCAGGCTGAAGTTGCGTTCCTTTCAAAAAATATGCAGCGACGTCACAGGCAACTAAAATGTAAAAAGTGATTGACATTTTATTTATTTATTATTTGCTTAATAACACAATGAGTTAACACTAGATAAAAAAAAACTACTCAACTTTCTGCAAGTTGGTAGAGATTTGAAGAGTAAACCTTGTTGAATTAGTCGTCACAATATGTGTCGTCACAAGAGAGCAGTAATTGCCACGAGACAACAGCAAAATTAAGGTAGTTCAAATTTTAAAAAATAATAATATAAGAAGAAAAAATGGAATAAAATATATTTAATATAAATTTTAATTTCGAATTCACACTACACTTGAAGCTTACCGAAGGCGTATATAATAAAAGTATCTGACAGCAATACATTTGGATGGTGGATACTGAAAATAAAAAGAAGGAAAATATATCTGAATTTTGTCTATTTCATTGAAATGTCAAGAAAGTTATTTATTTCTCTTTTTTCATTTTCTTTTTAAAAATTGTGGTAGTAATTAATAATAAAATGGATTTTTTTTATTTCAGAGAGAGAGAGATATTAAATTCGAATAAATTTAAAGTAATTATACTAAATAATTATACCAGGATTAAAATAATTATACTAGGCGAGAAAGATTGAAATTTAATTTCTTCTTACATAAGTGATAATGAATGAGTGATCATGATAAAGAAAATTGTATTAAGAGAGTTTGAACCGTGTCCCCAGTCGTGTTACAAGGAATTCCAAAAAACTACGAGGCATGCAAATGAAACTCATGTACCATTTGTTTGGAGATTTCTGTATCGTAATCTGTGGCAGGATAATTGCCAAGTCTTGGCTACTTCCGGGCAGCACCCTGCAAGAAATTTAAAAAAAAGAAAGAAAGGGACAAAGTTGTATAACTCGAAACCACCCCTGAGCAAACATCTACATGTTTTTTTCTCTCTCTCTCTTTCCTTTTTTTTCTTTTTTTTTTAAATTTGTAAGTTTAAAACCTATTTGGCGATTGCAGTTGGCGAGACTGATGAAGATACGGAAATATCCCCCAATTTGCATCGCGTTTGACAAATAGCTTTGTTTATTATTTAAAATTACTAGAAGTGACTAACGTCGAGAAAATGAAGTAACGTATTGTATCAGATAAACTGTTACAAACATTAGACAAAGAAACCGTATTTAAACAATCAGGAAGTTGGTTTTATCCCGTAACCTTGAAAAAAGAAGCAGATATCTTCTTTGTGTCAAGGGGCAAACCATTAACGGAGAATTGTAGTCAAAAATATTCTAATTCTCGAAATGTGTCTCAAGATATTTTGAGCTGATAATTAGTGTTCAAAGTGTATTCTGTGCTTTGATAATGCATAAATGGAAAAAAATATCTAGCATTGCCATTTTCTGAAAGAGTTGAAGTAATAAAGAGAAATGTAATCTAAATTTTCTTGTTCTTTATGTAAAAGAGAGGTAAAAAAAATAGCGTCATTACTTTTCGTTGCATTATTCGAGAAAGAATGATTCTTTGACCATTGCCATTGACCGACGATTTCTGAGGCGAGGGAATCTGCATTGTCGCCGCCTACATCCCAAACAACTGCCACCGCTAGTAGTCAAAACAATGTTACTTCCTCGCGGTTAATAAATCAGTCAAAAACAGTTTTATTGAGTACAGTAAATTGTTTATAAAAATATGAGAGGAGAAATAAATACCCATTGACTGCAATTTTAGTTCTAGCAGCCATGGATAATTTTTTAACGTCGAATTTTGCAAATATCCTTATTTTAAAAAGAAAGAAAACCCATTTGATCGCGTGTAGTATTGGCAATACATTCAAAACAAATAAATCTTATTCTAATGTAACTGACTTGAAAGGATGTTTTGAAAAGGAATTAGATTTTTAATTGTTTCTAATATTAAAGATTTCATGGTGTCAGAATCGTCAATGATTAATCTACCAGAATTAAAATACATTTAACTAGCAGATGAGAATTGAAATAAGCCAGGTCGTAGAGATTTGTTTTTAAGTGCCGAAATCATCTGAGACGTTGTGGCCCAGTTAAATTTGTCTCGCTAATAGTAATCTAGCTTTCTAGAATACTATTTTTGGATATGTAGTGAGCGGAAGTGTTCCCATTGAAAATCAGAGAAGGGTTCATTGTGGCTTCATTTTATATTTTTATTGTATAACAGTCGTTGTGAACAGCAGACCCAATTTTTTTTGTTGTTGGGGGGGGATTACGACTACTAATGTTTAACTCCGTAGATTTGTAATTTTGAACACAATATGAAAGACAAAAGAACTTCTGGATCAATTATTGGCGAAAATTTCCTACGTGGTAACCTCCCACGGTAAGCCTGATGGAACAGGAACTCTAACAACCCATGATCCGCCAAAAAGTGAAGTTATTTTGCGTCTGCACTGTGGTCGATGCGAGCCGGAAACGGAATTTGTATCGACCAGAAGATGGAATAAAGTATTAAAAGGGATAACACAGGGAGGTTTGTAGTAAAAATGGCGTTAAAAGATGATCTAATGTGTTTAGGGATATCCAAGGATATTAATTTAAAAAATTAATTTTTCCTTGCAGACGCTTCTTAAACGAGCTTAAGTATTTAGCATAATGCAAAGGAATTTTTTCGTGAATATGAAAATATGAGTCATATGACAGAAATATCAGAGTGTGAGGAAGAAGTAGGAATGTATTATATACCGCATTTAGGAATTTATAGCCCTGATAAAAGTACTGCAAAGCTTCGTGTAGTGTTCAATCAATGCCTCCTAGAAAAGCGAAGGCCTCAGCATGAATTACCATAAAATTCACTGCTTAGTTTATATTCGTTAAGTCGGACTAATACTTAATTGATCCGCGCTGAGGCACCGCTTCCTATAACTGAAAGCCACCACACGGTTTTTTATAGATAGTCTGATCAGACCACTGTTAAGGATATTCACTTTCCGAACGAGTCGCTTAATACAAAATCTAGCTAAAATAAGAAAGTGGTAGTATATATATGACTACAAATTTGTTTTATTTATGAATATTATTGGTTTGCCTTATCGACTTGTCCACCACCACAGATTCAATTCCTAAATATATATGATAAATTTCTCCCAAGTACTTTTATTAAAGGCTTTGGTTCATGCGCACAACTGGTTCACTTTTGAAACAGACCGTGTGGAGGCCTTTTGATGTAGGAGGTGGTGGCTGTGGACTTCTTGGAGATGTTGGTTCAATGCGTCCGTTCAAACGAACTTGGGGAATTCTTTATATTCCTTTGAATATAACCGTGGTAATTGAGGGTTTAACTCGTAAAGTAGAGTATGCTAAAAATGATTAAAACACAAGTAAACTGGAACGCAACATTTATTACAACTTTAAATGTTTAACTTAAATCAAAAATTCGTTATGTTGAGCAAATATATAATGAATCATCATCATCATCTACAATCTTAATCCTATGACGGATATCAGGCCATCGGCCAAAGACTCAAAAGAAGGGCAGGCTGTTCATTCCTCAAGAAAAAAAATTGTTCGTTCTTTTATAGAACACGATGTCTTACGTCACATTGATTAACTGATCACTTCTCTTCACTTCCATCCTGGAGACGAATCTGCAAAAGACTAAAACACTAAAGTTTAAAACTTGAAATTACTTATTTCCACTGTAATATTAGAACATAACTTAGAACAAACTGTGTGCGTCATACAGGACGATTTATTTAAAATTTGGACGATATTTTGTTAATATATTTATGCGTTTGCAGCAGACATTAGATAGATGCATATGATTATTTTAATTGATCCGAGTCAAACTAAAATTTTCAGAATACTTTTAAGGGAGGGAGTGTATGATACAGTTAAGACGTATGAGGTCAAAACCATAACCTACGGAACAGTTAGTGAACCATATCTAGCAGCACGGGTTTTGCTTCATTTGTCAAGAGACGAGAACTATCCTTTAGCATCTCATGTGTTAGAAAGAGACTTCTATATGGATGATGATTTGAGCCCCGCAGCCACCTTGGGAGAAACAAAAGAACTGCAATCGGAGTTATCAAAGTCTTAGTACAGAAATGCTACTGCATAAATGGTATAGGAAATGAAAATTGAAACCTGAATTGACAAAAACTACAACTTTGAGGGAGAAACAAAAGCACTATGTGTCATATGGAATTCAACCAGTGACCACTTGCTTTCTAAATTCAGATGGAAAGTATGGTCCTCCCACGAAGAAATCAGTGCTTTCAACATTTGTACGTATATTTGACCTCCTCGAACTTTCAGGTACAGCTGCAAAGAAAGCTAAAATATTTCTGCAGGAACTGTAGTATATAAAATTAGACTGTAATGATCCGCTTGCTGAAGAAGCGCAGCAGTGGCTAAATTTCGTCAAATTTTTGCCAGCAATAAACAATGTGAGTATTCAGCGATGCATCCTAATAGAAAAATCAGTGTGCATAGAGTTTCGTAGTCTTTTTGACGCTTCTGAATCTACTTATAAATATTTCAGCTATGCACAGTTATAAAATTCGTTTATCCGAAGATTATTTTGTGCAAAAATTAGGTTTAAAGAATTATTTATAATTTATAATTATTTTTGTGAAAAATTTTCAGAAAAATTTTAAATTTTAAAGTATATGATTCATTAAATCATTTTAACAAAGGTTTTAATAAAATAAATAAAATTTTAATAAAAAAAATTTCATAAAATATAATAAATTTTAAATAAATAAAAAAAATACTTCTTCCTTTTACGTGACAAATGTGGAGATAGAAATGAGGAAGTTCAAATTTTTGAAACTACCGTTTCAGAAAATAAAATATATTTTATATAAGTTTTAATTTTATTTAAACTTTGTTAGAGAAACTAATAATTCATATTTAAAAAAGGTATCTGACAGCAATACAGTTGGCTGGTGGAATACTGAAAATTAGAAAAAAAAGGAAAGTAGTTTTGTATATTGTCGAACTCATAGAAATAACTAGAAAAAGGTTATCATTTTTATAAAATTGTGATCGTAATTAACAATGAAAAGTACTTTTTGTGAGTTCAGAAGAATGGTAGATAAGTATTCTTCTTTTAGATCTGAATATTTCTTATGTTCTCGTTTCGCTCTTGAACAAACTTCTCAACAATTAAAATTGCGGTTCAATTATAAACACAACTGTAAATAATTGGGTCTGTCTAGAAGTACTGTTCTCGAAAAGACACGCATCATTATCAGATACGCAAGAGAAGCATTTATTCAAGCTGTAATGACGCTTCACGCTTTTTTTTATTTCCTAATGCATTAGGTTTTTGACCGGAAATTTAGATATTTTTTCGTCGCTTATTTCAAATTCGCAATCAGTTTCACTTCACAAGATACAGTTTTTATGCAATTCAATTATATATTTTGATTTAGAATTTTTTTAAAATTTATTTTGTGTGCATATTAAGAGTTCCCACTTCTCTGCTACGTAGAAAGTGGTAGGTAGAAGTAGATAAAACATTTACGATGTGATAAATTATGTTAGTTTGTAACGAAAGAAATAATGGATATTACTTTTTTCCATAACAAGCAAATATTCTTATATTCATAGGTATCATTTAATACGCTGAAGTCGTGTTCCTTACAAAAGATATGCAGCGACGTCACAGACAACTAAAATGTAAAAAGTGGTAGAAGATTTATTTATTTATTATTTGTTTAAAAACACAATGAGATACAAATTGTTCTTTTTGAAAATTTAAGGAAAATTATTAGCCGAATTCACTTTCAATATTAAGCTAGAAATAAAAACGGTTCCGCTTTCTGAAAAATTCTAATAAATTTGTAGCGAATTGAAGAGTACACCACGTTGAAGTAGGAAAATTACGCCCACTCTTTAAAAGTGTAGCCGCGAGACTACAGTAATAATGTTGCATTTCCTAAGTAACTTTGTTTTTTCAATATGTCAAATTACAGAAAAATGAAAAAAACTGAACCAAAAATACCTTTAAATTTGATTTTACTAGAAATAATTTTTTTTCCAAGCTGAGCAAGTTGGCATTTCTGGAAATCTAAAAAAAATATGCTATAAAATTTGAAAACTTTTATCTCTTTAAAATTTGAAAATTTTTATCACTTGTTAAAATTCTAAATTTTAATCGTCACCACTTTTTGCTATTTTAGTCGCCCCTAGCAAACCTGGAAATGCATGCTATTAAAAAAAACATATTTTGTAATAAATAACACGGTTTTAACTTTAATCTTTTTGCAATTTGTTTTGGTAGCCGGAAAATAAAAACTCTGAGTTTTGATGGAGTTTTGAACTGATTTTAATGATTCAAGGGCCAACACTTAAATTTGCATTAATTAATTGCACTCATTAATTAGTGCAGCAGACAATATTTTTCGAAACAAAATCAGTCATATAACCACACACTTTTTTTAAGGTGTCTTTTCCATCAAATTCGAATTCTGTCCTATTCCCATAGCAAGGTCAGGAGAGCGATCAAAAGTTTAGTTCTCTTAATTATAATTTTTGCGTGTTTCGCAATATATCGACTAATTTTCAAGCTCATCGAAACATTTTATACACAGTTATAAAAATAATTTACCCAAAGATTATTCTATGCAAAAAGTAGCTTTAAGTAATTATTTATAATTTATTATTTTTGAGAGAACGTTTCAAAAAAACTTGAATTTTAAGGTATATGAATGAGACTTAGACTGAGGGTGTTTACGGAGTACCTGTCCGCGAATCGGACACTCCACTCCTTCAACTGAGATGGTTTCCCGTGGGCGCCTGGCGTAATGTCTTTAGGTTAAAAAAGACTGAAGTTGTAGGTGAGATGGCTGGATAGTCGGCATGATGGTGCAGTGATGATCACTATGACTTGTTATCAGGAAGCAAAGATCGGAGAAGCTTAACTAGCTCCTCTTTCTGAAGTAGTTCTTGCAACTAACGGAAGATCTGCAGAAATCTATTGGCTTTATCGGTAGCACTCCTGTGCTGTGTTTTCTTCTGAGGTTGTTTTCTCTTTGGCCTAGCACCACAGCCTGAAAACCAGGCCGGGTGCGCTCCATTGCAGTTAATGCAGGTGGCAGGAAGACTTCTGGGTTTGGAGCATTCGTATGAAAAGTGAGCTCCCGCACACTTCATGCATGCAGGATCAGAACAGTTCTTTTGGGTGTGTTCAAATTTTTGGCAACGATAACATTGCACTGCATAGCGACCTCCTCGAAATCGCTCTATCTGCACACTAGTAGAGAGAATCTCCTTGGTGTTGATGCATTTCCTATTCTCCGGGCTATCTGGAAGTAGGATCAGAAAAATGGGAAGGAGCGGTATATGAATTATTAAATCATTTTAAGATATGTAATTTTAAATTAATAACAAGTACTGCTTCCTCTAAGTGACAAAAGTTGAGATAGAAATGAAGTAGTTCAAATTTTAGAAACTACCGTTTCAGATAATGAAATATATTTAACAATAATTTTTTACTCAGTCCGAGAATGGATTGTCAGAGTGGTTGTATCACAATAAACGAAAAACAATCTGACTCAAATATATATTTATATTTTAAAACCGTTGAAATTCGCTTGCGCAACGATTATTATGCTTTTAGATATTTATTGTAATTATTTATCTGTAGTGGTGGTCAATCTCATTTATAATTATCATTATAATTCAAAAGGTTAATTGGAATAACATGAGTATTGCTACCACTTTAAATATGAAAATAAAATCCTCCGGAGGAGTTGGCGGCAGGTATACGTTCCATATTGATGCCAAAGCTCGTCTCATGGCATTAAATAAAAGTATCTGACAGCTATACATCAGGCTGGTGGATACTGATAATAAAAAAAGGAAACTATTTCTGAATATTGTCTATCTCATTGAAATGGCTAGTAAAAATTTATTATTTTTATAAAATTGTGATAGTAATTAATAAGGAAAAGGATCTTTTGTGATTTGAGAAGAATGGTAGATAAGTATTTTTCTTTTAGATCTGAAAAATTTTTCTATTCTCGCATCGCTCTTAATCAGGTTTCTCAACAATTAAAAATTTTTTCAACTATAAACATAAATAATTAGGACTGTTTAAAAATTCTGTTCGCGAAAAATCACGTATCATTTTCAGACATGAAAAAGGTGAATTTATTCAATTTATTTCATTATTTTCTGATGCATTAGGTTTTTGACCGGAAGTATAGATAGTTTTTCGTTGCTGAATTCAAATTCGCCATCGGTTTCACTCTACAACATGCAGTTTTTATGCAATTTAATAATATATTTCAATTTTGAATTTTTTTAAATTTAAATTGTGTGCCTATTAAGAGATCCCTTTTCTCTGCTACATAGAAAGTGGTAGGAAGAAGGAGATAATACATTTACGTTTTCGATGCGATAAATTATGCTAGTTTGTCATGGAAAAATATAATATTTTTCCAAACTAAACCAAATTATTATTTTTATTTCATAGGTGTCATTTATCAGGCTGAAGTAGTGTTCCTAACAAAAGATATACAGTGACGTCACAGGTAATTAAAACGTAAAAAGTTTTCGAAATTTTATTTATTTATTATTTTTTAAATAATTGTATGAGTTACTTTTCAAATTGTTCTTGTTTCTTGTTAAAAATTGAAGGAAAATCCTTCTCGGAATCCACTTTCCATCGTAAACTAGATATAAAAACTTCTCCGTTTTCTGCAAAATTCTAATAAATTGGTTGTGAATTGAAGAGTAAACCCAGGGATGCCAATTGCACCACTTTATGAAATAGTTCTAATAAGAGTGGTAGCGAATTGTATCGCAAAATTCATTAAAGAAGGATAGTTACGCCTTTATTTTTGATAGAGTAACCAGTAGATTGATGATGATGCTTTAACGTTGCGTTTTATATGATACTTATATATTTTGATATTTAGTGGTGAAAAATTACTTAAAAGGAAAATACTAAACTAAAAGTAACTTAAATTTCTTTACCACTAGAATATACTATTTTACAAAGCGGAGCGAGTTGGCATCCCTGTAAACCATGTTGAATAAGGAAAATTACACTCTTCCTTTAAACGTGTCACCGCGAGACAACAGTAGCAATATTGCATTTCTTTCGACACTTGATACTTTCAATATGTCAAATTACAAAAATATGAAGAAAAAAAGTTAACTAGAAATAACTTTGATTTTTATTTTATTAGAAAGCACTTTTTTACGAAGCTGAGCAAGTTGGCATTTCTGGTAAAATAAAAAAATATGCTATAAAATGTGCAAATTTTTATCTCACTTATTAAAATTCCAAATTTTAATAGCCACCACTTTTTTCTATTTAAGCCGCCAACCTAGAAATGCATGATATTTAAAAAAAAAAAAAAAACATATTTTGTAATAAATATTTATTTATAACAGGCTCATGATTAGCATTTAATGCATGAAGTGTTTAGTTTTATCTTTATTCTGTTTGTATTTTGTTTCTGTTGCAAAAAAAAAAATCTCTAAATAACATATGAACTAATGATCGGATTTAGAGTTCAGAGCCGATTTTAATAATTCAAAGGACAAAACTTAAATTTGCGTTAATTAATTGCACTCATTAATTAGTGCAGCAGACAATATTTTAAGAAACAAAAACAGCCACATGACAGCAAATGTTTTATTAAGTTTCTCTTCTGTTAAATTCGAATTTTTTCGTATTCCCATAGTATTCCCACGAGAGCGATCAAAAGTTTAGTTCTCTTAGTTTCTTTTTTAGATTTTTCATGTGTCGCAATATCTCGATGGATCTTCTAGCTCAGTGTTTCTCAAACTAATGACTTTTATGTACCCTTTCTAAATTTTTCGTAAGGCTGTGTACCACTAATAAAAAAAATTAATGTATTTTTTACTATAAAAAAATTGCAATAAAGTTACGAATCACGACTGGCTGTTGATACCACTAATTATTAACTGTTAACTCTGCAAAAGAGGTAATCAACAGAAAAATACGCTCTCATAATTTTTCATGGCTATAGCTTAATTTTTACATAAATTTTTTTGAAATTTTCACTTGTTGCAAGATATTTCGTATAAGAAAGCGTACCCCCGCTAAACTGCTTCCGTACCCCTGGGGGTACGCGTACCACACTTTGGGAAACACTGTTCTAGCTCATCAAAACATTTTATACACAGTTATAAAATTTTTGTTTACCCAAAGATGCCAAAAGTAGCTTTAAATAATTATTTGTAATTTATTATTATTTCTGTGAATACGTTTCAAAGCATTTTGAATTTTAAGGTACATGAACTATTAAATCATTTTAAGAAATGTAATTTTAAATAAATAAGAAAAATACTGCTTCCATTTACTTGACAAATGTTGAGATAGAAATGAGAAAGTTCAAATTTTAGAAACCACCGTTTCAAAAAATAAAATATATTTAACATATAGTTTAATTTAGTTGCGAAATTGTATTTCTTCAATCCCTACAGTTCATTTCATAAAGGTATCTAAAGGCAATAAATTTTCCTGGCAGATACTGATAATAAAAAGAAAAGGAAAATGGCACGGTTTATTAATTTTTCATTTTTAATTTTCGTTTTAAAAATTGTGATACTAGTTGATTATAAAGAGGACTTTTTTTTGTTAATTCAGAAGATTGGTTGATAAGTATTCTTTTAGCTCTGAAAATTTCTTCTGTTCTCGTATTGCTCTTGAACAAACTTCTCAACTATTGAAAAGTATTTCAATTATAAACACAGATATAGATAAATTGGTCTGTCTGAAAGTTCTGTTCGCGAAAAAACACGTATGATTTTCAGATATACAAAAGGTGCATTTATTCACGCTATAATGAATTACATTTTTTTATTATTTTCTAACGCATTAGTTTTTTGACCGGAAATTTGGATATTTTTTCGTCGATGGATTTCATTTATCAGTACGAAGTCGTGTTCCTTACAAAACATATACAGTGACGTCACAAGCAACTAAAATGTATAACGTTTTAAAAATTTTATTTATTTATTATTTGTTTAATAACACTATGAGATACATTTCAAGTTGTTCTTTTTGAAAATTTAAGGAAAATCATTCTCTGAATCCACTTTCTATAGTGAACTATAAAGAAAAACTACTCCGCTTTCTGCAAAATTCTAATAAATTGGTAGCGGATTGAAGAGTAAACCATGTTGAATAAGGAAAATTTCGCCCACTTTAAAAGTGTCACCACGAGACAGCAGTAATAAGGTTGCATTTCTTATGATTTTTTGGAAATTGATATCTTTATCATTATTTAATATGTATTTCAATATATTATTTTATTAAAAATTATAAAATATATTAAATAAATACTAGATCATTGATTAAATATAATTATGATTTCAGGCTCAAAAATCATAATTGGATAAAGTAAATCTTAACAGACGAAGTCCCTGAAACCTCTCCACGATATTCAAAACCTTTTGGGAGCCGCTGCTTTAAAGTACAAATCTTCATTTTTAGAACTTAAATTGTATAAGTTAATGAAAAATCGATAATCCAAACATATATATATATAAATTATACATTAATTATATAGTCATGCATTCAAATGTTAAAGAAGCTTAATTTTCAGAAAATACTTAATATCTTATATCTTGTATACAAACACTAAGTAAAATATTTCCCAACGCCCATACTTGTTGGCAGCTATGTGTTCACACATTTCATATTTATAACAAATTAAAATAAAGATGCATGTTATTAAGTTTTATTTAACTAATCACCGTATGAATTACAATTTGTTGTATAAATGATATATTAGCCCTTTGAGAGTTAGTCTCAGCTTCTTGCGAATTTTAAGCTGAAGGTTTTTCAGTATCATTGCAGAAACTAAAAAAGAAAAGAAAAAGAAATAAAGAAAGAAACAGCGCAGAAAGGGACCAACGCGAAGGATATAACTCGTTGATTCCCGGCAAACATCTAGATGTTTTTTATTTTTTCAGTTTGAGATCAATTTGGTGCCTCGGCGATTCTATTTCACGTGGAGATCACGATACGAAAATATCCCCAATAAAAATGCGAAAATATGACTTTGACCAAACTTCATTGGTTATTATTAATAATATCCGGTTAATGTGATAAATTCATTTAAATTATTCACTTGAAATGGCTTGTTTGGTTTTTATTAATATTTACAGGTTAGTATTAATAATAACCGATTATTCACACTGTAACAAATACATGTTATAACTGATACATACTAGACTTTAGGCTTCTGACGTAAGCCCTGCCACCTCCAGAAATTGCCTCGTTGGGGATCCCTGGGGGGGTTGTGATTTTCTGGAGAACTTGTATAATTTAGAGAAGAAATTTATTTTAGACTGCATGTGCTTGTTAAAATTAACTATTTCGTTTGTTTTGTTGTTGAAAAGACAGTACATGTTTTACTCTGCATACACTAAATGTTATAGAGAATTATTAATTTATTGAAAGAAAAATTACTAACTAATTATAGTGAAGACCGGAGTTTTTTTTTTAAAAAAAAATAACACTAGAATGTTCAATGATTTATTTTTTCCGAATAGTTTAAATTTTGAAATTCAAAATTTTTTTTGCGATTTTTAATACAATATTTTGATAATTTTTTCATTTATTATTAACGTTATAATATTACAATAGTTTGAATTATTAAAAGAAATTGATGACAAGTTATTCTCTGCTTCAAAATTTGTAGCAAATAATTATTCGCTTTAGTATGGTATAGTAAGCTTTTCAAAATAAATAAAGATATAAATAAATATTAATTAAAGAAGATTAAAGATATAATAAGTAAAGATGCAAATTGGAATGACCATATCATTAAAATCATTGCTAAAGCCTTTACGGTTTATTAATTAAACTAAAACTAAAATGCATATCCAAAAATGTCACTTAAACGCAAATGTGTTACAAACAAATAACGTACATGAAACAAATAAACACCTATACCTCCACAACCTGATGGGACATAACTAAATTTCAAAACAAAAAACTCATCCCATTCCAAATTAAATGATCAGTAGAATGAGCAGCCTAATATATTTTATAAGAAACAAAGCCATTTATACTGATTTTAAACTAAAAACTTGAATAGAGGGAAGCAAGACGATTTCGATGTCGAACAAATTATTTTTTCAACCATATCGACAAGCCATTTTTTCTTAATATTAAATACATTTTAAAACTTTAAACTTTACATTTATGAAAACTACATATTAATATCATTCAATAACAATAAAAAGGAATTTAAAATGTTTAAAAAATTTAATTTTTTAAATATTTGAAAATTTAATGTATATATAATTTTTTTTAACCAGACATAGCTTTCGGTACGCTCAAAAAATTTTCTACATGAAAAAAATTGGCAGACACTCATGTAAATATGTTTGAAAAATCAGGTGAAATAGTTTGTTTCATAATATGTACAGAATATAATATATGTAAGCAAAATAAATGTAGTATTTCTGAAAAAATGCAAAATTTCGTTCAAATTTTGAAAAGCTTCTCCTGTATAACAAAATTATAATGAAAAAAATAAACTTTATGTAGTTAATTAAATGTAAATAAGGTATATGTACAAGCATAGACATTTTCATAACTTTACAATGATTTGTTTTTTGTACGAGCGTACCGAAAGTTATGTCTGGTAAAAAAAAAATTATATTTACATCAAATATTCAAATATTTATAAAAATTAAATTTATAAACATTTTAAAATTCTTTTTATTGTTATCGAATGACATTAATATGTAGTTGTCATAAATGTAAAGTTTAAAGTTTTAAAATGTATTTAATATTAAGAAAAAATGGCTTGTCGATAAGGTTTTCGACAAAGAAAACGTCTTGCTTCCCTTGAAACAGGTATGAATTTAAATACAAAGTTCCATAAAAAAGCTCAAAAATGCACAACTAGTTACAACAAAATCTGTTGAAATGCTGAAAGAGGATTTAAAAAATAGACCCCTTGATCGCTTTCTCTTAATTGACGAAATTCTCTCAAATAAGTTTTTAAATAATATTTACTCAAATCGATTATTATTTAAAATTACTAAAAGTGTCTAATTTTGGGAAAATGAAGCAATGTATTGTATTAGATAAATTGTTTCAAACATTAGACAAAGAAACCGCATTTAGACAATCAGGAAGTTGGTTTGATCTTCAAACCTTGAGCAAGGAAGCAGATTTATTCTTTGGGACAAGGAGTAAACCATTAACGGAGAGTTATAGTCAAAAATTCTCTAATTCGAGAAATGTGTCTTAAGATATTTTGAGCTGATAACAAGTGTTCAAACTGCATGCCGAGTTTTGATAATGCATCCAGCATTGCCATTTTCTGAAAGAGTAGAAGTAATAAAGAGTAACAATCTCTGTTTTAATTGCCTGGATAACTGTTTGGTTAATAGTAATAAATCTAAATTTTCCTGTTCTATGCGTAAAAGAGAGGTAAAAAAAATAGGTGTCATTATTTTACTTTGCATTATTCGAGAAAGAGTGAATAATTGCAAGTGCCATTGACCGAGGATTTCTGAGGAGAGGGAATCTGCATATCCGCTGCCTTTATTCCACACAACTGACACCGCTAGTCGTCAAAACAATGTTACTTCCTCGCGGCTAATAAATCAGTCAAAAACAGTTCTTTTGAGTACAGTAAATAACATTGTTTATTAAAAGATGAGAGGGGAAATAAATACCCATTGACTGCAATTTTAGTTCTAGGAGCCATGGATGATTTTATAACGTCGGATTTTGCAAATGCCCTTAATTTAAAATGAAAGAAAACCCATTTGGTTGCGTGTAGTATTGGCAATACATTCAAATCAAATAAATCTCATGTTAATGCAACTAACTTTAAAATTTGTTTTGAAAAAGAATTAGATTATTAACTGTTTCTAATATTACAGACTTCATGTTGTCAAAAGAGTTAATGATTAATCTACCCGAATAAAAATACACTAAACTAGCAGAGGAGAATTGAAATATGCCAGGTCGTAGAGATTTGTTTTTAAGTGCCGAAATCATTAGTGACGTTGTGGCCCTGTTAAATTTGTCTCGCTAATACTAATCTAACTTTCCAGAATACTATTTTTGGATATGTAGTGAGTGGAAGTGTTCCCTTTGAAAATCAGAGAAGGGTACATTGAGGCTTCATTTTATATTTTTATTGTATAACAGTTGCTGTGAACGGCAGACCCATTGTTTAACTGTGTAGATTTGCAATTTTGAACTTAATATGGAAAACAAGTGAACTCCTGGATCAATTATTGGCGAAAATTGCCTTCGTGGAGGACTTCTTGGTAGAATTAACCTGCTGTAGCGTGACATGGAGAGGAAAACTTCGAAAACCACTCACGGTAAGCCTGATGGAAAGGGGACTCTAACTGATGATCTGCCTAAAGTTGAGGATATTTTACGTCAGCACTGTTGTCGATGCAAACCGGAAGCGGAATTTGTATCGACCAGCCATCGTTGGCATTCGAACCTGGTTCATCTAATTGGAAGGCGTAAGCTCTTTCCCCTGAGTCATCACAGAGCCATCATTCATTATAGATAATACTAGTATAAACAAAACTGTCTGAAACTTTTGGGAAATAGAAGATGCTCAGATTTAGGTACCCAGGAATAAAGAAGCAATAATTTGTGAAAAGAACTTGGAATAAAATATTAAAAGGGATAACGCAGGGAGGCGGTATACAGTAAAAATGCCGTTAAAAGATGACCTAACGCATACCTGCCAACTTTTAATCCCTTCCATTATTATTTTTCCTAGTGGTATTAAAATGGAATTTAAACTTCAACTTTAAGCAAACAAATACGTTGTATTTAAGAAAACTTAAGTTGACAACCATGACAGTAACGCATATTAATATATGTGCTTAATTTTTGTAAGAATAGTGGTGATCAATATCATTTAAAAATTAAGATTAAAAAAGAAAAAATAGTATATAATTACTACCACTTTAAATATAAAAATAAAATCTTCCGGAAAATCCGGAAGAGTTGTCAGGTATGCTAACGTGTTTAGGAAAGTCCAAGGATATGACCCTTAAAAAATTAAATTCTCTGCTCAAACGTTTTTTAAAGGAGCTCGGGTATTTGTGCATTGAATTATTTTCGCGAATATGAAAATATGAGTCATATGACAAAAATATCAAAGTGTGAGAAAGAAGTAGGAATGTATTAGGAATTCATAGCCCTGATAAAAGTACTACAAAGCTTCGTATAGTGTTCATTCAATGCCTCCTAGATAAGAGATGGCCTCAGCATGGGTTACCATAAAATTCACTGCTCAGTTTATATTCGTTAAGTCGGACTTTTAAATTGATCTGCGCTGAGGCCTTCTTTTTTATAGCAGATGTTGGTTCTATTCGAACCGGTCGAATTTTTGCCAGCAATAAACAATGTGAGTGTTCAGCGATGTATCCTAATGGAAAAATCAGTGCGCATAGAGTTTCATGGTCTTCTACTTATGGTCATGGTTCTATCTACTTATAAATACTTCATTTATACACAGTTATAAAATTCGTTTATCCAAAGATTGTTATAGGCAAAAAGTAGCTCTAAATAATTATTTATAATTTATTATTATGATTGTGAAAAAGTTTAAAAAAATTTTGAATTTTAAAGTATATGATTTATTAAATCCTTTTAACAAATGTAATTTTAAATAAATAAAAAAAAAATACTGCTTCCTTTTACGTGACAAATGTTAAGATAGAAATGAGATAGTTCAAATTTTAGCAACTACCGTTTCAGAAAATAAAATATATTCTATATAACCTTTAATTATTTTAAAACTTGGCATTTACATAATTTGGTAAATAATGTTGTTAAAAGTATCTGACGGCAATACATTTGACAGGTGGATACTGAAAGTAAAAAAAAGGAAAATATTTCTGTGTATTGTCTAAATCATTGAAATGACTAAAAAAAGTGTATCATTTTTTTAAAAATTTTTATAAAATTGTGATAGTAATTAATAATGAAAAGGACTTTTGTGAGTTCAGAAGAATGGTTGATAAGTATTCTTTTTTTAAATCTGAAATTTTTTTCTGTATTACTCAGATTTCTCATCAATTGATCAGGTTTCTCATCAATTAAAATGTGGTTGAAATATGAACACAAATGTTATTAATTAGGTCTATCTCATAGTTCTGTTCGCGAAAAAAAGCGTATCATTTTCAGATATGCAAAAGGTGCATTTATTCACGCTATGATGAATTATAATTGTTTTTTATTTTCTAAAGGCTTTTGACCGAAAATTTGGATATTTTTTCGTTCTCATTAATTAGTGCAGCAGACAATATTTTTAGAAACAACATCAGTCATATAACCCCACATTTTTTTTAAAGTTTCTTTTTCATCAAATTCGAATTCTGTCCTATTCCCATAGTATGGTCAGGAGAGCGATCAAAAGTTTAGTTCTCTTAATTATAATTTCACTTTTTGCGTGTTTCCCAATATATCGACGAATTTTCTAGCTCTTGAAACATTTTAAACACAGTTATAAAATTCGCTTACCCAAAGATTATTCTATTCAAAAAGTATCTTTAAATAGTTATTTATATTTATAATTATTTTTGTGAAAACGCTTCAAAAAATTTTGAATTTTTAAGTATATGAATTATTAAATCTTTTTAAGAAACTTAATATTAAATAAATAAAAAAATACTGCTTCCTTCCACGTGACAAAAGCTCAGATAGAAATGAGGTAGTTCAAATTTTATAAGCTACCGTTTCAGAAAAAAAAATACAGTTAATATAAATTTCAATTTAGTTGAAACTTGCGCTCTGCCCTGCGTTGCAAAGTCCATTCATTAAATGTATCTGTCAGCAATACGTTTGGCTGGGGGGTACTGATTATTCAAAAGAGGAAAATATTTCAGAATACTGTTTGCATCATTTAAATTTCTAGAAGAATATTTTTTTAAAATTTTGTTTAAAATTGTGATAGTAATTGATAATAAGTAGGACTTTTTTTGAATTCAGAAGATTGGATGGTATGTATTCTTCTTCTTAGTCTGAAAATTTCTTCTGTTTTCGTATCGCTCTTGAACAGGCTTCTCAGCAATTGAAATGTGGGTTTAATTATAAACACAAATGCAAATAATTAGGTTTGCCTGAAAGTTCAGTTCGCAAAAAGACACGTATCATTTTCAGATGTGGAAAAAGGTGCATTTATTCAAGCTGTAATGAATTACAATTTTTTTATTTTCTAACGCATTATGTTTTTCACTGGAATTTTGGATATTTTATCGTCGCTGATTTCAAATTCGCAATCGGTTTCACTCTACAAGATACAGTTTTTATGCTATTTAATAATATATTTCAATTTATAATTTGCTAAAATTTATGTGCCTATTAAGAGTTTCCATTAATCTGCTACGTAGAAAGTGGTAGGAAGAAGGAGATAATACATTCATGATGCGATAAATTATGTTAGTTTGTAATGGAAAAAAATAATCGATATCACTTTTTTCCATAACAAACAAATATTATTAATTCATAGGTACCATTTATCACACTGAAGTCGTGTTCCTTACAAAATATATGCAGCGACGTCACGTGCTACTAAAATGGAAAAAGTTGTAGAAATTTTATTTATTTTGTTATTTGTTTAATAGCACTATGAGTTACATTTCAAATTGTTCTTGTTGAAAATCTAAGAAAAATCGTTCCCGGAATCCACTTTCATTCATAAACTAGATATAAAAACTACTCCGCTTTCTGCAAAATTCTAATAAATTGGTAGCGAATTGAAGAGTAAACCATCTTGAATTAGGAAAATTACGCCCCTTTCTTAAAAGTGTCGCCGCGAGACTACAGTAGTAATGTTGCATTTCTTATGACACTTTATATTTTCAATGTGTCAAATTACTTGCTTTTTCTTGAAATTTGAGCTAGGCAGCGCAGCTTCTTCAATACCAGTCATCATGTTTCTCTTATTAGTGGTAGAACTTTAAGGTTAGCAGTCTATGTGATTGCTGTTATAGGGATTCAAGCACCTTGCTTGAGTAAATAATAATAATGGAAATTATAAGAAGCAGGCTTGCTTTAAACTATGAGTAGCTTTGAATGTAGATTGATGGTCAATGTGTGGAAATGTTTGATCAAGTTGTCATTATTGCTGTAGAATCTGATGCTATGGATGGATCTGTGATTATTAAGAAAATAATTCAAAATATTAATGCAAAAAATTATTAAATTAAAAATTAAGGAAAAAAAATAAAACATCCAAATGGAAAAATGCGCTTAGCATAGAAACCAAGAAGAATTAAACAAATGAGACAATGAAGAAAAATTAGTAAAAAAATTGAAAAAACATTGAAGAACATGACAATCAAGGCTGACGTCATCAAGGGGTACCAGTTTTGAATTGTCATAAAATGCAAAACTTTTTTTATGAAGAAAGGTACAGGGAAAGCGATTTTTTTAATTTTGTCTTAGCTTTCTTAAAAGAAAAAGTTTTGCATTTTATGACAATTTAAAGCTGGAACCCCCTGATGAAATCAGCTTTGATTGTTATGTTTTTTCAATGTTTTTTTAAAACTTTTTACTAATTTTTCTTCATTGTCTCATTTGGATCTGTGATTAGTTACTTACTTTGATGTTTGTGATATGAGGTGTCGGAAATGAAGTGAGCAGCTATCGGTCTTAATTTTATATCTTTTTCGTAATTTTCAAATTTGAATATCTGGTTGAAGTTCACTGCACTGCATGTTAGGGGCTTGTCATAGAAATCTGCATTTAATTTGTAATCATATTGTGATAAGTTCGGGATCTTGAGTTCTTTGTTGATAGTTGTATTTCTGATGAACCATCTGATTTTTCTGGGTACCTTGTTCTGGCATTGGTTAAGTTTTTTCATGAGAGGTTCCGATATGGTTCTCCAGGCAGGTGAGGCAAATGTGAGAATTGGTCTGATCATTCATGTATACTGTAGTTTTCTTAGTTTTAATGAGACATTCTGGTTATAGATGAGAGTCTGTATTGTTGTTGCTGCATTTGGTTCGTCGATTATATTTTTGATATGTTCATTCCATGTGAGCTTGCTTTTTATTATAAGGTCAAGGCAGTTCGCTTTTTTAACTATTGGTGATTGGATATTGGGCAGTTTTGATTTGCATTGTGGTAGTATTTTTATTCTTCGTTACTGTATGATTAGGATTTGATATTTGCCTGCAATTACGGCTGTTTTCCTTTTAACGCACCAGTCTTCTATTTCATGAATTTCATCCTGTAGTTTTTGTAATGCTATATTTGGATTTCTTGATTTGATAATGAGTCCTGTGTCGTCTGCATCAAAAGTTGTAATACTATTGTAATCTGTTCTCTTAATTATAAAATCATAAGTGTATGAAATATATAGAATCGATCCACGTATGCTGACCTGAGCAACTCCAGCTGTGATATTTCTTTATGATGATTTGTTGTTTTGAATGATTACTTGGATGGTTCTTTTTGAATTATAGCTGGAAAGTAATTTGATGAGACCAGGTGAGAAGTTAAGCTGATTCAATTTAAATATTATGCCAATATGCCAGATTTTTCGAATACTTTTGAAATGTCGATCATTAAAAATAAAAATTGTTTCTTTGTTGATTAGAGCTCTGCCTGTATAGTCTATTATACAAAGTAGTTGTTTTGTGGTGTCCAGTTTTTGGCGGAATCCGAACTGCTCGTCGGGTCGGGCTGTAAGTAGTGGCTTGATTCTATTGTATATGACCTTTTTTATATATTTTTCCCAGTATGTTTAAGAGGCTGATTGGTCTGTAACTCTCAGGACTGCTTGGATCTTTCTTTTTTCTTAGAAATAGAACGATTGATATGTTTTTCCAAATTTGAAGATAATAATTCAGAGCAAGACAGCTATTGGTGATATGGATGATTTTCTTCATCTAATTGGGAGGTAGCAGTTTTATCGTTTTATTTTTTTATACCATCTTAACCTGTTGCTTTGTTATTTTTTAAATCACGGATAATGTAGCAGATTTTTTTTATTATTTGTAGGTTCTATTGTTTCTGGGATAGGATGTTCGTGATGGAAACTATTTACTTCTTCTGGGATTAAATTATGATGGCTTCGATCTGAGATTGGATTTGGTGAAAACTGGTTTTGGAGGGAGTCAGCAAAAATTTGAGCTTTATCTTCCATTGGGTGAGCTGTGCCAAATGGTCCATTGATTGGTCTGTTTATGCGTGGTACAGTCTTTAATATTTCGGTCATTCTCCAATTATACAAAAATAGTGCTTGTTGTAAGCTATCGTTTCAGATTCGTCAACAACCTGAGAAGTTCAACTGAAAAACGTTTATAAATTTTGAATTCAAGGAAATTCGCCAAAGTGAATTATTCATTATGAAAGAAATTCAAAAACAAGAATTTACAGAATAATTACGGAGCTAAAGCCGCGAGAAAAATCTTCCTGATAAAAGTAAATAAAATATTTAAATGATATTTTTTTGACAGAGATGGAGTTCTGAGAGTCAAAGATAGAATAGGACATACTAATGTCAATTTTAACAATGAATTCCCAGTTATTCTACCTAAGATTCCTAAATTAAATATAGTTGAATTTAGAATCCTACCATAAACGATAAACGGAATTTCTGTTTAGGTCCTACTGCTTTACGTCCAACAAAAATTTTAACAAGAGTAAAGCAATGTGTCGGAAAGTTGTGCATGATAGTGTAACAAGTGTTAAAGTTAAATTCATTGGAGTTGTGTGTAGTTGTGTGTAAAGATGTGTAATTTGCCCTGAGAGAGAGGGCGGTGCGGGGAGAGAGAGACATGACTTCCCATTTAATTGCTAGAGTAGAGAAGAAATAGATTTGTGTTTCATTCCTTATTAAATATAAACATCAAAGGAGAGGAAATTATCATAATACTTTGCATGCTTAGTCACTAACGGTGCTCACCTGGAAAATGTGACAGATTTAACACCAGAGGCTTTTGTGGAATGTTTAAAGAGATTTGTGGCTCATTGAGGTGCATATGCCCAAAATTATTTTCAGATAATGCCGCAAGTTTCATCGGAGCGAATAAAGAGTCTTCTAAGTTACAAAATTTAATTATAAAACCAAACAAGTGACTGCAAAATTATATGTCAATTCAAGGTGGAACTTAGAGCTACCAAATTTGGTAGCCTCTAATGTGCAGTTTAGCCATTTAAATATAATTTTAAAAATGTTTTAGGAAATTCCAGAATGAGCTATGAAAAAATTCCTAACAGCCGTTGCTCATATAGAAGGATTTCTTAACTCCAGACCGCTTGCAAGTCTGTCATCCGATACTGACGTGTATGATGTCTTAACTCCTGTCCATTTTTTTAATTGGTAGATCCATAAATACTATTGTAGGTCCAAATTTAGTTGAGGGGAAGGATAATCGATTCTCCAACTGGAAAAGACTGAAAAAAATTATTCAAGTTTTTTTGTGTGGAAGAAATAGAAAATACAACATCTTAATAATTTGCTACAGTGGTTCAAGTGGATGGTATTGTAAAAATCATTGAGTTCGCATTTCTAAAAGATGAAAAAAAGTGGGCACTGGATAGAATTATTGAACTTTATTTTGGTAAAGACAAACGAGTGAGAGCAGTTAAAGTAAAATCCCAATCTGAAATTTATTAACGCTCTATATTTAAAATTGTATTTTACCTATTAATGAGTTATCTTGTAAAGAATGTTGTATTAATGAGTAATCTTGTAAAGAGCATTTTTGAATAAGTAGTTTAATTTTATTTTTATATTATTATTGCTTTTTATTTAACTGTGAATTAATTGTGACTCTTATTGAATTTTACCATTGCAATGTGAGTCGAAATGTTCCAAACTTAAGAGTAAATGCTATTTTAGAAGCGCCGTCATGCGGCGAATATTGTGAAAATTCTGTGTTAATTTATAAAATGTGAGGAGAGGTTGCATTGTGAGTGAAGGAGATATTGAGTAAACATGAGAATTAAAAATAAAAGCTAATATAGTGTGTGAGCTTCATTAATTATTACGAGAGACACAACAATATAATACGTAAAAGGCGTGCGTACGTACATACGTAAAAGGGCAACAAATAACAATAAATTAAAAAAAATAAAATAAAGTACGTATTGTAGCTTTATTAATTGCGTCGGTATATGCGTTTTTTATTTTGTGCACAATTTCGCAAATACCTTTGTGAATTTTATAGCATCATATGATAATTTCTAATATGCTTGTTATGACATCGTTATATTCCTTTTTAAGTAATTTACAAGTGAATAGTTTTATATATAGGGGGAAAAATAAACATTATTGTTTGCTTGTGCGATGTTTGAAATTGTTTAACAACTTCAAGAAAGCTTACCCACTTTATAAATTTGAATATTATGATATAATTACTTTGTAAATGTCACCATAGTGCCACCTTGAATCGGAGGAGGATAAATGCAAGACAATAACTGTGCACAGAGCAAAATCCCATTAACTGTAACTTGATGGGGAAAATCCGGTTTTCTATAAATTTATTAAATCAGGAGTCAGATATCACTTTTCTACAACAAGGAAAAATTTCCTCTCCGGGTGGAGCGAACGTCCATACATTCTACAAGGATGCCAACTGCTGTGCTTTCAGGAATAGTTTTAATAAAATGGTAGCAAATTATATAGTAAAATTCGTTAGAGGACGGACAGTTACGCCTACTTTTTAAAGGAGTAACCAGTAGATAGAAGCGGAAACGTAATAGGTGCACCGGAGTACCTGGCCAAAAAGGCCACCTCGTGTAAATTATATGATAACAAACTGAATCAAAGGCCATTGATGCTGAAATTATTTGGGTTAGTAAACTTAATGTTCGGCAGTTAAATAATTATGCCGAACAACAAATGAGGCATTACATAAGAGGTAATAACATAAACAAACAAATGAGGTCATTAATTTTTAAGAGAAAATATATTATATTGTTTATTTAATATTAATAATTAACGTTGCATTCTATATGATACTTATAATTTCTGATATCTAGTGGAGAAAAAATTACTTAAAATGCGAAATAATAGGTAACTTGAATTTCGCTACCACTAGAAACTTTTCAAAGCGGAGAAAGTTGGCTTCTCCACAAATAAATACTTCTAAAATTAATCATTTACCAGCATATTTTTATGCTTGTAAAACTTTTCAATTGTTTTCTACAAAATGTTCAACCACATTAAACTTGGCTGACAAGAAATCTATATAATAAATAATTCCTAGGAAAAAGTGGTAAATGAAAACTATCAATTAATACCATAAACTAAAGACTTACATTTACACCCTACAATAAAAAAGAATACACTCACCCGTGCAATGACAGAGAAAGTGGAAAATACCCCGACAGCTGCTGAATACTGTTGTGCTGCATACCTACCAACTTTTAATCCCTTCAATTACGATTTTTCCCAGTGGTATTAAAATGGAATTAAAATTTCAATTTTAAGCAACGAAATACGTTGTAATTGAAAAAGCTTGAGCTGAAAGTAGCGCATATTATTATAAATGCGTAAGTTTTTTAAAAATAGTGGTGATCAAAATCATTTGAAAATTAAGTTCATAAAAGAAAAAAAAAGTATTTATTTACTACCACTTTAAATATAAAAATAAACTTTTACGCCAAATGAGTAATAGCTGCTGACTACTGTTGTGCTACAATGTCTGGTAACTTGCATCGCCCTCCATGGTGGTCATACCCTTATTGACAACTTACTCAAGGATGCCTACAAGTGATATTTGCATTTTTTTTCCTAAAATTTATATGTTTTCCGCGCAAAATGACTCTTGTTACATCTGACTTTCAAAGCACAATAAACTATCAATTTTTATAATCATTTTTTCAATAAACTATCATGTCCTAGCATTCTGGCAATTTTTTTAATTTAACTTTCATTTAACCACGCTTAATTTATTTATTCGCCATGCTGCCTTTTGTGGTCCATCCTTAGCAATTGTCTAGCTATGTATTATTAAATAACAATTTTTAGTCGGAAAAAATATCTCAATGGTTGCTACCATTACAATTCATTATCACTTTTTAATGCGATAAATCTCAACAATTAAAATTTGGTTCAATTATAAACACAAGTATAGATAATTAGGTCTGTCTGAATGTTCTGTTCCCGAAAAAACACGTATCATTTTCAGATAGGCAAAAAGTGCGTTTATTTACGCTCTAATGAATTACGTATTTTTTTATTTTCTAATGCATTAGGTTTTTGACGGGAAATTTGGATATTTTTTCGTCGCTGATTTCAAATTCGTAATCGGTTTCACTCCACAAGATACAGTTTTTATGCAATTTACTGATATATTTCTATTCAAAATTCTTTTAAATTTAATTTGTGTGCCTACTAAGAGTTCATACTTCTCTGCTACGTGGAAAGTGATAGGAAAAGATGTTTCGAAAAAGAATTAGATTTTTAATTATTTCTAACATTATGGATTTCATGGTGTCAAAAGCGTTAATGATTAATCTACCAGAATTTAAAAACATTAAACTAGCAGATGAGAATTGAAATATGCCAGGTCGTAGAGATTTGATTCATGCATGAAGATAATGTCAAAATGGTCATGAAGGACGCTGGCTGATGCTGATAATACGATTTTAGCGAAGGTGGTCATTTTTCATTGGTGTCTTTCGAGTGAGTAGTACCTATTTCATACTCTTGCAATCATGTATGTTTTTCTAATTCTGAATCAACTTAAGAGTATAAGTAGATGCAAGTTAAGTTAACCGGTTAACGCCCAGCGTCATATATTTAGGACAGTTCCTTTAGTCAAAAACATTCATTGTGGTGGGAAACTTTTTTCAGCATTTTCATTTATCTGAGTTAATTAAAAGATTCTCAGATACCACAATGATTTTGTTATTTCTGATTAGATCTAGAATTATAAGGAACAAGTACTTTTTGATCTATCAAAGACTTTTTGAATCCCCTAACAGTAGAAAAAACAATTAATTTCGAAAATATATTATACCATTTTTTCCATAAAACCTCTTTTTGTATCATTTCAATATATAAATTCGGGACAAAACGGGTTAAACGATTCTGCCCGATATAGTAGCTTTCAATTTACGTTAACATCACTGCTGAAGTTAATATTTGCTATCACGCAACAATGGCTATGTATCACCACCACGGACGTGGCGGAAAGCGGCTGACCGAAAGACCTACACATGGTGTTTCAACGACGGATGAGGAATGCTCGGATTTTGAAACCAAAATGGTTAAAGAGTTAGCAGCCATGGGAAGGGGAATTAAAGAAGATGGAAGGAAAAATAAAGAACTACTTGAGAAACTAAATAATTTGGAGCAGTCTCTCATGCCTGTGCCAAATAGGACCGAAATACCGACTACATCCGCGGAAGTCACTGACATGGAAATTCATGAAAGCGGCTAACTTTTGAAACAGACTGGGAATGCGTCGTCCATCAATTCAGGAAACTCATCCAAAAAGAACACAAAACCCCCTCCAAAAAACAAAAAAAGAAAAAGCAAAACAACGTTGAGAAATCTGAAGAAAATTTCTCCATGACTACAAATAGCACCCCTCCATCACTACTAGATGACGCCACATCCTTTCAACTATTTGAAACCAATGTAGATCCTAACTTAGCCCAACCCAAGGAGGATTACAATGCAACTGCAGCTCCACCCACAACTTCAGAAACAGAATTACCAATCAAGCATATTAAAGTTCTGGTCCGTGGACTTCCAGCTGGCACCAATGCAGATCATATCTCCCTTGAATTGGCCAAGACAGGCATTAAAACACAAAAAGTTATACAGTTCAAGAGAAAAGTGGGCGAGGCCTATAGGCTCCTCTCACTTTTCCTCACAATGCTAATCGAAACAGAGCAAAATCAACAAATCTTCTCAGTTACCAAAATTTATGACCTTCCGGTGAAAATTGAAAGGTTCCCCGGCGGGAGAAGTCCGATCCATTGCTACAACTGCCAAAATTACGGTCACACGCAGCGAATTTGCAACTCACAACCAAGATGTCTTAAATGTGCTGCAGACCATCGTTCTTTTGAGTGCCACAAGGACATAAATACACCACCCAAGTGCTGAAACTGTGGGGAGGCATGCACTGCCAACTACACGGGATGCAGCATCGGTCCCCCCAGGAGAGGCCCTCGTGCAACTCCAGCTATTTTTCCATCTACAACGACAGGTCAAGCCCATAGACTGGTTTCAATCATCAAAGAACTAAAAGAACTTTTAAAAAACAGGGAAGTTTAACAACTGCTGCTAACAATCATGCGTGAGGCCACTCCTGAATAATGTCACCTTTGAACTTTACTCTTTTTTGAACTTTAGTTAGTATCTCTAATACTTAAAAAATGAATATTTTTGAATGTTGATCACACTAGATGCCGCCGCAAAGGCTTAGCAAAATTTATGTAGAATCTTCAAGATTTTGAATCCCGATTTTCTGTATCTATGCTATCATCAATTTTTAATGCTCAATTCCAAATTTCTACTGCAATTAATGTAAATATCACAGATTAAGCATGTATTTCATGTTTTTGAATCACGATTTTGTGTATATATGCTATCATAAATTTTTAATGCTCAATTTCAAATTTCTACTGCAATTAATGTAAATATCACAGATAAAGCTCGTTTTTCATGTATATCCATCTAATCATGGCTGTATTCATTTCTCAATGGCAATTAATGAAAATCTCCGATCAAGTTTGTACATACTTCTGATCATGGTTACTTTATTATAATGTTACCACATTGTTACATAATTCAAAATGTTTTATTCAATGTATATAATTTTCATGATGAATGGGGTGGGGGCCGCTGCGCAGCCTAGGCACCCAGTTTTGTTTAAATAAATAAAGAAAGAAAGGTCGTAGAGATTTGTTTTTAAGTTCCGAAATCATTTGAGACGTTGTGGCCTGGTAAATTTTGTTTTGATAATAGTAATCTAACTTTCCAGAATACTATTTTTGGATATGTAGTGAGGGGAAATGTTCCCATTGAAAATCGCAGAAGGGTACATTGTGGCTTCCAGTCGTTGAACAGCAGACCCAATTATTTCTTAATGGGGGGGGGGGTTCGATTACTAATGTTTAACTCCGCAGATTTTTAATTTTGAACACAATATGGAAGACAAGTGAACTCCTGGATCACTTTTTGGCGAAAAGTGCCTGCGTGGAGGACTTCTTGATGGAATTAACTCGCAGTTGCGTGACATGGAGAAGAAAACCTCCCACGGTAAGCCTGATGGAAAGGGGAATCTAACCCATGATCCGCCTAAAACTGATGATATTTTACGTCAGCACTGTGGTCGATCGAGAAATGTGTAGATAGTTTGAGTTGATAATAAGTGTTCAAAGTGTATTCTATGTTTTGATAATGCATAAATGTAAAAAAATATCCATTTCTGAAGGAGTAGAAGTAATAAAGAGAAATAATTTTTGTTTTAATTGCCTGGATAAACGTTTGATTATTAGTAGTAAATCTAAATTTTCTTGTTCTTTGTGTGAAAGAGGGGTAAAAAAAATAAGTGTCATTATTTTTCTTTGCATTATTCGAGAAAGAATGATTCATTGCAAGTGCCATTGACCGAAGATTTCATCCCCTTCACCCCCATTGAGGCAAGGGAATTTGCATTGTCGTCGCCTATATTCCAAACAACTGCCGCTTCTAGTAGTCAAAACAGTGTTACTTCCTCCCTGTCAATAAATCAGTCAAAAACAGTAGATTTGTAATTTTGAATCCGTAGATTTGTAATTTTGAACACAATATGGAAGACAAGTGAACTCCTGGATCAATTATTGGCTAAAATTGCCTAAGTGGAGGACTTTTTGAGGGAATTAGCCCGCAGTAGCATGAAATTTAGAGGATAACTTCGAATACCTCCCACGGTAAGCCTGATGGAAAGGGGACTCTAACTCATGATCCGCCTAAAACTGAGAATATTTTACGTCTGCACTGTTGTCAATGCAAGCAGGATGCGGAATTTGTATCGACCAGCCATCGTTGGCATTCAAACCCGTTTCATCTAATTCGAAGGCGTATGATCTATCCCCTGAATCATCACTGAGCCACCTTTCATTATAAATAATACTAGTATAAACAACACTGCTTGAAAATTTTGGAAAATAGAAGATGCGCAGATTTAGGTACCCAGGTATAAAGAAGCAATAATTTGTGAAAAGAACTTGGAATAAAATATTAAAGGGGATAACACAAGGTGGTATATAGTAAAAATGCCGTTAAAAGATGACCTAATGTGCTTAGGGAAATCCAAGAATATTGCTCTTAAAAAAATTAAATTTCCTGTGTAAACGTTTTTTAAAGGAGAGTGAGTATTAGCATTGTGCAGGGAAGTGTTTCGTGAATATGAAAATATGAGTCATATGACAGAAATATCAGAGTGTGAGGAAAAATTAGGAATGTATTATATACCGCATTTAGGAATTTATAGCCCTGATAAAAGTACTACAAAGCTTCGTGTAGTGTTCAATCAATGCTCCTAGAAAAGAGAGGGCCTCAGCATGTTTTACCATAAAATTCACTGCACAGCTTATATTCTTTAAGTCGGATTGCTTAATTGATCTGCATGAGGTCTTCTTTCGTCTAGAAGGTGTTGGTTCAACGCATCCGTACAAACAAACTTAGGGAATTCTTTAAATTCTTTGGATTATAACTGTGGAATATAACTTAGAACAAACTGCGTGTCATAGAGAAAGATTTATCTAAAATTTGGACGGGATTTTGTTGACATATTTATGCGTTTGTACCAGATTTAAGGTAGATGTATAGGATTATTTAAATTGATCCGAGTCAAACTAAACTTTTGAGAATAATTTGGAGGGAGAGAGTGAATGATCCAGTTAAGACGTATGAGGTCAAAACAATGATATACGGAACAGTTAGTGAACCTTATTTAAGAGCAAGGGTTTTGCTTCAATTGTCTGGAGACGAGAACTATCCTTTAGCATCTCATGGGTTTTAGAAAGAGATTTCTATATGGATGATGTTTTGAGCCCCGCAGCCACCTTCAGAGAAACAAAAGAACTGCAATCGGAGTTATCAAAGACTCAGTACAGAAATGCAGCTGCACAAATGGTACAGCAAATGAAAATTGATACCGGGGTTTGACGAAAGCTACAACTTTGAGGAGGAAACAAAAGTACTAGGAGTCATATGGAATTCTACCAGTGACCTTTTTGCTTTCTAAATCCAAATGGAAAGCATGATTCCGCCCACGAAGACATCAGTTCTTTCAGCAGTTGTACGGATATTAGACCCCCTCGGACTTTCAGGTACAGCTGTAAAGAAAGCTAAAATATTTCTTCAGAATCTGTAGTGTTTAAAACTAGACTGTAATGATCGGCTTGCTGAAGAGGCGAAGCAGTGGCTAAATTTCGTCGAATCTTTGCCAGCAATAAACAATGTGAGTATTCAGCTATGTATCTTAATAGAAAAATCAGTGCTCATAGAGTTTCATGGTCTTTCTGACGCTTCTGACTCTACTTATAAATACTTGATTTATACACAGTTATAAAATTCGTTTACCCAAAGGTTATTCTGTGCAAAAAGTAGCTTTAAATAATATTTCATAATCTATTTTTGTGAAAACCTTTCAAAAATCTTTAAATTCTAAGTTATATAAATTATTAAATCATTTTAAGAAATGTAATTTTAGAAAATTTTTAAAAAAATACTGCTTTCTTTTACGTGACAAATGTATTAATAGATAGAAATTAGTTAGTTCAAATTTTAGAAACTACCGTTTCAGAAAATAAAATATATTTAATATAAATTTTAATTTGTGAAGAAAAATCCGCTCATGAGAATTCCTTAATGCATTTTATAAAAGTATCTAAAAGCAATACATTTGGCTGGTGGATACTAAAAATAAAAAAAAGGAATAATTTTCTGAATATTGTAGAGATGTGCCAATTGATTCATTTAAATTTTAAATGAATCGATTCTTTAGAATCAATTCACTAAAATGAATGGTTTTATGAATCGATTATTTTTTTAATGGTCGTTATAATGGAAGAATCTTTATAAGTGGAGGTCGTACAAATTAGTTTAAACTGCTTTAGTATTTGAATTAGTAGATCTAGGTCAGCTGCTCCCAATATTTCTCGGCTATGGAGCCCTAAATAATTAACCTTATTTCGGCGGACTTTATAAATAAAATTTTTTAGGGAAGTAGTGAACGTTATTGCCTATTAAAACTATTTTTAACATATTTAACTAGAGGAAATAAGAATTTTCATCGTTTTATCATTAATATCTGAAAGTTAAATTTTCAGTTCTTGTGCTATATTTAGTCTAATTATGAATTCGTTTTTAGTGTTTAAATTGAAAATAAATAATTTGAAATAAATAATATGAATAAGTTAAAATAAGTCGAATTACGGTCTACTTCGAAATGGAAATTTAAAAAAACTTCTTAAAACGTTGGAAATAGTTATTAAGGAAGCATATTTCTTTATTAAAGAAGATAATTATTTTGATCAGAAAAGCGTGATGAGAAATACTTATGCAATATTTTATGAGTGCCTGACCTTTTCATAATTTATTCATTATATTGTTATTAGAAATATAATTTTTTCTTTTAAAAAATGCCATTTCTATTTTATTGGCATTTTCTCAGAATTAATTTCATAAAGGCAACCGAAATGTTAAATAAATTATAGATTGCATCTAAATACAATCTGAGGTTGTGAAACTCATCACTGGCTCTAAAAAATGCTAACTCGTGGAACCCCTGCAACTCTTTGTGGAACCCTAGGGTTCCACTGAACACCATTTGGGAACCGCTTTTATGGACCCTCGTACTCTAGGGTGCATAAGCTGAATGTTCTAGTTGGGTGGCAATAAAAGTACTATCTCGTGTAACCGCTAAAACTTTTCCATAGGGCTTCACGGAACACCAATTGGGAACCGTTAATCTAGACCTTGGGCTCTAGGATGCAGAAGCAGAATGTTCCTCTTGGGTGATTTAGTCGAATGCGGCTATGAATAGTAATAACTAGTGGAACTCCTGTAATTCTTAACGAAACCCTAAGGTTCCATGGAACACCATTAGGGAACTGCTGATCTAGGCAATACTAATCATCGAGTGAGAATAGACCTGTGTCTATTCGACTGAGTTGGGATTTTAGCATGCCCCAATTGTATAAACGAAATGTAGGAAATGCATATGCGGATGTTTAGTAAGTATCTAACTCTGAATGAGCTATAATACAGTGTAGAATACCAAATATTGAAAAACCAAAAAAAGGACTCGATTCTTTTTAAAAAACGAACTTGATGAATCGATTCACAAAAAAGAGTTGATTGAAATATCGATTCATACGTTTTTCGTAGGGTTCAGATGCACCCGGAAAAAATTAATATCTGGTATCAATTTTGTTATAAAAAGGCTGAACATTTTATAATATTAGCTTCCACTATTAACCCTTTCGCGCCCATTGTCACTAATACGTGACAGCAAAAAACCGTATCAATCAGGGTAAGAAGATAAAACTGGTAATCAAAGTATTTCTTTAGCAGTTTATTTGTGGGCGGAGTTATAATTTTTTGATTTATTTAATTCACCATTACTTTGTTCAAATTAAAACTATTTAGTTATACTTTGAATTAACATTGATTATATATATCATTAAACTAACAATAATTAAAATAAAAGCAAAGTAAGTCTGTCAAATTAGTAACGACTACATTTAAGTTACCGTTTTTTATTTAATTGCAACTTGATTCTGATTATGTACGAATGCTTTTCTGAATCACCCGTCCCCAAGGGGTTAAGATAAAGTTTTATATCCACCAACTACGGATCTATTCATATTTACTTAGAAAAAATAAAGGACTCTGGAAGCTACAAACATAATAATATAGTAAAAAAATTCTTTCTTTCTTTATTTATAAAAAATTGGGCACCTGGGCCGCGCAGAAGGCCCATATCCCATACATCATGAAATAAAATAAAAAGTTAAAATAAATGGCAGTTTGAGTTCAGCAGTCTATGGAGTGGCTGTTACAGGGAGACAAGCACCTTGCTTGTATAACTGAAAGAAAATGAAAATAATAAGAGCAACTTGCTGCAATCTGTGGATGGCTGTAGTTTGATTGTCAACGTGAAGTAGCATAGGTCAGGATTTCAGTATTGGTAAAGTGTTTGATGCGGTGGACTATTGATGCTTCGGATTATTGATGTAGACTATAGATGCTGGAATTGAAGACTATTATTTGTGCTGATAGTTGTGGTATGAGGCGTCGGAGGTGAAATGAGCAGCTATTGGTCTTAGTTTTCCGTCTTTTTTATAGTTCTCGAAGTTAAAAATCTGATTGAAGTTGGCTGTGCCGCATTTTATGGTTTTGTCGTAGAAGTCTGCATTTAATTTGTGTTTATATTCGGATAGAAACGGAATTTTGAGATATTTATGGATATTTGAATTACGTATGAACCATCTGGCACGGGTGATCTTTCTGAGTATTTTATTTTGACATTGGTTGAGCTTTTTCATTAGGTGTTCGGGCATAGTAGTTCAGGCAGGTGAAGCATATGTAAGTATAGGTCGGATCATGGAGGTGTATAGTAATTTTCTGGTTTTTAGTGAGACGTTTTGGTTATAGATGAGATGTTGGATGATATTAACTGCTGCATTGGCTTTGTCTGTTATATTTTTAATATGGTCGCTCCAAGTGAGTTTACTATTAATTATGAGTTCAAGGTACTTTGCTCTCTTAACTATTGGGATTTAAATGTTGAATAGTTTCGGTTTGCATTAAGGTAAAATTTTAATTCTTCTTTTTTGTATGATGAGGATTTGTGATTTGTCGGCGTTTACGGCGTTTCTATTTCATCTATTTGTCCTTGTAGTTTTATTAGAGCTAAGTTTGGATTTCTGCATTTGATTATTATACCGGAATCATCTGCGTAGAAGGCTGTAATGCTACTGTAATCTGCTTTATTTATAGGGAAATCATAGGTGTAAAGTATGTATAAAATCGGTCCAAGTATGCTGCCCTGAGGTACTCCGGCTGAGATGATTCTTCTTGATGGGATGCAGTTTTGGATAGTTACTTGAAATGTTCGGTTTGAGAGATAACAGGATAATTGTTTGATGAGTCCAGAAGGAAAATTTAGTTGCATTAGTTTGAATATAGTACCGGTGTGCCATACTTTGTCAAATGCCTTTGAGTTGTCTATCATTAGGAATACTATTGTTTCTTTTTTTACTATTGCTCTTCCGGTGTAGTCTATTATTCGTGGTAGCTGTTCAGTTGTATCTAGTTTCTGTCGGAATCCATAGTAAAACAAATTATAATAATATTACTACCATGAACCCTGTGTATTAATTTAGGTACTATTTTCTTTTATTTTTATCATCTCACCTATCTGTAGATGATTGCCATCTTTGTTTAAAAGATTTTGAAAATAAAAGATTTTGAAATTTATATCTTAATAATTAGGTTAAAGGTTCCAGAATTAAACTAGTCCCTGTAAATTAATGTAGAAAGCAACCCGGCACTAATGGTAATTACCAGGACAGCCTTTTTAACACACACAAACATCCTCACTCACTTTTAGATAATAAATTTTTATTGCTTATTCTATATATTTTTGATCTGCACGTATATGTTATCTATCCTTTTGTGTAGTTTATTCTTTGTAGCATTTTTTTCACTTGTATTTCTCTTGTCTTTTTTACTCAATCCCAATTTTTGATTTGACCCAATAATTTGGCAAAGCGCCATACTCTCATGAACTCCATTTTGCGATATTCTACTCTAACTGTTATCATGTATGTTTTCCTCTTTTATTTTCAAGATGAATGGGAAAAGGGCAGCAAGGCCTCAGATGCCCAGTTCCAATCCAAATGATGATGATGATTTCAATAACTACTAACCACATTATTTTAAGAATTTTAAAATTGTATAACAACACAGATGCCAACTGCTCGGGGCACGCCAAAATAATTAAGAAAACGGTAAATAACTACAAAATAAATTTTGCCAATATCTGACAATTTTTGCTTTCTTTTTAAAAGGTATAGCATGACATGAATATTACAAAGTGGTGAATTATATAAGCCTAGGAATTATTTAGAAATAGTGGTGGCTAAAAATCTACTAAATTGAATTTATTAAACCAAGAATCACAATTGATTAGCTACCACTTTAAAATATAAATTTGCTGTCCGGAGCAAGTTGGCATCTCTGTAACAATAGTATATTGTGTATTTTAAGTGCTATGGTGCTGATATTAAATAAAACAGCATTTAAAAATACTCGGAGGGCAATAGGTTAAATGCAAAATTATTGACACAATTTGAAAGATCATGCTTGAAGCTTTTGGATATGGTTTTTCTTCTTACAAATATGCCAAAGACGTATAACTGTTAAAAGTGGTAGAAACTCATTTCAATTTTGTTTATTTACTATCGCTTTAATTATTCAATGTAACTACTACTAGCGCTTACATATCAAGATATTAATAGTCAAAGCAAAAACATGTCGCAATCACTTTCGCAGGATTCCTGCTGGTCTTGAAAATTTTAAGGAGTAGCAACGAAACTTCTACAAAAGTCGACAATTTAAATTTTCTGTAACTACACTTCATGATTCCAACCACTTAACAACTTCTACTAAAAATTGTTGAACAAAAAAAGTATATATATGCAAGAAAATTCAACCCACTAAACCACTTATAGACAAAGTGATATACTAAAATAGGAAAAAACTTATAGCATTAAACTAAATTTACTACCACTACTAAACTTTTTCAATCCTTCCCATTTTTTCCAGTGGTATTAAAATGGAATTAAAACTTCAATTTTAAGCAAACAAATACGTTGTATTTGAGAAAACTTAAGTAGACAATCATGAGAGTAACGCATATTAATATCTGTGTTTAATTTTTGTAAGAATAGTGGTGAACAAAATCATCTAAAAATTAAGTTTATGAAAGAAAAAAATAGTATATTTTTACTACCACTTTAAATATGAAAATAAAATCTTCGGGAAAATCCGGAAGAGTTGGCAAGTATAGCATTCTAAAAACTTGGAATTCGATGTTAAATCATATGTCCCATGCTCTCCACTCAAACCAGAAATGAATTTTGGATATAGGCTAGAATATGCTCCTGATATGGAATTCCTGATAGATCTGATGCTGCCTTTACAGTGTACCATATGATTTACAGAGAGAAAAATTGAGAATCCAGCTTTAACACGTTCACGCCGGGGTGACCCACCGGTGGGTCACGCTAGATTGTCCCATCGGGCGGAGCACTGTAGTAAAAACTGGTAACAAATAAATTTCATTTTTCAGTTTTTTTCCGGGAATAATAAAAATCCATAACTACCAATTGTTTTTAACGGATGCAATTTTTATAATGAATTGCTTCTTCACCGTGATAAATTTATTTACAGTGAATTGTTAATGTTGAGAATAGATTAACTCCTCCCGAATATTATCTAATATTGAAATAGTTCTTCTATCAGTATTTTCTCTTTTCCGTCCCGCTTTCAGGGGCAACACCCGGCGTGAACGTGTTAAGCAAAGCACCAATTTCCAAACATCAAGAAACTAAGCAAAATCAAAACATTTTAGTTAAAAATAATGAAAAGAAGCGTAATATAGAAATTTCGGTTCTATATCAAATAAGTATTAAAAGCATCACGATCTCCATCGCTTTCATTCTTAGTTCACCTAAAAACCAGAAATAAATTTGGGATATGGGCTAGAATATGTGCTTGATATGGAATTCCTAAAAGACCTGGTGCAGTCTTTACGATACCATATGATTTACAGAGAGAGAAAAATGGAGAATCTTGCTTTAGGCAATGTACAAAATTCCAAATATCAAGAAAGCATACCCTCCAACTTATGAGGATTTTGAAAATAATTCTTTCTAGTGGTAGCGAAACAAAGTAGAAATTTTTAAAGCAAATGGATCTCTCATAAAACTTTTATCAGAACTTAAGAATCTAGCCATATGGCCTGCTCTTTTATAAGTAATAGTGGACAAGTTACGCTAAAATTCATTTTTTTTTTTAAATATTAAGACATTAATTTTGCTACCGTCAGAAAAGAAGATTACTGAAACTACGGAAATTCCGTAGCAGTTGGAGGGTATAAGAAAGTAAAAAGAAAGAAAAAAAAGAGCGGAAAAGTTACGAGATACAAGAGTTCTTCAATTATTGTAGACAGATAAAGAGTACAAAAGAAGCAAAGAGAACTGACACCAAATCTGCAGAATTAAATAGTAGATGGGAAATCAAACTTCAAGATACTTACTGTGATGGAAGAAAAAATTAAACTAAAACTAAACAGATCCAAAAAAGAACAATGCGTATATCGATTATTCAAGAACCAGGAACTTTGAAACTTGGACACATCTTTCCATTAACTCCTTCAGTATCAGATATAAAGGAATCTGTTTAGAATTTTCTAAATAGTGCTATAAATTCAAATAATGCTACAAATTTATTGCAACTGATTTGCGCCTGAACTATGGTATATGCATGGAATGGAATTCATCGTCGTCTGCTCAAAAATATCTGTAATAGGTGACAGACAAGATTCACTGAAATATGCTATCACTTGTAGGTTAATTTCAGTTATATTTGAGGGAAGTGACAAAATAGTGAATTTAAAAACTTTGAAGCATTTCAAGATTATATTTTTAATTTTAATACGATATAGACTTGATTAAAATCATCAACAAACGGAGGGAATTTTTTTTGCGTGAAAGTAACTAACATAATTTTAATTATTTTTACAAATTTACACGAAGGAAGTACATAACATTTTAACAATTCTTATATTTCAATAAAAATTCTCTAGATGGCAGCACCACAATCTTTCTAATCTTTTTGTTTAACTGAAGATTCTCTTTCCCATCCTTTGAGAAAGGATAAGATGCAAAAAAAAAAAAAAGACTCTTGATTATGAAGATGATTGACATTACAAAAGATGAATGAGATTATCCTAAATATTTCAGATAAGAGATAAATAAATTAAATTTATAAACCTTTAAATATAAAAAGTATTGAGGATCACCCAAAAAAGGCATTCCCACTATTAAAAGTCTAGCATAAATAATTTATATAGTTTCTTAATAAATATGTTTAGAGATAAAAAGTTGTTTAAGATTTTTGGCACTATTGTTCAAGTAAACAACTAAGCTTGAAATGTGGTTCAACTAACACTAAACGACTAACACATTCATTAACCAAATTGGATTGTATTTAATAATTATTTACAGTTTTTTGCACGTTTTATTGATACAATTTGATTAATTCTTACGCAGTTTAAAAGTCAGATAAGACTACAGCTTTGAAGTAAATTTTTTAACATAAATCTTACAATTTTTTTTCAACCTCAGAAATTGTATTTACATCCATCATTACATCCACCATACATAATAAATGTATTTTTCATTCAGTTTTCATATTAAAAAAATCTTTATTGTCCGTACCTTTCTCTTTTTGTGTTATGTTTTTTAATATATATATAGTTTATAATTAATCAGCAAATCCAATTTATTTTCAATTATATATATTGCCTTTCCCGGTTAATTGACGTTACTCGAATAAGTGAGGAAAGTTTGTCTAAAGTAAGAAATCCCTAAGCCATTAGTCTGAACCCGAAGCGGTGACTATGGTAACGAGGTACAACTATTTCAAGTAAGTATGTGGGGTCACTCTTTATCTGGCAGGTTTTGGGTCATGTCGGCGAGAGAAAGGGAATTTCTTTCTTCGGTTTGTTAGAGAGAAGAGAAACTAATAGGCAGCAGACGCCCTCATTATTTGTGGAAGGGGAGTTCTTACAGTAGACAAATTATAAGTTTGTTATCGCTATTACAATATAACATTCTTAGTATTTTGGAATATTTTTAATTTTATTTTATTTTCTAAAGTGCGTCATTACCCAGAGCAAAAATGACAGGTATTTTTTTTAAAAATTTGATAACTGAAAATAAAAGGTCAGTTATAATGCTTTAGAGCATGCAAGAGTATTTCACGTAATTTTATTACTTTATTTCCTCATTTTTAATGTTTTTTTTTTGCTCTGAGGACCCAAGCACTCATCTTGAAAATTCTACTTCGATTACTTTAAAAAAATATAAAGTACGTAATTTCTTTCGTTTTTTTTTTTTTTTTTTTTTTTTTTTTTGGAAAACATCAGAACATAATTGATTTCCATTGCCAACAATAAGAAAATATATAATTGTCAAAAAAAGTTTGTATGCCATCTAGAGCTATGGTTGCTTTACAATGTAAATCTGCAGAGTTCTTTTTTATGGTAGATGTTAGAACTTCATTCTAAATGGGAAGGAGAATTTAAAAAAAAAATTTGATAAATAAAAGTGGTTTCAAAGAGATGTTAAATAGTAAATATTTCAATGATTTGCTTTATACTTCATTATTCTCAAAATGTTATTTTTATTTATTTAAATAATGAATATGATAAATCATGAATATAGTACTAGTCTACAGCAATTTTAACTACATCCTTTTCTAAGTAAGAAAATGTCTAATAAGTGCCTAGCCAAATGTAACGATGAAAGAAGTCTGAAAATATCAACTGAGAATTTTAGTTGAATTTAATTTAGAATACACAAGAGAAGTTTAAGTGTAAAATAAATGGAAGAGTTGATGAATTGTAAATGTAATACTTCTATTTTTATATAAATATCAATAAAATATTGCTCTCATTAAGGCAAGGTGGTGCGATTGTTCTTTTTTTTTTTCCAGTGGAGCGATCTATGGCCAAGAATTCGAATTCTGCAACACTCATACAACACACCCGTTTATAGGGCGGACCATCCATTCATTCATCTACAAATCGTAATTTTGACTTGAAGCAGAGAACGATCAATCTTCAATCCAGCACCCCCTGAGGTATTGATTTGCTATGGGAACATGGAGAACTCTGTGATCCGACAGATTTAACGTACACTGTAGCAATGCCTGAAAGCCTCCACACGGTTTTTTGTAGGCAGTCCAATCAAGCCACTATGAAGGTAACGCAAGTAGTGAAAGAATTATTTAATATGAAATCTATTAAAAATTAGAAAGTGGTAGCAAATATATGTCTAAAAATTTGCTTAATTTATGAATATAATTGGTTTGTTTTATTTACTTGTCAACCACTACAGATTCAATTCTCAAATATATATGATAAATTTCTCTCAAGTACTTTTAATATAGAATATGGGTTCATGCGCACAAGTAGTTCGCTTTTTAAATAATCTGCGCAGACTACTTATAAGAAACCGTGTGGAGGCTTTTTGATGTAGGAGGTGATGGCACTAGTCGGAGAGTTTTCTGCCGGTTGGATTCGAACCCCCGTTCTCACCAACGTGAGTGTCCCTGCCAACCAGGCTATCCCGGCCATATCAGTAAACTTTCCTCAGACTAAAAGGATGGAAGAAAAATACTAATCAAAAAGTTTTTTCTGCGAAAAACATATTATATAAGTAAGTACATGGAAAACAAAATTTACGAAAAATTACAAGAATAAAAAACTTCTTTTAATTTTGCAATATAAAACTGAAACATGAAGTGATAATGTGACGCTTGTTTTGAAAGTTTAAAGAATTCAACTGAGAATTCAATTTGGAAACGCGAGTCTAGATTAAAAATGTATTTTAAAATTTAATAAGATGTATTTAAAAATTTCTTCTGAAATTTATGTGATATGTAAGAATTTGTTTTGTAAATATATAAAGCTAAAAAAGAAAGTTAAGCTTTAATTCTTATAACTATTACTAGAAGTATGTACACTAAATGTATATTTTATATCCGAATATAATCAATATGCTTTTTTAACGCATTGAAATGAAACAAACATTTATGTTAAACTTTTTAACTTATTATAAACTTGTAGTAGTAATATAGAGTAGGAATTATTATAGAAGGCATGCAAGAGTTAAAAATATACGAATAAAAATACGAAATATACGAAATTATACGAAATATACGAAAATTACGAATAAAATGATGATTAAATATGACTACGAAATCAATCACGTTACAAATTAGCCTTAATTGATTTTGAAAAATATTGAATTACATTCATGTTCAACTGTACATACTTAAATGATAAGTTTATTCCCTTCATTACATCGTTGCATGTATGTGGACATTCGCTTCTTAGCTTCTAAAATACGCTATAAGAAAATTCTTAGCTTTATCCTTACTGACACATTCGCATACGCTTAAGAGGACGCTATACAATGGGAGAATTGTTTTGTCACAAATTCTATTTAACCTCCATTAATTATTTAAAGGAAAGAAAAAGTGAATTCAAGGAAACCTGGAGTAAGCCATAAAATTTCAATTTCTGAAGAAAAAAAAAATTTTAAAAAATATAAAAAAACAAACAATTATTGAAAACCATTGCGCAATCCTAAGTTATCTTCTCGTAATTTATTTCCATTTTAATATTTTAAAAATTTCTTTTCAGATTTTCTGTATTTTAAATTAGTTATGAAGGTGAAGGAGAATTTGCGATGAAAAGTTTCTCCCGTAGTATGGCGTCCTCTTAAGCTTTCTAAGGATTCCAATAGATGCAGAACATGCAAGTTACTTGTATCAAAACCCACATAAACAGAAGTGGTTTTTTAAAAATGACACTTTAATCCACATGCTCAAAAATGTAACTAATTTAATTATATAATTCTGAAAATAATCTTTTCTTTTGACTTCAGTGATCTGTAGGAAATTTTTATGTTTGTCATTATTTAATATATAAAAATAACAGAGTCAAGAAAATGCAGGTTCATGTATGTGTTACATAATGACAGTTTATGATACAGTAGTAATCAAGTGATATCTCATAGTATTGTAATTCAACTTTATGTCTATGTATTAATATTTTCATGTGTATTTTAATGGATTGTTTTACATTAATATACAGGGTGATTCTAAAAAGATGGGCAAAATTTTAGAAAGTGATAGTACACACCCAAACAAACAATTTTTATCAAAGAATGTATGGTCGAAAACAAAACTCAAAACCGCAAGAGGGCGTCAAAGTTTATGTTTTTATATGAGGCAAAAACACACAAAGAATGATGAAGTTAAGTTATAAAAGCAAATTTAATGGCATGTGATTACAATAAGTGTTCAAAACAGTGACCGGCAGCGGCTATGCACGCAATACAACGGCGACGAAAAGATAGGCGAACATCCTGAAACACACATCACGAACTTTACCTGCAGCGGCTGAAAGCTTGGTGACAAGTAACGCAGCGCAGTAACTCGCAACAGGAATAGAGATTTCACGTTTGCATCAAACAACTTTCTAAATGCGTCAGCACCTTTGCGTTTTGTTTTCGACCATGCATTCTTTGATAAAAATTGTTTGCTTGGGTGTGTACTATCACTTTCTAAAATTTTGCCCATCTTTTTAGAATCACCCTGTATATATATATATATATATATTGCCAGCCAATTGATAAAATTACTATTACCTATCATTAAATTTCAATTAAACTATCAGTACATTTGGGAAATTCTTTTCCAAAAAGAGTAAAAGTTGGCAAGAATGCATATCAGTAATAAAATGAAAGTCAAATGAAAATTAAAAAGTGACTATAGCAGACACCACTCTTTCATTTAAAATTTTAATTATATGTAATATGAAATTTCTAAATTATACTTGCTGGATTAGGTGATCACTTGCCTATTGAATGAATGCAGGCAGATGCCAGCATGAGTGCATATTCATGCATCTTTTTGTGAATGAATTACTTGCTAGGAAATTTGCTGGTAAGGTTATGATATGATATAAAGGCATTTGCAGGATAGCTCCAACATTGAGAGGAAATTATTTTTCTAGTGGTAAGAAAAACAACAAATGATTTCTGCTCTAATTAAGGTTAAAGTAAATTGAATATTGCCAATCATGATGCCGTCTTTTGTGAATTGGATTTTATTCTGGGCAATAGTTATTGTCTTGTGTATAACCTTTTGCGTGTCAAAGTTCAACGTGTTAAAATAGTCAGTAGGGATTTTATTACCATAATTAAATTTTTTTTTACTATTATAATAATGAAGATATAAAATAAAATCAGACTCAGGAACTTCGAGTACATTTTTTGAAACTATTGTACTTTTTGTAACTTTGATTGCAAAATGTACTTTTTGTTGATAAAAATAAAATCGATATTATAACACCTCAATATTTTTTGATAAAATTCACCTGCATGCACAATATCGAAATTTATTTTGATCCGGTTTGAAATATAAATTGTTCAGAAAACAAACTTTTTTCCTAATTTCTCATCGAGAGATCAATCATTAACCGTTTGGTGCAGATGAAACATTTTCTCCTTTGTGAGTCTTTTTTTAATCTGACAGTAATTACATGAAAAAATATAGTTTTAAATTTATATAACACAACCTAACACTTACTAAAAAATTCTGTTAGATTATCGGCATTATATTTGTACAAAAAAAAAGTAGTTTGAAAAACTATTTTATTCTTATTTAAAATTTCATCGATAATTTATTTTGTAAAATAAACAAATTTCATTGATAATTGACCGCTTCTCTTAAAATTTAATGAGAGAATTTAAGTATTGATTTTTGAAATAGAGATAAAATATTTTTATAAACCGCCCCAGCTCCTTCTGTAACAAAAATTATTTAAAACAAAAAAAAACATATCTTTTATTAGAAAAAAGCATTTTAAGTAAAAAAGAAATCTATAAAAAGGGAAATATATCTCTTATACAAAAAAGAAAGAATTACATCTCTTCAAATATCACCCTCCCCCTTAACTCAATAAGCGAATAATCTGAATTATATCGATCAAAACAGCGAGGAAAGTTTTCATGATGCAGGGAACTGTTTCAGCCACTTCTATAAAAATATTATTTAAAATAAAAAATAACATCTTGAATAAAAAATAACTTTAAATAAGCACATTTTTGAAAAAGAAAGCTCTTTCTTAACTTAATTATTGAATCTGGGTCATAGGTGTTAAAATCGGGAGAAAAGCATTCTTGATGAAGGGAAGATTTTGCAAGAAATTTCCCTATTCATTTTCCCTGTTTAGGAAGATTTTTTTACTGGACCTTTTTTTAACGGTAACATTTTTAGCGGAACATTTTTTCCAGGAACCGATTTAACTGAACCGTTTTCGACGTTCCCTTTTTACCCGTATCTTTTTCTGTCCGGGGCCTATTCAACCGAATCGTTTTTCCCGCTTACACTTTTTACCGGAAAAAAGAAATTGTATGCGGGAAAAACGATTAAAGATGCATAGAAGTAGAAACATTTATTAATATCGAATCACGTATGTTTGAGAAAATCCAGTTCAAACTGTAAACTTTGCAGATATGCTAAGGCATATGCAGATATGCAAGAAGTTAAAACTAATTTGTTAAATCATCTTAAATCTAATTATTTAGATTTTTTAATTATTTTTATTTCCATTTTAAAAATTGCAGTGTTTTTAAATGTGAAAAATATTTGCGAATTATTTTAAAGCATAATATTTCCCACCATTTTAATATTTATAACACATTTACGACTAAAAACCGGGAAAAAAATAAGTAATTTGGTAGAAGGAAATTCTAGATTCCATCAATAATATAGATTATTGAAAATTTACCTTCAGTTTACCTTCGTCAAAAAAAATTCCAGTCTTTTCAAAGGAGAAAAATATTTTCAAAATCCACAATTAAATAAATAATCCTACTTTTTTATTAGAATATTAGGAAAAAAAATGTTTCTTAATAGAAATTTAGAAAAATATTTCTTAATATACTGGGCCTTCGGAATCTAATTAGAGTGAAATCAATTTTAAAAAAAAACTAATCGATTTGAAACATTATTGCAAACATAAGAATCCACAACTCGCATCCGACCTTCGGAAAAAAGTTGCTCTTCTGAGGTCAGAAAGTAAAAGTGACCTGAGGCCGATTTCTCTTTCCTTGATTAGTATAAGTTCTGGGTTAAACATTCAATTTCAACTGATTTACCAGTTCAAGGTTTCACCAACCCACTTTTCATTAGTGAGAATTTCATCTCGATCGCCAATAAGTTGTGAAGGTTCAATTTCATATTATAAAAAGAGTTTCTGGCTGATGTTTCATTTTCAAAAGCAGACATGAAATTCCAAGTAAGTAATTTGTTTTTGATTCGGATTTATACACGCTCTAAAAGTGTTTTTCAGGTTTAAAAAGGTTAAAAGTGTCTTCCGGGTTTATCTTAGATTAACTTGGCTGCCAACTTTCTACACTTTTAGCAAAAATTTATTATAGTGGTAGCTAAGTTTTTTTTTTTAAATGTATTATTTCTTATTCATTTAAGCTTATTTTCCACCCCACTACATACAAATGATATAAAAATTCACATGCAACGCCACTTTGTTCCAGTTTTTAAGTGACGAGGCCTTTAAAATGCTGGCAAAAAATATTGAAAGTTTTGGCTCCTAAATGTATACGACTCTGTAAAATATTTTGCTAAAAGCGTTTGAGGGCTGAATATAATTTGTTGAATATAATATTATTGAGGGCTTTTAAAATGTTGACAAAAGTACCAAAAAGCTGAATGCTTTAGAAAGGTATAAAATAAAAGAGTGATAGCTAAGATTTTCAAGACAGTTGGGAAATGCTTAAATTTATCTTTCATTTGTGAATTACGAAAATATAATCGGGTTATTTTTTGCACCCATGTATATTTTCTTCAAATTAAATATTTATTGATAGATTAAAACATCTAGATATATGTCTATACATATATGTGTTTTATAGAGCGATAACAGTATTAACTTTGTTACCGCTCTATAAAACATGTTACAAAAAGCGTATTATTTGTTAGCCTTGTTATTTAAGTTTTGAATTTATAAGCTCTAAAAGTGCGTTTCAGGTTTAAAAAGTATTTTTTTTGAAGAGTATCTGCCTGACTTACTTAAAATATGATTTGATATCTTTCAACATTTGAGATTTCAACGAAATATTTTTCCAGTGGTATTAAACTGAAGCAGGAGATTTTAAAATGAATGGATTTTTTATATAAAATTTTTCATCGAATTATTTTTTCAGAAAAATAGTATATTGTTTACTAAATTTAGCTAAATTGACTTCTAAATATTTAAAATTTAACTTTGATTTTATCTCTGTAGACTACCACTTTTCAATGATAGAGATAGTATAACCACCAGCAATCGGATGGCAGTGCATTTGCTTATTTCAAATTATTATAATAATGCATTACATTTGTTACCACTAGGAAAAATACTTTCTGAAACTACGAATTAATTAATCTTTTACTTATAGCTTTCATTACTCAACATTTGTTCTATATTTGAATTTGTGTTATTTTTGTAAAAAGTCTAAAAACGTATTTCTGGGTAAAAAAAGTTACTCTGAGTCTAAAAGGTATCTCCCCGATTTACCTCTGATTTCAGTTTATTTAATTCCTCTCAAAAATTAATTATAGCCATATTAAATCAATTTTTGAGATTCTTGCTTTTGCATGTATTTAAAAGAAATAACATGCATAAGTAAAGCACTTCATTCTTTCATATTTATTTCCTTCTTCATTTACTTCTAAATTTCATTAGTAAATGTTTGTTTTAGTATTGGATACAAGCGCTTTTAAAGAAGCGTATTTTAAGATTTAAAAATTATTTCATTTAAAATATTAACGTGTTTAAATAGTATTTATTTTTAATGCATTCTACAAATATTTTTTATTTTAATTTTGATAGTTGAATCCTTCAGATTTTCGTTCAAATCAAATTTTGTTTTTTTGAGATTTTTGACTATTTTTTAGGGCTGTCCATTTCTTACGCTTTGTTAGAAAAAAAATGTTAGTTATAAAGAAAAGTTTATACTTTAATGCATGATCATCACATTAAGCGCCGTAAGCATAAGGTTAATATTCGGTAAAAAATATTGGCAAGCTGCATTTAAAAATCTCTAAAACATAAATCGTCAATAAATAACCAAGAAATATTTAATTCAAAGGAAGTGTATAAGGATGAAAACATTAAATTTGTAAATCACAAAGTAAAGTTTACTTTTTTAAAACCTTGGCTAAATCTCATTTCTTTGTCCAGGTAACGCAAACCTTTTCCTTTCGATCACTTGAAGAATTATTCTTGTAATATTATTTTTCCTTTAAGGATGTGTTCTTTTTTAAATCTTAAAACCTATCAACCTCATAACTTATCTTCAGGATTGTATTTTTATTAAACTTTTCAATAAAATAAATATTTTCTACTAATTGATTTATCATAAAATTCAAGAAGATAAATATGATGAAATAGCTTCTGTCAGATTATGCTATGATCTCATAAATGATAAGTATTTAATAAAATTTATCTAATTTTTTCTTGCATAACTTACCTTTAAAATTTTCCTGCAAATGAAAATCTTTCAAGCAATGTGTTAATAGGTGTTATTAGATGATTTAACTTAACCATTAAAAAAATTACATTCATGTAAAGAAGTCGAAAACATAAATCACCTTTTACAAAATAGAATCTGCTTTTTGAAAATAAATAAGAAATGTTTGAGGTACATGTCTATTTTTGTCTACCCTCATTTAAAATTTGCCAATGTAGTTAAAAATTAAACTTATTATACTAAAGTTGAATCAGTATTTCATTTAATAAATTTAGTAATTTTATATTTTAATGAAATTCCGAACCTTAAAATTGTCAAAATGATATATAAGTTGTTAACTATAATATTGATCAAACTGTCGAATAAAGCAAATTTTCGGAAACTTTATTAATTCCTTAGCTGGTTGAATTTTTTTTTGTCAGAAATTTTTACAAAAAATGCATATGGCTAAACCAGTTAAGGCGAACTTATAACCAAGTAATGGGTATAAATTAGACTTTGTAAATGTTGAATCTCAATAAATAATCTGTAAGTGAGTGCAATCACTTATGAAAATATACCAAAATTATACAAATATACCAATGGATCAAAAATTTACAAACGTCCAAGTATTCACAATATGCAAACTATTTATATTATTTCATGAAGAGTTATTGATGTAACTGTATAAGCTGACGTAAACTAAGATTTAATATTTTTTTTAGATAACTTTGAGTATTCTGAGCACTTTGGTGCTAACAGTATGCAGTGTAGGGTACGGTCCCACCCCACAGCATGCAGCTCCTCAACAATACCAACAAGTCCAATACCAGCGACAACCAGTACAATACCAACCGGTCCAATACGAGCGTCAACCAGTACAACATCAGCAATACCCTGCTCATCAACAACAACCACAGCAGCAATATCTTGTTCATCAACAACAGCCACAGCAGCAATACCCTGTTCATCAACAACACGCACCACAGCAATACAGCCCCGTACCAGTCACTTACGTCCAATCAGAACCTGCTGCTCACCAAAGTTCATCGGAGGCATACAAACACGGAGCACATGGTCAACAAGCGGCCGGTCACACACAATACAATCAAGGTTACCAAGCAGACAAACTTAGCCATGCTAACAATGCTGCCTCAGCTAATGGACAACACCACTTAGGAGCACACAACAGTCGCGGTACTCATGGAACTCAGCATAACCAGCAAGGTACTTATAGTAACGTTGGATCTTATTCCCAGGATACAGGTAGTGGGTTCGAGAAATCTTACTCATTCGATAGAGCAAATGGTTATCATGATATTGACGCAACCAATTCCGGCCAATCAAGCAGCCAAGCCACCCAAGCGAAGCAAAACCACCATAATATTGGTTCTCATGGCTCTCAATCAGTAGAAAGTCAAGGAGCTCATAGTAGTGCAGCAAAGTCTTCTCACGGAGTCCAAACTCACAGCAAATCTCTTTTTGATAAATACGGATACAGCCACGGAGGAAAGCAGCAAGGATACAGCTACTCTCCACTTTATGGATATGGATACCATTAGCAAAATATTGGTAAGTTCAGTCAGAAAAGTTTATTATTTTAGGCTTTTATAAGGTGTCCCGAAATTGAAGATATGAATTTCGTGTCATTTGTGGTTGAAACCAATTAAAAAAGGGGAGACAGCTGAAAGTTCAGGGTTATTAAAATGGTGTGTTGAGCAATGTTTTGGTCATTGCTATATGATTTCCTGTCTTGATAGCAGAAACTGCAATAGCATTTTTGAGAGTATGGTGGTAGGTTTTTTATTTACGTCACACTAGAGCAGCGGAATGGGCTATCGGCGACAGTCTGGGAAACATCCCTGAAGATGATCCGAAGTAATGCCATCGCGCTTTTGAATCTCTGCAGAAAGGAAGGTTCCCTTACTTTGGTGGTCGGACAGGCTGCGCACGAAGTCGAGCACTTTACGGTTGAACAGTTGAACGAGGACTGGTACCGCGCACCATCGGTCCCTACACAGGCTGATCAAAGTGGTAACCCACCCGCTTTCTAACCTCGCCCAGTGATGCTTGAATTCGGTGTTCTACTGTAAACCATGTCTTTACGATCAGTTCACTGCGGGAATTTTTTGCAAAGTCTGAAGTTTTAACCCCCGATCGCCTGTTTTTTGAACGTCGGAATTGAGGAAATTCAGATACATATATGGCACTTTTAAAAAGTAACGAGTAAAAGTACAAGTATTTTTAAAAAAAGTAACGAGTAAAAAGTTCTTATTTTAAAAAGTAACGAGTAAGAAGTACAAGTAAAAGTACAAGTACTAAACAAGGAAAGTAACGATTTAAAAGTACATTTCTAGGAAATCGAAAATTCAAAGTCACCTAAAATTTTATTCAATAATATTCTTATGTTCTTTAATGTTTTTGCAAAATTGTTGTTATTTATTTAATTATTTTTAATTTTGAAGGTTATGGATATTAATTTATTTTTAAATTCGGAGGAATATTATAATATAATTTAATAATATAATCGTATAATATAATTTTAAAATCAAATATAATTTTAATATCAAACTTTTTATGGATTTGCACGAAAAAGAAATTTTATCTATTGATTTTAATTTTTAGTTTATAATTTTTATTTGTTTAAATTACCATTGATTTAAAATTGTTTTACTCTTTAGAAACGCGTTTTAAAAGCATAAACATAAACAAAGCAAACACGGGATTTCAGATAGCTTTGTGATCTTTGAGTTAGTAAAAAATAATTGAATGTGCAGTATAAGATGAAACAGAAGATATTTAAACACGAAGTTAGCTGTGAATGCATGTACATTGCAAATTAATTTTATAAATTAAAAAAACATAAGCATTTTTTTTTAATTTAGTTTTTTTTTCTTTTAGAAAACTTACCGACTTTTAGAAAAAAGTAACGACTTCATTCGATATTTCTGTTACAAATACTTGTACTTTTTCCCTAAAAAGTAACGAAAGTACAAGTAAAAGTACTAAATTTAAAAAGTAACGAAGTACAAGTAAAAGTACGTACTTTTTACTTGTACCGGCGGTACAAGTAACGAAAGTAAAAGTACTGCCATATATGTTCAGATATCGATAAACTTAGATAAAAAAAATCCACCCTCGCTATTACCTGATGTGTTGTTCCTTGAAATTCTTTATACAGTATATCTTAAAAAACATTAAAGTTTCCTAATTTTTAAAAACTGGGAATTTTAATCTGCTTTTTTTTTAATCAAAATTATTTTTTACTTAAATATTGAAATATACTGTATTTGACACAATTAGAGATAGAATGATCGCACCCGTAAAGGTGATAAAAGCAATAGAAGAAAACATGATATTATTCTTCAATTTTTTTGTATGAAGAAAAGTACTTTTGCGATAAAGGCATGCTAGAGTAATTTAAATTAAGTTTCCACAACTTAAGGCACATGAATGGTTCATATAGGGCTACAATACTTTCAACTAATTTAAATATATAAATAAATAAATTATCAAATTAATAACGAGAAAAAATTATAAATAATAACAAAAATAAGAATTGAAAATTGGTGTGAACTTAAATGACAGCCTGCGTTGAGAAATTAGATGAAAGATTAATTTCAAAAAAATTAAAAATTAGCCTATTTATGCCTAGCGTTTGCAATAGTGTATGATTGCTAATTTCATTTGGTGGAAACAAGATAAATATGTTTACTGTGATATATTTATTAATTATAAAAATATTTCTATTTGAATCTGAATAAATGCAAAGTGCATTTTTAAAACTAAGTGGTAGACGGCAGAAAGCTTGATATAAAGAAAAAAAAAACTAACACTATTTTTAGATAAGTGTTTCTTAATTATTAACAGCTTCTTAATTTTCTTCGCTGTTGGGTTATACAGTAAAATCTGTACTCCCATATTTCAAAGTACAAAATGCAATAGTAAGCGCGAGATAAAAATTTAACGATCTGTGTTGCCTTTCCGATTTTAGAGTAGACCCGCGACTGAAATAAAATTTGATCTAAGGGATGCCACAGACGGCTAAAAATGTAAGAAGTGGTAGAAATTCAATCTTTGATTATTCAATCTTAATTAATACTATAGCTTACATTTCAAATTATTAATATTTTAAGTAAAAACATTTTTCTTTTTCAAGAGTTAACAAAAAAAAATGCTATAAAGCGTTTCAGAATTTATTAACATTTTAAATTTTACAAAGCACCATTTAAAACTATTTCACATAGTAATGCCCCGTAGCAAAAAAGGGACTATATATGGAAAATAACTATATGTAAAAGCCGGGATAGCCTGGTTGGCAGGGCGCTGGACACACGTTCGTGAGAACGAGAGTTCGAATCGATACTCTTTGTGCACTAAATTGGAGATTGACCATTCTCTGGTTCAGTTCAAAATTACGAATCAGGCCTTAAATTGAGACGAAAAAGAGAAAAAATGGCAGTTGAATTGTCACAATTATAGATAATTTTCGTGAGGGGTAAATATATTCTTGATAATAAGCAATTCATTTCCATTAATTTTATCTCGGGGATGGATATTTAATTATTCCCGAAAGAAATCTAAACATGAAATTTATTTGCTACCAGATTTTACTCTTGTCCGTCTTGATATATATGCATTTTCAGCCCTGCCGTGGATGATATTCATCTCCAGCTTGGTGCAACATCTCCACATCATTCCTTAAAAAACTCAAAATAAGCCAGAATAAAATCCTCAGGAAAATAACAAAAGCAAGATGGTTTATCCGCAATAAAAACATACATCGCGACCTCAACATAGATCTTTTAGATCATCACATTGCAAAGCAAAACTTTAGATTTTTTGAAAAGACCATATATTGTGACACCGCAGGATTCAACGAAATTTTTACTTTAGAAAACTTCAGAGAAGACATAAACCTCAGGCCGATTGCAGCTCATTTTTGTAGTGACATAATTTTAACTAAAATGCAAAATATTTAATTTCCTTTTATTCCAATTACCAGAAAGAACCACCTTAAAGATTAAATACAAGATGAATGGGAAAAAGGCCGCTAACGGCCCCAGGCGCCCAGCTATATTTCGATGATGATGATGATGATGACGTGGATGATATTGAGAAAATCAGCAAAAGAGCCATGACGGCCTTCTCTAGCTTAACCCTTTCGCGCCGACTGTCACAAATACGTGCCAGCATAAAACCGTATCAACCAGGGTAAAAAGATAAAACTGGTAATCAAAGTAATTCTTTAGCATTTTATTTGTGGGCGGAGTTATAATTGTTTGATTTAATTAATTCACCATTACTTAGTTCAAAATAAAACTATTTAGTTATACTTTGAATTAACATTGATTATATATATGATTAAACTAACAATAATTAAAGTAAAAGCAAAGTAAGTCTGTCAAAATAGCAACGACTACATTTAAGTTACCGTTTTTTTATTTAATTGCATCGTGTTTCTGATTTTGTGCGAAATCACCCGTCCCCAAGGGGTTAAGGCGGATACTAAATTCTAATTCGAGTCTACCACTGAATCTCAAACTTCTGCTCTATATTACTTGCATTAGGCCGATCATCACGCACGCAAGCCCTTCATGGAACTGCCTAAATAAAACCAAAATAAATAAGATTGAAACCATTTAAAGCAAAATCATCAGAAGAATGACAGTAGCATCTTTATATATTAGAAATAAAGCATTAAGAAAAGACCTAAAATTAGATACTGTTTATGAATTTATAAGCCAACTTCCAGTTTTTTTACCACAACGCCCTAAACTCGAACGCTGCAGATTTTTAATCTTATCTTAGACAAAGAATTAATTTCAGAATCTTACAGGCGCAATCCGATCATAAACTTCCTTCTCTCGGTACTCTTCCTCGCAGGCAGATACTTCGAATATTTTCCTATCAAGTCAAGCTCTGGATGATTGAATTGATGTATGAATGGGTCCCCCCCCTAAACTCGTGTAATGTATGGTTGTAGCACAAGTCGAATTCTCGACTTGTGCTACAACCATAATGAGAGTCGCCATCTATGAGAGTCGAATTCTCATAGATGGCGCCAGTGGAAATCAAGAAGAATCGCACTCATTGCTTTCATGACATACGACAACAACTGAATAAAAAAGTGGCAACTAGATTAATTTATTCTAAGTTGATAATTTTATTATTTTCCAGTTTTTTTTTCAAAAAGCTTTGAGCTAGTATGTATATAAATATACATTCTGCTAGAAGATTTATTTATTTCAGTAATTTATTATGATAGATGAAACTATTGTTGTTTCTACAAAATAAATTATGTAACTCTACCACTTTTTTGTTTCTGAAAATGAGAATCCTGATTTTAAAAGGTCGCTAGGCACAAATAAGTCAAAAATTATTTCCAATTTAAAAAATTTATGTTAACTAAGTTTTTATTCATTGAAGAGGTGAAATTGATCGTTACAGTGTATATGCATTGCTTTATGAGAAGTTCATGACATTTATAATATTTTATTTTTATTTTTTCAGGCGTGTTTCAAATGCCTATTCTTCTAAAGAATGGACCATGAACACTATTTTTCAAGAACAATCTATTTATTGAATTTTGTCCAGTTTCTGTCGATTACTTGTAGTCAATTTATATTTTATGTGAAATAAATTTTTTTGCAAAGATAAACTTTTTGAATTGATTATTTCTTTGTATGGGTCCATTAGAGATTATTTATTGCAAACACTCCATTTTTACTATAATGTTTTTATTTATTCTCAAAATGGGTAAAAAAGTTCACTTCTTTCTTTTCATATTTCTTGCTTCTTGGGAATTTTAAAAATGTAGTTTCAAAGTTTTCTCTTAACTCTTAGCCGCCTTACGGAAAGAGAGTCAGGTATTTAGAGGTTAAAACTGAAATGTTAAGGATTAACTGGTAGAGTTGGCAACTAAAAGTATAGAATTTTATTTGTTAAAAAAAGAAAAACATTGCTTCTCCATATGAATATCGCAAAAATAAAAATTTTCTTGCACAATTTTATCCCTTTGTCGAATCTTCATGTATCAACGTGACATTTTTTCTCAAAAAAGATATTTACTGAAGTCATAGACGTGCCGTGAAATGATTTTGACTTCTTGAATATAGGGATAATACGGGATATAGGGATAATACGATTTAGTATAAAATATAATACTAAATACTTTCAACTCAAAACTATTTACTACGAAAAAAATACATTTTCCAATGTCTCATTTATACGCGTAATTCAACTTAAAGTAACATCAGAGTAAAGGGCAGAAAGTCCATATATATCAAGACGAAGAAAAGTAAAAACTGGTAACAAATAGACTTAATTTTTACCTTTTTGTGGGGAATAATAAAATATCCGTAACTACCGAATTTTTTTAACAGTTAAAATTTAGATATTGAATTGCTTCTTCACCGAGAAAAAATTAAGAGCAGTGAATTATTTATTGTTAAGAATTGATTTACTCCTCCCGAAAATTATCTATTATTGAAATAGTTCTGTTACCAGTATTTTCTCTTTTCCGTCTCGCTATTAGGCCTATCAGTGTGATTTATGACACATAAAGCATTATGGCATGTTAGATGACACATGAATTATATTAGGGTTGTAAGTTGTTAGTCTAAGAAGAAAGCATGCTGAATTGGAGTCATCTGTCAAACGGTTTCTAAGCGACTTTACTTGCTGCCCGGAGCAAGTCGGCAGCTCTGCAATTTCTTAGAATTTTGCAGAAACCGGAGTAGTTTTTATTTCTAATTTACTATAGAAAGTAGATTCCGCGAATGATTTTCCTTCAATTTTCAACGAGAACAATTTGTAATGTTTCTCATAGTGGTATTAAATAAATAATGAATAAACAAAATTTCTACCACTTTTTACATTTCAGTTGCCTGTCTTTTATAAGGATCACGACTTCAGCTTGATAAATGGTACCTATTAATTAATAATATTTGTTTGCAAAGGGAAAAAATTAATATCGATTATTTTTTCCGTGCTAAACTAACATAATTTATCGCATCGTAAGCGTAAATGAATTATCTCCATCTTTCTACCCCTTTCCACATAGCAGAAAAGTGGGAAATCTTATTAGGCACACAAATTTTAAAAAATTCTGGATAGAAACATATAATTAAATTGCACAAAAACTGTATCTTGTAGAGTGAAACCGATTGCGAATTGTAATTCAGCAACGAAAAAATATCCAATTTTCTGGTCAAAAATCAAATGCATTAGAAAAAACAATTGAAATTCATTATAGCGTGAATACATGCACCTTGTGCATATCTGAAAATGATACATGTTTTTTCGCAAACAGAACGTACAGACAGACCTAATTATCCATATTTTTGTTTATAATTGAATCACTTTTAAATTTTTGAGAAGCCTGTTCTAGAGCGATAGGAGAACAGAAGAAATTTTCAGACTATCAAGAAGAATACTTATCAGCCAATCTTCTGAATTTAAGAGAAGTCCTATTTATTATCACAATTTTAAAAAAAATTTGAAAATAAATAAATTGACTTTTTCTATAAATTTAAATGATATAAGCAGTATTCAGAAATATTTTTTCTTTTTGAATATTCAGTATCCACCAGCCAAATGTATTGCTGACAGATTCATTTTTTAAGCATGCGCTGCATTGGGCCTCTGCAGAAAGTTACAACTAAATTGAAATCAATATTAAATGTATTTTATTTTCTGAAACGGTAGTTTATAAAATTTGAACTACCTCATTTCTATCTGAGCATTTGTCACGTAGAAGGAAGCAGTATTTTTTTTTATTTATATAATATTACGTGTCTTAAAATCATTTAATAATTCAAGCACCTTAACTCTAAGTTTACGGACGTTTCTTATATACCTATCTCTACGGACACACGTCAATTTGACGTATGAAAGAATTGTAATTCTTAATTTAATAAATTCAATTTAGTAGATTTTTATACACCACTATTTATAAATAATTCGCAGGCATATATAATTCACCACTTCATATTACAAAATCTATTTTGTTGTTATTTACCATTTTTTAAATTTTTTTCGCGTGTCCGGAGCAGTTGGCATCTCTGCACTTAGAAACCAATGTATATGTATACTATAAGAAAAAAAATGAAGATATGAGATATATATTTATGAAATATTCTAGTATTTTATGTTTCAATGCTCAAACTAAGCAACTGAAACCTACCTTCAAAATCTGACACTCTGACATCAATTGACATTCTGCGTTTGTTCTTTCTATTATTGCTTATCAGCAACAGTTGTTTATCACTTGTTTTATTTGAGGTAACGAATCGAAGTATTGTCGGTACATTCCTATTTATTATTGATGTGATAATTGCTTGTTTACTTAAACTTTTGTCTAAATTATGATCGCGTCAAATTAACGGATATCCGTAGAAATAGGTATACCTCATAGAGAATTTCAATATTTCAACGCTTTTGAGGTAAATAGCATTTAATATATATTTATTCTGATCAATGGTTAAAAGTCATTACATGAGATAAAATAAAAATTCAAACGGGTTTTATAATTTTCCTTACAAAAGTCGAGATCCGTCAAAATGACGTGTCCCGTAAACCTAGTGTTAAAATTCAAAATTTTTTGAAACGTTTTCACAAAAATAATAATAATTATAACTAACTTTTTGAGGATAATTTTTGCATAGAATAATCTTTGGGTATGCGAAATTTAAAACTGTGTATAATATGTTTCAAAGAGCTAGAAAATTCGTCGATATATTGCGAAACATGCAAAAAGTAAAATCATAACTAAGAGAACTTAACTTTTGATCGCTCTCCTGACCATGCTGCGGGAATTGGACAGAATTAGAATTCGATGAAAAAGAAACTTGGTAAAAAAATGTGCGGTTATATGACTGATGTTGTTTCTAAAAATATTGTCTGCTGCGCTAATTAATGAGTGCAATTAATTAACGCAAATTTAAGTATTGGCCCTTGAATCATTAAGATCGGTTCTGAACACTAATTCCGATCATTTTTTCATATGTTATCCAGAGTTTTTATTTTTTTGGAACAAAAACAAAATAAAAGCTAGATAAAGGTAAAACTAAACATTAAATGCTAATTATGAGACTGTTATAAATTATTTATTACAAAAACAAAATATGTTTTTTTTAAATAGTATGCATTTGCAGGTTTGCCATGGGTGACTAAAATAGCAAAAAAAGGTGACGATGAAATTTTGGAATTTTAATAAAAGAGATAAAAATTTATAAATTTTGTAGGATATTTTTTTCAGATTGCAATAAATGCCAACTTGCTCAGCTTTGTAAGAAACTACTTTCCTGCAATATCAAAATTAAAGTTATTTTCAGTTAAGTTTTTTTTTTTTTTTTAATTTGACATACTGAAAATAAACTGCTGTTTGTAGAAAATGCAACACCATGAAAGAATCATCAGAATCAAATGAAATTTAATGCAGAAACGACTTGTACTGATACAAATAAATGATGAAATTTTCAAAACAAAAGAAACAAATTAAGCGTCCGAAATCAGTATTTGGTGCAGCCACCACGCGCTGCAATAAGTGCTGCTATACGACGTGGCATGGAGTCAAACAGATGTTGAATATCTGCTTGAGGAAGAGAATTCCATATCGCTTGTATGCGCAACCAAAGTTCGTCTTTGGAAACTGCAGGACGCGGATCACGAGTGAGACGCCGACCAACCATATCCCACACGTGCTCAATAGGCGACATATCCGGCGAATAAGCAGGCCAAGGAAGAAGTTGCATGCGTTGTGCTGAACAGAAGTCTCTAACAGTCCGCGCAACATGTGGGCGTGCATTATCCTGCTGAAAGATAGCTCCAGGGATGCCTTGAAGGAAAGGAACGACTTCGGGCTGTAGCACTTCACGGACGTATCTGTTGCTATTGAGATTACCCTCAATTCGTATCAAATTGGATCGTCCATGATACGAAATCGCACCCCAGACCATAACTCCGGGTGTTCGACCACTATGTCGTTCAATAATACACTCAGGAAGGCAGCGTTGACCGGCATAACGTCTAACACGAACACGGCCATCATGGGTCCACAAATTGAAGCGTGATTCATCTGAAAAGACAACTTGGTGCCAATCAGCTCGCCAGTCTCTGTGCTCAAGAGCCCACTGCCGACGCAGCCGTCGATGATCCGCCGTGAGGGGAATCCTGTATAATGGCACCCTTGCACGCAATCCACGGCGCAGCAGACGACGACGAATTGACGAAGCCGACAATTGTACACCTGTAGCAGTAGACCAATGTGCTGCCAGCTGCCTGGAGGAAGCTGTGCGATCATTCACCGCCATGCGGAGCAGGTGTCGATCATCGCGCTCTGACGTCACCTTCTGTCGTCCAGTGCCTGTTTTTCGAGTTGTTCGGTGCTCGTCGGTCCACTGCTTCCAAACTCGCATCACTGTGGAACTGTTCCGCTGCATACGAGCTGCTATTGCGCGATAGGAAAATCCTCCTTCTCGAAGGCCGATTATCCTCCCTCGTTCAAACTCCGTAAGTTGCTTGAATTTCTTATTCTTCCGTCGTGGAGGCATACTCAGGTCTCACTAAACGTTTGCCACTAACAAATAATCATAGACTATTTTCAACGTCCCGCTACAGCACTTTATTTATACGCTTTCAGCATCAATTCAGAGGGCGCTGCGCGCGCCACGCACGCGCGATGGCTCTGAAACTTTATTAATTTGCATAATATCCTATAATTGACATTTGCTGCGAATTTCATTTGATTCTGATGATTCCTTCATGGTGTTGCATTTTCTACAAACAGCAGTTTATAAAGAATCATAAGAAATGCAAAATTATTACTGTTGTCTCGTGGTGACACTTTTAAAGAGTGGGCGTAATTTTCCTAATTCAACATGGTTTACTCTTCAATTCGCTACCAATTTATAAGAATTTTTAAAAAAGCGGAGTTGTTTTTCACTTTGTTAGTTTACAATTGAGAGTGGATTCCGAGAATGGTTTTCCTTAAATCTTCAACTATAACAATTTGAAATGTATCTCATAGTGTTATTAAACAAATAATAAACAAACACAAAATTTTCTTCCACTTTTTACATTTTAGTTGCCTGTGACGTCGCTGCGTGACTTTTGTAAGGAACACGACTTCAGCCTGATAAATGGTACCTAAGAATTAATAATATTTGTTTGTTATGGAAAAAAAGTAATATTGATTCTTTTTTCCATTACAGACCAGCATAATTTATCGCATTGAGAACGTACATGTATTATCTCCTTCTTCCTGCCACTTTCTACGTAGCAGAGAAGTCGAAGCTCTTAATAGGCAAACAAATTAAATTTTGAAAATTCAGGAGAGTAGGTAATTAATTTGCAGAAAACTGTATCTTGTAGAGTGAAACCGATTGTGAAATCAGCGACGAAAAAATATCAGAAATTCCGATCAAAAACCTAATGTTTTAGAAAAAAAAAAACATTGTAATTCATTATAGCGTGAAAGAGTGCACCATTTCCATATCTGAAAATGATGCCTGTTTTTTAACGAACAGTACTTTCAGATAGATCTAGATATCTGCATTTGTTTTTATAATTAAACCACATTTTTATTGCTGAGAAGCCTGTTCAAGAGCGATACGAAAACAAGAAACTTTCAGTTCTAAAAGAAGAATACTTATCAACCAATCTTCTGAACTCAAAAAGAGTCCTTTTATTATATATTGCTATCACAACTTTATAAAATAAATAATTCTCTAAACATTGCAATGAAACGGTCAATATTCAAAAAAATTTCCTTTTTTTATTGTCAGTATCCACCAGTCAAATGTATTGCTGTCAGATACTTTTAATAAGGGAATCATTTTTGTTTAGTTACAACACTTTTGTTGCAGAAGTAAAAACTAGATTAAATATATTTTATTTTTTGTAACGGTAGTTTCGAAAATTTGAATTTCTTCATTTCTATCTCAGCACTTGTCACGTTAAAGGAAACAGTATTTTTTTTTTTATTTGAAGTTACATTTCTTAAAATTATTTAATGATTCATATACCTTAACATTTATAATTTTCTGAAGCGTTTTCACAAAAATAATAATAAATTATAAATAATTATTTAAGGCTACTTTTAGCGTAGAATAATCTTGGATAAATGATTTTTATAACTGAGTATAAAATGTTTCGATCAGCATGAAAATTCCTCGAAATATTGCGAAACACGCGAAAAGTAAAACTATTACCGGCGGTAAGTAATAAAATAGTTTTCTTTAAAAATTTTATTTTCTGTTACTGATATCTTCTTTAAAATCTAATGATCAAAATTTTAAAAAAATAAATAAATAAATCAGTTTTCATCACACACATTTTCCATTCTTGCCTGAAAAATAAATACCGTCCCAAACAGGGGGGGGGGGGAATCAGATATTATATTTTTTTCTAAGAAAGGCAAGGTTGTTTCATCTTCTGAGAACTATCGCCTCATTGGCCTTCTTCCAATGATTTAAAAAATTGTCTAAAAAAGCCAAATCAGGCTGTGCCACCTGGGTCTTAAACTTTATATTTAATTGCAAATTGCAACTTGATTTCAGATGCGAAAGAACTATCTTAAAAAATCTATTTACTTAATATTAACTTATGCTTTTTTTCACTTACCACCCTTCCTATCTAAAAAAACTAACTCTCTTCTACAGAGGGTAGAATCCCGTGGCGCTTAATTAGTCTTATCGCTCAGAAACATGAAGTTTCGAAAACTATCATTTTATCGCCCGAATGATTGTCAAGTTTCCAAAATTATCACCAAGTCGGCAAACATGTCTCCATGCTGAATAAGAAAAATTAAGATGCACAATAAGAAACACATTAGGCATTATTTTCTCCCCAAATTATGATAGAATTACACGACATTCTTGCAAATTTCCTAATTAAACTGTTTATTTTTGATCCCTTTGATTCATAAAACAATATTAAAAAAATTATACACATAGTAGCATCGTGATTTTTTACAATTTTGTAACAATGCTAAGTTACTTGCAGAGAATGCTCTACCAGTGACTTCAATCAACTACCTGGTATGGAATTGCTTGCTGTCGATGATAACACGAAATACAGTCGTATTACTGCTTTTCCTTATGTGAATCTGGCTATGTCTTTTATTTTCACCTTTCACTTTCTCTAAGTTACATGCGCAGATTTACAACTCCGCTATTTATCGCTGCTTCAGAGCGCGAATAACCCCCTGGATCGCAGCAGTGGAATCATTTAGATGATAACTTAAGAATGATGATTGACCTAGAAACGAGTTCATAGCTGTTAACTTGTACTGCCGTTGAGTTAGTTGAAAACGTTGAGCTAAACGTAAGCGTTTTGACGTATTAAATCTAAAAATTCTCTTTTTAACCTACCACGAAACAATCTATTTATTGATTTTTGTACAGTTTCTGTCAAGTACCTGAAGTCAATTTTTATTTTTATATTTCGTGTGAAATAAATTTTTTTTTCAGCGATAAACTTTTTTAATTGATTATTTCGTTGTATGGGTCCATTAGAGATTATTTATGGCAATCAGTCCATTTTTACCATAATGTTTTGATTTATTCTTAAAAATTGTAAGAAGGTTTACTTCATTCTTTTCATATTTCTCGCTTCTTGGAAATTTTAAAAATGTAGTTTCAAAGTTTTCTAGCTTTCAATAAGAGAGTCAGATATTTAGAGGTTAAAAATAAAATGTTACGAATTAACTGGTAGAGTTGGCAACTAAAACTATAAAAAATATTTAATTCACAAACGAAAAACATTGCCTCTCGATATGAATAACGTAAAAAAAAAATGCGTTGCATAATTTTACCATTTTAAAAATAAAATTAATAAAAATATATAATTGGATATTTCTAGATAATTGCAATGAATAAAGAATGTCGCCACGTTGTAGCTTTGTAGTTATAATAAAGCTATATCCTAAAATTAGAATCTTTAATTTTTCTTAGATACTATATTGTTCCGATGATTAATGATTTTTTTTTCTTAGTGCTTATAATATTTATATTTCAATATAAAAAATCAACATTTTAAAAGTTAAATCTTGAGATGCCAGTTTTGACAACATATTTTACAAAGTAGTAGAAAACTACAAAATAATGGATGCAGACTTTCGATTATTTTTGTTAAATTTTTATAATGCTGAATTGCAATTAAGTGGGGCGTCACAAAAGCCTTTGAATTATTTAAAAGTAGTGGACAGTGATAGCGTTATAAATCAAATTTACTGTACCAAGAATCATCCATAAAAACACTAACACTCGAAAGTTGACGCCTTCGTAAATCTCTTAAATACAATGATAAACAAGCAATTCAAACATGCGAATATCATACCTGCCAAGTTTTACCGTTTTCTTTTTTTAAGTGGGAAGAAAATTACTATCACAACTTTAAAAAAAATATATAAACTTTTCCCAACCATTTCAATGAATTAGCTATATTCCGAAATAATTTCCTTTTTTTATTTTCAGTATCCACCATCCAAATGTATTGCTGACACATACATTTATTAAATGCGATATGCTTAGAGTAGAGACGCTAAGTTTTTAACGAAATTAAAATTTATGTAAAATATAAATTTTACAAATAAAGTTTTTTTTAAAATAGTATGCATTTTCAGATTTGCTACGGGCGACTAAAATAGCAAAAAGTGGTGACGATTAAAATTTAAAATTTTAATGAAAGAGATAAAAATTTGCAAATTTCATAGCATACTTTTTTTAGATTACCAGAAATGCCAACTTGTTCAGTTTTCTAAAAAAATACTTTCGTGTAAAATCAAAATTATAGTTATTTCTAGCTAAATTGTATTAATTTTTTTGTAATGTGACATATTGAAAACAAAAGTATCATAAGAAATGCAACATGTTGTCTTGTGTTGGCACTTTAATAGAGGGGGGGTAATTTCATAACTCAACATGATTTACTCTTCAATTGGCTACCAATTTATTAGAATTTTGCAGAAAGAGGAGTAGTTTTAATTTGTAGTTTAATATTGAAAGTAATTTCGGACAGTAATTTATTAAACAATTATTAAACAATAAATAAATAAATAATATTTCTACCACTTTTTACATTTTTGTTGCCTGGGACGTCGCTGCATATCTTTTGTAAGGAAAACGACTTCAGCCTGATAAATGGTACCTATGAATTAATAATGTTTGTTTGTTATGGAAGAAAGTAATATCGATATTTTTTTTTCATTACAAACTAACATAATTTATCGCATCGTAAACGTAAAAGCATTGTTTTCTTCTTCCTACCACTTTTTACGTAGCCTAATAAGTGGGAACTCTTATTACGCACACAAATTTGAGAAAAATCTGGATAGAAAACCTATAACTAAATTGCATAAAAACTGTATCTTGTAGAGTGAAACCGATAGCGACTTGGATTTCAGCCATGGGTGAAAGCCTTTATATAGCAAGACGGAAAAGAGAAACGCCTGGTACGTAAAACATTTCATTCCAACATTTTTTTCGAAAAAAATGAAATATCTGTGACTATCAAGATTTCTTTTATAATTCAGGCATATATATAAAACTGCTTCTTTTCCAAGATAAAGTAGATATTGTCAAAAAATTTAAAAAAAGAATAAGTAAACTCCTCCCCAAAACTAGCTATAACTGAAATGGTTTTACTACCAGCCTTTCCTCTTTTCCGTCTCGCTTTCACCCCTGATTTCAGCGACGAAAAAATATTCAATTTTCCGGTTAAAAACCTAATGCATTAGAAAATAAGAAAATTTTTTTTAATTCATTATAGCGTGAATAAATGCATCTTTTGCATATCTAAATATGATACGTGGTTTTACAGACAGACAGACCTAACAGAACTTACAGACCGACCTTATTATCTTTATTTAAGATTATAATTGAACCACTTTTTAATTGTTGAGAAGCCAGTTCAAGAGCGATACGAGAACATAAGAAATAGTCAGATCTAAGAGAAAAATGCTTATAAACCAATCTTCTGAACTCACAAGAAGTCTTTTTTAATAGTAATATCTTCACAACTTAAAAAAATAAATAAACTTTTTCTAACCATTTGAAAGAAATAGGCAATATACATGCCTGCCAACTTTCACTCTTTCTGAGAATGAATTTTCCTAGTGGTAGTAAAACAATTACCGAAAAACAATCTTAATCAAATACATATATTTATATTTTGACTAGGTTAAGATTCGCTATCGTAATGATTAGTATGCTTTCATATATTTGTTGTAATTATTTATATGTAGTGATTGTCAAACTCAGTTATAATTATTACTATAATTCAGAAATTTTAATGGCATGACATGAGTTTCGGTACCACTAAAAATACAAAATTAGAATCTTTCGGGAAAACCGGAAGAGTTGGCAGCTATGGTATGCAGAAATATTTACCTTTTTTTTTTGCTTTCAGTATCCACTAGCCAAATGTTTTGCTAGCAGATACTTATACTAAATATAAGCGGCACATGAAACCAGTCAGCTCAATAAACAGAATTAATATATATATATATTAAATATTTTTTAATTTCTGAAACGGTATTTTCTAAAATTTGAACTATATAATTTTTATATCAACATTAGTCACGTTAGGATGCAGTATTTTTTTATTTATTGAAATTACATTTCCTAAATTGATTTAATAATTATTTTACGATTAAATACAAAATTGTTTGAAACTTTTTCACAAAAATAATAATAAATTATAAATAATTATTTGAAGCTACTTTTTGCATAGAATAATCTTTGGGTAAACGAATTCTATAACTGTGTATAAAATGTTTCGATGAGCCTGAAAATTCATCGATATATTGCGAAACACGCAAAAAGTAAAATTTAAATTAAGAGAATTAAACTTTTGATCGCTCACCTGACCATACAATAGGAATTGGACAGAACTCGAATTTGACGCAAAAGAAACTTATTTAAAAATGTGCTGTTATATGACTTATTGTGTTTCTTAAAATATTGTCTGCTGCACTAATTAATTAGTGCAATTAATTTATGTAAAATTTAAGTTTTGGCCTTTGATTCATTTATATCGGTTCTGAAGTCTAATTCCGAGCATTAAATTATAAGCTACTCAGGTCTTATATTTTTGCTACAATAACAAAATACAAACGAGATAAAGTTAAGACTAAACACTTCATGCAATAAATGCTAAATATGAGCCTGTTATAAATTATTATTTATTACAAAATGTGAATTTTATTAAAATAGTATGCATACCAAGGTTTGCCACAGGTAACTTAAATTGCTAAAAGTGGTAACGATAAAAATTTTGAATTTTAATAAAATAAGTTCTAAAGTTGTTTTTTAAACATGATCAATCCGCAGAATGTTGCAATCGATAAAAGAATCACGAAACAAACTGCTTGTACTCTATATTATTTGATTCATTGTACTTACCATTAAAAATTATAGGTAATATATCAAGTAATTGCTATTTTTAATCAATTTGACAATATCAATTTTCCGAAAAAAAATATTATCATAAAAGATATTTTATATATCAAACCGGCCAGTAATAAAATAGTTTCTTTTTAAATTGTATTTTCCGTTATTGACATCTCCTTTAAGATCTAATGATTAAAATTTTTTAAAAAAATTATGAAGGAAATCAGTCTTATCACAAACATTTTCTATTCTTGCGTTAAAAATAAATACCTTCTCAATTAGTGGGGCGGGGGAAAACAGATATTATACTTTTAACTAAGCTTGGCAAAGATATTTCATCTTCTGAGAACTAAGGCCTCATTAGCCTTCTTGCAGTGATTTAAAAAAATTGTCTAAAAAATAATTTTTCAACACCGACCTGATGATTATTTACAAAACAATCCCAAACAACAAAACGGCTTTAGTAAGAGCCTCTCTGCTATAAAACAAGCTCTCAATATACTGAAATATATCAGCAAGCCAAATACACATACGAAACTGAAATTATGCTCATGCATGACTTCTCTGAGACGTTCGATGGAGTGTTGTATAAGGAGACTTATCAATATAATCAATTACATCATATAGGCATATCTAATAATGCCCTTCTAATCTTAAACTGGTACCTCACTAATCGATAATTTGGAACCAAAATCAAATATACTTTCTCGTCATGAAGAATCATTAAAAAAGCGTGCGTCAATGTAATATTCATAGACCCTTATTTTACCTAGACTCATTATTTACTGCTGATTTCCCCATCAATAATGAAAACCCGAACAACTCTGCTCCTTATGCCAATAACATCACCAGTTAACGCGGAATCAATCGAATTTACCCATGCAGTTGATTTAATTCGAAAAAAAAAATAAAGACATCGCAGCTCTAAGCGAAAGACCAACCTATATTCTGATAAATACCATCTCTTAGTTTTCAATAGAGTGGACAAAAGACATAAAACTGTAACGCCCAAATCAACAGTAATATTTTTTTTAAAAAAAGCCAAATATGCTACCTGGGCCTTAAACTTTATATTTAATGCCAAATTGCAACGTGATCCCAGATACGAAAGATCTATCTTAAAAAATCTATTTGCTTAAAATTAACTTATGGTTTTCTTTTCATTTACCACCCTTCCTCTCTAAAACACTAGCTCTCTTCCACAGAGGAAAGAATTCTGGGAAGCCCGTGGGTACACATTATTGCATTAGGTATAACAGCATCAGATAGATCCGACTTTAAAATATGTAAGACATTATCGCTTTTATGAACAAACTTAAAGCTGTATCGAGTACAAAAATTTATAATCAAATCAAGTAGGAATTACAGCTATTTCCAACCTTCAAATTCAGCTAAAATAGGAGTGTTGTACAGAAAAACAATGACTTCACATTCTCAGACGAATCACTTAACCAACTTCAGGTCAGAACACTGCTAGAGCCAGAAGCAGACTATTATTCTACTCTGCGAGACACACTCCTAATTATTTTGGCTTGGAGACGAAATTCCGGAACACCCGACACGTTTCAGAATGATTCTCGCAAAATTGCGTGATTAGTCTTATCTGTCATTTTGTAGCCCGCACGGTCGCCAAGTTTCCAAAATTATCAGCAAGTCGGCAATCATATCTCCTTGCCGAATCTCCTATAAGAAAGACATTAGGCCTTATTTTCTCTCCAAATTACGTTAGAATTACACGACACGACTTGCAAATTTATTAATTAAACTGTTTATTTGGGATCCGTTTGACACGTAAAAGATTATTTACAAAATATGCACTTAAATAGTATTGTAACGATTTACAATTTTATAACAAGTCTAAGTTACAAGCAGAGAATGTTCAGCCAATGACTTCAATCAACTGCCTGATATGGAATTTATCGATGATAACACAAAATACATTCGTATAACTGCTTTTTCCTTATGTGAATCTGGCTATGTCTTCTTTTTACGTTTTACGTTACTTTCTCTAATTTATTTCTGCCAATTTCCATTTAGTTCGTGAATTTACAAGCATGGATTTACAACTCTGCAATTTATCGCTGCTTCAGTAGTCGAATAACCCCCTAGATCGCAACAGTGGAATCATTTAGAGGATAACTTAAGAGTGATGATTGACCTAGAAGCGAGTGCATAGCTCTTTACCCTTTCGAAGGCCGTGGGAAGTATACTTCCCATCACTTCTTTACCACCTTTAATTCAGGTTTCCATTTGTTAAAAACTTCAGATTTATTGGAGTGCTTTTGAATAAAATTGGTGGCCATTTCTTAGTTTAAAAAAACGTATAAAAGTTATAATATACATAATTCCTTTTGAAGTTTGTAGCATTTATAAAATTTATTTTATAAATAAGGAAAAATGAAAGTCAATAAGTTCCTAATAGGTCATGTTAAATATATTTACCTCCAAAAAAATTGCATAACTAAATGAGTTTTTTTTTTTCTTATATCAATTACTATTCTTAAAACAATTTCAATTCCAAAAATATTTTATAAGCGGAGCAGTTTTAATTCTAGTTAAATATTGAAAGTATATTCGGACAATAATTTCCAAAAATTTTTTAAAAAGAACAATTTGATATGTATCTCATAGTGTTATTAAACAAAAAATAAATAAATAATATTTCAACCACTTTTTACATTTTAGTAGCCAGTGATGTCGCTGCATATCTTTTGTAAGGAACACGACTTCAGCCTGATAAATGGTACCTATGAATTAATAATGTTTGTTTGTTGTAGAAAAAAGCAATATCGATATTTTTTCCATTACAAACTAACATAATTTATCGAATCGTAAACGTAAATGTATTGTTTTCTTATTCCTACCACTTTTTAGATAGCAGAGAAGTGGGAACTCTTATTAGGCACACAAGTTTCTGATGATTCTGAATAGAAACCTATAACTAAATTGCATAAAAACTGGATCTTGTAGAGTGAAACCGATAGCGACTTGGATTTCATAGACGAAAAAATATCCAATTTTCCGGTTAAAAACCTAATGCATTAGAAAATAAGAAGAAAGAAAGTTGAATTCATTTTAGCTTGAATAAATGCACCTTTTGCATATCTGAAACTGATACGTGGTTTTACAGACAGACAGACCTAACAGAACTTACAGACCGACCTAATTATCTTTATTTAAGATTATAATTGAACCACTTTTTAATTGTTGAGATGCCAGTTCAAGAGCGATACGAGAACAGAAGAAATAGTCAGATCTAGAAGAAAAATACTTATAAACCAATCTTCTGAACTCACAAGAAGTCCTTTTTATTAGTAATATCATTCACAATTTTAAAAAAATAAATAAACTTTTTCTAACCATTTGAAAGAAATAGACAATATACCATACCTGCCAACTTTCACTCTTTCTGAGAATGAATTTTCCAAGTGATAGTAAAACAATTACGGAAAATCAATCTTACTGAAAAATATATTTATATTTTGACTAGGTTAAAATTCGCTATCGTAAATATTAGTATGCTTTCATATATTTGTTGTAATTATTTATATGTAGTGGTGGTCAAACTCGTTTATAATTTTTAATGGCAGGACATGATTTTCAGTACCACTTAATACACAATTAGAATCTTCCGAGAAAACAGGAAGAGTTGGCAACTATGATATACAGAGATATTTACCATTTTTTTATACTTTCGGTATCCACCAGCCAAATGTATTGCTGGCAGATACTTTTGTTTAAATTCACGTTTCATGAATTTAGCCAAATGTATTATCAAAATTAAAAAATATATTAAATATTTTTTATTTTCTGAAACGGTAGTTCCTAAAATTTGAACTCTCTCACATTTATCTCAACATTTGTCACGTTAGGGTGCAGTATTTTTTTATTTATTTGAAATTATATTTCTTAAAATGATTTAATAATTCATTTTCTTTAAAATACAAAATTGTTCGAAACCTTTTCACAAAAATAATAATAAATTATAAATAATTATTTGAAGCTATTTTTGCATAGAATAATCTTTGGGTAAACGAATTCTATAACTGTGTATAAAATGTTTCGATGAGCCTGAAAATTTCTCGATATATTGCGAAACTCGCAAAAAGTAAAATTTACATTAACCGGTTAGCTCCCAGCGTCATATACTTAGGACAGTTCCTTTTTTCAAAGACATTCATTGCGGTGGGAAACTTTTTTCTGTATTTTCATTTATCTGGGTGAATTAAAAGATTCTCAGATACCACAATGATTTAGTTATTTCTGATTAGATCTAGAATTTTAAGGAGCAAGTATTTTTTGATCTATCAAAAACTTTTTGATTGCTCTAACTGTAGAAAAACCAATTAATTTCGATAATATATTTTACCTCTTTTTCCATAAAACCACTTTTTGTATCATTTCAATATATAAATTCGGGACAAAACGGGTTAAGAGAATTAAACTTTTGATCGCTCTCCTGACCATACAATAGGAATTGGACAGAATTCGAATTTGACGGAAAAGAAACTTATTTAATAATGTGTTGTTAGATGACTTATTGTGTTTCTAAAAATATTGCCTGCTGCACTAATTAATTAGTGCAATTAAATTATGCAAATTTAAGTTTCGGCCCTTGAATCATTTATATCGGTTCTGAAAACTAGTTCTTATATATTTGCTACAATAACAAAATACAAACGAGATAAAGTTAAAACTAAACACTTTATCCAATAAATGCTAATTATGAGCCTGTTATAAATCATTCTTTTTTACAAAATTTAAATTTTATACGGGTGACTTAAATTACAAAAAGTGGTAACGATAAAAATTTAGAATTTTAATAAAAAAAGTTCAAAAGTTTGTTTTTTAAACATGATCAGTTCGCAGAATGATGCAATCGATAAAATATCAGTCACGGAACAACTCTATATTACTCTATATTTGTACTCTATATTATTTGATTCATTGTACTTACCATTAAAAATTATAGGTGATATTTCAAGTAATTGCTAAGTTTAATTAATTTGACAATATCAATTTTCCGAATAAAAATATTATCATAAAAGATATTTTATATATCAAACCGGTCAGTAATAAAATAGTTTTTTTAAAATTATATTTTATCTTATTGACATCTCCATTAAGATCTAATGATTAAAATTTTTAAAAAAAATATGAAAAATATCAGCCTTATCACAAACATTTTCAAATTTTGCATTAAAAATAAATACCTTCCAAATTAGTGGGAGGGAAATCAGATATTATACTTTTTCCTAAGCTTGGCAAAGATATTTCGTCTTCAGAGAACTAACGCCTCATTAGCCTTCTTCCAGTGATTTAAAAAAATTGTCTGAAAAACAATTTTTCAACACCGACCTGATGATTATTTACAAAACAATCCCAAACAACAAAACGGCTTTTGTAAGAGCCTCTCTGCTATAAAACAAGCTCTCAATATACTGGAATATATCAGCAAGCCAAATACACATACGAAACTGCCCTTATGCTCATGCTCGACGTCGCTAAGACGTTCGACGGAGTGTGGTATAAGGGGACTTATAAATATAATCAATTACATCGTATAGGCATTTCTAATAATGTCCTTCTAATCTTAAACTGGTACTGGTATAATTTGGAACCAAAATCAATAATACTTTCTCTTCATACAGAATCATTAAAAAAGCGTGTGTCAATGTAATATTCTTAGACCCTTATTATACTTAGTCTCTTTATTTACTGCTGATTTCCCCATCAATGATGAAAACCCAAGCAACTCTGCTCTGTATGCCAATAGGATCACAGGTATCACGGATTCAATCAAATGTACCCTTGCAGTTGATTTACTTAAAAAAAATTTAAAGACATCGCAGCTATAAGCGAAAGACCATCCTATATCCTGATAAATACCAACTCTTAGTTTTCACTAGGGAGGACAAAAGACGTAAAATTGTAACTCTCAAGTCAACAGTTATATCAAAGAAAAATAAAGCCAAATGTGCTACCTGGGTCTTAAACTTATATTTTATGCCAAATTGCAACTTGATCCCTGATGCGAAAGATCTATCTTAAAAAACCTATTTACTTAATATTAACTTATGCTTTTCTTTTCACTTACCATCCTTCTTCTCTAAAAAACTAACTCTCTTCCACAGAGGATAGAACTCTGGGATGCTCCGTGAGAACATATTATTGCACTGGGTATAACAGCATCAGATAGATCCGACTTTAAAATATGTAAGACATTAACGCTTTTATGAACAAACTTAATGCTGCATCGAGCACAAAAATTTAGTAGCAAATCATGTAGGAAGTACAGCTATTTTCAGCGTTCAAATTCAAATGAAATAACAGTGTTGTGCAGAAAAACAATGACTTCACATTCTCAGACGAATCAATTAAACAACTTCAGGTCAGAACACTGCTAGAGCCACATGCAGACTACTACTCTACTCTGCGAGGCACACTCCTATTTATTTTGGCTTGGAGAGGAAATTCCGGAACTTCCGACCCGTTTCAGAACGATTCTCGCAAAACTGCGTGATTAGTATTATCTGTCAGAAACTCGAAATTTCCAGAACTATCATTTCGTAGCCCAAATGGTCGCTAAGTTTTCAAAATTATCACCAAGTCAGCAAGCATGGCTCCTTGTCGAATCTTCTACAAGAAAAACATTAGGCATTATTTTCACTCCAAATTTCGTTGAATTACACGACACGACTTGCAAATTTCTTAATTTAACTGTCTATTTGGAATCCGTTTGACTCGTAAAAGAATATTTAAAACACGCCGGCCAGGAGGCCGAGCAGTTAACGTGCCTGACAGCGGAGCCAGTTACTGCAGGTTCGAGTGATGATTGACCTAGAAACAGGTGCATAGTTCTTAACCCTTTCGAAAGCCGAGGGAAGTATACTTCCCACCCTTTCTTTACCACCTTTAGGTTAGGTTTCCATTTGTTAATAACTTCAGATTTATTAAAGTGCTTTTGAAAAAAAATTGCAGCCATTTGTTAGTTTAAAAAAACGTATAAATGTTATAAAATACATAATTTCTTTTGAAGTTCATAGCATTTATAAAATTTATTTTATAAATAAAGGAAAATAAAAGTCAATAAGTTTCTAATAGGTCGTGTCAAATATATTTACCTCCAAAAAAATGGCTTTTTTGTAAATTAAATTAGTTTTTTTCGCTCATATATGAATTACTATTCTTAAAACAATTTCAATTCCAAAAATAATTTCATTTACCTTTACTAGAAATAAATGGGCCTTTAAAGGGTTAACTTGTACTGCCGTTGAGTCAGCTGAAAACGTTGAAACCAACGGTAGCGTTATGACGTATTTAATCTTGAATTTTAAACTTGGAAATTTTTTTTTTAATCTATCAAAAAAATCAACAATTAAAATAAATGTAGAAAGGATCTATTTGTTGCTTTAAAACAATATGCTCTTAATGTTTAAGTAGTCTAATTTTCAGATAATTCTTCCAAATTTAAAATTTTTTTCTCTACAACTTTATTATATTACTTATAATATTTATTGATGACCGTACAAGTTGGCAGATATGCCTCAGAAGTCCCAACTAGAGCGCCTGAATTAGACAGGCCGACTTATCATTTATTGTTGGAGCAAAGAGCTAACATAAGCCCAGCGAATAAATATTTTCAAGTGGTAGTTTAGTAATTGTAACTAGGAGGCTTCGCCCCCTGCTCGCTGGTGCTCGCCAACCCCCGGAACTGCTTTCGCAGTTCATTTCGGATTGCTTCGCAATCCGATGCTCGCTTTACTCGCTCATTGGATACGTTCTTAACGTCTAGCTTTTGTATACTTTTTTGAACACTGAAGTTCCGAAAAATTTTCACTGTAGAAAATTCTAAACCTGTACATTTCAATATTAATTTGAAATTGCAAACACATATTTTGCTTAATCACACTATTCTAAATTTCAGTTGTTGAGAAAAGTAACTGTTGTAAGTTTTGTTTTAAAGTCTTTCCCACAAAAGGGCTAAGGCCATGTGTTGTAAAACAATATGAAATAGTAGTCTGCCACTGAACGCCGGATGTAAAGCATCGGCTTCGCTAAAGATAATTTTGTATTTTTAATTCTCTGAATGGCGCAACCCTAATATGGAATTTGTAAAATAAATGTATATATTTTTGATTGTTGATGAAGCCCATCATTTTGCGTTTTCATCAGTGTTCAGAAGCAGAACAACTATAAGTTTTTATTTTATCACAAAAATATAAAATGTATAAAAAACAAAGAGTAAGAAAATGAGTAAAGTCATAGAAAAAGTTAAAATTATAATATAGTATTTATCAGTTAAAATAAAACTTTTTGTTAAGCAATTCTAAACCTTAATTTTGCCCACTACGTGCTCTTGCGCGCCGAATCCAATCAATTAAAAATGAAAACTGTTGCCAGAGCGAGAAAAGAAATATCATCGGTTTTATTGCTACTTACGTAAGTATTAGCGTTTTATATAATAAGTTCGATTTAGTAGATTTTAATATACCACTATTTCTAAACAATGCGAAGGATTATATAATTCACCACTTTATAATAATTATGACATGCTTTACATTTTCAAAGGTAAGCAAGTATTGTTAACTAATTGCAAAATTTACTTTGTAGTTGTAGTTCTGTACCGTTTTTTAAATTATTTTGGCGTGTCCGCAGAAGTTGGCATCTCTGTAATAACATAACGAATATTAAAATAACGTTAACTTGCGAACTTGTCTGCTCTAATATTGCTTGATAGGTCAGCTCTGATAGTATAGGAGCCTTAGTCCCAACTATTGATAATACAAAAGAACTGAAAATCAATAAGAGAGCATAACGACATAGTCCTATTCGATAAAGAGTAACAAAAACCATAAACCTAGGTCTAGTCTTTATACAAAATGAATGTATCCCTCAGAGACTCAGTCTGTACGATCGTGTGGGTTATTTGAAAACTTCATAAGAGCATAGTTATAATATATTCATTTTAAAACAAGTTTAAAGTGAGTAAATATTTTCTTCTCCATTAACTACCATATCAATATTAAAAATATCTATTACAAACATAAAATTAGATCTTAAATTTAAGAATGTATTCCAGTGCTCATGGATTATTTTTAAATTCTTTGATTAACGTTTATAAGAGGATAACTGCCGAACTAGTTTCATTTCCTACGTTTTTATGTTAGGAAAACTTTAAACTTATCAGGTCTTAAAGAGTTATATCTATGGCTTCTAAAGACTTCAGATTTTTTAAAAAAATCATTGAAAGACGAATTTAATTCCATATAGAGACATAAGTTTATACTGTAAATATATTATAGTAGGCATTTAAAAAATTTTAGCCCAAAAAAAGCTAATTGAAACAAATATATGCTACTACATTTCTCCTTTTTTTAAAAGAAAAAATCATCTTAAAAGAATAACAATATAAATGGGTCAATGAGAACCGTGGTGGCTCAAGGGATAGAACACTCGACTCCAGTGAGGTGACCCAGATTTGAATCTCGGCTGTTCGATAAGAATTTCACACCGATCAAATTGCTGTCTTAAAATATCCTCAGAGACGGATCATGGATTAGAGTCCCCCAGCGTTTAGGCTAACAGTGAGGGGTTTAGTGGTTTTCCACTCCATGTAATGCACATGTTTATACTTCCATCAAAGAAGTCCTCCACGGAGACAAATTTCTCACAATACTTGATTCAGGGGTTCCATTGTTTTCTGAATTAGGTTCGAAATTGCAAGACTAAGAAGTTGAACTTTGGTAGTCGTCACAGTTGTAAAATAACGACGGTTGTAAAATAATTTTAAAAAAATGGGTTAATGAGTAAATTCTATTTTTCAGTTATTCATTAAAATATTTGATCAATATTAACTCATCTATTGTAGCATATGCATTTTGTAGTGATATCATATATAGACTTTAAAATTATGTAAGGATGTATAAATTAATGATAAAGTCTATGAACGGCTTTCTATCCATACGCGCCTTTTAAATAAGTCATCCTATGAATGGATGTCAATGAATGATTTATTCCTTATTTTAGTCTGTTATTTAAATTACAGCGTTTACCTATTTTGAATGTTGCTTTTTTATTATTATTGTTATAAAATTAATAACATTTTCTTCTTATTATGGATTTTTATTAAATTATTTTTCCGAACAAAAATGTTTTTTTACTATTTTTCTCATAGATGGCAGCATTGATATGTTACTTGATTCAATTTTTCTCGAAGAAATATATTTTTTTAATTTATTTTATTCAATTCGAGCTATAATCACAACTCTGAAGATTTTGCTTCCTTTCGAAATTTGTTAACTGTTAAATTAGCATTTTACTTTTAAACCTAAACTACATTTTGCTACAGGCCTAAAAATTTGGTTTCTGCTTTCTATTACTTCATGCTCTTCTTCAACTGAATTTTTTAGCGATATCGACACATATATGGAATAATTTTCATATAAAGAATAATTTTAAAATTCAGAAAAGATAACAAAGTTATTGACTAAGGGATTATTGCTTTTAGTAAAAAATTTAAATTTAAGATAAATAGGATGACAGCTCCATATTTATTTCCTATTGTTAAATTTCATAAATGTCCGGACAAATTTAGGTTTATTGCGTGTGGTACTGAATGTTACAATTCTGAAATTAGTAAAAGTTTCTTTCAAAAAAAGAGAAAAATATTGTTATAGAAAGTAACGTTGATTTTTTGGATTATATCAATAATAGCGTAATTTCTAGTATCAATACTTTTGATTCTTAAAATTTGTACAGTAATATTCCTCATGCACATAATTTTTAGTGGCATTTTCGATAAATATTTATTTAATGAGAAAATTGATAAATTTTATTGATTGGATTTATGTAAGTTTAATCTCTTTGAGAATGTACTTTTTAATGGTCTACATTTTTATAAACAAATAATCGGAATTCCACAAGGTTATTCCTTTTCTGGTGCTTTCGCTTAAATTTTTTTACACTTTTTTAAAGCTAAATTTCCTGAGTTTAATGATTTTAGATATATTGATGATTTGAATTTGTTTAATTGTGACAATTATGATTTCATTTTAAACCTTCATCTTAAAGATTTGGTTTTGAAAAAACTAATGAGAATTGCTTGAATAATGAATATTTAGATTTTAAAATTGATATTGTTGATAAAAAATTTTAAAAAAAATTTAATGACGTTTTTGATAAACGGAAGGCCTTTAAAATTGATGCTATTTTTTTCTGCAACTTATATACTAATTTGTGCATTAAAATTTTCAAAAATTTAGTTTTTTCTCAATTGTTCAGAGTTAAAAGAATTTGCAATAACACTGAATGTCTTCAGGATACTGCGAATAATTTGTAGAGAAATTTGAGAAATAATGATTTTCCTTATAATTATTGTAATATTAAATATTTGATTAAGAAAATGATTGAGGAATATTAGTTTATTATCACTTTTAACAGGGCGAAATTAATGTCTTGACTGAGCAGCCCCAGTTAAGCATTTGATTAATCTTTACCGTCCCTATCCTTTTCTTCCTTCCAACTGCGCATTTTAATTTTTTTTTTATTTCAAATGTTTCTTTTACATTTATTTAGTTTCATGAAAATGCTGTTTGACCAGTTTACTGTGAGTTCTTGTCTTTTTATTTTTGTATTATATTCTCAAGATTTTGTTTGAAATTTCTCTTCTGACTTGATTTTATATATTTCTTGTACTTCTTCCTGGATTTTCGCAAAACCTTCGGGGTACTGAGAGAGCAAATTTTGACATTTATCTGGATCTCTCAATAGAGAAAATTGTGTTCCATGGCTTTCGGAGCTTGTACCTCCTGAAGACGTCGTCTTCGGTGGCCATATTTTTCTTTCCATTGTTTTCTTTTTTTTATTTTATTACATATATATATATATATATATATATATATATATATATATATATATATATATATATATATATATATATATATATATATAAATAACTGATCAAGATCCACCCATAGCATCAGATTCAACAAAAATACTGACAACTAGATCTAGCGTTTCCCCAAACCATCAATCACATTCAAAGCCACACATAGTTTAAAACAAGAATGCTTCTTAAAATTTCCATTATTATTATTCACTCAAGCAAGGTGCTTGAATCAAATATAACAGCCACCACATAGACAGTTAACCTTAAAGTTCTATCACAAATATGAGCAACATCAGGGATGGGATAAGGGCAGTTGCGCAGCCCTGGTCGAATGTCAAGACAAATAATTCGACATATTGAAAATATTAAGCGTCCTAAGAAATGCAACATTATTACTGTTGTCTCGTAATATGGGTGAAAGCCCTTATACAGCAAGACGGAAAAGAGAAAAACCTGGTACGTAAAACATTTCATTCCAGCATTTTTTTCGAAAAAAATGAAATATCTGTAACTATCAAGACTTCTTTTATAATTCTGGCATAGATATAAAACTGCCTCTTTTCCAAGGTAAAGTAGATATTGTTGAAAAATTTAAAAAAAGATTAAGTAAACTCCTCCCCAAAACTAGCTATAACTGAAATGGTTTTACTACCAGCCTTTCCTCTTTTCCGTCTCGCTTTCACCCCTGTCTCGTAACGACACTTTTAAAGAGTGGGCATTATTATCAGAATTTAAAATGCTTTACTCTTCAATTCGCTACGAATTTATTCGAATTTTTCAGAAAGCCGAGTATTTTTATTTAGAGTTTATTATTGAAAGTGCATTCAGAGAATGGTTTTCCTTAAATCTACAACTAGAACAATTTTAAATATACTGATATTGTTGATTGTTATTAAACAAATATTATATAAATTTTCTACCACTTTTTACATTTTAGTTGCCTGAGACGTCGCTGCATATCTTTTGTATAGAACACGACTTCAGCGTGATAAATGGTACCTATGAATTAATAATGTTTGTTTGCTATGGAAAACAGGAATATCGATTACTTTTTCCGTGACAAACTAAAATTATTTATCGCACCGTAAACGTGTTTGTATTATCTCCTTCCTCCTACCACTTCCTACGAAGCGGAGAAGTGGGAACTCTTAGTACAACAATTAAAGTTTAAAAAAATTTAAATAGAAATATATAATTAAATTGCATTAAAACTGTATCTTGCAGAGTGAAATCGAATTTGAATTCAGCGACTTAAAAATATCCAAATTTTCGTTCAGAAACCTAATGCATTTAGTATATAAATAAAAAATTGCAATTCATTTTAGCGTGAATAAATGCACCTTTTGCATATCTGAAAATGATACGTGTCTTTTCGCGAACTGAACTTTCAGGTAAACCTAATTATCTACATTTGTGTTCATAAAACCCACATTTCAATTGTTGGGAAACCTGTTCAAGAGCGATACGAAAACAGAAGAAATTTTCAGACTTAAAAGAAGAATACTTATCAACCAATCTTCTGAACTCAAAAGAAGACCTATTTATTATCTATTACTACCACAATTTTAATCAAAATTTAAAAAAAATATTATTAATAAACTTATTCTAAAAATTTAAATGATGTAAACAGTATTCAGTATCCACCAGCCTAATGTTTTGCTGACTGATACATTTAGTAAATGTGCGTTTTGTGTGACATTAGTCGAAAGTTTTAACAAAATTGAAAGTTATATTAACTGTATTTTATTTTCTGAAACGGTAGTTTATAAAATTTGAACTATCTCATTTCTATCTGAGCATTTGTCACATGGAAGGAAGCAGTATTTTTTATTTATTTAATATTAAGTTTCTTAAAATGATTTAATAATTCATTTACCTTAAAATTCATAATTTTTTTAAACGTTTTCACAAAAATAATAATAATTATAAATAACTATTTAAAGATAATTTTTTGAATCTTTGGGTAAGCGAATTTTATAACTGTGTATAAAATGATTCAAAGAGCTAGAAAATTCGTCGATATATTGCGATGCACGCAAAAAGTAAAATTATAAACAAGAGAACTAAACTTTTGATCGCTCTTCTGACCATCTCCTTAGGACAGATTTCGAATTTGATGGGGGAAAAACTTATCAAAAATATGTAATGTCATATGACTGATTTTGTTTCTTAAAATATTGTCTGCTGCACTAGCTAATGAGTGCAATTAATTAACGCAAATTTAGGTTTTTGTCCTTGAATCATTAACCCTTTAGCGCCGACTGTCACAAATACGTGCCAGCATAAAACCGTATCAATCAGGGTAAAAAGATAAAACTGGTAATCAAAGTATTTCTTTAGCAGTTTATTTGTGGGCGGAGTTACAATTGTTTGATTTATTTAATTCACCATTACTTTGTTCAAAATAAAACTATTTAGTTACACTTTGAATTAACATTGATTTTATATATGATTAAACTAACAATAATCAAAGTAAAAGTAAAGTAAGTCTGTCAAATTGGCAACGACTACATTTAAGTTACCGTTTTTTATTTAATTACAACTTGATTCTGATTTTGGACGCATGCTTTTCTGAATCACCCGTCCCCAAGGGGTTAAGATCGGTTCTGAACCGATTCCGATCATTTTTTCATATATTATTCAGAATTTTTATTTTTTTGGAACAAAAACAAAATACAAGCAAGATAAAGGTAAAACTAAACACTTTATAAGTTAAATGCTAATTATGAGCCTGTTATAAATCATTTATCACAAAATATGTTTTTTCTAAATAGTATGCATTTCCAGGTTTGCCACGGGTGACTAAAATAGCAAAAAAAGGGTAACGAGAAAAAATTAAAATTTTAATAAAAGAGATAAATATTTATAAATTTGACAGGATATTTTTTTTAGATTACCAGAAATGCTAACTTGGTCAGCTTTGTAAAAAAATACTTTCTTGTAAAGTTATTTTTAGTTAAGTTTTTTCCTTTTTTTTTTAATTTGTTGTATTGAAAATATAAAGAATCATAAGAAATGCGTTATTATTACTGTTGTCTCGTGGGGACACTTTTAAAGAGTGGGTGTAAATTTCGCAATTCAACATGGTTTACTCTTCAATTCGCTACCAATTTATTAGAATTTTGCTGAAAGCCAAGGTGTTTTTATTTCCAGCTTACTATTGAAAGTGGATTCCGAGATTGGTTTTCCTTAAATTTTCAACTCGAACAATTTGAAATGTATCTCATAGTGTTATTAAACAAATAATAAACAAACACAAAATTTTCTACCACTTTTTAAATTTTAGTTGCCTGTGACGTCGCTGCATAACTTTTGTAAGGAACATGACTTCAGCCTGATAAATTGTACCTAAGAATTGATAATACTTGTTTGTTTCGGAAAAAAGTAACTAACATAGTTCATAACACGGTAAACGTAATTGTATTATCTTCTTCCTACCACTTTCTACACAGCGGAGAAATGGGAACTCTTAATAGGCACACAAATTAAATTTTGAAAAATTCTGGAGAAAAATAGATAATTAAATTGCATAAAAACTGTATCTTGTAGAGTCAAACCGATTGTGAAATCAGCGACGAAAAAATATCCGAAATTCCGGTCAAAAACCTAATGCATTAGAAAAAAAAAATAAAAAACATTGTAATTCATTATAGCGTGAATGAATGCACCTTTTGCATATCTGAAAATGTTACATGTTTTTTAACGAATAGTACTTTCAGATAGATCTAAATATCTGCATTTGTGTTTATAATTAACCCTTTCAATACGGCGAAAAATCAGTCCTAGTGACCATTACCGGGATAAGTTACTTCTCCTCCAAGCTATTATTACATAAAATAACTTTTATGCCTAAAAGGTTGAAGGTCTTGGAGACGCATAAACGTCCACATAACAGCGCACCATCAATAACACTGATTTCACAAGCTTCATTGATGGGACAGCATATGTCCCGCCGTAAGCCCAAAGCATCTAAACCCCGGGACAGGGTATGTCCCGGCCGGAATTCTAGAGTCAATAACTCATTTTTATTGACATTTTACTTAAATTTTTGATGATTATTTTTGGCAGCGCTTTTTTTATTAACATTTTCATGTACATTTGCGTTAAAAAAATTTTTAACATATTTATCTATAAACACTTTTCGAAATTAACAGTTATAAAATAAGAACGGTGAAAAATTGAAAAAATTGAAAGTAGTGGAGGAACAATAGTATCTATAGTCTGGGTTTCTTGAGGGTATGGTAGGGCAGGAAACAGTTCTTGCTCACAGTGCTACGTTGCAAGAAGTGCACACTATTTTCGAGCGTGCCTCATTATTCATTTTTGCGCACCATGCACATCTTCAGCACGTTTATTCCTTAAATTGGGGGAAATGGTTTCCAACATTGAAAAGTCTCGCTGTTGATGATGATGATGATATAGTTTTGGAGGAAGAGGGCCTTTGCTTATTGACTTCCTTGCTCGCATTTTCAAGTGTTCTTTCGTTCGTGCGTTGGGCAATGTAAATGAATAAGCTTTTAGGAAAGATCTTGACAAAAAAATCCACTTCGATGGCTTCGTTGCCAATAGAGAGATTTGTTTGACGCTTGATGTAAGTAACTAGCGGCATTAGTGGTGCAAAGTTAGTTGGATGACACCATGATAATGATGGTGGATTCTGGAGCTCAACTTCATTATCAACCAAATCATTATTATTGGGTGAGACGACTTCATTGTCGGTCTCCTCTTCGGTGCTTTCCTCGAATGCGGACTCAGTGTTTTCAATTTCAGAACACTCAATAATATAAGCGAGCTGTCTCTAATTGTTATCAGGGTAAATTCTCTTTCGACTCTTCAACAGAGGAAGGAGCCTTCGAATTATTTAGAAATAGTGGTGGCTAAAAACCCAATAAATTGAATTTATTAAAACGAAAATTAGAATTAATTAACTACTACTCGAAAATATTCAATCGCTCACCGGAGCAAGTTGTCGCTTGCTTGATTAGATCGGGAATGATTGACACGAGAAATTTATGGACTCAAAACGATGAGACAACCATAAAATTGTTTGGAGACCAAAGTGGGCGTTATTTTCTGTCCTAGACATTTTTTAGTAACTGGGACATATGTTGTCCCAGCCGTAATATCAAAAATTTACCAGACTGGGACAGCACATGTCCCGTCCGGTGCGAAAGAGTTAAACCACATTTTTATTGCTGAGAAGCGTGTTCAAGAGCGATACGAAAACAAGAAATTTTCAGATCTATAAGAAGAATAATTATCAACCAATCTTCTGACCTCAAAAAAAGTCCTTTATATTATATATTACTACCACAACTTTATAAAAATTATTAATCTCTGAACATTTCAATGAGACATGCAATATTCAGAGAAATTTCCTTTTTTTATTGTCAGTATCCACCAGCCAAATGTATTGCTGTCAGATACATTTTATTATATGGATCAAACAATGAAGAAATAATCAATTGAGGCAAAATTAAAATTAAGTATATTAACTATATTTTATTTTTTGTAACGGTACTTTCTAAAATTTGAACTTCTTCATTTCTATCTCAACATTTGTCACGTAAAAGGAAGCAGCATCTTTTTTTTATTTAAAGTTACATTTTTTAAAATTATTTCATGATTCATATACCTTAAATTTCAAAATTTTTTGAAACGTTTTCATAAAAATGATAATGAATTATAAATAATAATTTAAAGCTACTTTTGGCGTAGAATAATCTTGGGGTAAATGAATTTTATAACTGAGTATAAAATGTTTCGATCAACTTGAAAATTCATCGAGATATTACAAAACACGCGAAAAGTAAAATTATTAATGGCGGTAAGTAATAAAATAGTTTTCTTTGAAAATTTTCTTTTCTGTTATTGAGATCTTCTTTAAAATCTAATGATTAAAGATTTTAAAAAATAATAAATAAATCAGCCTTCTCACACACATCTTCCATTCTTGCGCTAAAAATAAATACTTTCCCAAACAGTGGGGGTGGGGGAAGGAATCAGATATTATATTTTTTTCTAAGCCTGACAAGGATGTTTTATCTTCTGAGAACTATCGCCTCATTGGCCTTCTTCCAATGATTTAAAAAATTGTCTAAAAAAAAGCCAAATCAGGCTGTGCAACCTGGGTCTTAAACTCTATATTTAATGCTAAATTGCAACTTGATTTAAGATGCGAAAGAGCTATCTTAAAAAATCTATTTACTTAATATTAACTTATGCTTTTTTTCACTTACCTCCCTTCCTATCTAAAAAACTAACTCTCTTCTACAGAGGGTAGAATTCCGAGACGCCTCGTCGGAGCACCTTAATTTATTAGGTGTAACAGCATCAGATCAGACTTGATATTATATAATCCATTAACGTTTTTATGAACAAACTTAATGCTGTATCGAACACAAAAATTTACGAGCAAAAATATGTGGGAAGTACAGCCATTTCCAGCACTCAAATTCAGCTGAAATACAATGTTATACAGATAAACAATGACTTCACAATCTCAGACGAATCAATTAACCAACCTCAGGTCAGAACATTGCTAGAGCCACAAGCACTCTAATACTCTATTTTGCGAGGCACACTCTTATTTATTATGGCTTGTCGACGAAATCCCAGAACTTCCGACACTTTTTAGGAGGATTCTCGCATAACTGCTTAATTAGACTCATCGCTAAGAAACTTGAAATTTCGAGATCTATCATTTTGTCGCCCGAATGATTGCCAAGTTTCCAAAATTATCACCAAGTCGGCAAACTTGTCCACATACCGAATCTTCAATAAGAAAGACATTAGACATTATTTTCTCCCCAAATTACGATAGAATTACACGACATTCTTGCAGATTTCCTAATTTAACTTTTTATTTTGGATCCGTTTAATTCATAAAAGAACATTTAAAAAATTATACGCATATTAGTATCGTAATTTTTTGCAATTTTGTAACAATACTAAGTTACTAGCAGAGAATGCTCAACCAGTGACTTCAATCAACTACCTGGTATGGAATTGCTTGCTGCCGATGATAACACAAAATACAGTTGTATTACTGCTTTTCCCTATACGAATCTCAATATGTCTTTTATTTTCACCTTTCACTTTCCCTAATTTATTTCTGCTAATTTCAATTTAGTTCTTTGATTTACATGCGCAGATTTACAACTCTGCCATTTATCGCTGCTTCAGTAGGCGAATAACACCCTGGATCGCAGCAGTGGAATCATTTAGTTGATAACTTAAGAGTGATGATTAACCTAGAAACGAGGACATAGCTGTAAACTTATACGGCCGTTGAGTTAGTTGTAAATGTTGCAAAAACATAAGCGTTTTGACGTATTAAATCTCAAATATTAAATTATGAAAAAAAATTTAACCTAAATTAACCTATCACGAAAAATCAAAAGTTGAAAAAATGTAGAAATGTTCTATTTGTTGCTTTATAACTATAAGAACTTAAATGCTTAGGAAGTTTAATTTTTAGAAAATTCTTCGAAATTAGAGAGACTTAAGACAGCGATTCTCAACCTGTGGGGCGCCCCCCCCCCCCTAGGGGGGCGATAGAGCACTAGAGGGGTGGCGCGAGAATGTTCAAGAGAAAATATTATTTAAAAAAATTGATTAACTGGATGATGAAAGGAAAGTGCACAGCAAACATAGAAAACAAAATACATTTCGACGCATTTAATAATTTATTAAGGTGAAACAACTTATTAAATCAAAACTTAAGGTGGGGAGCCAAGGCTGGCTTTGCTTTGTGGATTCCTAATTTTCTGATTAAGTCTGTGTGGCTGAATTTTTTTCTGTAACATCTTACACCTATCTCAAATATATATCAAGTATAGTTTTAATTGTAAAATAAAATTTCATTTATTTTATAGTACAATTTCAAAATTGTAGCTTCTGCGCCTAAGGTTTCCCACGGGTTCCAAAGGTGAGCCATATATTGAAATCATTTCCTCATTTACTCAAATTATCTTTAGAAAAAACATTTGGACTGGCAAACGTCTTTTAAAAACACACTTTAAGTGTCTTGCTGGATGGAACAAGTTTACCGACTTTAAAAAAGATATTTGTTTTTAGAGTGTATAATTTGTTTATTGATTTTACATTGATAGCTCTTGTGTGAAGTCACTAGAGATTCATTAGAGTTAACTCATTAGAATTAATCAAGAATTACTGAGTTAATTTTTTCAAAAGGATTAACTAACAAGAGTTAATAAACCATACAAGAGTTAACTAACCTAACCCATAACTAGTATAAAAATACCCAAATTTACAAGAAAATACCAGAATCGACCACAAAAAACTCATAACTACCACGAAAATAAAAAAAAAATACCCGAAAAATTATTTTAAAATGCAAACAATACAAAAAACTTGAAACAAAATATCACAAACTTTACTAGAGTGCAGAGAACCTCTAAATATTATAAAAATTTAAGAAATACCAAAGTTCCACATTTGCTTAAAATGAAATAAATCAGTTGGCATTCAATTCAATCATTCCTTTTTGAGAAATAATATGTTACGTAATGATTTATAATTAGTTCTTTTATAGATTTCACGTTTGTTTTCGAAGGTGGCCCAAGTGTCCCCAAGGTGGCACAGGTGTCGGGCCACCTTGGGAACATGCATATGGTCTCTCTCACCATTTGCACGACTAAAAACTATTAATCTGATAGATTAATTCGAATTAAAGTAATGTGGTTAAAGAAAAAGAAATAAACTTTCAGAAAACATATCGTAAATCAAAGTTCTAAGAATTTAAACACATATAAATTACAATATCTTCTCACCCGGAAATTCAAACGACAACTGCAAATAATTAAATCACTTCATACAATGGAGACCATTCAAGGAAATATCTTCCAATTCAGCCTCGTGCACCTCAGATACAAAATTTACAATGCAGCAGGGACATCTTATTACTCAAAATAAATTTAATTTTACTTTAGGGGGTGGGCTACGTTAAGAGCACAGGCTACCTTTGGCTTACCCACCTAACTTAAACAAAACATACTAAATTTTTAAAAAAAATTAATAATTTTTAGTGAATTTAAAAAAGTTTTTTAATAATTTTTAGTGACTTCCTTGGGCCTGTCTTGCAGAGCAAAGTTTTTTGAGGTGAGGCTTAATATTAGAAATAGCCACTCTCTGTTCTGTTTCTATATTTAGCCGTGATCTATATTTTGTTTTCAAAGAAGCCACAGCATAAAATCCAGTTTCACAAAGGTAGGATGTTGAAAATGGTAATAGAATGCGAAATGCCCTTGTTTTTAGTGCAGAAAAATCACCCTCCTGCCCAAAATTCAAATGGTGATTTATTACTAAATTGTATTTTGGTTTCTCCACTTGTCATGAAGTCTATGAATTTTTCTTCCTCATCAATTGAGAGTCCTTTGGGAGTCTCATAAAATGGATTCCTAACCCACTCTTAACTTGCTATCAGTTTGTCGTCAGCAGGAAAATACTTTTTAAAATTCCTTGCCAGCATGGCTAAATGATTTTCAATGGTTACAAAAACAACTTTTGCGTGTTTTTCGTCAGCCTCATAAGTTTTAGTACAATTATCCACATTTGCAAACATTGTTAAGTTTTTTTTTGCTTTAAATTTCTGCCCCACAATTACAATTTTCTACAAAAATCATTAACTTTATCACTCGTATCTAACATATGTGTGTTTGCTCCTTGGAGTTGAAGATTCAAGTTATTTAATTTCTCGAATATGACGATCAAGTATCTCAATTTCATCACAAATAAACAATAGTGAAAATTCTCGATTTCCTGTCTGCTATCTTCTTCTAGGAAAATGGCGATTTCTTCTCTTAATTCATAAACACGCTGCAAAAATTTCTCACGTGATAAACATCTTGCCTCTCATTTAAATAGTAACTCTGAATGTACTGAACCCATGTCATTACAAAGAGCGGAAAAGATTCTCGATCTGAGGATTCTCATTTTTACATAATTTGCAGTGGTTACAAGCGTAGTTAACACAATATTTAAACCAGGACGCATTTCTCTCGAAGCCAAAGCTTCTCTGTGGATCATGCAATGTGTCCAGGCGCATTGAGTCAATTTTTGTTTTACAAGTGCTTGTGTAGTTTCGAACCTTTCGGATATTGAACGAGCATCATCGGTTCATATTCCGATGCAATTTTTGCATTCTATGTTTGACTCATTCATAACATCACTTAAAATAGCAAATAATGCTAGCGCTGTTGTTTTGAGTTCCATTGATTTGCAGAAAGGTAGTTCCATTACTGACATATTATCACAAAATCAAGCATAGGCAATTAAATGAGCATCTGTATTGCTTCATCAAACTGTATTGAAAACATTTTGTCACGTAACATCGAGAAAAGCTGACACTACATTTTCAGTTATATCACCAATTCGACAAGCAACAGTACCATTTGAAAGAGGCATGGACTGCAATTGCTCTGAAAAATTAACTCCAAACATAGTTTCTACAATCTCAATTGCTGCTGGCTTTTACTTTACTTTTGTTTTGGCAGTTAGTTAAAAATAATTTAAAGACAGAATTCGAAACACTCAATATACATTATTGTTGTATACATTTTACTGCAAGTGGGGGGTGCGATGAAAATTATGATTGAAAATTGGGCCGGGAATACTGAAAGGTTGAGAAACGCTGACTTAAGAGAATAACTGTCTTATTTTTATTTTCTACGTTTTGAGCTTATTATACTGGAAAAAATTAATACTTATCAGGTCTCAAAGGTTTATATCTGTAGCTTCTAACTACTTCAGATATTTAATAAAATCTTTGACAGACGATTTGACAGACTTTGACAGACGATTTGCAGTAGTGGAATCATTTAGATGATAACTTAAGAATGATGATTGATTTAGAAACGAGTTCATAGCTGTTAACTTGTACTGCCATTGAGTTAGTTGAAAACGTTGAGCTAAACGTAAGCATTTTGACGTATTAAATCTAAAATTTTTCTTTTTAACCTATCACGAAAAATCAACACTTAAAACAACTTTACACATGATCTATTTGTTGGTTTATAACTAAAAGCTCTTAAATGCTTAGGTAGTCCAATTTTTAGAAAAATTCTTAAAATTCAATAGTTGTTTTTCTACAACTTTATTATATTAGGTATAATATTTATTGATGACCGTACAAGTTGGCAGGTATGCCTCAAAAGTCCCAACTATTGGTAATACAAAAGAACAGAAAACCAATAAGAGAGAATGACGAATTAGTCCTATTCGAAAAATTGATACCAAAAATAATTAAATGCACGTATCTAGGTCTAGTGATTAAAGAAAATGGAAGTATCCCTCAGAAATATAGTCTGTCCGATCGTGTGGGTTATTTAACACTAGGTTTACGGAACGCGTCATTTCGAGATTCGTAAGGAAAATTATAAAACCCGTTTGAATGTTTTATTTTACCTCCAAGTAATAAACAACGAATGCCGATGAGCAATAATAGAAAGAGCAAACGCAGATTGTCAATTGATGTCAGAGTACAAAACATCAACCACATCAGCAATACAGCCCCGTACCAGTCACTTACGTCCAATCAGAACCAGCTTCTCACCAAAGTTCATGGGAAGCATACAAGCATGAGGCACATGGTCAGCAAGCGACCGGTCACACACAATACAATCAAGAGTACCAAGCAGACAAACTTAGCCACGCTAACAATGCTGCCTCAGCTAATGGACAACACCACTTAGGAGCACACAACAGTCACGGAAATCACGGATCTCAACAAAACCATCAAGGTACTTATAGAAACGTTGGATCTTATTCCCAGATTACAGGTGGTGGGTTCGAGAAATCTTACACATTCGATAGAGCAAACGGTTATCATGATATTGGCGCAACCAATTCTGGCCAATCAAGTTGCCAAGTCACCCAAGCGAAGCAAAACCACCATAATATTGGTTCCCATGGCTCTCAATCACTAGAAAGTCAAGGAGCTCATAGTAGTGCAGCAAAGTCTTCCCACGGAGTCCAAACTCACAGCAACTCTCTTTTTGATAAATACGGATACAGTCACGGAGGAAAGCAGCAAGGATACAGCTACTCTCCACTTTATGGTTGTTGTTGTTGTTGATTTACGTCGCACTAGAGCTGCACAATGGGCTATTGGCGACGGTCTGGGAAACATCCCTGAGGATGATCCGAAGACATGCCATCACAATTTTGATCCTCTGCAGAGGGGATGGCACCCCCGCTTCGGTAGCCCAACGACCTGCGCGCGAAGTCCTCTTTATGGATATGGCAACCATTAGCAAAATATTGGTAAGTTCAGTTAGAAAAGTTTATTATTTTAGGCCTTTATAAGGCGTCCCAAAATTGAAGATATGAAGATGAAATTACTTTAGGTTCATTTACGGTAGAAACCAAATAGAAAAAGGAGAGACAGTTGAAAGTTCGGGGTTATTAAAATGGAGTATTGAGCAATGCTTTGAGCATTGCTATATGATTTCCTGTTTCGATAACAAAAATTGCAAAAAAATTAATTTAAGGGCATTATGGTAGGCATTTTATTTACGTCACACTAGAGCAACAAAATGGGCTATTGGCGACGGTCTGGGAAACATTACTGAGGATGATCCGAAGACATGCCATCGCAATTTCGATCCTCTTCCGAAGGGAGTGCCCCCCAACTTTGGTAGCCCGATGACCTGCGCGTGAAGTCGAGCACTTTCTGAACAGTTTTACGATGTCCAATATCCGCACACTCTTGGTGACTAAACAGGTGGTCAAAAATGGTCACCCACCCGCTTACTGACCTCAGCCAGTGATGTTTGACTTCGGTGTTCTCCTGGGAACAGTGTCTTTACGATTAGTCCACTGCAGAAATATTTTTTTTTTAAATTTGAAGCTTTAACCCGCGAACGCCTGTATTTTGAACATTAGAATTGAGGAAATTCAGATATTGGTCATCATAAAGTTCATTAATCGATAAACTTAGATAAAAAAAAAAGTCCACCCTCACTATTACCTAACGTGTTGTTCCATGAAAATCTCTGTACAGTATAATTTAAAAACCCTTAAAATTTCCTAATTTTTAAAAACTGGAAATTAAAACCTGCGTTTTTTTTTTTAATCAAAATTATTTTTCACTTAAATATAGAAATATACGGTATTTGTCATAGCTAGAGATAGAACGATCGTACCCGTTATAGTGGAAATAGCAATGGAAGAAAACATGATATTATTTTTAAATTTTTTTATTTGAAGAAAAGTACATTTGCGATAAAGGCATGCTAAAATAATTTTAATTAAGTTTGCACAACTTAAGGCACATAAATAGCTTATAAAGAGATGCAACACTTTAAACTAAATTAATTAAATAAATTATCAAATAAATAAACAAAATTTATTATAAATAATAATAAAAATAAGAATTGGAAATTGGTGCGAGCTTAAATGACTATGTGCGTTAAGAAATTAGTTGAAAAATTAAATTTTAAAAAGTTAAAAATTGACTTATTTATGCCTAGCGTTTGCACAAGTGTATAATAGTTTCGTTTCATTTAGTAGAAACACGATAATTATGTTTACCGCGATGAATTTATTAGTAATAAAAGTATTTCTGTTTGGATCTGAAGTGAAAGCACAGTGCATTTTTAAAATTAAGTGGTAGACGGCAGAAAGAAATAACCAATTGATACAAAAAAATATAAACTACCACTATTTTCAGATAAGTGCTTTTTAATCATTAACAACTTCTTATTTTCATTTGTTTTGAGTTAAACAGTAAAATCTAAACTCCTATATTTCACAGTAAAAAACACAATAGTAAATGCGAGAAAAAAATTTAATGATCTCTGATGGATTTCTGATTTCAGAAATGCCCCACTAATGAAAAATTTCGAGAACATTTGATCTAAGGGACACAGACTGCTGAAAATATAAGAAGTGGTAGAAATTCAATCTTTAATTATTCAATCATATTTAATTCCATAACTTACACTTCAAATTATTAATATTTTAATTAAAAATATTTTTTGAATTCTTTTTCAAGAGTTAACGAGTCCTGGGCCTTCCTCAGAAAATTTTCCCATTCTGCCTTTCTCCCAACAATTGACCTCCAGTTCTTTACTTTTAGGATGGCAAAATCCTAATCCACACAGTCTTTCCATCTCTTCTTGGGCCTTCCTCCTGGCCTTTTATAGGAGGGGTTGCATTAAAAACTCTGAATGCTGTTGGTTCTGGGCTTATTCTCACTACATGCCCGGCCCATCTCATTCTACTTAGTTTAATGGATTTAATGATATCGTCACTATTAAAGATCTTATATATTTCAAAATTATATCTTTTTATCCAGTTGTTGTTATCGAAAATGGCGTCAATGATTGTTCGTAGGACCTTCCTTTCGAAGGTTGCTAATAACTTCTCTTCCCTTTTTGTTAAAGTCCATGTCTCTGAAGCATAAGTCAAAACTGACTTAAATTAATACCTTATAAAGTAAAATCTCCGTCTTTCTCTCTATTAAATGAGATTTCAATAATGATCTATATATATATGTATATGGAATTTCAGCCCTGCTGTGGAGAATATTGTGAAAATAAGCAAAAGAGCCATGTCGTCCTTCTCTAGCTTAGAGTCGATACTAAATTCTACTTCGAGTCTACCGTTGAATTTCAAACTTCTGCTTTATATTACCTGCAATAGGTCGATCATCACGTACCTAGCTCTACAAGGAACTGTCCAAATAAAACCAAAATAAATAAGATTGAAACCATTTAAAGCAAAATCATCAGATGAATGACAGTAGCACCTTCATATATTAGCAATAAAGCATTGAGAAAATACCTAAAATTAGATACTGTTTATGACTTTGTAAACCAACTGCCGGTTTTTTATCACAACGCCATAAACTCGAACGCTGCAGATTTTTAATCTTATCGTAGACAAAGAGTTAATTCCAGAAGCTTGCAGGCGCAATCCGATTATAATCTTCCTTCTCTCAGATCTCCTCCTCGCTGGCAGGTACTTCGAATATTTTCCTATCAAGTCAAGCTCTGGATGAATGAATTGATGTATGAATGGGCAATACCTCCTAGATGGAAGAAAGCCGAAGGACGGAAAACGATGACTCATACAGTTAGGCCCAGATTTGCTGATCACTTCTGACGAAGCCTCTCTTTTTCCCTTCTGTTTCTCGACACTTTTTCGTTACTCTTCTACTAATTTTTTACTTTCTACAAATTATTATTATTTTTTTTTTTGTCTAGATTAAATGTTCTTAAATTGTGTAAAAATGCTTAATATATTTATTTGTTTTCAGAAATGATTAACAATAAATCAATTCTAACAAAAATAACTGTTGTGTGAATGAAAAAAAAATATTTTTAAGCATTAAATATCAGTTTTATTTTATAAATTGGAAAATTTTATCTAACTTTTTGTTATAAAATGTATGGATTAAAAACAAAGAAATATATTTTTAAAGGGATTTTACACATTTATTATTATTATAGTTTTGACATAAAACTAAGAAAGGGGTCTAATTTTTATAATATGATACTTACATTTTTAGTAGATGATTATTTTCGATATTAATGATTATGTTTTGCATGTTATTAGAACTAGAGCATACGAAATAAAATAGAAATTGTTTATAAACAATGACATAAAATGAGCTTAAAAAAATTTAGAAAATCAAATGCAGTCTTCAAACAAGGTTTAGATAGTAAAAAAAAACATATCAAAAGCATGATTATAATTTGTATTTTTTTCCTGTGGAAGTGTGATTGTTAGAAGTGATAAACTAAAATTAAAGTAAGCAACCTTAGATAACAAATATTTTATTAAATAGCAAATTCAAAAAACGATAAATAAAATGTAAACACAAATTTTACTGAAATATGTTAAAACTTTCAGTAACATTTAAAAAAGTATAATTTTTACCATCACACTGATAAACTAAAATAAAGTAAGCAACCTTAGATAACAAATATTTTATTAAATAGCAAATTCAAAAAACGATAAATAAAATGTAAACACAAATTTTACTGAAATATGTTAAAACTTTCAGTAACATTTAAAAAAGTATAATTTTTACCATCACACTGATAAACTAAAATAAAGTAAGCAACCTTAGATAACAAATATTTTATTAAATAGCAAAAATTCAAAAAAAAAATGATAAATAAAATGTAAACACAAATTTTACTGAAACTTTCAGTAACATTTAAAAAAGTATAATTTTTACCCATCTGATAAACTAAAATGAACACTAATAAACTAAAATAACACTGATAAACTAAAATAAAGTAAGCAACCTTAGATAACAAATATTTTATTAAGTAGCAAATTCAAAAAATGATAAATAAAATGTAAACATAAATTTTACTGATATATGTTTAACTTTCAGTAGCATTTAAAAATAATTCTAATGTCATTTAATATCTCTTTTCTAATGTCATTTTCCTTGAAATGCATCTCACATACCTATAACAAAATGAATACAATATTTATATGTGCATTTAAAATAAATAGTACATACTATATTCATGTATGAAAAATTAATAGATTTTTGTAGAAAAATTAATAGATTTAAATTTCATAATCAAATAAATTACAATATATTATGGTCAAACAAAAATGTTTAAAGTTTGAGCAAAAATTTAATAAAATACTAAAATTATTAATATTTTTATAAAATAAAACTCTATAAAAATAACTATATATTACAATAGTTTGCGATATGATTGATAAGAACAACTTAATTATTATAAATAATTTATCCACAATTTAAAATAATTTACTCTTAGTAAAAATATAATAAAGAAGCATAATTAAATTTTTAAAAATAAAAACAAATATTACTCACTTCAGAATTCTTTGCAACTTCAAAATCTCTTGGCATGGCGGCAAGCCATTTCTTATGTATTGGGAAATCCAAAATTTAATACTTTTGTACCATCAACTTTGTAAAATCCTCTGCAGTTTGGTACACAGCACTCATATGCAATTATTCATAACACTAAGAATTAAATTAATGCTGACATTTATAGCATTTGTGGAATAAATATAAATTTTACGAAGAACGTTGACACAAGAACACAGACGGTTGTTTACAAATTCAAATCAAAAATAGGCTGAACAATTCAGTGGCGTAGTGAGGGGTGGGCAAGGGGGGTCATCATGCCCCGGGCGCTACTCACAAAGGGGCGCCAAATGATCTGCAAAACAAAAAATTGCTTTATAAGTTTTATTTTTATTATAATTGGTTTCTGGAAGACATATTTTAATTTTAGTGCCAGTGTAATATAATAAATGTTAATTCATAAATAAAAGGGAATACTAATAGTCTAATTCAAAGTGTAATAATATATTCATAATAGAAATGGCACGTCTTGTCTACTGGCTGGGCTGACTCGACCTGTGTCCGACAGTACTTCCTTATGGCATCAACGCTGTGTGGTTACAGAAATTATCTCCTTTCTTGATTTGTCTGATGAAACAACATGTTATAAAAAATATTTGAAGTTTACGAAGTACAAACATTCTTTCTTTCAGAACAATATTTATTTTTATTTCCATAAACGCAATGTAGCTTACGCTTGTTAAAACGATAGCAATAACACTCTAATGTAATATATGTACAGTCTAATGTACTTATATGTACACGGAAAAAAAGTATCCGGAAAATAACAACTAAAGGATCGAAAGGAGACACACAACAACTATAACGTTTTGCCGTTTCCAGGAAAGGACGCAAACGCCGTATTTGTTGTGTGCCTGAGAAATATCTGTATTAAAAAAATAAATGATTCCTTATTTGTTTCCTTCCGGATACTTTTTTCCGTGACTGTACGTATCTTTGATACTTACGACAGGTTGTGGAAGTCTGCAACAAATTAGGGAAATACTCGAAATATTAACGTTTAAGTTATTTCGTGCATTCAAAGCATTCTTGGTAAGTAATGAAACAAATAATGAAGCCATGTTAAAAATTAGCACTTCAAGTTGGTACAAAAGTTTGAAACCTATTATCTTTACTTAAACTTGTAGCTCAGTTTGATCCGCTACTAGAAAATCATCTTTAACATGCCACAGAAACTCCAAAAACTGTCTCATATTTGTCAACACAGATCCAAAATGAATTCATTCAGCTTCTGGCATCTACAGTTCGAAATTAACTAATAAACGATATCAAAAGAAATAAATATTATGGACTTTAGTTTGATTCAACTCCTGATATCTCTCATCGAGAACAAATGTCCCAAGTCGTTAAATATGTAGATGTTGATTTTATGAATAAAAAGGTTTCTATCAGAAAATCTTTTTGTGTGTGTGTGGGGGGGGGGGGGGGGGCTCGATCAAAAATACAATTATAGAATAATTAAATTCCGATGAAATTTCTTTAACAAACTACAGACCACAGAAAACATATATCTGTTTTTCTCACGGCCAACGTTACGATGGGAATTATTAAAAAATGCTTTAACAAAAACTGTCAAACGTGAATCTGAAACACAATGGAGGATGCAGAATACAAGTGATTAGCGTTATCATCAATGAGCTAGAGAATATAGTAGAACTATTAGAAAAATTAGCAGAGGACACTACCACTACAAGTGACACCAGAAGTGAAGCTACAATTCTGTTTCAAAATATTCTAACTTTGAGTTTCATAACTTTAGTTCATTTCTAATATGAAATCTTAAGGAGGATTGATCGTGTGCAGCTCAGATTACAAGATCCTAAATGAATTTTAGAGAAGGGTTCAATGATCTTGAATCATTAGCGACTGAACCACCCGAAACTCGAGGCAAGCTCTGTGAAGAGGTAATAGAAAAAGCGAAGTCTCTTTGTGAAAAATGGGATATTGATGCAACAATACGTGTAAGAAGACGCCGCAAAATGCTCGGAGAATTGGCTAGAGATGTTGTTTTTTCCACAGAAAGTGAAATTTCTCGCGTTATGAAAAGCGTTCTTGATCGCCTGCAACAAGAAATATGTACACGATTAAGTGACCTTAAGTTCAAATTTGGAATTCTACTAGACATTGAAAATTTATTAAACGAGGATAGTGTTGATAACGACCTTGAAAAAAATTGTGCAAATTTGGGTGAATTTTACTATACAGATTTCAATGGAATAGAACTCTTTATCGAAATATGTGACTGCAAAATGTTACTCCGCAGTAGAAAAGAAATTGAACCTAAAACTCCATTAGAATTTCGTACTTTTATAATCTCGTATGGAGAAGACCTTTTTCCAAACCTGAGAGTGGCACTTCAAATACTCCTGACTATCTCAGTATCAACTGCTAGCTGCGAACGTTCATTCAACAAATTAAAATTAATTTTGACATATCTACGATCAACGATGGGACAAGATCGTCTAAGTGACCTAACATTAAGTGTGGAAAGAAACAAATTTGTAATGATCAACTTTGATATTATTGATAAATTTGCTTCATCAAAAGCAAGGAAAATTTATACATAGTAATTAGTTTTATTAATGTATTATAATCATATTATTATCAAATATATGTATCCCTTTAGAGATAATAAATGTTTACTTTTTATTGTTTTATTACTGCGTGTTTTTAAAATATTTCTTTATAAATATGTAAAATAAATAATAGGTATTTTTTGAACTAATTCTAGATGATCATATACAATTCAGAATGTAGTCTTGTTTTCTCAACTGCATTTTTTGTCTCAAATTTTAAGTCTAGCTTGAGCCTATGACTTTATTTATTTTACATTATTTATTTAATAATTTGGGAGTACATTTTACATATAATACTATATGGTTTTCGAATGGGGGGGGGGCGCTAAAAAAGTTTTGTGCCCCGGGCGCGAGTTAAGCTCGCTACGCCACTGGAACAATTGGCTGAATGCCGACACAGGTTATAATACTTGAGAATATCGCCAATGGCTCGTTTGATCAGATTCGGAGTTTTTCGTAAAAATAGCTACCCTGACTGGTTTCCCTCTGGGCCTAACTCTACTACGTCATCATCGCCTATAGTAACCCGTTGTGAGGCTTGATTCCTTTCTAGGAGGTAATGGAATGGGTCCCCCCTATAAATCCTGTAATGTATGGTTGTGACAGAAGTCGAATTCTAGATCATAGATGGCACCAGTGCAAATCAAGAAGAATCCCACTCCTTGCTTTCATGACTTACGACAACACGCCTGAATAAAAAAGTGGCAACCATATAAATTTTTTCTCAGTTGATAATTTTATTACTTACCAGTTTTGTTTTCATAAAGCTCTGATATAGTATAAATATAAACTTCAGAGATTTTTTTATATCAGTAATATTTTATGATAGATAAAACTATTCTTGTTTCCGCAAAATAAATTATGGAAGTCTACCACTTTTTTGTTTCTGAAATTGAGAATCCTGCGTTTAAAATGTCGCTGGGCACAAATAAGTCGAAAATTATTTCTAATTTTAAAAATTGAATAAATTTATGTTGTTATAAATGTGTGTTTCAAATGCCTATTCTTCTAAAGAATGGACTATGAACACTAATTTTCAAGAACAATGTATTTATTGAATTTTGTCCAGTTTCTGTCGAGTACTTGTAGTCAATTTATATTTTATGTAAAATAAATTTTTTTGCAAAGATAAACTTTTTAAATTGACTATTTCGTTCTATGGGTCCATTAGAGATTATTTATTGCAAACACTCCATTTTTACTATAATGTTTTTATTTATTCTCAAAATGGGTAAAAAAGTTCACTTCTTTCTCTTCATATTTCTTGCTTCTTGGGAATTTTAAAAATGTAGTTTCAAAGTTTTCTCTTAAATCTTAGCCGCCTTACGGAAAGAGAGTCAGGTATTTGGAGGTTAAAACTGAAATGTTAAGGATTAACTGGTAGAGTTGGCAACTAAAAGTATAGAATTTTATTTGTTAAAAAATGAAAAACATTGCTTCTCCATATGAATATCGTAAAAATAAAAATTTTGTTGCACAATTTTATCCCTTTGTCGAATCTTCATGTATCAACGTGACATTTTTTCTCAAAAAAGATATTTACTGAAGTCATAGACGTGCCGTGAAATGATTTTGACTTCTTGAATATAGGGATAATACGGGATATAGGGATAATACGATTTAGTATAAAATATAATACTAAATACTTTCAACTCAAAACTATTTACTACGAAAAAAATACATTTTCCAATGTCTCATTTATACGCGTAATTCAACTTAAAGTAACATCAGAGTAAAGGGCAGAAAGTCCATATATATCAAGACGAAGAAAAGTAAAAACTGGTAACAAATAGACTTAATTTTTACCTTTTTGTGGGGAATAATAAAATATCCGTAACTACCGAATTTTTTTAACAGTTAAAATTTAGATATTGAATTGCTTCTTCACCGAGAAAAAATTAAGAGCAGTGAATTATTTATTGTTAAGAATTGATTTACTCCTCCCGAAAATTATCTATTATTGAAATAGTTCTGTTACCAGTATTTTCTCTTTTCCGTCTCGCTATTAGGCCTATCAGTGTGATTTATGACACATAAAGCATTATGGCATGTTAGATGACACATGAATTATATTAGGGTTGTAAGTTGTTAGTCTAAGAAGAAAGCATGCTGAATTGGAGTCATCTGTCAAACGGTTTCTAAGCGACTTTACTTGCTGCCCGGAGCAAGTCGGCAGCTCTGCAATTTCTTAGAATTTTGCAGAAACCGGAGTAGTTTTTATTTCTAATTTACTATAGAAAGTAGATTCCGCGAATGATTTTCCTTCAATTTTCAACGAGAACAATTTGTAATGTTTCTCATAGTGGTATTAAATAAATAATGAATAAACAAAATTTCTACCACTTTTTACATTTCAGTTGCCTGTCTTTTATAAGGATCACGACTTCAGCTTGATAAATGGTACCTATTAATTAATAATATTTGTTTGCAAAGGGAAAAAATTAATATCGATTATTTTTTCCGTGCTAAACTAACATAATTTATCGCATCGTAAGCGTAAATGAATTATCTCCATCTTTCTACCCCTTTCCACATAGCAGAAAAGTGGGAAATCTTATTAGGCACACAAATTTTAAAAAATTCTGGATAGAAACATATAATTAAATTGCACAAAAACTGTATCTTGTAGAGTGAAACCGATTGCGAATTGTAATTCAGCAACGAAAAAATATCCAATTTTCTGGTCAAAAATCAAATGCATTAGAAAAAACAATTGAAATTCATTATAGCGTGAATACATGCACCTTGTGCATATCTGAAAATGATACATGTTTTTTCGCAAACAGAACGTACAGACAGACCTAATTATCCATATTTTTGTTTATAATTGAATCACTTTTAAATTTTTGAGAAGCCTGTTCTAGAGCGATAGGAGAACAGAAGAAATTTTCAGACTATCAAGAAGAATACTTATCAGCCAATCTTCTGAATTTAAGAGAAGTCCTATTTATTATCACAATTTTAAAAAAAATTTGAAAATAAATAAATTGACTTTTTCTATAAATTTAAATGATATAAGCAGTATTCAGAAATATTTTTTCTTTTTGAATATTCAGTATCCACCAGCCAAATGTATTGCTGACAGATTCATTTTTTAAGCATGCGCTGCATTGGGCCTCTGCAGAAAGTTACAACTAAATTGAAATCAATATTAAATGTATTTTATTTTCTGAAACGGTAGTTTATAAAATTTGAACTACCTCATTTCTATCTGAGCATTTGTCACGTAGAAGGAAGCAGTATTTTTTTTTATTTATATAATATTACGTGTCTTAAAATCATTTAATAATTCAAGCACCTTAACTCTAAGTTTACGGACGTTTCTTATATACCTATCTCTACGGACACACGTCAATTTGACGTATGAAAGAATTGTAATTCTTAATTTAATAAATTCAATTTAGTAGATTTTTATACACCACTATTTATAAATAATTCGCAGGCATATATAATTCACCACTTCATATTACAAAATCTATTTTGTTGTTATTTACCATTTTTTAAATTTTTTTCGCGTGTCCGGAGCAGTTGGCATCTCTGCACTTAGAAACCAATGTATATGTATACTATAAGAAAAAAAATGAAGATATGAGATATATATTTATGAAATATTCTAGTATTTTATGTTTCAATGCTCAAACTAAGCAACTGAAACCTACCTTCAAAATCTGACACTCTGACATCAATTGACATTCTGCGTTTGTTCTTTCTATTATTGCTTATCAGCAACAGTTGTTTATCACTTGTTTTATTTGAGGTAACGAATCGAAGTATTGTCGGTACATTCCTATTTATTATTGATGTGATAATTGCTTGTTTACTTAAACTTTTGTCTAAATTATGATCGCGTCAAATTAACGGATATCCGTAGAAATAGGTATACCTCATAGAGAATTTCAATATTTCAACGCTTTTGAGGTAAATAGCATTTAATATATATTTATTCTGATCAATGGTTAAAAGTCATTACATGAGATAAAATAAAAATTCAAACGGGTTTTATAATTTTCCTTACAAAAGTCGAGATCCGTCAAAATGACGTGTCCCGTAAACCTAGTGTTAAAATTCAAAATTTTTTGAAACGTTTTCACAAAAATAATAATAATTATAACTAACTTTTTGAGGATAATTTTTGCATAGAATAATCTTTGGGTATGCGAAATTTAAAACTGTGTATAATATGTTTCAAAGAGCTAGAAAATTCGTCGATATATTGCGAAACATGCAAAAAGTAAAATCATAACTAAGAGAACTTAACTTTTGATCGCTCTCCTGACCATGCTGCGGGAATTGGACAGAATTAGAATTCGATGAAAAAGAAACTTGGTAAAAAAATGTGCGGTTATATGACTGATGTTGTTTCTAAAAATATTGTCTGCTGCGCTAATTAATGAGTGCAATTAATTAACGCAAATTTAAGTATTGGCCCTTGAATCATTAAGATCGGTTCTGAACACTAATTCCGATCATTTTTTCATATGTTATCCAGAGTTTTTATTTTTTTGGAACAAAAACAAAATAAAAGCTAGATAAAGGTAAAACTAAACATTAAATGCTAATTATGAGACTGTTATAAATTATTTATTACAAAAACAAAATATGTTTTTTTTAAATAGTATGCATTTGCAGGTTTGCCATGGGTGACTAAAATAGCAAAAAAAGGTGACGATGAAATTTTGGAATTTTAATAAAAGAGATAAAAATTTATAAATTTTGTAGGATATTTTTTTCAGATTGCAATAAATGCCAACTTGCTCAGCTTTGTAAGAAACTACTTTCCTGCAATATCAAAATTAAAGTTATTTTCAGTTAAGTTTTTTTTTTTTTTTTAATTTGACATACTGAAAATAAACTGCTGTTTGTAGAAAATGCAACACCATGAAAGAATCATCAGAATCAAATGAAATTTAATGCAGAAACGACTTGTACTGATACAAATAAATGATGAAATTTTCAAAACAAAAGAAACAAATTAAGCGTCCGAAATCAGTATTTGGTGCAGCCACCACGCGCTGCAATAAGTGCTGCTATACGACGTGGCATGGAGTCAAACAGATGTTGAATATCTGCTTGAGGAAGAGAATTCCATATCGCTTGTATGCGCAACCAAAGTTCGTCTTTGGAAACTGCAGGACGCGGATCACGAGTGAGACGCCGACCAACCATATCCCACACGTGCTCAATAGGCGACATATCCGGCGAATAAGCAGGCCAAGGAAGAAGTTGCATGCGTTGTGCTGAACAGAAGTCTCTAACAGTCCGCGCAACATGTGGGCGTGCATTATCCTGCTGAAAGATAGCTCCAGGGATGCCTTGAAGGAAAGGAACGACTTCGGGCTGTAGCACTTCACGGACGTATCTGTTGCTATTGAGATTACCCTCAATTCGTATCAAATTGGATCGTCCATGATACGAAATCGCACCCCAGACCATAACTCCGGGTGTTCGACCACTATGTCGTTCAATAATACACTCAGGAAGGCAGCGTTGACCGGCATAACGTCTAACACGAACACGGCCATCATGGGTCCACAAATTGAAGCGTGATTCATCTGAAAAGACAACTTGGTGCCAATCAGCTCGCCAGTCTCTGTGCTCAAGAGCCCACTGCCGACGCAGCCGTCGATGATCCGCCGTGAGGGGAATCCTGTATAATGGCACCCTTGCACGCAATCCACGGCGCAGCAGACGACGACGAATTGACGAAGCCGACAATTGTACACCTGTAGCAGTAGACCAATGTGCTGCCAGCTGCCTGGAGGAAGCTGTGCGATCATTCACCGCCATGCGGAGCAGGTGTCGATCATCGCGCTCTGACGTCACCTTCTGTCGTCCAGTGCCTGTTTTTCGAGTTGTTCGGTGCTCGTCGGTCCACTGCTTCCAAACTCGCATCACTGTGGAACTGTTCCGCTGCATACGAGCTGCTATTGCGCGATAGGAAAATCCTCCTTCTCGAAGGCCGATTATCCTCCCTCGTTCAAACTCCGTAAGTTGCTTGAATTTCTTATTCTTCCGTCGTGGAGGCATACTCAGGTCTCACTAAACGTTTGCCACTAACAAATAATCATAGACTATTTTCAACGTCCCGCTACAGCACTTTATTTATACGCTTTCAGCATCAATTCAGAGGGCGCTGCGCGCGCCACGCACGCGCGATGGCTCTGAAACTTTATTAATTTGCATAATATCCTATAATTGACATTTGCTGCGAATTTCATTTGATTCTGATGATTCCTTCATGGTGTTGCATTTTCTACAAACAGCAGTTTATAAAGAATCATAAGAAATGCAAAATTATTACTGTTGTCTCGTGGTGACACTTTTAAAGAGTGGGCGTAATTTTCCTAATTCAACATGGTTTACTCTTCAATTCGCTACCAATTTATAAGAATTTTTAAAGAAGCGGAGTTGTTTTTCACTTTGTTAGTTTACAATTGAGAGTGGATTCCGAGAATGGTTTTCCTTAAATCTTCAACTATAACAATTTGAAATGTATCTCATAGTGTTATTAAACAAATAATAAACAAACACAAAATTTTCTTCCACTTTTTACATTTTAGTTGCCTGTGACGTCGCTGCGTGACTTTTGTAAGGAACACGACTTCAGCCTGATAAATGGTACCTAAGAATTAATAATATTTGTTTGTTATGGAAAAAAAGTAATATTGATTCTTTTTTCCATTACAGACCAGCATAATTTATCGCATTGAGAACGTACATGTATTATCTCCTTCTTCCTGCCACTTTCTACGTAGCAGAGAAGTCGAAGCTCTTAATAGGCAAACAAATTAAATTTTGAAAATTCAGGAGAGTAGGTAATTAATTTGCAGAAAACTGTATCTTGTAGAGTGAAACCGATTGTGAAATCAGCGACGAAAAAATATCAGAAATTCCGATCAAAAACCTAATGTTTTAGAAAAAAAAAAACATTGTAATTCATTATAGCGTGAAAGAGTGCACCATTTCCATATCTGAAAATGATGCCTGTTTTTTAACGAACAGTACTTTCAGATAGATCTAGATATCTGCATTTGTTTTTATAATTAAACCACATTTTTATTGCTGAGAAGCCTGTTCAAGAGCGATACGAAAACAAGAAACTTTCAGTTCTAAAAGAAGAATACTTATCAACCAATCTTCTGAACTCAAAAAGAGTCCTTTTATTATATATTGCTATCACAACTTTATAAAATAAATAATTCTCTAAACATTGCAATGAAACGGTCAATATTCAAAAAAATTTCCTTTTTTTATTGTCAGTATCCACCAGTCAAATGTATTGCTGTCAGATACTTTTAATAAGGGAATCATTTTTGTTTAGTTACAACACTTTTGTTGCAGAAGTAAAAACTAGATTAAATATATTTTATTTTTTGTAACGGTAGTTTCGAAAATTTGAATTTCTTCATTTCTATCTCAGCACTTGTCACGTTAAAGGAAACAGTATTTTTTTTTTTATTTGAAGTTACATTTCTTAAAATTATTTAATGATTCATATACCTTAACATTTATAATTTTCTGAAGCGTTTTCACAAAAATAATAATAAATTATAAATAATTATTTAAGGCTACTTTTAGCGTAGAATAATCTTGGATAAATGATTTTTATAACTGAGTATAAAATGTTTCGATCAGCATGAAAATTCCTCGAAATATTGCGAAACACGCGAAAAGTAAAACTATTACCGGCGGTAAGTAATAAAATAGTTTTCTTTAAAAATTTTATTTTCTGTTACTGATATCTTCTTTAAAATCTAATGATCAAAATTTTAAAAAAATAAATAAATAAATCAGTTTTCATCACACACATTTTCCATTCTTGCCTGAAAAATAAATACCGTCCCAAACAGGGGGGGGGGGAATCAGATATTATATTTTTTTCTAAGAAAGGCAAGGTTGTTTCATCTTCTGAGAACTATCGCCTCATTGGCCTTCTTCCAATGATTTAAAAAATTGTCTAAAAAAGCCAAATCAGGCTGTGCCACCTGGGTCTTAAACTTTATATTTAATTGCAAATTGCAACTTGATTTCAGATGCGAAAGAACTATCTTAAAAAATCTATTTACTTAATATTAACTTATGCTTTTTTTCACTTACCACCCTTCCTATCTAAAAAAACTAACTCTCTTCTACAGAGGGTAGAATCCCGTGGCGCTTAATTAGTCTTATCGCTCAGAAACATGAAGTTTCGAAAACTATCATTTTATCGCCCGAATGATTGTCAAGTTTCCAAAATTATCACCAAGTCGGCAAACATGTCTCCATGCTGAATAAGAAAAATTAAGATGCACAATAAGAAACACATTAGGCATTATTTTCTCCCCAAATTATGATAGAATTACACGACATTCTTGCAAATTTCCTAATTAAACTGTTTATTTTTGATCCCTTTGATTCATAAAACAATATTAAAAAAATTATACACATAGTAGCATCGTGATTTTTTACAATTTTGTAACAATGCTAAGTTACTTGCAGAGAATGCTCTACCAGTGACTTCAATCAACTACCTGGTATGGAATTGCTTGCTGTCGATGATAACACGAAATACAGTCGTATTACTGCTTTTCCTTATGTGAATCTGGCTATGTCTTTTATTTTCACCTTTCACTTTCTCTAAGTTACATGCGCAGATTTACAACTCCGCTATTTATCGCTGCTTCAGAGCGCGAATAACCCCCTGGATCGCAGCAGTGGAATCATTTAGATGATAACTTAAGAATGATGATTGACCTAGAAACGAGTTCATAGCTGTTAACTTGTACTGCCGTTGAGTTAGTTGAAAACGTTGAGCTAAACGTAAGCGTTTTGACGTATTAAATCTAAAAATTCTCTTTTTAACCTACCACGAAACAATCTATTTATTGATTTTTGTACAGTTTCTGTCAAGTACCTGAAGTCAATTTTTATTTTTATATTTCGTGTGAAATAAATTTTTTTTTTCAGCGATAAACTTTTTTAATTGATTATTTCGTTGTATGGGTCCATTAGAGATTATTTATGGCAATCAGTCCATTTTTACCATAATGTTTTGATTTATTCTTAAAAATTGTAAGAAGGTTTACTTCATTCTTTTCATATTTCTCGCTTCTTGGAAATTTTAAAAATGTAGTTTCAAAGTTTTCTAGCTTTCAATAAGAGAGTCAGATATTTAGAGGTTAAAAATAAAATGTTACGAATTAACTGGTAGAGTTGGCAACTAAAACTATAAAAAATATTTAATTCACAAACGAAAAACATTGCCTCTCGATATGAATAACGTAAAAAAAAAATGCGTTGCATAATTTTACCATTTTAAAAATAAAATTAATAAAAATATATAATTGGATATTTCTAGATAATTGCAATGAATAAAGAATGTCGCCACGTTGTAGCTTTGTAGTTATAATAAAGCTATATCCTAAAATTAGAATCTTTAATTTTTCTTAGATACTATATTGTTCCGATGATTAATGATTTTTTTTTCTTAGTGCTTATAATATTTATATTTCAATATAAAAAATCAACATTTTAAAAGTTAAATCTTGAGATGCCAGTTTTGACAACATATTTTACAAAGTAGTAGAAAACTACAAAATAATGGATGCAGACTTTCGATTATTTTTGTTAAATTTTTATAATGCTGAATTGCAATTAAGTGGGGCGTCACAAAAGCCTTTGAATTATTTAAAAGTAGTGGACAGTGATAGCGTTATAAATCAAATTTACTGTACCAAGAATCATCCATAAAAACACTAACACTCGAAAGTTGACGCCTTCGTAAATCTCTTAAATACAATGATAAACAAGCAATTCAAACATGCGAATATCATACCTGCCAAGTTTTACCGTTTTCTTTTTTTAAGTGGGAAGAAAATTACTATCACAACTTTAAAAAAAATATATAAACTTTTCCCAACCATTTCAATGAATTAGCTATATTCCGAAATAATTTCCTTTTTTTATTTTCAGTATCCACCATCCAAATGTATTGCTGACACATACATTTATTAAATGCGATATGCTTAGAGTAGAGACGCTAAGTTTTTAACGAAATTAAAATTTATGTAAAATATAAATTTTACAAATAAAGTTTTTTTTAAAATAGTATGCATTTTCAGATTTGCTACGGGCGACTAAAATAGCAAAAAGTGGTGACGATTAAAATTTAAAATTTTAATGAAAGAGATAAAAATTTGCAAATTTCATAGCATACTTTTTTTAGATTACCAGAAATGCCAACTTGTTCAGTTTTCTAAAAAAATACTTTCGTGTAAAATCAAAATTATAGTTATTTCTAGCTAAATTGTATTAATTTTTTTGTAATGTGACATATTGAAAACAAAAGTATCATAAGAAATGCAACATGTTGTCTTGTGTTGGCACTTTAATAGAGGGGGGGTAATTTCATAACTCAACATGATTTACTCTTCAATTGGCTACCAATTTATTAGAATTTTGCAGAAAGAGGAGTAGTTTTAATTTGTAGTTTAATATTGAAAGTAATTTCGGACAGTAATTTATTAAACAATTATTAAACAATAAATAAATAAATAATATTTCTACCACTTTTTACATTTTTGTTGCCTGGGACGTCGCTGCATATCTTTTGTAAGGAAAACGACTTCAGCCTGATAAATGGTACCTATGAATTAATAATGTTTGTTTGTTATGGAAGAAAGTAATATCGATATTTTTTTTTCATTACAAACTAACATAATTTATCGCATCGTAAACGTAAAAGCATTGTTTTCTTCTTCCTACCACTTTTTACGTAGCCTAATAAGTGGGAACTCTTATTACGCACACAAATTTGAGAAAAATCTGGATAGAAAACCTATAACTAAATTGCATAAAAACTGTATCTTGTAGAGTGAAACCGATAGCGACTTGGATTTCAGCCATGGGTGAAAGCCTTTATATAGCAAGACGGAAAAGAGAAACGCCTGGTACGTAAAACATTTCATTCCAACATTTTTTTCGAAAAAAATGAAATATCTGTGACTATCAAGATTTCTTTTATAATTCAGGCATATATATAAAACTGCTTCTTTTCCAAGATAAAGTAGATATTGTCAAAAAATTTAAAAAAAGAATAAGTAAACTCCTCCCCAAAACTAGCTATAACTGAAATGGTTTTACTACCAGCCTTTCCTCTTTTCCGTCTCGCTTTCACCCCTGATTTCAGCGACGAAAAAATATTCAATTTTCCGGTTAAAAACCTAATGCATTAGAAAATAAGAAAATTTTTTTTAATTCATTATAGCGTGAATAAATGCATCTTTTGCATATCTAAATATGATACGTGGTTTTACAGACAGACAGACCTAACAGAACTTACAGACCGACCTTATTATCTTTATTTAAGATTATAATTGAACCACTTTTTAATTGTTGAGAAGCCAGTTCAAGAGCGATACGAGAACATAAGAAATAGTCAGATCTAAGAGAAAAATGCTTATAAACCAATCTTCTGAACTCACAAGAAGTCTTTTTTAATAGTAATATCTTCACAACTTAAAAAAATAAATAAACTTTTTCTAACCATTTGAAAGAAATAGGCAATATACATGCCTGCCAACTTTCACTCTTTCTGAGAATGAATTTTCCTAGTGGTAGTAAAACAATTACCGAAAAACAATCTTAATCAAATACATATATTTATATTTTGACTAGGTTAAGATTCGCTATCGTAATGATTAGTATGCTTTCATATATTTGTTGTAATTATTTATATGTAGTGATTGTCAAACTCAGTTATAATTATTACTATAATTCAGAAATTTTAATGGCATGACATGAGTTTCGGTACCACTAAAAATACAAAATTAGAATCTTTCGGGAAAACCGGAAGAGTTGGCAGCTATGGTATGCAGAAATATTTACCTTTTTTTTTTGCTTTCAGTATCCACTAGCCAAATGTTTTGCTAGCAGATACTTATACTAAATATAAGCGGCACATGAAACCAGTCAGCTCAATAAACAGAATTAATATATATATATATTAAATATTTTTTAATTTCTGAAACGGTATTTTCTAAAATTTGAACTATATAATTTTTATATCAACATTAGTCACGTTAGGATGCAGTATTTTTTTATTTATTGAAATTACATTTCCTAAATTGATTTAATAATTATTTTACGATTAAATACAAAATTGTTTGAAACTTTTTCACAAAAATAATAATAAATTATAAATAATTATTTGAAGCTACTTTTTGCATAGAATAATCTTTGGGTAAACGAATTCTATAACTGTGTATAAAATGTTTCGATGAGCCTGAAAATTCATCGATATATTGCGAAACACGCAAAAAGTAAAATTTAAATTAAGAGAATTAAACTTTTGATCGCTCACCTGACCATACAATAGGAATTGGACAGAACTCGAATTTGACGCAAAAGAAACTTATTTAAAAATGTGCTGTTATATGACTTATTGTGTTTCTTAAAATATTGTCTGCTGCACTAATTAATTAGTGCAATTAATTTATGTAAAATTTAAGTTTTGGCCTTTGATTCATTTATATCGGTTCTGAAGTCTAATTCCGAGCATTAAATTATAAGCTACTCAGGTCTTATATTTTTGCTACAATAACAAAATACAAACGAGATAAAGTTAAGACTAAACACTTCATGCAATAAATGCTAAATATGAGCCTGTTATAAATTATTATTTATTACAAAATGTGAATTTTATTAAAATAGTATGCATACCAAGGTTTGCCACAGGTAACTTAAATTGCTAAAAGTGGTAACGATAAAAATTTTGAATTTTAATAAAATAAGTTCTAAAGTTGTTTTTTAAACATGATCAATCCGCAGAATGTTGCAATCGATAAAAGAATCACGAAACAAACTGCTTGTACTCTATATTATTTGATTCATTGTACTTACCATTAAAAATTATAGGTAATATATCAAGTAATTGCTATTTTTAATCAATTTGACAATATCAATTTTCCGAAAAAAAATATTATCATAAAAGATATTTTATATATCAAACCGGCCAGTAATAAAATAGTTTCTTTTTAAATTGTATTTTCCGTTATTGACATCTCCTTTAAGATCTAATGATTAAAATTTTTTAAAAAAATTATGAAGGAAATCAGTCTTATCACAAACATTTTCTATTCTTGCGTTAAAAATAAATACCTTCTCAATTAGTGGGGCGGGGGAAAACAGATATTATACTTTTAACTAAGCTTGGCAAAGATATTTCATCTTCTGAGAACTAAGGCCTCATTAGCCTTCTTGCAGTGATTTAAAAAAATTGTCTAAAAAATAATTTTTCAACACCGACCTGATGATTATTTACAAAACAATCCCAAACAACAAAACGGCTTTAGTAAGAGCCTCTCTGCTATAAAACAAGCTCTCAATATACTGAAATATATCAGCAAGCCAAATACACATACGAAACTGAAATTATGCTCATGCATGACTTCTCTGAGACGTTCGATGGAGTGTTGTATAAGGAGACTTATCAATATAATCAATTACATCATATAGGCATATCTAATAATGCCCTTCTAATCTTAAACTGGTACCTCACTAATCGATAATTTGGAACCAAAATCAAATATACTTTCTCGTCATGAAGAATCATTAAAAAAGCGTGCGTCAATGTAATATTCATAGACCCTTATTTTACCTAGACTCATTATTTACTGCTGATTTCCCCATCAATAATGAAAACCCGAACAACTCTGCTCCTTATGCCAATAACATCACCAGTTAACGCGGAATCAATCGAATTTACCCATGCAGTTGATTTAATTCGAAAAAAAAAATAAAGACATCGCAGCTCTAAGCGAAAGACCAACCTATATTCTGATAAATACCATCTCTTAGTTTTCAATAGAGTGGACAAAAGACATAAAACTGTAACGCCCAAATCAACAGTAATATTTTTTTTAAAAAAAGCCAAATATGCTACCTGGGCCTTAAACTTTATATTTAATGCCAAATTGCAACGTGATCCCAGATACGAAAGATCTATCTTAAAAAATCTATTTGCTTAAAATTAACTTATGGTTTTCTTTTCATTTACCACCCTTCCTCTCTAAAACACTAGCTCTCTTCCACAGAGGAAAGAATTCTGGGAAGCCCGTGGGTACACATTATTGCATTAGGTATAACAGCATCAGATAGATCCGACTTTAAAATATGTAAGACATTATCGCTTTTATGAACAAACTTAAAGCTGTATCGAGTACAAAAATTTATAATCAAATCAAGTAGGAATTACAGCTATTTCCAACCTTCAAATTCAGCTAAAATAGGAGTGTTGTACAGAAAAACAATGACTTCACATTCTCAGACGAATCACTTAACCAACTTCAGGTCAGAACACTGCTAGAGCCAGAAGCAGACTATTATTCTACTCTGCGAGACACACTCCTAATTATTTTGGCTTGGAGACGAAATTCCGGAACACCCGACACGTTTCAGAATGATTCTCGCAAAATTGCGTGATTAGTCTTATCTGTCATTTTGTAGCCCGCACGGTCGCCAAGTTTCCAAAATTATCAGCAAGTCGGCAATCATATCTCCTTGCCGAATCTCCTATAAGAAAGACATTAGGCCTTATTTTCTCTCCAAATTACGTTAGAATTACACGACACGACTTGCAAATTTATTAATTAAACTGTTTATTTGGGATCCGTTTGACACGTAAAAGATTATTTACAAAATATGCACTTAAATAGTATTGTAACGATTTACAATTTTATAACAAGTCTAAGTTACAAGCAGAGAATGTTCAGCCAATGACTTCAATCAACTGCCTGATATGGAATTTATCGATGATAACACAAAATACATTCGTATAACTGCTTTTTCCTTATGTGAATCTGGCTATGTCTTCTTTTTACGTTTTACGTTACTTTCTCTAATTTATTTCTGCCAATTTCCATTTAGTTCGTGAATTTACAAGCATGGATTTACAACTCTGCAATTTATCGCTGCTTCAGTAGTCGAATAACCCCCTAGATCGCAACAGTGGAATCATTTAGAGGATAACTTAAGAGTGATGATTGACCTAGAAGCGAGTGCATAGCTCTTTACCCTTTCGAAGGCCGTGGGAAGTATACTTCCCATCACTTCTTTACCACCTTTAATTCAGGTTTCCATTTGTTAAAAACTTCAGATTTATTGGAGTGCTTTTGAATAAAATTGGTGGCCATTTCTTAGTTTAAAAAAACGTATAAAAGTTATAATATACATAATTCCTTTTGAAGTTTGTAGCATTTATAAAATTTATTTTATAAATAAGGAAAAATGAAAGTCAATAAGTTCCTAATAGGTCATGTTAAATATATTTACCTCCAAAAAAATTGCATAACTAAATGAGTTTTTTTTTTTTCTTATATCAATTACTATTCTTAAAACAATTTCAATTCCAAAAATATTTTATAAGCGGAGCAGTTTTAATTCTAGTTAAATATTGAAAGTATATTCGGACAATAATTTCCAAAAATTTTTTAAAAAGAACAATTTGATATGTATCTCATAGTGTTATTAAACAAAAAATAAATAAATAATATTTCAACCACTTTTTACATTTTAGTAGCCAGTGATGTCGCTGCATATCTTTTGTAAGGAACACGACTTCAGCCTGATAAATGGTACCTATGAATTAATAATGTTTGTTTGTTGTAGAAAAAAGCAATATCGATATTTTTTCCATTACAAACTAACATAATTTATCGAATCGTAAACGTAAATGTATTGTTTTCTTATTCCTACCACTTTTTAGATAGCAGAGAAGTGGGAACTCTTATTAGGCACACAAGTTTCTGATGATTCTGAATAGAAACCTATAACTAAATTGCATAAAAACTGGATCTTGTAGAGTGAAACCGATAGCGACTTGGATTTCATAGACGAAAAAATATCCAATTTTCCGGTTAAAAACCTAATGCATTAGAAAATAAGAAGAAAGAAAGTTGAATTCATTTTAGCTTGAATAAATGCACCTTTTGCATATCTGAAACTGATACGTGGTTTTACAGACAGACAGACCTAACAGAACTTACAGACCGACCTAATTATCTTTATTTAAGATTATAATTGAACCACTTTTTAATTGTTGAGATGCCAGTTCAAGAGCGATACGAGAACAGAAGAAATAGTCAGATCTAGAAGAAAAATACTTATAAACCAATCTTCTGAACTCACAAGAAGTCCTTTTTATTAGTAATATCATTCACAATTTTAAAAAAATAAATAAACTTTTTCTAACCATTTGAAAGAAATAGACAATATACCATACCTGCCAACTTTCACTCTTTCTGAGAATGAATTTTCCAAGTGATAGTAAAACAATTACGGAAAATCAATCTTACTGAAAAATATATTTATATTTTGACTAGGTTAAAATTCGCTATCGTAAATATTAGTATGCTTTCATATATTTGTTGTAATTATTTATATGTAGTGGTGGTCAAACTCGTTTATAATTTTTAATGGCAGGACATGATTTTCAGTACCACTTAATACACAATTAGAATCTTCCGAGAAAACAGGAAGAGTTGGCAACTATGATATACAGAGATATTTACCATTTTTTTATACTTTCGGTATCCACCAGCCAAATGTATTGCTGGCAGATACTTTTGTTTAAATTCACGTTTCATGAATTTAGCCAAATGTATTATCAAAATTAAAAAATATATTAAATATTTTTTATTTTCTGAAACGGTAGTTCCTAAAATTTGAACTCTCTCACATTTATCTCAACATTTGTCACGTTAGGGTGCAGTATTTTTTTATTTATTTGAAATTATATTTCTTAAAATGATTTAATAATTCATTTTCTTTAAAATACAAAATTGTTCGAAACCTTTTCACAAAAATAATAATAAATTATAAATAATTATTTGAAGCTATTTTTGCATAGAATAATCTTTGGGTAAACGAATTCTATAACTGTGTATAAAATGTTTCGATGAGCCTGAAAATTTCTCGATATATTGCGAAACTCGCAAAAAGTAAAATTTACATTAACCGGTTAGCTCCCAGCGTCATATACTTAGGACAGTTCCTTTTTTCAAAGACATTCATTGCGGTGGGAAATTTTTTTCTGTATTTTCATTTATCTGGGTGAATTAAAAGATTCTCAGATACCACAATGATTTAGTTATTTCTGATTAGATCTAGAATTTTAAGGAGCAAGTATTTTTTGATCTATCAAAAACTTTTTGATTGCTCTAACTGTAGAAAAACCAATTAATTTCGATAATATATTTTACCTCTTTTTCCATAAAACCACTTTTTGTATCATTTCAATATATAAATTCGGGACAAAACGGGTTAAGAGAATTAAACTTTTGATCGCTCTCCTGACCATACAATAGGAATTGGACAGAATTCGAATTTGACGGAAAAGAAACTTATTTAATAATGTGTTGTTAGATGACTTATTGTGTTTCTAAAAATATTGCCTGCTGCACTAATTAATTAGTGCAATTAAATTATGCAAATTTAAGTTTCGGCCCTTGAATCATTTATATCGGTTCTGAAAACTAGTTCTTATATATTTGCTACAATAACAAAATACAAACGAGATAAAGTTAAAACTAAACACTTTATCCAATAAATGCTAATTATGAGCCTGTTATAAATCATTCTTTTTTACAAAATTTAAATTTTATACGGGTGACTTAAATTACAAAAAGTGGTAACGATAAAAATTTAGAATTTTAATAAAAAAAGTTCAAAAGTTTGTTTTTTAAACATGATCAGTTCGCAGAATGATGCAATCGATAAAATATCAGTCACGGAACAACTCTATATTACTCTATATTTGTACTCTATATTATTTGATTCATTGTACTTACCATTAAAAATTATAGGTGATATTTCAAGTAATTGCTAAGTTTAATTAATTTGACAATATCAATTTTCCGAATAAAAATATTATCATAAAAGATATTTTATATATCAAACCGGTCAGTAATAAAATAGTTTTTTTAAAATTATATTTTATCTTATTGACATCTCCATTAAGATCTAATGATTAAAATTTTTAAAAAAAATATGAAAAATATCAGCCTTATCACAAACATTTTCAAATTTTGCATTAAAAATAAATACCTTCCAAATTAGTGGGAGGGAAATCAGATATTATACTTTTTCCTAAGCTTGGCAAAGATATTTCGTCTTCAGAGAACTAACGCCTCATTAGCCTTCTTCCAGTGATTTAAAAAAATTGTCTGAAAAACAATTTTTCAACACCGACCTGATGATTATTTACAAAACAATCCCAAACAACAAAACGGCTTTTGTAAGAGCCTCTCTGCTATAAAACAAGCTCTCAATATACTGGAATATATCAGCAAGCCAAATACACATACGAAACTGCCCTTATGCTCATGCTCGACGTCGCTAAGACGTTCGACGGAGTGTGGTATAAGGGGACTTATAAATATAATCAATTACATCGTATAGGCATTTCTAATAATGTCCTTCTAATCTTAAACTGGTACTGGTATAATTTGGAACCAAAATCAATAATACTTTCTCTTCATACAGAATCATTAAAAAAGCGTGTGTCAATGTAATATTCTTAGACCCTTATTATACTTAGTCTCTTTATTTACTGCTGATTTCCCCATCAATGATGAAAACCCAAGCAACTCTGCTCTGTATGCCAATAGGATCACAGGTATCACGGATTCAATCAAATGTACCCTTGCAGTTGATTTACTTAAAAAAAATTTAAAGACATCGCAGCTATAAGCGAAAGACCATCCTATATCCTGATAAATACCAACTCTTAGTTTTCACTAGGGAGGACAAAAGACGTAAAATTGTAACTCTCAAGTCAACAGTTATATCAAAGAAAAATAAAGCCAAATGTGCTACCTGGGTCTTAAACTTATATTTTATGCCAAATTGCAACTTGATCCCTGATGCGAAAGATCTATCTTAAAAAACCTATTTACTTAATATTAACTTATGCTTTTCTTTTCACTTACCATCCTTCTTCTCTAAAAAACTAACTCTCTTCCACAGAGGATAGAACTCTGGGATGCTCCGTGAGAACATATTATTGCACTGGGTATAACAGCATCAGATAGATCCGACTTTAAAATATGTAAGACATTAACGCTTTTATGAACAAACTTAATGCTGCATCGAGCACAAAAATTTAGTAGCAAATCATGTAGGAAGTACAGCTATTTTCAGCGTTCAAATTCAAATGAAATAACAGTGTTGTGCAGAAAAACAATGACTTCACATTCTCAGACGAATCAATTAAACAACTTCAGGTCAGAACACTGCTAGAGCCACATGCAGACTACTACTCTACTCTGCGAGGCACACTCCTATTTATTTTGGCTTGGAGAGGAAATTCCGGAACTTCCGACCCGTTTCAGAACGATTCTCGCAAAACTGCGTGATTAGTATTATCTGTCAGAAACTCGAAATTTCCAGAACTATCATTTCGTAGCCCAAATGGTCGCTAAGTTTTCAAAATTATCACCAAGTCAGCAAGCATGGCTCCTTGTCGAATCTTCTACAAGAAAAACATTAGGCATTATTTTCACTCCAAATTTCGTTGAATTACACGACACGACTTGCAAATTTCTTAATTTAACTGTCTATTTGGAATCCGTTTGACTCGTAAAAGAATATTTAAAACACGCCGGCCAGGAGGCCGAGCAGTTAACGTGCCTGACAGCGGAGCCAGTTACTGCAGGTTCGAGTGATGATTGACCTAGAAACAGGTGCATAGTTCTTAACCCTTTCGAAAGCCGAGGGAAGTATACTTCCCACCCTTTCTTTACCACCTTTAGGTTAGGTTTCCATTTGTTAATAACTTCAGATTTATTAAAGTGCTTTTGAAAAAAAATTGCAGCCATTTGTTAGTTTAAAAAAACGTATAAATGTTATAAAATACATAATTTCTTTTGAAGTTCATAGCATTTATAAAATTTATTTTATAAATAAAGGAAAATAAAAGTCAATAAGTTTCTAATAGGTCGTGTCAAATATATTTACCTCCAAAAAAATGGCTTTTTTGTAAATTAAATTAGTTTTTTTCGCTCATATATGAATTACTATTCTTAAAACAATTTCAATTCCAAAAATAATTTCATTTACCTTTACTAGAAATAAATGGGCCTTTAAAGGGTTAACTTGTACTGCCGTTGAGTCAGCTGAAAACGTTGAAACCAACGGTAGCGTTATGACGTATTTAATCTTGAATTTTAAACTTGGAAATTTTTTTTTTAATCTATCAAAAAAATCAACAATTAAAATAAATGTAGAAAGGATCTATTTGTTGCTTTAAAACAATATGCTCTTAATGTTTAAGTAGTCTAATTTTCAGATAATTCTTCCAAATTTAAAATTTTTTTCTCTACAACTTTATTATATTACTTATAATATTTATTGATGACCGTACAAGTTGGCAGATATGCCTCAGAAGTCCCAACTAGAGCGCCTGAATTAGACAGGCCGACTTATCATTTATTGTTGGAGCAAAGAGCTAACATAAGCCCAGCGAATAAATATTTTCAAGTGGTAGTTTAGTAATTGTAACTAGGAGGCTTCGCCCCCTGCTCGCTGGTGCTCGCCAACCCCCGGAACTGCTTTCGCAGTTCATTTCGGATTGCTTCGCAATCCGATGCTCGCTTTACTCGCTCATTGGATACGTTCTTAACGTCTAGCTTTTGTATACTTTTTTGAACACTGAAGTTCCGAAAAATTTTCACTGTAGAAAATTCTAAACCTGTACATTTCAATATTAATTTGAAATTGCAAACACATATTTTGCTTAATCACACTATTCTAAATTTCAGTTGTTGAGAAAAGTAACTGTTGTAAGTTTTGTTTTAAAGTCTTTCCCACAAAAGGGCTAAGGCCATGTGTTGTAAAACAATATGAAATAGTAGTCTGCCACTGAACGCCGGATGTAAAGCATCGGCTTCGCTAAAGATAATTTTGTATTTTTAATTCTCTGAATGGCGCAACCCTAATATGGAATTTGTAAAATAAATGTATATATTTTTGATTGTTGATGAAGCCCATCATTTTGCGTTTTCATCAGTGTTCAGAAGCAGAACAACTATAAGTTTTTATTTTATCACAAAAATATAAAATGTATAAAAAACAAAGAGTAAGAAAATGAGTAAAGTCATAGAAAAAGTTAAAATTATAATATAGTATTTATCAGTTAAAATAAAACTTTTTGTTAAGCAATTCTAAACCTTAATTTTGCCCACTACGTGCTCTTGCGCGCCGAATCCAATCAATTAAAAATGAAAACTGTTGCCAGAGCGAGAAAAGAAATATCATCGGTTTTATTGCTACTTACGTAAGTATTAGCGTTTTATATAATAAGTTCGATTTAGTAGATTTTAATATACCACTATTTCTAAACAATGCGAAGGATTATATAATTCACCACTTTATAATAATTATGACATGCTTTACATTTTCAAAGGTAAGCAAGTATTGTTAACTAATTGCAAAATTTACTTTGTAGTTGTAGTTCTGTACCGTTTTTTAAATTATTTTGGCGTGTCCGCAGAAGTTGGCATCTCTGTAATAACATAACGAATATTAAAATAACGTTAACTTGCGAACTTGTCTGCTCTAATATTGCTTGATAGGTCAGCTCTGATAGTATAGGAGCCTTAGTCCCAACTATTGATAATACAAAAGAACTGAAAATCAATAAGAGAGCATAACGACATAGTCCTATTCGATAAAGAGTAACAAAAACCATAAACCTAGGTCTAGTCTTTATACAAAATGAATGTATCCCTCAGAGACTCAGTCTGTACGATCGTGTGGGTTATTTGAAAACTTCATAAGAGCATAGTTATAATATATTCATTTTAAAACAAGTTTAAAGTGAGTAAATATTTTCTTCTCCATTAACTACCATATCAATATTAAAAATATCTATTACAAACATAAAATTAGATCTTAAATTTAAGAATGTATTCCAGTGCTCATGGATTATTTTTAAATTCTTTGATTAACGTTTATAAGAGGATAACTGCCGAACTAGTTTCATTTCCTACGTTTTTATGTTAGGAAAACTTTAAACTTATCAGGTCTTAAAGAGTTATATCTATGGCTTCTAAAGACTTCAGATTTTTTAAAAAAATCATTGAAAGACGAATTTAATTCCATATAGAGACATAAGTTTATACTGTAAATATATTATAGTAGGCATTTAAAAAATTTTAGCCCAAAAAAAGCTAATTGAAACAAATATATGCTACTACATTTCTCCTTTTTTTAAAAGAAAAAATCATCTTAAAAGAATAACAATATAAATGGGTCAATGAGAACCGTGGTGGCTCAAGGGATAGAACACTCGACTCCAGTGAGGTGACCCAGATTTGAATCTCGGCTGTTCGATAAGAATTTCACACCGATCAAATTGCTGTCTTAAAATATCCTCAGAGACGGATCATGGATTAGAGTCCCCCAGCGTTTAGGCTAACAGTGAGGGGTTTAGTGGTTTTCCACTCCATGTAATGCACATGTTTATACTTCCATCAAAGAAGTCCTCCACGGAGACAAATTTCTCACAATACTTGATTCAGGGGTTCCATTGTTTTCTGAATTAGGTTCGAAATTGCAAGACTAAGAAGTTGAACTTTGGTAGTCGTCACAGTTGTAAAATAACGACGGTTGTAAAATAATTTTAAAAAAATGGGTTAATGAGTAAATTCTATTTTTCAGTTATTCATTAAAATATTTGATCAATATTAACTCATCTATTGTAGCATATGCATTTTGTAGTGATATCATATATAGACTTTAAAATTATGTAAGGATGTATAAATTAATGATAAAGTCTATGAACGGCTTTCTATCCATACGCGCCTTTTAAATAAGTCATCCTATGAATGGATGTCAATGAATGATTTATTCCTTATTTTAGTCTGTTATTTAAATTACAGCGTTTACCTATTTTGAATGTTGCTTTTTTATTATTATTGTTATAAAATTAATAACATTTTCTTCTTATTATGGATTTTTATTAAATTATTTTTCCGAACAAAAATGTTTTTTTACTATTTTTCTCATAGATGGCAGCATTGATATGTTACTTGATTCAATTTTTCTCGAAGAAATATATTTTTTTAATTTATTTTATTCAATTCGAGCTATAATCACAACTCTGAAGATTTTGCTTCCTTTCGAAATTTGTTAACTGTTAAATTAGCATTTTACTTTTAAACCTAAACTACATTTTGCTACAGGCCTAAAAATTTGGTTTCTGCTTTCTATTACTTCATGCTCTTCTTCAACTGAATTTTTTAGCGATATCGACACATATATGGAATAATTTTCATATAAAGAATAATTTTAAAATTCAGAAAAGATAACAAAGTTATTGACTAAGGGATTATTGCTTTTAGTAAAAAATTTAAATTTAAGATAAATAGGATGACAGCTCCATATTTATTTCCTATTGTTAAATTTCATAAATGTCCGGACAAATTTAGGTTTATTGCGTGTGGTACTGAATGTTACAATTCTGAAATTAGTAAAAGTTTCTTTCAAAAAAAGAGAAAAATATTGTTATAGAAAGTAACGTTGATTTTTTGGATTATATCAATAATAGCGTAATTTCTAGTATCAATACTTTTGATTCTTAAAATTTGTACAGTAATATTCCTCATGCACATAATTTTTAGTGGCATTTTCGATAAATATTTATTTAATGAGAAAATTGATAAATTTTATTGATTGGATTTATGTAAGTTTAATCTCTTTGAGAATGTACTTTTTAATGGTCTACATTTTTATAAACAAATAATCGGAATTCCACAAGGTTATTCCTTTTCTGGTGCTTTCGCTTAAATTTTTTTACACTTTTTTAAAGCTAAATTTCCTGAGTTTAATGATTTTAGATATATTGATGATTTGAATTTGTTTAATTGTGACAATTATGATTTCATTTTAAACCTTCATCTTAAAGATTTGGTTTTGAAAAAACTAATGAGAATTGCTTGAATAATGAATATTTAGATTTTAAAATTGATATTGTTGATAAAAAATTTTAAAAAAAATTTAATGACGTTTTTGATAAACGGAAGGCCTTTAAAATTGATGCTATTTTTTTCTGCAACTTATATACTAATTTGTGCATTAAAATTTTCAAAAATTTAGTTTTTTCTCAATTGTTCAGAGTTAAAAGAATTTGCAATAACACTGAATGTCTTCAGGATACTGCGAATAATTTGTAGAGAAATTTGAGAAATAATGATTTTCCTTATAATTATTGTAATATTAAATATTTGATTAAGAAAATGATTGAGGAATATTAGTTTATTATCACTTTTAACAGGGCGAAATTAATGTCTTGACTGAGCAGCCCCAGTTAAGCATTTGATTAATCTTTACCGTCCCTATCCTTTTCTTCCTTCCAACTGCGCATTTTAATTTTTTTTTATTTCAAATGTTTCTTTTACATTTATTTAGTTTCATGAAAATGCTGTTTGACCAGTTTACTGTGAGTTCTTGTCTTTTTATTTTTGTATTATATTCTCAAGATTTTGTTTGAAATTTCTCTTCTGACTTGATTTTATATATTTCTTGTACTTCTTCCTGGATTTTCGCAAAACCTTCGGGGTACTGAGAGAGCAAATTTTGACATTTATCTGGATCTCTCAATAGAGAAAATTGTGTTCCATGGCTTTCGGAGCTTGTACCTCCTGAAGACGTCGTCTTCGGTGGCCATATTTTTCTTTCCATTGTTTTCTTTTTTTTATTTTATTACATATATATATATATATATATATATATATATATATATATATATATATATATATATATATATATATATATATATATATAAATAACTGATCAAGATCCACCCATAGCATCAGATTCAACAAAAATACTGACAACTAGATCTAGCGTTTCCCCACGTTAAACCATCAATCACATTCAAAGCCACACATAGTTTAAAACAAGAATGCTTCTTAAAATTTCCATTATTATTATTCACTCAAGCAAGGTGCTTGAATCAAATATAACAGCCACCACATAGACAGTTAACCTTAAAGTTCTATCACAAATATGAGCAACATCAGGGATGGGATAAGGGCAGTTGCGCAGCCCTGGTCGAATGTCAAGACAAATAATTCGACATATTGAAAATATTAAGCGTCCTAAGAAATGCAACATTATTACTGTTGTCTCGTAATATGGGTGAAAGCCCTTATACAGCAAGACGGAAAAGAGAAAAACCTGGTACGTAAAACATTTCATTCCAGCATTTTTTTCGAAAAAAATGAAATATCTGTAACTATCAAGACTTCTTTTATAATTCTGGCATAGATATAAAACTGCCTCTTTTCCAAGGTAAAGTAGATATTGTTGAAAAATTTAAAAAAAGATTAAGTAAACTCCTCCCCAAAACTAGCTATAACTGAAATGGTTTTACTACCAGCCTTTCCTCTTTTCCGTCTCGCTTTCACCCCTGTCTCGTAACGACACTTTTAAAGAGTGGGCATTATTATCAGAATTTAAAATGCTTTACTCTTCAATTCGCTACGAATTTATTCGAATTTTTCAGAAAGCCGAGTATTTTTATTTAGAGTTTATTATTGAAAGTGCATTCAGAGAATGGTTTTCCTTAAATCTACAACTAGAACAATTTTAAATATACTGATATTGTTGATTGTTATTAAACAAATATTATATAAATTTTCTACCACTTTTTACATTTTAGTTGCCTGAGACGTCGCTGCATATCTTTTGTATAGAACACGACTTCAGCGTGATAAATGGTACCTATGAATTAATAATGTTTGTTTGCTATGGAAAACAGGAATATCGATTACTTTTTCCGTGACAAACTAAAATTATTTATCGCACCGTAAACGTGTTTGTATTATCTCCTTCCTCCTACCACTTCCTACGAAGCGGAGAAGTGGGAACTCTTAGTACAACAATTAAAGTTTAAAAAAATTTAAATAGAAATATATAATTAAATTGCATTAAAACTGTATCTTGCAGAGTGAAATCGAATTTGAATTCAGCGACTTAAAAATATCCAAATTTTCGTTCAGAAACCTAATGCATTTAGTATATAAATAAAAAATTGCAATTCATTTTAGCGTGAATAAATGCACCTTTTGCATATCTGAAAATGATACGTGTCTTTTCGCGAACTGAACTTTCAGGTAAACCTAATTATCTACATTTGTGTTCATAAAACCCACATTTCAATTGTTGGGAAACCTGTTCAAGAGCGATACGAAAACAGAAGAAATTTTCAGACTTAAAAGAAGAATACTTATCAACCAATCTTCTGAACTCAAAAGAAGACCTATTTATTATCTATTACTACCACAATTTTAATCAAAATTTAAAAAAAATATTATTAATAAACTTATTCTAAAAATTTAAATGATGTAAACAGTATTCAGTATCCACCAGCCTAATGTTTTGCTGACTGATACATTTAGTAAATGTGCGTTTTGTGTGACATTAGTCGAAAGTTTTAACAAAATTGAAAGTTATATTAACTGTATTTTATTTTCTGAAACGGTAGTTTATAAAATTTGAACTATCTCATTTCTATCTGAGCATTTGTCACATGGAAGGAAGCAGTATTTTTTATTTATTTAATATTAAGTTTCTTAAAATGATTTAATAATTCATTTACCTTAAAATTCATAATTTTTTTAAACGTTTTCACAAAAATAATAATAATTATAAATAACTATTTAAAGATAATTTTTTGAATCTTTGGGTAAGCGAATTTTATAACTGTGTATAAAATGATTCAAAGAGCTAGAAAATTCGTCGATATATTGCGATGCACGCAAAAAGTAAAATTATAAACAAGAGAACTAAACTTTTGATCGCTCTTCTGACCATCTCCTTAGGACAGATTTCGAATTTGATGGGGGAAAAACTTATCAAAAATATGTAATGTCATATGACTGATTTTGTTTCTTAAAATATTGTCTGCTGCACTAGCTAATGAGTGCAATTAATTAACGCAAATTTAGGTTTTTGTCCTTGAATCATTAACCCTTTAGCGCCGACTGTCACAAATACGTGCCAGCATAAAACCGTATCAATCAGGGTAAAAAGATAAAACTGGTAATCAAAGTATTTCTTTAGCAGTTTATTTGTGGGCGGAGTTACAATTGTTTGATTTATTTAATTCACCATTACTTTGTTCAAAATAAAACTATTTAGTTACACTTTGAATTAACATTGATTATATATATGATTAAACTAACAATAATCAAAGTAAAAGTAAAGTAAGTCTGTCAAATTGGCAACGACTACATTTAAGTTACCGTTTTTTATTTAATTACAACTTGATTCTGATTTTGGACGCATGCTTTTCTGAATCACCCGTCCCCAAGGGGTTAAGATCGGTTCTGAACCGATTCCGATCATTTTTTCATATATTATTCAGAATTTTTATTTTTTTGGAACAAAAACAAAATACAAGCAAGATAAAGGTAAAACTAAACACTTTATAAGTTAAATGCTAATTATGAGCCTGTTATAAATCATTTATCACAAAATATGTTTTTTCTAAATAGTATGCATTTCCAGGTTTGCCACGGGTGACTAAAATAGCAAAAAAAGGGTAACGAGAAAAAATTAAAATTTTAATAAAAGAGATAAATATTTATAAATTTGACAGGATATTTTTTTTAGATTACCAGAAATGCTAACTTGGTCAGCTTTGTAAAAAAATACTTTCTTGTAAAGTTATTTTTAGTTAAGTTTTTTCCTTTTTTTTTTAATTTGTTGTATTGAAAATATAAAGAATCATAAGAAATGCGTTATTATTACTGTTGTCTCGTGGGGACACTTTTAAAGAGTGGGTGTAAATTTCGCAATTCAACATGGTTTACTCTTCAATTCGCTACCAATTTATTAGAATTTTGCTGAAAGCCAAGGTGTTTTTATTTCCAGCTTACTATTGAAAGTGGATTCCGAGATTGGTTTTCCTTAAATTTTCAACTCGAACAATTTGAAATGTATCTCATAGTGTTATTAAACAAATAATAAACAAACACAAAATTTTCTACCACTTTTTAAATTTTAGTTGCCTGTGACGTCGCTGCATAACTTTTGTAAGGAACATGACTTCAGCCTGATAAATTGTACCTAAGAATTGATAATACTTGTTTGTTTCGGAAAAAAGTAACTAACATAGTTCATAACACGGTAAACGTAATTGTATTATCTTCTTCCTACCACTTTCTACACAGCGGAGAAATGGGAACTCTTAATAGGCACACAAATTAAATTTTGAAAAATTCTGGAGAAAAATAGATAATTAAATTGCATAAAAACTGTATCTTGTAGAGTCAAACCGATTGTGAAATCAGCGACGAAAAAATATCCGAAATTCCGGTCAAAAACCTAATGCATTAGAAAAAAAAAATAAAAAACATTGTAATTCATTATAGCGTGAATGAATGCACCTTTTGCATATCTGAAAATGTTACATGTTTTTTAACGAATAGTACTTTCAGATAGATCTAAATATCTGCATTTGTGTTTATAATTAACCCTTTCAATACGGCGAAAAATCAGTCCTAGTGACCATTACCGGGATAAGTTACTTCTCCTCCAAGCTATTATTACATAAAATAACTTTTATGCCTAAAAGGTTGAAGGTCTTGGAGACGCATAAACGTCCACATAACAGCGCACCATCAATAACACTGATTTCACAAGCTTCATTGATGGGACAGCATATGTCCCGCCGTAAGCCCAAAGCATCTAAACCCCGGGACAGGGTATGTCCCGGCCGGAATTCTAGAGTCAATAACTCATTTTTATTGACATTTTACTTAAATTTTTGATGATTATTTTTGGCAGCGCTTTTTTTATTAACATTTTCATGTACATTTGCGTTAAAAAAATTTTTAACATATTTATCTATAAACACTTTTCGAAATTAACAGTTATAAAATAAGAACGGTGAAAAATTGAAAAAATTGAAAGTAGTGGAGGAACAATAGTATCTATAGTCTGGGTTTCTTGAGGGTATGGTAGGGCAGGAAACAGTTCTTGCTCACAGTGCTACGTTGCAAGAAGTGCACACTATTTTCGAGCGTGCCTCATTATTCATTTTTGCGCACCATGCACATCTTCAGCACGTTTATTCCTTAAATTGGGGGAAATGGTTTCCAACATTGAAAAGTCTCGCTGTTGATGATGATGATGATATAGTTTTGGAGGAAGAGGGCCTTTGCTTATTGACTTCCTTGCTCGCATTTTCAAGTGTTCTTTCGTTCGTGCGTTGGGCAATGTAAATGAATAAGCTTTTAGGAAAGATCTTGACAAAAAAATCCACTTCGATGGCTTCGTTGCCAATAGAGAGATTTGTTTGACGCTTGATGTAAGTAACTAGCGGCATTAGTGGTGCAAAGTTAGTTGGATGACACCATGATAATGATGGTGGATTCTGGAGCTCAACTTCATTATCAACCAAATCATTATTATTGGGTGAGACGACTTCATTGTCGGTCTCCTCTTCGGTGCTTTCCTCGAATGCGGACTCAGTGTTTTCAATTTCAGAACACTCAATAATATAAGCGAGCTGTCTCTAATTGTTATCAGGGTAAATTCTCTTTCGACTCTTCAACAGAGGAAGGAGCCTTCGAATTATTTAGAAATAGTGGTGGCTAAAAACCCAATAAATTGAATTTATTAAAACGAAAATTAGAATTAATTAACTACTACTCGAAAATATTCAATCGCTCACCGGAGCAAGTTGTCGCTTGCTTGATTAGATCGGGAATGATTGACACGAGAAATTTATGGACTCAAAACGATGAGACAACCATAAAATTGTTTGGAGACCAAAGTGGGCGTTATTTTCTGTCCTAGACATTTTTTAGTAACTGGGACATATGTTGTCCCAGCCGTAATATCAAAAATTTACCAGACTGGGACAGCACATGTCCCGTCCGGTGCGAAAGAGTTAAACCACATTTTTATTGCTGAGAAGCGTGTTCAAGAGCGATACGAAAACAAGAAATTTTCAGATCTATAAGAAGAATAATTATCAACCAATCTTCTGACCTCAAAAAAAGTCCTTTATATTATATATTACTACCACAACTTTATAAAAATTATTAATCTCTGAACATTTCAATGAGACATGCAATATTCAGAGAAATTTCCTTTTTTTATTGTCAGTATCCACCAGCCAAATGTATTGCTGTCAGATACATTTTATTATATGGATCAAACAATGAAGAAATAATCAATTGAGGCAAAATTAAAATTAAGTATATTAACTATATTTTATTTTTTGTAACGGTACTTTCTAAAATTTGAACTTCTTCATTTCTATCTCAACATTTGTCACGTAAAAGGAAGCAGCATCTTTTTTTTATTTAAAGTTACATTTTTTAAAATTATTTCATGATTCATATACCTTAAATTTCAAAATTTTTTGAAACGTTTTCATAAAAATGATAATGAATTATAAATAATAATTTAAAGCTACTTTTGGCGTAGAATAATCTTGGGGTAAATGAATTTTATAACTGAGTATAAAATGTTTCGATCAACTTGAAAATTCATCGAGATATTACAAAACACGCGAAAAGTAAAATTATTAATGGCGGTAAGTAATAAAATAGTTTTCTTTGAAAATTTTCTTTTCTGTTATTGAGATCTTCTTTAAAATCTAATGATTAAAGATTTTAAAAAATAATAAATAAATCAGCCTTCTCACACACATCTTCCATTCTTGCGCTAAAAATAAATACTTTCCCAAACAGTGGGGGTGGGGGAAGGAATCAGATATTATATTTTTTTCTAAGCCTGACAAGGATGTTTTATCTTCTGAGAACTATCGCCTCATTGGCCTTCTTCCAATGATTTAAAAAATTGTCTAAAAAAAAGCCAAATCAGGCTGTGCAACCTGGGTCTTAAACTCTATATTTAATGCTAAATTGCAACTTGATTTAAGATGCGAAAGAGCTATCTTAAAAAATCTATTTACTTAATATTAACTTATGCTTTTTTTCACTTACCTCCCTTCCTATCTAAAAAACTAACTCTCTTCTACAGAGGGTAGAATTCCGAGACGCCTCGTCGGAGCACCTTAATTTATTAGGTGTAACAGCATCAGATCAGACTTGATATTATATAATCCATTAACGTTTTTATGAACAAACTTAATGCTGTATCGAACACAAAAATTTACGAGCAAAAATATGTGGGAAGTACAGCCATTTCCAGCACTCAAATTCAGCTGAAATACAATGTTATACAGATAAACAATGACTTCACAATCTCAGACGAATCAATTAACCAACCTCAGGTCAGAACATTGCTAGAGCCACAAGCACTCTAATACTCTATTTTGCGAGGCACACTCTTATTTATTATGGCTTGTCGACGAAATCCCAGAACTTCCGACACTTTTTAGGAGGATTCTCGCATAACTGCTTAATTAGACTCATCGCTAAGAAACTTGAAATTTCGAGATCTATCATTTTGTCGCCCGAATGATTGCCAAGTTTCCAAAATTATCACCAAGTCGGCAAACTTGTCCACATACCGAATCTTCAATAAGAAAGACATTAGACATTATTTTCTCCCCAAATTACGATAGAATTACACGACATTCTTGCAGATTTCCTAATTTAACTTTTTATTTTGGATCCGTTTAATTCATAAAAGAACATTTAAAAAATTATACGCATATTAGTATCGTAATTTTTTGCAATTTTGTAACAATACTAAGTTACTAGCAGAGAATGCTCAACCAGTGACTTCAATCAACTACCTGGTATGGAATTGCTTGCTGCCGATGATAACACAAAATACAGTTGTATTACTGCTTTTCCCTATACGAATCTCAATATGTCTTTTATTTTCACCTTTCACTTTCCCTAATTTATTTCTGCTAATTTCAATTTAGTTCTTTGATTTACATGCGCAGATTTACAACTCTGCCATTTATCGCTGCTTCAGTAGGCGAATAACACCCTGGATCGCAGCAGTGGAATCATTTAGTTGATAACTTAAGAGTGATGATTAACCTAGAAACGAGGACATAGCTGTAAACTTATACGGCCGTTGAGTTAGTTGTAAATGTTGCAAAAACATAAGCGTTTTGACGTATTAAATCTCAAATATTAAATTATGAAAAAAAATTTAACCTAAATTAACCTATCACGAAAAATCAAAAGTTGAAAAAATGTAGAAATGTTCTATTTGTTGCTTTATAACTATAAGAACTTAAATGCTTAGGAAGTTTAATTTTTAGAAAATTCTTCGAAATTAGAGAGACTTAAGACAGCGATTCTCAACCTGTGGGGCGCCCCCCCCCCCTAGGGGGGCGATAGAGCACTAGAGGGGTGGCGCGAGAATGTTCAAGAGAAAATATTATTTAAAAAAATTGATTAACTGGATGATGAAAGGAAAGTGCACAGCAAACATAGAAAACAAAATACATTTCGACGCATTTAATAATTTATTAAGGTGAAACAACTTATTAAATCAAAACTTAAGGTGGGGAGCCAAGGCTGGCTTTGCTTTGTGGATTCCTAATTTTCTGATTAAGTCTGTGTGGCTGAATTTTTTTCTGTAACATCTTACACCTATCTCAAATATATATCAAGTATAGTTTTAATTGTAAAATAAAATTTCATTTATTTTATAGTACAATTTCAAAATTGTAGCTTCTGCGCCTAAGGTTTCCCACGGGTTCCAAAGGTGAGCCATATATTGAAATCATTTCCTCATTTACTCAAATTATCTTTAGAAAAAACATTTGGACTGGCAAACGTCTTTTAAAAACACACTTTAAGTGTCTTGCTGGATGGAACAAGTTTACCGACTTTAAAAAAGATATTTGTTTTTAGAGTGTATAATTTGTTTATTGATTTTACATTGATAGCTCTTGTGTGAAGTCACTAGAGATTCATTAGAGTTAACTCATTAGAATTAATCAAGAATTACTGAGTTAATTTTTTCAAAAGGATTAACTAACAAGAGTTAATAAACCATACAAGAGTTAACTAACCTAACCCATAACTAGTATAAAAATACCCAAATTTACAAGAAAATACCAGAATCGACCACAAAAAACTCATAACTACCACGAAAATAAAAAAAAAATACCCGAAAAATTATTTTAAAATGCAAACAATACAAAAAACTTGAAACAAAATATCACAAACTTTACTAGAGTGCAGAGAACCTCTAAATATTATAAAAATTTAAGAAATACCAAAGTTCCACATTTGCTTAAAATGAAATAAATCAGTTGGCATTCAATTCAATCATTCCTTTTTGAGAAATAATATGTTACGTAATGATTTATAATTAGTTCTTTTATAGATTTCACGTTTGTTTTCGAAGGTGGCCCAAGTGTCCCCAAGGTGGCACAGGTGTCGGGCCACCTTGGGAACATGCATATGGTCTCTCTCACCATTTGCACGACTAAAAACTATTAATCTGATAGATTAATTCGAATTAAAGTAATGTGGTTAAAGAAAAAGAAATAAACTTTCAGAAAACATATCGTAAATCAAAGTTCTAAGAATTTAAACACATATAAATTACAATATCTTCTCACCCGGAAATTCAAACGACAACTGCAAATAATTAAATCACTTCATACAATGGAGACCATTCAAGGAAATATCTTCCAATTCAGCCTCGTGCACCTCAGATACAAAATTTACAATGCAGCAGGGACATCTTATTACTCAAAATAAATTTAATTTTACTTTAGGGGGTGGGCTACGTTAAGAGCACAGGCTACCTTTGGCTTACCCACCTAACTTAAACAAAACATACTAAATTTTTAAAAAAAATTAATAATTTTTAGTGAATTTAAAAAAGTTTTTTAATAATTTTTAGTGACTTCCTTGGGCCTGTCTTGCAGAGCAAAGTTTTTTGAGGTGAGGCTTAATATTAGAAATAGCCACTCTCTGTTCTGTTTCTATATTTAGCCGTGATCTATATTTTGTTTTCAAAGAAGCCACAGCATAAAATCCAGTTTCACAAAGGTAGGATGTTGAAAATGGTAATAGAATGCGAAATGCCCTTGTTTTTAGTGCAGAAAAATCACCCTCCTGCCCAAAATTCAAATGGTGATTTATTACTAAATTGTATTTTGGTTTCTCCACTTGTCATGAAGTCTATGAATTTTTCTTCCTCATCAATTGAGAGTCCTTTGGGAGTCTCATAAAATGGATTCCTAACCCACTCTTAACTTGCTATCAGTTTGTCGTCAGCAGGAAAATACTTTTTAAAATTCCTTGCCAGCATGGCTAAATGATTTTCAATGGTTACAAAAACAACTTTTGCGTGTTTTTCGTCAGCCTCATAAGTTTTAGTACAATTATCCACATTTGCAAACATTGTTAAGTTTTTTTTTGCTTTAAATTTCTGCCCCACAATTACAATTTTCTACAAAAATCATTAACTTTATCACTCGTATCTAACATATGTGTGTTTGCTCCTTGGAGTTGAAGATTCAAGTTATTTAATTTCTCGAATATGACGATCAAGTATCTCAATTTCATCACAAATAAACAATAGTGAAAATTCTCGATTTCCTGTCTGCTATCTTCTTCTAGGAAAATGGCGATTTCTTCTCTTAATTCATAAACACGCTGCAAAAATTTCTCACGTGATAAACATCTTGCCTCTCATTTAAATAGTAACTCTGAATGTACTGAACCCATGTCATTACAAAGAGCGGAAAAGATTCTCGATCTGAGGATTCTCATTTTTACATAATTTGCAGTGGTTACAAGCGTAGTTAACACAATATTTAAACCAGGACGCATTTCTCTCGAAGCCAAAGCTTCTCTGTGGATCATGCAATGTGTCCAGGCGCATTGAGTCAATTTTTGTTTTACAAGTGCTTGTGTAGTTTCGAACCTTTCGGATATTGAACGAGCATCATCGGTTCATATTCCGATGCAATTTTTGCATTCTATGTTTGACTCATTCATAACATCACTTAAAATAGCAAATAATGCTAGCGCTGTTGTTTTGAGTTCCATTGATTTGCAGAAAGGTAGTTCCATTACTGACATATTATCACAAAATCAAGCATAGGCAATTAAATGAGCATCTGTATTGCTTCATCAAACTGTATTGAAAACATTTTGTCACGTAACATCGAGAAAAGCTGACACTACATTTTCAGTTATATCACCAATTCGACAAGCAACAGTACCATTTGAAAGAGGCATGGACTGCAATTGCTCTGAAAAATTAACTCCAAACATAGTTTCTACAATCTCAATTGCTGCTGGCTTTTACTTTACTTTTGTTTTGGCAGTTAGTTAAAAATAATTTAAAGACAGAATTCGAAACACTCAATATACATTATTGTTGTATACATTTTACTGCAAGTGGGGGGTGCGATGAAAATTATGATTGAAAATTGGGCCGGGAATACTGAAAGGTTGAGAAACGCTGACTTAAGAGAATAACTGTCTTATTTTTATTTTCTACGTTTTGAGCTTATTATACTGGAAAAAATTAATACTTATCAGGTCTCAAAGGTTTATATCTGTAGCTTCTAACTACTTCAGATATTTAATAAAATCTTTGACAGACGATTTGACAGACTTTGACAGACGATTTGCAGTAGTGGAATCATTTAGATGATAACTTAAGAATGATGATTGATTTAGAAACGAGTTCATAGCTGTTAACTTGTACTGCCATTGAGTTAGTTGAAAACGTTGAGCTAAACGTAAGCATTTTGACGTATTAAATCTAAAATTTTTCTTTTTAACCTATCACGAAAAATCAACACTTAAAACAACTTTACACATGATCTATTTGTTGGTTTATAACTAAAAGCTCTTAAATGCTTAGGTAGTCCAATTTTTAGAAAAATTCTTAAAATTCAATAGTTGTTTTTCTACAACTTTATTATATTAGGTATAATATTTATTGATGACCGTACAAGTTGGCAGGTATGCCTCAAAAGTCCCAACTATTGGTAATACAAAAGAACAGAAAACCAATAAGAGAGAATGACGAATTAGTCCTATTCGAAAAATTGATACCAAAAATAATTAAATGCACGTATCTAGGTCTAGTGATTAAAGAAAATGGAAGTATCCCTCAGAAATATAGTCTGTCCGATCGTGTGGGTTATTTAACACTAGGTTTACGGAACGCGTCATTTCGAGATTCGTAAGGAAAATTATAAAACCCGTTTGAATGTTTTATTTTACCTCCAAGTAATAAACAACGAATGCCGATGAGCAATAATAGAAAGAGCAAACGCAGATTGTCAATTGATGTCAGAGTACAAAACATCAACCACATCAGCAATACAGCCCCGTACCAGTCACTTACGTCCAATCAGAACCAGCTTCTCACCAAAGTTCATGGGAAGCATACAAGCATGAGGCACATGGTCAGCAAGCGACCGGTCACACACAATACAATCAAGAGTACCAAGCAGACAAACTTAGCCACGCTAACAATGCTGCCTCAGCTAATGGACAACACCACTTAGGAGCACACAACAGTCACGGAAATCACGGATCTCAACAAAACCATCAAGGTACTTATAGAAACGTTGGATCTTATTCCCAGATTACAGGTGGTGGGTTCGAGAAATCTTACACATTCGATAGAGCAAACGGTTATCATGATATTGGCGCAACCAATTCTGGCCAATCAAGTTGCCAAGTCACCCAAGCGAAGCAAAACCACCATAATATTGGTTCCCATGGCTCTCAATCACTAGAAAGTCAAGGAGCTCATAGTAGTGCAGCAAAGTCTTCCCACGGAGTCCAAACTCACAGCAACTCTCTTTTTGATAAATACGGATACAGTCACGGAGGAAAGCAGCAAGGATACAGCTACTCTCCACTTTATGGTTGTTGTTGTTGTTGATTTACGTCGCACTAGAGCTGCACAATGGGCTATTGGCGACGGTCTGGGAAACATCCCTGAGGATGATCCGAAGACATGCCATCACAATTTTGATCCTCTGCAGAGGGGATGGCACCCCCGCTTCGGTAGCCCAACGACCTGCGCGCGAAGTCCTCTTTATGGATATGGCAACCATTAGCAAAATATTGGTAAGTTCAGTTAGAAAAGTTTATTATTTTAGGCCTTTATAAGGCGTCCCAAAATTGAAGATATGAAGATGAAATTACTTTAGGTTCATTTACGGTAGAAACCAAATAGAAAAAGGAGAGACAGTTGAAAGTTCGGGGTTATTAAAATGGAGTATTGAGCAATGCTTTGAGCATTGCTATATGATTTCCTGTTTCGATAACAAAAATTGCAAAAAAATTAATTTAAGGGCATTATGGTAGGCATTTTATTTACGTCACACTAGAGCAACAAAATGGGCTATTGGCGACGGTCTGGGAAACATTACTGAGGATGATCCGAAGACATGCCATCGCAATTTCGATCCTCTTCCGAAGGGAGTGCCCCCCAACTTTGGTAGCCCGATGACCTGCGCGTGAAGTCGAGCACTTTCTGAACAGTTTTACGATGTCCAATATCCGCACACTCTTGGTGACTAAACAGGTGGTCAAAAATGGTCACCCACCCGCTTACTGACCTCAGCCAGTGATGTTTGACTTCGGTGTTCTCCTGGGAACAGTGTCTTTACGATTAGTCCACTGCAGAATTTTTTTTTTTAAATTTGAAGCTTTAACCCGCGAACGCCTGTATTTTGAACATTAGAATTGAGGAA